>NC_090936.1:24386830-25751830 GCF_040938575.1 Ambystoma mexicanum
TGTGCACAATACCTCTAGAAGGGTGTAAGCTGCAGGGTTGTCCAACTCCATACCTCAAGGGCTGGATCCATGTCAGATTTTCATGATACCCCTCATTAATATTCATGAGATAAATTTGCATACAATGATTCTAAATGTATGCACACTTTTGTTGGGTCAAGGCCTGGGCTTACTTAAGCTGCAGGGTTGTCCAACTCCATACCTCAAGGGCTGGATCCATGTCAGATTTTCATGATACCCCTCATTAATATTCATGAGATAAATTTGCATACAATGATTCTAAATGTATGCACACTTTTGTTGGGTCAAGGCCTGGGCTTACTCGTCACGTGTTATGCTCCAAGAGGCCCCCCACAGGCAGACGTTTTCCAGCAGCAGAGAATGAGTGTGGTGGCCCCATTTCCAGCCCAGCTGAGCCTGCCACCGCTGCAGATTGCATCGCCCTCCGCAGGGACGGCCGTCAGAGCGCATCAGGCCTCAACCGCGGGTGAGCAAATCATTTTAGTGACATATCAGCATTTTTATATCGATCGCAGAGAGCAGATGAGAAAAGTCATAGACTGCCTTTCCTCTTGACTTGATCAGAATTCCAATGGATAACCTACCGGGGATTCCAGGCAATATCCTTGGTTTTCAGAGCGCATCCTTCACGTAAACAGGTTGCAGTTTAGCATTAAGCGCTGCCGCCTCAAATTATCATATGGTGCCCGGCACAGAAAAGGGCACGTATGACTAATGCAATTTACCTCATTTTGTAGCTGGGAAGCAGTGTATCTTCGACAACTCTATGAATGCATTCTCTGGTTTCTGCTCGATCGCTCGCCCTATTTTCTGACATTTCAAATCAAATCTGTTTTTTAAAAATCTATTTTTTTTTTAGTTTTTTAAGTTGGAACAACAAGCCGTATTAATTTATGTGTTCAATCATTTATAAAGCACATTAAACCCAGAGGCATCAAGGCGCTGGTTACAGGAGTTACAACGTTACATTGTTTGCTGGGTAAGGGGCATTCTAATATGGGCTCAAATTACGTCCATTTATTTATTTATTTGCTTGTTTATTAGGCGCCGGAGCTCGCAGGCATCTATTTATGAGTTCAGACCACATGTGCTACTTTCCCTGCATTGAGTGCTTACAAAGATCTGCAGTAATGAAATAACCCACTTTCTTCACAGCCCTTGATGAGGTTAGAGTAAAAATACCACCGCCCTCATTCAGCGGCCGACGGTATTTCCTCTGGAAATACCGCTATATTCGTAGGTAAGCAATCAGTAACCGTTAGGGTCTGCATTATGTACATCGCGTGGAGCCCTTTGCTTATACCCCATTTTGGAACGCCTCTGGGCTCTATTGTGGATTGGAAGATTACCGCTTGCGGTATTGACTGCCCACAGTAATGGGGTATGCAATAGCTGTTTAGTGTGAAATAAATTTCCTCCACCCAAAACCAGATGCAGTTCTGCAACTCTGCATGTTCTGATGCAGTGGAGGTGGCAATATTTCCATCAGAGCAACTTTTTGAGCAACTTTTTGAACAGCACTACCACATTCTCAATCATGTGGTAGTGTTAGCACCAGATTGATACTGAGGCCTTTCCACCTGGACCCAATAACCCTTCTTGAGTGGAATTGTGCACTAGTGTCTACGCGGAGATACAAATTGCCTGGTTATACAAATGTATGCAGCGATGGGTTTTGCCATGGTGGAAATACCACTTCAGACTTGCAGTGACCAAAGTAAAGTTTAATACGGGTCAGATTACCACCTAGTTAAGCAAGGCCTTCATGGATGACACATAGCTACACATGTGCCCAGTGGATGAACCAGTGCAAAATGCGTCTTTACACGTTTTGCGGTATTGGCAATTCTTGGCGGTAATTCAAATTTGTCGACTTTTTTCAGCGGTAATGGAGATATCGCTGATTTTACCACACTTTGGAGGATTGAGGCAAATCCTCCACTTTACCTCCAAAAACCTGCAGCTTCAACAACGGCAGCATCAGCACTTGCAGGAATGCAAAGAAATTCCCGTGACTTCCTATGGACTCCAAAAATGGGGATTAACACTGTTTTACCACCATGCATAATCTGGCGGTCATTTCGCTGGACCCAGTAACACTAACGGCAAACGGGTTTAGTGGTTATTCTGCTGGAAATACCACCATTGTGATAATGCGGGCCAAGGTGTCTTTAGTGTAGGCCATTGTGTCACATACCTACACTGCACGGGCGTGGTGTACTGCACGAGTAGAGCCTTCTGTGCACCTGAAGGGAGATGATCAGTCAGAAGCCCCCTGGGGACAGACTGTTTCATGCGCTCTGCAATGGACAGTCTCCAGAAGTGGGCCCTGAAATTGACAAGGGAACAGATGCTGTTTTCAAGCCATTGACGTTTTTGCTTTAATCTCCTGGGGCGTGAGTCACTCCACAGCAGGATGCAGAATGCACTGAGTGGTGCTCTGCTTGGCTTGCAAACCATCAGATCTGAAAGTCCCATTTCACAAAAGCAAAAGATCCCTCAACCCATTTTGTCCATCACTCTTGAGGAAAGGGATTACTTTGGAAATGCATTTTCTGCCCATATTTACTTGCAAGGCAAATTACATATCCATTTTCTAAAGGACATGACCTTTTCAAGTCCATGCGCACGAGTGGAGAGGAGTGAGAAGGAGTGTGAATGACGGGATGGACAAGGTGGGCATGCGATGGAAAGACTGGGAAGGGTGCTAGATCTAATGGTGGAAGGATGGGGTTGTTGGGTGGAAGACACAGACAGGCTAGTCCATGGATAGGTTTGGAGACCAGATTTGCAGCAGGATTAGTGGTGCAAAGGAAGACAACCAACATGGAGGTGGGGAGCAGGGCAAAGACCCCTGGGAGATTAAGAGTGTGGGTGGCAAAGCTGACAGTATTTTGAGTGAGGTAAAGGAACATAGAGGGAGATCCAAGAAGAGGACAAAGCAGTGGTTGATCCCACTGACTACCAGAGAAGCGACCAGAGTTTCCACAGTCGTGGCGGGTGAGGAGTGTGCGCTCTTCCACATTTTCAGCCGAGAGATTCCTACCCTGCGGGTGCTAAAGGTGACAAAAGGTTTGAGTTTCAGATCACACTCAAAGACAACCCCAAGGTTGTTAGTTTTGTGAAGAATAGAGAGATGTTGAGATTTCATCCCCCCGAGAAAGGTCTCAGGAGCAAATAGGGGCCACGCTCTGATGCTGCGTGGGGGGCCCCCTACAGCACATCTGTGAATGAATCTGTCATGGAGGAAGAGATCAGTCTGGCGCCTCTATCCTTCAGTGTAGAACTGGTACACGTGCTAGGCACACAGGAACTAGGATTTCTTGCCGCAGTAGCCATGATGGTACTGTGAGGGTGGAGAAATAAGGCTCGGACACAATGGTGGTATATATTTAGGCTGAAACTTTCATTATATGCAGAAGGGTTGGAAAAATGCCCCTCTGTCCCTAAAACTAAGAGCAGTTGCCCGCCTCAAAGAAAACTAATGAAACTGTCAGAATGCCCAACATTATAAAGTCCTTCCCGGTTGTGTCTCAAAAACCCTTCTTCTGTCCCTCACACTAATGACATAAACTAACTGTGCAAGGATGGTATCTTCACGAGGCAAAGATGCTCTTCAGGAGTTCAATAAAGAAAAAGGTTCCCAGACTCTTGGGTAAAAATGGATGACAAATAACAAAATGTTCTTAAACTGTATGTAGGATTCCAAGGTCAGTGTCCTAAAACATTTCCCCTTAGAGTTCTGCGTAGTAGTCCTTCTTTGTAAATCTAATCCAACAGAAAATTCCCAGTTTCTTGTGAGAACAAGTGGCAGAAAAAAAGAAATGTTAAAAATGATAAATGTCCAATGTTAGGGTTATGAACCTTTCCCCTGGATGCCTTGTTTAATATACTTTTCTCATTTTGGGTCTTCTTAGGCCTATAGTTGTGTGAATAAATGTCAATAGATTAATCACCACAGTTTCTTCTATATGCTTTGCTAATTTATCCTAGCCACTTTGCACACTTATTTTGCCAAGTACTGGACTTTTACTGTCTTTTCTCCTGGGTGCGAGTCTCACGGCTCACAATATAATTGCTTGGTTCACTCTCCTGCCAAGCAGTTATGCTTTAATGGAACTTCTCATTTGGGCGTGGGTCCCAGACTTGCAACATTCAATTTGCCTAGATATACTCTCCTGCCAAGCAAACTTTCTCCTTTGGGCGCGGGTCCCAGACCCGCAACATTCAATTTGCCTTGGTATACTCTCCTGCTAAGCAAAACGTCTCCTTTGGGCACGGGTCCCAGGCTCGCAATATTCAATTTGCCTTGGTATACTATCCTGCCCAGTAAAACTTCTCCTTTGGGTATGGGACCCAGATTCACAACATTCAATTTGCCTTGGTATACTCTCCTGCCAAGCAAATAATGTCTTTTGAGCGCGGGTCCCAGGCTCGCAATATTCGATTGGACTTGGTATACTCTCCAGCTAAGCCTTTGCCATCTCACAGACACTGTGAGTCCCAGACTTGAAAGATTCACTGTTGCTTGGTCTATTCCTCTGCCAAGCAACAGCTCTAACATGGACTGTCTCTTTTTGTGAGTGGGTCCCAGATCCGCAATATTTGGTTTGGCTTTGCTTCAGTTTTTCATATGGGTGCGGGTCCCAGACTGGCAATGTTCGAATCAGTTTCTGTTTCTAACTTTGAAATGGAGGTGTGTCCCAGACTTGCACCTGGTATCCCTGGTTCCATACCCTCTTATTCTGTTCTTCTCCTCCTTTGCCCTCTCGCTTTGCCAGACCTCCAGAGCTACTCAGGTCACCTGAGTACCTGTGTGCTTCTGCCTGGAAGGTTCCAGCGTTTCCCAAGCAGCTTCAGCTTCCATGGAGGTTACAGTCGTGATTGGGGCTTCCTCGCGGTCGGCAGTGGCTTCCTTGGCGTCTGCTTCTTTCCAGCAGCACATCTCAGCTGGGTGTTTCACTGAGCTCTTGGAGTCCGAGGGTATTGTACGGCGAGAACGTGAGTAGTCCTGGCTCCTCACACTTCTCCTTCTCCCCTTTCAGCATCCCTCCCGCTCGCCCTCGCCGTTCTCGCTGCTGCCTTCTTTGCTGGTTTCCTCCACAGGGTATCCACCTCCCCCATCAAGTCAGCTGTTCCAGGTTTAAACTCCTGCGTTGGGAAAGGGAGTCTCTTTGGACCAATCACATTAGCTGAACAACTAGAGGGTTCATTCGCCTTCCTGATAGTGATCTTTGGACTCCTGATCATCATCATCTTCTCAGTCATTAAGAAGCTAGAAGGTTCCTTCTATTCCTCTGTAGTGATCGTTGGACTCCTGATCATCTTATTCGTCTCAGTATATGTCAGAGAGTCAGATGTAAGGTTGGAAGCCTGTAGTGTATATTAGATTGACTGGGTTGGCAATAATAGATACGGGTCATTTCACAAGGAGGGAGGGTAGGAGTTAATATTGGAGAAGGGATTGTCATCCCTAGTGCTATAAGGCGGCCCTCCCCCATGTGATCCTCCCTCGGTGCACCACTCCCAGGGGGATTATTGCACTGTGGATGCACCCCTCTGGCCCCATGGGAAAGGTCACCCACTAGGGGAGAAGGGACTACATCCTCGGATTCGTCACAGTACCCACTATG
Source organism: Ambystoma mexicanum (assembly GCF_040938575.1). Taxonomy (NCBI): domain Eukaryota; kingdom Metazoa; phylum Chordata; class Amphibia; order Caudata; family Ambystomatidae; genus Ambystoma; species Ambystoma mexicanum. Next base: position 24,392,485 of record NC_090936.1, read on the forward strand.
AGCGCTGTGGATTGACTGGGCGCAGTGCGGGGCAATGCAGGGTTTGGGCTAGGAATAGATGGTGAGCTAGTCTGCAACCCTGTTCAGGTGTTAAAGTCCCGCAGAGGATATGGCACTATAGGGTCTCCCCCGTTGATGGTACGGGCCAATGTGTCAGGCTTGACTTCTCTGATGGCCATAGCAGACCAGGATACTGGTCCAGCTAGCCCAGTGACCGTTGAGTCTGTCCACTTGACCACCTGATGGAGGGATGTGCTACCTGCGACCTCCCTTATTATAAAGCAATGGTCAGGATTAATCGAATCTCCTTCAACCCAGCTGGCTACCTGAAGCCAATCCACGAGGATGGTGGCTGAGAGTTAGGTGTGTTGGCAAATCCAGTAAAAACACAATGATTATATGCATAGCTACACATAGCTACACATTACCCTATCTGCACGTTTGTGGGTGGGGGGGTGTTGCTGCTATTCATGTTGGATGAGGAGAGGGCAATCGTGACAGTGCAGCTTGCCGTAGACCGCTCATGAATGCGCGGTATCCAAGGCTCCGGCAGCCGTACGTCCCCGTGCCACGCTGAATCTGCGGCACGTGGCGCACGCCATCCATAACACTGCGCGCCACAGAATAAGTGGATTTGGAATAAAAACACAATGGGGATGCCAGATATATATAATCATTCCGTGGCTGAGAAATTAATGCATATATGGTGTTCCCTCACCACCTTCAATTCATCAGCTCAGTGTACTTCATTTAGAGGAATTTAAAACAAGATTGACATGCCATTTTTTTGTGCCAGAGAACAAAGTACACAACAGTAATTTAATTATAAAATCTTTTTTTTTTTTTTTTAACTCTTTTCTCGGTAACGCCATTATCCCTTTCTGCAAACCCGCCCACGAAGCATTCCCATATCATTATTCCGTGTCTCAGAACGTCTGTGCTGGCTGCACAGCACACAGTTATTATTTCTTGGTGTCAGCTGTGAGTCAGCCATCAGAGCGCACGCACTACTTAATGAATCACGCTTGACCAGGGGCTGTTTTCTAATGAATAATGAAAAGCTGGAACAGGCCTCATCCATTGCAAACGTCGGTTTAATCCTCGAGTTTAAGGGGACAGAAATTACACGCATAACAAAATCAAGTAGAGAAAAAAACAGCAGGCCCTAAAATAACTTTACCCCTGCATAGGCCAATAGTCCAAAGTCTCGGGAGGATAGCTCAGGGGCAATGCGCTCACCTTGGAAGCAAGACGACGCGGAGCAGCCGCGTGCGTTATAAATAACCAATCAGATCATTTCTCTTTGCATCATTGCATTCTGTAAAGTAGGTTTTGCTTTTCTTGTTACTCCATTAGAAGTTCACTTAAATGTTAGGATCTGGTGGTTTTAGGATTTATCATTATTAATAGTCTAATATTTTGCTTTCTGGTTATGCACACACTTCTATCCTTGGAAGAGGATGAAGGACATTGCACAAGGTCTGGTAACAGATTAGTATAATATATTTCAGTGCAATTGCTTTGCAATATGGATCGGATGCTAGTATGTCACGTTCATTGGATTACATTGCGTGATAATCTACCATTATTATTTTATTTATTGGTTATTTGTAATGTGCACTATATCCAAAAATGGTGTTTCAAGGCGCACCAAGATAGAGAGGTAGGGAGGGGGGGGGACAGAGTGAGGAAACAGCATAAAACAAAAAAGAGTTCGACTTGGCTATACGTTCGTCGTAAGAGTTACGTTTTGCCAGGCAGACTTCATTCTTATAAAGCGAGGAGAGAGAAGTTAGTTCCGCCTTATTGTCATTCGAGGGGCAGAGCCTCCAAGTAGTGTTGCTTTTTTTTTCAGGAGACATAGGTCTCTCAGTTGTGGCGTAAACCATTTATTTAGATGTGCTTTAGGTTTACCTGCTCTCAGTTTCAGCGGGGCTATTTTGTCAAGAGTAGTGAGCATTATATTATTGAATTCAGGGACTAGGATGCTGGGATCTAGATTTTCTGACAAAGCACTAAGAGTAGGTAGGATAGCAGGGATGACTTTCTCTACTGTGATGCATTTTTTATTCCTGGTTAAACATGGTGGCACTAGTAGTGGGGCCGTGGGAGTAGGTCTAGTGACAGATAAGTTCAAGGTAGAGGCGTGAAAGAAGAAATGGTAGCTGTGCAGTTTTAGTCAGCTATCCAATCTACCGTTCTCCCCTTCAAGTGGGTGGGTTTGCTGACTTTTTGCGACAAGCCAAGAGCATTGATCATATTGGTTAAGACCGGGGCATTTTTATACCTAGGGTCATTATAGCCTATGTTGAAATCCCCTAATAGGAGTAGTTGGGGAGAGGGTTTAAGGTTGTTAGTAAGTACATTATGCAAATCCTCTTCAAAGGTATCAATGGGACCAGGAGGTCTGTATATTAGATGTATGGTAAGGGATTGTGAATTTTTTATCTGGAATTTGGTAGATAGAGTTTCACATGATGGTAGTAATTGGGTAGGGCTAGTCTAAGGGAGAGACACGTTTTGGAGATGATGGCAATGCCGCCTCCTCTTGCGCCATCTCGGTCTTGTCTAACTATTGTGTAGCCATCGTGGATGGCTAACATGAGCGATGGTCCTGCCGCATTGTGTAACCAAGTCTCTGTAATCGCAAGGAAGTCAAGGTTACTTTCTGTGATTAGGTCAGCTATGTCCAAGGCATGGGCGACGAGCGACCTCGCATTGAGAAGTGCCCCTTTGAGGGAGGCGGTCTCCATTACGGCTCTCGTTTGGGGGGGCTTGGCTGTAATGGGATCGGTTAGCTTACACTTATTTTTCGATTCGGGGGGCCTCTGTATTAGGTGCTGACGTTGGCAGTGACCTCTTAGTATGACTAAGTTGCATAGTATACTGATAGTTAGATTTCAGATTGATGGGAGGTAGAGATCTTCTGAGAGGTTCATGCAGTTGTATTAATCTGGCGCGAAGTCTGAGGTTTCTACTAGAAGTGGCTCACGGTAAAGATACATGGGTTACTGTTCCTAGGAGCCTAGTATGTTTAGGTGAGACGGTGGTGGCATTATTCATAGCTGACCCGGTCAGTTTAAAGTAGGTAGGAAACTGCAATTATGGAAAACAACATAGAATTAGGACAATCAGGTAAGAGTGCTTGCAAACTGGACAAGCCTCACCTCATGGAATGAGGGGCTACATCAGGCGTGCAGACAAGCAGTTTTAGACAAGCAGGTATGAAAGATTGCCTGTAGACTGGACAAACCTCATCTTAGGGAATGAGGGGCTACATCAGGCGTGCAGACAAGCAGTTTTAGACAAACAGGCATTAAAGACTGCCTGCAAACTGGACAAGCATCACCTCAGGGAATGAGGGGCTAATTCAGGGGTGCAGGCAAGCAGTTTTAGACAAGCAGGTATGAAAGATTGCCTGCAGACTGGACAAACCTCATCTTAGGGAATGAGGGGCTACATCAGGCGTTCAGACAAGCAGTTTTAGACAAGCAGGTATAAAATATTGCCTGCAAACTAGACAAGCATCACCTCAGGGAATGAGGGGCTAAGTCAGGGGTGCAGGCAGGGGGGCGTGGCTAACCACCAAATAAAGAAGACGTGTCTCTGGTGTGCTCTGTCCGATGTGTCAACTATAAACTGTCCTTTATGGCTCTTACAAACCTCTAAACACTGCGAACCACAGCACCTGCTCCGGACACTAACCAGAAGCTCCACAATCCTTTTTCCACGTCAGAGAGTGCCTGCAAGTCCCTTAACGCCGCCCGCCAAGTACTGTCGGAACAGGACCAAAATGGCGCCTCCCACGCGCTGATCCACTAGAGAGACCGGAGCACCTGGACGCTATTGAAGCCCTCGCCTAGCGTCTGCGGAGCGGTCCGACAATTTGACGGATCCGCATAAGCACCGGCGAAAGTGAGCAGATCTGCCTGCCCAGTGGCAGGAGTGGTGTGCCCCGGAGTCCGGTCCTGCGCGGGTCCCATTGGTCCGGGTGCGCTGCCGGAAGGAGGAGAGGCGGCGGCGCTGCGCCCGACCCTGGAGGCTGTGGGTGGATAGCAGCGGCCCCACCCGGAGGTGCGGAGGAGATTCCCGGGAGAGCCCGGGGCAGATCAGCGCCGGAGAGGTGAGCAGGCGGGGGGAGGCTAGACAAGAAGCCCACAGACTGAGCCGGGCCAATGGCGGCCCGAGGCCGGGTACTGCCCCTCCCCCCAGGCACCACAGTCAACCGCTGGTCAAGTGAGCGGGCAGCCCGGCTGATGCTGCGGGGGGGGCGCTGCCCACACGACTTCGCCAACCCCACGGCCCTTGAAGGGGAGACCGGCGCGAGGATCCGTGAATGCCGGCAAGAAGTGCCAAGACCCAAGCGGGCCCCGGCGGAGTCGTGGGCCCCCCTCCACGGGATTCTCCATTGGCCAGACGGGCAGAAGGAGGTGAAGGGCGACATAATAAAGCGAGAATAGTGGGCAGCTGAGAGTGAAGGGCCCACTGGACTTGTCACAGGATTCCTAAGCTCCTCCACCCTGTGGAAGGGGTATATAAATAAACAAAAAAGACACCATTAGCTGCTTTCTCCCCTGTGCCCTACACCCGGGGTCTGAAGGACGGACTTGCCTTTTTATTCTTCCTCATTGCATCGGATAACACCGGCGCAGAGATATTTCGTTTGTAAACAACAGATGGCTTGCAACCTGGTCTATATGATATTCCCTTCCCGCGCACCACAAGTGGCACATGAAATGAGGAATGGTATAAGCAGATTACTATACTAGCACCAAGGTCGGTGGGGCGCCTACACCTGGCAAGATGTCTGTGAAGGGAGCAAGGTCCAAGCAACTCCAAAGCACCATAGATACCTTAACAGCTGGTGGCCCCGCGGGCCCCGAACGCTCTACTGCGGAAACTATACAACCTGACCCCACTGAATCGGCAGCTGAACCCAGCAATACCCAGATCCTCGAAGCCATTAAATTGTTCCAAGCAACAATGGAAAACAAAATTGATGCCGTGGCCACAGTCCTGGGCCTCCTCCGTCAGGATGTCCGCTCCTTAGCTAGCAGAACTGAAGCATTGGAAACCCAGGTCCGAGAAAATACAGAAGCCAAAACTCAACTCCTACAGGATGTGGATGTACTTCAACAGAGAGTCAAGAATTTGGAGGATCAGGCCGAGGAGGCAGAAGGGCGGGCTCGCCGGAACAATATTCGACTCCTGGGTTTACCAGAGGGCATCGAGGGACCTGACCCCAAGGATTATGTTGAGAACCTCCTGCTGCAGGAAATAGGTGCGGAAAAGCTCTCCCAAGGCTTCACTATCGAGAGAGCCCACAGGTCCCTCACAAAGAAACCACCGCGGGCACCCCGCCCAGGCCAATGATAGCGAAGGTAATCAATTACAGGGAACGAGAGGTCATTTTGGCCTTTTCGCGATCAGGGGGTCAGATCCAAAGAAACTCCGCAAAAATTGCCATCTATCCAGATTATACCTTCCAGGTCCATATGAAAAGGGTGCAATTCATATACACAAAAGCCAGACTGAAAGCAGCAGGATTGCGCTACATGCTTCTGTACCCTTCGAGATTGAAGTTAATACACAACAACAAGGCCCACCTATTCGACACACCGGCACAAGCTCGAGACTGGATGGATGGGCAGCAGATTCCAGACATCGAAGATAAGAAGCAGAGCCCGCGCTAAGCCCATATCCACGAAGCACAGAAGAGTCCTTCCATTTTCAATAGTCCATCTGCAGAATGACTGCGCCTAGGCACAGCTGGAATGATCCTCTACAATGAGACACCGAAGGCAAATGTCCCTTTACCCCCAGGAATCTCTTTCAGGGTATAATACCTGCCCGTAGGGCACCTGAAGACCAATGTGTGGTAAAACGGAGCAGAAACGGGAAACCCTGCTGGACAAGTTCAAAGTTTGGGGAGTTTACAGTTATTGGGAGGAGGGAAATGGGGTGTTGGCACCAAAGTTGGGAACCTAAACCGGGAAACACCAAGACCACGGGGAAATTTCACATACAAGAAGTCATTAGCAAGACCTCGAACAACGCTAGGAACAATCGCCTGACAGCTTCATACTCATGGCTGACAAGATAAAGGTTATGACGTGGAACGTCAGGGGCATGATTAGCTTTGTTAAACAATGCCACATCCACGCATACCTGAAAAGGTGCAGGGCTGGGATTGCTATGCTCCAAGAGACACACCTAACCCCGAAAAAACTGGAAGCATTAACCAAGACATGGCGGGGGACCCTGATAGGATCCTCTTACTCCTCCTACACCAGGGGGGTTTTGATTTGGATTGATCTGACCATCCCCTTCAGGCTAATAAGTACCAAAACAGATGAGGGTAGGATAGCGCTAATGCATGGCACTATTGAGGGTAGAGAGTTATGTCTAATTAGCACCTATGCACCCAACCACAACGCAACAGTTTTTTTCCACTCCCTGCATCCACGACTCAGCCCTTACAGAAACAACATTATGATTTGGGGGGGCGACCACAACTGCACCCTTGACCCCCTAATGGATAGATCAGATAACAAACACACTCGTCCATCCCCTCCCACCAAAATACTATCTAAACTAACACATCAGCTGCTACTCCGTGATTTGTGGAGGGAACTACACCCAGAACAATGGGAATTTTCCTTCTACTCCCCACCCCACTCCTTTCACACTAGGCTGAATTACGTTTTTGCAATTCAAGAACAACAAGCCATGTTCAGTGACGCACATTACCTGCCCAGAGTGCTGTCTGACCACTCCCCGCTGGTGGTCACCTGGGAAGTGTCCCTGCCTAGAACCCCAGTGCCTACTTGGAGGGTTAGGGCCGAGGCCCTGCTAGATGCGGCTTTCTGTGAGCACATAAAAGATAGCACAGAGGAATACTGGCAGAGAAACTTGAATAGCGTGGAACACGTGAGCACAGCGTGGGAAGCGTACAAGGTGGTTATGAGGGGAGAGATGATTGCAACTATAGGTGGTGCCCAAAGATCCATCATAACTTCATTAGAATGCTCTGAGAGAGAGCTGGGGGAACTGGAGAACAGGACTCATCCCCAGAACACCTGCGAAAAATAACCGAGCTGAGGCAAACCTATTTAACACACTGGGAATCCCTGGGGAAATTGAGTTATGCCAAGTATACCGAAAGAACCCATGCCCTGGGAGACAAACCCGGGAAACTCTTAGCCTGGCTTTATAAGAGGGAGACCTCCCCGGACACCCATCTGTCACATACTCAAACCAGACAGCGCCATTGCACATAACCAAAATGAAATCAACTCAGTCTTCTCTGAGTTTTATTGCAACCTTTATTCCAAGACCTCGCCCCCTACTGACACCAAAATCGAGGACGTCCTAGACATCATCGAGCTGCCCAAATTAGACTCACAGTCGGCGGAGGCCCTAGACGAGCCCATCACTTCTGACAAAGTAAGGGTAATTATTAGATCCCTACCATCCGGGAAAACCCCAGGCACGGATGGCCTCCCCGGGGAGTTTTATAAGTCATATGAGGAGACCCTGGCCCCCCTGCTGACCCAGGTGTTTAACGAAGCCTACAAACGTGGTACCCTCCCTGAATCCATGAGAGAAGCTGTAATCATCCCCCTACTCAAGCCTGGTAAGGACGGAGCTGACTGTGGCTCATACAGGCCTCTCTCTATATTAAACGTAGATAGCAAGATTTTAACTGCCCTGTTAGCAAATAGACTGCGTAGAGTAATTCGCCTATTGATCCATCGGGACCAAACGGGTTACGTCCCGGGGCGCTCCATCACTGAGAACCTGCGCAGGTTACACCACGTCATTTATAGCACAGAACAAAGGCCTCAGAAATACGCAGTGGCATCACTAGACGCTACCAAGGCCTTCGATTCGGTGCGGTGGGAATGGCTATGCGCCACGATGGTAAAAATGGGGATAGGACCAGTCTTTTTGAAATGGACCCAATTGGTTTACACTAATCCAACCGCCAGGGTGCGCACAAATAAGACATATTCCAACAAATGGTCCCTCCATAGAGGCACCCGGCAGGGATGTCCACTATCCCCCATGTTATATATTATTGCCACTGAACCTGTGGCTGCTTACCTTAGACAGGAATACGGAAATGGGAGCATCGAATAGACGGTGTGACCCACCTCGTCTCCATGTATGCCGATGACACACTACTGTACCTACACAATCTTGAACATCTCCTGCCCTACAACCTTGAGACCCTAGACGGATTTCACAAATGTACGGGGATCCGGATCAACAGGGACTAGTCTTGTCTATATCCTCTCGCTGCACTACATAACGAAGAATACAGGTCCCTGCCCCCCTTAGACCTCCAATGGCAAGTGACTTCCTTTAGATACCTGGGAATCACTATAGACCGGAATCCACATACAGAACACATCCTCAATACGGTTAGGGCTAAAGACACCCTCGAGAAATCTATGGAATTTTGGAGTAGGTTCCCGCTTTCAGTGGCCAGAAGGGCGGGTCTCCTCAAGATGGTGGCACTCCCCGGCCTTCTACACAACTTCACCAATGTCCCTTTCAATATCCCCCTCATTCTTTATAAACATAAATAAACTTTGCAGGAGATTCCTCTGGCAGGGGGGTAGGCATAGGATGGCGTTAGAAACACTTCAAAGACCCTACAAGAGGGGAGGAATAAAAGTTCCCAACTTCAAACTACACTACCTTGCAAGTCAGTTTAGGCATGTGATGTGATGGATGGCCGATGAGATTACAGTAGACACCCGACTCCTCCAACCTGCTCTACCTCGATTGTTACTCAGAGACCTACCTTGGGTCGAGGGGGGTGCTATATGACACTTTCCATACTTGGACAGGCTGGGGATCCAGCTTTGGAAACGGGCCTGCAGAGCAGCTGGAACAGCAGACCCATACTCTCCGCAAATCCCCATAGCGGCAATCATGGCGAAATGCGCATGGGGACATTTGGAAGCGCATACCCAGTGGGAACCCTATGGTGTGGCTACGCTAGGAGACTTGGTTCAAGAACAGGAGATCTTAACGTTCAACAAACTCAGCGAGGTCACAGGGCTACCTGCCGGACAGTTCTTGCTCCACAGAGCAGTGATACGGGCCATGAGGAACAGATGGCCTGATGCTGCCAACCTTGCAACAAAACATGAGACTATAGAAACAATGTTAGACGCTGCTGAGGGAGGCCACCAAACTTCACGACTCTACGAGGCCTTGATGCAAGGTACGACCAGAAGCGAACTCAAAAGCAGAGCGAAGTGGGAAAGTGAACTGGGCCTTGAATTCGAAGATAAGGAATGGGAGGAGATAACCCACTATCACGAAAAATCTCCAGAAATGCCCGATTACAATTTATCCAACTGTACATCACCAATAGAGCCTACCTCACGCCAGAAGCCATATCGAGGTTCAGGGGTGCAGAAACCCAGGTATGCCCCAAATGCAACGAGCCCAAGGCCGGAATGACTCGTATGTTCTGGGGCTGTCCAGTAATACAGGGTTTCTGGGCACAAATAAAAGAAAGAGTGGCTGACGCGGACATTGAAGTGGAATTACATAGGCCAATGGCTTGTATTTAGGGCAGTTACAAGCGCAGCAGAAAAAACAAGCCTCTAAACAGACTCAAGGATCTAATATATATTACGGCAAAAAGACGCATAGCCATGGGATGGAAAAGCCCCAAAAGCCTAAGTGAGGCACAATGGTGGATGAACCTTAGGAGGTGGATAACCGCTGAGACTGGAGCATGGTAAACCGCAATTCATGAACAGAGACTAGACTCCAGCAAAGAACTACAGCGTTGGGTTGCGCTAACAGTACCATTGCTCCACCCCAAAGTGTCAGATAGTACCTCAGACGTAATCGACAGCCCTGGCTCGTAAGCTGACACGAAGAGGACTGATGAAATGTCCGTGGTCTTGGGGGGGAGGGAGGGAGGGAAGGGAAAGAGACTAGATGTATGATTGAGAACGATTTCTTGATGACTATGACTTGTTTAAATTGTTAAAATCCAATAAAATTGTTTTTAAAAAAAAAAGTCAGTGGTGCAGGCAAGCCGTTTTAGACAAGCAGGTATGAAAGATTGCCTGCAGACTGGACAAGCCTCACCTCAGGTAATGAGGGGCTACGTCGGGCGTGCAGACAAGCAGTTTTGGAGAAGCAGGTATGAAAGATTGCCTGCAGACTGGACAAGCCTCACCTCAGGGAATGAGGGGCTACGTCAGGCGTGCAGACAAGCAGTTTTAGACAAGCAAGTATGAAAGATTGCCTGCAGACAGGACAGGCCTCACCTCAGGGAATGAGGGGCTATGTCAGGCATGCAGACAAGCAGTTTTAGATAAGCAGGTATGAAAGATTGCCTGCAGACTGGACAAGCCTCACCCTCAGGGAATGAGGGGCTACATCAGGCGTGCAGACAAGCAGGTATGAAAGATTGCCTGAAAACTGGACAAGCCTCACCTCAGGGAATGAGGGGCTACATCAGGCGTGCAGGCAAGCAGTTTTTTGAGAAGCAGGTATGAAAGATTGCCTGCAGACTGGACAGGCCTCACCTCAGGGAATGAGGGGCTATGTCAGGCATGCAGACAAGCAGTTTTAGATAAGCAGGTATGAAAGATTGCCTGCAGACCGGAAAAACCCCACCTCAAGGACAGGGGCCACGTCAGGCTGCAGACAAGCCGTTTTAGACAAGCAGATATGAAAGATTACCTGCAGACTGGACAAGCCTCACCTCAGGGAATGAGGGGCTATGTCAGGCATGCAGGCAAGCAGTTTAAGACAAGCAGGTATGAAAGATTGCCTGCATACTGGACACGCCTCACCTCAGGGAATGAGGTTCTAAGTCAAAAGGAAGGATGTTAACAAGGGAATACAGTAATCTTTCTTATGCCTTGATATTCTGAATGTTCTAATGATCTAAGCAGAAAAACTAGCATACTAGGCCTGACATTTCTCCTAGTGCAAGTGCATGATGTGGTACAGTTGAGACCAAGCTTGTGAGGGTGGGACAGAAAATGGTGTGGGGGTGCGGGTGGCAGGCCAGACAAATTAGCTGGTCCTAGTACATTTAGGTCATGCATACGTACAGATGGAGATGCAGAGATGGGGGGACTTTAGGGGGTGACAAGGAGTCAGGTCCAGCACAGTCCTGGGTTAAGAGCAGAGAGGTTGTCCTGCTCATGGAGCATAAGCAGAAAGTGCAGAAATGTTGAACAAAGTGCAGTGGCCCAGAGTCAAGTGCAAAAGACGGGCGGGGGAGGTAGTGGTAATCTAGTAATGGGAGGTCCCTAAGGCATGCCCTTTGGTACAGGCCAGGTTTGATATATCGAGGTCGATGATCCCATTCCTAACACCATCTGTGACAGATGCCCAATAATCACTCAGAGTCCCAGGGAAAGTCAGAGTGTTTATATTTATAGTTTGTGGGCCCTTGGGTCATCCCTCTCTCTCTCTCGTATTCAGTACTGACCGGTAACTGTTACTGTCTAGTTCTTGTCTTAAGCTCCAGATGGACTCCCTAAATGATGCCTCACTAAACTCTCTCTGGGAATGTCTATCCGTCCCTACTTTAGTCAAATGTTGGAGTTCTCTGGTGGATTGGGAATAGTGCCTTGCACGTACTCAGTTGGATTCAGGCTGATTCTCTCACTCCCACACTCACATCTTCCTCTCCCACTCTCACTGTCTTGCCTCGTAGACTCCTCCCCACTAATCCGCTGCCCCTCTCTTGATCCCCTCGGTCTCACTCATAGCTCCACCCTTTGAATTCACCACACCTCCTACTCCACCTCACTACCCCACCACTACTACTACTCCCACTACTCCTACTCTCCTCTCAGCACTGCTACCTAACTCCCACCTCTCTTACTCATCTCATACCACTCCTTCTCTCCTCCCTCCACTCCTGCTCTTCTCTCATCACTCAAACTCTTCTCACACAACTACTCAAACACACTCCTTCCTCTCTGTATTATACAGCTTCATGTTCACACTTTACAATAACTTACTCTAATCAATTGCCACAAAAACACACACATTCCACATGTACTAGTCTGCTCAACACGCCACCATTCATTCCTTCTTTCCTCTTGCCAGTGTCTTGGTCCACCTTTGTCTCCACCACAGACCTCATATGAATAGCACATCCTTTCTTGTTTCCTAGCACTTCTTAAATACTCGTCCCCCTCCTGGGATTTGGTCCTCTGTCCCTAATGAATCGTAAATGTCTTCACAGCACTGTGGGAGGCTGCTTCAAATAGGGGTATAAGCCCCACTCCCTTGTGTCCGCAAAGCCTTCTTGCTTGGTATCCAGAATGGCTGGGTAAGTTCAGGGTGTCGTTACCAGGTAATCTTGTTAGGGAAACTTGGTACTTCCTCTTTTCTCAGTCCTAGTCGATCCCAGGTCTCACCCCGGCTGTACGGGCGTTTGTCTCCTCCCTCTCACAGCGTTGCATAGCCCAGACTGATGGTGCGCTGGGACGCGGCAGCTCCCTCTGTCCTCCACAGGGCACTGGGGTCCGTTGGTAGCTCCTTCCTGGTCCCTGCCCGCACCATCAGTCCTGGTTGACTCCATCCCTGGGAGGGTCCAGTTGCGGCTCCGGTTGCCACAGTGTCGCCCCTTTTCTGCGCTGTCTTCTTGGGGCATGAGCGCTACTGGTTTGGCGTCAGCCACCAGGTGCCCGGTGGCTCCTGCCCAATGCTGAAGACCTGGACGTCCAGGTAAGGAGGGAGGTAAGGGCCCGCACACACACACACACACACACAAACACAATTGCATGGGGAAAAGAGATCAAATTTAGGTTGGGGTTGTTTAGAGACATTTACCCTACCCATTCTTTATACATGTTAGTGTGAGGATCAGATATAGTTTGGACACAAGGCCAGCTTGCTTTAGCCTTAGTTTTGTAGTTGAGGACATTCTCATCAGGATAGCAGCAGATAGGCCTCTACGCCCCCCCCCCCTTTTTTTGCTTGAATAAACATGGAGAATGTTAAGAACCCTACACCTTTGTGTCTGTCTCTCATTTCTGACCCCTCACAATATGGAGAAGACGTGGTGGTGTCCAGCCCGCTATGTCACAGGCATTCTAGAAGATATCTGGGCCCTGGCACTTATTTTCTTACAGTTTAAACACTGGGTTCCTCCCTTCTTTGTTGTTGCTCAGCATTCCTCCTGCTTCTTCCCAGTGACTCAGTATTTCACCTGCTGCTGCACACTTCTTTCACCTTACCTCCTGCATAGCTGCCAGCTACCTCCATCCTGCAATTCCTGGCCTGGACTATGTCCTCACATTGGAGAACTCACTATCATGTTCGGGGATTTTTCTCCATTAAGGAGTTTTCCCTGTCTGGGCCTTGCCCTTGGGGAGAAGCCTCTCTCCCTCTCTGCTGAAATCCAGAGATCGAGGTGGGTGTCAGGAAGGGCAGACCTTATATCTTCCTGAAGAGGCCTCACAAGACACTACAGGGAAGGTGTAAACTGGGGAGATTTCACCAGAGAAGATTACATACTCAAGGTTGTCCCAACCAGCAATTGCTTTATCTCAGAGATAACACCTGTTTTCTTTTTGTGGCGATGTGATATTCTACATTTTCAATGTATTTATCATATACATAATACGAGCCAATTTCTTAGAAATACATTGTCTAGACAACACCTTTTTCCTTTGTTTCCTTTTCCTTTATCAAAAGTAATATTTAATAATACCTCTGACAGAAAACATTCAATTAATGCATGGAAAAAAATCCTCAATCAATAATACATTTACATACAACAAATTCAGACTGTCAGGATCAGCATACGAGGTAGCAATTTGAAATATGTCAAATTCAACAATAAAACTTGTCCACCCAACAAATGTATGACCTCTGAGTCCACACATTTGTCTGGTGGACATGTTTTATTGTTGGATTTTCCATTACAAATGAATGAGGATTAGCTAGATAGAGAGGTATCTATAGTTTTATTGTGAACTTGAAATATTTCAAATTGCTGCCTCCTATTCTGATCCTGACAGTCTGAATTTGTTGTATGTAAATGTATTATTGATTGAGGATTTTATTCCATGTATTAATTGAACGTTTTCTGTCAGAGTTAATATTAAATATTACTTTTGATAAAGGAAAAGGAAACAAAGGAAAAAGGTGTGGTCTAGACAATGTATTTCTAGGAAATTGGCTCCTATTATGTATATGATAAATACATTGAAAATGTAGAATATCACATCGCCACAAAAAGAAAACAGATGTAATCTCTGAGATAAAGCAATTGCTGGTTGGGACAACCTTGAGTATGTCATTTTTGATAATTTCTCCAATCCTAATCAAAGTTGGGGTTTGTCCTTGGGTTTTTGCTACCCACAAGAGAAGAACGAGATGGACAAGAACTGATAGTAGCAGTCCAGAACCTAACATGAGAGGTTAAAACTGTAAAGATTGAAATGACATTCTTGTGGCAAGCCCTCAGCACCAGGGTCATCTTACCTGTAGGGTCTCTTTCCGGGGGTCTGCAGGTGGATACATTTCATGGTGACCCCAGGAAACTGAAAGAGTTCTTAGAGGCCGGTACCTTGGTTTTCACTTTCAAACAAGCAATGCTCCAAACAGGCTGATCCAATGTAGGTTTTCTGATTACCCATATTGGAGACAGTGTTTTAGGCTGGGCAACACCACTGGTTGTCCGAGACGACCCTCTCTTGAACAATTTTGCAGGGGTTTTAACCAGTCTGAAAAACCTATTTTGATTGTCCCGACTTGACATAGTGCAAGGGGTCAGAAATGTGAGGTAGACCACACTGTAAAGTCTTCTCAACATTTGCCATTTTATTAGAATATTAGATTGGATTAACGCCTCACTATCCCAACCCCGGCAAGGATTTCCATCCCTAGAATAAAATAAAGGAAACACTCTAACAAAGGATATCTGTCCCTCACACTTAAGCATACAACAAATAAACAAGGAAATACATAGCAGTTCAAAGCAATAATGAATGAGTTTCTAAAGAAACCAAAGCCTCTTTTCAGAACTAGGGCGAACTCACCTTCCCCAGGTTTTGTAAATGATTCTACTTCATAGTTCAAAAAGTGAACACAAGGAAATCAGGTTCCAAAATAGTTTGATATAAGTTCAACATGTCAACAGAAAGTTACAACACATACGGTGTAGCATTCTTTTTCTTCTCTGAACAGGTTTTCAGTTTCTCAATAGCAACAATGTTTATATTGGTCTGGGTGGTTTGCCAATTCAACAACTCCAGATAATGTAACTTCTCCACAACCACCTTGCTTGGTTTTGCCTCCACCCTTGTTGTACTTACCTACGCTACCTGATACAAACAGCTAGCCCATCAAACAGGATGGCCTGAAGAGGCCTGTTTTACCTTATATATCGGTGAGGCTTGACTGACTATTTAAAAGACAAACTGGCCAGAGTTCCTCGATCTGCATCTTTTAAACAGCTTATGAAGCCAGTGTTACAGATGGGGTTTTGCTTGCATGACGGAAGGGAGACATACTAGAACTTCAGCAGAAAGTCTATTACCTTCTTCGTCACCAGAGACTTTGCCCACAACACCATCAGACACATCAGAACCAATGCAAATAGGAGACGACCGAGTCCTCTGTCGAAGGAAAAAAGGCACTGTAGGAGGACAACGGGCTTATACCTGTAGGGTGCTTCTAGTGCCTCCATGGAAACTGGGAAACGTGAACTCCCGACCTTAAGAGGGACAAAGTTCTGGGAGAATGAAAACCGACCCTTCCCTCAATTATCTGTTACTATCAGAGAAACTGAATCTCAGACATAGGATACTCAAGTCATAGCGTTGAAGGTGCTACTCTGGTTCCATGGCTCGTCTACGATGGAAGTCCTGGCGTTAGTAGACTCTGGAGTGGAAGCAATCTTTATGGACCCCTCATGGGCGAACCAAATTGGTATTGTCTGTGTTGCAAAATCTGTAGCATTTCCAGTCGAAGATGATGATGGTCGACCCTTGGAAGGTGGAACCATTGTTGAAAAGGTTGTATACGAATTGTTCATTTTACAATTGTTCGAATTACAATTGACCTTTTCACAATTGACCGAATTGCCAAACCGATATATATATATATATGCGGTCAATTGTGAAAAGGTCAATTGAGACCCTTTAAAATTGGTCACTTGTTCATTCGAACAATTGTAAACTTCGAACAATTGTAAACGAACAATTTGGGTAATACCATTTAAAATACCACAGAACTTCAGATGCAGATTGCAAAACACTTTGAAACCATAACCTTTGACATCATCCAAGCAGCTCATTGTCCTGTTATCCTGCGAACCCCCTGGTTTTCTAAGCATAACCCATGTAACAGTTGGACAGCCCATACTCTTCTTTTGGGCTCAGAATCTTTAACTTCTTAATGTCTTCTCTCCTCCGATTCCCCATACTGAAAAGATAGGCATACCGCTCCTGAGTGCGTTCCTGACAAAATATGCCACATACCATCAGGTATTTCATAAGGAAGCCATTGGGAGTCTTCCTCCACATCCAGTGGAAGACTGTTCAATCAACCTGCTCCCAAATACCACTGTGTTAGGACACTCACCCGGGATCGGGATCGGCCGTGTCCTCGTGGGCGGGGTGATGCCTGGCGGCTGTACCCGCGGTTTCGCCTTGGTCACGGGCGAGTTGGGGTGCATGCGTGCATACGCGGAAGCGGCAGGGAACGGGCTTGTGGTCCAAGCCTCGTTCCCGCGAATACCGTGATTCCGCGCATGCGCAGATTCGGATTGCGGGTCAAGCCTCGCTTCCGTGCCGAATCACTATAAAGGGGCTTCCGGATCTGAACTCGCCGCGTCTCAACGCGGTTTGGTCCTGACCTCCCGCTCGCTTCTGGAAATTCTTGTGCTTCCTTGGTCTCCTCGCTTGCCTCCCTTGTTTCCTTCCAGTTTGCCCGGCCTTTCCTTCCCCTGGTGGTTAGGTTCCTTGGTTGGGGGTCTGCTCTCTTGGGTTGGGTTTTGTCCGGTCCTGGCCTAGATCCTCCGGTCCCTTCATCATTCCTCCTTACCTCCCTTCCCTCTCCTGCCTGACCACCTTCCTTACCTGAATACTCCTCTGCCTTGTGCTGGGTGCCAGTGCCTCCGGTGCCTTTGTTCGGTCCTACTTGCCGTCTGCCTTTTCTGCCATACTACAACCCCGGCTGGCTTCTCTCAACATCTTCAAGAAGGATTCTGCAGAATCACAGCAACGCACTCAAGCTTGCTGTCTTCATCTACCGGCCTTCCCTGTTCAGTGCTTGCACTGTTCTGGCGCCACGTAAATCCAGGGAAGTATTCACCCGTGGCGTCAGGAATCGGACCCATTTTCAATCCTGCAATCAGGACGGGACCTGGGCCGGTTCCTGGCGTTACCCTCTCATCTTTCGTTCTACAAGCAACGTCCTGGCGACCCCGGCACGCAAGCCTACAGGAAACACAGGTACGCAGCGCCCTAGGGACGCACATCTTGACAGATTGAGACGCCTAACCTCCAATTCAGACCCAGAGATGGAGGAAACCTCTGATCTGAGGGACGAAATCAGGTCTTTAAGGGCTGAAATGACAGCACTTCGTCTAGAAAACGAGACTCTACGTCAGATGGTGGTGCATAGGACTAGCACCACAACCCAGGCTGATTCTGCCATGGCACAGACGACACCCATGAAGTTCGACGGGGATTCTAGAAGAGTGGCCGAATTTTGTAACCATTGCAAGATCCATTTTTTGTTCCGGGCTTCCCATTTCACCGACGAGAAGGCGAAGATTGGGTATATTCTAGGGAATCTAACTGGAAATGCGCTTGCATGGGCAGCTCCTTTGGTGTCAGCAAACAGTCCAATACTGGGTGATTTTGCCGCCTTCGAGAAAGCGTTTTTGGAAGTATTCCAGTCACCTAACTTGGCCGCCACAGCACAAAACCAATTGATGGATTTAAAGCAGGGTTCAAGTGATCTGATCTCATACATTGGTGGGTTCCGTCAATTGGCGGCGGATTCTCAATGGCCAGAAGTAACACAGAAGACGCTTTTTCGGCGAGGTCTGAGAGAGGAGTACAAGGACGAACTTCTTCATATACCAGAACCGGATACTTTACAGGTACTTCAGGAACAGGTCCTACGAATTGATCACCGTTTGGCTGAGCGGAAGGGGGAAAGACGTCGGTTGGAGAAGCCGTACCCCAGGTCTTTTCCATCACCTACTGGCGCTTCAAGTACAGCAGAAACGGGTCCGGAACCCATGCAATTAGCGGCACTCAGGGGACCTTTGTCCGCGAAAGAGAGGAAACGTCGAAGGGACTTGAATTTGTGCCTATATTGCGGTGCCTCCGGGCACTATCTGGGTACTTGTCAGTTACGACCACTCAGGAAGTCGGAAAACTAGTAGGCCTGTCAGGTATAAGGAAGGCAATGACAGGCCTACCGTTCACACCAGCCCTTCCGGATACCGATGGGATCTTACTGCCCATGTCTCCCGCAGCCCTTTTGGTACTCCGAATTAAAGTACTGTGGCAGGATAAGTCAACTGAAATCATGGGTCTTCTAGATTGTGGTGCATCTGGCAACTATATCGATGTTGAGTTCGTCAAGCAGAATCAGATCCCTCTACTTAAGAAAAGGCAAGCTACACCGATTGAGGTCATTGATGGTACACCTTTGTCTTTTGGTCCCATACAACATCACACCGGTGTTCTGCAGTTGCCGATCAATGAACATCTGGAAAACATATCTTTGGATGTGATTAAGTCACCATCTTATCCGATCGTGTTGGGTTTACCCTGGTTGTTGTACCACAACCCTAAGGTTAATTGGGTAACCCGTACATTGACCTTTAATTCGGATCGTTGTTTGCTGGATTGTTCCTCCGCAAGGTTATCAGTTGGGATATCTACAATTGCCACGCAGACAGAGGTGAATGGAACATCTAGCGTATGCCTGTTGTCTACCATACCTTCTGAATATGCGGATTATTCCTCTGTGTTTTCGGAACCTAGGGACATACCCCTGTCTCCTCATAGAAGTTTTGATTGTGCCATAGATCTGTTACCAGAATCTGTGATTCCACATGGACGAGTGTATTCCTTATCCCCGCAAGAAAGAACAGCCTTACAAGAATATCTCAACAACTGCCTTCAGAAACAGTATATCACCCCTTCCAAGTCTCCTGCGGGATTTCCGCTGTTTTTCGTCAAGAAAAAGGAGGGTACGTTACGTCCCTGTGTGGACTATCGGCAGTTAAACGAACTTACTCGGAAGGATAGATATCCATTGCCTCTAATACGTGATATCCTGGAATCCTTGCACTCTGCCTGTATATTTACTAAGTTGGACTTAAGAGGGGCATATCATCTGGTACGAATCAAGACTGGTGACGAGTGGAAGACGGCTTTTAAGACACCCTTAGGGCACTATGAATATCGTGTAATGCCTTTCGGACTATGCAATGCCCCAGCCGTTTTTCAGCGTTTAATGGATGACATATTTTCGGATTTATTCGGAATATCAGTATGGGTATACCTAGATGATATACTGATTTTCTCAAAGAATGAGAAGGAACACATCATACATGTCAAAGAAGTTCTCAACCGTTTACGTCAGAACCACTTGTACGCCAAGATTGAGAAATGTCTCTTCAATCAAGACAAGATTGAGTTCCTTGGGTACGTGATTTGCCGTTCTGGCATACAGATGGACCCAACTAAGTCACGGGCTATTCAAGAATGGAAACGACCTAACGATGTGAAGGCCCTTCAGCGATTCCTTGGATTCGCCAATTTCTATAGGCGCTTTATACCAGGTTTTTCCAATCTCACAGCACCTTTAACCAGTTTAACCAGCAGTAAGACGCAGTGGCGGCTGGTGAGTTTGAAAGCTGGTGGGGCGTAAATTTCCCAGGGCGAATTTAGTAGCGAGCGCGCGCAGCGCGCAAGCCCATCCCCCAAAGGGGGTGCGGGGGGGTTCTCCCGCCGGGACATTTTTGGAAAAATGGCCTACAAAATGTGCAATTTACTGTCCAAAAAACCCACTGAAATATGAAAAAAGCATTCGGTTTTACATATTAATGGTGGTACACTATTACGTGTGCAAGTGTGATGGCATACAATAGGGAGTAGGACTCGCCAAGGGAAACAAAGAAGCACGACTAGTTAACATCCTAAAGCCACTACAAACAGTAATGCACAATGTAAACACCCTTCACCTTCCCGTTAAGTGAAGTCCATGCTTCTGCCTCGAACAGGAGGTGGGCAGACATTCAGCAGGACAGCCTGAGGCGCGAAGTTATCATAACACTGGGGGTCAGTGAATGTGCACTAGACAGAGGTTCCAGACTCTGAACAGGCTACAGCTTGGCGCCTCCGATATACAGGGGCCCACAAATACACTAAGCAATAATGATTAGGCCGGGCCCCTCAGTCTACGCCCTTTCATGGCACTTTAGAGACCCAACCACTTCCATTGAATGCACTTTCCCCGCTCCCTCACTTTAGGAAAGACGGTGGCCTACCCAGACACAAGCCTGTCTCCAAGCCCACTGGGGCCTTACCTGCCCCTCCTCCACCTCAGTCAACTCCCTCCTCCCCCTGTACTTAACTCCCCCCACCGCAATACTCCTGCGCCGCCTCACACCAACAAAGGAACACCAGCAACCTGCTTTCAGAATATACCAGTGCAGGGTCTTTTTAAGACGCACATATCCTCCAAGCTGAAACAACGCCAAAACTAGCCTGACATGGCCTACCCGCTGCGTGGCCCAATGTAGGCCAATCTAGTAACATTGGCTGCAGCAGAAACCATCCAGGCCTGAAAGAGGGGCCGAGGGGGGGGGGGAAGCAGAGTGGCATTAATTGAGTGGGTAATTACAGGGGGAGGAACTCGCCACAGTGACAGCAGGTCCCCACAAATGAGAAGTTTGGTGTCACAGACAGGCCCACACAGCACATAGCAATTATCTGGCTCCAATGGGGGCCGTGGGCACATGCCCCGCCCAAGGCCTCCCAAAGGTGTGCCCAGGGACTCTCCCTCTATGGAGGGGGCTCACCACCGCCTCACACGAGCCTGGCACTATGCCAACCAACAGTACCTTTTTGGAGGAATGCTCTGCATTTTTTCAGCCTAAATATTGTTTTTTTTTCCCCTAACATGTTACCTCCGCCTAAAATGCACTTTAATCTTAACAATCTATTACACCAGGATAGTTTTAGCCAAGTTAGTGAAAGCAGAGGAGTGCGAGGTGAACCTTTAGGTGCAGAGAACTGGATGGAAAATAAGGCATCCATAGATCACAATAATCTACAAAACAAAAAGCCAGTAACAAGGAACCAACTAGTGAAAAGGGCCATTCCTTGTTCTGGCGAACTGTGTACTAAGAGCATGTCCATGAAGGTTTTTGCAAATCATACTGCATTCATTTGGCGGCTTACCAAAGATGCACACATCTAAACATAAATTACCTGCGCTATTACACACCTTCCCAAATGAATACTTGCTACCCTTGTTGTTAGCAGTGCCATAAGGTAAATGCAGTTATGTTACAGACCATTTTTGGTCAGAAGTTCCAGTTAAATGACAGCGATAATTGGGATGGAGCGGTTGTTGCACTTAATGAGGATTTCTACAAAACAGCAACACAAAAGTAAACCTTCCCAGATACCGAGTATGTCTAGGCAAGGCTACAACCATTGCCAGGATTCAGATTTCACTTAAGTGTGAGAACTTGGCGGCCCCTTTCTCGGGTGCTCTGGTGGGTGGTTTGCTAAACGAATTTATAACTAAAAGGCAATTGCAGCACCAGGCACACCTGCTAATTCTGAGACCATGTGTATTATTCAGTGAGCAGTTTCCCAGAAAGGGAACTAGCACATGAATTATATTTTGAAATGTGTATTTGTTGTTTTTAGTCTGTCACTTTTCACTGTCATTAGTCTTAAGGAATTTTATAGATGTATGCGGTTTCTTTACCAAGTCTCATTTTGTTTGATGATCTTCCCCAATGTATTTTATTTACCATTCGCACTCCCACCAGAATACAACACATTTATCACACACACACACGTGGTTGTACTGCAGGGTGTCCTGGGAAGGAAGAGCACAGGTATACAGCTGCATACGCAGTGTGTTGACATAAGTGTCCCAGGCTATACACAATCAACGTAAAGGCAGTCCAACTGTACATAAAACGTTTATAAATATTGTTCATACTTCTGCCGAGTCAATAATTCCCTAATTAAAGAGTGGAAGTCCGCTGAAACTGTGCAAACATTTCAAAATCTGCAGATTTCTTAAATCTGTAGGGGATCTGGTAAGGCTGTGCTCGTTGGAAATATTTTCCTGCAGTAAACCGTGCCACGCAGATTTGGACTTTCGCTACATGAGCAAAGAACAGCCACAGAATAGGCAGTGAACTCACCCCGGCGTGCCCCACATGCTCACAAGTATTTCAATTGGGAGACGGGTAAACATGAGGTCAGGCAAGCTCAAACAAGCAATGTATGGACAACCGGCGGAACGAGTGCAAAATCGTTACGTCGTGCAATTCTGGTGCTCCTGCTGCGCCAGAATGCCTTACCCAAATGCCATTCTAATAAAACTATTTGAAGCTGAGTAGCCGCAAGGTTCTTTACGCACACGCTGTCTAATCCCAACATACGATCCTAACCTTTGGGAATCGATTAGTCTGTTTTTTTCTCAAGCTAGCAGTGTGAGAGCAGATGCGCGCCCATGCTAGAAAGTAAATGCTCCGTGCCAATCAAAATGTACGGCCCTGTCTCCGAGCAGCCCCGCACCCCTCCACCGCAGAACCTGTAATTCCGGCAGGTAGAGTCTGCAAGGCCGGCAGCACCGTGATTGTTGACACATAACTGACGGAAGAAAAATGTAATTCACAGAAAAAGTCAGCATTTAAAAGGTAAACGGCAAACGCGAATGAAAAAGGTATGAGCAAAGAACACGGGCTATACTCGTACCTTTTTATTTTGCGTTTGCTGTTTCCCTTTTAAATGCTGCCGTTTGAACTACGGGGGCACATTTTGCAGGCGGTTAGTACATTTGTTTGCTGCCAGGGAGATGAAATGCTGTTTCTTTCCACCGCCGAGGCTTAGAACATGATGGATGAAATGTCACAAATAATTAGACTTTTCTAACGTGCAGCCGGGGCCTGCGATGCACGCGACCCCTCCCGCGACCCCTCCCGCATCATGCGGCTAGGCCTGGCCACCAGGCACCGCACCAGCCGTGGTGGTGATGCCACTGTGCCAGGCGGCCAGTCCTCTCCATCACGCTGCCAGGGCTCTGGCTCTCCCTGGACTTACTTGTGCCGTTTTATATTTTCGGCATTTTTCGTCAAAAAATGACGAAAATATAAAACGGCACATTTTGGATGGACTTCTACTCGGCCCGCACTGGGCAGCAGCAGCACGCACACCTGCCTGGGCCTTGCTGCCCACGGACCAGGAGTAAAGGCCCAGGCCAGGCGGCCCCCGCCTTGGTGGTATGGGGGCCCGGGCCCGCTACCACCAAGGCCCGCCGGAGACTCGACTCGAGTGAGACACAAGGCCCCAGTAAGTTGAGTTGACGGCAGTCAGCAACACTGAAAGACTTAGGCCCTGGCCTACACGTCTTTCAGTGTTGCTGACTGGGGCAGTGGGCTGTGGTCCGTGGACCACGTCCCCGGGCCCAAAACACACAACATCTGCTGGCTGGGACTACTTACCCGCCGGCAACTCGTGTCGTGGACCAGGGTCCAGGCCGTCTCTGCTGGGCTGCTGGTGGTCTTCAGGGCCGGACCCGGGCAGCTGAGCTCGCGTTGACTCGTGACTCCTAGATACAGTAATGTCATTGGCTGTTTGCCAGCCAATGCAAGGGTTGTCATTGGCTGGCAAACAGCCAATGACATTACTGTGTCCATGCAGGGGAGGGGAGGGAATTTCAGTGACGACCGGCACTAGTGCGCTGTTTACGCACATTTTAGACTGGCGGGGCCACCCCTGAAGCGCCCCGCCAGCCTTCTAATTAAAGGGGCTTAAGTAGAGTGCGTGGAGCTACGAACTCCACGCACTCTACTATTGAAGAAGGAAGATGTAAAACCGGACGCGCCCCGCTGTGAAAGCAGCAGGGCCCGGCCCTTTTTTTATTGTTCCCTTGCCACAGCGCCCCGCGCTGTTGGCAAAGGAAATGCAAGCTAAAAGAGATTCAATCAGAGAAGTTCTCAGATTGAATCTCTTTTAGCTTTCTCTTCTTTTCTGGGGGGGCGGCGCCCGCCCGCCCTTTGATAGCAGCCGCCACTGGTAAGACGTTGTTTGTGTGGAATGAGGAGGCCACCAATGCGTTCGAACGTCTCAAAGACGCCTTCAGCACCTCTCCCATCCTACATCATTCCGACCAAAGTAGACCATTCATTGTGGAAGCAGATGCGTCGAATTTCGCCGTTGGATCAGTTCTGCTACAGAAGGACCCGCAGTCGGATGTTGAATTCCCAGTGGCTTATTTTTCCCGAAAACTAACGTCGAGCGAACGGAATTATGCCGTGATCGAAAAGGAACTTTTAGCCATCAAATTGGCTTTTGAAGAATGGCGCCATCATCTTTTGGGAGGCCAATTTCCTGTTGAGGTCCTTACCGACCATAGAAATCTACAGTGTCTACGATCTCTTCAATGTCGCAATTCCCGCCAGGCCCGTTGGGCGTTTTTCTTTTCTCATTATGATTTCACGATCACTTACATACCAAATGCTCAGAATCTGAAAGCAGACGCATTGTCTCGCTCCTTGGAAGACATCAAGCAAGACAGCCAGAACCAGTTATTGCTAGCCCCAGAACATTTCTTGTTTTCAGTGTCTCATTGCCTGGATACGTTCTTACAGGAAACATTGGCAGACCCTTACAGAACTGAACTTTTGAAATTGCCCCAAGTTTGTGAGAACGAGGGATTGCTCTACTTCAGTGGGATATTGTATGCACCCACCGACTCTTTTCGGAATGCCATTTTGCATGCTTTTCACGATTCGAAGATCGGGGGTCATCGGGGCATACGTGCTACACAAGAACTTGTCGCCCGACAGTTTTGGTGGCCAGGATTGGCCAAACAAGTTAAACAATACGTGGAATGCTGTCCAGTATGTGCACAAGTAAAGATACCCAGAAGGAAACCACTCGGTCTACTCCAACCCATCGAGACACCGCCCTATCCTTGGCACACCATAGCTACTGATTTCATAGTGGAACTACCACCTTCCGAGGGCTTCACATGCATTATGGTAGTAGTTGACTGTTTTTCCAAGATGGCTCATTTTATCCCTTTTGTTAAAGTTCCCTCTGCGAGTTCCATGGCCCGAGCATTTCTGCACAACATTTACCGGTTGCATGGACTACCTGATAAGATCATCTCGGACCGCGGTTCCCAGTTCATATCATCCTTTTGGAAACAACTGTGTCATCACCTGGGCATACATCGAGCACTTAGTTCTGGCTATCATCCACAGTCCAACGGACAGACGGAGAGGACCAATCAGACGTTGGAACAATATCTGCGCTGTTTCTCCAACGCCTCTCAGACCAACTGGGCATTGCAACTGGACTTTGCTGAGGTAGCTTACAACAACTCGATTCATTCTGCAACAGGTGTAAGCCCCTTTCTTTGTACCTATGGACTCAGTCCTAGACTTTTTCCGTTTGTTCCTGTACGACCAAGCGCGGTTCCCTCTGCTGATCAGCTGATTCAAGAGATCCAAAGACTGCATGCCCAGGCGACTGGTACCCTGGTTAAGGCACGTGAGGACATGAAGGTCCAGGCAGATAGGAGGCGTACCCCGGAACCTATATTCAAGGTTGGTGGGAAGGTGTGGCTTTCTTCCAAGAACTTACCTGTTCGCAACTTACCTACGAAATTTGCTCCCCGTTTCCTAGGACCCTTCCGGATTACTAGACAGATTTCCCCAGTGGCATTCAAATTGGATTTACCCCCATCCTGGCGGGTGCATCCTGTGTTTCATGTCTCCTTGTTTAAGCCTCACCTGGAGGACCCCTATGGGCGCTCGGGCTCTCGTCCTGCGGCCATTGAGGTGCAGGGTGTTCCTGAATATGAGGTCCGAGAAATCTGTGATTCTCGTTTCCATCGGGGTCAATTGCAGTTCCTGGTGGATTGGGAGGGGTATTCGGCTTGTGACCGCACTTGGGAACCTGTTGGGAATGTCCATGCTCCCCGTTTGGTGCGTGAGTTCTATTTACGCCATCCTTGTAGACCGGGGGCCCCGGGTCTTTCTGGGAGGGGGCATGGTGTTAGGACACTCACCCGGGATCGGCCGTGTCCTCGTGGGCGGGGTGATGCCTGGCGGCTGTACCCGCGGTTTCGCCTTGGTCACGGGCGAGTTGGGGTGCATGCGTGCATACGCGGAAGCGGCAGGGAACGGGCTTGTGGTCCAAGCCTCGTTCCCGCGAATACCGTGATTCCGCGCATGCGCAGATTCGGATTGCGGGTCAAGCCTCGCTTCTGTGCCGAATCACTATAAAGGGGCTTCCGGATCTGAACTCGCCGCGTCTCAACGCGGTTTGGTCCTGACCTCCCGCTCGCTTCTGGAAATTCTTGTGCTTCCTTGGTCTCCTCGCTTGCCTCCCTTGTTTCCTTCCAGTTTGCCCGGCCTTTCCTTCCCCTGGTGGTTAGGTTCCTTGGTTGGGGGTCTGCTCTCTTGGGTTGGGTTTTGTCCGGTCCTGGCCTAGATCCTCCGGTCCCTTCATCATTCCTCCTTACCTCCCTTCCCTCTCCTGCCTGACCACCTTCCTTACCTGAATACTCCTCTGCCTTGTGCTGGGTGCCAGTGCCTCCGGTGCCTTTGTTCGGTCCTACTTGCCGTCTGCCTTTTCTGCCATACTACAGCCCCGGTTGGCTTCTCTCAACATCTTCAAGAAGGATTCTGCAGAATCACAGCAACGCACTCAAGCTCGCTGTCTTCATCTACCGGCCTTCCCTGTTCAGTGCTTGCACTGTTCTGGCGCCACGTAAATCCAGGGAAGTGTTCACCGTGGCGTCAGGAATCGGACCCATTTTCAATCCTGCAATCAGGACGGGACCTGGGCCGGTTCCTGGCGTTACCCTCTCATCTTTCGTTCTACAAGCAACGTCCTGGCGACCCCGGCACGCAAGCCTACAGGAAACACAGGTACGCAGCGCCCTAGGGACGCACATCTTGACACACTGTCCCTTTCAGCAGGATCATCTTCTCTCAGCAAGAAAAAGCAGTTCTACAGGAGTATTTACAAGAGAATCTATAGAAAGACTGATCGGAGAGGAGAGTCCACTTCCTCTGGTAGGGCCTCTTTGTTCTTTATACCAAAAATGGATACCCCTGAGCTGAGGCCTTTCATACATATATAGAGGACTTAACCGCATCTCTTTGAAGAATACATTCTCCCTTCCTTTAGTACCTGACATCTTGGAGGCAGAACAAGAAGCATCACTATTTATGAAGCTGGACCTGCCAAGTTTTTACCATCTCATAAGAGTAAAGGCCGTGTTCAGAACCCCTTCTGTCACTCTATCTATTGCATAATGCCCTTTGATCGTGCAAATGCACTTGCAGTATTGCAAAGGTTTATCGACCGCCTCTTTGTGGATTTGCTTCAACCTTCAGTCATCGCTTACATCAATGACATTTTGATTTATTCCAGTGATCTGAAAGAGCAACAAGACCATGCCTTGGAGGTTCTCCAGCATTTGGAGAGAAATCAGCCATGGACCCCAGAAAGATCAAGGCCATAATGGATTGGCGGGTGCCTTCCACAGTCAATCAAGTCCAACAATTTCTTTGATTGGTACATTTTTACCAAAAGTTTATACTTTGGTTTTCTAGGAAGGTGTTATCTTTACCAAAACACTTCTGAAGAAGGAACATATTTATCTGGTATTGGACCAGAGAAAGAGCCTTCAATGAGTTGAAGGAAGCCTTTATAAACAAACCCCATATTGGCTCAACCCAACCTTTAAAAGACATTTATATTAGAGATGGACGCCTCCGATAGAGCCTTGGGAGCACTTCTCCAACAACTGCAGATAGATCAAGAAGAGCATCCCATTGTCATGCCCCGCGTTCCTGCACACGGACGACTAGGGTCATCCGTTTCCATGTGGAAGTTGCCTTGGCGACTATTTCCAAGTCGCGGGACACGCCGCACTACATTTCCCAGCATTTCCCCTTTTTGCGATCACGCCGACAACGCGTCTCACATCCTGGGAAAGATACTCGTACTTAACTCAGCTTGTCCATGCAACGGGTGCTCCTAAAACTAAGCAGTTAGTTGAAGTGCCCGATTCTCGTTATCCTGTTTTCTGAATCTCCTGGACCCGGCTCTTGCTTTAAGGACTATTCCATACGTCTCCTCCCTTATCATTTCTGGCGCCAAAACCCTCGACTGTTTTCCCTTTGGTAATCGAACCCCTGGCTTTGTATACGGATTGCTCTCTCCTGCTCCTGTTTGTTGTGACGCTTTTGGATTTGCTTCCTCATCACTGAACTTCCAATTAAGCTTTGTTTATCTCTGGCTGCTATCTTCACGGACTTCCTAATTCCCCTTCAATATTCTACGCATTCTGGATTGTTTAATGGTACTTTTCATTTTGTCACAATACACATCACTCTACGCATCAACGTGACTATATGAACGCTCTCCTGACTCTACTGGTCAGTACTTGGATTGCTTACCTTCACTTCAGGGACGCTTTGCTGAATTGAATAAGGGATTGCTTTTTGGACACTAGCGGCGCCCTCGTGTCGTTCGGGTTAGGTGAATCTTTGCACTAACTTTTATCAACTGGGACTTTCTTCCTGCATCACCTGGTTGCCGTGGTGTGTTTGGACTTACATAAGGTTATGGGATTTCTCTCTGGCTAAGCAGGTAAGAGAGGGTAATTGTGGGTGGCTGGTCGCTGCATTTTGGGTAACCTTAGTTACTTTATTGAATCAATTTTTTGTTTGCTCCCTTAGCTCTGTTGTCGCTGCTCCTGCCTTTTCGCTCAAGCCCCTGGCCTGTTAGTTATAATTAAATTCCTACAGGCTATGCTCTTGGGGGGGAAGTCTTGTTTAGCATCACGCGCAAGGTGTCCCGGAAGAATCTGGTTCGCTGCACGTTCAAGCTACCCCAGAGCGGAAGGGCTTCCCGAGAGTGGATGCTGACTGTATCCTTTACACGGCTGTATCCTTTTATAAAGTTTGTCTAAACTGTGACACCCATTTAGTTTTATTCCAAGACATTAGCCAACTGCGGATGCAACAACTCAGTTCTGTACAAATAGCTGTTGGCCATAAAATTGGGATATACTGAGTGGCATCATTTGCTTTCGGGAGCTCAAGACAACACCGAAATTTGGACTGACAAAGGGAATTTGCAAATACTCCAGTCTTTTGACTGTCACAAAATTAGGCAAGCCAGTTGGGCATAATTCTTTTCTCAGTATCATTTTACCTTGGCCTATATACCAGGAACCAACAATCTGAATCTGAGATTTCTCTCCCATACAGAGTTATCTCTGTCTGGGTCTTCCCCTTAGGGGAAGCCTCTCTCACTCTCAGGGACATCAATTGAGGGTCACCAGGATTCGCACATGCGACCCATGGTAACTTCTGTGTGACCCCTGGCTCTACTTCTGTGACTCCTTGTGTCTGTAGAGGCAGAGCAAAACTGAAAGTGAAAAGGGCTCTCGCCCTCTTTACATTAATGTTTTGTTGAAGTTAATCTGACTTCAAAAAGAACCCACGCCCCCCACATGAAATGAAAGTCTCTGTCTCCCCTTCTCTGTGGATGACAGGAACTAGAGGTGGTTCCTTGCGTGCATGAAGCATGGGAGATGCTTGCAGAGGAGTTCCTTGAAGCAGCAATGGATTTGGAAGAAAGTGTTTTTTTTTGTAAATGTAAATGTGTGCGTGCATGAAAGGGTGTGTGTATGTATATTATGTAATGTGTGTGCGCGAGTGAATGATTTATGGGTGGAAGGGGGCGTGTCAGTGAATGGTGGATGGGTGCAGTATAAATGAGCATGTGAATGGTGTGCTTGTGTTCAATACCTAGATTTCTTACTTGTCATTTTCATTACTCCGGGCCCTACTCTTCCTCGTCCCAGTATTTGTCTATGATGCACCTTGCCTCACACATAAGTACTGGGACAAGGAAGAGGGATGTGGAGGCAATGCTGGGCCAAGGGGCTGCGTTTGGGATTGGTGGAGGAGAGCTGGTGGGATAGCAGGCATGTCAGGAGGGTGGGGCAGAGGGGTGCGCTTTCACGTAATGGCATGCATGATGAAGTAGGAATTATATGTGTCATTAGTGTCTAGACTCGCATTTTGGTACAGCGAGTCTAGTCATTTCTTAATGTGGCATGACATTTCTTACAGGGCATCTATAATAAAGTAAGCATGATAAGTGTTATTACCTGTCTAGACTGACATTTGGATGCTGCCAGTCTAGCCATTTCTTACGCGTCATGGCATACCTTTCTGGTCATCTATAATGAAGTAAGCATCATAAGTTTATTACATGTGTAGACTAGCATTTTGCTGCAGATAGATAAGGCATTCCTTACTGGGGCTTGATATTTTGTACTGGGCATCTCTGTTAAAGCAATGATGATAAGTGTAATTACCTAGCTAGACTGGCATTTCCGGGCAGCCAGTCCTTACTGTGCCTTTGTATATTTTTATGAGCACTTAACGTAAAGTGGGCATTATAAGTGTTATTCCATGGTTAGATTGGCATTTTGGTGCAGCCAGTCTAGGTATGTCTTATTGTGTTATTGCAGTGTTTACTGTGCATCATCAAGGCTACAGCAAACATGATAAGTGTTATTACGTGCCTGGCCTACATTGTGCAGCCAGTTTTGACATGCGTTCTTAAGGTGGCATTGCATTTTTAATACAAAAACGGTAAGGTAACTCAACAGGTTGAGCGAACGCTGCTGTGATCTGTGTTTGATCTGCAGGTTGCAGTTTCAAATCCTGGGAAGGCCAAATTAGCCTTTACTTCTTCCGAGGTTGATAAATGAGCACACACTTTGGAGGGATGATAATTGTATGTAAATATGTGCTATGTACAAGGCTTTTGCGAAAGTACTATATAGATAACAAATAATTATCATTAAAGTATTAATGCTCCTGTGCAAGGAAATTGAATTGCATCTATTGGATCTTTGAATACAGTATTATCGCAGCAAGTGGCAATGTAGGGGGTCTACTTTTCTTATAATGACAAAACCCGACATGCAGCTATAATTGCCATAATATGGAAGTAATTGGCCATGCAGTGCTGAAGTGGCGTATCTATGTCAGTGCCTTTAGCTTATTTCTTATCTGTGTTTATGGGTTAATAAAAACTTTAACACATTTTTAATCATATACTTTGCAAATCTTAGTTAATTGCAAATGGCAATACATTACTTCAGACAACATCTAAAACAAACATTACAGACATTGTTTGTTCAACACAAGACAATATAATATCATAAACTATACAACTATCAGGTCCCCCCTTTTTAACTCCCAAGATTACATTTTCCACCTATCTGACAAATGACTCACCTTCCCAACTTCTTTATCATGGACTATTCGAGAAAAACATTTTCCCCACAACTTTTTGTGTATCACTATTAAGATATTCACTAAAGCAATGGTCATTGAGACAGAGTATCCATCCAAAAGCCGAGCCCACATGACCTCACTGTTTAAATCCTCTAATCTCCTTATGAACTTCCCCAACCACATTTTCCTCTGCCCTAGTGTTGCACTAAACCCAACCAGCCAATGTTTTAGTGTTTCTGCTTCTCCTGGCTTTTAATGAGCTGACAAGGTCTTTCTTGCCAAGGAATCTCATCACGGAGGACTGCATATCTTATATTTCCTCAAATATATTCAGATATTCAAACAGCAAACCCAATGGTGGAGCCAATATTGCCCTGGCCTGTGTGGTTCTATTGGATCTAACCCTATCATATCATGACCCCTCCATGGCATACGAAGGTAGCATCCTTGTTAAAATGTGGTTGGCATCTAAAATATTCTTGTCTGCTTCAGTACATATTTATTATTTTAACATTTTCACATTTATGTACTTTGTGTTACTCCCGCAAGCCACTTTTCGTAATCTCACTAGGGTTAAGGAGGAACTGATGCCATCTGTGCCAATTAACATCACTTCCTGTGATGTCATCATTTCTGTAACGTCACTTCCACTGTTCCTGGCATGTTGGTGAATTGGAATCCCTGTTCTCTCTCTGTTGACATCCAGAGATTGAGGTGGCTGCCTGGAAGGACAGGTTGTCACCTACTCTAACTACACGGGTGACACCCAAATCCTCCTACCCATCCCCAGCAACTATGACACTGACTCCAATGCGTTAAACAAATGATACCAAACCATCCAGGCCTGAATGGCACAAAACGGACTATGCCTAAACAATGAGGAAACTGAACTACTCCTTATTGGCAGACAATCTTGGCTAAACACACTCAATGACTCATACACATCCTTTTCCATCGACAGGAACATCATCACTGTTGTGAAAGAGGTAAAGACCTTGGGAGCAAACCTTGACTCCACGTTATCACTAACTAGAAAAGTAACGCTATTGCATCAGCAGGAGCACACAGTAGGAAACTGACCAATGCCTGCAGGCCACTCCTATCCACTGACAGCTGCATCACGTTCGCTAGAGCCCACATACTATCCAGGACTGACTACTGCAACTCGCTCTTTGCAGGTACCAATACCTGCAATATAAAGAAAACGTCAGGTCGTTCAGAATAACGCTGTAAGAGCAGCTCTAAACATCTCTGAAAAAGACCACATTTCCACAGCCAGACGAAACATCCACTGGCTCCCGGTCCAAGAACGCATCGCGTTTAAAACGTTACCATTGACCCACAAATGTATCTCAAACACTGCCCCTACTTACCGGTCCAGAAACATTTCCAAGGTCCAATCCTCCAGACCTACCCGGGCTGCCTACTTGCATTTACTTGACATTCCTAGATACAGGCGTCAGAAAGCATGGGGAAGCAGCTTCCCGGTGATTGTGGCCACATTCTGGAAGGCTCCCCGTCTAGCCCTAAGATCTGATGAATCCTTCTGCAAAGGCCTCAAAACCTGGCTCTTTACACAAGACCCCCAAACGTACCTGAATGTGCCTAACTCGGAATCTCTTGGCGCCGCCACCTCTACCATGTTCAGAATTTTAGTTCTAGATAGCATGTATGTATCAATTATGCCTATAACCTTTGTAACCATTAACTGTAACTTATGTACTACCTATCCTTGTATCCTTGCTGTAACCTGTAACCAATGTACTACTTATGTCTGTAACCTTGCTGTAACTGTAACTTATGTACTACCTATCCTTGTATCCTTGCTGTAACCTGTAACCAATGTACTACTTATGTCTGTAACCTTGCTGTAACTGTAACTAATGTACTACCTATCCTTGTATCCTTGCTGTAACCTGTAACCAATGTACTACTTATGTCTGTAACCTTGCTGTAACTGTAACTAATGTACTACCTATCCTTGTATCCTTGCTGTAACCTGTAACCAATGTACTACTTATGTCTGTAACCTTGCTGTAACTGTAACTAATGTACTACCTATGTCTGTAGCCTTGCTGTAACCCGTAACCAATGTAAAACCTATGTCTGTCACCTTGTTGTGACCAAGTGTAACCACTGCCCTCATGTAAGCCAGAGCCCAGATTCCCCCGGGTTCAGTCTGCGTTGTAAATGTCAAAATAAATAAAAGGACAGACCTTTGCTCTTCCCGGGAGACCTCACAAGACAGTGCAGGTAATCCTGAGATCACCGCCATAGCAAACATTGCAGTCTGTGTTGAATCCTAGGAATTCATCCCTTCTCCCCAAGGGGGATCCATCCCCTCTGGAACTAGGGAAGTGAGCCTGCTCTGCTTAACACTGTCTAGTGGGCAGGGCAAATGGGGTTTCACAGGGGCTGATCCCTCTTGGGGGACAAGGAATCCTGTAGCAATGTAAGCTCTACATTTCATCATTCACATTTTAGCACAGGTTTGAATTTTAACTAGGGCCAAGGGTGTGAGACTCACATATGACTGAAGGTTATGAGGCTCAGGCTGAATCTAAATAGATGCCAATGCACAGAACACATGCTACAAAATAATCACTTTGCTCCATGATGCTATTTTAATGGGCTGAGTTGCACTGAAAAATTAAACTAACATGAAACTAACATACCCACACACATTTAACATGTAATGGACTCCCATAATAACATGTAGTGCAAATCAGTCCATGATATAAACTGGATGCAGATTGATGGAAATGCATGATGGTCTGGAAAATGAAATAAATTCACTTTAACGTACAGGCTTGAAGATGAGCTGTGGGGGATTCCAAGATGGCCACTGTACGGAGAGCATTGTGACCGATGCTCTGCTGAAACTCGAGACCACGCAAGGCAAACCCCAAAGCAGTTTCACCCTCCACAAGTGATTTGTTGCTTTAAAATAGCACCTGTGCACTGAGGGCCATGGGGCACCCCTGGACTCCCAGGGGAACGCTGGATTCAGGTGGATCCGGAGGTGAGGTAGAGCCTTCTCCAATGCTCAGGGACGGGTGAGCCTCATTGGAATATGCTGGGTGGACCACATTAGAAACACGAAGCACCCGGACAAGGAATAGTGAGACTGGGCCCGACAAAGGCAGAGAAAGCAGTGAGGATAAGAGGAGGCTCACTGGTGCCGGATGAGGGTCGGCCTCACTCCAGCAGGCCACCCCGATCCAATCCATAATAACAACACATCTGCGCAACACCTCCCCCCTCTCCCCCCCTGGGGACACAGGCAGTGCAAATGGACAAAATGAAAGAGGATCTGGCAGAAAACCCTGCAGGAAATGAAAAGGGACATGAGCAAAATGGAGGAGAGGGTGGATCCGGGGGCGAGGTCAAGGGATGTCCTGCCAGCATTACACAACTACACCACAAAAGAGAAAATCCCAGTGGTGTCAAAAAATGGAAACTAGATATCCTACAATGGGGCCGACATTTTACTATCCCAGGACTTGTCCCAAACAACGCTGGTCAAGAGAAATGGCCCCTGTCACTAGAGGCCTCAGAGACAAGGACATTAGGCACAGATGGACCTTCCCCCTCGAGATTGTGTTTGAATGGCAAGGGAAACAGCGACGGATCGCTTGTGGGAAGAAGGTGGAAAACTGCAGGACATTTAGGAAGACGAGCACTCAGTGAGCGAACCTACAACAACTGTCCAAAATAAATCAAGGAGCTAGGAATGGTGTACAATACGATCAACAAGAAGGGAGGTATCAACCCCATCTGAAAGGCCCGGCATCCTGAGGGCTGTGATAAGCACCTGGCATCCCAGCAGGAGACTCACATGGTGGAGACACTCAAGGAGGTACAATGGGCAAACTGCCACCAGGGAAAGCCTACGGAGGGCGACCATAGGTGGACAAGTTGATGGTCCCAGGGGGCAGAGGTGGGGGCGGAATCAACATTGGAGTTTTAGGACACCCCGCATTTGGTCCTGGTTACTTCGATAGGTCATCTCTGTGGACGGAGTCCATGGTTAGAGTAGCACGGGTGGCCTACACCAGGAAAAGGAGGGAGGAGGGGATAGTTGGGGGTGTGTAAGGGGGCGAGGGGAGGGGACAAGAGGGGGAGGGTACCTTGCACATGGGGGGCGGCACACACAAAAGGCACTTACCAGATATGAACAAGTTTGCAAAAGGTCGGGCATAGGTGAACAAATACACCCCATGTCAGAAACACATTGCAATGACTAATGCTTAATATCCGGGGATTGAACACCCCAGTCAAAAGACGAAAACTGGAGCGTCTCCTATCCAAAGATCAACCTGACCGAGTGGCTCTCCAGGAGACCCACATCAGGAGATAGGTGAGACACAAGCTGAAGCTAGGGCAATACCCCAAGATCATGCAGGTTAATGCTGGTGAGAAGGGGGACGGGGTACTCATTGCGTTCCAGTGCTGTACGCAACTGACAATTGGGAAGTCCTTTGTAGACAAGGCAGGCCAATTCCTGTTTCTTCTCCTACAACTTGGCCCTCTCACCATCACAGTGGCTTCGATATTCGATCCGAGTGCAGGCCAAGAGGGGTTCCTGAAAACAGTCATCTCCAAACTGGAACACTTTAGTTTGGGGTACACAATTCTCTTAGGGGAACTAAATATCGCCTGGGATCCAACTAGTGATAGAAGAACCACAACAAAATGTGCCCAGCCTCCAGCCTCTCACACCCTCAACACACAGTTCTAACAAATGACCCTCAGGAACGTATGTACTTCTCTGAGGGGTGAGGAAATTGCATATACTCACTATTCACATGTCCATAATTTGTTCTCCAGAATAGACTATGTTTGGGCCTTGGCCACGCTTATAGGGAGCATTACAAAAATAGATACCCAAACCATAACGATCTTGGATCATGCACCAATCACCTTTGCCCTCAAGGTGCCCACACCGCAATTCAGGCTATGGCACTGTTCATTCCCAAGTGCCCTACTTTTGGACCAGCTCACCTACGATGACCTGGCACGTAAAATTGCAGAATTCTTTGAATATAACTCAGGGGTGGAGACACCGATAGACGAGGAAATTAGAATCAGATATAGAAGCCGAGGTAAAACAGATCATGCATCGAATGGAGACACAGTCTACCCCAGAACTGCAAAGGCAATGGTAAGCTATTCTGCTATTCCTAAGGCAAAAGTACTATATTAAGGCCAACAAGGCTGACAAACTCCTGGCCAGACAACTACAACAAAAGAAGGCTGGCCAAACGATCCTAGCGATCAAAGCCTCACTAGGCAATAAGGTAACTACCACAGAACAAATAGCCACACAGTTACACGCCTACTACTCAGCCCTTTACTCCTCGGACCACTCCGATCAAACATTACAGCATGAGTACATCTGGTCTGCACCCTTAAGGACTCTTGCGGCCTCAGACAGGGATACCCTCAAGAAGGACATTACACGGGAGGAAGTAATATATGTAATAGCGAACCTTCCATCCAATAAATCACCAGGTCCAGATGGGTACCCAGCTTCCTTCTATAAATAGTTCTGGGTTATTCTGGCCCCCACACTCGTGGCCCTCTTTAATTCCTTTGCATCAACGGGCAAAATTACAGACTCCATGGAAGAGGCCAAGATAGTTTTTATGCCCAAAACAGGAAAAGACCCTACCAACTGCAGATCCTACCACCCTATTGCACTCATAAACGTGGATGCGCGAATTACACCAAGATTCTGGTGAATAGGGTGGAGCTGCTGATGCCATCATTTATCCACCTGGATCTGACCAGGTTCATTAAGGGTCGCCAGACACACGACAACCTCAGGAGAATTTGCCATTTGCTAGAAAAAGTTGTGAACAAAGGGGACCCCGCAAGGCTGGTCTCACT
Source organism: Ambystoma mexicanum (assembly GCF_040938575.1). Lineage (NCBI taxonomy): Eukaryota > Metazoa > Chordata > Amphibia > Caudata > Ambystomatidae > Ambystoma > Ambystoma mexicanum. The sequence goes on from NC_090936.1 coordinate 24,429,959, forward strand.
GGACACAGAAAAGGCATTCAACAGGGTCCAATGGACCTTCCTCTTTAAATCAATGCACAGCATGGGCTTCAGCCCCAATTGTATTGCCATGACATGGGCAAACTATGCTCACCCCTTGCCCAGGCTTTTGGTGAACGGTCACCTCTCCCTACCGGTCATACTCCAACGGGGAATGAAGCAGGGCTGCCCCCTCTACCCCCTACTGTATGTGATGTATTGAGAAACGCTCCTCTTGCGGCTCCGAAATTTAGAAACAATCAAGGATATAACCTTTGGGGGGGGGGGTAGTCCATAAGCTGATGGTTTACACGGACGACATGGTGGTCACAGTTACCGAAGCGGTCTCCTCCCTCCCTGCAGTGCTGCAGGAGCTGGACAGTTTTGGCAGAGTCACAGGACTGAAAATTAACAACAGAAAGTCAGAAATTCTAAACCTATCACTCAAAAAGGCAGAACTGATAGCAGCCAAAGAAGTGACACAACGCAATTGGGTCCTCAACAATATCTGAATCTTGTGGGTGGTTATTCCACCTACTCTGAGGGAGCTCTACGAAGCTAACTTGCATCCATTCTTAGCACAGATATGGGCGCAACTACAGAATCTTGTGTCTATCCAGGCTCTTTCAATTCCCATCCCTACTGCCTTTTTCAGACATTAAATAAATTGATATCCAAATACATTTTGGTGAATTAAACACCCCTGATCTCAGTGAAAACCCCAATTCTCCCCCCAATTAGAGGAGGAGTGGGCCTCCTGAACTTCCAGGAATACTATTGTGCTGCACAATTTAGTCTAATCAAAGATTGGTTTGGGGAAAACACGGATAAGAGATGGGCTCAGATAGAGAGGGCTGTAGTAGGCCCCCATATGGCAGAAAACTATGGTTATCGAGAGCAGTTCGACCCCGTAATATCCACCATAGCAACATCACGAACCTGGTGGAGGACATGTGGGATCCAGCAGCAGGCCAACACCATATCACAACATTCCCTTCCCGCACTTTTCAAAAATCCACAGTTCTCCCCGGGCCGGAATGCTCGAACATTCCACCACTGGAAAGTATCAGGCATGCAAAGACAAACTGGGTTTGCAAGAATCCCAACGCTTTCCATACTACCATGTGCATCACTGGATAATGGCCCCGCCCAACCGTTCAGTGGCGATCAGACCCCTTACGCCTTTGAAAAATTCCTATCATTAAACCCAGGGAACAAACACTTGATCTCACAAATATACAGGCTCCTTACAGATGTCCCCCCACCAAAAAAAACTACAATTCCAGACCAGATGGGAGATCACATTAGACTGTACGATCTCAGTGGAAAGCTGGGTCTATCTGTGGTGAGACATCTCACACCTAACAAGATCCATTCAGATCTGAGAATTCTGGCTTAAGCTCATGTACCAATGGCACTACAGCCCAGAGAAGTTGCATAAATTGAATCCGGCCATCCTGGATCTGCGTTGGAACGGGTGCAGGGGTGAGGGGCGCTGGGTACATGTGTGGTGGCCTTGCCTGGTGCTACAGGCCTTCTGGGAGGAGGTCAACAAGATCTTAAGGGACATGTTTGGCCTGAAAGAGGAATGTGTCAAAGGGGGAATCCCCCTGTGTTTAGCAGAACCAGACAACAGAAGGTGGCTGAAACGCAAAGGAAGACTTTTTATATCCTCTACATGGTGGCACTGCTCGTTATTGCCTATACATTCAAGTCCACAGACCCCCCTAGTGCTTGCATATTGGCTTTACAAGCTATGAAATTTCACCTCTCTACAATGGGTCACCTACACCATACAAGGGGTACAAGCCAGGTTCTCGTTGGAATGGGCCTCAATATAGAATTCCTGCAAGGGTACTATCTGGAACAATACTGCCCGCACAAGCTGTGTCTTCTGGGAATATCATAAACCCTCTGACCCTCTGTATCCGCCAGGGATGGGCGGTAGCCTGGCAGGGGAAGAAGACGTGAGGTAGAGGGATTGTGTTTAATTCCTGTATTTGTACCCCTTTGCACACAAAACCCAATGAACACATTTATTTTTAAAAAGCTGTGCAGTGTTGTAAAGTGTGGAATGTGAAGATCCATTCTGCTAAAGACATTGCATTGTCTCGGGGCAGGAAGCGCCAGAGAGATGGAACATTTTCTTTTCTGCAATGCAGTTTGTATTTCGGGTAAAAGCACAAAGGAAGTCACATGCTATTTTAATGGGATGATTTTGTCAAGGGGAGGTGCATTTCGAGTGACACATGGTGTTGTGAAAAATGTTTGATGCAGAGAGGGCTGGGTCATTCTCTCACTTACTGACAAAGGTAGCAGAAGGCTGGTTCCTGAGAGACTGAGTCTTCAGTGCTGCAAGCTGTCTGTCTCCTGGGGTTGGCATTTCTCAGAAGAGCTGCAGTCTCGAGCAACCTTATATGTGATTGACCCTGAGCATGGCAAGCAGAAAAGCTGGGGAAGGATTTCGTGGGTTACTGCCAAGCGGAGTCATGGAATATCGCCAACAGATTTAGGTAATGTTGCTGTTAATTCAGGGGCGTGTTGAAGAGGATTTTTGAAACTATGTAGCATAGGTTAAATAATTCAGTTCATTTTTAGGTGCTGAATTAATAATAATAATGTAAACGTGCATGTAAAACTGTGATTATATTTCTCCAAGTTTTGCTGCGATTCAGAGTAACATTAGACTCTGCTAGCTGTGTTGCGAAGTCAAGGGCCACAACAGGCAGAGCTCTGCACATTATCACAGATTGAGTTTTGAAATCCATTGCAGCAAACACCTGGTTTATGTTTGAATTACAACATGGGTGCACATGTCATTCTGTGTTACTTGCATATTTCTAGTTTACGATAAAGAACAATGGGTCTCATTATGAGGAAGGCGGTAGAGGGTTAACGGCGCCGGTAGAGCTGCCGGCACCGTTATCCCTCTACCGCCTCATTACGGGGTCTGCTCGCGGGTCCCGCTAAGGACGTCTGGTAAAACCAGGCGTTCTTAGCGGGACCCGCTAGCAGACCAGGATGCTAGCAACGGGCCCGTCATGAACGGGCCCGGTGTTAGCATCATCCCCATTCCCATTGAGCCCTATTGGGGCTAAAATGGGAATGGGGATGTACCGGGTCCGGGTCCCAGGAAAGGGAATTACCAGGCCCTCCAAGGTCGGAATGGTCCGGTAATTCCTCATTCCTGGAACCTGGACCCGGTACCTGGTATGGGTGTAGCAATGCTGCTAAAAGCGGAATTGGTTACCTGCATACTCGTAATGAGGCCCAATTATTTGAAAAGGTAATTTAGTCTTGGTGTGTTTGTTCTGCACTCAGTCTCATTGAGTTGGCATGCATAGAGATGTAAAACATCCAGTAAGAAAAATCTCAAAGAAAAGTTAGTCACAGTATATCATTTTAATTTGAGAGGCTGGATGAATGCTTTGTATTTCATTTGCATGTTTAATGTATTTTGAAACACAGCCAAAAGGGCAAAAGTGTGATATTGCAGATAAAATATCACAGGAGCGCATGAACTAGTTATTCAGAGTGTACAAAGTCCAGTATTTGTTTACCGTTCGTGACCCTGGTGAAACAATTATTAGGCAGTATTCTCTCAACACTATAAAAATACCCCAATAAGTTTACCACAATATATTGACAAAATACCATAAAATAACACCATACGAAATTACCACAAAATACCATAAGATACAAAATATAACCCAAAAGATCTCTTACAATCCCCAGGTAAAGATTCTGTTACACCTCCCTAAAAATAAGAATCCCAAATATATGGTTGTGGGATCTATAGGTGTAACGCTCACCTGGTATCCACGGGGACGTCACTCAGCCTGTTCTGACCTCTTACGACCTCAAACCCTTCCCTGGAGTCTACTCAACTGGAGACTGGGCTTTGTTTTCTTGGAAAGTATGCTCTCCGTCCTGCTTTCAGTACAGGGGCGCGTTGATTGATGCGGGCTCATTGCTGCCTAGTTACTTCACTGGCAAGAGTCCGACAGGTAAGTATAATGAGTCTTTTGAACAATTCTCTAACTTCGTTCCTTTCCTTCCTTAGATGATGGCCGGCATCCGGGGATGGCGACGTGCTGCTGAGATGAGTAGCGCTGAAGGTGAGTGAGAGCGCGATGCGCGATGCGACCCTTTCATATTTGTATTGAACTGAGTTCTTTTTCTGTGTCTTTAATGAGCTGCAACGTTTTCAGTGTAGATGCCGGTTGTGAAGAAGAAATGCGGTGAGTAAGCACGGTATGCGGCGCCTCTAGATGTTTCCATGCTAACCTGGAGTGTCTTTTCCATCTTGCAGATGGATGAGAAGTTCCGGAGACAGAGTTCCCCCAGAGCGGCTGGGATTCAGGTAAGCATTTGAAGCTTGTACAGTCTTTAAAAATAAGCGAAGATTTGCTGAATGCTTACTAATGCCTTTTTTTCTATTCTTTTCCCTTTTCCTTAGGAAGCAGCGTGCCGGGATGGAAATGACACCGCCGAAGATGCCCGCAGAACAGAAGGAGGAATGAATGATGGGCAGAAGCGCTGCAAGGTAAGGCTGTTCCTAACGGTGTTCTTTTTCTTGCAGGAGCTGAGCGCAGAAGAAAGATGCAGGCCTACTGGAGACCGATCCGAACACGGTGAGTGTCACGCTGCAGGTGCAGAAAATACAAAGCATGTTTCTCAGCTTGGGTGTGGCTTAAATAGTCTCTGGGTATCCCAGGTGTCTCTGGGCTGAGCCACAATCAAAAGACTAGACTGCACATGCAGTTTGGGAACAGAAATATGTGGGGGCATCCATCTTGTCCCCATCAATGCACTACAAGTCCAATCCCCAATGTTATCCTATGGGAGTGAGTGAGTCTGGTGCCACAAGTGCCAGCCTGACATCTTGGAGGGCTGGGGATATGAGGGGCAGGAATCATGACAATAGGGATTCAACAATGTAATAATGTGCAGTGAAATTTAAATGTAAATGCTTTGGGTGCTGACCCCACTCTGTTGACATCAATTCCTGAATCACAGAACCAATGTTGCTTCCTCTTTTGTTACAACATAAAAAGACCAACGCCCCCATACATGTGGGGGAAGATCCACCATGGGGGAGCAAAGCAGAAGTCTCTACCGTAGATCAGCAAGGACGAATCCTGGAGACAAGACCATGGAGGTAGGGCCAGTCAGTAGGGTAAAATAGGTTATACGGAGGACTGAATTTGGTTCAGAAAGCACCCGGATGAGCACCCATTTGTTATATTCTTTTTTAGTATAGGGAGCCATCACCGTAGAAATAAGACTAGAAGAGGCATTCTGTTAGTTAATTGGTACAAGGGAGTTGCCGGCCTTCCAGCCAATCGGGAGACTCAGAAAGGGGGGATTTACCTCTCTGCAACTGGTGTTCCCGGTGCATGTCCGGCGCATCAATGTCCACCATGGAAAGGGAGAAGAGACTACTTGTTGTTCCCTTCTCCCTAATCCATGCCAGCTATCTTGGTTTGCAGTTTCATTTCAAGTTTCAAAACAGCAAATATGCCGTTTGTCAACTTGTACAAAAAAACCATTAGCGTCCCCATACAACGTGCCGGGATACTAACAGAAATAAACCCCTGCAGGCGGGGACTTTACTAGGACAGGAAAATGCCTGGGCCTAACTTTAAAGCCCTTGCTTCACTCTGGCTTCTAACTGGTCCAGACACCAACTGGCACAGTAAAGCACCGGCCCGTCTGGGTTTACTGCTTTAATAAAATTGACTTACTAGAGAACATGTTTTCTTGTCCATCTTCTATTTCTGACTTACTACAATTGTTTAAATGCATTTTGACACCAGGAAGTATACTAAAACTAGTGCAAACAGGAGATATGTTTGTACCAATTTTCCCTTTTTTTTGCTAGTTTATGTAAAAGCAGTCAAGGGGAAGAAACTGCAGAAACCTTTTACTGGTGGAAAGCACGTACACCTTCTCCTTCAAAGGGATTGAAAAGAGCATGGAGCAGTAAATCAAGGTGTACACACATTATGCCTTGCTTTTACGCCTTGATTTACTAATCCGCCATTACAAAACGGCAAGCACTGTTAGAAAAGAAGTCACGTTACTGGGTTTTTAAATGTTTAAATCTAGTTATTGTTGTCCTCAAGACATCAGTGGTTTTGCATATCGCCAACTAAAAGCCCATTTCTGTGGCCACCTTTTTTTCCTTCCAAAGCAGTATGTCTCTTCATATGTCATGTATCCACATTTTAGCGTTTTACCCTCTTGCTGAAATGCTGAAAGTTCAGCTATTGCAACATCATTATCAGTGCCAAGTGATCATTTATGTCCTTTCCTGAATTTATGTCCAGTGAGTGGCAGGAAAGTTCACCCTTAACGTGTTGTTTTGCGCTACCAGGCCTCTTTCTTTGTCTGTAGAAATATTCTGCCGCTGGCTCTGAAGAGGTTCATATCCCTGACAATCTTTTTGCCTTCTTCATGGTACAGACTCTAACCTAAGGGATAGAACAAAAAAAAATAATCTTTCTGGATTTGCCTTAATTTAAGACCGTCAGAGATTGCTCCTCCAGGGCCAATCCCACGCTTGGAGACTTCCACTGGTCATAGAGGTGCAGGGTCGGACTGGCCAGTCAGCCATTCGGCCCATGGCTAGGCCGATCCGAGGCCCAGGGGGTCGGTCTACTATATGTGGGCCACCAGGGCCAGTGTCAGGGCCAGGGCCAATAATATGGCTCAGGGCTGGCAGGCTTGGCTGCAGGCTGTGGCCCACTCAGCAGCGAGAGCCAGCTTGCACAGCAGATGCATTCATCAAAGAAAAGTAACACAGTAGTGTTACCTTTCTTTGATGAATGCATCACGTAGGCATGCTGGCCTGGGAGTGCCCTGGGCCCTTAGCCGATTCGGCGATGGCATGGCGCCAGTTGTTGCAAATGAAATGAATAGCAACAAAAGGAGCAGCTCCTGGGAGCCACTCCTTTTGTTGCGATTCATTTGCAACAACAAATTGTGGGGGGTGGGCCCCGCAGCCGGTCATCTGAGTTCCATCCTGAGAGGGTTGAGCTTGCAGGGGTGAGCTCGTGCATCTCTCTCACTGGACATTTCGACATGATTTGTGACTTCTCATCGTCTAAGCGAACAGGCAGAGACACCCGCTGCTGAGACGCGGGCCGGCCTATTTGCTTTGGAGCAGCAAAACTTGCTGCTAGCTGGCTTCCTGCGCCTGATCCAATCAACTCTCTTGCATTCTGCGTTTGTCTGATTTGCGAGATGACACCACTCTCTAAGACTGAGAGGAGCAGCAAGAGCTGAACCCTTAAGGTTAGTGTGGGACTGCCTGGGAAGAAGAAAAAACATATGCTACTTACAAACATGACTGAATGCGAGCCTTCGAGGTGCTCGGTTAAACGAACAAATGGCACCACTGCGCCACACGGAACCGGAACGCGCCATCTATTAGGAGGGAGAAACTGTGTTAAATGAATCTAATACCTTTTTTTATCCATGATCTATGATTTAAGGTCTTGCTGTTAATTACAATAGATATTGGCTAATAAGCTCATCCATATTTTTATCGTATACTATTATTATAACTATAATAACAGTTTGAACAAATACAACATTGTACCCATATTCCCCCTTACTCTCCCCCCTTTTATTTCGTGTTCGTTAGCCGTTTGTCTACCAGTTCGTTTCCCATCTTTCATTTTCCAATTATACCCAATGTATTTTCATTGCAGATTTGATATAATAACTCATGTTCCATTTTCTATTGAATCCATAACATAAGCTCCGAGAACTTTGCAAAATAATACAAATGGTTTATTGAATGTTTTATGCTTCATTAACTTCTTCACATGTTATTATGGTTATGCTATGTTTGTTTGCAGTAAGTAGTTCCTCTAGATGTCTGTAACTTGTGATCACATGTGGTAAAAGAAGGGAGAAACTGTACTTCTGGCAGCAAATGGGTGAAACATTCAAGCCGAGCCATCAGGAAGCTCATCTCTGGGTTTGCCATGGTGTGGTGAGTGTTTACTCGTCGATGCGTGTGTGGGCCTGGGCACCCTTAAGTAGAGTAGTGGAGAAAGCGCCATTGTATGTACGTTGCATGTGTTATCTCGTGCACATTCCTCTGCCACATATGTGAATGTGGCATATACCGAGGTGCATGGTAACGTTCAGTGGAAAAGGAAAGCTTTCTTAAAATAAACTATGTTCTAATAAAGCCCTTTGCGCCGTATCCCTCCCTTTTAAGCACTGCACTGGCACCCCATTGAATACAACTGAGTTTATTTTTATTTATTTTATCTATTTCATTTGTTACACGCCCAGGCCCTGGGGTATCACGGCCTGGTTACAGACATCTTAGTGGTTGGTCATACAATGGAACAGAATGCAGAAACTAACAGTAGGCGAGTCATAATGGTTACACAGAATATAGCTGCTGTGAAGGCAGGTAGGCATTGTGACTACTATTGGTTAAATAACCATGTTTTCATTTGTTTTTTGAAGCCGGGCAGTGAGGTCTCTTTTCTGATGTTAATGGGGAGGGAATTCCAGTGTTTGGGGGGTTTGCGTTTGCTAAGATGATGGTTGGCGTTGGAACCATTTCCGAGGGCAGCGCTTCACTTCTGAGCTATCCGGTGGCGAGCCTACAGATAAACTAGGGTTCACAAGCCAATAAGGCCCTGCTGGGGCAATGTGCCCTAGTAACAAATGGTTTGTTTTGCACCTCTCCGCCCCATTCCGTGACCACGTAAGCCGTTAACGAGCTTTTAATAACCTTGATTTTTGACAGCAATGTCACAGTTCTTCATAGTATTAAGCGCCAGCAGTGTTGCTGTCACCAGATGTCTTGTATGTGAAGTGTACTTGGGATATTGGTGTATGCCTGATGACTTGTTTGCATGTGCACTGTCCAAATGAGAAGTCCCTGAGGGATTCGAGACACGAATAAACCGCCTTGGACTGGTTTCTTGTTTGGTAAATGCAGCGGCCTGGGAAGGAGGGGGTGCGTCATGGGGGGAGGGGAGTCCCATGGTGTCCAATTCCAGGAAGGGGGGGTCCTATGGTGTCCAATTCCAGGATGCCCTCCTTAGCATAGTTCGAAACGCTGCGGTGTGTTGCGGTTGCGGGTCGGGGTGGTAGCGTGCCGGGACTGCAGTCAATGAATGGTGTCAGAGGTAAGAGGGTGATGTCTGGGCTATACCCTGAAATGCAGCCGTGTACTTGGAGTGAACAGCTGGTGTGATATCAACCTGCGCACAGGCACAAGTGCCATTATCACTGGGGCAAACATTGCCTTAATACAGAAACATACTCTTTCAATGCACCCTTGCACAAGAGCATTGTTTATGCTACGCTTATTCCTTTGCCCTGGTGCAAACATTCCTTGAAATTATATTAGTTTTTCACAAGGGCAAACGAGTGCCACTGGCCCTGGCACCAGTGCAAGTTTTCTGTAATACCACCCAAGAACGCATCTCGTGTGCGCCGCCGGCAAACCCTGCGCTTGCAGGGTTAATGCACGAGCGGGTGCAGCATAATGTGCAAGGGCAGGGGCTAGGACTGGCCTATCGGAGGCCAGTGAGCTTTCAAGGTTAGCTGGTGCCACTGCGAGGCAGTCTCAGCGCCCTGTCGCTGAGTCCCGAAGGTGCGCTGACTCTGCTCCAGCCCCAGGCTCTCCATAGGGACTGGCCTCCCAGAGAGCTGGCACGTGTAGCTAGCTCTAAGGTGTGCCCGTCCCCCCACTCCCGCACAGCATTATGAGAAAGAAGGCACCTCCGGGGAATGGCAGGTGAAATCTCACAATTCCGCTTTGCTGGAAAATATGTCGCTAAGGGGCGGACTGGCCTATAGGGAACTCTGGAGATTTCCATGTAGGCCTCTGCACCCTGGGCCTCTTTTGTGAGGTATTTCCATATTTTCTCATAGGAAAAGGGTTGGGTTTGCTGAAAATGTGTAATATGGGACCACTTTGAAAATTATTTCCAGGGCCTCTTTTGGTTCCCGGTCCACCCCTGATGTCGCTCCTCTAACTCTTTAATGTGGGCTCTCAAAAAGTATTGGCACATGCTGTGAGCTGGCACAAAAGGAAGGCCAGTAAAATAAGAGACCTGAAAGGAGCCCCAAGACCCCAGGGCCAGGCACGATCAGAAGCCCAATGCCACCAGACTGTATCCAAACACCTCTGGAAAGCAGACCGCAGGTTGCAGGTTCGAATCCCAGCAAGGCCAGCTCAGCCTTTCATCTTTCTGAGGTGGATAAATGAGTACCAACACAGGTTGGGTGATATTGCATGCATATTTGTTCTATAAAAGAAGAGATTTAAGCGTAAGTGCTATACAATAACATATAATTTGGCCTTGGACGTCTGCTTGCATTCACAGTAATTTAACAATATGGATCTATACACACTGATATTAATGATACATATGGTGATCCATTCTTGTATGCAAAGTTATGTTAATTTATGAGTTGTGTTGTAGTGTAACAGACACTTGAACCCTCCATAAGTAGCATTTTCTGTAAAGTCATGAATTGACGCGATTTACGGTTTGAGGGAAACTTTTTTTTGAGGCGAGGGGGGTCGCTTTTTCGATGCGAGGGGTAGGCCACTCTCTTTGGGTTTCAGGGCCTATTTCTTGTCCCAGTCCGACCCTGTAGGGGCAGTCGCAGCTGAATTGTATTCCTATTACCTTTCAGCTGGATTCTCTTCAGAAGGTTATTTCAAAAAGTTAATGTCTGACTGTGGCAGAATTCTTGAAGCAGTTCATGGGTTAAATCCACAGAATGGATATAAAAAAGGAGGGCACAAGGACTGCGATGCCATTGCTACATGTGAGACAGAAAAACACAGGGTGTGGCACAATGCTAGGGTCTTGTGGTAGAAAGCACAGGGCACGGCCGAGCTGGACTCCATCTTGAATCGGTGAATGTTGAATTGAAAGGAAAAGAAGGTGCTCACTGCATGTTTTCATCATCTGTCACAATTGCACACTTAGGATCCAGACTGATACACTCCTTGAACGTGGGGAGGAGGCATAACCGAGAACGCCCACCGTCCTAGCTAGCTACCAGGCTGGGCTATGAGGTCATTGATCTGTTTCCCTCACCAGCTGCCTTCTTATCTAAAGTGAGAAGTGGAAAAAGTCAGGGAGAGAGAGAGAGAGATGAGAGAGGCAGGGAGGGAGAGAGCATGAGAAAGGGAGAGAAAGAGAGCGGGAAAGAGAGAGACAGGCCCTAAAAGCACTTGACCTGCAACCACTAGCTGTCTGAATTTTCACTAGATTGTTTTAAAAAAAATACCACCTAATTATGAGTTGGGATCGCATGAGGTCTTCACCACACGGGTATATAGAGAGAGGGTTCCCCGACTGTGTGAAACACTCACATCAGTAGCAATGTATCTTTCCTACTAGAAAGGCAAGAACTGCTGTTGCAGCCTATATCTGCTGGGACAGATAGTATCTTTGAAGGGAACTCAAATGGCCTCTGTTAAGTGTGGAGGCGGCAATCTTGCTCTCTAATCGTCATGCAGTGTGTGCTTTTCTCCTCAGTGAATGGGTGACAGTATGCCCTCGCTTCTCTCCACCTGCCCAGCTGAATAAAAACCACCACCCACGCCCGGAGCTACCCAAAGAACCAGGCAAAGCTTTTCATCTTTAAACAAAGTATGATTTCCCGTCACGCCGCAACATTGTCAGTAAATCGCGAGCACGCTTTTCGCAACACAATGCGCGGGGCGCCTTTCGCAAGAAAGCACTTCTTCAGCAGAGAGAATGGAGAGTGGGTGCACATTATGAAAATCAGGAGTGAGCTGGCAACCTGCTCACTCAAGAGCCCTTTAAAGTGATTGTTCACATGCTGTAAGTGAATTACAGCGATGTGCGATACACCACGGACGCACTCAATTTACATCTAGTCGGAATCATCTCAGCACAACCACCATCATGCACTGTGACGCGTTGCATGCAGAGGACACGGCATGCACAGCCACACAATGTTCCACCCTGGAAGAGCATGCTCCATAGCCTCAGATGTTCAAAGTGTCCACACCATGCACTGTGAGGGTGTAGGAGAAGCACACTGACAAAGAGGGGCCATTTTGTGGGCTATAACATTTTATTGTGTAACTCATGAAAACCCATCACTCCCTACTTCTAAGGGGCCTGCCCTGCCTGAACCTAGGAACACTTTAGTGAGCTGTCAGAATGCCCATCAAAAATAAATGTTCTCTGTCCTCCGTTAGAGACCAACTCATCTAACCCTAAAACTATGAACATAAGTATTTAACTAACGTGACGTTTGTGTTTCCTTCACTAGGAGAATTAATCCCTTCTTCCGTCTGCTACAGTATTCTAGTAGAAGTAACTCCTTCAATGTCACATGGCAAGTGACCAGGGGAATGACTCCCTTCTCCTGGTCCTTCTATAAAGGTTCGCCACAGTGGTCTTTAAGCATTCTTGCAGAAAACATGGATTAGTCTCTTTAACTCCTTCCAGGAAGTAGAAAAGTTCATAGCTTTATTTGGCTTCCATTTAACACTCTAATGATGGATGTCTTTTCCAAGGTTCTCTATATCCCTCTTCTATGTCTCTCTACTGATTTCTATATCATAATGCGGGATTGTTTCCTGAAGCTCTCAGACTTTCCAATGCCATTTGTTGGGTCAGAGCGAAAAGGTACACCACTCCCAATGCCCTCTGTTTCAGTGGCGGCTGGTGATTTTTTTTAACTGGAGTGGTGTAAATATTTGTCCCAGATATGCCAGAGCGACCGGGCATAGCGAGGGAGCCCAAACCACTCAATTGAGGCTAGGGGGGGTTCTCCCCCTGAGTCGTTTTTTAAATAATAGGTGAACATGGTGCATTTTAGAGCACACTTTTTAGAAACATTGGGCAAAAAGACAAACAGCTTGCAATTGAGTTTTGTAGGGTAACTCATGAAAAAAAAAAAATAATAGATGCAAGTCACCAACAGTGTACAGGGGCATTTCGCCAAACATTTTCCCGATGCCTTTTCCCACAATATGCGCCAGTATAAAACATTTTCACACTGGCTGTGCCCATACATTTTTGTGCATAACGCCAGTAATGATACTATAAGGAAACATGTTTGTTCTGCCAATATATGTCAGTATCCCCACATATGAACATATTCCAGTTGGCCTTACCATTAAAAATCGATGCCAAAGTATGAAAACATGTCCAAACTGGCTGTACTAAAATGCCATTCGAGCTACATAACAACACTTATCATGCTTGGTTTATCAAAGATGCTGAATTCAAAATGTCATACCGCAATAAGAAATGGCTAGACTAAGTGCATAATGGTGACGGTCTTGCTTCATTATCACACTTATTATACTTGCTTTATCAGAGATGCCCAATATAAAATGGTGTGCGTCAATAAGAAATGGCTATAATGGTAGCATAAAAAATGGCAGTCTTGTTTCGTAATGACACTTATCATGCTTGCTTTACCAAAGATGTCCAATACAAAATGTCATACCACAATAAGAAATGACTAGACTGGCTGCATTTGAATGCCAGTCTAGCTACATCATAACACTTATGCTTGCTTTACCAAGATGCCCAATACAGAATTTCATACCACAATAAGAAATGGCTATGCTGGCTGCATTACAATGCAAGTCTAGCTACATAATAAAACTTATCATGCTTGCTTTATCAACCATGCGCAGTAACAAATGCCAAGCTTGCTCAATGGTGTGACAGCGCCATGCAGTCAGACATAATCACAATAATGATGAATGTGATTATGTGGGATTGCAAGGCGCTGGGGTGCACTGGGGTAAGGCATGCTTTTTTTCTACTGGCCATCTATCATAGATGCCCAGTAAAGAAATGAAACACCTGGAGGGCTAACCTTTGGAGAATATGACATCATTTGCCTCCAAGAAACATGGCTGAAACACGTTCCAACTCTAAATGGATATCAGGTTATCTTAGCTCCAGCAGCCAGAGGTACCACAGGCCGGCCAACCTCAGGACTGATGATGGCATGTCGTAATGGATGCGGTGCCCCCATCAAAAAAACAATAATTGCAAATCAATCAATTCTGGCAATCGAACTCGGCTGCAAGACTGGAAGCAACTCCGAAGTTCCGTTCAACAAAGTTGTAATAATAAACTGCTATTGGAATCCGGCAGCAATAACCACAAACAATTTCATCGCACTGTGAGAACAAACGATTGACGAAGCAATGTCAGAAGATCCCACAACTAGCATTATCTTATGTGGTGACTTAAATGCAGTTTGTAAACCTCAGCAAAAGAACTCAGCATCTAATCCAAATGCTGCCGCAGAACTACGAGGCAAAACATGGCTCAACTTTACCACCTCTCGTGAACTCCACAATCTGAGCAATGCGTTGCCGCAAACAAGCAGCAAGCCAATCTGGCAGCAAGGAAACTCTGCAACAGCAATTGACTATATTTTTGTCTCTCAGCCACTTTTACACATTACAAAGTCATTCAATATACGGTGCACTTCAGCTAATGATCATAACCTACTAGAGACAACATGGCAGTTACCAACTAAGAAACCTAACCAAACTACTCTCCTATTTGAGACAAATGCCCAAGGCACCAGGTTAAAACTAAGTGCAGAGGCCATCAAAGACCTAACGTCAAAATACAAAGCGAAGGCACAATCAGAAACAAACAAACCAGTTGAATATCAGCCCTTGCTAATACCACACATGCAAGTGAAAAAAGTTTTAAACATCGCAAGACAAAACATAAAACACTCCTACAATGTGGAGCTCGTAGACAAAAGACGTATTTACAGAAAAGCTCTGAGCATAGCAAAAAAACAACCTGACACGCCAGCCGCACAGACAAACATCAAAGGCCTAAAAGTGGCTTACAAAACTTGGGTGCGATTTTACAGGTATAAACTATACCAGGCAGACGCTGAGCAAATCACAAAAGCACTAGTTACAAACAACAGCAGAGAATTTTGGTCGTTGCTGAGAACAACAGATAATCCCTTGGAAAATCAAACCCTGAACAATATCAACCAAGTAACTTGGGAAAGGCATTTTGAAACAGTGTTCAAATCAGTCACTGGGGATATAACCAATGACCAACGCCAAGAGGTCAAGAAGTGGGTCGACCTCGAAAACAGAGACGATATTCTGGACATCATCAAAAAACTAAAAAATTCAAGCGCACCAGGGCCGGATGGTCTGACAAACTTTGAATTAAAGACTCATCCGAATGAGTGGGCTGACTTCCTGAGCATCATCTTTCAGCGCTGTACAGACACGAGATCCATACCAGCAACATGGACCAAGGCTATAATTATACCAGTCTATAAGAAAGGCAACATTGTGGATCCATCAAATTTTCGCCCTATAACCTTACTGGATGTTATAGGTAAGATATACGCTACTCTGCTATTGAAAAAATTCCAACTATGGGCCAGTACCGCCCAATGCAATGATGAGCTGCAAGCAGGCTTCAAAAAAAATGCAGGGACTACCTGTAACAACTTAGCCTTCAGAATTTTAAAAGACAAAGCCTTACAAAAGAACCAATGCCAGTTCACAGCTTTTATTGACTTTACTCAAGCGTTCGACCGTGTTGAAAGATCTCGCTTGTGGGATAAATTAAAAACTTGGAATTGTCTGGAGGACATCCTAGCCCCAATACAAGCACTTCACCACAACACCACGTTGAGAGTGCGCTTGAGCAGTGAGGGCGAGTTGTCAGCTGAAATTCCAAGTACACGCGGGGTAAAGCAAGGCTGCCCGTTAGCATCAGCACTTTTTCTGGCCTACATTGGTGATATCCAATCAATTGAGGCGTCTACAAGAACTTTTCCTCCGAAGATTGGTAACACCATAAAAAGGATGTTTGCTCTACAAGGACGACCTCACGTTGTTTGACCAGACACAAATAGGGCTGCAACGCCAAATAAACGGCCATCTACAATACGCAAACAACAATCATCTTGAAATCAACAGAGATAAAACTAAAATCATGATCCTCCAAAAACACGAAAGGACAAATACAGACTTTAACTGGTACTTGGGGCAAAAAAAAATTGAGATTGTCAAGTCGTTTAAATATCTGGGAGTCCACCTAGACAGCTCGCAGCATGAAACGACCATGCAACACGAGCTGCAGACAAAAATCAACAAATTAGCGGCCTAAGCAAAGGCCATAGACAATAAATTCGGGAAATTCTCCATGATGCCAGTCATCAATTTTTACAGAATGAAAGTTGTACCCGCCGTCACATACGGCACCGGAGCTATGCCAAATCTTCCCAAGCAAATATGGCCCAAACTCGAAGCCTTGTTCTGGCGACAGGTGCTTAATCTCCCGAATTCAACATCAGGAGTAGCAATCAGACGTGAATTAAGTCTCAAGTTATTAGAATGCACGGTGAGCTGCAACACCATAATGCTTTTCAGAAAATGCAGAATGAAAAACAGCAACGCAATATTGCGCATGATTAAACTCGAGATGGATGGGCAAAAATCTGAGATGCTGATCAAATGGCAAAAAGAAGATCAAACCGTGCTCCAGACAATCGCGTCAGATGAAGACAAATTAATTTCAAATCCCTGCAGAGTCTTACGCAAACTTAAAGACGCGGACTGGGCCAAGACTAATGACATGGCAGCAAAACTACAACTCATTTCACACCTTCCAAGCAATACAACAAAACGAAACGAGCCACAGCAGCTAATAAAGCAATTCCCAAACAAAAAAGCTCACAATTTAATCCCATGCGCTCGTCTGAATCTCTTTAAAACTAATGAAATTCTCCATATTAGAGGTCTCAGTCAATCATCGCAGTGCCGATTTTGCCATAGCACCACACCACCACCAACTGAAACAATACGACATCTTGTGATGGCGTGTCGAGCAACCAAAGAAATCAGGCAATGCTATTTGTCCACCATGGTTGGACTTGACATCCTACAAAAAGAAGAGACATGGTGGCATAGACTCATTGGAGGCAATCGCACAGTTTGGCAAATTGCGACAGCAAACATTTTAGAAGACATTGACAGCAAGTTGCTCACGGCTGATCTGTGACTCGGTTAAGCAGACATTCACAACTAACTAACAATGAACAATCAACAGCAGCAGAATCACCCAAGACAAAAACGGACTTTACAAGCACACGATGTGCATGCAAGAATGATCGTACAATATTGTAAAAATCTTATTTTGATTAAACAGTAAAAAAAAGAAATAATAACACTTATCATGCTTGCTTTATGAACCATGTGCAGTAACAAATGCCAAGCTTTCTCAATGGTGTGACAGCGCCTTGCAGTCCGACATAATCACAATAATGATGAATGTGATTATGTGGGATTGCAAGGCGCTGGGGTGCACTGGGGTGCACTGGGGTAAGGCATGTTTTTTTTACTGGCCATCTATCGTAGATGCCCAGTAAAGAAATGAAACACCTGGCCCATTGGGTCACAAGCTCCTCCCACATGCACGCAATCAATGTGGTTATGTGTGTATGCCAGACACTGGGGAGCAAGGGGGTGGCAACGGTATTGTTTACTGGACCTCTATCATAGATGTCCAGTAAAGAAATACCATCCCTGTCCCCATTGCTCCACAGCACCTCAGACGGAGAGCTGATTTTGGCTGGTGTGGAGGGGTTTTGTGCAAAGTGTGAAATGCCTTTGTTGTACAAACCTCCTACCGCCACTCGCCAAAATCATCTTGGACCAGCACAAACACACACACACTTACACAACATACACACAGCAAGCCCTTTCTGTCTCATACAAAGTCACGAGCACCCATCATGCACTCACTCATAACACAATCATGCGTGCATCCATACACATATTTAAATAATAAACATACAAACACACACAATTACACAACATACACACAGCAAGCACTCTCTGCTTCATTCACACGAACATCCATCATGCACTCACTCAAAACACAAGTATACATGCATCCATACACGTATTTAAATAAAAAATGAACATACAAATGCACACATTTAGACAACATATGCACTGCAAGCAATCTGTCTCATTCACACAAGCAGCCTTCATGCACTCTCATACACGCATTCACACTCATACTTAAATAATAAATACAGGAGCATACAAACACACATTACACGCCACACATGCAGCAAACACTGTTTCATTCACACAAGCATCTATCATGCATTCACTCATAACACAAGCATACACGCAATCATACACAAATTTAAATACTAAATAAACAAACATACAAACACACACATTTGCACAACATACACACAGAAAGCATTCTCTCATTCACACCAGCACCCACCATCTTACATTTACCTAACACAAGCATGCACACATCCATACACATAATTTAAATTACAAAAAATGAACATAAACAAACAAATTTACCTTCTGCCATGGGTCCGGAGGTTCCAGTGGTCCAGCCCCCTGCAAGCATGAACAGGAATCAGGACACTTCCTGGTTCCTGCACATGCATGCAAGGGGCCTGAGCATGGGTCCAGAGATGCTCCACTCCAGCCTGCTCGGTCTGTATGTGCGAGGAGGTGCAGGAGTGCCCCCTTGCACATTCAGACGTGCAGTGCCCCAGCCAGGATTTCCAATGAGCAACACGAGGCTGGGGAAGCAAACATGCCCAGCCTTGTATGGCTCATTGAGCTTGCGCGGCTGGGGAAATGTAACTGTGAAAGAGAAACAATTTCCCTTTCACAGTTAAGAGAACTCCCTCAGCTGAAAAAAACTGATGAGGGAGTGCTTGCATTTTACTGAGTGCTGGCTACTCCATAATGGGTCAGATAGCACAGCGAGCTAAGCGCTCACCCCTGATATTTGTGTCAGCCTGCTGTGGCAGGTTCGAATCCCGACAGGGTCAACTCAGCCTTTCATCCTCCTGAGGTCGACCAAATGAGTACCACTCTGGGATAATAATGTCTTCTGTTATTTGAGCGCTCCGAGACCTATGGGTGTGTAGCCCTATATAAGAAACACATTATTATTATTATTAGAGGGGGCCAAGACCCAGTGGGTCGATGCCCCCTTGCCCATTATGGATGAGCCACCCCTGCTCTGTTTTAAAAGAGGTATTTGGTGACTCACAGTGACGAGGGAGAGGACTCCCGATGCACTCTGCTTAAGCAGTGGTATTGGGTGGACCACTTCAACAAGGAAAAGGACTCTTGATCAGTGGCATTGGGTTAACAACTGTGACGAGGAAGAGGTCTCTCGACACAGTCTGCTTGATCAGTGGCATTGGGTAAACCACTGTGACGAGGGAGAGGACTCCCGATGCACTCTGCTTGAGCAGTGGCATTGGACTGAACACTGCAACTGGCGGCTACGGGTAGCTGCAGGGGGGTTTCCCACGCATATATAGGCAGTGAAATGGGTTAATACAAAAACATTTGACATTTTGGTGATGCACAGTAAAAAATGTGCAGTAATCGCATGAATCCGTTTTTCACTGGGTCCCGGGGCCTCTCCTCCTCCTACTTGCTTCCTGCGTGGCTCCACAGCAGGCTGGTGGTCTCGGCATCATTTCTGGAATCGACGGTCCACCTTTCTGCGGACCCACCCCCACCAGGTGAGTCGGTTCCCTGCCGGCTCCCAGGATGCCCCAGCAACATTCTGTTATTCTTGTCTGCCTCCTGGAGAGATGCGACTGCTTCGGCAGCAGCATTCCATGTTTGGACTTCCCAGGTCTTGTTTGTGCACTCCTGGCTTCTGTGGTGAGATCCCTTTAGTTTGTTGTCAGGCCCAGGTACCTGCTCACCCTGCACTGCCTCCGGGCCACTCTTTACACTGGGATCTGTATCTGTACCCATACAGTCCCCCATTCTTCCTCTGCAGTTAGCAGATATATCCTATCTGACCAATCTTGCACTTGCCACTGTTGGCTGCAATACCACTTTTCACTGTCTTTATTTATTGCACTTATTATTTATTCTGCTCTCTCCTCTGTTCCGCACTTTCCACTTCTCCCCCTTCCACCCACTTCCCCCTTTTCCATGCACTTGCGTGTTCTTAATGTCACTGGGCCCAGTAAGATCGTTGTTTTTTTTCTCCCCTCTTCCCCTCCCTTTGCTTGGTCGCGCTCTGAAACACTTGTGTATGAGCACGATATAAATAAAATATGATATCATATTTGTTCTTGCTTGCTACTTTATACTGTTGACTCCGCCCTGGCATAACGTCACCACCATCTCTTTGGCACTCTTCATACCTCCAGTGAGATGTTTTGTTGCAGTACTTGGCTGGCTTTGCCAAAGTGTATTCCATATGCTTCTCATGTTCTTCTTCGTCCCAGTATGCTTTACACTCGTCACAGTCATGGTTTTACAATAACACATGGTTCAACTATCAATGGTGGGAGAAAAGGATGACCATGAGAGTAGAGTGTTATTTGACAGGGTTCTAGGGAGGTTTTTCCCCAGGTGGATGTCCTGATCCCCAGGAGAGGAATCCCTCCCTATGAGGTCCTCCTGTATATTACCACCCCTAGGCACTGGCGTAACAGGGCCCCCCGCACCCCTTGCAGTGCGGGGGGCCCCGCGACCACATGTTCTGGAAGGGGGCCCCACTTGGAGTAAAAAATTTTTTTTTTTTTTTTTTTTTACATTTTCTTTTTGAATTCACTCTGCATTTCTAAAGAAATGATTTCTGTAACAGAAATCATTTCTTTATGAAGGCAGAGTGAATACAAAAAGTGCAGTGGCTACCCCCACCCCATGACATGAAGACCCTAGGCTGGAGGCCTCCATGTTATGGGGTGGGGGAAGCCTTAGGACTTTAAAAATAAATTGTTTATTTTTGAAGTCACTCTGCCTTCATAAAGAAATTATTTCCGTTATGGTTCAGTCCTTAACGTAAATAATTTCTTTATGAAGTCAGAGTGACTTCAAAAAGAAACAATGGGCCTCATTAACGAGCATGGCGGTAGCTGTGCCTGTATGGCAGGCACGGCTACCGCCATGCTCGCTACCGGCCCCGCCTCCTGCGATTGGTCAATAACCGGCCCATTACAAGATGAATGGGCCGGTAATTGCCCATTCGCTGGTGGCGGTATTTGCGGGCTCCCGATCCCCATTCTGCCCAGTAGGGCAGAATGGGGGTGGGGAGCATGGTTGCGCCGGCACCGTTGATAACGGTGCTGGCGCAATTACAAGTTATGCTCGCAGGTGCCGCACAGCCCGCCCGGTAAGACCGGGCGGGCTTTCAGGAACCCGAGAACAGAACTCGTAATGCAGCGGGACGTTATGAACGTTACCGGCACCGTTCATACAGTCACTGCCAGGGTCCTAATGAGGCCCAATGTATTTTTGAAGTATTATGGCTCCCCTCAACCCATGACGTGTGCGTGTGTGAGTGTATGGTGAAAGGATGCACACCGAAATGTATGGGTGGCTGCCTGGGTGTGCCTGTATGGTGAAAGTGTCCACACTTAAATGTATAGGTGACTGTGTGAGGGTATGGTGAAAGGGTGCACACTTAAATGTATAGATGACAGCTTGTGTGAGTGTATGGTGAAAGGTGCACACAAATGTATGGGTGGCTGGGTGTGCATGTACGGTGAAAGGATGCACACTTAAATGTATGGGTGGCTGCCTGGCTGTGTGTGCCTGTGTGGTGAAAGGTTGCACACTTAACCTGGGTGTGCCTGTATGGTGAAAGGGTGCGCACTTAAATATATGGATGGCTGTGTGTGCGTGTGTATATATGGTGAATGGTGTGTGTGCTTGTGTTCAGGGGCGCAACAAAACCTACATTTCAGGGGGGCTAACTTTTCAAATGTTGGGAGAGGAGCTAACTTCACATGTGGTGGGGAGGAGCAAACTTATTTGTGTGGGGTCATCTAACTTCTTTACGCATTTTAATGAGACTATTCTAGTGCAGCTTCAATGTTACAAGCAGTTAACTCTCTCCTTTAGGTCTGAAAGCACCCACTTATGGGCTGCTGTGAGAATGGCTGGTCTCCTGTTTCTGCTCTACCCTTCCAATCACTCCCCTGGCATGCAAGTACTAAACCCACATCACAATTTCAATTGCTTAAAAAATTTGGCATTTGAATGCAGGTACTAACAGTGAAATGATGTACATTAGTAGTTGCTGGGCCGGGCCCTTGTTAATGGCAAAACCCAGGTGCTGTTTAACATCTGTGTCCTTTTCTGTCCGGCAACTGCTCTGAAGGTCAGCCAGGTCAAGTCAACATAGCCCACAATTTCAGTGGGGGGGGGTATAGTGCTGAAGTTCAGTCAGCTCAATGGTGTTGCACCACTACTTGTGTTTAATGCCTTGATTAATTATTGGTAATCTTCTTTACACCTAGCCCTATTCTTCCTCAACCCAGTACTTTTGTATGAGGCACTATGGTCAGGTGGGTCAAAGGGGCCAAGTAGAGGTTGAAAAACCAGGGTGAGAGGATAGAGCCCTGGAGAATGCTACATGTAGAGAGGGGTGGCGGAGTGAAAGGGACAAAGTTCGACCTGGGAGGGGCGGTCCAAGAGGAAGGAGGTCAGTCACTCCAGGGCCTGATCCATGATGCCCAGGATCTCACAGAGTCAATTGATCAGGATGCCATTGTTGACCGTGTCGAAAGCAGAGGAAAGTTCCAGGATGATGAGGACAGAAGGAATGCTGGAATCAAGGTTAGAGATCAGATCTTCACAGGTGTTCAGGAGAGCAGTTTCAGTGCCTCTGGCAGCTCTTAAGCCAGACTGATGGTCATGGAGACAACCAACAGATTCAGTGTGGAGTGTAAGCTGGCAGTTGGCCAGCTTTTCCAAGAATTTGGGAGAGGGGAAAGTTCCAGTGGCAAAAGAATGATTACAGAAATCGGCCAAGGCTGGATCGTGTCAATGTGGTCCTTGACGGTTCTGGAGGAGCAGACAAGCACCTTTTTCGATGACACTTCCATAGATGGGACTTGTCTAGAAACCTTGTCAGGTGTTAGAGAGAAAGAGGAGAAAGGAGGAGGAGAGGGAGAGATGGCCAAAGGGGGGCGAGCGAGGAAGACGGAGAGGAAGAGGAGATAGTGGACAGGATGACCTGAGTTTTAGCGGAGAAGCGAGAGGCCAAAGCCGTACAGAGGGCCTGTTGAGGGAACAGGAGAGGTAGAAACCGCAACAGGATTGGCCAGTTCCTTGGAGATTTTAAAGAGTTTGGCTGTGTTGTTAGAGGCGTAGAGACATAAGCTTGAATGTGTGCTCTCTTCTTGATGAGTCTTATTGCTTCGACTGGCATTTCGGTGCAACCAGTCTAGATATGTCTTAATGTTACTGTAATGTTGTTATGTGTTTACACTGGTCTACATTGTGCAGCCAGTTGGACATGTTTTCATTGTGGCATGACATTTTTATTAGCAAAACATTAATGTTCATGTGCACTGTTGGTGAATTGCTGTTACCCTACACAACAATAGCAAACACTGTGGCTTTTTAGTAAATTTATCTCAGAAAGTGTGCTGTATATTTCATTAAAACACATATTTATATCTTTCTCCTAATGCAGTGTGCGTCATACCCCTTCAGCAACACGTTTGTACGTATTGCGCAAGCGTGGTAATCTAGGGCGGGGCAAAGTGTGGCACGACTCGTGATTTGTTGCCGAGCTGGGGGGGGGCCCTCAGCATGGCTTGCAGGGGGGCCCCCAGAGCTTGTGTTACGCCACTGCCCCTAGGGGGACTATTGGATAGCAGCCTCACCTCCCAAGCCTCATGGGAAAGGGCTCCACCCCCCAGCCCCTGGGTAAATTTAGGAGACCTGGTGAATTGTCACAGCACACTTAAGTTGAACATAAGTTTTTACCATGCACACAGTGCTGTGAATAATATTATGGTCCTCTGGGAACACACACTACTTGCAAATGATATTGTGTGCATCTGACAAAAATATTTACACCAACCTCTTCTTATTAATTTAACCAAGGTAGGTACATGAGGCTGCTTTTATTTGTTACATTGTCTTCATTGAAACATTCCATGGGATGGGGCAGACTCATCGTTTGAGCCTTCTGAGATCGATTGAGTTCCTTTAAAAGGCATAATATTAGCACTGTATAACAGCTCAACTTTGTTAACCACACCCTCTACAACCTGCCCAGATCCTCCCTCACTTTTACCCAACACCACTGTGCAGGTTGGCTCCCCATGGATAGCCTCGTCCTCTTCAAGTTCCTTCTCCTAGTCTACAAAGCTATATATGGTCTTCCTCCTCCACACTTGCCTGTATCTCAGTGTACACCCCATCACATTCCCTCTGCACGCAACCTCACCATACTCTACCCTCCGTGTGCCTACTCTCACTTCCGCTCTTTCTCCCTACTCGCCCGCTGCACTGGAACCCTCTACCCATAACAATCCAATCCAATCCAACTGTGGATCTCTTCAGAGCCGACCATAACTTTACTTAGTTGCCAAAGTGGGAGCCCCTCCACCTGTTCTTTCTTCCTACCTAACCCCACCACTGCCTACAGTGATGTTTAATTATGTAATGTGTATATTTGTACAGTACTCCTCTTTAGTTTGATACACTTGCCCCTCACCCTCCAAATGAATGTAAGATTGTAATGCTTCTGTATGTTTGCTTTGCCCCTTGCATTGGTCGCACTCTGTTTACGCCCTCATAAACTGTCTCTCCATTGGCTCTCATCTTTGGGCTGTTGTACAGGCGCCCTTCTGCGGAATGCTTTTGCCATCTGTAAATGCGTTATTGTGAGTCATTTATGATCAAAAACGGCATCCATGTTCTTCGTACAAATCGAAAAACAAACACACAAACAGTTCTGCCACGAAACACTGTATAAACACTAAATAGGCACTATTAGACCACAATTAAAGCTGTGGAAGTTCCAAAAAGATCACATATTATTCTAAGTATTATTGTCACAATTGGAAATACAACACAATTTTGGGAGCAGTAGAGAAAACACAAAATAAGGCATGTGCTAGTGGTACTGTGGGCAAGTATTATGATGTTGCTCATGCACTTTAAAAAAATGATTCAATTCTGATGGAATTTTATATACAAAAGAGCACTGATACTCTGTTGGGGGTAGGAACGTAGCATTCTGGGAGTGTAGCTCGTGAGTATTTTTAAGTTCTGTGTCGTATGTTTATTTTAAGCACTCCTATGCCTCTGGGCCCTGTTCCAGCACTCTAGAAATAAAATAAATAAATTAATATTGGACTTTGCCCGGCATAAGCCAGCACAGTATTCAGTGGTCGATCGCTGGTTCATGCTGGCCCTGTGCACTCGCTGCATGAGTTTCTTGCTGATTTCTGTGACATTATTTTTGTACTGAAATATACAAGCATGCACGTTATTTACTAGGGGTGAGGTGCAACACAACATCATGTGCAGCCTTGAGGCAAAAACATTTCTCAAATCAAGGATTGCGGGGAAAAATGTCAACTGTTTAACAACGTTCTGACATGTCCTGTTCTTCCGAATTACAATACCAGAATACTCCTTCACTGCTTAATTCCTCTTTAGAACCGGGTGAAATTCTAAATAACATGTATCACCAGCCTGCAAGAAAAATTACCTTCTAAATGAGTAGTACTTCTGTAGCTCAAATTGAGTAAGCGAAAGCTGGTCACAGATTACGGTAGAAGTGAAGAGTCTACTGGATGGATGCTGAACATGCAGAAATACTCTTTTCAGATAGTTCTATGAAGGAAAGGAAGATGGAATTTAAATGTTATTGTGCGTGATGGTCATTAGAGGTGCCCACTGTGAGAAACCTAAGGGTGTTGTATGGAAGGCATGGTATCACAAGTATGACATTGACACAATGGATAGAATTTGCAAAACCTTTATTGAAGATGCTGGGGCTGGAGAAACTCCTACTTTGCCCTATTAGTAAGATGGGAGTAGTCTTGACCATCAAACGATAAACAAAAGAGTCCCAGTGTCTGTCAAATCAAATGGCTTATGCTAACAAAACCCAAAGCCTGCCCTTTCTCATGTACAGAAAGTGTAAAAAGGAGAAATCTATGCAAAGGAAAAATTAGTGTTCAAAGGAATAAATGTGGTGGGCTCAGACCTCTCACAACAAAGTTCCATACATCACAAACTTGCGAGCTGGCTCCTTACCCCAAGCTTATTATACTCAGTCGGAATCAGATCACTTTCAGATGTCGAAGACTTTCGAATGTGTGTGGCTATCTTTACAGACCCCCGCAACACCACTTTGACTCAAAGTTCAGATTTCAACTTTCAGTCTCCCTTTCTTTAGGAGTTACTCCTGCTTACTTCACTTTTGCTGTTCATTCGCTTTATTGCCTCAAATAATGCACCTTTCACAGAGACTTTTGAGTGGGCTACTTCCTTTTGCCGGACCACTATGTTACTTAGTATCGCTGATCTCACAGCTGTCCTTACTTCAAAGTTCAATCACGGGCCTGCCTTTCTTCATGTCACATCCACATGCGTGCAACCTTCACTTGCGATATAATGTTGCTACTTCATTTGCTTTAACACACACCGGTCTCTCAGGTCGCTTGCCAACTCACCAGCTGTGAGCGTCTCTTGGTTTTGCTGTTTCCAATTAATGAATAAAGGTTAGTACCACAGGCTTGGCTTTGCCTCCCAAGCCTCATAGGAAAAGGCTCCACTCTTGGGAGAAGTGAGAAGACCCAGAGAATCGCCACAGCAAACTGAAGTTAAACATAAGTTCTTACCATGCACACAGTGCTGTGAATAATATTATGGTCCTTTGGGAACACACACACAACTTGCAAAGAATATTGTGTACATCAGACAAAATATATTTAGGGTCCCCTCTGCTGTTCACCCTAGAGGGTCGCTGGTGTCCTTGAACCAGAATGCAGTCTTCAGTTGTGGTTTCTGGCCTTCTCCACGTGTCTTTCGCGGCCTGTCAGAGGCAATGACCTCCAGTAGGGAACTCTTGGGGTTTTGACCAGCTGCTCTCGTCCATTGGTCCGTCGCCCTGCTCCAATAGGAGTGCTTACATCCTGGAGGCTGTAATCATACTCCTGTTCCACCTTGCTCAGATTGTGTCTTTAGGTGTTGCCTTTTATTCGTGTGAGGAGAGCTAATTGGTATTACGTGTATGAAGTTAGAGTAAAGTGCCTGACTTTGCCTGACCCGATTAACGGGACATGTCCAGTACGATGTGGGAGAGTTAGTCTGGTTACTCTCAGTCACCCTCTTCCTTGGTCCAGTGTTTGTGTAAAAAGGGGGCGAGGTGGAACTTTAGAAAATCCTAAAAAATAGGATAGGTCAGATAAACAAAAGAGGTTACCTCACGCTCACTCCCCAAAGACCCCTCACGCAGGTGGTCCTGCAGCACTGGTCCTTGGTCTGGATCCAAAGAAGATGGCCGTGCCCTGGCAACCTGAGAGAGAGAGAGAGATCCCGGGGACTAGTGGGTGAGACACCCTTTGGTTTCTCAGAGTGTCTTCAGATCTACTCGCCTTGGGTGGCCAGGGAAAGGCCATCGCTCTTGAATCCTGACATGGGGGTGTAGAAGTGAAGGAGGAGCACCTGGGTGGAGGGTCCTTGGCGACTGGGGATGAGATGTCTTCAACATTCCAGTTTGAACCCTCTATCCCAGAGGCATTTATGGGGTATTGTTACCATTGTCCCCATAACCAAGAAAATGCCAGGAGACATTACCAATCTAGAAGCACCAAAAAGGGGGCGAACAAGAGAAGGTTTAAGGGTAAGACATGGTATCCCCCTTTTCCCTCTGAAAACCAACCTAACCATCCCCCGGCCTATATGGGCTAATGTAAGACAGCTCCCCTTTTTCCCCCACATTCGACTTATTACAGTACTGAAACATGGAAGAAGCGACTAGGAGTAGTGAACACCAATGGGTATTTTCACCACTCTGGAACTGAGATGAAGAAGAAGACTATGCAAGAGCACCATTGGGGAAGTCAGGCATGTCCCACAAATAGGTTGCCTAAAGTTCCGGCAATTGAAATGACTGGCTCACACCTGTGAACCCTTAATACTATGAGGGAGTGTAAGAGGTAGGGCTGCACACCAGGGAGAGAGACCTGTGTGAGAGCTGAAAGAAGGCTGGGAACGAGAACGGGCAGGAAGAAGGAGGATCATGTGTTGCAGCGGCAGGTGTGAGCAATTTGAAGCAAAGGTAGCATGGTAGCAGTGAAGGCTGTGGCAGACCGTGTAAGCCACCTGGAGCAGCGTGCGCCGGGAATTAAGATTCTTGGATGCTTGAATCCTACCCCGCGAGTGGTCAAGAAGCTTGTACTCCATGTGGAGAGGTCGTGCAGTGGAAAGCAGTCAAATGTGAAACTGTGACGAAAATGCTTGTCGATTCCGACACGACATCCGCAGGGTCCAAGGGGCAGTCTGAAGCCCCAGTGGAAAGGCAGAAGCAGCAGCATTTCGCACCAATGTTCACCCTCTAGACCCAGCCATGTCAAAGAGGCCGGTGAGTTTCTCTGAGCCCCGAAAACCCAGACCGATGTGCAAGCGAACACTGAAAAGTAACGGTGCAGTATGGTTAAAGCGATTCCCATTGTCTGAACTGACACACAAGCTGAAACTAAGTAGCTGACGATGGCACAAGCATTTACTTCACAAAGCGATTGAAAGACAAGTTGCGTGTGAGAATTTCCAGAACTAGGAAACTGAGTCTTTGTATCCCTTGTCAATGAAAGTGTATTTAGCGAATTGAAGGGAACAACAGAAACTGCTCTTTACAAAAGCAGAAAGACTGATCAAAATATTGAAGACCGAAATGAATGAAACCTTTGTGGGCAAGGCCACAAGCAAATGGAAGTTAAAGGAAAAGTGCCCATTTAAAACAAGCACACAAAATAAGAGTGCAAAGGAGAAAGAGCATGAAAGAAAGGTGGGGGATTGATAAGACCACCACCACAAAACGAACTTTATGAATGAATGCAGTGCAGCAAGGCCAAAGACTGGCACAGGATGTGTGACACTTGGTGGAAAAACCAAGAGGCAATCCTGGAAAAGCCAAGAGAGTGTGATCCTGCACATACAGCCAGGAGGTCGACAAGGAGAAGCTAAGTAAGCTAAGAAACGAGCTGGGGGTAGATCTGGAACAGCCTCCCTGCCAATCTAAAACTTGAGAAGAACCATCTCCGGAAGCACCTCAAGACCTTCCTCTTTTCTTCTGCCTTCGCACCCCCTGTCCCCTGCTGATCTGTTCTCTCTTGGCACCGTGCACCTGACCTCCCTCTGTCTTCTGGGCACAGGTCCTGCTCACCCTGCCACACTGCCTCCGGGCCAACCCTTGCACTGGGATCTGTATCTGTACCCATACAGCCCCCCTCTTTTTCTTCCTGCACTTATCAGACCTACCCTGTCTGCTGCCTTAAACCTAGCACTTGCAAATTGCTGGCTCCAACTACCACTGTTTGTTATGCTACCAGAGCGGGTGACTGTCAGCAGTTAGCGGTATAGTCCATTTCAGCTAACATGGCACATGCATGCATGGCATGTCATGTCACTGTGCTGGGAAAGAATGGTGCTGCAATTCACAAGTGTGGGTCAACCACAGCAGCGTAGCTCCAAGGGTTAGTGCAAGTGGTGTCATCCTCCACGCCTGGTAACACTGCTTTTTTCGTAAACTGAACAATAAATTATACTTTTTGTAGGGCTGTGTGGGAGTGACGCGTTTACAACACGTCAGCATTTACTCTCGTAAAATCCTCCTCACTATATGTATGTATGTGTGCTATAAACACATGCTCCTAGCTTTTCCTTGCTTTAGGAATGTGGTTGTTGGTCGACCTTTGAACGTGGAGTCTTCTCACTTCTTCCACCTCCTCCCCCCACCAGCCCCACCAAGCAATCACTGTTTTGCTCTTAGCACCTTGAAGTGGGATGCTTCTTCCTGTGGCGCATTAGGAAACACCACAAGATAGAATATACGGACACACTTGGTGGCATGTTTACTGACCTTTCCTGCAGCACCCTTGGTAGTACATATAATACACAGATGCTACATTTGTCTGAACGCTCTGACCCAGCGTTACACTGGATGGCGGTACAATTGTCTGACTTGCAGTTCCCCCTTGTGCATTCTCGTATATCTGTAGGAGCTAGCGAGGAACATAATGGCGGGTCTGCTCAGCTGGCACAATTACAATGTGTTAGAGGGTCAAGGACTGCAGATTTATTTTGCAAACTGAGGGAACAAAAAACCTATTTAACTAGAACCCCACGATCGCACGAAGATAGGTGCGAGATGTAAAATCTTACATGGGTGGTGAGAGATCTTGAGCGCCACATGTGGAGCACCCGCTAGCAAATGTACAGATACGTGCACAGCATAGCAGGTGGCGTGGCACCTGTGAAAACACCCCGTGCTGATATTGCGGGCCATATGCAAATGTCATTTACGTTTTTATTTTTTTTAATCTTACAATCCCTTTGGTTAAAGTATCTTTCCGCGCCCCATTTCTCTTGGGCAGAAGGATAACGCATCAAATGTTCTCAGTGAAAATGCCAAAGGTGGCAGGGAGCATACTACTGTGGCCGTCCTCATGAACCGAATCGTGAAATAGCTGTCTCGTAGAAACAGATTTGCTGATTAACAGAACGTCAGCACCTCCCTACCAATTGCTGAATTATCGAGGTGGTCTGGGTGCTGTAGCCAGAGCAATGTTTATATAATGTCCGGATCAGGGCGGGTTTCAAGGCAATCAGGGAGACTTGGCATTCAGGAGTATTTGAGTTGTCTACAGTACGCGCAGAGTGAAGTTTGGCGTGTCTTTCATAATCCTTTACATGACTGATGACTGAAAGGTTTTCAGTGAATCAAGAAACATAGTCAAAGCTCTGGGCAACTCTCCAGACCATCCTTTTTAGCTTAGATCATTAGGTGGCGTTAGGCACGACGTATTCACCAAAACTATTATATTCCAGTACAAGTAGGGAGAAATGGCATGTGAGGAGGAACACAAAGCTTGTAGGTGTTGTTTGGGTATTTACCCAATACCCAACCATTGACTGCCCATGGCCATGATCATCCTCATGACTAATCGCACCCACTTCCTGCCCCTCCCCACCCAAAACACAATTATTTATTTATTTGAATTATTGGTAACGCGCCATTACGCCCAAGGGCCTCAGGGATCACATCCTCCTGGGATCACATTAAACTAGCTTCATCAAGCCTTAGAATCAACGTTAATTCTCAAAGTGCCTGTAAGTTTTTTTCAATGCCGTATTCCTAGAGTTTATGACTTGATTGGTAAACACGTTACTGTAATAGGACATTTCTTAACCAGGTCTGCCTTCAGCCACTAGATTCATAAGCACCATGCCTGTACTTCAGTGAAGTCCTGTTAAAAACAAGCATTGGCAAAGCCAACGGTTTTGGCTTGAGTATATGTATTAGGAATTTGCCATGCACTGCTATATATATTATATATCCAGATACTTACACCATTTTCCAGCTGTTACCACTTACAACTACGACATTGCCTTGCAAATGCATTTCCCATGCCTAATAAGAAAGGCCCAAACTGTTGGCTGCATGCCAAGTGACAACCCGGTTATTGGTGGACCGTACGCAGAAAAGGACATTCCTACATCGTTGTGCTGTTGTGTGGCATTCGCGCCTTTAATTAGCTCGCTGTTTACCAGCGAGAGATGACTGTCTGCGTATTACTGGTGCCACTGGGCACACCTGTGCCGCTTCCTAAAAGGAGTATACTGTGAGCGGTTGGAGATTCCTGCATGGTGGGGGGTGGCTCTGTGTGCCAGGCTGTGATGCCTCTGTATGAAACAGACTGGCTCCTGATGGCATCAGTGCGCCCCTCACCGATGAGGGTGGCAACCTCCTTCTTGCAGCCAAAGTTGAGTTGCTTGCCACCAGAGTCTATTCTATTGTAATGCATGCATCTAGTGATGGAAGTAAACACCAGACTTGCGCTCTCTTTTGCCTTAACTCCAACAAAGCAAATAACATCTCAGAAAAGCATCTTTCTTCTCTTCCGGTTTGTGCTGCGAAGTGTCGTGCCAGACTTAACATATCTTGTGCCACTGCCCGCCGTGTACTCCTCCACCGCCCACCCCCCTTGTAATGTGCCTGCGTTGATCATTACGCATTAACCCTCCGTAAGTAGCATTTTCTGTAAAGTCGTGAATTGAAAAGATTCACCGATGATGGTTTGAGGACCACTTTTTTTGAGGCGTTGAACCGGCCACTTTTTTGTAGGTGTCCGGGCCTATTTCTCGTCCCAGTCCAAATCTGTTTGTTTGCTTTCAATTAAGTCCTGATGAAGTGGTTTACAGTGTTCATGAGGCCGTTTCAACAGCCACGAATGCCCCATGGCAGCATTACCTATATTGTGGCACAAACAAGGACCTATGGATGAATGCCACTCTGTATGTATGACACCCATCTTTGGAGCACGTGATCATAACCGAAGACAATATCAAAGCAAAGTGCTTATGAGCACATTGCCACGCGTGTGCATTGCTGGTTGGTGTACGAAATAGTAAGAACGCCAGTGATTGATTATGTTCTGCCCAATCAGAGACTAGGGGTGGGGTATTAGTGCCAGATTTGTAACGGTGTTCAGGAATGCAGAGCGGAGGAAATGTTATTGTTAAAGGATATTTGTACCGCACACTATCACCACCAGAGTGGTCCGCTGGTGGCCTACTCTCCCCCCATGGTCCGCAACTACAGTCCGGGTCACACCGCTACAAGAGCAGAACTGTAGATTGGCAGACTGGGCGAACGAGGAAGTCATTATGCAAAATGTATTCCTCTCTACATAGTCCTGCTTGCCAAATATCGGTGTTAAATTCCAATACATATGATTTGCCTGAGAATATACTTCAAATATCATTTAAAATGCTCAGGACCCTTCGGTTTTTTGAAAAACAGTGTTTTTGTAAAATGTACAATTAATGGGAGTAAATGTCAGTGATTGAAATGTCACCATAATCTGTATGCATTAAAATAATGTTCATTATTCTCATTTAGGTATTTTAGTGGTTTAAATGAATCTTTATGTAAACATTAAAATAAAGAACACTTTTTATATTGTTTACACCATTGCCGCTTGCAAGAAGGCATCATGCTGTCGGTTCAACAATGTGTTTTTTGTCCCACATTCGCCACATATTTTAGAACCGGAGTAATTATGCCGACAAAATAAAGTTCTGGACAGTGTTAAAATAAAAATGTTTGTTTCGGGGCAATGTTTTTCAGCCACTTGTTATCAAATGGTACATGATCATGCAATTATTTGAACCTTCTAAAATTTGCAAAACTCTTCATAATCCGATTATTTTTTTCAAATTCCAACCTACAGAAATTGAGTTAAATTCTGATCAATGAGGTGTACATGACACTGCTTTTCAGATGCATACTGGTTTAAAAAGATTTTTTTTTTAAATGACCTAAAATATTGCAAAGTTATTAAACATGCAAAGGGTTCTTTTATTCTCAGGAAACTATATATTTATTTAATTTTAATACAGGCCCACAGGTCTTGAAATTGAGGGATTGAAAGCCCCTTCAGCTAATTGGATAAACATAATGCTAACTAAATGTTCCTGCTTGTCAATGAGCTCCTAAATGTCAAACTTTAGTTGAAATCTGATTTTATCTCGCTTTAAGTGGACTAAAACACTGGTACAGAGAGAGCCATTCGTTTCTGTTGTTGGGCTGTGCCTTAAATGTTCACTGTAAAACTAATTACCTGTGCAGTGCGCTGTGCCCAGAAAGCAGAGCAGATGAAATAGCCCACTTTTCCCTTGTTAAGGCTGGAACCTCTTCTGAAACTTAAACAGGCCACTTTCGCAGTGGCTTCATCCTGAATAGACAGCCAAGGGAACCTTCTGGAATGAGGCGCGTGAATCCGTTTCATGCTCACGCTTGGGAAGCCAGGCTTTGTTGCGACTCTCCACGGCGGCCATTTTAGAGCTGGCTTCATTGTTCTGCACACGGCTTTGTTCTTACCAGTCACTCTATTATTACGTACACAGCGTGTGGAAAAACAGGCTGAAAGCAAGAGCACTTCACTGTGCAAGAGAACGACCCCAAAAACCAAGGCACTTTACCAGGTATTTAAAGTTGGAGAAAAACAGTACAAGATATTGTGTTAACCTTTCAGATTCCAGCAGTCACTGGGTGCTTCTTCTACACCATTGATGAAGGTGCAGTTAGCTCAGCTGTTAACTGGTCTCCTGGGTACAAGTCAGCAAACTTACGACTGGGACTACGCCTTGTGCTGCAGGGCAGTCCAAATTACAAAAGGCCTCATTACAAGTTTGGCGTTGAGGTGTAATTCCATCCCTTTGTCCTAAACCACCATGCTGACTAGGGGTGATGGGAGTTGTAGTTCAAAACATCTGGTGAGGCAGAGATTGCAGACACCTGGCCCTGCCTACTCACAGAATTTGCCAGATGTTGCCTGCCTTTGCCGGATGCTAACAGCTGCTAGCTGGTGTGGCTGAACCTCGGCATTCATGCACGCTCATGCAGAGCTCCCGCTCAGTGCCCCCTCTGCATGGTTGTTTAGCAATCCCCCATTCCCAACAATAATGGAAA
Source organism: Ambystoma mexicanum (assembly GCF_040938575.1). Classification (NCBI taxonomy): domain Eukaryota; kingdom Metazoa; phylum Chordata; class Amphibia; order Caudata; family Ambystomatidae; genus Ambystoma; species Ambystoma mexicanum. The sequence continues at coordinate 24,464,485 of NC_090936.1, forward strand.
GAGAGGATGGACTACATTTCCCTCCACAAGGAGTGGTTATTTGTGTTTGCAGAGGGACAACATATGCAAATATTCCCGCTTCTAGTGCTAGACAGAGACAATCCCAGCCACCGACTACTACGCTGTTTTGCCTTCTTTTGACATCAATTAATTTCTAAATTCTCTAAATTACCTTATTTACGGAGCCCCTTGAACACTACTAATTCATGGTGGGTTACCATAGCTTAGTAAAGAGGTCATATAAAAGTATCAAGGAATGAAGCTTAAAACGCATTCACTGAATTAAATATATGCAGACCCGTCAGGAAAACATTGGCATCGAAGTCATACATTAAACAGATGGAGTGAAACGGATCAATATTGCATGTTGTGACAAGGTCATTGACCTGGTCCTCTCAAGAGAAGATGGCACCGCTCTCAACCTGGGATAGTAGACTTAGCACAGGAGTTCCCTGATACAGACCTGCCTAAAAGGCAGGATGTGGGAGTTGGGTTGCCACTGCCTCTGTCCCTTCAACTTGTGCTATATTTAACTAAGTACCCCTTTTCTTGCCTTATACTTATTGTGTACATTGTTGACCAGTGCCTTTCTTCTTGTCTAGTAGGACTACATCAAGGAGAACGAGGAGAGGACAAGTGACCCAACCATGGGAGACCAGGTGAGGAACTACAATCCCACAGTGTAATCCCGCCATCCAACTGGCAATCCTGGCACTTTGCATAACAATAACTGGGCTACTAAGTGTGGCTTCACCGGGACCTGTGACGAATCGTGGAAATACGTCCCTTCTCCCCAACGGTGAGTACCCCCTATGAAGCTAGGCAGGTGAGCCTGTTCTGCAACACCCTCCCTAGGGGTAGAGTCAGAGCAGGACCTCACCTGGAGAGACTCCCTCTGTGGAGACAAGGACTCTCGTTCCCAGGAGGAACTCCCTAAAGATCCCTCCTCTGTTACTTCTTCAGACATTCAATCAAGCTTTATATGAGGAAAGAACAGGGTTGTGTTATTGGAAAACAGAAACGGGGAGGATCCCTTGTGAGAAACGTCAGGGTATCCTCACTCCTACTCCCCCTGGATTCAGGTGGCCAGGCAAAGGCCATCACTTTTGGATCCTGACCCTGGGGGTGGAACAGCGAGGGAGGATCACCTGGGTAGAAGGTCCTTGGGGATTGGGGATGAGATGTCCTCAGTGAGATGCGATATTCCGCACTTCCATTCCAAGAGGAACATTCTATCCCAGAGGTTTTTTTATGGGGTATTGTTACCACTGTCCCAATGACCAAGAACATGCCAGGAGATATTACCAATATAGAAGCATCAGAAAGAGGGCGAAGAAGAAAAGGTTTAAGTGTGAGACATAGTATCCCCCTTTTCCATCTGAAAACCAACCCAACCCTCCCCCAGCCTTTCTGGTCTACTGTAAGACATCTCCCCTCATTTACCCACAATTGACCTGTTACTTACTGGTATGAGGAAGAAGCGATTAGGAGCAGTGAACACCAACAGGTATTTTCACCACTCTGGTACTGGGACGAAGAAGAAGACTATGCAAGAGTACCAATGGGGAAGTCGGGCATGTCTCAAAAATAGGTTGCCCAAAGGACAGGAAATTAAAATGATTGGTCCACACTTGTGGATCATTAATACTCCTATGGAGTATAAGAGGTGGGGCTGCACACCAGCGAGAGAGACCTGTGTGAGAGCTGAGAGAAGACTAGGAACGAGAACGGGCAGGAAGAAGAGAAGGAGAACCTGTCATGTGTTGCAGCTCCAGGTGTGAGCAATTCGAAAGTAGAGGGGGCATGGTAGAAGTGAAGGCTGTGGCAGACCAAGTAAGCTGTCGGGGTAGAGCACGCCGGGAATGAGGATTGACGCTTGAAATCCTACCCCAGTCAGTGTCAGTGAAGTGAGAAACTGTGACAAAAGTGCTTGTCGATTCCGACACAACGTTCGGAGGGTCAAAGGGGCAGTCTGAAGCCACAGTGGGAAGCAAGAAGCAGTAGTAATTTGTATTGAGGTTCACCATGCAACCCAGACACTTCAAAGAGGCCTGTGAGTTTCTCTGAGCCCCGAAATCCCAGAGTTCTCTGCACGCAAATGCTAAAAAGTAAAGGCTGCAGTAGTGTTAAAGTGATTCCCATTGTCTGAGTAGAAGATCATTGCACAATCGTTTACTTCACACAGCATTTGAGACAAGTTACGTGTGAGAATTTCCAGAACTAGGAAACAGAGTCTTTGTATCCCTTGTCAATGAAAGTGTTATTTAGCGAATTGAAGGGAACAACAGAAAACACTCTTTGCAAAAGCCAAAAGACTGATTACAATATTGAATACCGAAGTGACAAATCCTTTGTGGGTAAGGCTATGACCCAATGAAAGTTAAAGGGAAAGTGCCCATTTAAAGCAAACACACAAAATAAGAGTGCACCCAATCTCAGTCTCAACCACTGACACTGCTCTCAGCAACTTCCACCTGTCCATCACCAACACCCTTGGCATTCTTGCCCCAGTCATGAGGATCCGCTTGAAACCCGCCTCTAAGCGCAACACCTGGTTACGACTCCAAACTTGGAGCCCTGAATCGAAAGTGCAGAGCTACAGAATGGAAGTGGCAAACCTCAGGCTCACCCTCTGACAAACTGGCATGCCACATGCTTCAAAGGCAATACAGACTCTATCCTTGCCAAGAAAAGGGCCCACATTCAGGCACGGTTATCTGGCGCATCCAGCAACACGGCTGAACTTTTCAAAATCTGCACGGAACTGGCCAACCCTTCAGCAGCATCCGCCTCCCTCATTCCTTCTCAGGCCCTCTGCAACACACTCGCCACTCACTTCACCACCAAAACTCAGGACATCCTGAACAGCCTTGTTATTAATTCTCCCAACCCATCCTTTACCTCACTTGGCCACTAACCCTCCTCATTCCTCCTTCTCCTCCCTCGCCCTTGTCTCACATGAAGAAGTCACCAGACTTGTCCACTCCATCAAGGTCCCTTCCAAACCGGTTTCCCCTTGCTCATCCAGGACCATCAAGGACAACATTGGCTCTCTTGCCCCTGGACTCACTGATCTCTGTAACCACTCCTTTGCTACCGGTTCTTTCCCCTCCTCAAGCACTCCCTTGTGCGCCCCCTCCTTTAAAAAATGGTGGCATACCCTACCTGTTCAGCCAACTATCACCCCCTTACTGAGGAAACTGCGGGAGAAGTTGGCCCTGTCCCAACTCAGCTCTCACACTGAACTTGTTGGTGGTCCCCACAGCCATCAATCTGGATTCCAAGCATCCAGAGGCTTGGAAATTGCTCTTCTGAACACCTGTGAATAACTCCTTGCATCTCTGGATTCCAACTCCCAGCTCTCCTCATCCTTCTTGACCTCTCTTCTGCATTTGACATGGTCAACCACTTTATCCTCATACAAAGGCTCCATGACACCCTTGGTATCTCGGAGCGGGCACTGGACTGTCTGACCTTCTTCCTAACTGACCACTCCTCCCAAATCATCCTGGCCACCTTCACCTCTCCTACTTCCTTCTCCACCGGTGGTGTCCCCCAGGTCTCTATCCTCTCGCCTTGACTCTAAAATCTACCTTACTCAACTGGCACTCCTCATCTCCTCCTTCTCCCCCAACTTCCAGTGTTATGCTGACAGAACACAACTCTTCTTCAAACTTCCTGCTGACTCGCTTGCACCTTCCAACATCCCTGACTGCCTTTCTGCCATCCAGGCATGGTGCACTAACAATGATCTCTGCCTCAATGCCAGCAAAACGGAGATCCTTCCCATTGGGACCCCTGCTCCTGCCTTCTTCCCTTCACTCTGGCCTTCCTCCATGGGCTCCCCCCCTGCTCCCTCTTATGAAGCCAGAAACCCTGGAGTAATCTTCGACTCCTCTCTCTCCTTCCTCACACCGAGGACATTGCCAAAAGTCCCACTTTCAGCTCCTCCTTCTCAAAGGAATTCTACCTTTTCTCATGTTCGCCCAGAACCTCAATGTTACCCAAGCCCTTGATCTCTCTAGGCTTGACTATTGCAATAGCCTCCTCCTGAATCTACCCTCTTCCACTCTTAGACCCCTCCAGCTAATCCAGAATAGGGCAACAAGACCTATCTTTGGCCTCAAGCCCAGGGACCGCATCTCTCCTGCCCTAAAAAGCCACCACTGCCTCCCGATTGCTGCACGGTTTAAATTCATATCTCTCTGTATCATCCACAAGGCTGTCTGGGGACAGGGACCACACTCTCTGCAACTCGCTCTTATTAAATATTCCCCCTCTAGAGCCCTGCGCTCCTCTGGCACCAACTCTTTGTTTGTGTAAAGCATTTTGGTAAACAGAGGGCAGGAGGGCGATACAATTCCTCAGCTGGCTCCCTTCTTTGAACAGCCTCCCCGTCCCTCTTTGTCATGAGCGGGACTTTCTTAAATTCCAGAAGATCCTCAAGACTTTGCTCTTTACCTCCTTCTTCCCCCCCTCTCTCCTCTGCTAATCTCACAGTTGCTTGTTTGGTGTTCAGGGCCATTATGCATCCTGAGGGCCCTGACCTCCCCATACTGAATCGCCCCCAGCTTATGTCTATCCTCAGCACCTGCCTCGGCTCCCCTCCACTCTGAGGCTCATACTTAACTTCATTGCACTTACCTGTTGCTCACCCATGAGTACCTCAACACCTATCCTATTCCCCCTCCCTTCTGCACTTGTACATTCTGAACACTCACAAGGCATAGTAGGTTCAACCCCTCGCCCCCCCTGTATTTAATATTCATGTTTTTCATTGCTTCTCAAACCCTGTCACCTTACTGTTGCCCGGTGGGCGCTTTGAAACAGTATTTACTTCCTGTATAACCGCCTAACAAGCAAACAAATGAATACATAAATAAAAAACATGACAGAAAGGTGGTCAATAAATAGGACCTGCAAAATGTGAACCTTATGAATCAATACAGTGAGGGAAGGCCAAAGACTGGGAAAGGATTTGTGACACATTGTGGTAAAGCCAAAAGGCAAACCAGGTCTCAGATATGGGGGGTTCTATGTTAAGGTAAATACCAGAATCCTCCCCCTCCTCCTTCTCACCTGTATCTTGTTCCTCAGAGGAGCTCTCTGTAGATATCGTCCTTCTGTTTCTCCAAGTTCCCTCTTGTCTCTCTTTGCAGGTTTTGGGAAGGACTCGTCTGGAGGCCACCTTGCCAGTTAGCAGACTGCTCAGCAGTGGGACCCTCAGGGAGTCCGCCCCTAATTCCAAGGAAAAAGGCGTAGGCCAGAAAAAACCCTGGCGTGATGGTTAACTGCTGCAGGATGGAATGCAGGAGAGCGTAGACTACGATTCCCAGAAGTCTCTTCCAAAATCCAAACAAAGCGAAATCCAGGCACAACAAGGCGGTAGCGGGAAGAGAGTGGAATGCAGCAGAGTGGAAGCGTGATCCGCACACGAAGAGGAGCGGGAACGAAGATTTTAGTAAATGGACGAGAGAAGAGCTGCGCAGAGTGGGGAATGCAGGATCCAAGGTAAGCAGGCGGCAAGCGGGAGGTATAGCGAAGGAAAGCAGGAAACAGAAACCAAGCGGGGAAACAGCAGGAGGGCAGAGAATACTCACACGAAGAGCGCGAAGGAAGAAACTCAGCGTGTAGACCCAAAGCGGAAACAGAGGGTTGCAATGCACCAGCGTAGCTGTCCGGTGCGTAGATAACTTTGAGGCTCAGGGGGCGTGGCAAGGCAGTCCGGATACTAGACCGCAGCAGATGGTTCCGTTAGTGTTTCTTCCATCGAGTCCACAACTTCCAGGACGGACGCGTCATGACAATATAACGTCTCCTCCTCTGGACCTCTCCGGGTTTCCCTGGATGGTTTCTATGGAAGAGACATAGTAGTCTGGGTGCACTGTGGTTTCTTGCAGGTTCCCAGGACCTTTCAGTCCAAGGTTATCCTTTCCAAAGTATGAGGTACTGGAGAACCCCGTGTCTGTAACGAGAGTCCAAGATACGAGAGACTTCATATTCGGGATCTTCTTCTAAGCTTGGGATGCATTTCTTGATTTGTCTTTGATATGGATATTTTCTGTAATCCTTGAGAAGGGACACATGAAATACTGGATGGATCCTTCGTAAGGAAGAGGGTAGCTTAAGTCGAAAAGCTACTGGATTGATTTGCTGTTCAATGATGTATGGGCCAATATACCTTGGAGTGAATTTTCCTGGACGTATCCGCCTTGGTAAGTATTTTGTGGATAACCAAACCTTATCTCCAGGCTTCCAGATTGGGTTTGCTCGTCGCTTTCTGTCGGCCCATTTCTTATAGGATTGACGGCTGGCCGTTAATGTTTCCTGAGCTCTCAAGTGGGTTTGTTTGAGGGCGTTCAACAATTGATCTACAGTGGGTATGTTAGTGGTTGGGATCACTGACTGTGGGATATGTCGAGGTTCGTATCCATAAGTACACTTGAAAGGGCTCATACCAATTGCCAAATGTACTGTGTTATTATAGGAGAACTCGGCTATGGATAGAAGTTGGCTCCAGTTATCCTGTGTCTGGTTGCAGTAACATCTGAGGTATTGTTCCAATGTAGCGTTTAGTCATTCGGTCTGTCCGTTGCTCTCGGGATGGAATCCGGAAGACAATGCCCTTTGGATTTGCAATTGTTTACACAACGAGGACCAGAATTTTGAGGTAAATTGAGTCCCTCGATCGGAGACTATTGTATGTGGTAGACCATGTAGTTTGACTATGTCTTTCAGAAATACTTCTGCAGTCTTGGTGGCAGATGAAGTTCCCTGGAGAGGGGAAAAATTAGCAAGTTTACTGAAGGAGTCTACTACTACCATGATGGCTGTGAATCCTTCTGACGGAGGTAAGTCCACGATAAAATCCATGGATATATGTTGCCAGGGACCCGCAGGTAACGAATTCTGTTGGAGAAGGCCCAGCGGCTTGGCCGTACTGTATTTACTTTGAGCACACGTGGGACAAGAGGATACATAGGCATAGACATCCTTGACCATTGTCTGCCACCAAAAGTTTCTCTTTAGTAGATGTAGTGTGGCCGCTCGACCCTTGTGTCCTGCTGTGGGTAGATCGTGACACCAGGCTAGTGCTTGAGACTGTAGTACGGAATTCGGTAAGAACAGCAGGTCGTCTTTAAACAAGTATTCACCCTTCTTGATTAAGGATGGCAAACGTGTGACCGTGGATCTTGCTTGGGCTTCTAATACTTGTTGTAAAAAGGTGTTGACCGTTCCTATGAATTTCTTCCCTTGAAGTAACTGTTCGTGATTGGAGTACGAACCCGATTCTTCCCCAAAACTCCGGGAGAGGGCATCCGCTAGGTGATTCTCCTTTCCTGGTAAGTATGTTAGTTGGAAATCATATTGAGAAAAGAAGTATGCCCACCTGGCATGGCGAGAATTTCGGCATTCCATACTCTTGAGTACACTAAGATTCCGGTGATCAGTTCGTACCTGGAACGGGAAGTTAGCTCCTTGTAAAAGGTGCCTCCATTCTTCACAGGCCTGTCTGATGGCCAACAGTTCCTTTTCTACTACAGAGTAATTCTTTTCACTCGGGGAGAGTGTCCTAGAATAATAATCAACAGGATGCTCCAGTCGATCTTCCTTTTTTTGTAGGAGAGCAGCTCCAATAGCTCCTTGTGAGGCATCTGTCTCTACAATGAAAGGTATGGCTTGATCAGGTTGCCTGAGGATAGGTGCGGAAACGAAAGCCTCCTTGAGATGTTTGAAAGCCATATCGGCCTCCTTATTCCAGCAAAATTGTGTGCCTTTCTTCAGTAAGGCTGTGATGGGCAGGACAATGTTGGAAAATCCCGGGATACATTTACGGTAAAAATTTGTCAGTCCTAGGAACCTCTGTATATCTTTTACTGAGTTTGGAGTGGGCCAGTTTTGGATGGCTGAGGTCTTGTTGGGATCCATTTCTACTCTTCCTTCCGACAGGATAAATCCCAGATAAGGGACTGTAACAGCCTCAAACAAACATTTTTCTGGTTTGGCTAGTAGATGATGAATACTGAGCCTACGGAGTACCTCTGATACATGCTGACGATGTTGTGTTAGGGTTGATGAAAATACCAAAATGTCATCCAGATAGACCACTACTGAATTGAACAAAAGATCTCAGAAAATCTTGTCCATAAATCTCTGGAATTGAGCTGGAGCATTGACCAACTCAAAAGGCATCACTTTGTACTCGTAATGACCCAAGGGAGTCCGGAAAGCGGTCTTCCATTCGTCTCCTTTTCGTACTCTCAAGAGATGATATGCTCCCCTTAGGTCTAACTTAGTAAACCACTTGGCTCCTTGCACTGCTTCCATTATATCCTTAATCAAGGGCATGGGGTACCGATCCCGAATGGTCAAGCTATTAAGACCCCTATAGTCAATACAAGGTCGGAGCTCCTTGGTACCTTTCTTGGGGATAAAAAATAAAGATGCTCTGGCTGACGAGGTGGATTCTGGTATAAGACCATTTTGAATATTGGTGTACAAATGTTCTCTTAGAGCTTCCTTTTCAGGAAGAGACACTGGAAACATATGTCCAAAAGGAACTACAGCATCCGGTACCAGATCGATCTTACAATCCTCATTGCGACTTGGAGGTAAAGGTCTGGGTTGAACGTCTGCAAACACATCTGCATAACCTTGATAGTGTATTGGTATGGTGTTCATACTTCTTACAGAAAGAGTAGACACTTGAGGACGTAGTTGTTCCTTGTTGGATAGGCAGAACCGGAAACATCGTTCAGAGCGGAATTCCACTACATTGGCTGTCCAGTCAATGCCAGGATTATGCCTTCTTAACCATGGGATGCCTAGGATAATCGGAAAGTGAGCTGCTCTTATGAGATCGAACACCATTACTTCCTGATGAAATTTCATCTTTACTCCCAGTTCTTGAGTCTCCTGTTTGATAAGGCCCGAGGACAAAGGGGTACCATCCACCCCTTCTACAGGGATTGGGAGAGGTTTCGCTCTTCTGGGGATAGCATGATCTAAAGCCCATTGATCGTCCATGAAGTTCCCTGCCGCTCCACAATCCAAAATGGCCAGACATTCTACAGAGTGTCCTCCTTTCCAATCTAGAACCACCGGTAAAACCATCAACTGATGTGAGGCATCTGATACTTGGGGTGTATTAGTGATACAGGGACCTGCCGTTTGAACCCCTTCCTTGTCTCTGTTCAGGGTCGGGGTCTTTCGTTTCCCGATCTCCTGGGAGGTACATTTGGACAATCTCGCAGGAGGTGTTTCTCAGAACCACAATACATACATAAGTTCAAGTCTTTTTGTCTCTTTCTCTCGATTGCAGTTAGGGGCCCTCGTGCAGTTCCGATCTGCATGGGTTCTTCTGTTTGTTGCACGGTTCTTTCAGGTGGTGTAGGTATAAAGGAGAAGGGTGAGGAGGGTGGTATTCCAGACTCGTACCTTCTTCGTTCGGTGTGTCTCTCGGCCATGCGGTATTCTATCTGAAGAGCCAGAGTAACCAGTTCCTGGAAGGATTCTGGTCTAGCTACCCTCGAGAGTTCGTCTTTAATCTCATCAAGTAAACCCCGTCTGAAGAGGGTTTGTTTGGCGGAATCCGGCCATCCTGTTTCCGCTGCAATTCTTTGAAAGGTTGACAAGTACGTCTGTACATCTTGAGAACCCTGTTTAGTATCCACTAGGTTCTCATATGAGGTGAATAGAACTTCGGGTCTTTCGAATCTTGTGTGGAACTGTTGAACAAAGGCTCCATAATCAGCTAGAATTGGGTCGGAATTAGTCACCAACGGGGTTGCCCAAGCTAGGGCATTACCTCCTAGATTGGAGATAAGAAAACCGACTTTAGCTTTGTCAGATATGAACATCCTTGGGCGAAAGGTAAAGTAGACCTGACATGCGTCAAGAAATTCTTTCATTCCTTTGGGATTTCCTTCGTACTTGCCACATGGCAAGGGCATAGGAGGAAGGTCATCTCGTACCTCCTCCCTTTGTGTGACTTGTAGGCGTAGAGCAGCATTATCCGCCTTTAATGTATTATTATCAACCCTTACTGCCTGTAGTTCAGCCGTAATTCCCTGAATCGCATTGACAAGTTCCTGATATTGCTCCAAACTGGCCATCTTTTGGCGTTGCAAACTCTCAGATATGGGGGGTTCTATGTTAAGGTAAATACCAGAATCCTCCCCCTCTTCCTTCTCACCTGCATCTTGTTCCTCAGAGGAGCTCTCTGTAGATATCGTCCTTCTGTTTCTCCAAGTTCCCTCTTGTCTCTCTTTGCAGGTTTTGGGACGGACTCGTCTGGAGGCCACCTTGCCAGTTAGCAGACTGCTCGGCAGTGGGACCCTCAGGGAGTCCGCCCCTAATTCCAGGGAAAAAGGCATAGGACGGAAAAACCCTGGCGTGATGGTTAACTGCTGCAGGATGGAATGCAGGAGAGCATAGACTACGATTCCCAGAAGTCTCTTCCAAAATCCAAACAAAGCGAAATCCAGGCACAACAAGGCGGTAGCGGGAAGAGAGTGGAATGCAGCAGAGTGGAAGCGCGATCCGCACACGAAGAGGAGCGGGAACAAAGATTGTAGTAAATGGACCAGAGAAGAGCTGCGCAGAGCGGGGAATGCAGGATCCAAGGTAAGCAGGCGGCAAGCGGGAGTTATAGCGGAGGAAAGCAGGAAACAGAAACCAAGCGGGGAAACAGCAGGAGGGCAGAGAATACTCACACGAAGAGCGCGAAGGAAGAAACTCAGCGTGTAGACCCAAAGCGGAAACAGAGGGTTGCAATGCACTGGCATAGCTGTCCGGTGCGTAGATAACGTTGAGCCTCAGGGGGCGTGGCAAGGCAGTCCGGATACTAGACCGCAGTAGATGGTTCCGTTAGTGTTTCTTCCATCGAGTCCACAACTTCCAGGACGGACGCGTCATGACACCAGGATTGTGGCAAAGGCAAGAGGCAAACCAGGAAAAGCCAAGCGAGTATCACCCTGCACATAAAGCCAAGAAGCCGACATGGAGAAGCTACGTGAAGGTGAATCTGTACACAGGGGCAAGTGCAGAGGAACCTGTATGGGCTGGAGAGCCTGGGGTTCCTAGTTGCGTGACCTGTGATCGGTGGACCATGTGATCTGACAACTGCGCCTAGATCAGAGAACCCTCAATTGTGAAAGTCAAAGACATTTTGAAACAAAGCAAAAAGGAGCACCTTACATGAATTGTTAATGCAATACAGAAGGAGTGTCAAGTTGATCTGAAATGGTGTTGAATTTTGAAAGACTGAAACCAACTATAAGTTGATACATTGGAGTCTTGGGGAAGGGAACTCTGAGGCTTGATGAACTGCAAGATTGTCTTGAGAACGGAGCCCTCAAGACCCTTCTCTTGGGAACTGTGTTGCTTTGACCTTGGGGAAGGGAACCCCAGGGATTTGTGGAACTGTGTGATCTTGGCTTCTGTACTGCATACTAAAAAGATGATACAACCATGGACTGAGTTTATTCATTGTTTTATACCGAGAATATTGTTGAGACATCAAGGAATACATGAATTGAGATTAAATATAATGAACGTTTAAGTACATACTGTGAGCATCAGTTTGGACCAGGGGTATCCCTGATCCATGTTGTTTGTATAACTTGGCATAGGTAAGCTCAAGACTTTAGTGGTATTTTCCTTATCTTGGGGAAGGGGAGCTGAGAAGGAAGCTAGGAGCTGGAACACGCTCAGAACTTTGTGTTAATCACCATTTCTTGTATTATTGACATCCCTAAACATTGTTTAGCTTTAGTTGTGAGGGCAAGGATAGGTTTTGGACACCGACTTTTAAGTTGAACTTTCTGACTCAGATTATCCTTAAGTTTTCTTGAGGTAGGGAAATCCCACCTTAGCATAGTGCAAGGTAGGGCTTCAACCATCCTGACATTTGATTTAATACACTATTTCGTTTTGAACTTTGAATCTGTTGTCCGTGTCTTGCTTCATGATGCCTTCATACCCTTTAAATGGAAAACACCATTTAACTGGGGAAAGAAGGAATGAGGAAAATAACGAGAAGCTGCAGTAAGCAGCGAGGGCGAGAGAAAGGCTTGGTCAAGCCCAACGGCTATGTCATAACTGAAAGGGGAGGAGACAGAGAACTCCTGGAAGCCTGTGAAGTTCAAACCAGCTGGCAAGCTGAGTCTAGAGAGCTTGACGCAGCACGTCTGAAGCGGGGAATGGAGAAAAGCTACAAGTGGTGGTGTGACCACAAACAAACCTTTGTGGACCGGAGGTTCCTATAACAACGCAGAGACCACGATGTGGATGAAACAGTGTTACATCTCTTTATATGGGATACCAGGGTGCAGAGGCTTTCCAGGAAATCTCCAGAGTTCTCTATAGGCCAGTATACCCCTGCACAGGTTGGAGAGGCCTACCAGGAAATCTCCAGAGTTCTCTAGAGACCAGTGCACGCTTTCCCAGGGTGCAGAGGCCTACCAGGAAATCTCCAGAGTTCTCTATAGGCCAGTCCACACCTACCCAGGGTGAAGAGGCCTAGCAGGAAATCTCCAAAGTTCTCTATAGGCCAGTAAACCCCTTGTGCAGGGTGCAGGGGCCTACCAGGAAATCTCCAGAGTTCTCTAGAGACCAGTGCACGCTTGCCCAGGGTGCAGAGGCCTACCAGGAAATCTCCAGAGGTGAGGTACTGATTGATAAGAGAGTGGCACTTGGGCGTGCAAGTGCATGCAAGACGAGTGAAATTAAGTGCGACAGTAAAGGGTGCGTGACTTGTGCAGTTGAGACGGGGGAGTGGGAGAGTGAAAGGAAGGAGACTGTGGTGCAGGTGGGTATGGTGTAGAGTAGTGGGAGAGAAGCATATGAGTCTGGAGTTTAGTGCAGTGGGAGGAGTGTGTAGCAAAATGTAGCAGTAGTAGAATCAGAGGAGTAGGGATTAGTGGGGAGGAGTGCATAGTAGAGGGGGGAGAATGGAATAGAGTACAATGCAAGGGAACAGTAGCAGTCAGCAGTGCGATGGTCTGGGAGTAAGAGTCGGACACAAAGCTGGTATTTTGATTGATAACAAAAGCCTGTATTCATTACATAAAGATGGGGGTTGGAGAAAACCCTAACTGGTCCTATCCCCACCATGGGTTTCCCTGACTCAATAAATAAACTAATTAACTATCAGTGTCAGACTGTCCAAATGAAACGCCCGTCCTGTGTCTGCTCCTAACCTCTCCCTCTCAAATCTACACTTAAAAAAAGTTGTGAAAGGGGAATGTCTTTTGACTGCCACCCTACAGCCCATCTGTACGGTTCCAAAGGAAAAGATCAAACATGGTTTGGAAAGCAAACAAAAGTTCCACAACAGAGTTTGACTCCTTTTTCTCCAGAGCTTCTCCCGGGTTAGAAAAGCGAACAAAAAGTTCCACTAGGCTTGGGGGTTGATCCCCTTTTCCCAGAACCTTTTCAGTGTCATTAATAGATATTCCTTGTGGGTAGGTCTGCCTTCCCCGACTCTTACAAGGATTCCCAAAACTGGTGTAGGGAAGCAAACAACAAACCTACCAGACTTGGGGTTGATTCCCCTTCCCCAAAGAGTTTCCAAATGTTATGCAAGTTTATTCCTTGTAGGCAAACCCACCTACCAGAGGCCACAGCAAGGTAAAACAAGCCTGGTTTTCCTTCCCAAGCTGTGCTTTGCTTTTTACTCTCACTTGTTGGGGTCTCCGTCCCTTCTCTCTATCCCCCTCTTCTTGGCCCACTCTGTAGACAAGTGGGGTAGACCACGTATGTTAACTCACCGTTTTATCTCTGTGTTTTTAAGCTCACCCACAGCCTTCGTTTACTCTCCTGCCAAGGTCTGCGAGTGTTGCTTCTCCATACAAACTTTGTATCATTGCGGTATTGGTTTTGGCACTTTCCCTGCCTGGCTCCCAGACCCCTTCACATGCTCAGTCTCAGTGTCGCTTTGTTCCAATCTTGCTCTACTCCACAGGCCAGGGTCTGTGAATGTACTGGTTTCTGTAGGGTTTGTAATCCCCCTTGCTCTGAATATGGGCTATGCCTTTCTGACCTTGGTTCCAGACCCCCTGTACCTGGTTGCATACAATGATATTTCTCTTCCCTCTTCCTTCACTCCACAGCCCTGGTTTACTCTCCTTCCAGGGTCTTTAAATGTACTGGTTTCTGTAGGGTTTGTAATCCCCCTTGCTCTGAATATGGGCTATGCCTTTCCGATCTTGGTTCCAGATCCTTCTACTTGGTTGCATACAATGATATTTCTCTTCCCTCTTCCTTCACTCCACATCCTTTGTTCGCTCTCCTGCCAAGTCTGTGAATGTCTATCACAAGGTTTGTATTTCCCCCATCACTGCGTGGGGTATGGATTTGTGCTTTGGGCCCCAGACCACCTCTTCTAGGAGCCTCTGCCCCTGTGACTGTCCTCTTGGATTGTGCTCCTTGTGCTGTCTGGGTCTCCCAACTTCTCGACTGGCCACCCTTGTACCTGTCGGGCCATGGCCCTGTCCCTCCAGTTGGTTGCAGGCCTCCCAAGAGTCATGGTGGTTTCTAGGGCTCAGCGGGACTTTCCATGGTTTTCGTGTGCCCTTGCTTGAGGTCTCTGCTGGATCAGCGTCAGTGTAGCAGCCTGGAAACTGACAGGAAAGTCTTGTTCTTCCTGCTCCACCACCTGCGTTGTCAGTCTCCCATGGACCGGTCTTCCCTCTGTGCACGGTCCATTCCTTCTTTCTTGCTGTAACTCTGCATGGCCTCAGCAAAATGCCAGGTCAGCACCGAGCTGGGATCCAAGACGCAATCCTTTTCTTGCCGCTTGGCCATTAAATGACAGCTGACCAATCACATGATCACAAGGACTAGAGCGTATGCTTTCATTCATTGCTCGCGTCCTCTTTCTCGTCCCAATGCTGCCATTGGCTGCTGTCTGAGAGACTTTTCCCTCTCTGGTTTTCACTGGAGAAACATTACAACAGTACATTGTGGTTCTGGGAGGAGGTAATGGAGAAAGGGTTTGGGTAAAGGTGAGAGGTAAGGGGATACTGCATTCTCCCTATGTGGTCACTGCCCTCGATGGGCTCCTCCGTCCCATGAGGTCCTTCCGCTGAGCACCACCCCCTGGGGGTCTATCGAGTAGCGGCTTGAACTCCCTGACCTCATTGGGGGGGGGCTTAGCCATCTAAAGCAGTGATGATACCTTGAGATTCTTCACAGTAGGGAGAGGGAGAAAAGTGAAGAGTAGGGGCGGAGAGTGTAGTAGAGAGTAAGCTCAGAGGGTGGTGGTAAATGATGAGAGAGAGAATAATCAGAGGTACAGAACAGGGAGGAGAGTAGAAGCAATGGAAGGGGAAAGAGAGGGAAAGAGAGGGAGAGAGAGGTGTGTCCTAAGGCCATCCTGATCAGTCATTGATTTAAATAGACAATAGGGGGTTTCTGATCTCTAGTGACAATCCTGGGGTTAGGGCCACCTGGCTAGGGCAGGAACTGTGCATAGGGGACAAGGGAGGATGGGACTGCCTTTTGCTAGCCCCCCACAAACTATTCAGTAAAAACCCATGAACTTTCTCTGCAAATTGATGTGTCCTTGACGCCATGTGTGACAATGTTTTATAAAGCTATGTGTTCAATTTACAGCAACAGAATTCCCCTCCATGTAAAGAATTCACAATCCGTATTTATGGAAAAAAATAAAGCTGAACAAAATGAAGTTAAAGAGTATATAAAAATGACAAATTAACATGTTCACTGAAACTAAAAACCTAGACGAAAGCATATTTAGGATGGTTAGGAGGTTAAGATTAATTCTAAACCAATTGGTTGCCAATCAAGGGACTTTGTTCTTTCTGGTTTCCTTTAGGAAAACAGAAATGATCAGAGGTTTGCAACCATTGGCTTGCCAGATGTCGTGGGCTACATCTCCCATCAGCCCTAGGGGTCTAGTGGGCAACAGTCCAGTTTCCACATCCCTGCACAGGAGAATGGTCTCTGTGTAGTCACTCGTCACTTCTGCATTTCTGCCACTTCAAAAGAAAAAGCCTTCATTATATCTTGTAATAGCTCTGTTCTTGTCTCGTGCTGCAGACATTACTGGGCCTCATGACACGGATGGCGGTAACCATGGCGCTAGTCGGTTGCCGCCGGAGTCCGGCATGGTGAATGGCAGAATTACCACCCCATTCCAAGGTTGGCGGGGAGGTAATTCCCCATGGCCCTTCCCCATTCCCATTTGAGCCCCCATAGGGCTCAAATGGGAATGGCGAAGGGGCAAATAACGGTGCCGCAATTAGCGGTACCGTTATTTTCTCTGAAGTCCCTCATCGGGTCCCATCCTTAACGTGTGGTCTGACCACCCGTTAAGGACGGGACCCACTGAGGGACCTCATAGTAGGGAGGTAAGGGATTACCGGCAGCAGTGCCCTTACCGGTGCCGGTAATCCCTTACTGCCATCCGTGTATTGAGGCCCATAGGGGACAGCCCCCTCGTTGATATTCAGGGAACACTTGTCCGGCACTTTTGTTAAAAGTATGAGACACGCTAGTTAATTGATGGCCCGAAGAATGATGCCTTTGAATTCTGTGAGTTCATCAGCACTGCAATACTGACAGAATACGAGAAATTTAGGAGTAATTCCTGGCATAGCCCGACATTTCATGACAGGACATATAGTTATCTCGGGAGGATAGCTCAGGGGCAACGTGCTCGTCTTGGAAACACAGGTTTGATCCCCGAGTCTGCGCTTAGAAACGTCTGGGTATTAAGCGCGTTAGAAATAACCAAATTATAATTATAGAGAGATGTCCGTTCACCATCGCCTTTAAGATCCATAGTTCTCACACTCTGACAATGTAGGCATTGGTATGTGATGGAACAAGGTGTCTCTGACAAAGGTACACATGCTCAAAGAAAATACTTGTTTTTAGTGATCTGCAGACCTGTCAAGAGAGCATAAAAGGTGTGAGGGACAAGGCTACCCAGGTACTTTAAACATGAAGACACCAGATGTGCCGGACCCCATTCCAAGATGGAGATCGAAGAAGTTGCTTGACCCCTGGCTACCACAATCTTTGGCTGCCTTCAATGGGCTGCGACACAAACTAGCAGACGTGCAAGCACCATCAACGAAGCTGCTTCAAACATATTCGAGAGAAAGTTTGCCAGGGCCACAACCTAGGAGACTGATTCTCTTTCTTGCTTAGAGTGGCATAAGTTAACTTTCTCGTCAGCCCAGTTTCCGGATTCCATAATGTTTTGCATATCAGATAGCCCCGGGTCTTTTGGTTGCAGCCCTGTATAGAAGCTCAGGTGTTACACCCAAAAGGCTAGCTAGCCCCGACAGTCCAGACATTAACATAACCCCAGATCTTTTCCAGACCTAGTAACACCTCAAGATAAAGCCATGCATGCCATTATTGCATGAGGGAACCCTGCCAATGACCCGGTGAGCCCCTAACGTGGGCCTGCATTTCTGGCTGCTTGAAACTAGCCATTATCAGGGACTAAGAGGCAGGCTATAGAGGCCCTGATCCGCTATCTTAATGTGAGGAATGACCATCTGTTCAGGATACAGGACCCCACGCTTTTTAGATTTAGATTTCATTATAAAATTGTGCTGATAATTCTACCTCAGAAGCTATAGAATTATGCTAATCAGACCCCCCGCCCCCATTTTGGAAAACACACCTGGGCCCTGCTGCATCAGTCTGCCCGATCTGCATCGGCACAGCGCAAGCCCACAGTTGCAGGTGCCATACGCGACAGCTGCGGCGACTGCAAACACACTGCAGACAGAGGTTGCATTTAAATCTGCACCAAATCCCTAGTTATGATGAGCGGTTTTCGGTGGCAGGGCCATCTTGAAATAGAATCCATACTTGGGTGTTGGTCTTGTTTGCCGATGTATCACACAATTATTAAAGCCATATCTGATTTTGATCATATACTAGCAAAAAATACTAGTTCTCCAAATGGGTTCTGTGGACCGACATACCACTCTCATCAATTGTTGAAAAAAACTGCGCTGAGAATGGGCCCATGTGGCTGACATACCCCTGAGCAGACGTTAGGGTGAGGCGGGAGTTGGTGTGTTGCTAAATACTGGGGCCTACTGTGCTCTCTCCCTACCTGTTGCGTCACCCTGCTGTGGTGCACTTCCTTGCAGTGCAAATGTGACATTCATTCATTCTAGGGTTGAGAACCAGTCCTTCTACGACCACATTGATGTGAGGGCCTGGAATCCTGTGAAATTCATGGGGACCAGGCCACCAGTCACAGCGGCAGTGAGGTGATTAGCAAGGGAGGGGAAGAGGTAGAGAAGAGCAGAGTTTTGAGAAGTTTCCCGAACTTTAGAAAGTCCGGCTCGAGTCTGAGAGGGGCAGGAAGGCTGTACCAAAGGTATGCGCCAGCCGAGGAAAGAGACCTGTGCCCCACTCTCTGCTTGGAGAAGTGTTTGACAGTCAGAGAGTTGTAGACAGAGGTGCGTAAGGCTTTAGCAGCAGAGTTTTTAGGGAGGAAAGTTGGGCTTATGCTGAAATCCAGGGGAAAGGGGTGGGGTGTCCACATGTCATGTAGTCAGTCATGTCCAGAGGGTCCTAACCGGTAACTATGCAAAATATGGTGTAGATTGGTGAAACAGTGTGGCAGAGTACAAGAAACAATACTTCTACAAGTAACAAACCCAAAAACAAATTCAGTGTTTTGCTGGAATCCGGGGAAAGGTGTGGGGTGTCCATATGTCATGTCACTAGTAATGTCTGGAGGGTCTTAATAGGTGAATGTGCAAAATGTGGTGCAGATTGGTGAAAAAGTGTTGAACTGTATAAAGAAAAACGCTTTGCCACAAACCCAGCCACCCAAACATTTTCACATGTCAACACTTTGATCCAAGGACAGCAATGGACAGGCCGGGTGCTTTTTTTCTAGATTGCCTGTCTCTACTGCAATGAGCAGGATAATAGACAAGGGGGAGTTACCCTTCTTTGATCCTTTTTGTGTGTTGGTAAATGCCTCACTCCAGCCCGCAAGCCCCCAGTAGGGGATTCCAGGGAAACAAAGAGGCACTCCCTAAAGAAAAGGGCTAGACTCACATCAGAGTGTCCCATACCAAAGGGTTTTTGAAGGTGTAGGCTTGGAAAGGGGGCGGGATTAGACCCTCAGAAACCGAAGAATACAACCGAGAACAGCTTCCTCTATCATTTTGGGAATGATGCAAGAAGCACATTAGTTCCTTGTTACTTTAACAGAGACTGGGCCCCTTAAAGTAGGTTTGCATTTACCCATTCTTCTTTTAGCCTTATAAGGAAGGGGCCAACCACTCCTCCTTTGATTCCTTTGGAAATCTACAAGAAGAACAGAACAATTAGTTTGAACCTGTTGTAGGAAGAGTCTTCCAAAGTCCTCCAGTTGGGAGGTGAAGGCATGCTTTGCTTCCTACCCATCCCCAGGAAACATACATTGGGAGGGGGGGGGGCTGTTGTTGGACCAAAACCTGCCTCTGTGCCAGCTGGTGCCCAGGCATCTTACTGAAGGGGATGGACTCCAGCCTTCTTGGGTTGGGAATGAAGAGAACAAGGGCCAACCTTGTCCCAGACGCTCTGGATTGGGACATTCAGAAACAGAAGAAGTAAAACAGCTGAATTCTAGCTTTATACAGTGTTGAACCATCATCAAACCTGAGTGAGCCAGTTCAAAAGCTTAAAGCTTTTGAGCAAACAGGACCCGTATGCTGCTTCTGGCACCTCTAGGAACCTTCTTTGAACAGATGTTTGTGCATTAATTAAACTAGCTCGATGCTGCATTGTACCAAGCAGAGCATGTCACCCTTCTGTACAACTATTGCATTGGTCCATCAAGGTCACAGCTTCGAACTGCTGAGAAGTCGACTTGAGCCGCTGGAAGCACCACGAGACTAGTTTACCTGACCCAGCAATTACCTATGTCTCGCACCAGCTGGACCTTCGAACCGAACCTGGTGAGCCATCCAAACTGCATCACTCAAACACTGACTTTGAACCGCACGGAGCTACCGCTTCGAACCGACTCGACGTCAACTCCCTGCTTGCACCAGCATGACTCCCACATTCGAACCGGATTTGACCCGCAAGGATAGAATCCTGAAGCCTGGTTCGATGCAGTTGAATTGCCAAGAACTGAGAAAGGTACTGCTATGAGGCCCCCGGCCCTTTGGTCCACTTATGGGGCCCTAGCGACTGCTAAGCCACCCGTGAGCAATTTTCTCAACAAGGTGTAAACTTTTGTTAACATTCTTTGTGATCTATTGCCTTTCCTCCCTGCTACATTACCCAGACTGCTTGCATCATCTGCATACTGCATGCTCTGCGTTGTTTACACAGAGGTGGCTTGTTTTTATAGGCCCTTATCATTGCGTACTATTAGTGTATCTATATATAGATTTTATTGTACCATGATTGGACATTCCTTTATTTTGGACTGATCTACTATTGCTGTTTGGGTTTCTACTGTTATCACAATAACGCCCTTCTTCAGGAGTATCGCCTGCATGGACCTACATTACCACACACGGTGAATGAGGTATATCTCCAGGCTATGTCTGTTCACCTTCATGACTGTTTGTTTGTTGTTGTGTGAGGGCCGAGCAGGTGGTTTAGCGACTACTCTTCCTTGTACTCAATAGTGTTTTCTCTCACAGTTAAAGGGCATGGAATTGGTTTCATTTGTGCAACACTTCCTTACTCCCACGGTCCCTGATCCCCCCTCTCCACAACCCCTGCCCAGTACAGGACACAAGGTACCAAGCACCCGGGGGTGATGAATTAGTTTTATGTATGTGCACACCGTCTGCTACCAAATCCAGCAGGTAGTCATAGGTATGACTGCACATGGTCTGCTGAAGGAACTTTGTGCCCACATGATAACTCTGTTAGCCCCCTTTTCTTCCTTAAGCGTTATCCTGTTCACTATTGTATTACATCTGCACCGAGCTGCAGTATCCTCTGTCCGGTACGGTTAACGATTGACAAACTCAAATCACGTGCACAAATAAGACCAGTCAGAAGGTTCATGTCGTATAAGCAGGAATTCAGAAAGGAATTCCACGTATGTCTAAATCAGTAACTGTGCGGG
The DNA here is from genome assembly GCF_040938575.1 of Ambystoma mexicanum. Classification (NCBI taxonomy): domain Eukaryota; kingdom Metazoa; phylum Chordata; class Amphibia; order Caudata; family Ambystomatidae; genus Ambystoma; species Ambystoma mexicanum. The sequence continues at coordinate 24,485,570 of NC_090936.1, forward strand.
TGTTCGTGAGCACGCGCTTGTGCACACTCAATGTCGAAGTTACTTCTACAGTTCAGGGAGGAGCTTAAGACACTACCTTTCAAGGAATTGCTCCTCCCTAACACCTAGGTCCACACACCCTCCGACCCTACCCGAGACTGGCTGATCTGATCCCCACCACTTTATCTCCTAGTTGTTTGTAGACACCTTGCTCATAAATTGCCCACCTCTCCCCACTCCTATTTGCGCCCCTCCCCCTCGTTTCCTTGCTTACTAACCTTTTTCTTCCCCCTATGATTGTAAAGCGCTATGTTGCTTCCCGAAGCTAGGTCCACGCTCAATAAATACCCCAATAATGAGAAGATCTACGTTAAACAAGAGTGGGTTTAAAATAAAGCCACCTACAATCTTGTTCATTGGTGATTTGGCTGGTTCTCTTTCCTACAAACGTTATATTTTATTCCAATTGGTGCCTTTCCTTTACACATGAAGTAATCTCAGTGATTGGAGAACATTTGCGACACCGCGCTCTGCTCAATGTCTTCCTGTATCTATCCTCAGAGTTTCCATTTTAAATAAATGAAATCTTGTTGGAGAAAATGGTGTTTGGCGTATTACGACAATGTACTCAAAGCAGCCAATAGGGAACAGGTAGATTTTATTTCGTGCAGTATATTTTTTGTATGATTCCACACCTAGTAACCACATTTTGGCTACTTTTGGAAATACTTGTATCCAATGTAAGATAGTTTCTGTGACAATAAGGTTTGTGGCGGCACAATTCTGCTACCATTTCTGAACTTTCTCCCAAGTAATGTCTAAGGCTGGCTGAACGTCATCTACATAGCACGCTAGAGTGCCGGGGAGATCGGCTGCACTAAGAGCTATACCTCATGCATCTTCTTGCATGCATTAAGGACATGGTCATTCAACAAGAAGCACTTAGAGGCACCATGTAGTGGCCAAGGTAATCCGGAACCTGGTGGCGTACAATAGTATTATGATCAATGGACAATAACCCACGTGATGATGGGCGAGGAACACACGCCCGTAATCCAGAACCTGTTGGCGTACAATAGTATTATGAACAATGGACAATAACCCACGTGATGATGGGTGAGGAACACACGCCCTTAATCCGGAACCTGCCGGCGTACAATAGTATTATGAACAATAATCCACGTGATGCTAGGCGAGGAACACACACCCGTAATCCGGAACCTGGTGGCGTACAATAGTATTATGAACAATGGACAATAACCCACGTGATGATGGGTGAGGAACACACGCCCGTAATCCAGAACCCGGTGGCGTACAATAGTATTATGAACAATGAACAATAATCCACGTGATGCTAGACGAGGAACACACATCCATTATCCGGATCCTGGTGGCGTACAATAGTATTATGAACAATGGACAAATTACCCACGTGATGATGGGCGAGGAACACACGCCCGTAATCCAGAACCCGGTGGCGTACAATAGCATTATGAACAATGGACAATAACCCACGTGATGATGGGCGAGGAACACATGCCCGTAATCCAGAACCTGGTGGCGTACAATAGTATAATGAACAATGGACAATAACCCACATGATGATGGGCGAGGAACACACGCCCGTAATCCAGAACCTGGTGGCGTACAATAGTATTATGAACAATGGACAATAACCCACTTGATGATGGGCAAGGAACACACGCCCGTAATCCAGAACCTGGTGGCGTACAATAGTATTATGAACAATGGACAATAACTCACGTGATGATGGGCAAGGAAAACACGCCCGTAATCCAGAACCCGGTGGCGTACAATAGTATTATGAACAATGGACAATAACCCACGTGATGATGGGCGAGGAACACATGCCCGTAATCCAGAACCCGGTGGCGTACAATAGTATTATGAACAATGGACAATAACCCATGTGATGATGGGCGAGGAACACACGCCCGTAATCCAGAACCCGGTGGCGTACAATAGTATTATGAACAATGGACAATAACCCACGTGATGATGGGCGAGGAACACACGCCCGTAATCCAGAACCCGGTGGCATACAATAGTATTATGAACAATGGACAATAACCCACGTGATGATGGGCGAGGAACACACGCCTGTAATCCAGAACCCGGTGGCGTACAATAGTATTATGAACAATGGACAATAACCCACTTGATGATGGGCGAGGAACACACGCCCGTCATCCAGAACCCGTTGGCGTACAATAGTATTATGAACAATGGACAATAACCCACGTGATGATGGGCGAGGAACACACGCCGTAATCCAGAACCCGGTGGCGTACAATAGTATTATGAACAATGGACAATAACCCACGTGATGATGGGCGAGGAACACACGCCCGTAATCCAGAACCCGGTGGCGTACAATAGTATTATGAACAATGGACAATAACCCACGTGATGATGGGCGAGGAACACACGCCCGTAATCCAGAACTTGGTGGCGTACAATAGTATTATGAACAATGGACAATAACCCACGTGATGATGGGCGAGGAACAAACGCCCGTAAACCAAAACCTGGTGGCGTACAATAGTATTATGAACAATGGACAATAACCCACATGATGATGGGCGAAGAACACACGCCCGTAATCCAGAACCTGGTGGCGTACAATAGTATTATGAACAATGGACAATAACCCACGTGATGATGGGCGAGGAACACACACCCGTAATCCAGGACCCGGTGTCGTACAATAGTATTATGAACAATGGACAATAACCCACGTGATGATGGGCGAGGAACACACGCCCGTAATCCAGAACCTGGTGGCGTACAATAGTATTATGAACAATGGACAATAATCCACGTGATGCTAGGCGAGGAACACACGCCCGTAATCTGGAATCTGGTGGCGTACAATAGTATTATGAACAATGGACGGGGGCGTGGTCTGCACGCATGGTGTGAAGCCGCGAATCCGCCGTGCTCCTGCCCAAGATCCTGAAGCCGCCGACACTACGGTGGCAGAATCGAAATAGCAGCTATAAACAATTAAGAGGCACGTAGTGGAACCTTATTGCTCCACGCGGCTGAAATCCCAGTGGAAATCGGAGCTGGCAAAGAGGATAACGGAGCGTTTGAAAAAGCTCCCCTATGGCATCCAAGATGGCGGCAGAGGACTGCGAGGGCCGAACTGGGCGGTAGCAGATAAGATTGTGAACGTTTGACCTCCGGATCGAGACGCACGGCAGAGACGCGGAGTCCTGGGCTGAGACCCCACGGGGGAGAGCGACCCCCGCCGGAAGCCTGCTGAGGAGCTGGAGCGAAGACGAGACGGACGGAAGGAAAAAACCTACCCCTTCGGCGCTGTGAGGCGAAGAAGATCGAGGTGAGCGCAGTCAGTCGACTGGGGCGCCAGGATTGCTGGCGGCTGAGGAGCGGAGACGGGCAGGTACACGAGCAGTCCCGAAAGGCTTGACACAGCACAGGGTTCCCCATCACATACAACTGGGCCTTTACCTCGCACCTGGAGGCCAGACAGCGGAACTGGGATTAGGATTACAGAGTCAAGACCTGCAGCCCGCCCTGTCCATCTGGAACCCTCCAACGGGGCCATGTCGCCTCCTAAGAACAGATCAAAGGCCGCCACGATGGACGCTTTCACAACTGTATTCCCGAGGCAGCAACTACCGCAGGAAGCAACCCCTGCGGCGGACCCGCCACCCTCGGCGTTGGACCCCCGAGACGCTCAAATCTTGCAGGCAATCGCAGCGCTACGCACATCTATGGAAGGCATGATCGGAGAAATCAGGTCAGATATACAACTGATGAGACAAGATGCCCGCAAACTGACGGAAAGGGTAACTAGAACTGAAACGTCCCTGCAAGAAACCAGCGAAGACACACGGGAGCTGAAGGCGAAAGTCCAGGAACTGGAACGGACAGTGGCTAGACCAGAATCCCGCTCAGAGGACACGGAGGGACGGGCCCGCCGCAGCAATGTCCGTATCCTTGGGGTTCCGGAGGACATGGAAGGCCCAAACCCCACCGAATTCATCGAAACGCTGCTGCTTCAAGAGATTGGGGCAAGCTCACTTACCCAGGGGTTCTCAGTGGAGCGGGCCCACAGATCCCTCCAGAAAAGACCGCCGCCGGGCTCATACCCACGCCCGATAATTGCAAAAATTCTGAATTTCCGTGACAGGGAAGTGATATTGCGGTTCTCAAGAGAAGGAGGGGTGATAAAGAGGAATGACTCCGTAATAGTTATATACCCAGACTACACCCCCACGGTGCAACGATCGCGGAATTCCTTCAATCCTATAAAGGCCAGGTTACGGAAACTCAACCTGAAATACATGTTGTTGTATCCGGCGAGACTTAAGATACTATATAAAGGGAAGGCAGTCTTCCTAGAAACCCCAGCTGCCGCTAATATGTGGCTTGAGCACAATAACCTGGCCGACGACACCGAAGAACCTGAGAAGGGGTCCATATGACTAAGGAACGACTGAATCTATGGAAGGGACCGCACCAACAAGCTGGAGATAAGGTCAGCGAAACATCACTTAACGCTGCAACAAGCTGAAGTCTTGATTGGGCAGGAGCACGAAGGCCCAAGCACGAGACCATCAATGACCCACCCCGCCTAGAACAGTGCAGGCCAAATGCCTACACACCACCCGTACCGAAAGGCCTGGAAAGGCCCCCGAGGCTCGGGAGCCCCTGAGCGTCGCAAGTTCAAAACGACTGCTGGGGGCAGTTACTTGTTTTGTTTTTCGGTTAATGCATCCTCCACGTTGGAGTATGTGAAGGTTGGTAAGTCTCCGATGGTTAAGCCTACGACAAGGGACGGAAGGACGGAAACACTGAAGATATTGGACCTAAGCCTATTACAAAAGGGGAGTAATGGGGACACAGCCGCATCAGCATACAGCCCTTGCAGGAGTGGGATTGCTCCCAGACCCCCTAAGAGACCACCATGGTTGTACAAATTAAGATAATGACGTGGAATGTGCGGGGCCTGGGCACATATCTCCGCAGAAACAGAATCAAGTCCTACCTGCAGCGGAAGAAGGTGGACATTGCTCTACTACAAGAGACACATTGCTCTGCCGAGTTGGAGGCGAAGCTCAACGAACACTGGGTGGGACAGGGTTTTGGGGCCTCCTATTCCAGATTTGCAAGAGGGGTCTACACCTGGATCGGCCCCCACGTACCTTTTCAACTCACTAAAATGGATAAGGATCCTGAAGGCAGATATGTGGTACTATGGGGGACACTTGAACAAAGGGAAGTGTGTATAGTGAACTCATACTTCCCCAACAACAATATCCCACTATACCTGAAAGATCTGAGCTCCAAAATGCTACAGTACAGAGATGCCTTCTTTTTATGGGGAGGGGACTTTAACTGTGTCCATGATCCAATCCTAGACAGGTCCAGCCCCACAACGAAGGGCCCTTCAACGGCCACCACATCCCTGAAAACCATGACCAATTAATTGGACCTGGCGGACGTCTGGCGAGAGCTGCATCCAGGTGAGAGAGGTTACTCGTTTTACTCGTCTCCACATGCCCTCCATACCCAGCTAGATTACCTCTTTGTGGGCAGGGAACATTTACCTCAGATGGGGAGTGCACAATATCTGGGAAGAACTATTTCAGATCGTTCGCCACTGTTAATTGAATGCAATCAGACCGGCCTTAGACCACCCATCCCCATGTGGAGGATGCCTGCGGAGGCCTTGGGGGACCAGGCGTTTAAGGATGAGCTACACAAGTCCATAGACAATTTCATAACCGAAAACACTGGGAGTGTAGAACACGTCAGTACGCTATGGGACGCCCTGAAGGTAGTGGTGCGGGGGGAAGTCATTGCTAAAGCGGGCGGTATTAGGAAACTTCTGCACAGCGAACTAGATGAGGGAGAATTGAAAATCACTGCACTGGAGGCAGCCCCGATAGACACCCCATAGTGAGAAGAAGATCTTAGAACTTTGAGGGAGAACTGCAACGATGCATGGAACAGGCTATCAAAATTCGATTTCATTACTAGAACCAATAGGACACACGCCGAGGCAGACAAACCCGGCAGACTGTTAGCTTGGCTTTGCAAAAAAGAACACGCCAGACATATAACCACCTTATTGAAAGACGAACTCGATGAAACTCACAACACTCAACAGGGTGTCAATGACACCTTTAAGAATTTCTACGAACAATTATATTCCCATGCGGACCAGATCCCCCGAGATCAAATACAGGACACTTTAGATGAGATATGCTTACCCAAATTAACCCCTGCACATTCTGAGGCTTTAGATGGGGACATCACACCCGATGACATTACGGAAGCAATTAGATCCCTGGCGACGTGTAAGACCCCGGGCAGTGATGGGTTGCCCCCATAGTTTTACAAGGCATTTGAACCCTCCTTGACGCCACTATTGCTTGAAGTCTTCCGAGAATCCTATGAATGTGGGACCCTCCCCGTTAGCATGAGAGAAACTTTGGTGGTCCCCATACTTAAACCCGACAAACCCACAGATAGGTGAGACTCTTACCGCCCGATTGCGATGATAAATTACGATGTTAAAATACTTACGACAATCCTAGCCAACCGACTAGCCAGAGTAATTGGAGACTTAGTGCATGAGGACCAAAACGGTTTTGTACCCGGTCGTAATACGACCATGAACCTACGTAGGCTCCAACATATAATAACCCATACCGACACAAGCAAAGAATGCTATGCACTACTGTCCTTAGATGCTATTAAAGCATTTGATTCAATATATTGGGAGTGGCTAGTGGTGGTCCTGGAGCGGTTTGGTTTCGGTCAGGGGTTTATTAGATGGATCAAAATACTGTACAATGGACCGAGGGCGCGAGTAAAATCTGGGAGATATGTATCAGAGTCGTGGGACATCCGCAGAGGTACCAGGCAGGGGTGCCCACTCTCACCCATGCTGTATATACTGGGCCTGGAGCCCATCGTTCTCTTTTTTAGGCAGCAATTCTTCGATGCAAGCAAACGGGTTGGAGGGGTAGACCACATCATCTCCTTATATGCCGATAATGTGCTGATATATGTCAATAATCCCCTTCTCAATGTACCAACAATGCTGGATGTTTTAGACAATTATGCCAAGGTCTCGGGCATAAAATTCAGCAGAGCCAAGTCCTGCTTGTTCCCGCTCGCGGGACTGAAGGGAAAGGCCATTACGGAACTTCCTCTAGTGGGCATAACCTGGCAGACCACTTCATTCCGATACCTTGGGATTCAGATTCTACACACCCCAGAACTAATGCACGATCATAACACTAGAGCGAAGATCCCAGCGCTACGTAAGTCCATGGGGTTCTGGTCTAAGCTGCCTTTATCCATGATGGGCAGGGCCTCCATAGCCAAAATGATTGTCCTCCCCAGGTTCCTGTATGTGTTCCAAAATGTGCACTTCTATATTACTAAACCTTTCTTCCGTTTGCTGGATACAATAATCCGGGATTTCCTATGGGGGAGGTGCAGGCGCCGGGTGGCCCTGTCCACATTAGTCTTACCATACAAATCGGGTGGGATCCAACTGCCTAATTTAGAGAAATACTACCTGGCCGCCCAGTTGGGCTTTGTATTAAAATGGTTAGCAGACGAGGTCACTTCAGAGACCCCTCTGTTGCAGTCCATGATCTCCCCGTTACGCTTAAATGAATTGATCTGGGGCCCTCAGACCCTGATAAGCAACCCACCCTTCCTGGTGACCCTGGGTAGGAAAATATGGTACAGGACCTCAGTGATTATGAAACTAAAGCAAACATATTCCCCGGAAATGCCACTGCTCTCGGGGTTGAATAAGACAGATACCGATCTAAATAGTGCCAGGCTCTGGGAGGGAAAAGGAATCTATACGTGGGGAGACCTGTACGAAGGGGGGACCTTTCGGGAATTCTCCGAGTTACAGGCGGAGTATGATATTCCCTCCAGTCAATACCTATGGTATCGGAAGATTAGACCGTTTGCCCAAACGAATTGGGAAAATTGGCCAGAGGAACCAGACATGAACCCCTTTATAACGCTGCTTTATAGTTTGGGAGAGGGTGGAAGAGTGGTGTCCCAAATATATGGCCATCTAAGTGATACACCTAACCCCCGAAGCGCAGAACTACGGACCACATGGGAAACTGATATAGGGCGGGAACTAACAGATAGCGAATGGGACAGGGAACTGTCATTCACTGGAGAGGTCTCTAGAAAGCACTGATTTCGACTGATCCAGATCAACGTGTTATACCGCACCTATCTGACCCCGAGTAGATTGGCCAAATTCAACAACAATGTGCCGCCAAACTGCACTTGGTGCGGAGCTGATAACGCGGACTTAATCCACATGCTATGGACCTGCCACAAGACCCAGACTTTCTGGTCCAAAATAAAACAAATGTGCGAGGAGGCGGGTCACACTAGGTACGAATGGACCCCACATGAGTGTCTCCTGGGCACCTATCCTAGGTTAGCTAAACTCAAACATTCAGTCAAACTAATGGATTTGGCATGCATAATGGCGAAAAGGACTATGGCTATGTCATGGAAAAAACCCGCAGGTCCGATTTTCACACTGTGGCGTAAAGAACTTGAGAAATGGGCAAACGCCGAAACAAAGGCTTGGGAAGAGAGCGTAACCAGGTCTACTGAAGACTCGAGTATGGCGCTGGTTGCATGGAAAGATACCATGACAAAACTATTCCACTCCCCTGATGATAAACCTCCTTGAATAACCCGCAGGAAGCACACCCGACCACTGCGGAAAAAAGACACCAGCTTCAATAGGTCCATCGTGAGACACAATGACCCCCTGGCCTGGTCCATGTCCCCCCCCCTTCCCACGACAGGAGCATCCGCCTTATCGGTCATCAGTGAAACTGGACTTGGATTGACACCGGAGACAGTTACTGTTCATTGTTGTTTGTACTTATTGTTTAACATGTTGCTGTATAAGAATGCAGACTTGTTTATTGATACTGAAGCTGGCACCAGAAAGAGGTGCAGTGTTTGTAAATATAACAAAATGCCAATAAACAAATTTTAAAATAAATAAATGAACAATGGACAATAATCCACGTGATGCTAGGCGAGGAACACACACCCGTAATCCGGAACCTGGTGGCGTACAATAGTATTATGAACAATGGACAATAATCCACGTGATGCTAGGCAAGGAACACACGCCCGTAATCCGGAACCTGGTGGCGTACAATAGTATTATGAACAATGGACAATAACCCACGTGATGCTAGGCGAGGAACACACACCCGTAATCCAGAACCTGGTGGCGTACAATAGTATTATGAACAATGGACAATAACCCACATGATGATGGGTGAGGAACACACGCCCGTAATCCAGAACCCGGTGGCGTACAATAGTATTATGAACAATGGACAATAACCCACGTGATGATGGGCGAGGAACACACGCCCGTAATCCAGAACCTGGTGGCGTACAATAGTATTATGAACAATGGACAATAACCCACATGATGATGGGCGAGGAACACACACCCGTAATCCAGAACCTGGTGGCGTACAATAGTATTATGAACAATGGACAATAACCCACGTGATGCTAGGCGAGGAACACACCCGTAATCCGGAACCTGGTGGCGTACAATAGTATTATGAACAATGGACAATAACCCACGTGATGCTAGGCGAGGAACACACCCGTAATCCGGAACCTGGTGGCGTACAATAGTATTATGAACAATGGACAATAACCCACGTGATGATGGGCGAGGAACACACGCCCGTAATCCGGAACCTGGTGGCGTACAATAGTATTATGAACAAAGGACAATAATCCACATGATGCTAGGCGAGGAACACACACCCGTAATCCGGAACCTGGTGGCGTACAATAGTATTATGAACAATGGACAATAACCCACGTGATGATGGGCGAGGAACACACGCCCGTAATCCAGAACCCGGTGGCGTACAATAGTATTATGAACAATGGACAATAACCCACGTGATGCTAGGCAAGGAACACACACCCGTAATCCGGAACCTGGTGGCGTACAATAGTATTATGAACAATGGACAATAACCCACGTGATGATGGGCGAGGAACACACGCCCGTAATCCAGAACCCGGTGGCGTACAATAGTATTATGAACAATGGACAATAACCCACGTGATGATGGGCGAGGAACACACGCCCGTAATCCAGAACCCGGTGGCGTACAATAGTATTATAAACAATGGACAATAATCCATGTGATGCTAGGCGAGGAACACACACCCGTTATCCGGAACCTGGTGGCGTACAATAGTATTATGAACAATGGACAATAATCCACGTGATGCTAGGCGAGGAACACACACCCGTAATCCGGAACCTGGTGGCATACAATAGTATTATGAACAATGGACAATAACCCACGTGATGATGGGCGAGGAACACACGCCCGTAATCCGGAACCTGGTGCCGTACAATAGTATTATGAACAATGGACAATAATCCAAGTGATGCTAGGCGAGGAACACGCACCCGTAATCCGGAACCTGGTGGCGTACAATAGTATTATGAACAATGGACAATAACCCCTGTGATGATGGGCGAGGAACACACGCCCGTAATCCGGAACCTGGTGGCGTACAATAGTATTATGAACAATGGACAATAATCCACGTGATGCTAGGCGAGGAACACACACCCGTAATCCGGAACCTGGTGGCGTACAATAGTATTATGAACAATGGACAATAACCCACGTGATGATGGGCGAGGAACACACGCCCATAATCCAGAACCCGGTGGCGTACAATAGTATTATGAACAATGGACAATAACCCATGTGATGATGGGCGAGGAACACACGCCCGTAATCCAGAACCTGGTGGCGTACAATAGTATTATGAACAATGGACAATAACCCACATGATGATGGGCGAGGAACACACGCCCGTAATCCGGAACCTGGTGGCGTACAATAGTATTATGAACAATGGACAATAATCCATGTGATGCTAGGCAACGAACACACACCCGTCATCCGGAAACTGGTGGCGTACAATAGTATTATGAACAATGGACAATAACCCACGTGATGATGTGCGAGGAACACACGCCCGTAATCCGGAACCTGGTGGCGTACAATAGTATTATGAACAATGGACAATAATCCACGTGATGCTAGGCGAGGAACACACACCCGTAATCCGGAACCTGGTGGCGTACAATAGTATTATGAACAATGGACAATAACCCACGTGATGATGGGCGAGGAACACACTCCCGGAAGATCTGGGAGTGGTGGCGATGATGTAGAGTGCAATGTCAAAATACATACAATGAAGCAAGAATGGGGATTGTCCGCTCACCCGTGAAAAGCTGTGCGGTGAAAGGCCACAAAAGGGTGCACACCGCACACACAACTGTAGAAGATGTGCACCACAAGGACAAAGGAGGGAAGAGTACCCCCTTAACATATAAACGGGGGCGATGGCACCCAGTCCGGCTTCTTAATACCTGACCAATTAGATCAATAGCTCACAACAACAATAGTGACCAGTACAGCCACACATACTGGCATTGGTCCCTCTTTGTCTTCACCCTGCCTCTGGGGTGTGCACCCTAATATATGGCGATATAAATCACCCCTTTATGTAATAACACCTCAATCTCTTGAAAACAGTGCTATGCATTCTAACTCTGCTTTGTTTGTATTTTCCATTTCGAATGCCTTGTCTTTTATCTGTAAAATGAAGAATTTTGCATGTAGCAAATCCCCACTGTCAGTTATGCGTTGTGTCTTCTGATGCTTCAAGCCATATAGCCCTCCCGGCTCCCCACCCATCCAACTCCTAACATTCCTGTTTCTCTTATCTCGCAAGTGGAGCTGCCATCCACAGGCGAGCTCGCGCGATGTTCGATAAAACACATCATTGTGTCATGCCTTGTTCTGTGTCAGAGTGGAGCTGACAGTGACCGATGACGCCTCTTACAGGGCGTCATAACTTGTGCGCATCATGTCGGCTGCCTCCTGCACCCTGGATACCAAGAAGTGAACGCCTACTGGAGCGTCGCTCAGAGAGCCCTGCACCCGACCGCCCCCCCTTCAGTAAAAACAGAAAACACAAATATTCATTACATGCTTGAAAGATTCACCGCCTGTGAGCTTTCCAAGTGCCAGCCTGACATATGGGGCGCTCTGTAACGGCTGCTGCCGAGTTTCCGTCTCACCCCGAACCTGGATCATTCCATGATGCCGCACTCCCTTTACTGTGGTTTGGAGCAAAGAGTGGGCCATGTGTTTCCATGGCCCGCTAAAGAGGCACCGGAGAATAACAGCGGCAGTCTGAGAAAATAATTGTCATCGGTAGAGCACGTCACGGTCTGGGTTTGGCCGCGAAAGTACTGCAGCCGCGAGGAATGAAGAGACTGACCAAGTGGTGCCGTAGTGGTTGCTATAGACTTTTATTAAATTAAAATCCAAATCTATCAATCCTTACCTCTAAGGGGGTTTCCCTAACTAAACTAAAGAAACTGGGGTGCTCGTCGCGCAGTCTGTGCGAGTCAAAACAAAAAGGCACCGTCCCGATCACAAAGGCTCCTACTCTATCCCTGGCCCTGCAAAAAAACACCACAAAGTCCAGCGACTGTTTGTAATCCAGGAGAATGACTCCTCTCCTGCATGCAAAGTGTCCAAACGCCTCACAGGTTTTTCAAAACAGAAGTTCCATAAATGTTCCGGGTTCTCTGGGACCCAACAGAAAATCAAACAAACAATCAGAAAAAGTTCTTGTGGGGCTAGGAAAATAACTCCCTTCTCCATGCTGGTTCCCCAATATCTTTCACAGTTCTTAATAAGGTTTGTAGTTATCCATATGGTGTTTTTCACAATCTCTTGGTTTTGCACCCCTCTTGCTCCACCTCACTGGGAAGATGACGCTGTTCCTCGAGTCCCTCTTGACAGAGGCTTTGCTACGGAGGGCTAAAGGGGCTATAACCCCGGCTCTTTTGCTTGTAGCCCCGGATAGAAACTTGAAGCTAAAAAAAAAACGCTAGCTAGCCCAGAGCCCGACAGTCCCACATGAGTTAACCCTGGATATTTTACAGCACTAGCTATACCCCTGACAGTATCACCCTTTTGATGATTTGGCCTGCAAACTTTATCACAAAATGATTTACAGTTTTCTGTATTTCTTTATGGTTTACAGTCTCAAAGGATTCCCAGATCTCTTGATTTTATTTTAAAACTAAAAGAAAATGATAACACTTTTCTTCTTCTCATCTTGAGAAAGGCAACATTAAGGTCATCAACTGAAAGGACGAGACTCTTGGCAAGATCTGATGTTAACCAATTAGCAATGGGTAACAGACTGACGACAGAGGATGATTAGGGATTGGCTCGATAGACCAGTCCTGGATGAATCTGGGGTGTGCCCATGAGAATTTCTCGTCTCTACCAACGATTACCCTCCTGAGAACTCTGTTCTCTTCAATGATGCTCCAGAAGAACAGATGACGGGTTCAGTATCTTCTGATTGTACTAGAGAAGGTAACCTCTTGAATAGGTTTCAAGGGGTGCCTGGTTTCCGGAGCCGTACTGACAGACTTTATTCCCAACGGCCAAGGTGAGGGTTAGCTTGTTTACTTTACTGCTCTTAATCTTTGAGCTTGTTCAGTTAATAGTTCTTTACACCCAGCTGATGTTATTGGCACTCTCTGAGGCTCTCCTAAGTTTCCCTTGGCTCTCTACCGGATTTTAGTCATTGCCATTACCTAGTACTTGGTGTTCAGAGTTTTCACTGGTTTGCCCTGGGTTTTCGTGATGGTCAGTCGCCTTCTTCCGCTCTCGTCGCAGCTCGCCTCCTGGGCACTGTATAGCTGGCCATCAGGAAGCAGACCAAGGGCTCGACCTTCCTTCCCTGTATTGGACCTCCAACCGCCACCTCTTTGGATACTGTTGTGGTCTGTGTAAGTGGCTGTGTGAACGGGTATTGTTAGCAGTTTTAGGGTAGTTGTTGGACCACCCAGTCCACCCACTAGAGGTCATGCCACCACAATCCAATCACTGTCCTTCCATAGGGCCGTCCCTTGGCCGACTAGTATGATGCTTTCCAAGCATTTTACAGACAATATACCTCTGGTTAACAAGGGTGTTCTGACTCTCCTCCTCTATCTTGGCTTGCTTCTCACCCAACGGCCACCAAGTTTCATCTTCATTTCTGCTCTCTCCATGACCAACACCCCGTCGGCCTGCGAGACGTCCTTGTGCGTTCCCTTGAACTAGACCTTCCAAATCTCTGGCTTCTCCAGCCCAACTGTGTTTTCTCTCACCTTTGATTTTCTCTCCATCTCATTGTCTCTCTCTGGTACTCACCCCCGTACACTATCTAGTACTGTCCGCGGTACCCTTCCTTCTTCGTTTGTTTCTGACACCCTGATATAGTAGGGACCGGCCATCTCCAGCCCCAAAATCACTCCACTGACTTCCCGTTACTGCAAGAATCAAGTTCAAGACCCACTGCATCATCCACAAGGCATTCTGGGGCCTAGGACCCAACTAGATCCAACTCTCTTCTCTCCCTAATACCTTCCTGGTAGAGCCCTTAGGTCTTCTAGCTCTAACTCTCTGCAGATCAAACACTTTTCCAAGCAGAGAGTGGGGGGCTAGATGTCTCTCCTCCTCAGGTGGCTCCCTCTGGAATGGCCTCCCTGCCCCTCTCAGTCTTCAGCTGGATCTCCTTAAGTTCCGGAAGCTTCCCAAGACCTTCCTTTTCTCTTCCTCCTTCCCTCTACCCTTCCCCTGTTAATGTCCCAGTCTGCCTCTCGACTGGCTGCCTGGTTCCTCCAGATTCTTACGGGGCACCAGGCCCCCCTCATCCAATCTACCCCTGGACTTGGTCTTCCCTGATCCCCCACACCCCTCAACCTTCACATGCCCTACTGGGACCGCGCACTAACCTGGCTTGTCCTGCACTGTTGAAAACCCTTCCAGCCCCTTACCTCGCACTTAGCTTGTGGACCTTCCTTCCCCTGCACACCGCGCATTCCCCTGGCTCTGTCCACCTGGCCTCCCATGGCACTCACTTTCTCATGGCCCATCCGCCCTGACCGGCACTTCCCCCTTCTCCCCCTTGCACTTACAGCACTTACACATCTGAATGTCACATGGCCTAGTAGGACTGTTTTTGTTTTTATCCTCCCTGCTCCCCCGTCCCTTGTCTTGTTGTGCCCCAAAACACATTGAATAAATAAATAAAAATAAAATAAATATGTCAGTTCGGCATTCAGAAGGGAGGCTGGATTCAAGCAATGGGTATTCACGGAGCACTATGTGGTTACAATCTAATAATGACAACCCCGGGTTTGGCTTGCCGCATTCGTGTACCTTGCTGTTTCCAGCTCGTCTGCTTCAGTTCTCCCGTGCAGTCCGGCAACCTCTCTTGCACACCCTCCAGCAACTCACGTCTGCAACTTTCAGAGCCTTCACGGCTCCCACAGCGGTCCGGCGCTCGCCTGCCACCACTGAACGCTTCACTGTGGGTAAAGTCATAGTCCAGAGAGGGTCGTATGTGCAATGGGATTTCAGCTCCAGAGGCAGCCACACTTTAGCTCACTGTACCTTTCACAGATGGGAAATATCCATTTGCATATTAGTCTTTGTCCCGCCCACATGGGCAGTTCAGCACCAAAATGCTATGGCAGTTCCCTTCTGAACAAGAGTACCTAGAGCAACCCCATACACGTGTTTTAGCCTTGCTGGGCATCATCAGTGAGGTGGAGCTGTGCCTCTCTGAGTTGAAAATGGATATTTCCCATCTGTGAAAGGTACAATGAGCTAAAGTGTGGCTGCGGACTCTAGAGTGGGTACCTTCCCATAGAACAGGCCATTTTTGCCATGTTCGTTCTCAGAGGGGTGCCCATTACTATTTTTTGATTTTTTGAAGGGCCTTAGGTTTAGTCACCCTAAGTTTCCTAGGGTCATCCAGACATGGGCTCCCTGCTCACTGTGCTGAGAGAGGCACAGCTCCACCTCACTGATGAGGCCCAACAAGGCTGAAACACGTGTATGGGGTTGCTGTTGGTACTCTTGTTCAGAAGGGAACTGCCATAGCATTTTGGTGCTGGACTGCCCATGTGGGCGGGACAAAGACTGATATGCAAATGGTTATTTCCCATCTGTGAAAGGGACAGTGAGCTAAAGTGTGGCTGCGGACTCTAGAGTGGGTACCTTCCCATAGAACAGGCCATTTTTGCCATGTTCGTTCTCACAGAGGGGCGCCCATGACTATATTTTGATTTACTATCATAATCAGCCTGGCGACATTTGAAATAATGACAGTGCTATAGACAATGATGAGGAGGGGGGAGGGAGAAAAGAGAAAGACAGGCGGCTACATTACTATGCCTGATGACAATTGGGGTAGTGCCAGAATTGAAACAAGAGGTAGGGGAGGGTGGGAGGGGTGCTACAGGGGGAGGAGAATAACAAAACAAACGACCATCGTACTAGGCCTGATGACAATTCCGATAGTGCTGGGGGGTGGGCAGGAGAAAGAGACAGACAAGCGGCTACCTTACTATGCTGGCGCCAATTGAGGTAGTGCCAGAATTTAAACAATCTGGGGGGCACAGCGGGAAGAGAATAACAAAACAAACGACCATCGTCCTAGGCCTGACAACATTTCATATAGTGCTGGTGGGGAGGAAGGAAAAGACAAAATAAGGGGGTGGGCAGACAAACAAGTAGCTCTCATATAGGTCAAGCAATATATATGAAAAGCATAAGTGCTAAAGGATAGAGTGAAGAGAGGAGGGGGTGGGAGAGAAGAGGGATAAAAGTGGGCAGACATGTCAAGACTGCAGGGCAACAGGAGGGAGGAGTGCACAAAGACAATACAGGGGACCGGAGGGGTGAGTGATATACAGTTTTTAGAAGTACGAAATAACACATAATGATACAAGAGGACAATCAAATACAAACCAGGAGTCAAGGTGACGGAGTTCACAGCATGATTCAAGTGCCAACATGAGTTTGAGATGTAGCGGGAGTCCCGCATGAAGTTGAGCGAGGGTGAAACACCATGAGGCAATGAGTAAAAAGTCAGAATCCCAGTATTGGCCCCAAGAGAGTGGTAATGAGTAAAAATGTATCAGGACTGCTCCTGAAGAGGGGTATGAGGGGGGCAAAGAGGTACAGCAAAGGTGAACAGAGGGGGGTGGGGGGAACAGAGGTAAAAACAGGGGGGATGCAAAAACATCAAGAGGCCGGGTGGGGGGCACACACAAACATCACAGGGGGTAAAAGGGGCTCAGGGGCACACAGCATCATGGGGGAAGGGGTGGCTGGGGGCACAAACAAACATCAAGGGGGCAGACGGGGGCTGGGGGGCACAATAAACATCATGGGGGTCAAGGGGGAGCCTGGGGGGGCAAAACAAACATCACAGGAGGCGAGGGGGCTGGGACACGCACACATCATGGGAGCAAGGGGGCTGGGGGGCACACACAAACATCACAGGCACAAGGGGGGGACTGGGGGACACACAAACATCACGGGGGCAAAGGGGGGCGTGGGGCACACACGATCATCAAGGGGGCAAGGGGGCTGGGGGACGCATACAATCATCACAGGGGCAAGGGGGCTGGGGGAAAACACAATCATGGGGGCAAGGGGGCTGGGGGACACACATAATCTCCACAGGGGGCAAGGGGGACTAGGGGGCACACACAAACATCACAGGGGCAAGGGGGTTGGGGGCACACACAAACATCATGGGGGGGAATAGGGGCAGGGGGGCACACAAACCACAGGGGTAAGGGGGGTTGGGGGACACACACAGACATTATGGGGGCTGGGGGACACACACAATCATCACGGGGGAAAGGGGACTTGGACACACACAAACATCACAGGGGTAAGGGGGGCTGGGGCACACACAATTGTCATGGGGCAAGGGGGTGCCTGGGTGACAAAATCGTCATAGGGGACAAGGGGGGCTGGGGACACACAATCGTTGCAGGGGCAAGGGGAGGCTGGGGGACATAAACAAACATCACAGGGGCAGCAGGCAGTGTCCCTGCAGCGGACAGGGGTCTTAAGAGTTGGCCTTTGGTGGGAGGGCCGGCCAAGACTGCCGGCTTGCCATTGGCTGATGAAAAGGGAGACCAAGCCAATCAGGGACCGTGGCAGGGAAGAGCCCCAAGCACTCTGGTGCTCAGATGAGGTCCGCCATCTTGGAGTGGCAGGCCCCACAAAAAGAAAATGCAGAAGGAGAGAAACCACGATGCCTTTATCAATATAAAAACGCTTCCCCACAGGCATAATAAAGTTACATGGTGGAGCACTGCACACATCACGCTAGGAATTCAATTTTGATGTAATAAAGGGCGCAATCGTGCGCGCAATGTTAAAATGTGCCAAAGGTCAAATCTCACCAGCAGTAAATGCAGGGGAAGTGTGGAGGTCCATACTTGTTCTTTCTTCCTACAAGTGGATATAGAGTATGGTTGAGGAGGTCATGTTTAGGGAGGTCCTCACAGGAATTTGCGTCCCCGCAAAGGGAATCTCTCCTGGTGAGGTCACGTTTGCCTCTATCCCTAGTCAGGGTGTTGTGGAGCGGGCTCATCTCTCTAGCAACACAAGGGTTGGGGGGCACGCCCCCTTCGGGAGAAGTGATGAATTCATTCAATTAATCCAACCCCTTTCTCTTCCCAACAACCACCTTTCTGTCCTTCTAAACTCTAGTCACCTCTAAGAAATCACTTGTGCCATAATCTCGTTAACTCTTTCTTAAATCCGGCTAGAATAAAGTAGAACTCTACATATGTGTGTGACTCAAACGACGATTGCCACCACACATCGCCTCACTTCCTTTCATGGACTCCTGCTCGGTTACATAAGGAAATGGCTTCAAAGAGCAAGATTTGCAACACCATCTATTTGAGAATTGCATGGTCACCCAGAAATGTGACGTCATTTTCAGGCGCCGTATGTTAGGTCTTTATCTCAAAGCTATAACTATGACAGGGCAATGACCATTTCCAGGACAAGGACCAACATCCTTTCAGCAAAATAGTACCTTTAGAACCCAGCTATCACCCCAGCAAGAAGATTTTATGCTACATGTAGTAATAGTGTTACTGGAAGACATGACATAGGATGAGGGTTTTCGGAGGACAACCTACTCACTACTTCAGAAAGAATCCGCACTGCCTACAAGATCCGAGTAAACTATTGTGAACCCCATGCGTCTCAGGCTTCCAACATTTAGGCGGTTGGGGGGCGGGACTTCCTGCAGAGGCATCTACCTGCTTCTCTACACCAGGCTTTCTATGGGGACTTGAGTCGCTCAAATAAACATTCTCGGTCTCCAGGGACAATGTTGTACGTGGTCTTGTCCATTGTAAATCTTGAAGGCCGGGGTTTTTCCTCTTTGACAATAGATTTCTCCAGGCAACAGGGGAACTGCAACCCAGGCTGGATATATAATTGCACGCGGTCAGGGTTGTGAGTGTTGCATTAAAAAATATTCAGTTCAGTAAAAGAAATGTGAAAAAAACATTCAAGGACCACTCACTTAAAACAACGCCTCTGTTGAAACCTTGAAGCACGGTAAATGCACGCTTACGTGGCATCAATACGTACAGTAGCGCCACTTTAGAGAACAAAGCCGGATTTTCATCCCCGATTTGGATGCAGACTCTTTCCAGGCACAAGAAGAAATGTGTCATATCTGTACTTTGCCATGTTCCTACTTTTGGCCAGGGGCTCGAAGGTCTCTGCTATGCGTGGTGACCTCAAGGTAAAAGGACACGTTCCAACAGTGACTCCTCCCACTAGATTTGCCGATATAACGAATAGCCCAAATAAAGGGGTTTCTGGTGAAGCACCGCATGGCATGTTTTAACTAATGCTGCAGACATGGACTGCCAGAGAGGACATCATAAGCCTGGGCAACAGATTGTATAAGAGAAACCGGTGAGGGATCGCGTGGCCATCCACTGTATGAAAGCGACGCTCAGATACACTTGCGTAAAAGGCTCCTAGGCTTATAGCAGTGATGATAAGGAACATTAGGAAAAGAGCTGACAATTTAATGTCATTGAAAGAGCCCCTGGCACGTGGGATATCTCAGCACTCATGCTGGTCCTGTTTCTGTGGCACACCCATCTTACCTGAGTTCTGTGGTCGGCCTCCTGGTGCAATGGAGGGGCGAAGCATGTCTCTTGCCTGTGACTCCTTTGTGTGTGCTGGCAGTCTTCGCTGCTGGAAGCCCCACCACTCTCTTGCGGATGTGCCAGAGCGGCTGGAGACCAGGCACAATCACACCTCAGTGCTTCCAAAACGGAGCTCCTATTTGCCCTCCTATCCATCCTCTTGCTCGTTCCTTTCCCTTTTCTTCTATTCCTTCTTCTCCATCTCCCCATAAAGGGGGTGACCTATGTAATCCCACTTTCCTTTTCTCTACATATTTCTAACACAGCGCGTGCCGCTCGCTTCCATCTATATCATATTCATAAAGTTCTGACCTTTCTTTTGTCTGTGCTGAAACGTTACCCATTGCCTCCTTTTCTTCTCTCAACCTCCCTTTAATCCGACTTCATGCCTCTCTCCTTAATCCTCCTCACCCAGTCTGAAATTCTGCTACTTGTCTCCTCTCTGGTCTTTCTCCTGACACTTCTGTTACTTTTCTCCATTTCCTGACTCCTTTAATCTTTTATCTTCTCTTTGATTTTCTTTGTATTCTCTTTATATCTTTATATATATTTATAGTTTCTTGTGCCTAAGCACTTTGACCCATGCCACTGTTCACCAGGTCTTCTCCTTCTCGTTCTATGATTTGCTCTTGCACTTTATGCATTGCATAATGCAACATACAGATTGTATTTTTTTTGGAACACTGTCTATGTTCAGCACCTTTGCGAAAGAGCTATATGAATTGAATAAAATAAAAAAAAAATAACATTATCCGATAGGTTATAGGTCCAACACGTAGTGACTCTTTCAAATTATCCCTAAGAGAAATGGGAAGATGTTAAATAGCACCAATGAAGCTTCCTGGCTGCTTTGCATAAAATCAAAACACATTTTGGGAACAAAAGAACAACCACAGATCCTTATTTTGAACAAATATGCCTGAAATAAAAGTCTCATAAGCTCATATCATTTAGTGTGTAGTCCACAATGATTTTGCTACTTATTGCATTTTTCACAATGCTCACCCCTACATTACAGTGTTTGTATATATGAACCATATATACTCATTCATGCAGCTTCCGAAATTTGATACTAGGATGAAACGACTGACTTCTGTCATTCCATTAGGGTCCTAAGGTGTCCTACTTCTTGTTTCCGGGGGCGCGTTCCCTCTTCCGCACCATGCTTGGTTTGAAAGTTTGGGAGAATTCTAAAGGGGAAGAACTACGTCTTAACACACAGACAACCTCAGGAGCCTCGCAGGATATTGTGTGTGTGTGTTTGTGTGTGTGTGCATTTGTGTACACAAACGCAGAACACTGTGGAGACACAAGTAGATAAAGTGTAACAATGTGTTTAAGAGATGGCATCTAATTTGCAAATATTCATCAAGCCACTGGACAATGTGAAGAAAAGAAAAGGAAGAATTTTGATTACTAGAGAATGCTTCTAAAAATGACAACTATACCAACTGAGAATAAATCCAGAAAAGGGAAGTTCTTCAGAATTCTTTATATAAATGGTTTTATCTGCTTCAAAAATAACACACACATTTACACTGCATTCCTTGACGAAATGTTTCGGCTTAGCCTTGTACACCAGAGGGCTTCAGCAGGCCCTGCAATAGACAACATTGTATAAGACTCTTTTTATTTTAAAATGATGCCTTTGTCAAAACTACAACGAAACAAGTCTCAACATTTGCAAAACATTCCTTTATTAATAGAAATAAATTATTTGTATAAAAATGTGCATGCTTCAATCATTGCATTAATTTGATCACAACCAAGGGCTTCAATCCAGTCGGCCAGTACAATTAACAAAATGTTCATTATTTTTTTTTTCATACAGGTAGAACAAGGTGGGACAGGAATGGAATTTCTCACGATCACGTAAAAGTACTTACTTACAAGAAAACATCTGACATGGTTTATTTTGACAGTAATTTTTTTTTTAACAACTAACGTAAGACTTCCCTTTGGAATTTCCTCAGGTTCGCAAAAAATCGATTCCGATTGGTCATGTCCCGTAATCATCCAAACACTGATTTTTTTTGATTTTTTTTTGACTGACGTTTTCAAAAATTGTGCAATATCCACTCGGTGAGATCCTGTGCGGTCATTGTTCGATTGGAGACGTATGGTTCTTTCGATCCCATTTTTTGCAGATACAACCAAGGCCTTGCATTTTTGGTGGCGTTCATTCTTGCTCAACTAGTCCGTAAGGTGCACTTCGAGATGTAGGCCTCCTTCAATCCTCAGTTTGAATGGTTGCTGTAGCTGATGTACGTTGTCTTCGTAGAAGAAGCTGCAACACAAACATAATTTGCAGTCAATTTATGGGGTTCCAAAAAAGGACCTACAGTGGAGGGGACCAAGGGTACATTTGTGGTCAGCTCCAGCACCAAACCTGTCTTTCGCATGAGCTGTTGCCGAATACTGACTGCAACCTTATTCAGAGAGAGAGCGCCTGTGCGGTTGACCACGCAAGCACAACACACTGTGTGTGTTCTGTGTTTTCACATGTCATAGTCAGTATTCAGTTGTGCACAGCAACGCGCTACAGACGTGTTTGGAACTGGTGCTGTGGCCAGAAACATACTTCACTTCCGGCTCATGCCTTTTACTGGACTGGTTCCTTTCATTTCAACATGCATTACTCTGCAATTGATCAAGCCATCAGCCAGGTGCAGCAGGCGCCTCATGCAGCAATTGTGGCAGCATATTATTCCGTGTATCGATTGATTAATAGTGGATTCCCAGACCACTATAGAGTTCGTGTGTACATGTAGGTTTTATTTATTAATAGCATTTGGTTACAATTTACAGGCAGAACATTCCAGGATACAATGATGATATTGTGCTCAGAATGCCATAGTGTAGACATTCCTAGTTAGCATGTGTTGAGTTGGGCGTGCGGGCGCCACCCTCAGGAACCAGGGTGTGCAAACTCTGTCTCTCTAGATATCTTAGTCCACAACTCCCATTAGCCCTTCCGAGAATAGTCAATGCTGATGGATCATGGGAGTTGCAGTCCAATATACACTACCCCTACCGCAAACCATTTACAATGAAAAAGAACCATTAGGCTTCCTTTGCGCTCCTTGTAAAAGATGCGGACAGAGCGGTCTGCCAGGGCCTTCATATAACGTATGGTTTTCAATCATATCTTTCCATGGTTATGATGTGAGAATTTCTTTCAAAAACAGATTCAAATTCAATAAGCAACATGTAGGATTTCACAAAGAATCCGGATGCCAGGAAGGATGACAATAGCATCAGTCACCTTGGCATTATTGGACCTTTGTAATTGACTTGGCAGTGCACTTGGCAAGTGTGAAGGATAGAAAACCTTTGACCTGATCACACCATATACTGGTTGCTCTGATCAGCTTTCCATTGCATTGTGTTTTAGCCTGTCAAACAATCATATGATATGATAGGTTATTTATAACGCGCTTAATACCCAGAGGTTTCTAAGCGCGGACCCGGGGATCAAACCTGTGTTGCTCTGTGTCGCGAGCACGTTGCCCCTGAGCTATCCTCCAGAGACGATTGTGTAAAGGAAACCAACCTAGTATCCACACATGACGAAAGCAGAATAGAAAAACAAGGAATATTGTACGCAAAACCTTCTGCCAAAAATGTTTAGAACGCACCATCAAAACCAACAAGCACCAAGATGCATCCTGACAGGTGCACAACATGTGTGTTTCCATAAGAAGTGTTGTTGTGGACCATTCTTGGCTGTTTTTGATCACTCCTAATGAGTAATCAGAAAGACAATCAATCTTCTGGACAGTTAATTAGCAGAATGAGGTTAAAGGTATCAATACACTTTTTTTAAGGTTGCATGATGGAGGGAGGAACGTTTCCAATCAAAAAGAAGGACATTCATTTGTGTGTCCCAAAATTGGAATACATTGATATTGTTTTATTTCCTGATTCTGAATTTAAAAAAGGCTAGAAGAAATCAATAAGGCGCATCAGGCAACTCTCCCTAGTCCTTGTTAGAGGAAAGTGCATGGCGCGATTCCAGGGCGAGTTGCAGTGGAGGTGTTTGCAGTCACCACAGTGTTTTGCTGCGCGACCCGAAAACCAGTGCTCAGCATTCTACTACTTTCACCTGGATCAGTCTTTGACTTCCTCACCTGGATTGTATTAAAGGTGCCTGAGTGCGTGTCAGAGCAATTTGCAGTGGAGGTGCTCGCAGTCACAGCAAAACCCGCGGGCCACCAGGAATACACCAGTGAGAATTTTACATTATTTGACCGTTCCATCTACTGAAAACGTGGTGGTCTCAGCAAGCTCAAAGGGGAAGGGAAAAACTCCCTTTGCATTATGGAGCAGGGTAGGGAGACCCATTGCCACATTGAGATGAGGCAACATTATACCACAGGGCCTGTGAAAAAATCATAAGC
The DNA here is from genome assembly GCF_040938575.1 of Ambystoma mexicanum. NCBI lineage: Eukaryota > Metazoa > Chordata > Amphibia > Caudata > Ambystomatidae > Ambystoma > Ambystoma mexicanum. The sequence continues at coordinate 24,510,155 of NC_090936.1, forward strand.
TCCTTCAACGATCATTCTTAGCTCATCCCGGAGGGTACAAGAAATATCCTCTTCTAAATTGGTTGATTCTCAGAAGAAAAGGAAGAATTGTACAAAAATAATAGGCTCTTTCCCGGTCTAGCCTAAAATCACATTAAGATTAAGTGTCTCCCTCCACAAATGTAGCAATGGCCACGGACTTGCCATATAGGTCCATGGCCTTTGATAATAGCTCTTTGGTACATATTGGCATGAATTTGGGGCAAGTTTCCTCTGATGTACATATTGCAACTGAAATGCCAGGAATACATGGGATTGCTAGTACTCACTTATCAGCACCACCTGACTTCAATAGACTGGTATCCTCCTCATTGGAAGATTCAGAATCTTGTGAGATCAGCTGTGAAATTAGGAAAACGTGTTCTAACTATGCGGCAGCAAATATATCCATTAAATCAAACCTGGAGGCCCTAGTGGCAACCCTTGATGCAAGTGGAACAAAGAGAAAAAAAACACCCCGGCTAAAGTCATTGACATTATTCCAACACAAAGTACTGGAGAATGTTTTCCATCCTTCAGGACTACTGATGACTTAAACCCAGGCTACTAGGAAGAGTTTGATGGTAGGCCTCCCTTTCTCTCTCCGCCTAGCCCTGAATATAATGAGGGCACGGAGCCCGAGGGAGTGGAGTGCTGAAGTGCCTCGCAAATTACATCGTCCGAGGCCCTCAATCAATGGAATATATATATATATATATATCCGTAAAAATCTAAACACAAACTGACTTGCAAAAAGAAGCGACATTGTAGGCGCAAGAGAAATGATATGATGCACAAACAGGCGGCAGCTCAAATACAGCGACAAAATAATGTCAAATCAAGGAGACATAGTTTGCATTGAAGGCAATTATTGGTACGTCCTCAAACATCAGCCAGAAATAGAAACAAGCAACTCGGTCTATTACAGCAGCAAAACCTTCAACCACTTGGGTTAACTGGTTGTAGGTCCAGAGGTTGGGGTGAAAAACTGCTAGATGTTCAGATGTCAATGCTTGATACTGTTGAAGCACCAGCTTCCAAAATTGATATCGGTCAGCCTGTACCCCAGGCCCTGTGTCCAGTTAGGATATATTTCCCAAATGATAATGTGCACACTAGCTTACCAATTGGTGATTATAAAGGGGGCTGGTATTTGAAGCACAATGAACAAACAAACCCTGTTTCAGTTTACAGTCAATCCGCTCAGCTACCAATGACAAATCGAACGCCTGGTGCTGGTCCCTAAGTTCTGCCTTTAGAGAGTTGGTGGCCGGGCCTTCTCTGTGGCGGCTGGTGAACTTTGGAATAGCCTTCCACTTAAACTTAAACAGATTGGGAATCATCTGCACTTTCGCCATCTACTTAAAACTGTCCTTTTCTTCTAAATTGTTGATGGCTGCGGCCCTGCTGTGTTCGTCCTCGCGCTAAGATGCCCCTGAATGAGCGTGCACGCTACAAATTCAGCTAACATAACATAACATAATAAATTCCATTCGATTGAAGGAGATACATACTTCATGTGACATCTTTTATTAATCGTTTGTTTCATCTAGTCCCAGAAATGTAAGTCATATCATCACATAATGTAGTAAGAGTTGAACTGCGTGAATGGGACAGCGGTAGCAACTTGGCCGTGGCAACATTTGTATCGCCTGTTGTGGTGGACTGAATTTGTGCATATGGTAGCCACATAAATACATTAGGATTCTAATTACAACATAAGTTGTCGATCCAACAAACAGTTCCCTGCTCCTGAACCTCAGTGTATTCTGTTGCTACAAAATAATTTAGATCTTGATTCTCAATATATTTCAACAGAAAAACAGTCATTCAACATGGTATACTCAAAATATGTGGGCAGGCTCAAACTTTAATTTCCAATCCTTTGACAATTCAGCTCAAAGATCACCCAATTGAGGGTAGTAGGTCGGTAACGGGAACGACAAAGGGATGGCACCAATGACCTTTTTGTCGATCTTTGCAAGTCAATTTACTTTCCTGCAACACCGGAGGATTCTATTAGTTTGTTACTAATCCGAAGGCAAACACATAATAACAGATGCAGACTTATCATTTCTACAGGAAACCTGGATTACAGGCAAACTAGACATAGATGGATACACAGGGCTCATGTGCAAAGCCTCTAAAGAAAAAGGTTGGTCTACAAATATAAACAATTAAAAAGTTGAACCAAGTTTGATAAAAGCACAAAAACACAGAGACAGAAATCACATACAAATCAATGAATACACACAAGTGCACTAAGACAGAAATGACTTATGTGTAACCCTGAGCAACTTTCCGAGACTGAAGTACAAGACTCTGGCAATAGTTCTGTATGATCCTCCAGGTGGGGCTTGTACCCTAGCCCTTATTGAAGGATTGAAAAAGACCATACCACATTGGCAAGAAACTGTGCCAGTGGGGGCTGTTATTATTGCCAGAGATTTTAATGCTCGTTGTGTTACAGCTGAAGACAATGATACTGCACTGGCTTCCGGGGTGTACACCGATGGTAAGCAAGGTGCTGGTAGCAAACACTGGATGAGGTTATTGAACAAGGGTAAAGTGTGGACTCATTTGTTTCTGAAATATGATTTGCTTCCATTGGTCCCTATACTCAGCACCTCACCGTTGAGCTTTAAAACCTAGAGCAGTGGTAATTGTAATCCTGCTTGGATTCTATGTTTGCCACGCAACAAATTCGATATGCAGTGATAAAATCGTGTCAAAAATGTTGCCTGTATATAACATCCGGGCACAAATGCTGTGCTTTTACCCTGTAAAGGTGTACCCCATTATACCATTGAAGGGGAGCGGGAGTTGCGGGGGTGACCCCTGCATACTTTACATGAATCGCGGCGGCAAAACCACAGCCTTTTTGCCTCAATATTTTGTAACCACAGCCATTTTTGCCACGATTTTAAATCTTATATCCTAACGTAAAACGCTGATTTCACTACAATTAGTGACCACGCGCCTTTGGCAATTACTTTCACCACAGGCAAACATGGGGCCTTTGGCGGGCCGACGAAGCCGACTGCCTGCAACGTACAGGGCAATCAAATAAGATGGCCTAATGCAGCTGTGACAAAAGCGAGCTTCGCATTGACTCCCACTGTGAACAGAGAGTCATTACGATGGTGCATACACTCACAAAGAACATGATTGAATCAACCACTCGAGGCAGAGACTATCAAAAAGAAGAGCAGGCTTTTCCAGTAGTATTTGATATCAAGACCCATAAGACGCATATTGATGGATGTGAATGCTGTGTGGAGCTAGGAGGGTTCCGAGCGGTTCCATTTAAAGGTTGGAGGTCATGTGGGAGAGGAGGGATGTTTGTGGGACGCCACATTTGATGGGTAGAGTTGGGGATGTGGAGGAATCTATTTTGACACATTGGTGGCAGTTAGCAAGGTAGGCCTGAAACCAGTTTTATCTGCAAATCCTTAACTCCGGAAAAACTCTTCCCTTACCTCCACTATACCCCCTTCTGTAGCCCTAACCATTCAGTGTGTGTAAGACTGTCAGTTGCGTCCTACCACCCTACCTACCAGCAACAGCACACTTCCTATGAATCCCTCAGTTAATACTGCCACCCTCTTCCTCCCCAGCTCTAAGTTAAGTCCTACCCCTCCACTTACCTTTCCCTTACCTTTCCCTAACCATTCCAAAGACAGGCTGGTTAACTCATTCCTGAGTGGTTAGAATGTTTCTAGTGGTACCTGCTAGCCTACAGGCCTGGTAAAAGGTACCCAAGTGCCCAAATAGCTCTTCCTTGCGGCCCATCTGAGTACGGTTGGTGGCTAACTTCAGTGTTTTGGTTTGGTTTCTCGCATATCGTTATGCTCCGTAGACAGAAGAGATGATGTTGTTCATTCATGTAACTTGTGATGACAGAAGAAGATTTTTTGGAAAGAGTACACATTTTTTCCATAAGTGTTTGAACTGGAATCCTTAAATGTCCTCTTTACAGCGTAGAACCTCTGTCCGGGGTTTGATGCAGTAGAAAACCTACAAAGGAGACAACAGACCACCCTGTAGAATTAATGATGTGTGTGTGCACTGGCCTGGGCGCAAAAGGAAAAGGCTAAACCACTGGTACATGAAAGGCCCTGGGGAAGACTGGATTTGGTTTTGTGGACAGAATTGGGCCTGGGATATCGCAGCCACTAAGGAAAACGGGGAACCCCATATATTTCTGAAAAGAAGGCACCCGTGGGAATCCAAAGATGTCTGACTTGTCCGAATAGCCCTAGAATGTATAACCCGCAAGGCCCAGCAAAGTCCAAAATGTAGGGAGAAAAATAAAATGTTCAGACATTTGCCACCAGGAAACCACTGAAACACGCCGTCAACAAGACATGTCCTACCTTCCCTTGTTCCCACAGGTGTCCCGACATAAAACGGCACCTCACATGCATGGTTGCGCTTACCTGGGCAGAAAAGAAAAACAGTCTACCATCCGCAAGTCCAGCAGCAGCCCCAGGGAGTGCCAGCAGGGTCACCATACCTCCCCAGAGGGAAAAGCTGTAGAGGTGAGTAGAGTGGAGGACGAGATAGCTCAACCTCTGCACTTAAGGGTTTAATCCAAGATCTTATATAACATGTTTTAACAATGCTCTGTGACAAATCTGGGCACCCTCTGTGATGCTATGGAGGTGGGCCCACTCCGTGAGGCCCTCCCTAGGCGTTTGGGCAAGTGAGACCTACTGGGAGTGACACCGTCTCTGGGACAAGGACTCCCAGTCCTATGAGGACTTCTCTGAATGGACATTATCTGCATACATGGGACTTGAAAAACCTTTTTGTTCTAAGATTTTAACTACAAATACCAGTGATCCTCCTTTCACCCTATTGGCTTCAGGTAATGCTGGATTACATCTGAACTACACCGTCAAGAAAGAAGGACACACATTTTTCAATTGTGATGACGTACTTAAACAGAACTGTGATTGGAGAGAGACTTACGCTGTGAGTGACTCCGACAGAAGAATCCATGATAGGCAGAGACGATCCTCTGTGTACACCCCCTAGTGGGGCAGAGCTACAGGAAGCCGCGGAGCCAGCAGTGGCGTACCTGGAACGAGATAAGGCTATGAGGCGGGTACGCTGACTGAGCAAGAGGCACCCATCAGGAAAAGGAAGCACAGTGGGACCACTAGCAAACAGCATCGTCCAGATGGCCAACATCCAACACCGAGACCAAGAGGGAGAAAGGAGTTCGAGTCTCCGAGCTGCACACAGAGAGTGAAGGTGCGAGTAACACGAGCACGAACAGGAAAGCAAACACTGCCAATGTGAGGATGACAGCCAGGACGATACATTCTGGGGTCAACAACTGCCAAAGCCATGGAGGGACTTAGGTACTGGTAATTGTGATGCTGGAAATGCATCGGAGGGACAGGGCCTCCGTATCCTTGTCCTTTACTGCCTTTTTATCGTGTGTTATGTTGTATTTTCCGAGCAAGAGTTCATGTGGGACTCCTGGCGGTGCAGCTCTCTCTCTTTTGGTTTGGTGAACCGACCTGTGGGATACCCTTACGGCACCCATGGGTGGGGGTACAACCCTGTGCCCCTAGTGTATGTTTTTGGGCACCTGGGGGTGGCCCGCAGAGCAGGGTATGGGCTGGTGGCAGCTCCATGCTGAACTTGACAGGTGCGCTGCGTATCCTCCATTTTGAGATACCCAGGCCCTGCCATTGGAATCAGTTGATTTCGTATGGAAAACAAGATGGCCCCTGTGGCCTCTTGCTTTCTATTACCTGTTACCTTGTTTTCCCAAAGTCCTGGGAAGCCCTGACTCTGTCCCTTCCCCCTGACTGGCTGTTGGGTGGAAGTTCCATATATGGTGTTGTTGTGAAGTCCAGTCCAGACTGACTGGAGCCTTCCCAGTGACTGTATGTTGTGGGTACCTCATGTGGGTGGGACCTGGGTGAATGGAGTGTGTGACTAATATACACTTCTTGTTGTGGCTGTATGGTTTCTGGTATGAGAGACAAAGACTGAGACAGCCCTGCCCGAAATTGGCCTGAATGCAGTGTGTAGTGTTGAATGGCTGGGTACTTGTCCGAATCCACATTCCTTGTTATGAGTGTCTGAGAGGGAGGAGGATGGCCTGAATGCACTGTGTGCCTGATTGGCTGACTGACTGCATGAATGCCCTTCTGTATGATTGGCTGCTGAGAGTGACCCAGCAGTGTGGATGAGAGACAAGATAGTATATCTGGGGACCTCTCACCACTGGAAATTGTTCAGAAGCGTTCAGAAGCTGTGTCTACACTTGAAGAGTAACTGGAACTGCTGATCCTCGACGCCCAGCTGGAAGACGAAGACTTGCTGTTGCATTTGCTTCGACCTGATCCCGAAAGCTGCCAAACTCGTCAAGGACTGATCCGAGAGAGGACCTGGTAAGGTGCCCTCTTCCCGTGCTCTGAGGGACCATCGAGCACCGCTAACCTTCGTCGAAACTCCCTGGAAGTCACACCCTCGAAAGGCTGCCGACCCGAGACGGAACCGCTGAGGAGAACGAAGCAAAGCACCCGGACTTCGCCACTGTCGAAGTCCATTGCCGTCGACCAGGGTTCGCAGGTTTATGTAACCGCTGGAGGCCCGTCGAAGTTGTGTTGCCCAGCCGTGGGGGCCACTTGACGCCGTGATGCCGATGACCGGAGCCGCCCGCTCCTTTGCCTAAGAACAATTGAATACAAGGACTCCCTTGTCGGCAACATCGACCGCTTTGTCCCGCCGGAGAAAGTCGAGGACGACCAACGCGCCGAGGAGAATCCACCGGTGTGTTTCCCGCCACTTGAAGGCCACAAAGACTTCGACGACTCGACGCCCTTGTTGGGCCACAGTTCTTCTGAAACTCTTTGCGGTCCTGAACAATCCATCGCCGAGGTCCCCCGCACACCTCATCCTCGCAGGACGTCGCTGACGAGCACCACCTGGATCGACATCGGGGTCTCGGCACCCTTGAACTTCTCATTGCCTCCGTCGACGACAAGTTCACCATCTTCGACACCTCTCGACGATCCGTGGCTCCTGGTTTAAAGGGAGTCACTCAAGAAGGATCCTTCGACGCATCTTCGAAGAACTCCTACTCCACCAGGTACATTGGGGGGGTAAAACCTTAATAGGAGGAAATAAGGTTATTGAACAATATATGGACTGGGCTTGTGCTATATTTCTTTATTTTACAGGTTGCCCAGGTGGGGGGATCTCCACACAGAACTGTGTCTATTGGTATAGGCCAACATTCTGCCTATTGTTTCAACCATCTTACGTTCCTTCCTATCTCTATTGCTGGTGTCCTCGTTATTGATCTGTGTGACATTTTAACCATACAGTTGATGCACTTTAATGAGATTCGATAACATTGGTGGTACCACTTTAGAATTGTATATATTTATCATTGTTGATTTCCGAGTACAAAGTGCGTTATTGTGATCGTGTACATACCTTTGAATATTAATTATATAAAGACTGTGTTTTCAGTAATACAGGGTGTGGACATTCCTTTGTGGGTGTTCGGGGACTACACTGTACTTAAGAACTAGCCTGCATCAACTCCTGAGAAGCTAGGCCTTGATTGCTCGTCCATTGCTACCGCTTGAGAATTTTGGCTGGGGTCCTCTGTGCCTCTCCTCTACCATAGAGAGCGGAAGTACAGGCACCCCCCACCAGTATCTTCACAGTAATACACTGCAGTGATCCTGGAGGGATTTAGGTACTGGTAATACACTGCAGTGATCCTGGAGGGATTTAGGTACTGGTGATACACTGCAGTGATCCTGGAGGGATTTAGGTACTGGTAATACACTGCAGTGATCTTGGAGGGATTTATACACTGCAGTGATCATGGAGGGGTTTAGGTATTGGTGATACACTGTAGTGATCCTGGAGGGATTTAGGTACTGGTAATACACTGCAGTGATCCTGGAGGGATTTAGGTACTGGTAATACACTGCAGTGAACATGGAGAGATTTAGGTACTGGTGATACACTGCCGTGATCCTGGAGGGATTTGGGTACTGGTAATACATTGCAGTGATCCTGGAGGGATTTAGGTACTGGTGATACACTGCAGTGATCCTCGAGGGATTTAGGTACTGATGATACACTGCAGTGATCATGGAGGGGTTTAGGTACTGGTGATACACGGCAGTGATCCTGGAGGGATTTAGGTACTGGCGATACACTGCAGTGATCATGGATGGGTTCAGGTGCTGGTAATACACTGCCGTGATCCTGGAGGGATTTAGGTACTGGTTATACACTGCAGTGATCCTGGAGGGATTTAGGTACTGGTAATACACTGCAGTGATCCTGGAGCGATTTATACACTGCAGTGATCCTGGAGGGATTTAGGTACTGGTAATACACTGCAGTGATCCTGGAGGGATTTAGGTACTGGTAATACACTGCAGTGATCCTGTACTGGTAATACACTGCAGTGATCCTGGAGGGATTTAGGTACTGGTGATACACTGAAGTGATTCTGGAGGGATTTATACACTGCAGTGATCCTGGAGGGATTTAGGTACTGGTGATACACTGCAATGATCCTGGAGGGATTTAGGTACTGGTAATACATGGCAGTGATCCTGGAGGGATTTATACACTGCAGTGATCCTGGAGGGATTTATGTACTGGTAATACACTGCAGTGATCCTGGAGGGATTTAGGTACTGGTAATACACTGCAGTGATCCTGGAGGGATTTAGGTACTGGTGATACACTGCAGTGATCATGGAGGAATTTAGGTACTGGTAATACACTGCAGTGATCCTGGAGGGATTTAGGTACTGGTAATACACTGCAGTGATCCTGTACTGGTAATACACTGCAGTGATCCTGGAGGGATTTAGGTACTGGTGATACACTGAAGTGATTCTGGAGGGATTTATACACTGCAGTGATCCTGGAGGGATTTAGGTACTGGTGATACACTGCAATGATCCTGGAGGGATTTATACACTGCAGTGATCCTGGAGGGATTTATGTACTGGTAATACACTGCAGTGATCCTGGAGGGATTTAGGTACTGGTAATACACTGCAGTGATCCTGGAGGGATTTAGGTACTGGTGATACACTGCAGTGATCATGGAGGAATTTAGGTACTGGTAATACACTGCAGTGATCCTGGAGGGATTTAGGTACTGGTAATACATGGCAGTGATCCTGGATGGATTTATACACTGCAGTGATCCTGGAGGGATTTATGTACTGATAATACACTGCAGTGATCCTGGAGGGATTTAGGTACTGGTAAAACACTGCAGTGATCCTGGAGGGATTTAGGTACTGGTGATACACTGCAGTGATCATGGAGGGATTTAGGTACTGGTGATACACTGCAGTGATCCTGAAGGGATTTAGGTACTGGTAATACACAGCAGTGATCCTGGAGGGATTTAGGTACTGGTAATACACTGCAGTGATCATGGAGGGATTTAGGTACTGATGATACACTGCAGTGATCATGGAGGGGTTTAGGTACTGATAATACACTGCAGTGATCATGGAGGGATTTAGGTACTGGTGATACACTGCAGTGATCCTGAAGGGATTTAGGTACTGGTAATACACAGCAGTGATCCTGGAGGGATTTAGGTACTGGTAATACACTGCAGTGATCATGGAGGGATTTAGGTACTGGTGATACACTGCAGTGATCCTGGAGGGATTTATACACTGCAGTGATCCTGGAGGGATTTAGGTACTGGTGATACACTGCAGTGATCCTAGAGGGATTTAACCAGTAGTAAACATCTGGAATGCTTGAGGAAGAAGAATGCATTGTTTCCCAAAGGAGGGGAGAAGAGAAAACAATCTAGAAGTCATTTATGATTTTAACTGTCAAACTATCTATGAAGACTGCGCCGGTGAACAGACATTCTAAAGGAACTCAGAGACTGATGATGAGTTCTCTAAGAACCGGGCCAGGAAGAAGCCCATTTCGAGGCTGTTGTGCAAGCCTCTGTTTCTTTTGAGTTACATTTTCTAAAGTGGTTGGGCAAGTTAGTTTCTACGAATTCGGAGTCGTGTTTCTCTATTTTGGACTACAATGAGCACTCTTAGTTTGTGGTTTAGAAGGCGCGGACGTTTCCTCATAGCGACAGGGCCAGTTAGGCATTTTTCGCTTATTTTGAATAAACCAATCTACACCATGACCCATTGTAGTCAGAGTCCTCCTTCTGGCTCAGCACGGCTCTCATCATCTGCTTTTCTTGATAGTGAGGGGACATCAGTGTTAGGCCCACAAAAGCTTCCTACCATTGAACCCTTGTTGCCTTGTACCATCGACAACATGATTCCAATGACATACCTTGCCTCCATCTTCAACTATCTTGCTAACTCTGAAAGTATAATCGCAGGCTCTCTTTTCTGGGCTTTACTGTAACTGGCTAAAGCGCCGATATCCATTATTCTTCCACTGTAAGCGGGCAATATCTCTATTCTCCTCTTTAAATCATTTCAGGATAAGCTCACTTATTTTCAGAGTTTCAGCCATTATTACTCCAGGCTAGGATTTAGCTTCCCACAGCTGTATTTAAGAATGGTTTCTCTTCTAGCTTGAGCGTCCCAATTACTTTGGATGTATGCCTTGTGGTGCTCTGCAAGTTCAACAAGATATTGTTTAAACTCTTAAGCCTCCCGCCTTTTCACATGCTCCCTCAACTAACTCACCCCCGTTAGTCTCACCTTGAGAATAGGGTGACCCATAAAACAGACGGAACCCTCAAAGCAAGAATCCTAATACACAAAGTTCCCTTCATCAATAAGCACAACAACATCTGTTTGTGTGTCAGTCTGGTCCAGCCCACGAGGATAGTCCAGCCTAAAAATACTAACCAATCCTCCTGTTCACAGGAGGATCAAGAGTGAACCCAGACACGCCTTTCAGCTTTTTTGAGTGTTATCAGTGAGCTATCTAGGGTGTAGAGAGCAAGGGGTCCACATCTCGATTGCCTTTTCCAATTTACGGTGAAAGCCGAAGCATTCCGGAGCCCTTCTAATGAGAGTGAACAAGGGCAAATATCTTGTACTCTGGAATGGTTCCCACTCCGGAGGGTCCACAGCCACGTTTTTGCTCACTGTACCTTTCACAGTAGAAAAAGGCCACCCATGCAGTTTGGGTTCCAGACTAACAGTCCGGGATCGCACCAAAGCCGGCCCTGGGAGTCGGTCAGAAAGCTGCCTAATATGGCTCATTAAAAGCCAAAGGTTTGGGGAACACTGCTGCCCTCATTTTATTAGCAGGGAGTCTCAAGGGCATTGTTACATCATTGTAGATGTATTAAAGAAATCCCTAATAGTCTTAGTTTCAATTTCAAGCATAAGAGGCACCAATTTGTAGGGTGTTTCTAGTCCACCAGATAGGCAAAACAAGTTATAAAGACAGGTGTAACTCATTTACACCCATCTTCTTCTGATTCGGGCAATACTTCTTTGAATTGGGGCAGAGTCAGGGCACTGAACGGAGAAGTGATTCCATTACGAAACCCCACTCAACCTCAAAAGACATGGTTTAACGTGAGCATACATGTTCATGTATATCATTAAGGATATGGATTTCTTTGGAATCTGCCTTCTTTTTACACCTAGTTAAAGCAATAGATTCCCTAAAGCATACGGATTCTTTTGGAATCTGCCTGCTTTTTTACATTTTTTTTAAAGCAATGGATTCCTTTGGAATCTGCCTGCTTTTTAACACCTGGTTAAAGCAATGGGTGCCTTTGGAATCTGCTTGCTTTTCACACCTGGTTAAAGCATACAGATTCCTTTGGAACCTACCTGCTTTTTACACCTGGTTAAAGCAATGGATTCCTTTGGAATCTGCCTGCTTTTTACAAATGGTAAAATCATACGGATTCAATAGAAATCATTAAAGGTGGGAGGCATTAACAATTTTTCCAACAGGTAGAGGAAGAGAAAGGTGTTAAGGTGATAGTGCATGTTTTAACCTCTTGTGTACCAATACAAGCTAGACGTGGCAACACTTACACCGAGGTAACCTTTTGCATGCAAATGCAAATGCAAAGAGGCGTTTTCCATCCCTGAAACTCACTCTTCAAATCAAAATGATGCCCTTATGCCTGTATTCATGTGCTTGTCCAGAGCAGATAAACACACTATACTAAGGTTTACAAATTGCAATGAAGGTCAGAAATATGTTATTGAAGTAAACAAAATGCCCGAGGGCTTGTGTGCGCTGTATACATGCAATACATACATACATACATACATACATACATACATACATACATACATACATACATACATACATACATACATAAAGATGTGTGCCTCGGCTGAAGACATCATTTGCAGGCTTCCTCCCGCACAGCCCCACAGTGTTCGGAGGAATCTCTCCCTAGCAGGTGCTGCAGCCATTACTCTCCTGCAATTGCAAAACAAGGCAGAGATGCCCGTAAAGTGAGGGGCCGGAGACACATCTCCCTCTGTGCGCCATGCCGGGCTCACGAGCTTGAGAAGGCAGCACCGCTGCCAGCAGCATCTGTCCCATGAATTATGCAGCCTTATGGTTTGAAGGCTACTAGACACGGACTCCATTATTTGAGTGCAGCGGAGGAACCCGCGCTGGGCCTGATCTCAGCAGCTAAGGAAGACGGCCTCGCCTGCGTCTTCCTCTTCCTTGGGCCTGATCTCAGCAGCTAAGGAAGACGGCCTCGCCTGCGTCCTCCTCTTCCTCGGGCCTGATCTCAGCAGCTAAGGAAGACGGCCTCGCCTGCGTCTTCCTCTTCCTCGGGCCTGATCTCAGCAGCTAAGGAAGACGGCCTCGCCTGCGTCTTCCTCTTGCTTGGGCCTCATCTCAGCAGCTAAGGAAGACGGCCTCGCCTGCGTCTTCCTCTTCCTTGGGCCTGATCTCAGCAGCTAAGGAAGACGGCCTCGCCTGCGTCTTCCTCTTCCTTGGGCCTGATCTCAGCAGCTAAGGAAGACGGCCTCGCCTGCGTCCTCCTCTTCCTTGGGCCTGATCTCAGCAGCTAAGGAAGACGGCCTCGCCTGCGTCCTCCTCTTCCTTGGGCCTGATCTCAGCAGCTAAGGAAGACGGCCTCGCCTGCGTCTTCCTCTTGCTTGGGCCTGATCTCAGCAGCTAAGGAAGACGGCCTCGCCTGCGTCTTCCTCTTCCTTGGGCCTGATCTCAGCAGCTAAGGAAGACGGCCTCGCCTGCGTCTTCCTCTTCCTTGGGCCTGATCTCAGCAGCTAAGGAAGACGGCCTCGCCTGCGTCTTCCTCTTCCTTGGGCCTGATCTCAGCAGCTAAGGAAGACGGCCTCGCCTGCGTCTTCCTCTTGCTTGGGCCTGATCTCAGCAGCTAAGGAAGACGGCCTCGCCTGCGTCTTCCTCTTCCTTGGGCCTGATCTCAGCAGCTAAGGAAGACGGCCTCGCCTGCGTCTTCCTCTTGCCTGGGCCTGATCTCAGCAGCTAAGGAAGACGGCCTCGCCTGCGTCTTCCTCTTGCTTGGGCCTGATCTCAGCAGCTAAGGAAGACGGCCTCGCCTGCGTCCTCCTTTTGCTTGGGCCTGATCTCAGCAGCTAAGGAAGACGGCCTCGCCTGCGTCTTCCTCTTGCTTGGGCCTGATCTCAGCAGCTAAGGAAGACGGCCTCGCCTGCGTCTTCCTCTTGCTTGGGCCTGATCTCAGCAGCTAAGGAAGACGGCCTCGCCTGCGTCTTCCTCTTCCTTGGGCCTGATCTCAGCAGCTAAGGAAGACGGCCTCGCCTGCGTCTTCCTCTTCCTTGGGCCTGATCTCAGCAGCTAAGGAAGACGGCCTCGCCTGCGCCTTCCTCTTCCTTGGGCCTGATCTCAGCAGCTAAGGAAGACGGCCTCGCCTGCGTCCTCCTCTTCCTTGGGCCTGATCTCAGCAGCTAAGGAAGAGGGCCTCGCCTGCGTCCTCCTCTTCCTTGGGCCTGATCTCAGCAGCTAAGGAAGACGGCCTCGCCTGCGTCTTCCTCTTGCTTGGGCCTGATCTCAGCAGCTAAGGAAGACGGCCTCGCCTGCGTCTTCCTCTTGCTTGGGCCTGATCTCAGCAGCTAAGGAAGACGGCCTCGCCTGCGTCCTCCTCTTCCTTGGGCCTGATCTCAGCAGCTAAGGAAGACGGCCTCGCCTGCGTCCTCCTCTTCCTTGGGCCTGATCTCAGCAGCTAAGGAAGACGGCCTCGCCTGCGTCTTCCTCTTCCTTGGGCCTGATCTCAGCAGCCAAGGAAGACGGCCTCGCCTGCGTCCTCCTCTTCCTTGGGCCTGATCTCAGCAGCTAAGGAAGACGGCCTCGCCTGCGTCCTCCTCTTCCTTGGGCCTGATCTCAGCAGCCAAGGAAGACGGCCTCGCCTGCGTCTTCCTCTTGCTTGGGCCTGATCTCAGCAGCCAAGGAAGACGGCCTCGCCTGCGTCCTCCTCTTGCTTGGGCCTGATCTCAGCAGCCAAGGAAGACGGCCTCGCCTGCGTCTTCCTCTTGCTTGTGTAGAAAGAGTTCCGTATCCATGCGCGCAGTCCATTTCATTCACATGGGCCTTTCACTGTATTATTACAACATCTCTCTATTAAACTGCTTAAAGAAATACACAATAAAAGCTTCTAAGTTTTATTATCTGGCACCCAGTTAACCGAAGCTCTCTATTAAGCGGCACCTCTACTGCTGGCAATAGTAATGGCCCCAGGTAAGGACATGTCGGATAACAGACCTAGCCGCCAGAAAGCTTGCTTAGCTGTCTTTTAGACTGGCTATCCGGCACCCAGTTAGACAAAACTCTCTCAACTGCCAGCACCATCGCTGCTAATAGTAACATTTCCGGTTCTGGAAAGGAAGGGGAACAAAGGGGGGGGGGAGCCGGATAACAGACAGTTACTTGCCTTTCGGCATTGTTATTTGGCTTGGAAAACTGACATTCAGTTAAACTACATTTCTGATCATCCTCTATGATTGGGTTGTCAATGGTGCTATATAATTGTGCTTTTTAGCATTTTGATTGTGGTTTTTCATTTTTTAAAGTCAATAACACACTTCTGGATTGTGCACAAAAGCAATTTGAAACCGTGACTTGAAAAGATTCTGCTTCTCAGAGTAGATCGAACTGGAACCCGGGCGTCATGTCCCACTGGGCTTGGATTATCTCTGAGCATGAGCGGAGACACAGGGGCAGTGTCCCTTGGACGCACGTAGAACACAACCCACTTAGTCTTGACTTGGAAGTGCGACCACACACAGTGCGTGATGGGCCCAGAGCCCGCAAACTGCCGCCAAGTCCAGGGATGATGGGACCACTGGGTTCTCCACAAACAAACTGAGAGCCAACAAGAGCGAGAATCCGAGATGAGTAGAACATGATGACCGCTAGCATCCAGCACAGAAGAGTGCAAGCCGTGCAGAATGCTGCCGTCGCAAATTAGATGGGCGCTCACTGTAGCAAGCACCACAACACAGCAGGTACGCGGGTTGCCCAGGTCGGAGGAAGGAGAAGAGAGAACGAATAGAGAAGAGGGAAGGACTCCCCTACCCCCAACCAAGGGTCATAAGGAGACCAGGAGGAGGGTTACGGGAGCCCGGGAAACCCAGGCAGCATTAGCCTCGAGAAGGGTGACAAGGTCCAGAGAAAACAGAGCCAGACGGAGCGACGGGGTTATAGGAGCCCCACCTGAGACACTGGGTCAGGGGAGCTCAAAGGAGCCACCAGGACACGATCGACAGAGTGAAAAGCAGTTCATATGGGCACACAGAGTCACCCAAAAGTTGGTCGAGGTGTGGAGAGAACGGCCGAGTTGGTGGAAAAGGATCTGGGAAATATCCCCCCACCTGAAGTATTTTGGACATTTTATTTTTTCCAGGAAGTCGACACTTTCTGCTTGAACTTTGGGAAGCTTTGCCGAGCTGCTGATTGACTGCCAAGAACGGTTTTCTTTCATTAGAACTGTTACTAACTTCTAAGCATTGGATCCAGACTCAGGAGGAATTCCTGGGACAACCAGAGACACCTTCGGGGAGAAGCAGGAGTGCAGGGAACGCCAACAATTTTCTTTTACCTTTTGCTAAGTGGTGGGGCCAGTTCAGTGGAAAGGTTTGGACCGAGGGCTACGTTTGTTAGGACGGGATCTCCCTTTTAGTAGTAGGGTCAGGTGGCGTTTTCTTTGAATTTAATTAAAAGTACGTAGAAACATCTCTTTTGGTCCGAGTCCTCCTTCTGGCTAGCCACAGAATCCATTACAAGACTTACAATGTGGTGGAAGAGCTATGAATATAATACAAGGCCAAACACATGAACACTAAAATCAGACCGAAAAACCTTGCGATTTCTGCAACTGTAAAAACCTGAAGCTGAACATCTCTGTCCGCTTGAGTTTTTATATGTTATTGGGGCATAAACAAATCGTTGATGATAGATATGCGTGACAGATGTGCGAGTCATCAAAATTAGGATGGTAAGGGACCAATTCGACTATACAAACAGTATTTCAATTGCCCGCGTGATCTATTTTGCATGAATGTATTTATTGCAATTTCTTATGCGACCAAGAAAAACATGTTTGCTTCAAAACACAAGAAGAGCAAGGAGCAGAGATAGGGAGGGGCTGAAGAAGAAGAGGTGCAGCGTTAAGTCATCAGGCATTTGTAGAATCAGAAAGAACGGAGATTCTGTAAGCTCCAAATCTGACTCTCAATGGAAGGGTCTTTTCAGAGGAAGGAATCTGTGGAGTAGAAACCCTCCCCCTGGGGTTCATAACAAACCCCATCACAGCTGTTGCACTAGTGGAGCAAGGACTGCAGCCAAAATGTTGTTTCTCGTTTATTGGAATGTCTTCTATTCAAATATTATTTAACATTATTTCTAATGTACACAATTAATACACTTATGTCTCTAGTAACATCTCAGAGCCACTGTCAACCCTCAATTATTTCCATTGGTGCCAGTGATCTTTAGGTGGGTGTTGGTAACATAGACACCTAGGATTTCTGTGCGGTACACAATGGGTTGCTGAGTCAAGTATGTTGTGCATGCCAAATAAAGGTTCTTTGATTCTATGTTGATTTAAATTGCAGTTTGTTCCTTTCTATCTACTACAGGGGGCAGCAACCTGTGGCTCTCCAGAAGTGTTGGACTACAACGTCCATCAGCTGTAGCCATCATAGCCAATGGTGAGGGATCATGGGAATCGTAGTGCTAAAACATCTGGAGAGCCAAAGGATGTACTCCTGGTCTACTAGATACAGTGCTGATGAGATGGTGGTGGGCTCCGAATGTGAAGTCGCTTCTAGTACACAATTGGAAAGAGAGAGTGTGGGCCTTAAGGAGTACTATCAAAGTCCGGCACAGTATAATTTACTGTCTTCAGAAAAATGTGACTGTTCCTTATTCATTCAACTTCTGAGAACAATGGAACGTGAGATATGCATGCCTGACCTTAGCTGACCTAAAGACTATAGGTTAGTGAATTACTATTTGACTTCCATCAACATGTTGATAAAGATAAGATAACAGAAATACCTGGCTGCAGATTGCATAAAAATATGTAGCTTCTTTAGTCTTCAAGCATAGACAATTGAGAAAAAAGTGGCATCCAAAAATCTTCATAAGATGTCCATTGTGTTATATGAAGTAGACAGAGTTATGTAGTAGTTTGTTTTCTTCTAAATGGACTTGATCTAGAGTTTTGGGTGAAACTTGGTGCATTGACATGTGAAGGCATGTGCTTGGCTTAAGTCCAAAGATGTAAACTGTTCAGTGCTCATTAGTTCATATCAATCCCAGCTCAAGCTGTTGTCTGCTTTTTAGTTCTTTAACAAGCACAGCTGCAGGATCAGCCCCCCTTAGCAGCCGCTGACTGCTCAATGGGAACGGCCGGTTAATGTGCGAGGCTCGAGTGTGAGGATTAGGGCTGAGGTTTGGTGCGATTAAAGGATTTAGGAGCAGATCGTTGCCATATGACTCGGCTGTGGCGTTTGGAGTATTGGTCATAAGCCGGATAAAAGAATAAAACGATGGTCGCTTGGCTGAATTATATCAACATTATTCCTCTTTGCAAAAAATACTAAAATTAAATGGTGCATTCAAAACAAATACCTTGGGATCAAGAGAAAATCTATCCCGCAGAAAATGAACTTGCTAAAATAGTTCTCTTTTCGTTGCCCCTATTTTGGATTCTGAGAAGGATCATGGCTTGTGGGCGACTGATAATCATAACATGTTCACTTTGCAGACACATCCCTCAGACAATGTTTCCGCTAGATTGGCAACACAAATGAGGTTAGGTGTGTCCGGTCGGCTACAGGATAATGTGGCATCCAATGTAATGTAATGCTTGAGTTGGAAATGGCCCCTGACTGTTGTGAGAAATCAGAGGGTGTCTCACCCGCTAGTCCTTGGGAATCTGTCATCCAGGTGGCCAGGATACGGACATTGCTTTTGGATCCAGTTCCTGAGGGTAGACCAGTGCGGGAGGATCACCTGGGTTAGGGGTCTTCGGAAGTGGGAGTAGGACACTTGATGGCGATACACGGTTTCCCCCTCCCTGTAACAGCTTTACCCCATCCTACCCTGTAGGACATTTAGGAACTCTACCACCCATTCCCTTCACAAACACTTTCAGACGGAAGGCCCGCTCTGGGAGAAAACATACTCACACCCGAGCATTTTACCTGACATGTCCCACTACTATGGTCAGGCAAATACTGGTAACAACTCACACCTGACTTCCATTAAGCTTCCCCATATGGATAAAAGGCAGAGCACGAAAGCACTCTCTGAGAGAGGCAAAGCACACAAAGGAACAGTTTTTTTCCCAACAGCAGCTGAACAAGGGAGAAAAGACGGCAAACCAAGAAGGGTACGCAAGGAAGGAGATACCCTTGACCTTTCCGGTGACAAACCAGTACTTTCCAGAAGCCTTCAGGTTAGAAAGTGTAAGGCCAGGAAACCAGACTGAAGAATCCTGTATTGTGTGTCAGAGATAGCCGGGGCCCTCCGGCATGGCGGACCGAGTCGGGGAGGAACAGCAGCCACCATGCTACTGTCGTTGGCTCCAAGAACAAAGCAGCGCCAGAGAGATAAAAACAGCCGGTGAGTTGGGGAGATTGTGCAAGACCAGTCTTTGTTGAAGTCAAGGTTGCAAGCAGCAACATTGCACAAAGAACACAAGAATGAAGATTGGTAACACGTGCAGTGAAAGATATGAGGAAAGCTTAATTGCTGATGGATGTTTGAACATTAATGGAGAAAGATACAATACCAGTGACAGAGTGGTCGGCACCACAAGCGTGCTCAATCGAAGGTCTATGTAAGGTATCCGGCCAAGAAGTATAAGAAATTAATGTAGAAGATTAGGATGAAAGACAAGTGAAGTGAAGTGGTCCTGGGGCGGTTTAAGCAAAACCCATTGCACATTCGAAAGTCTTCGATTTTTGATACTAAGAGGAAAACATAGAAAGTGAGATCCATGGTTCGAGCCGAACGAGGGTGACCAATTGTGAACATTGTGCGAAAGGTGTCTGAGCCCGAACAAGGGAGATCAATTGTGAGCATTATGTTAAAAGGGGGTTTGAGCCTGAAAGAGAGAGACCCATGATTAACACTGAAAGCAGGAAACAGAGAAGCTAGGCTGTGTGCAAAGCTCGAACGTGCTGCCTTGCCCCATTCTGAAAACGTGGGAAAGGGAAGCCAAATGCGCGACTATCCTGACATATCATTTCTTGAACACTTTCCTTTTGCTTACACTATTGTCCCACACCATTTGTATTTAGAAGTAAGGCTTGGCAATATGTTTATTAGTATAGGCCCTTTTATTTGGAGAAGACGCCACTAGGACTGCGTTTTTATTATTTGATGGTGGTAGCTTGCTCCCATCCTTAGATTTAGGATTAGATGGGCATTCTACCAACCCATTGAAGTTCAATAAACACCCTTGACCTGTGATCACGTGTGCCTGTCTTCACTGTTTGATACCATGCCTTCCTCACACCGTAAACCGCAACATATAAGGCTTAGACATCTATTGGCACATTTGTAAACATGATTGATACACAGTCTTGCCAGAAACAATGTTAATGCTGATGCGAACTGGTATGGTATTGCTGTGCAAATCAAACCATAGATAACAGGTTTTACTAAACTTGTTCCAAGAAAAGAGCAAGCAAGACTGCACGTTGTAAAATATACATGACATATTTGATAAATGTGTGAAAACAAATATACCAGGCCAAACACCATTCTATTGATACTTTTAGAAATGTTTCTCAGGGCAGGGAAACAAAATGATGTGACATTCCATAGGAGGAGTCTATTAGGGTCTCAGGTATGACAGGTTGGTCAAGTACAATGTCTATACAACTAGCCCCACTAGCCCACTCCACACCTGATTAATCTGTTGGAGATGCAATATATTTCTCTGTAGAACTTTCCTTCTTTTCTCTCGAGGTGGTTCTTGTGGACTTGGTGTCGATCTTGCTCTTGGGTTTGAAGAGAGAAGGACGGGCTCGCCTGGAGGCCACTCCGCCAAAGAGGCTATGTGCCCGGCAGCGGCGACTCCAGCGAGCCCACCCCAAACCAGGGAAAAACTGGATGAAAAAACCCTGGTAGATCTTGCTATAGATGGTAGCTGATGCAGTCCGTAGAGAAATCCAGTAAGAGTGAAGGCGAGAGTATTATTGCCTACAAGTACCAGAATGCACCAGTTGTTGTCGTAGTAGATGGTTGTTTGTTGTCCGAGTAGAGGTCCAGATGGCGTGCGGTTAACACGCAGAGAAAATGTAACAAGGAAAGGACTGTGTGTCAGGATCACACGGCTCCAACGGTAGACACCGCTCACAGAGAACAATGAAAGTTGGGGAACCGCCCAGCACGGGAGAGAGTACACAAGTAGCAGGAAGGGCTGAAAGAGAGGCATACAGGTTACGGCGACAGACGCCGCGCAAGCAGAGGTGTAAGTAGACCAGAACGGAAGGAGGTAAAGAGTCATTCGAGTGGAAAGCAAAACCCACTAGCAAACGACAAACAAGGTAAGCAGAAAACAGGGAGGGAACACAAGAAGCGTAAGCAAACTTACTTGCAGGTACAAAGTAAGGAAGTTGCAACGCACAGGTGCTTCTCATCTGCTGGTTTTTTAAGGTGGCTAATGCTGGAAGACTAGAACGCACTGTGCGTTGCATGGAATAAATCAGTCCTTCTTCCATATCGACCATCTCCTCCATACCTTCCATGGGCGATATGTGACATAGGGCAAGAAGAGGACTGATGAATTAGCCATATGTGTTATTGAGAGTTGAAATCTATATATTATGTATCCCAAGATTTCAGGGCAAAGCATATTCATTGGCTCTTTGACCAAATTCTTGAATAAAAAGTGGCAGCAGTGTATTTTAATACGCGTAAAGGAAGTGACAACGGTGACGCAAAACATGGCCAGAATTGATTGCAGGTAGACTTTCTTTGTAAGACTGCGGGACCTGGCATTTGAGATAGTATGTTAGTTCACTTTTTACTAGTGTTTATATAAGGACAATTTATGCTCTTGACTAAAAGCCTGTGACCACTCGGCAATTGCTGGCTTTGTCCATGTCTGAACCCATGGTTGAGGACATTCTCTAAACAGGGGTCTGCAATCTTTGAGTTTCCAGATGTTTTGGACTACAACTCTCATCAGCCATAGCCGGTAGAGTCGATGGCGAGGGATCATGGGAGTCACAGACTAAAACATCAGGATAGCCACAGGTTACAGGCCCCTGCTCTAAAAAAAATCACTGCTCAGCATGGAGTGGTGGTCCAGTGGACAGCTTACTTGAAATACACCTATGGGTTTCTACATGTTTTATGTTTAGAATGTGTAAACAAATTAAAGACCTTTTGTTCATGCCACGCCACACTTCCATACATCCTGGGCAGGGGGGAGGGGATTCATTTCTGATATGGAGCTACCCCTCTTTCACAGAGCTCCGATTCTACAGTCCAGTAGCGCGTGGTCAGGAATGTTTACCTTGTGACTTGATTCCTTCTCTGGCATATAAGGTAGGGGGGGCGGGTACCCCTCCCAGTTGTGGGCGAATGGCCTACCAAGGAGTAATCCAGAGCGAGAGTTACCACTGAGGTGGACTTCAGAGGGGGATGCAAATCTTGCCCCTTTGCCCTTGTCCCAGTTTGTGTGTTGGCAGTCCCTTATCTGCAGCCTCGCCTCTTGCTCTGCATACCGGCCAGTGTTTTTCTTTACTCTCAAGGAGCCACTGAGTGATGCTGAGAAACAGAAGAGAAGGCCAAGCAAGAGGACCAACATCAGAGCCCTGAACGGGAAAGAAACCGGAAAGAACCACCAGGGCTTCCGCAGAGATCCAATCAGAGCAGCCCATCTAACCCCAGAGAGTCACAGCCACTACAGCCGCACACCTGAGCAGCGTCGAAACCTACTGGCAAGCTCGCATCATTGATACAAGGTCCCATAAAACATTAGGGATGTACAAGGGGGAGGAGAATACCCTCTGCCTAAGTTACCAAGACAGCCCATGGGAATGGGACCCAAACCACGAACTGAGACAATGAACTGCTTACAATGCCATGTTTGATAAGCAGCGAGCCCACGCAAACCAAAGGGGGTGGGGCTTAGCTCACTTTTCAAGACTTTTTCCTGCACATGACCGTCTTGGCAGGGAACGAATGGCCGGAATGATTAGGGAAAAGTGGCCAATACCCACAGGGGACATGAAGTGGGAGGTGTGGGTTTTTCAGGTGAGGTCAAAGTTGGAGGATGACCAAGAGACCAGCAGGAGGAAGGAGAGTTTGGCGGCTTGTGGAGGAGAATTGTGGAGCTGCAGAAGAATTGGCTCAGGAGTGATCGTGCTTCAACAGTTTGAGTGCTTGTGCCTGTGAGAAGAGTGAGTAGAGATGACTGTGTAAGGCATGAAAGTGAAGTGAATGGGCCCGAATGAAAGGGTGGTGGGAGGACAAGAGAAGTAGTGCTGGTGGGAGGAGTGTGGAGCTGGTGGGAGCAGAGTAGTGTGGAGGAGGGAAGTCAAGGCTTGGAGAAGGGGAGTAGTAGCAGTGAAGAGGAGTGGGGAGAAACATAACATTAATGGGTGGACGTGAGGAATTAGCAGGATGAAACATCTGAGGGAGGTAGGACTGGTCGGAGGAATAAACCATAGGGGCTGGTAGGAAGAGCAGAAGTGAAGAGGTGACTGAACTAGGCTGAATCCAACAGAGTAAGCACAAGGCACTATCCAAACTCCCAGCTGAACACTAGACCTTGGTTATAGAAGGAAGAGTTTGGGAGTTGTGACAAGTCCAGGGAACTCACCCTTTCTCACTAAGTGGGGAGCCACCCC
Organism: Ambystoma mexicanum; assembly: GCF_040938575.1. Classification (NCBI taxonomy): domain Eukaryota; kingdom Metazoa; phylum Chordata; class Amphibia; order Caudata; family Ambystomatidae; genus Ambystoma; species Ambystoma mexicanum. Next base: position 24,533,494 of record NC_090936.1, read on the forward strand.
CATTGAAACTAGGGAGATGAGCCTGCTTTGCAACACCCTCCCTAGGGGACGGGGAAAGCAGGATCTCACTGCGGGTGACCCGCCTTAGGTGATAAGACATCCCTAAGCAGAGATAATTATCTACCTCCCTTTTATACTGACTACCAAGCGTTTATAGGATATATGGCAATTTAACAATGTTATGATGAGCAGGGCCCTTGTAACGGGTTTGGCTTGGTTTCTGACTCTGTGTTGTTGGCACGCCCACCTATAGCCGAGAACGAATGGAATCTCTTTACCACTTGCAGGGAGGAGATGAAAAGACTCAGCACCAGTGAGATGAGGGAACAAGTAAGCCAGCCGGAAGAGGTTGGAGTGTAGGGGAGGAGCAGTGTCCCCTGCAAGAGTCTGGAGTCAAGACCACGTGGGGAATGTGGTGGACGGAAAGCCCATGTAACGCTGCTGAGTCCGGGAAACAAGCAGACAGCATGAGACCGTTTCCCTAACATGAAAATCAACGCTGACGCAGCAGCATACACGCACCAAACACCCCTGATGCCGAAGTCCCGTCCCGAGGCGAATGGAAGAAACGCAGAAAGAGACCCAACCACACGGAAGGTGGAACCGCTGACCCGCAGAGCCAGAAGATGCCGTCTCCACTGACACGCACCATTGCCGAAGTGCAGGTACGCGGTTTGAAAGAAGCAACAGGTACCCAGTGGAGAGGCACCGGAGACAGCCTTAAAGCACTGGTACCACGAATTTCCCTGGCGAAGGCAAAGCCATATTAGGAAAGCTACGATGGGTTGAGAGCCCGAATATTACTAGATAAGGGCACGTCAAATTAGTAAAGCTAAGAAGGGCTGAGAGCCAGCATATCCCTAAAAAAAAGGGAAACTGAGTAGAGTCAGCCACCGAAGGTTAAAGTTGAAAGCATCCAGAGAGAAGGGGAAACCAAACCAAGAAAACCCAGGGAGGGAAAATCCGCACACATCCCAAAAAGGCAGGAATGTGAACCAGAGAGCAGAAGGCCTGTAATGGCAACCAACAGACAAGGAGGTGTCAGTAACAGCACACACGAAGGGGATGGCCACCAAACAAAGAACAGGAGGCCTGAAGGGCCAGCTAGCTTAAGCCAAGCTGAGAAAGATCTTTGCCACAGATAACCCTGAAATGTATTGCGCTTTTCAAGGGCAACAGAGTCCAGGGCAACAACTCTGCTGAGGTGAAGAAGAACTGTTGGGACGTTTAGAACAGTTCTGAGTAACCTTTCTCAGGAGTTCAATCCTTTCAAAACAAAGACGGCGTGGACCTGAGAGAAACTGAGAACTACCGACAGAAGAGGGTGGTGGCTCAGGAGCAAAGTGATTCTGCACTACTTTAGGGGATGATGTATGGTTTAGTTTAGTGGTAGGGTAAGCACAGGTCATAGTCGGATTTTGACAGAGGGCGGAATTTAGGTAAAACATCCTGGTGAGCAGCAGTTGTGTTATTTTCTTAGTATTAGTGATCCGTTGCCATAGAGATAGCGATAGCTGAGGTTTCTTTACTGTTAATAAAGACTCTTGAATCATGTCCTCTTGTCCGCCCCCTGTGACTGGCCTACCCGAGAGTACAGCCAGCCTCCTTTTAATGAACCACGGTTAGAAGACCGAGCTTAGACATTACTTGTCAACATTCAGAAGTACTAACCAGGGGTTATTGGTGCCTGTGTTAGGGAGATGGGTCGTGCCAAGACCACGGAGCGAGGGACAGCGTGAAACCCTGCTAAGAAACTGAAACCTCTTGAACTGTGCCAAAGACTCAGAGGGCCTCATTACGAGGTTGGAGGTAACCATGGCGCTATTAGTGCCATGGCTGCCTCCAAAACCTTACCGACTACGCCCTGTTGAATGGAGCTATTACCGGCCCATTCCAAGGTTGGCGGGACCGGTAATTCCCCATTCACCGGGGCCCTTCCCCATTCCCATTTGAGCCCCCATAGGACTCAATGGGAATGGGGAAGGCGCTAATAAGTTATTAGCTCCAGAGTACCTTTGCAGGTCCCGTCCTTAATGCCTGAAAAAACCAGGCGTTAAGGGAGGACCCGCAAAGGGAACTCATAGTAGGGCGGTAGGGATTACCGGCACCGGTGCCCTTACCGGTGCGGATAATCCCTTACCGCCCACCTCGTGATGAGGCCCAGAATGTTTTCGGTGGCGTCTCTGACAGATTGGATACTTTCTCCAGTCTCCCAATGTAAGGCAAGTTTGCGGAGCATTACCCCGGCATAAAACTAGTAAGCAGTAGCAACACGCTCCAACATATCCACAGGACACTACCCTGAAGATTATGCATACCTGTTACTTGCGTGCCGCTTTATAAATCCAGGGGTTATGGTGCTGGTGGAAACTGGTTAATGTCTGGGTTACATTTAAGAGCATCGCAAATGTGGTGGGAGGTGTTTAGTTCTATAATGGCCCTATACCTGGTTGACTCCAGCTTCCAAATTACAAACAATTTTTCCAGGAATAGCATTAGTCCTCCAGCCACTGAGGCAGTTTTAAATACTTCCCAGATAATTCGATTCAGCACGCAGTTTGCTTTGATATATGATATGATATTGTATTTATAACGCACCTGTAAACAAGTGAAATAACCAGTCTATCCTACTATTTCAGCTTCTGCAAAACTGGCCTGTCTGTGAGGCTTTGTATTAAGGACCCGTCTCAGAATCTGCTCATATGACAAACATCCTTTTGCAAATGAATGATCTAAACACCTTTGCGGTCCGAAAAGAATTTAGCCATGGACTCTGTATCATCAGAAACTTTAGACCAGTTCGCCATAAGCAGTTTTTTTCTTGGAAAAGAATTAATCTTGCTAAATGTAGGATAACTTTTCACATATTGATAAACTGCCTCCATTTGGCTCGGAATGGCCTTAGCAGCGAGATGTCGCCCAGGTGACAAGTTCAGATTAGCATCATGATGTTTCCACTAAATTATCACAGACCTAGAAAGAAATAAGCTCCTGATGAAGGGTGGGATGCCCGCAACTCTTTTAGTCGACACTTTTTTGCCAAGCGAAAGAGAGAGACAAGATTTTAGTATACAATTTGGACAGTTTTTTGTAGAAAAAAAACAACCATTTCAGGCACGTTGTCTATTTTGTACTTGGCTATCGGATGAAATAAAAACGAGTTGCTAATCACATGTGTGGGTGCCTCAACACTGTGTTCTGTTCAGTATAATTCATAGAATCAAGTGACGGTTTCCAATCTTGTTATTCAGAGGCAACATACATGGTTTGAAATAATGCCCCCAAGAACTACCACAAGGTGTCCAAAACAAGCTGGGTCCCGCTGAGTGAGGCCACATATTGAAAAAAGTGTATACTTTGGCATCAAATCTTTAGTCTAAAGACTACCCTCAAGCTGGAATATTGTGCTCTTTCTGGATAAACAGAATCTTATTAAAGGTGCTGAGGGTCCATATAGCGCTCCTAATTTACATAAGAAATGACCAAAGTACAGCATTCGAGGTTAAGACGCTGGGCACCAATAGCTCAATAAAAGTGATGCACTAAAAGAAAACGTCTCTTTTATGAAAAATAATACTATCTTCAGGCAATTGCACAGCTGTGTGTGCCTTTTATCCGAGTGTGGCTAATTGCAAAATGAACTTGCGGGCCACGGTTCCGAAATTGTTTCTTTTGCTTCAACTTGCAACTCCCTCTCTCTCCTCCTCTTTCAGAGGATCAACGCTAGGAGCCCCTTTGCTCCCTCCCCACGGGCCCTCACCCCTCCACATTTTAATCTTGGAGGGGGGGCACATGATTAAGCCTGCTTCTGCAACTGCTGAATCATTTTCACACCTGTTCGATTTAGAATGGTTCTACTCCTGCTTTCATAGACTTGATCTCTTATCTGACCTCCACAGCCGCCATTTTGGAAGTCATGTAATTCATCGCTTCTAAATACTTAACCTAGTCTCCTTCAATGTACAATAAGGAAATTATTCCAACCCCTCCCCCTTCTTTGTGAGAACGTTTGAGATATTCCAACTTGTGCCGCTGCTTACCATTCCAAATTCGTTCTTTTGCAACTTTCTTTTAAATCCTTCCCCTCTGTTTCATGCCACAATCCCAGTGTCTTCTGCTTCTTAGGTGGCAGGGCTGCCATGTAACTGGATTTTAAAACTTGTGCATGTCGCTGGCGCGTCTGGTCCGCCTTGATGTTCACTGTAATCCTGGTGGCTGGAATGCTGTTCCATTGCCCCATGCATGCTCTGTATATGCAATGGCACCAATATTCCTGCCTCGAGGACTATTAGTTCACCTGACCGCTGCATGAGCAATGTGGGAAACCAAAGGGTGTCTCACCCACTAGTCCCTTGGGATCTGTCATCCAGGAGGCAGAGGCATGGCCATCGCCATTGGATCCAGACCCAGGGGGTGGACCAGTGTGGGAGGGATCACCTGAATGGGGGGGTCCTTCGGGAGTGGGACACCTGGAGGAGGGACGCAATATCCCAACACCCATTTCATACTATCTAGGAACCTTATACCCCTTTCCCCTCTTTCCTACACACTCTCTGCAGCACAGACAAAGCACTTCAGAAAAAGGCAGACTCACACACAACCAGCCAATTTGACATGTCCCAATATCAGGATCAGGCAGAGTCAGGCACTTAATCTTGATGACTCGCACCTGAATCCTGTTCTCTTTCCCCACTGGGATAAAAGGCAGAGCATGAGAGCATCCCGAGAGGTAAGGGGAGAAAGGCAAGCAGAACCAGTAAAGTGGCAGGAGAGCAGATCCCGTGAAATTAGAGCTACTATGGGAGCAGGGCAAAAGGGGCAAAGAGGCCAGAGAAGGGCCGTGGCCCTGCCAGCTGCACAGTTAAGGTCGTGCAGACTTTTCAAAGGAAATCTCCCCGCCAATGTATAAGGTGAAGACGGATCCTCCTTTGGGAGAATGACGGAGTTGGAAGGAGGTGAGCCGTGTTGTGCCGTTAGCCTTGGCTTCAAGGAAACGCATAGTATCCAGCAGTACCGGCTAGTGAATTATGAGACCAGCTCGCACTATGAGACTGGCTGGGGTGGGGGGGCACCACCACATGTCATGCGAAGGGAGCCCCCTTGGACTTTTAAAAAATAAAGAAATATATCTATTCTTTTTTAGTAGTCACTCTGCCTTGATAAAGAAATTATTTCCATTATTGTTTGGTCCTTAACGGAAATAATTTATTTATGAAGTCGGAGGGACGTCAAAAGGAAAACATTTCTTTTTGAAGTAATAGGGCACTGCTCAACCCCATGACGTGCGCGTGTGTGAGTGCATGGTGAAAGGGTGCACACTTAAATGTATGGGTGACTGCCTGGGTGTGCCTGTATGGTGAAAGGGGACACACTTAAATATATGGGTGTTTGGGTGTGCATATGTGTGTGTATGGTGAATGGTGTGTGTGCTTGTGTTCAGGGGCGCAACAAAACCTAAATTTCATGGGGGGTGAGGGGCTAACCCTTCAAATGTTGGGAGAGGTGCTAACTTCACAGGCGGTGGGGGAGGGACAAACTTATTTGTGTGGGGGCATCTAACTTCTTTATGCATCTAATGAGACTATTCTAGTGCAGCTTCAATGTTACAAGCAGTTAACTCTCTGCTTTAAGTCTGAAAGCACCCACTTATTGACTGCTGCGAGAATAAGCAGACTCCTGTCCTCCTTTCTCCCCCTACTTCCATGCTTTATACGTGCATTTCCATTCAAATGAGTTTCAGTTCATATTTCAGGGGACACTCATTTGAAGAACACTATTTTGGCACATGGCTCGATCCTGCTCCAGTATTAAACCACTTGCATGTTTCTGCGGGGTTCCTTAAACTCATGCAGGGTAACACATGCTTACACATTTCAGAAAGATGCCCAGGCCTGATTATGTGTTCATGCTGCACGCGTGTATCTGCCATGCTGCCTCTTCTTGCCTGAATTTAAATGAGTATACAGTGTGACAAATCCCTAGATGGTGTCACCTCCCCCCAGGGGGGATCCCCTTCCCATGTGGCCAGGGAGGTGAGGCCGCTACCCAACAGACCCCCTGGGGGTGGTGCACAGCAGGAGGATGTCATGGGGAGCGACTGCCCCTCCCGCGATAAGACAGACATGTAGGGAGAATACATTATGATCACCTCCAATAGACCCTCCGTAGCCACCCACACACAATTCCACATCCCCCCATGCATTTGTAGGATCACCGCTACTGAGAGGAGGAAGAGTCCAGACTACCTAAGTAGGATTTATGGGGCAAAGACTGAGACGAGGAGGAGGTGTGGAGCTATGAAGAAGGCCACCAGAGCAATAAGTGAGCATTCTAGAGTTTCGCAAGAGCTGAACGAAGAAACCGAAATAAAAACCAGCGAGGGACAAAGCAATCTGTCAAACCATCCCAGGAGGAGTCGAGAGCAGTGCAGTCACCGCGGGAACTCAGAGAGGCTTCAGATCAGGACGCCACCAGGAAGGTGCGGGCATCTCTAGATGGTCCAACACTGAAGAACCTTACTGGTGGCTGGCAAAGCAGTAGAATGACTGGCAGAAGGAAGGAGATCACGAGGTACAAAGTGGACACAAGGGCTGCAGGAAGTCTGAAGTTTTGCAGCCGCCAAAGAGGAGACAGACGTGGACAGAGGAAGATACACACAAGAACCCCCGGACAGACGAAAAAGATTCTGGGGTATACGAGCCGGCTGGTGGGGACTTGAGAGGGTCTTGGGACCCATGTGGCAGTGACCTAATACCCTATACTAATAAGAGGGGTACAACAAGACCTCCTGGGCTGAGAGAAGATGCAGGGAACATCAAAGGGAAGGTGTTCCCAACCTGGGGCCATACTAGAAACCCTAACACTGAAGAATAACCTCAAGACAGAGTTATCAGGTCTCTTCTTCAGGCGAGTAAACCCATTGAACTAAACAGAGACACACAGGTCTGAGACCTGCACCTCAGAAGAGAATGAGACTTAATGCATCTTTCTCTTGGCAGACTAATGAACCGAGTCTACCCATGCAGCAACGCTGGGCAATACGTGTCTGGAACGGACACGTAAGCAGAAAAATAAACCCGCATTTTCTTCCTTGTAGCAGCACTTGGCAGGAGAGTGATCAAGTGAGCTGTGACTGGGGAAGCCTGGGCATGAGACCCTAATCCCTATGTGAACTGTGTTGTGGAACAGCTTTAATTGAAGCAAGGAGGCCAGGGAATGGGAGTCATTCCCCCTGTGCTCAATAACTAGCATGAGGAATCCATTATACCAGGAGAAGGGAGTCATTCTCCTAGTAGTGTGACACTTGATGAAAGAAGGCAAAGAGGCTGGGGAAGGGAGTCATTCCCCCTGGGCTCAATAAATAGAATGAGGAATCCAAGATACCAGGAGAAGGGAGTCATTCCCCTGGTAGTGTGACACTTGAGGAAAGAAGGCAAAGAGGCTGGGTAAGGGAGACATTTCCCTGGGCTCAATAAATAGAATGAGAAATCCAAGATACCAGGAGAAGGGAGTCATTCTCCTGGTAGTGTGACACTTGATGAAAGAAGGCAAAGAGGCTGGGGAAGGGAGTCATTCCCCCTGGGCTCAATAAATAGAATGAGGAATCCAAGATACCAGGAGAAGGGAGTCATTCCCCTGGTAGTGTGACACTTGAGGAAAGAAGGCAAAGAGGCTGGGTAAGGGAGTCATTTCCCTGGGCTCAATAAATAGAATGAGAAATCCAAGATACCAGGAGAAGGGAGTCATTCTCCTGGTAGTGTGACACTTGATGAAAGAAGGCAAAGAGACTGGAGAAGGGAGTCATTCCCCCTGGGCGCAATATATAGAATGAGAAATCCAAGATACCAGGAGAAGGGAGTCATTCTCCTGGTAGTGTGACACTTGAGGAAAGAAGGCAAAGAGGCTGGGGAAGGGAGTCATTCCCCCTGGGCTCAATAAATAGAATGAGGAATCCAAGATACCAGACGAAGGGAGTCATTCCCCTGGTAGTGTGACACTTGAGGAAAGAAGGCAAAGAGGCTGGGAAAGGGAGTCATTTCCCTGGGCTCAATAAATAGAATGAGGAATCCAAGATACCAGACGAAGGGAGTCATTCCCCTGGTAGTGTGACACTTGAGGAAAGAAGGCAAAGAGGCTGGGAAAGGGAGTCATTTCCCTGGGCTCAATAAATAGAATGAGGAATCCAAGATACCAGGAGAAGGGAGTCATTCCCCTGGTAGTGTGACACTCGAGGAAAGAAGGCAAAGAGGCTGGGAAAGGGAGTCATCCCCCCCATGCTGATGATGAGCTAGAGCCAGGAGATGGGAGCCATTCTCTTGGCTACTTCAACCAGGGGAAGGGAGTCAGTCCCCCTAGTTTGTGTGACAAACGTTCCAACACAAAGTGTTAGAAAATAATTGGCATATTGTTTAGGAATATTCTGACCAGGAGGAAGGAAGTGATTTTCCTGGAGAAACCCATTCGAACGGCCTAGAATAGGGTGAGCACTTTGACCAGGGGAATTGAATCATTCCCCCTGGCGAGAACTGAGAGTGCACAGCCTATTTGAACTGTGATCCTAAAAGCAGCAGGAGAGAGTCACTCTTCTGGACCACAAACACTTTCTTAAGTCTTTAGTTTGCATTCAAGTGTAAGCGAGAGAGTTAGAGTGGACCTTTAAGTTAAGACTGAGATCCTGACTGATCCTTAGTATTTTAGTGAAGGCAGGGAAGAAGGTATAGATAGGTTTTCTCTTTCATTTTTAAGACAAACTAAAAGTCTATAGCAACCACGATGCCTTCTGTGTGTCTACCTCCTCCTTCGGCACCCTTACAACTGTTTAAAAGATTTGAATTGTGTGACTATCACCCCATGATCCATGGACAGTGGGGAGACACCTGACCTAGGTATACATAATTTATAATAAGGATCTTTACCATTGTATTTTCTAAAATGCCTAGGATTTCAAATGCTCATGCAGTTCAGCAAGGAAGTCAAGACTGTACACTCTTCAGGCCCCCCTACACATACTCATGTACCACCCCTGTAATATGCAAGCTACTATAACCTCCCCTTGCATCGGTCTCTTAACCCCAAAATGACTTGTCGTTGCTTCCTCACGCTACATAAAGCAAACTACAAATACCCATTTTATATACGCGGGCATCACGTAGATGATTGCGTTTGACGTGGCCATGCAAACACCTCATTCCGGGGATCATGGTGGTTAACGTCGGCACTTCAGCAAACAGAAGAGCATAGAAGCCATGCCAGGCATGCCAAAGTGCAGCTTGTTGAGAGAAATGCAAACAAGTAGAACATACGTACACCTCTTAGGAAGTACTGCCATTGTTGATCATGGGATAGTCTACTGAGGACTTACTGTTGGTCTCCAGACTTTCACACAGTTCCGTTTTGACCTCCCCGTTCGGCCTGTCGTTGCCTTTTTGGATCAGCTTGCTCTGCATGGTGGCGGCGGTCACGACGGCCTTGAAGCTCCTCTTTCGCTTCTGAACGTTCTGCTCCGGGTGGAAGATGATGATGTAGACCTTGGGCATGTAGAGCATGCCGAGGGACACGGACGCGCTTAGACTCATGGACACAGTGAGGGTAGTCGTCTGGATGTACATCTGGGAGAGGAGGAGACAGAAAGCGCAGGGCATTTGTATCCATTTAATTTAAATAGCGCAAGTGACCCAGGCAAATTCAGATACAAAACAGCAATCGCAATAGTATCACTGTAAGAGAACCCGGCAAAACTAGAATGAATCACATTCTGAAGATTTACTTAGCTGCAGATCTAGTGAACCAATGAACTAAGAATTAATTAAATGCTGGATCATCTTATAAATAATAATGAAATGCTTGCAACTTTTTTAATATTTATTTATATATATATTTTTTAAGTAAAAAAGTATTTGCCACTTTTATTGAAAATCTTCATTAAATCTCATACAAACATTGTCCTGGTAATGTAAATGGTTGTACTGACTCTTCAATGTGCTAACTTGCTCTGGTAATGGAAATGGTTGCACTGACTCTTCAATGTGCTAACTTGCTCTGGTAATGTAAATGGTTGCACTGAATCTTCAATGTGCTAACTTGCTCTGGTAATGGAAATGGTTGCACTGACTCTTCAATGTGCTAACTTGCTCTGGTAATGGAAATGGTTGCACTGACTCTTCAATGTGCTAACTTGCTCTGGTAATGGAAATGGTTGCACTGACTCTTCAATGTGCTAACTTGCTCTGGTAATGTAAATGGTTGCACTGAATCTTCAATGTGCTAACTTGCTCTGGTAATGGAAATGGTTGCACTGACTCTTCAATGTGCTAACTTGCTCTGGTAATGGAAATGGTTGCACTGACTCTTCAATGTGCTAACTTGCTCTGGTAATGGAAATGGTTGCACTGACTCTTCAATGTGCTAACTTGCTCTGGTAATGGAAATAATATTAAAGTTAATAATTATTGGGACGAGAATGCCAACATTATTATAAATAATAACAAAATAAAACAATGATTTTTTTTGTATAAACCTGGGGTGTTGGTTTCAGAGCACTTTGTGAAAAAGGTGTTACAATTACCAATTATTACTCACAATTGCGGTACTCAATTTTCAACACCTCGAAAGGATGAAGGCACGAGCCAGTTTCGCCGAGACGGGCAAGCAAAGGGTAGAGCTATCTATCTGAGGGCCTTGATAATCATATTTTGGTTGCGAGTGGGCGCATGGTTCTTCTTTGAATGTAGCACATATGTATTCTGTGATGTGATTTATTCTAAAAGCTACGTCTCACGGTCTCGAAGAGTTTCGATCTTATGAGTATAGTAAATTACAACCTTCTAGCCCGCGGTTGGGGGTCATACGGGTTTCTCTTTATTTTGTCATTTGGCATTTATTTATTTATCTATTTCTAACGCACCAAAGCCCGTAGGCATCCGGGCGCGGCAAGGCTTCTCTTGCAAGGCAGGTTGCTACCACACACTGTGCCTCCGGGTAAGGGGACAGAGTAAAACGAAGGCCTTTAACGAGTGGGTAAAGGAATTTAATAATTGATGTTGTCCTCACCTGCAAACTATGTGTCAATTAGCTACTAGCCTAAGGGTCGGGTCACATGTTAAAGCACAGATTAACATGTCTGAGTACCCATAGTAAGGCATTTGTTGGGATAACATATTAGGAGGTCTATTGAGAAATAAATGGAAAAAATGGCACAGGGTCAATCAAACCGTGAGCTTGCTCATCAAAATGGCTGCTGACGAAACAAGCTCTGTCCATAGCACTGAGCTCAGAAAACAAGCATTTAAAAAATGGTGACCCCTTCACGGAACCACTTGTTGAGAGACTCGTAAATGGAAAATGCTACCAGAGAAATATAGAATGATGGGTTTATATTTACACCTTTGACTTCTCATGGAGTGGTGACTGTAATTGCCGCTGCTCACATCTTTGGCTCCATCGCCAGCGTCAAAGCCAGTATAGCAGCACTGACTTCCATTTGATTAATCTTGGGTGCTCGCCCATGCCGATAAAACAGACTCCCCATTGTCGCCGCCATAAACCACTTAGAATCACACCGGCACCCAGGACTCAGGTATTTGCCACCTCCATGCGTCAATGCCTCAGGATTGGGCACTTCCTCATACTCTAGCCTTGTAACACCGAAGCCCCCTTTTCTTGCCGAGACTGGTGCAACGAGGCTGCCAAAAAGGCAGGGCGTTGCTAAATAAGACCCCTTCGCATTACATTACGTATGACTGCTTATGAAATTGGATGTGCCCTGTTTTATTATCCTCCTTACAATATCTAGGAATGGAGAGTTCAAAACTTGTCTTGACGTTGGGGTGACTTAGCATTTTTGTCCACATTCAGTGTATGGTATAGGACTTTCAAAGATCGCAGGACATCCATTGCTGTGTGTGAGCAGGTCCTGACTACCGATTATTCTGTTCAATCTTTAAGCTTGACAATTACCCTTATATCTCGGGATTTTAGCTCAGGGGCAACATGCTCACCTTGGAAGCAAGACAACGTGGAGGAACACAGGATCGATCCCCGGTCCGTACTCAGAAATCTCTGGGTATTAAGCGTGTTATAAATAACCTATCATATCATATCATATATGCTCTGACAAATGCAGGGCATTCATCCCTTCTCCCCACGGGGAGCAATACCCTCCCCAGTGGTGCGAGAAACCATAACCAAAGCAGGGCTGAGGGGACCCGTAGGCCATGCTGGGCTGGGAATCTGAAGACCCCAGGATGGGGGTGAGAAAAACCATAACCAAAGTTGGGCTGAGAAGGCCCGTAGCCTACACAATGCTGAAAGTAGAGTTATCCGACCAGGGATAAAGAGAACGTTTGGTTTTGTGAATATGGACCCACTCAGATTAGAGAAACCCATTATGTTTAATAGACCCCTGCAGAGAGGATGTCTACTCGGACTGGCTGATGAGGCTGTTTTGCCAAAAGAAAACACAAACACATTTGTATTTGTTTGTCTGAACTACCTGGCCAAAAGCTGGAAAAGATTTTGAGAACTCTTTGGTGTGTGTCAGAAAACCAGTCACCACTGATTTATCCAAGGGTGAGAGTAATGCTATTCCAAGCTAAAGCTTAAATTGTCTTTCTTTTTTATAGTGGTAGGGGAGATGTTAGGATAGCGCAGGTGTACGGAAGGCACAATTGTCAGAAGCAAGACAGATACAAGGTTACAATCCAGGGGTGTTTATTGAACAGTATATGGGTGAGAAAAACGCCTAATCTAAACCTAAATCTAAGATGGGAGCAAGCTACGATCATCAAAGTAAAGAAAATGCTGTCCTAGTGGCGTTGTGTCAAAACAAAATGGCCTATATTTAAAAATAACTATTGCCAAATCCTAACTCTATATGACAAAAGAGTGCGGAACAATGGTATGTATAACAAAAGAGTGCAATGCAAATTAAATGTTCAAAAGGGTTTTGGGAGTTCAGGACTGCTGAACTAATACACTCCGCTCCCCACGGTTGTATGGCACATGGGTTTAAGGTCTAACACTGGTACTGGGACACTCTGCTTGGCAAATAATTTGGCAACCTGCCCTGCTCTTCAGAGTCTCTATGGATTCACAAAAACAATGTCTCTTCCATCTTGCAATATCCTGGGGTTCCCTTTGCCATGCTTTTAATCATCACTCTGGTATTTGTAGTTTCCTAAACACAGTTCATTTTCGCTTTCGTTCCCTTTAGTTGGGATCAAACCATTCAACTTTAAACACTACCTTTGGTATTCCTGAGTCGGGTGTAAACCATTGCTCACATTTTCTTTGGCTTCCCTCAGTCGGGCGCAAGCAGTCATTCAACTTTACAATGGTTCCCTTCTACTCGGAACCTCAAGTGCTGTCTTGTAATATTTCTTTCTTCATTTAGACATTTCACTGAGACTTTCGACTGAGTGGTTTCCCCTTCGCCTGACCACTCGGTTCCTATGTATCCCTCTATAGATGCTGGCTTCCCTCGCATTCTGCTTATACTCGGCACAGCCTTCAACTCCTGATACACTGTTGCAAGAGCTGGACTCTACACAAACCAGGCTTTTATCTCCTTTGCTTGACTCACCGGTTGCGATGGGAGACTTGTCTCTTTCACAACTTTCCCTCTGGAGTCAAGAACATGGAACTCGTTCTGCTGTTACCTCCCCAACTCTGGTGCTGTTCGCCTACCTGGGTTAGTGTTGAAATATCCAAATTATTGTAGTGTTGTGCTCTCTAATAGGTGTATGCAGCCTTTTACTTTTCCCAGAATTCAAGTGCAGGAGAAAATAAGAGACGGTGGGCAGATAGCATCATGTCTCTGGAGTTTCTTTCAAGAGGATGTCTGTGAAAGATGACAAAACACGGGCAAAATACACCTCGGGTTAAGAATTAGAAATGTGTAAGGTTTGTGAAGAATTAAATTGAATTATGTGCCTCTAAATAGTGCCCTCGTACCATGGTTTCAGATGGACATTACAAAGTTTTGCAATGTAGCCAAGTCCACGTGGCAGAGAAGGCTCCAGCGAGTTGCCTGCACACTGGACGAACAAAAGAAAGAAAGGAGGCACGGACTGCATGGACGCCTGTGATTGGGCTGAATGCTAGTTGTGCTCTGATTGGGTTGCAGGAGACGTGCCTCTAAACGTCTGCAGGCGGTGTACATGAAGGAGCTGTTTGTCCAGAGAGGTAGCTATCCAGGCAGAGAAAAACGCAGGAGGGCAGAAAATCAGGGGAGAGAGGCTGCACGCAAAATCCCCTTATTGCCAGAACGCTAGATTTCCAAAACGCCAAGAAGGTTGTTCAAGGCAGCCCAGCAGGAACGAGGCAATTGCATCCAATACCATGAGGCTAACAGCTGCCCTCCCAGAATTAATCGATCACCAGACAACACTATCTGTTTAGTTATGTATAAACTTTTGACTTGCTAGCTGCTAGTGACACATGCATGATATCAATTCAATTTATCTAAGTTTTGGCAACGCGGACTGAGATTATGAACTCAAGAGTTTCAAGACTCATCGCAGGGTATTGTTACCTGTGGAATCTTTTGCTTAATCCGGCATTGCATGGACCTTTCTTGGATGTTTGACCAATACCGTCTGCAACATCATCTTTTCTGGAAAACCACAGCCAGGCAGCCAGGTAACTTTGGATATTTCATAAAACCTGAGTATCTCTTCACTCTTTATCATTTGGCTAGACGTCAATCCTAACATGCAACATCCTTCCATGATGATGCCGCACTGTTGAAGTCAATCCTGGCCTATTTCCCCAGACGCTTTGCCCAGTTATCTCAGTAAGAATCTCATCTGGGAGCCCAAATTATGTTATAGTCTCATTATTTGGCAGTGTGCTTTATAGCCAACTTACTCTGTAAGCAGTCTTGACAGAATCTAACATAGAATTAACTTTTCTCAAATTAAAGATTTTTTATTTTTTATGTCCGCTTCCCCACAGGGTCCAGTTGTTGTTTTTCGCCCTGAGGAAGGCAACCTTGGAGTTCATTTCCAGACAGGTGGCACATTTGCCGAAACTTTGCCCAGATGTCCAGCTAAATTTGTTTATCATTAATGTTGGAAAAATATTGAAGAAATGGCACTTACACGTAGGCATACCTGTTTAAAATTGATCAGCCTCTTTTCACTTCATTTTCTAAAAACTAAAATTTAGAGTGTTGGCTGAGTACAAGTTAATACCTTGAGTAGGCACTTTCATAATTTATGTTGTTTACACACTGCATCCTAGGCAGATGCCGACATTGCTTCTTATTTTGTTGTCATTTGTAAATGACTGTTTGACTTATTGTCCTGTTTTATTGTTCTACTGTCCAACTTCAGACCTGATCAACAATTGCAAACTGTTTGAATTTTATGATTACCCGAGCACCGTGATTTGTGTTCACGATATTTCCTTTTTTGTACTTTTTCGCTTCTTTGCACTGATTTATTGTTATGTTTCTTGTTTAAAATATTGAACTTTGAAACACAATACTCATGGAAATAAATGTAGATTTTTTACCATGAGACTATCTCGATTGCTTTCAGAATTTGATACAGCCACCAATTTATTGTTTAAGTGATATCGTATAAGAAACACTCAACATTGAAATTATTATTCTAAAATAATTTATAATCAAACTACCAGCAGTTGTGGACTTTATTGTTATTGGTTAGTTGCAGTCTGTCAGGAACCGAGGTTGGAAGATCTGGAATCACTGGAGGTACTCGCGTACTGCATAGATACGCTCTAGTCCTCACCACACTCTGGGGAGTCTCCTATAAGATCTGATTCCGCCCCCTGGTTCGGTGCGTTGTGTCTGTGTATTTTCACTCTGACACTCCGTTTATTCTGAAGTACTCGCCTCCCTCCTTCGGCTCTGCTTAGCAGTTTGTTTTGTGAATTTTTCCTTATCTAGTCACTGCCTGTTTGCCTTTTTCCTCGTTGTTAGCTCCTACTTTCATTTGTTTACTTTGACTCCGCTTGGGCTCCTGAGCCGGGTAGCTTTCCTTTTGCTTCGGCATCTCTCGCCGTTCTCGGCTCCACCGCCTGCGGTCGTTCTGACTGCGCGCGGCTCTACTCGTCTCCTTCCACTTATTCTTTCTTACTGCACTGCGGCGTCTGGTTGTTCCTACCTTCCACCTTAGTTTCTGCCTTCGCTTACTATCAGCCTTTTATTTCTTGGACCTTCCTCCTTTCTTTTCCCTTTACCTGTTGCCTCTATTATCTACTTTCTTCCCGTTGTAACTTACCTGCATTCCGGATACTCCCGCTCTTGGTGGATGTTCATCCTACTGCCTCCAGTTCTTTGGTAGATCCTCTATGTGCTTCTTGTCTTTTTAGAAGAGTCTGCCTCTTCCACTTATTCTGTGCCTACGACTCAGCAACCATCAGCCATCACCCGTGTGTTCCTTTGGCAAATCGGCTGTTTGAAGAGTATCCTTCACTAACCATTGGTTCCAGAAATCTTCTTACCACATCTCCTGCAAATAAGATCTCCAGGTTTTTTCTGCCTTCCGGCTTTTTCCCTCGGAGTTGAGGCTGGCCCCCTGGGAGCCACCGAAGGCAGGTTCAAATCACTGTCAAGGTGGCCTCTGGATGGGCTAGACCTTATTTACACGAGCGGAAGGTCCGGACTCAGAAAGACAAAACTTCCAACAAGAAGAAGAATCATCCAATGGCCAAGGCTGCTCTCAAGGACCTAACATCTGAAGAATCAGGAGAGGAGCAAGGGGAGGTGGAGCCGAAGCTTGACACAGTCCCACTCCACTGCTTTATTTGGGACACTCCCCTAATTTTGTGTTTTTGCTCTCTGCACTTTGCACAGCGTTTTCAATTGGTAAATAGTCATATTTAGGACGGTGAGTCCCAGAATGCAACTGGTTATTTTTGCTCCCACTTCACAGATCCCCAAAACAACAAGCTCTGGCTTTGGAAGCTGCAGGAGTTAAACAGGGATGTTTACCTGGGGTCAGGGTCTAACCATCTTCCCCAGAGGCCTGGGCTCTACTGTTTAGCCCAGGGGAGGAGCTTTGTTGTGGGTGCCACCAGGTAACCCCAGCTGCCCCTGGTTTAGGCTCCCTGGAGGCACAGCTTTCAATTCACACTGTAGCCTCCTCTGCGTGCGCAGTCAGGCTCAGTGCCTTGGCAGTACTTTCTCTTCCAGGCCTTCCAGGTTCCTCTCCGCTCCACAGGTCACTATCTGCCGTCCTGACACCTTCCAGCATCCCCAGCTCGCTCAAAGTGTTCTCTCCTGCGCCACCTTTTATAATTCCTGGGAGAGTCAGGTGTGAGTAGTTGAAGAGGGAGACCTGACTTCGCCTGGCCGCATTACTGGGACAGTGTGCTGTCAAAGAGGAAGTGTCTGTTTTCTGTGTCTGTCAGTGGTTTCTGTCAGTAATCATTATCCTCCCAGTCCCTCTCTTCCTCGTCTCAGTGTTTACATGAAAGGGGGCGGGGGATGGAAAGTCAGTAAATCTTGTACAGTAGAATGGGGAATGTGAGTAGTTGAAGAGGGAGACCTGACTTCGCCTGGCCGCATTACTGGGACAGTGTGCTGTCAAAGAGGAAGTGTCTGTTTTTTGTGTCTGACGGTGGTTTCTGTCAGTAATCGTTATCCTCCCAGTTCCTCTCTTCCTTGTCTCAGTGTTTACATGAAAGGGGGCGGTGGTTGGAAAGTCAGCAAAACTTGTACAGTAGAATGGGGAAGAGGTCTGAAAGTAAAGGGGATACAGCGTCCCACAATCGGGTGCCCCTACCCTACTTCCCAAGGATCCCTCAACCAGGTGATGCTCCTGCACTGGTCCACCCCCAGGAACTGGATCCAACAACGATGGCCATGTCTTGGCCAGCTGGATGACAAATACCCAGAGATCAGTACACGAGACACCCTCTGGTTTGTCACATAGGTCTGAAAGACAACAGAATTTTTTTGTAAGATGTTTATTTATTTATGTAAATCACAGGGAAAGCAGTACATTATTGGCACATAATTGTGTACAAAATGTAGCACTGATACCAGAGCAGAGAGGACTTGCGTCATTTACGGTGGGGTGAGAGAATGTAACTTGAAGACAAGAAGCTGATGGGGAAGATGGAACCATAAACCAGCACGAGGACAGGACAGAATGACACAGGAACGGGATGGTGGAGGAAGTGCTAAATTAAGGATGGAGGGGTGAAGGAAAGGTACTGTAGGGTTGTCTATGAGGGTAGGGAGAGAAAAGCAGGCTGATGGAGTAATTTAGGAAGCAGGTTCATCAGAAAGGATCAGGGCTTCCAGGCTGGATGTATATAGTGGTAGAGGTGGAGCAGTGCAGAGAGGAAGTACATTCGAGAGTAGGGGTGCGAGGAAAGGGAGCGATCGGGAACGAGAGGGAGCTTGGGTGAGCAGAGGATGATCATAACGAGCGAGTAGGAGACAAGGGAGTGAGATGAGCTGATAGGTTGGTGGTGCGAGTCCCTGGATCGATTTGAAGATGAGAAGAAGTTCACACTTAGCCCTTTGTTTCATAGATAGCCAGCCAATCTGACAGTGGGCATTGGAGGTAGAGGAAAAGCGAGAAAGGCCGAAGAGGGTGCACCGCGGGAAGTTGAGGACTTTCTTGAGTTGAGGTGGGAAAGCATAGTTAGGCAGGCCATACAGGAGATTGGCACAGTAGTCAGATGTGTAAGGGCGAAGGACGAGATTATCTGTTCAGCTGTTCAGCTGTATTCAAAGGAAGATAATGGTTATTCTAATATTAAGGAGGTTGAGTCTGGCTGCAGTGGAAGATATGGAGATGAAGAACAAGAAGTTGTGAGATGGATCGAAGAGGACACCAAGGTTATGAGTGGAAGCAGAGTAAGGAAGGTAGTCAGGAGAGAAAAGGGGAGAGGAAGAGAGCCTGTTTGGCTGGGACGCAGAGAACGTCTGTCTTAGTGGAGTTGAGCATGAGTGACGGAGACGCATTCCAATGTTTGATGGCGGAGGGACAGTTTAATATTTTTGACAACAGCTCTTGGATAAGGAGTGAAAGGAGAAGAAGATTTGAGTGTCGTCAGTGAAGAATTGTTAGGAGAGCCCGTAAGAGGAAACGAGGGTGCTCAGAGCTGAAGTATAGAGAGTGAAGAGAAGTGGACCTAGGATAGACCGTTGGGGTCCTGATGAGCACCCCTTTGTTGTTTTTTTCAGAATAGGGAACCCATCAAAGGAACGGGGTTTAGATGAGGTTTTCTTTATTTCCTAAAATAAAATATCTTTTTGAAACATGTCCTTTTTTCCATCTCATATGTTTGACAGATCCACAAACACCAGAACTTAAAAATACAAGTTTAATTTCTGCAGTAAGGCCTTGGATTTTGCATGTGCCTGTTTTATATTGAAATCCAGAAAATCATTGGCTCTGAATCCATTTTTTATTTATTTTTTATTATCTGTATTCTCGATAAAAAAACAAACCTCATACAACATCATTATCAATGTAAAATGCATATGGCCTCATCACGAGTTCGGCGGATTTCCTGCCGAGCGCTATTTGCGCTAACGCAACGCTCCTTGGCAGAACGCCCGCCAGATCACGAGTAAGTGTGCACGCACACAGGGACATGGCGTTAACGCAAATAGCGTCTGGCATAGAAATTGGCCAGGAACCTTTAAATCCATCGCACTCTATGCTACCTCCGCCGTAGCACTAATAGCGCATGCTAATAGCACACAGGAAACGCGTCACCGCCGGAACGTGAAAAAAAGCCGCAAACATTTTGGAAATCACAATCCGCCGAATATCACAGCCCCTGCAAGCCATCCACCCCTGTGAACACTGAAATGTCTCAGGAGCGCACCAGAGGCAAGTCAGCTCTGGAGAGGGTCAGGAAACCTAATTTCAATGACCAGGAGCTGGCCATACTTGTGGAGGAGGAAGTGACCCACCAGGAAGAGCTATATGGTGCACTGCAGTGCAAGACAAATGGGCAGCGTCGAGTGCAGATCTGGCAGGAAATCAGCCAGAGGGTGTCTGCAGTGGGGCGCATGCCCCGGGATGGGGAGGAAAGCCGCAAGCGCCTAAATGACTTTCGGGTCCGAGTACGTGACCTACTCTCCCAGCACAGCAGTGCAAGCATGGGGACTGGAGGGGGGCCTACACCACCACCACCACCTGAGCTCACACCCTGGGAGGAAAAGATGACAACGCTCATCGATATGGGCACCATAGAGGGAGTCGGAGTAGCAGAGGCTGGGACCGGTACCCAGCAGGCTGCAGGTGAGCCCCCCTAAAAATGCATGAACCTGGTGGGCCACACATGCAGACCCTGAGTGAATGAATGTGCGTGAGACACCGCAGACACCCATAACTGACCCCTTTTACCACCGTACCGTAGCACCCCCTAGACTCCCCTGTATGTGCACTGCATCAATATAAGGGCCATGGGACAGACATCCATGGCCATGGCACAGTTATTTGATATGTGAGTGTGCATGAAAAAACAAACCCCAGGAACATGGGCCCCGTGCATCCCCAGCAGGCATCTGAAGATGTCACGCAAACATGTCTGTGCAGTGTCCCTCCACAGTGACGCATTCCACCAATCACAACATGGGGACTGAACAAAATGCAATTGCAATGCATGATTGATACTGTGTACAAACCCACTTGAAGGTATGATATGCATGATACTAATCTAGGCTGCCCTGAACTCATGCCACACCCTATGTACCCCACAAGGACACAGCGATCACCACAGGCTGACGATGACGGTGAGGAGGCTTCTACCAGCACCACCACCCCGCAAAGGGGCAGGCCGGAAACAACACGATGCCGGACCCATCCCACGTCACCACAGCCCACCAGACGGGGCAGCATCCACAAGGCCACACGGGGACAGCGCCTCATTCACCACAAGCCACCATGCAAACACTGAATGTTGAGGGAGCCACCAGTAGGTCTGAGCCCAATGAGGGACAAACAGCAACAGCTGCATGACAACCTGAACTGTTGACCTCACCCAGTCGCAGTGACACACAAGGAATGGCCACACCTCAGGGAAGCCCAGAGCCAGTTGCAAAGGATGCACACACCCCACGTGTGCGTGTTCGTCGTGTCTGCACACCAGAGCCAGATGTGGATACACCGTTTTATGGTACCCCAAAGGATAGGCACTCAGACCGCAGTAGCCCCATCAAAGGTGGCACCATGTCCCCCTACAGCCCCTCTTCAAGGTAGTGCATAGTTGTCAGCCCGGTCCCCGTCACACCCGAAGTACTACTCATCACGGGAGCTGCCGTGATGGGGCGTCTGGATGTTATTGAGGCCAAGCAGGCAAAAATCGAGTCCATGGCCACAGTGCACAGCCGCCACATCAAGGCCATCAGCCGTGCCATACGGAATGCCACTGAGTGCATGGCCCGAGACAACGAGAGGACCCGGAAAGTGGTGAAGGGATGCACCGCAGCCCTGACAGGTTTCCTGCAAAGGGTACAGGAGTTGTGCGAGGGACTATCTGCGCATGCAGAGCAGACAAGGGAATCAAACAATCTTCTCCGCCTGAAGCTGCAGGTCACCAAAGCCATCCCATCAACCTCTAATACACCCACAGAGGGGTCCCAGGAGCATTCACCTAAGCGCCGTTCAATGTGCAACCTGAGAGTCCGCTCACCAGCGGGGGCCGGACTTGGAAAGCACCAGTGACCATCATAGATGGACTTGGCACCGTTTTTGCGGGCCCTGAGTACATGCACCTACCTGCACTGTTTTGAGGAGTGCACTGGGGAGGGGGGATTGTGTGCTGGGGAGTTCAGTGGTGGGGAGGGGGGGATTGTGTGCTGGGGAGTTGACTGGGGGAGGGGGAATTGTGTGCTGGGGAGTTCACTGGGGGGAGGGGGGATTGTGTGCTGGGGAGTTCACTGGGTGGAGGGTGGGTTGTGTGCTGGGGAGTTCTCTGGGGAGGAGGGATTGTCAAACATTTAATAAATCACACTCAAAATTCATACAAAGCATGGACATTCATGATTATGATCATGTGATCTTTAATGTACAGGTGATATGTGTTACATGTACCCATCAACTGTATCTGAGTCAATTCTAAAACAAGCCCTGTCTGGCCAACCTCCCCTCCCCTACCCCATCCCTGTGTACACGTGCACTAGCTCCAGGTACATCATCATCTTGACTTCCATCCCCAGGTGGCAGCATATCGGCATCCGGGGGTAGTGGCACATTCCTGCAACAGCACATGTGTTGCAGCATGGCACATGTTAAGACGAGTTTGCAGATTTTTCAAGGGGCATATGTCAATGCCCCTTTCGTACGGTATAGGCACCAGTAGCGTGCCTTCGGCAGTCCAAACGCCCTCTCAATGCAGATATGTGTACGTCTATTCGAAATCTTATATGCCTGCTCAGCTTGAGTGTGTGGATGATGCAGAGGGGTCATGAGCCATGTGTACTGGGGATATCCAGAATCACCTGCATGGGAGAGAATGCAGGTATGAGGACAAGGTTGGATCAGTGGCTGCACAAGGCTCAGTCATCAGTGACATTGGCAGCAGAATCAAGTTTGTGTTGAAGAGTTCATGCTATCTCATTGCAATGTTGCCATGCACACTGTGTCTTGCAGGACATGCATGGTCTGAGGTCGACATGCAGCTGTGTTTCGATGTATGTGTGAGTCTTCATGTGTATCACACTCATGTGGTACATGTGCACTATTTGTCATATGGTCACTTCCATTGTGGTGTGTGTTGTGCAAGGGGCAGCATCGGATCGATGGACTACTTGTTGCTAGCACCACACCTGTGTCTAGATGTATCAGGTCTGTCCCTTGTCACTGGATGAGGGGACCCTTGTATCTGCATGTGCATGCAACATGTTGTTCGGCCACGTGTCATTGGCATTCCTTTTGGGTGGTGTTATGTTTGCCGATTGTCACTATTATGTACAATTATCCAGGCATGTGATTGGCCAATCAGGACTCATTGTTTCAGGGATGTACATTGTCGTGGATTGAACAACTTGTGTGTTGTGTTGTTGTGGATGTGCCTACTTTCGGGCACCATTGCCATGACTGTCGGGTGGCCAGGGTGGGATGTCTATGGTGTGTCAGGGTGGGCAGCAACACTGCGACACACACAGGATGCATTGTGGTAGTTGAGCTTCCATATCTGACTGTGCTCCCACATGTCTTTGCCATAGACTGGCTGTGTTCTTGTGCAAGGGACATGCATGGGAAAGTTGCTGTGCTAGTGCTGCCTATGTCTTCTGCTGGCATGCATGGATTTCACTGTCTGTCTCCACCCCCCACCAGATGTCATTTGACATGCATTTCGGACTTCATTTGTACTCACCCAGCATGCATGTGTTGAGGCCTCTGTGCCTTTACATGTACGCTGGCAGGGTACTATTGCGCAGGATCCTGGAGTTGTGGTTGTATCCTGGATAGCGGGCACATCAGTGGCTGCGGGTTAGGTCAGGACTACATGTCATCTGCACATTCATGGAATCGTAATTCTTACGGTTTCTGTACGCCGCATCATGTACCCTGGGTGCTACTATTGCTACCTGTGTGCAGTCCGCGGCTGGTATGACGCTCATGACTTGTCCAATGGTATGGCACTGGCCCTTCATCTGGTTCACCTGTGCATGTGTGGCTGCCAGTGCAATGTGCTCATTGACATGGAGCAGCAGTGCATCCAGCAGCTGTCCCAGCAAGGCACTGAAGGTGGACTGGGCCATGGCATGCATCATGACAACGGTGTGTTGGTAGATGCCAGTCCCAAGGTATTGTAGCACGGACACAAGCTTCTCAGGACATCCAGGATTTGTTTTTACAGGGGTCACTCAAGTGGGGGATCGGGGAGGTCTGAATGCAAGCAGAAACGGAGCAGTGTGAATCACAGAACAACTAGCGAGAGACTGGAAAGTCAGCCGCCCGGCATCTTCAGACGTCAAACCGTAGTGCCATCACACCGCATGACAGTGTGTTGAGCCAGATGGGGAGTTCTAAGGTCATCCAATCACAAACCTTGCTTACCATGACATCAGCTAAAATTAAGTAACTAAGCAGTTATTGTGTCAGTGGGTGTACCTGCTGGGCTATACAAAAAGCCAGGTGTTTTTTGGAAAGCGAGGAGTTGGAGGCATGGTGAACCAGTGAGTGTGTGGTCGTGAGGCAAGAGGTGGCTGAGAAGGAAAGGGGGTGGCAGAGGTTAGGCATTATGGAGTAGAGGTCAGGATGGTAGAAAGAGCGATAGAGAGGAGCAGCAGAATAGAACAGCAAGAGAGGAGGCGGGGAAGATTAAGAAGCTTGGAGTGGAGGAAAAGCAGGGTCAGAGGAGCTATGCTGAAGAAGCAGAGGGGGAGATAGTACGGGGAGGAGGAGATGGTGAAGAGTAAGAGTAGTCTTTTCGAGTGCAAGTGAGTGCGGATTACATGAGCAGTGCAGAGGAGGAGGAGTGAGGTGGAACCACAAGAGAGGAGGCGAAGGAAAAGGCATAGTCTGGTCCGGAGGAGGCTTAAGAAGAGCAAAGGGAGAACAGGGGAGGAGGTGGAGACGGAAGTCATGGAGGAGACGGAATGCGCAAAGAACATCATGGTCGTGGTGTTAGGAAACATCAGGCGGAAAGGAAGAGAATCATAGTGGCTGCGAGAAGAGATAAGGGGAGTGAAGTGAAAAAGGGGGGGGAAAGGAGCCTTCCCCTGGGAATGTGCCAAGAAGGTCAGGAGAAAGGGAAGGGGATTACTACATCTAGAAAAATAAATCTACCTCAGGAGGGGGGGAGGGGTGCCCCAGTTAAGAGGGAGGAAGCTAGCTCAATGGTAGAGGTTACGATCTTGCAGAATCTGTGACCTGAACCAACAAGTAAATAACCCGATAACCATTCACTTGACTGTGTATACTCGTCATCATTGTATACTCTTCTGTATTTTTGTTTCGCCTGCCATGTGTTAGTCTACTTTGGACACGCGGTGTGCTATACCTTGATTACTGTGTATTTAGCCACTCATGTATGTCACACGGTATTTATTCCTATGTATCTTATGTACTATGTAACTAAGCTTAATGTATCCTTTATATCTTGCGCCCTGATGCCCCAGGGTCTGGTGCACAGTATAAATAAATAAAACAAACAACAACAGAACTGACCTCAATAACCCATTGGCTTCAAAAGGTCTATTTAGACCTAGAGTGTGACAATTCCTTCTTGCGACTGGGTGACCAATAAGAATCAGAGCTCAGTGCGTTCTTGAAATGCACTCAACATGACAATGAGTAAATGTTCCAATGACTCTTGTAGGAACTGCATTATATGTCTTAAACAGAGAAAATCCAGAAAAACACCAACTTTCTGCAATGGTTTATATCCATCAATGCCTGGTGCACTCTGCAATCACATTCAGCAAAGACCGAGAACTACTTTAAAGAAAGGTTGATGTGTTGAGTCCATCTTGAGGGTACGACCCAAAGTGGAAGCGTTATGCCCAATTCTAAGGAGTGCCGCAGAGACATCACACATCCATTGACTATAATGGCTACGAAATGTGTATATAAGGTGTACTTCGTATGAAGCATTAACCAATGACAACATTCACAGGGCAGCGTATCACAAATGTTGACATTTCTTAAAAGAAATTAAACTTAAGGGCAGAAATAACACCTTTGGGGCGAGCTTGCTGTCATAGGTGCTCAACACCCGGGAGCCTCTGCCTCGTAGGACCTTTGGGTCGGGAGCTACAATGTCCAGTTCGTAGAGCTATGAGTGCGGTTTGGACTCAGGCGAAAGGAATTTGTTAAATATGCCACGCTAAAGTGTCTGTTCAACCAGGCTTTGGGATAATTGCGAGGTGGGCTCCCCAATGACACCAGCCTCTGGAAACCAGACCCCTAGGCCCCTCACAGAGCTGGCATTTTCTTTCTTTTGTAAGGCCGGTGGAACACTGAGAAGTTTCCAGGTAGGCATGCAGGAAGTAATGAAGAGTGATCTAGGAATTGAGCTGCTGGAGGAAACATGAAAAAAGTCATGTTCACCAGCTGTGTTGAGTAAAGGGCACTGGTTCAGTAGATCACCACAGCCTACCTTGTTACATTTCTGATTCTTCACCTTCTTTTGGTTTCTTTGAGATTCATCGGATACAAACGGACTGGCCTAAAGACTTGCCTAGGTGACTGGCCTAACAGCTGAACATCTGTGCCACGTGATGTCGCCGAGCAGAGCACAGCAAAGCTGAGCTGTGGAATGCTGTAAGGCCTCAGAGATGGGCATGAACAGCCCCTCCTGAAAAGTACACAGTGCTGACGCTGCTGGCTTGAGTCCCAAGGCTGCCAGAGGCTGCCTCGCAGAAACAGCCTGAAGTTACGAAATGTACTTTCTTCCCCCTCTTCGGTGAAATGACCTGTTTGTTATGATATGTGCTGTTAATGGGTGGAGAATAGATGTAGCTATTCCATTGTACATAAGGATGTGCCAGGCCTGAGAGGGACAGAGCAGAATGCAGCCCTCCTATGCACTGGTGTGTGTTTGCATTACATCTCTTTTCACCCCACTTCTGGTCTCTTGTGTTTTATGTGTCTGAGTGCCGAGTGCCTGGAATGCCTGAGGTGGCATGGGGGAGCTGGATGAGCAATGGTATCAGGGGGAGCAGGAGGAGCCTGTAACACACTGGACCTCACCAAGGATGCTTAGAGTGGAGCTTATGGATTCACACCAGTGTTGTGGTTGTGCGTTCAAGGGGAGGTACCACAAGCCTTTTGGCAGGAGGCCTGGGATAGAATTAAGCTAAAGTAGAGAATGGCTGCCAAATTGCTGCGATTGCTGCAAATATATGTGTAATGGAAGTCGCATGAGGCCCCAGGGTGTGTATTTGACAACGGTATCATTAGTTATCATAGCTGGCATTTGTGATGTGCTACATTGTGCGTTTTTGTGTATCCATGAGCTGTGAGATATTTACTCAATTCCTTGCTCTCTCTGTCTGATCTAAGTGTTATGAAACTGGACCAAAGCAGGAGGTTAATGTATAGATTTTAGTTATAGGTTTGTGTTACTACTCATATATATGGCCTAAGGTTTATTCACATGGATGGCATGTCAACGTTGGCCCTTCTGCACATGTCCATTATCCATTACTGTCATTGTAATGTGAAATCTTACAAAGTACTAGAAAAAAATAAAATAGGGGAAAGCCGAAATAAAGTACTGCAAAACCACATCTGAGACCCTTGTATGCTCCAAAGATCAAATTTAAGTGGGGCAGAGGGGAATGCAACTTTATTGTAATGTAATGTCCTTGCTTATTGTAATATCAAAATAACATTCAAGAAATGCGCCTAGATACCTCTGGGTTAGGTGCGCTTTATAAATGCATAAATAAATAAATAGATAGCTATTAAAACTGTCACCGTTCAGATTGGAATCAACCACAAGGTCTGCAAAGCTGTGTACACTGGTCACCCCCAGAAATGTTGGGGCATGAATAGCTGCTACCCGCGCCAGCTCCGAAGAAGGCAGTTGACTGCAATAACTATCATTCAACAGGCAGGCAAGTGCACCCTTGCATTAAAAGACAGTAATTTTTCATAGTTCAGGAATTTTAGATCCATTTAGAATAATTTAATTGCATACATATTGTAACATTTTTCCTTTGCAACCCGTGTTTCTCGTTGGGATATAGTTTCAAAATGGCTGCTCGTGCTGATTGCTAATTATTAAAATCATCTTTCATTGGCGCGGTTCAGAAACTCAATATGGTTTTGGTGAAATGAATGATATTCATCCAGGGCGGTCATTAAGCATCTGTTTGATGCCAGAAGTCCAGGGACTAATCATCGCTCCTCATTAGGGAAGGTGAGTACGCTTGCCAACCCACAGTATATCACCATTAATATCGAAGCGCGCAATAACACCGACCGGTGCGCTGAGGCCATCAGTCTGCTCCAAGCAACACACACACACACACACATATTTGCAACAAAAACATAATTTGCAACATAGATTAAGATCAGCACATTGTGATTCTTAAGCAATAACCATTATTCTTTTTTTGTTTTATTTAGATTGTTGTATTATTACAAACATTTTATCATAGAACACAAAACCTTTTTAAACCATTATAACCAAGATAACAATTATTTCATTTAACGTGTGATGACACAGTGACTACACAGAATCGATTCAACCTTTATGTGACTCGTGGGGGGTAGTTCATGCATTCATTTGGTTTCTTCCCTTACTTCCCTTCCTTTCAAGAGAAAATTAAAATGCATATTACTTTTGATCACTGCATGCCATAACATACTGTGGATTTATACAGCATGTGTTCATCCCTGCAGGGGTATCTTGGCACGGTAGACCCATATCACATGTTTATGGATATCCAATTCAACGATCCTACGGTTAATTACGGTTGACAGCCATATTGCAATACCTACTTTAAAATTGAAAACATGTGCTATCAAATAAATTAGTATCCGGCGCGGGTTTTCTTGTTTGATGATTAGCCCTTTCATGTTTTTGCATGACTCTTGCAACATTTGTTTTTTTCCGGCCACCATGGAAACTTCCATGGCGGCCATTTTTTTTAAAAACATTTTTTACAATGTACTTTAGTGGCCACCATGGAAGGGGAGTAGGGATTGGAAGTAGTCCCTTCTCCCCTTCCATGGCAGTCATTTTCTTTGGTTACTATGGCGGCCACGGAAAGAGGAAACAGACTACATTTTCCTGTCCGCGGCGTCCATGTTTTGTACTTTTTTTTCCAGCTGCGGAAAGCAACGCGTCTTGCAAGCCTAAAAAAGAAAACACCATTAGAAAGGGGAAGTAAAATACTTCTAATATAACCCTTTGGGAAGACAACGAACTGTAAATTCCAGGGGCTTATTTCCTCAATACTATTTAAGCACTGTAGCCCGCACCAGAGGGCTTTATTGTGTGTTAGCTGAGCTCACCGTGGTTTGTTGATCCGAGCCAAAGGCAAGCGCCTCTAATGCGTGTGAATATCCTCTAGCATACAAGAGAGTCTATGGTAAGGACTCTCATTCTTTCAGACCTTGTGCAGGGGAAGAAAAGGGATCTCCTGTTAAGGAGCTTGCTCGAGTCTCCTCAACCAGTGCCCAGTGTGTACACATCACAAAGGAAAGGTTGATAGGCAGCCTTGCGCAGGTGGTGAGAGACTCCTTTCCAAGCTTGCTGATTGAAAACAGTCCTACTATTGCAACAATGCCCATTATGGCGAGGAAATGCAGTAGAAGAAAGCAAACACAAACCCTCTCACAAGCACCCACACGCATGCCTACACACACACACTACTAGACGTAAGTTGGGATGTGAATCCGCCCAGGATAAACCTTGAAACACTTGTGTGTAGGCGCGTTAAAAATATCATATCATATCATGTATATTCTCTTCTGCAAGCACCATTGAACGTTTGTTATTGAAATAAGCCAACTCGAGACATCTTCTGCGTGCACCTGCCTAGTCAACCATGATGGAGCACATATTCTTTTTGTTCGGCCAACCACCATGCAGAAGGTTGCATCCTCAACAGGTGATTTCCTTGTTTTTTGGTATTGGGGAAGCGGGTCAAATGTATGATACTGCTTCTGGTGACCGCAAAGAGATGCATCTGTGGTACTCGCAATGGCTCAGTTTGAGGGCAACAGCCCCTCATAAAGGGGTGATGAATGGAGGATTAGCCCATCCTGGCGACAGACTGACCAGGAGTGGTGTACTGAGCTCCTTGCTATGAATGGAACTCTTACAATCTTTAAGTTATGATTGATTTAAGCAATAAACCCCAAGCAGGGGGAATTACCACTTCAGGTAATGCCCCAGGGCCCATAGTTACAGGCAGCAATGCCATCCCGTGTGAGGGGCTTATTGCTATTAGTACTCCAGCCCGCAAGACTGAATACATGTAGTCTTTTTTTCAGTTACGAGACGCAGTCAACGTTGTGCAACCGAAAAAAAAACACGTAGCGGGGAGAAGGGACTACATGTAGTCCCTTCTCCCTTTCCATGGTGGCCATTGAAAAAGAAAGAACGTTCAAAACAAAAAAAATGGCCACCATGGCAACGAGAGAAGGCACTACATGTAGTCCCTTCTCCTTTTCCATGGTGGCCACTACCAGAAGGAAAGAGCAGCGGTGTTGCTAGCTCTGGAAAAGATCCAGGGCTATGCTCATGTTGGGGCTGTCGGGACTAGCTAGCCTTTTGGTAGTAGCCCCTGAGCTTCTATCCGGGGCTACAATCAAAAGACCCAGGACTATAGCTCCCCTGCCCCAAGCAATGCATCTGATTACCAGCACAAAAGCACTGGAAATAGGTTTTTAAAAAAGTGACCTTTCTGCCAGACCCCAGTTGGGCATGGTATTCGATATATGTGGAGGGTGTCAGCAGCCTGTCTGTAATTTTGGAGCCTCTAATTTTGCTCCCCCTTCACTTCACTTCACTTCCCTCCCCGCAACATAAAACTTATCCAGACAAATCTCTCTGAAGTTTGCGCAACACCAAAAAAAAACAAAAGCTGATTCCTCACTAATTCACAAAACATTGCTTTCGCTTACAAACAAATAACTCTTTAGTACCCCCACCCCCTCCCCAGCCACCAGCACCTTTTGTCCCACTGAGGAAGTCATATTTCAGATACTGTAAGTCTTTCTTCCTCATGACCATGTAGTTACTTATTCATAAGTTAGGGTCCTTAGTATATGCAGCAGAAAGGGAGGATCAAGATAAAAAAGAAATGACTCAATTATTTCCCAAGATGCTTTTACAGAAGGCCTCCGCGAAGGTCCAACAATGGCGTTTCGGCCTTAGAATGGCATATGTCCTCCCGACTTATCATCCTCGGAATCACCATTGTCATCACCTGAACTCAGGCTGTCATGGTCTTTCCTTTTATTACAACCAATGAAAATGAGATGGGGTGAGGGGGGGGGCTCTTTCTAGAACGCTGCCATCTCCTATGGAAGGACCTTGTCACTGGCGTGCAGTTTGATTGGCTGAGCACTTCCATTTGGGATCTGCACAATAATCACCCTATGGGGTGGAAGTGGGAAAGCCAAGAAGACAAATTATTGGCTCTAAAATGGCGAGGGCAGCGGAGGAAACAGTCCTGCAGTAAATAAAGCAGAAGGCCTGTCACGTGGTGTGACGCGTAGTGGTAATGCGACACGGATCCTGGCAGAGTTAGTTATGTTATTTCTTGCTATCAATTTCAGTCTCATAGCTTTGACAGTGCAGAGGTCTGCAACCTTTGGCTCTTCAGATGTTATGGACCACAACTCCCATCAGCCCTAGCTAGTCTAGGCAATGGCGAGGGCTCTTGGGAGTCAAAGTCCAGGGCAAGGTGTGACAACAGTGTATTTGTTTAGTACACCTTTAAACCTAAAACCAAGCAAGGTGTAGGTTGTCTTTTGGAAGACCAGGAGGCCCGATTACATGTACTTGCTCTGGTTTCCACAATGTTACATACGGTGATGAGTGGACCCATGTCATGCGTGATGCTACCTGCCAGTGCTGGTTTTGCCAGTTGAATTCTGGGAATAGTAATTTGCAGTTTCCCACTGAAAACATGGGCCTACAAGTCCCAGGAAGCATTGTAAAAAAAACCAATAACTGACTGCAGGTGTCTTGCATAAAATGCAGCCCTCATCCTAAGGTACTGTTTTAACTTTTACACACACCCATATTTTGGAAACATTTCCCAAAATTGCGAAGAAAATCGGCAAAAAGAGGCAGTCATTTCTCCATTCGATTTTTTAATTTCTTTTTTTAAAATTTTTTTTAATTAATTTTTAACAAGCAAACAACATACCAAAACAAAACTTAGCGGTGCATGTTATATGTTATTGAATGTTACGTATCACATCAAACTATAACCGCTGCCTTCCCTTTACCCTCCCCCCTTAACTTGAGCCTACTCCATTCCGCCTTGCGCCGTTACATCCTCTCGGGGTATCTCCTCTTCCGTACTCTGGGAGGTTTCATCCCCGCTTAGGCATACTTGGGTGGATCCAAACAATGTGGCCTCTAAATGCCTCCAGGCCGTCAACGTATCTGCCTCTTCCCCCCCCCCCCCCTCTGCTGGCTGCTTCAGAACATCCATACCACCATTTTGGTTTCAGTCCATCTTTTGAGGTCATTCCACCATACCTCTACGTTTGGCCTATTACTTACTTTCCAGCCCATGGCAATCCTGCGCTTGGCCAGTATGTAGGCCAGGTCTTTAAGTTTGCTCATATGCTTTAGCTTGCGTGATCTGGGGAACCCTCACCAAATACATGCCCATACTGACTCCACATCCAGCGTGATCCCCTTTTCTATCATGCAGTGGGCCACTTCTTTGCAGAATTTGTTATTTTTCGGACATGCCCAGAACATATGGGTAATTTCCACATTCACTTCTCCGCATTTGGGACATGATTGTATGTTTGCGTTTTTAAATCGGGCTAACCTCTGGGGGTTCATGCATGCTCTATGAGTTATGTATAGCTGGATCTGTTGCAACCTTGCATTTCTGGACACCTTCTTATAGTGCCTTTGAGCTCTCTCCCACAGCCCAGCATTCATACATTCCCCCACTTAGTCCTCCCACTCCCGTCTTAACTGTGTTACCTCTTTTCCCACCCTGCTCATCAATAGTTCATAAATTCGGGGGAGACCTCATGCCCTCCCTCTGTGATGTCATAGATTGTTTCAATGGTTGTATCTGACTGGTCTTCCAGTACTATTTCAGACCATGTTTCTTTGACTTGGCACACCAAATCTGGTATATGTGATGTATTGCCCTAGATGAAGGCCTGTTCCTTCTTCC
Source organism: Ambystoma mexicanum (assembly GCF_040938575.1). Classification (NCBI taxonomy): domain Eukaryota; kingdom Metazoa; phylum Chordata; class Amphibia; order Caudata; family Ambystomatidae; genus Ambystoma; species Ambystoma mexicanum. Next base: position 24,566,273 of record NC_090936.1, read on the forward strand.
AATGCGCCAAACTCCAATATTTTCCCATCTTGCCATATGTCTCCCATTGTTGCAATGCCCACTGATTCCCAGTGCATGTGTATTGTTTTCCTCAGTTGCACGTCTCCTTTGGTTAGTGCTACTAGTGGTATATGCGGAGAGCACAGGGTCGGGTTCTCCATGGCTTGGCAAGCTTTCCGCCACATTTGCCATCCCAATTTCAACATTCTTGGAACTTCCTTTATCTCCGATTTGGGCAACCATATATATTCTTTCAGGAAGAATGGGGAGCACTCTGACCTCAGCAGTCTGGATCCATTTTGTAATTTCAATCATTTCTACGGATACCATGCTCATTTAACACGCGTTCCACCTTTTAAGTGCCAAGAACAAGCATGCTTGTCCTTTCTGCATAGACTTGCATAATAGCCTGGCACTTCACTCTCACTAAGATACATTGGGGTGAAATGACTAGCGCTCCTCAGGAGTACAGGAATGAGTAGTGCATTAGCCGCCTGCTTGGCCCTCACACTTCAACAAACTAACAGTGACCCCAATCATAAAGGTGAAACAGGCACCGTCAAGAGATATACCTCCTTCGTCTTTTGTGGTAATGCGAGCCGAGCGATGGCCATATTCTCACGAGAGTGTCAATGTGATTCAAAAGCAACCCGAACAGCAAAGTATAACAGTGCAAAATAAAGGAATATCCAATCAGGATGCTATCAAAAATATATACACTTTCATTAAACCAATATACCATCAACTAACTAGAAAAACACAATAAAAAACCCACTCCTGTGGAGAAAACACAGAAGAATGCAGAGTGAGTGAACTCTTAGAAATTTCAACAATGTCCCTTAAACGGATATGTCTTGTAGAAAAGGGGTGAAATTGGGGCTGTGGCGATCCAGAAGAAGGACTTTGGACCAATGACTGGCATGTTTCAAGGGTCTTTATTGAAAGAAAACTCCCAGCTTGATCTCTCTCTATGAGGGAAGTGCCCTACCTAGAAACTAAAACTAATGGTGCTCGTCAAAAGAAAACAGCCTTTAGTCCAAAATCCTATTCAACTAATCTGGCCCTTATATTTGGTTGGTTAAGGGTTTCAAAAGTTCCTTTTTTAGCGCCACAGGATATTCTTCCCAGTCTTTCTATCAAGTTTGGGGTTTCAGCATTTCCTGTTACCATATAAACTGCCCTTTGTCATGAACATTTCCATTCCTCCAGAATTGCTTGTAAATAAACAAAAACATCCTGATTCGAGGTGTTGGGTTCTCCGCCAAAGTCTTCTGATCCTCATACAGGTTATTTTCTTATATCCAAATTGTTTCAGAGTTCTGTACCTTCTGTTGCTTTTCTCAGCCTTAATTCAAAGTGTGCATATTTCTTTCTCAATGCCTCTTCCATAGGATGTTTGTCCACTCGGGTTTCTCAGGCTTCCCTAACATGGATAGCTTTCCATACGCCTAGTCACAATCTTTGTATCTTTATCACTCTCCCTTTCATAGGGTATTTGCACATTTGGGTTTCCCAGGCTCCTGCCACCTGGAAAGCTTTCACAACCATTATTCACAATATTCGTACCTTACAATTGTTGGCTCTCCATCGACTTTCTCATGCTCCCTTACCTCGTCGACTGTCCTAGCCTTCGTTCAATGTGTCCGGACTTCTCAGTGGTACACTCTCAGTCGGGTTTGTCAGGCTCCCGTAAACTCGTTGGCTTCCCCCCTGACTACCTGTCTCCATATCCGACTTGTGCGTAGCTCAGAGATTTGGGATCCCTCTAGCAATCTGGTCTTGGCGTCTGTTACTGTCCAACCAGTCCGCCACCACTCATTCGTGGTCACACCACCAGATGAGACTTGGGGACACCTGTCTTGGTTCTTTCTCCGGCCTCAATTACTCAGATAGAACACCAACATTTAGGTGTTAGGCTCGCCGCTTGTTCGGTCTTCTTGCTGCCACAGGCTCTGCGGCTCAGCTTGGCTCCACCCCTCCAAGACGTCAACATTGCGGAGGCTCGCCTCTGAGTAGCGATTTCCGTCCCCTGCGAAGGAGTTTCATCTCTTATACACATCATAGGAATACACAGAACGGTGTCCTTCGCTGGCTATACCGTTCAGGCTGTGTTCAGCATTGCCTGAAACTGACAGGATGGAAATATAGCTGGGTGTTGTAGTCAAAGAGTTTGAGGAAATGTCACTATTCGGTGAAACCAATGCCATGTCAAAAACAAGGGGGTTCTGTTGATGTTCTTTCACTGTGATGTTCAGGTGAGATATAGCATTACCTGAAACCAAAGAGATAGAGTAACTGTCACTGTTTGGCAGTTTCAAAACAGAAGTACAACAGTCTTTCCAGTTCCCATCCAGGCAGACAATGTATTCCAGACAGCGAGTTCCTTATCGTAATGGGAGTCCATGTGCCCAAGAGGGGAGTCTCTCCCAGTGAGGTCCCACTTGCCCAGGCTCCTAGGGAAGGACTTGCTGACTGGGCTCACCACTCTACCCTCAAAGGGGGGAGGGGCTCCCCTGGGGAGAAGGGGTGAATAGTGCAGATTCATCACAGATAAGACATTTAATAACTTTCCTGCAGACTTTGCTGGTCAAAAGAAAGTACCTTCCATATGGTTCGCTCTTCCTCAGGAAAACAAGGGGTTTTCCCAGAACCTCTCCAGGTTCCCTTTTAACATAATTCTCTTTAAAAGAAGATGTGTGGGTCTTGGACTCCCCGAAGTCCTATGGCCCTCTGGCAGACTTGCTTTCTCTCAATCAAGGTAATTCACATAGGACGCTTGCTCAGGTTTCTCAGCATCCCATAACCTTGTTGGCTTTCTTAGCCTTGATTCAAATTGTTTGTACCTCTCTCGTTCTGATTCACATGGTGCGCCTGCGTGCTTGCGTTTCTCAGATTTCAGTGGCCTCATTGGCTGTCCCAGCATTGATTCAAAGTGTTTGTACCCCTCAGTGGTAGTCGTTCTGTGAGAGCGTTTGCTTACTTGCTGCTGCTTTTCTCTGCAGGCAATGCCCTTTGGGTTAGAGCTTGGGATCCGGGCTCTCCCCAGTGATCTGGTCTCTGCATCGGTTACCAGGCTCAGGCTCAACACAGCTTTGCTGTGGTTGTGTCACCAGAGGAAATGGGCGCTTCTCCATCCGCACATCTTCTCCCGACCTTAGATTCTTGGTCAGACAGCACACTAGCCTTCTGGCATCAGACTAGCTTTTGGCTTGCTCTCCACACTACCGCAGGCTCTGCAGTTCAGCGTGACTCTGCCCCTCCACGATGCCCTGTCTATAGAGGCTCACCTCTGCGTAGGAATCACTCTCTTGCCTGCTTTGGAGTAACCGCTCCATTCACAATTTTTCCTGGGTTTATGTACGTCATCACAAACAAAAATGGTGTGTCCTCATTCTTTGACTGTGGCGCTCAGATGAAGTCCTGCATTATTTGATGGCAAATAGATGGTAGGAATTTCACTGGTTGGTGGAGTCAAAACAGGAGTAAAATCAGTCCCATATAGGCAGACAATGTATTCTTAACTGGGAGTCCTTGTCCCCGAGAGGGGAGTCACTCGCAGTGGAGGTCCCACTTGCCCAAATCGCTAGGGAGGGTCTTGGGCAGCAGGCTCACCTCTATAGCCTCACAGGAGGTGGCTCCCCTCTGGGGAGAAGGGACACATGGACCAGATTAATCACAGGATTTAGCAGTTACAACGGTTCCAAAAGGTGGACAAGGGGGTCCGAGCCTCTCAATAGTAACCTATTCTGGTTGGGTAGTTTGACAATGTCGAACCAGGCTTCTGCGTGCTGTCGAAGCATTAGTTCGAAGATGCACGCAGAGTTCCAAAGCAGCGCTGCAGGTATTGTGTCAGGTCAAAGGGTGTTGAATGCAGTTTGTAGCTGTGCAAACATGATTTCAGCTGCTATTTAACCCTCTATCGCCCTTCTCAGTCTAAGATGAATCAAGGAAGAAGTGGGAGATTGGATAAAAGTAAGCCTGCATCAAGGGGTCCAAGCCCTGCCACTGTGCCAAGTGATCTTTGCCTTCTAGCATCATATGCAACGTGCTCTGCTCTGCAGGGAGAGGAGGAGACATGAAGGAAAGAGAAGCCCACTGAAGATCTAGATGGAGAAACCCTTCCTACAATCATTTCTGATTACTTTAACCCTGCCCTTCCCAATCCTGAAGATTTAAAGGCCCTTTGTTGTCCAATACACTGGTGTCTGTTCTTTGCAGGCCCCTGTGAAGCACGGTTTCCAGGAGATCGTCTGGTGAGGATCCCTGAGCTGGAGGGGAGGGGTTACCTGCCACCCGGCCTTTTCTCTCACTTGCTGAAGCAGCGCTAGGGAGGCTAGTCATGGATTCACAATGACTTTCCCTTGCTGAGCTCACAGGGCTGAACATGAGCAGGATAGAAATTGGATGTGGATTTAATAATTGTCGGCACTATCAGTGGCCACACCAAAACCAGATCGAGAGGCTCACAATGATGTGCTGCAAGTTAAATGCCCCATGTGTGCAGAAACATTTGTAGTCCAGAAGCTGATGATAAGGTCACATGTGATCTTTGAGCCTGCTCCGTGGCACTGGACAGCAGGTGCTGCAGATGCCGGGAGATGGATGTGGTAGGGCACATGTGATCTTTGAGCCTGCTCCGTGGCACTGGACAGCAGGTGCTGCAGATGCCGGGAGATGGATGTAGCAGGGCACATGTGATCTTTGAGCCTGCTCCGTGGCACTGGACAGCAGGTGCTGTAGATTTGGGAAGACGGATGTAGCAGGGCACATGTGATCTTTGAGCCTGCTCTATGCCACTAGAGGGCAGGTGCTGCAGATGCCGAGAGATGGATGTGGTAGGGCACATGTGATCTTTGAGCCTGCTCTGTGCCAGTGGAGAGCAGGTGCTGCAGATGCCGGGAGACGGGTGTGGTAGGTCACACGTGATTTTTGAGCCTGCTCAGTGCCACTGGAGAGCAGGTGCTGCAGATGCCGGGAGTCGGATGTGGCAGGGCACATGTGATCTTTGAGCCTGCTCTGTAACACTGTAGAGCAGGTGCTTCAGATGCCGGGAGATGGATGTGGTAGGGCACATGTGATCTTTGAGCCTGCTCCGTGCCACTGGACAGCAGGTGCTGCAGATGCCGGGAGACAGATGTAGCAGGGCACATGTGATCTTTGAGCCTGCTCCGTGCCACTGGAGAGCAGGTGCTGCAGATGCCGGGAGACGGATGTGGTAGGTCACACGTGATCTTTCAGACTGTTCCGTGCCACTGGAGAGCAGGTGCTGCAGATGCCAGTATACAGATGTGATAGGGCACATGTGATCTTTGAGCCTGCTCCGTGCCACTGGAGAGCAGGTGGGGTGTGGAGAGGGGGTGTTGCAGACTAACCAAACAGAATGCGCCCCAAAGACCATACCACAGTGTCCTGCTAAAACAAACAAGTATTTAGGCGCAACAGTAGTGATTTATTCCCAACTCCCCTGAGAGAGCAACTGTTTATGATCTACCAGGTCCCGTAGAAACACGGTATTCAGAACTGCATCTCCCAAAATGCATCATGGTTTTGAAATAAATCCAAAACCTAGAGTGGATTCCGGAATGTCTTCCGGTGATTCTGAAAATAGGTATGGGATGGGGAAACGGATCCAGAGAGACCCCTTTGTCAACTAATTTATCCCAGCCCCTACTTCCTAGTTTTATTTTGTTTAATAAAACTCCTTAACTTTATTCCAGTGTCAGTAGCTCTTGCTCCCTCAGACAAATGCCATCAATAAATTGGCCAATCTTAATAACCTGGGTCACTTGGCAGTTTAGGAAGCTATCACCTCAGGTATGCTTGCACCAGTAACACTCATCGGTGTAGACGCTCGATGCAAGTCTCCTTTTTGCTGTTGAAAATCCGCACTGCACGGTTGCAGAATTGCCCACACTGGGAGGGGGATTGCAAAGGACCTGCATGGCTTATGCAATAAGACCCCATGCTAAATAAACATTGCACAAGTGCCAAAAAAGCGGAAAAACATACATCGAGCACTATTTTTTCGGCCTCTGTAATCATGAATGGAGCAAAACAGCTTTTCACCAGAGTAATGTAAAATTATTTGCACGTGACTAAGCAAAACAAATTGCAAACCGACTTTACACTTTTTTGCTGCCCCCACAACTACGCGTTGATCGACTTTTCAAAATGGGAGTGAGGGGTTGTTTGTATAAAAATCAGCTTGCTCTGTGACCTACTACATGTATTTGCACTGATTGAAACATGACCTAATAGTTAATTTCAATTGTGTGATGCTGGGCAGGCCGCATTACGTCACTGTGCTTCAAATAGCTTATCTGCAGCCATAGAGAGTGATTAGGATCAGGTGAACTCATAACCATTCTATAAACGTTCTTCATATATACAATAAAAGTTCTGGAACTAACCATTTTTGTCTGAAAATGGCACACATTTATTAATTTATTTATTATTTCATGTACTGATTCAGCTTCTGCAGTTGTGCTATCAGTTCCATTTCATCGGCTAGAAATCTTGGGAACAATTCACAAAATAGCCAGGAGAAAGGTTGCCCTACCCCTAACTTACACCTGGAGCTGGTTTTTGGATTTGCAAAAATAGGTGAGTCCTAGTAACTTACAAGATAGGTGTCATTCAGAGTTAGGCGTGAATCGGTCTGCCACCTCCAGGCGTAGGTCTAGACTAAGTTAGACGTACTCCCCATTTGAGAACACGGCCCATGGTGTTACCCCTAATGTCACCTCTGTCGTTGCCGGCAGAAGGACCTACAGTAACACGAGCGAGGGCGACAGGGGGCGCTTGCACTATATCGCCCGAGCTCATGGTGGGCCGCTATTCGAAGATAACGAGGCGCTTCGCCTTCCAGCGCAAAGAGGCCTTAAATTGTAAATTACAGTTGTTGGCAATGGAATGTACATTAGGAGTTCATTAAATTAGAGTTGGTTAATTACTGCATCTCATTAGCATTAATGAGCAGTACAGCTGCGACTTTGTTTTCAGCCAGCGAGGAGACCATATATATTGGAATTTGGCGATGATCAAACACTCAGAGTGGATCAGCTCAGCCTAGAAAGTAGATCCTTTTGTCAAATTCTTGCATCAGAGATCTCTCTGCAAACTGCAGTCACAGGCTCGAATTCTGGTAGGGCCGACTCGGCCCTTCCCCTTTTAAGGACGATTCATTCAAAATCCTTCTGCTGTTCACAGAATATTCTCATTGGGCAGTCTGTAAACTGTCATATAGTCCGCAAGCTGTCGTATAGTCCGCAAGCTGTCGTATAGTCTGCAAGCTGTCGTATAGTCCGCAAGCTGTTGTATAGTCTACAAGCTGTCGTATAGTCCGCAAGCTGTCGTATAGTCCGCAAGCTGTCGTATAGTCCGCAAGCTGTCGTATAGTCCGCAAGCTGTCGTATAGTCCGCAAGCTGTCGTATAGTCTGCAAGCTGTCGTATAGTCCGCAAGCTGTCGTATAGTCTGCAAGCTGTCGTATAGTCCGCAAGCTGTCGTATAGTCCGCAAGCTGTCGTATAGTCTACAAGCTGTCGTATAGTCCGCAAGCTGTCGTATAGTCCGCAAGCTGTCGTATAGTCTGCAAGCTGTCGTATAGTCCGCAAGCTGTCGTATAGTCCGCAAGCTGTCGTATAGTCTGCAAGCTGTCGTATAGTCCGCAAGCTGTCGTATAGTCCGCAAGCTGTCGTATAGTCTGCAAGCTGTCGTATAGTCCGCAAGCTGTCGTATAGTCCGCAAGCTGTCGTATAGTCTGCAAGCTGTCGTATAGTCCGCAAGCTGTCGTATAGTCCGCAAGCTGTCGTATAGTCTGCAAGCTGTCGTATAGTCCGCAAGCTGTCGTATAGTCTGCAAGCTGTCGTATAGTCCGCAAGCTGTCGTATAGTCCGCAAGCTGTTGTATAGTCTGCAAGCTGTCGTATAGTCCGCAAGCTGTTGTATAGTCTACAAGCTAGATACAACAAAAAGATACAGTGGGCTATTTAAACGACACAAAGGTTCTGCCCATGATACACATGTACATTTTAAACTAAGGAACCAGTGTGTCTCTTCTTTCTCTAAGACTCCCTTCTTGCCCTCTTGTATTTACTCAGTCCATGTACCAAATAGGTACTGAGTATTACACAAATGATTTTACAATGTAAATATTAAAAAGCTCATGTTTATTAGTAATCATTAACACAAAACATATTTCGAAGACACAATCTTCATAAAACCAAATGTGGTTAAAAACCGTCAAAGTACAATATAATCATAAAGACAATCATAAAACAATACATATTTGTAAACCGTACATATAAATAAATAACTTGTTTCGGTTTATCTCATCACAGTGGTCTTTCACCCACTGTGGGCCGATCAACCCTAAAGTGCAAAGTGAACAATAGTAGTAGTAAAAAATATAGTGCAAATTCATTGTTGGGACTTTATCATTTTAAAGGACCATCTTACATCTAGGCAACCTTAAGTCTTGTGGTTGGGATACATTAACTCACTCCTTTCTCCACGAAAGGTATAACCCAATTATTATCTTTAGTTACACAACACTGTTATTTAATCGCAGTGCTCAATCAACACCCAACAGGTTTCGTTCTTCTAGGGCTATTTTGCTCCAATTAAGAGAACTTCTTCAGGGGACCAATGTAATCCCACTACATACAAAAACGCAAAAGCGTAACTCCTTATATCCTGATTGGGAATGTTTCCCTCTGGACATTTCTCCTTACACCTGGAGGTCGAAGAGAGGGTAGCTCAACGAAGTAGAGAGAAAAAAGAAAAAAGAAGAAGAAAGAAGTAGCAATTAACACATTATGTCTTATATTAGCTACAAAAAGTTTTAAAGGCTCTTGACTCTGCCTCCTACACACCTACCATGCACCGATTAATTTTTGATCCTGCGCATGGGAATATTCAGGTGTCCTTTGACTGGACTTCTCCCTGCGGAAACATCATAGAAACTTGGATATAAAAATACTGTGGATATTCGTTCTTCATCCTACCATATCTGCCTCTCCCAAAAATTAGTTAGAAATGTTTTTTTTTTATGTTTCGAAATTCGTACATTTCATTAAACTCAATTGCCCTCCACTGTTCTATTCTACAATCTATATATATATATATATATATATATATATATATATATATATATATATATATATATATATATATAGTGTTGCCATAGTGAAATAGTTGATTTTAAACAGCTTACCTTACTCCAACTCGATATTTCTTCCAGAACTTCCAAATGGATCTTATTCCGTCTTCTATGCCTCATTTTGTTGTCCGTGCTCACTGCTTGTTTGTGTCAACACTGGGAAACAACAAACAAGGTCTGTTTAGAATTCAGTTCTCCATCACTCAAGTGTTCTCTTTCCTAACGGTTTGATTGTGTTTCTGTCTACCGCTGCCGTGCTACAGCCTAAATGTATTCTTCCATCTGCTCACCATGCGTCTGCTGGCGAGGTTCCCATATTCCTGTGATTCTGTCCTCCTCTCCTCGTAATTGAGTGGTTTGTGTTATCCGACACTCTACAGTTACCTCATTTCCTTAGTGGCGTCTTTCTTAAATCACATGATTACGAGTTAGAGAACAGGATCTTACGGCGGGCATCCTCCATACCTCCGATCTCGAACTTGCGTCGGTATAAGACAATCTGATGTTTATCTTCTTTGCCGAATGCAATCCCACTCAACGTGAGTGCGGTACCGATGTAAAAAAATATATTTCTTTTTCTTTAAATTGTAAATTTTCATTTACCATTGTCAACTGCCAGTTCATTGGGGATCCAGAACATCGATGTCTCGAGTCGGCAGACTGCAGCAGCCACACTCGTCGCGCACCACGTTCACTGCGCGAAAAAGCCACTCTTCACAAAGGACGCCAATACAGGCTCCACTGTCAGCCAATACCCGGTGCTGCTGGCAGTAAGATGAATTTTCACTCGCGATATATCCTCAGAAATGATATATAACAGAAAGATTGCTTTCTTTGTCTTTTTATGTAGCCTCTCATCCCTCAACACTTTAACCAGTCTACTTGTTCATTAAGACCGATCTCGGATGCATTGGTTAAGAAAACTAACCATTGTTCACGATTGAAAAGCCTTTTGTTAGAACTTGAATCAGAGGGACTATTTTTCACTTGGAGCAATACCGTCTGTCGTAGTGTGTCATGCCCATGTTCCATTGATAGGAAATGTCCTACAAAAGGTGCTGTAATCGCTTTATTTTTGATGTTACTCCGGTGTTCACTAATCCTTATTTTCACCTTCCGTTCGGTCATACCAATGCAGATTTTTGAACAAGGGCGCCAGATTGCGTACACCACATTCGATGAGTTGCAATTCGTAAAGTGTATTTGGGACCAGGGTTTAGCAAGACCTATGTCGACTTCTGATGATTTCGAGGTAAACTTACAATTCACACATGCACCACACGGTGGAAGTCCCCAGCTTTCGTTAATGCTTTATTGTTTAAGTGGTCGTACTGAGATGTCATTTTTTTGTTAATAGTTCTTTCAAATTGGACGTACGTTTGAAAGCACAAAGTGGTTTCTCCAAGGGATATTCTTCTCTTTGCAGGATATGCCAATTTTTCTTGATAATTCCCATTACCTTGTTGGATTTCGGAGAAAAAGGGCTCACCAAGACCATTTTGGAATTATTCTGTTTCTGTATTCCAAAAGGGCTTCTCGATTATTGTGTTTAGACCTTTTCAAAGCCCTTTTCACAATCTTGTGCGGGTATTTTCTAGTTTGCAATTTGTAGCGTAGCGCTTCTGCTTCACTTTGAAATGTGCTGATATGTGTACTACTCCGCTTTAAGCGCAAAAATTGTCCAAATGGTAAATTCTCCCTTGTATGTCGGGGATGAAAGCTGTCAAAGCGCAACAGTGTGTTCCGATCTGTTGGTTTGTGGAAGGGTCATACTTGAAGCACTTTCTTTTGAATATCCGTACTGTCGGTAATGTCTAAATAATTTACCTCAGTGTTGTCACAAGTTGAGGTAAATTTCAGGTCTGGGCTCTGTTTATTAATCCATTCCATAAATGAAGAAAAAGATAAACCTGTTCCATCCCAAATCATAAGAATGTCATCTATAAACCTTCTCCAGAGGGAGATATGGTCCAGAAAGGGATTGGTTTCTTGATAGATGACTTGGGTTTCGAAGTTTTCCACGTAAAGATTTGCTGCTGTCGGAGCCACCGACGAGCCCATCGCTGTTCCATGGATTTGGTGGTACAAGTCTTGCTTGAACATGAAGTAATTCTCAGTTAAGGCCATCTTGGAGTAGTTCCCGTAGTCCTTTTTGTCAATAGTGTCTCTTCCAACACAACCAGAGTGTCTTTTTGGGGGGATGCAGGTACATAAAGAGACAATATCTAAACTCTCCAAAAGCTGTTTTTCTTTATCAAGCCTTAACCCTTCAATCAAATTAATAACTTCTGACATGTCTTGGATGTAAGAAAACATTGTTGATACGTAAGATTTCAGAAACTTGTCTGCATATTTGGACAAAGGTGCTAGTAAAGAGCCGCTCCCCGACACTATGGGGTGGCCCGGTGGGTTCTCTAGGGATTTGTGGATCTTTGGGAGAGTGTAGAATTTAGGTATCACTGGTTTTTCCACTTTCAAAAAATTGTGTTGTTGTTGACAGATCCATTCCCTTTCTAATGCTTTGCTCAGTTTATCATTGATTATATTCTGTAGCCGATTTGTCAGGTTTTCTGTGATTAACTGATAGAAAGAGTTATCTGAGAGTTGCCTGGTACACTCATCAATATACGCAACTCTATTCTGTATTACCACAGCTCCGCCTTTATATGCTTTACGTATGACTATGTTGGAATTCTGGGCAAGGCTTTTCACTGCCATTCTTTCCAAATTGCTGAAATTCTGAAATTTACCAGCATCTGCCTCTTTTTCTAGACTATGTAGATCTTCCTACACCCTTCTTGCAAATACTATTGCCCCTGGGGTATAGCTATTGGCTGGAGGTTCGAATGTGGATTTCACTTTCAACCCACTTTTGTTAACCTGCTCATCAAACGTTTTATCTTTGAAATATTGACGTAAGTGGATTTTTCTTAAGAGTTGTCCTATTTCAACACAAGTTTGAAATGTGTCATATTTTTTTGTTGGTACAAAACTGAGGCCTTTATTTATCACATTAACTTCCTGTTCATCAGGGGTGTAATCACAAAGATTCACTAGTAAGGATGGTTGCTCCTTGTCCTCCGTTGTTCGTACTCCCAATCGTTCATGGGCGATGGCTGGTATAAAAAAAGACAACGATGATGACGAGGCAGCCAAAGAAGATGCAGCCAACTGTAGTTGTTGTTGTGGAGGGGGACCATTATAGAACTGGTTGCGGTTCCCACCATTTCTTCTCTGTTGTCTATTCTGATTGCCTCCTCTGTTAGACCTCCCGTGATTCCTGTAAGGTTTCTGGCCTTTAAAGTTATTGCAACTGTCACTACTTGAACTCCCGGAACTCAATGATGTATATTGCCAAATCTTACTTGGCGTTGTTGGTTAAATGTTCCCCCTTGGGAAAATGGATCACATCCTTCCCTTGTATAATGAAATGCTTTCTCGTGCGAAAACTGCACCAGATCTTTTTTCATCCATGTTATGCGATCTTTCATGCAGAACGTCTTAAACTCTGTAATTTCAAGAGTAATTTCATCTAAACATTTTTTATATGTCTCTAAAGGAACTCATTTTTTGATATCTTCATCCATTTTCTCCAGTTCACTTGTAATCTTTATTGACATGTTCCGAGCTGTATCGATTAGTAGGATAACCCAATCACATCCGCATTTATTTGCGATATAGCTCCACTGGAGCACAAAATCTTTATCATCTAGGAACAACCGAGGTTCGTTTCTGACTATGAGCCTCTGCGGTAGAGACCCTGAAAGCAAATATTCTATCATGATTGTTCCATGGAGCTCAGTACGAACTAACCGTTTTTTAAGTTGGAGTAATTCATCCCAATTGCTCAAATTGGTGATTAGTGGACCTTCTCCTTCATCCGAAGAAAGGGAAGATTGAGGCAGTAACTCTGCTACATACTCATCATCGTAACTCTTTGTTCTTTCTACCTCCATTTTTGAATGATGTCCTCTAAACATTGGTCTACTGACTCAATACGACTGGTTCTCTTCGTTACTTACTACAGTACCAATTGTACCTAGTTTCTATGGGTTTCCGTGGACCCTGAATTTAAAAAAGTAGTCTACAAGCTGTCATATAGTATGCAAGCTGTCGTATAGTCTCAAGCTGTCATATAGTCTGCAAGCTGTCGTATAGTCCACAAGCTGTCGTATAGTCTTCAAGCTGTCACATAATCCGAAAGCCGTCATGTAGTCTGCAAGCTGTTGTATAGTCCACATGCTGACATAGTCCGCAAGCTGTCGTATAGTCTGCAAGCTGTCGTATATTCTGCAAGCTGTAGTATAGTCTGCAAGCTGTTGTATAGTCTGCAAGCTGTCGTATAGTCTGCAAGCTGTAGTATAGTCTGCAGATTGGATCGAATAGCTCACAGATTTCTCAAAACGGTACATTCCAAGGCTACCGACAGCGGCAGAACGTACCCACAGGAAACTCCTTGCAACCAACCAGGCAAAGTTGTGTACTAACACTTATTATATAGTATATTTACTTCACTTTATCAAGTGTGACGCAGCTTACAATGGCTTTATAAACCCAAATCCTTGGCCCATGTAGGGCATTATGGGCCTGCAATCCTCAGTAAATTCCAGTTAATGTCGTTGGGTTTATAAACTTAATCATTGAAGGGATTATCAGGCCAAGTTGACGCAAGTTTGCTCAATGGCAGAACATTTTGCATTGGTGACAATTTGGCACAGACTGGCTGGTGCTAAATGTTTTCATTAAAGTGTTCAGGTTTGTCTCTGCATTTATTATGTAACCACAAAGGTTTTAAAAGAGATCTTTAATTTTCAAAGGGAACGAAAAAGAAAGATACAAATAACAATTTTATGACGGCCAACCAAGCCTTCGAGGATACAGTATGGAAATCTATATCTACACGTCAGTCTCTTATTCATGGAAAACATTATTGACCACGTCGGAACTAATCAGAAGGTTGAAGCACACTCAATCTCTTTCATTGGCCCCATTGGACTTCAGCAGCAGCCTAACGAGTGGGACTGCGCACACTCTTATTGTAACGCACATTAGTAAAAACATTATTGATTTTAGGAGGGGTCCTCATCACCCGAGAGAATGGCCTTTTCCTCGACTTCAGCCTTAACGTATTCTCCAAGGATCCCTTGCCCCCAACATTTGACAATGTCTGCTACCTAGTCTTAAAAACATACATATGTTCCCATGTGTCCATCCATATGATCCTACCATATTATCTCATGTATTTAATTTACTTCTGCTTTCAACATATCTTGTAAGATATTTACTTATACCCCTACATCTGGCAATCTACTGAAAAAATGTTTCATCATTTGGTCCCCATATTAATCACACACTTTTTCCGGTTCTGTGTCCCTTTGCCGACATGAGGTTTTTTGATGTAATTTTTATCCAAAAAATTAAATAAAAAAAACACATTGTATTGTATTATTTTTATATTTGGGCTGACCCCCCAAACTCCCTTCCCTATATTTATCTCACTTCCGCTCCCCGCCCAATGACTCCCTCCCCCTATATATTTCAATTCTTTTTTGATGTCATTATTTGGGTAAAAATTCCATCGAAAAAACTGGTGGGGTTGAATAAACTGATACCAATTTTCCATCTCCCGTATTACCAAATGGCTGGACACAACAGCTTTGCCTTCAATCGCCTGCAAAACTCAAGCACTGCTGATTAGCATCCGATGAATCAGGCCGCCTATTTTGAAAATGTATTATAATTTCATACGTCTTTAAGACATTGTAAACATGTACATTTATTTTTGTACCAATATTTGCTTCCTTGGGACACTGCATTTATGGGCTGTGGTTTGTGGAAATATTAGGCCATCCTGAAATTATTGTAATTCTTAAAGTTTTTGACACACCTGCATTCATTTGTTCCCAGTAGGTGGTGATTGTCCATATAATCTTCCAACGACTAACCTAACAACCTTTCAAAAGAAAATCTCCTGGGTGTATTTAAATTCATCCCCCATGAACTAGAACTTTATTTCATGTATCATAACATGGGTCAGATTTTATATATTAAAAAATACACATTAAATACAATCTCTGATCATGATCTGGTCAACTTCACTTAGCTTCCCTTACCAATGTTTCTACACACATGCACTTAAGTCGATCTTCATTGGCATAGTCACGCATATCTTGTTCCAGCTGCTCTGTTGGCAGGATAACACTTCAGCAAATCCCGAAACAAAGGCGGACGATGTTAATCGGAACACTTCAAATACATTGGGCCTCATTACGAGTCAGGCGGTAACCGTGCCTGAAATTACGACAGGTTACCGCTGGACTCGTATTACTATTCTGCCTCCGTGATTCCCGAAATTACCGGGGCATTACGACCCCGGTGACCTGGGAATTCTGGAGGTGGAATTCAGTAAATCCCCATTCCCATTGAGTCCCATAGGACTCAATGGGAAGGGGGGAAGTGGAAACACCGGCACCATCTTGTGATGGTGACGGTGTTTCCATGTCCGCCTGCAAGCGGGCGGAGTTAAACCCGCCAGGTCAGACCTGGGGGGAACATCACCTCCCGCCTGCAGGACTCGGGATCGGGCGGTCCGGAAACAATGGTGGCAGCGGGTTTACCGCCTCCTTTATTTGCAGACCGGGTGACTCGTAATGAGGCCCGTTGTGTCAGATGATCTTAGCGTGACACTTAGGTCTTGCTCATAATACTGTGGCTCGTCCTCATCAAGACCAGGCATAGAGTTGATCAATTCGAAAGCTCACCTCAGAGATTCGTGCTCAATCTGAAATCACAGGTTCTAATTCCGACTCAGCCCATACAATTTCTGAGAATAGTAAATTCTGTACCATCAAATTGCTAGCTGGTTATTGAGGCTTCTTGAATTTCAATACACAGTTAATTCATTGCTGGCCTAAAATTAAACCAATTATATACAGTCCCTTTGACTGAACTCATTTGATAAGCTGATCTCCCCACAAACACACACACGATACATAATTACTGCGTTTCATATGTATTACCAGGCCTTGGCACGGTGGAGAAGAATTTAGCGAAGTATCTCAACCAACAGGCTCTCTTTATCAATTCCAACGTACTGAAATAAGTCTGGCCAATCAGGTAGCAGGGAACATGGCGGAATCGGTAAGTGTCTGCCTGGCCTACGTTCTCTTGGTTCTCCAAGTGGCTACCCTGTTTTCCATCCTGCAAAACCTGCTTTCATCTACTCCACCACACTACACTTAGCTGCTTATCACAGAACCCTCTTTTTTCTGGCCGGCCATGTTCGCTTTGCCATCACTGCCATGGAAATAGAAAAGAGACATACTCCCCGACTACCCATGACAGTGGCCATCTTGTTTTTTCTTTTTTATTTCTGGGAATTTGGACACGTGCAAAACGCACAGAGTCCATATTCGATAACAACACAAAAAAACTACTTGCATGCTGGCGGGAGCCCAGATGGAATGTAGCCTTTGTTGTTGTACAAGGTTTGTAATGGCCCTGAGCCGTTGCCGTGCTTTCTCTTCGTTCGAAACTTAGGCGCAGGTTGGCAGACTAATACAAGACCTTTATGCCCCCAAAATCAGGTGTGATCGTTTTTGTAATGTAATATTAGGTCTACAATGAATTGCAGATCAGTTCAGTACATAGGCTTTATTTTGACAAAACAAGTCATAAAAGCAGGAATTCATAAATACATCATATACACTTAAAATAATTCATTATAAAATCCATAGTCAGCACATCGTCACATAAAAGTATATAATAATATAAAACAATGGCAGCAAACAATGCTTAAATTACGAAAACCTTTCACAGCAAGTTAATCATGAGCCTTTCCACTTTTTTTATGCATGCTCTCCATGCCCATTTTAGGTGACTGCTGGTCGCAAAAACTGCAGGAGTGTCCGCTGAGTTTACGTAGAAGCCCATAGCTTCAGCAACTGATGTGAAGCGGCGGCTCAGGAATAGCGGTTTCAGAAATCCTTTCCTTAGGCCCAAAGAGGCCGGGCGCAGCAAAATGAAGTGTTGAACATCTTGTTTTGGATCCTTGCATAACAAGCAAGATGAAGATACAGCATTATTCCACCTGTGCAACAGGTCAGCAGTCGGCATTATCCCTAAACGTAATTTTGCATATAAAGATCTTTCAAATTTAGAGCGGATATAATCTAGTTGGTCTTCGCCGTCCACATGGATTTTGATGGCTAGATGAGGAACTAATGTTACAGAAGCTTGGGAACTCAACACATTATCACGCTCCACCTTAACCACAGCCGCCCTCTTTACTACAGCGCCAGAAGCTGGAGTTAGAGGACTAGGGTTACGCCAATATTCCTCAAGCCCCAGTTCCCCCAGCAGAGTCTTCACGTGCTTGAACCATCTCAGCGAGTTGCCCCCTTGTTGGGCAAAACATCTCATAACGTCTCTCTAAATACCAAGAGATTTCCATTGGTTCACAAGCGGACCCAATAAAGCATGGGTCTCAATTGGCAAATTGAAGGAATCTCTTGCATGCCAGTCTCTAAGAGGACTGGGATGTTTGGTGCCAAACTGGGAGCACCAAACTGTTTTTCAATAAGGTGTTCTCCACCACTACTAGGGGGGGGGAATTCATCTGGCCCCACAGTTTGGCTCCATACACAGCAGCCTGCCTAGCTTGTGCTCTATACGCCTCAAAGGAAATGCATACAGCCCCATTACCATGCTCACTCGTAAATCTGGCAAAGACCCGCTATACCTCTGGCGGTTTATTTTTGCCTTCTCTAGGTGCAATGCCCACCCACACGACTCCATGACTCGCATCCCCAGGTAGTCATAACTGTCTACCTGCTCAATTGTCCCGTCATCCAAACCATCCTAATACCCTTCTTTCTCCTTCTAGCCATCGTATTAAAGATCATAAACTTGGTTTTGCTGGTGTTAAGCGATAGCCCATTGTCCCTGCAGAAGGAGATGAAGATCTCCAGCTGCTTGCCGACGCCCGACGGTGTTAGTGATAATAGGACTGAATCTTCTACAAACAGCAGGACCGGTATCTTTTTGGCAGCCAATAATGGGGCATCTGTGTGGGGACCCAGGAGCTTCCTTATGATGCTGTTAATGAAAAGACAGAACAATATCGACTCCGGGACACATCCTTGGCGGACACTGTTCTTAATACCTATACTACCCATGTACACCCATCTGCTCCCCACTGCACCACTGTACTGTTGTCTGTATAGAGACTTTGGATAGCTGATAGAAGTGCACCCGGAATGGTTGTATACTAATTGATCGTTTTACAACTGCTCGAATGACAATTGACCTTTTCACAATTGACCGAATTGTGAAGGTCAATTGCACCATATATGTGGGGGGAAACCCCCCACAACCCCCCACCCAACGCCAAACCCCCCAAATCCCATATATATATATATATATATATATATATATATATATATATGTATATATATATATATATAAAATCAAACCGATATATATATATATATATATATATTCGGTCAATTGTGAAAAGGTCAATTGTGACCCTTTAAATTCGGTCAATTGTTCATTCGAATAATACCCCCGGAATACCATAGTTCCTAAGGACCTCCCACAGCCGTTCTCTAGGAACAGTGTCGAAAGCAGTTTGCAAGTCTACAAACACTGTGTAGACACTAATCTTCCTGAGAACTGCGTACTAGATGCAGCCGAAGGCTTTGGTCAGTTGTGCCCGGCCTACACGGAAGCCCACCTGGCAGTGGTCGATGATCTCATCGTTGCTTTCCCATTCAGTCAGATGGTATAGAAGAGCCCGGGCACATTCTTTTCTTCCAGCATCCAGTAGAGAGATTGGTCTAAAATTAGCCGGATCATCACATGAGCCCTTCTTGTGGATTGTGACCAATTTGGCACACCTCCAGGACCCCAGAACCATCACTCCACTCAATATTGAGTTGAAGAGTTTGGTCAAATAAGGGACCCAGACCGTGAGCTTGTTCCTTTAAAAATCAATGGGAACCCTATCCAGGCCTTAGCCAATTTCTGGCCTAAAAGGGCCTTCTTCACCGCTTCACTGGATAATACCAACAGGGCAGTGCTCCCAGCATCCTCCTTTCCTGCCCCGGAGTCTCATGAAGGTATCCCCTGCGCATGCCATCCCCTCTGCACTGTACAAGCTACCGTAGTGGCCAACCCACGTCTGCTCGGGTATGCTTCCCTGCAGAATTTTGGTTCCAGGTCCACGGCCCGTCCCCATGACAGCCCAGAAACCCTTTTAGCCCCCTCTTCCTATGTCTTCCAGCATTGACTCCCAGATGCCCTCATACCAACCCTTCTTCTTTTCCTTCAGTAACCTACGGTACTCCAGCCTGGCTGACCTCAACTCTACCATCCTCGTCCGGAGAGGAAGCTTAGCCGCTAATACCAGCTTACCCTTTTACAGTTTGCATTCCTTACCATACCACGGAGTAGCTTTGAATTACCTATAATTACTTGCGGCAGTGGTGCTTGGCCTATAAGAGGGCTTGGAAGTTTGGCATTGTCCACTGGCAATGGCCCACATTCTGAGCCCTCAGAATGGCTTCACGCACCATCATATTGCTGCCGGCTCATGCCAAATCTCCCTCTACACTGCAGCCGGCTCAACATTGCCCCCCACCTCCATTGCATGCCCTCAATCACTTAACTCTTCATTGCTGGCATGAATGCCCTTCTTCACCATCACGGCTCTCAGAGATGGCCCACCGTGGAAATGCAGAAAGGCCTTCGAGTAATTCCCATTGCCATTTCCATGGAAACCTCCTTCTTTATAATTGTTTTTCTCTTGAGGGTCCCAGACATGATGCCAGATGTGTGTTTCATTTAGCTAACATCCCCTTTTGGGTGAGATCAATGAGGTGGGATCAATACCTTGGACCAGGCTGAGCAGCCTTATTGACTCTCGTCTTTAACTTTGTGCCGGGGGCTTTACCATCAAGGAATTACTGCCATTGAGGGTGTTATTGCCTTTAAATCTCCACCACTAGGCTATAGGTATCCCCCTAATCTCCACACGTACACCCATTTGACGTGTACATTCAGATCTGGTTATCCTTTCACTCCTCATCTGAAGAGCTGTTGTCCACAACGTCAAACTGTCTCTCTGCAATCGAATATTTGATGGCGTCTCACTCGCTCATGTTCAACTCTACTAAAACTGAAGTTTTCTATTTCCCAGACAAACAGGCTATCTCTTCCTCTCCTCCTCTTCTCCTCGGACTACCCTCCTTACTCTGCTTCTACTCGTATCCTTGGCGTCATCATTGACCCATCACACAAAATCTTGCTCTTCACCTCCAAATCTGCCACTGCTGCCAGACTCAACCTCCACAATATCCCCAAATATCTTCCATCTTCTTTCTTTGAACGCTGCTAAACAGCTAATCTCCTGCTTAGTCTTTTTCAGATGTGACTTCTGTGGCCAGTCTCCTCTATGGCATTCCCAGCGATGCTTTTTCACCTCTGGACAAAGACCTCAACGTTGCGGTCCGCACACTTTTTGCCCTTTCTCGCTTTACATCTACCTCCACTGCCTATTGCCACATTGACTGTCTATCTATGAAACTCAGACTAAGTATAAACGTCTTCTCATCATCTACAAAACTATCCATGGACTTGCCCCACTCTACCTATCTGCTCATCTCACTCCCTACCTACCTATCTGCTCATCTCACTCCCTACCTACCTATCTGCTGATCTCACTTCCTACCTATCTGCTCATCTCACTCCCTACCTATCTGCTCATCTCACTCCCTACCTATCTGCTCATCTCACTCCCTACCTATCTGCTCATCTCACTCCCTACCTATCTGCTCATCTCACTCCCTACCTACCTATCTGCTGATCTCACTCCCTACCTACCTATCTGCTGATCTCACTCCCTACCTATCTGCTCATCTCACTCCCTACCTATCTGCTCATCTCACACCCTACTCTCCCTCCTCGCTTGTTAAGATCATACTCAGCTCACCTCCTTTCCACAACTCCAGTCCACTGCGCTACCTCTCGTTTCTGCTTGTTCCCTCTCCTCCCACCCCCTACTCTGGAATTATCTTCCTCTCCCGTCTACTCCAACTCTATCACTATTTCAATCCAACCTCAAAGCCCTCCTTCTGAAGAGCCGGTCTGCTAGCCTCTACGCTACTGCATCACACTGTTTCCCTCTCTCCCTACCCTTCACGGAAGACCCTACAGCCCTTTTCTGTCACCCCTTATCTTTAATTCAGCACTTCCTCCACCATCCCATTCCTATGTCATTCTCTCCTGCCCTCGTCCCTGTTTTATGCTCCCACCTTCCCCTACAGCATCTGGTTTTCAAGTCACATTCTCTCACCCCATGGTAAAGGACCCATGTCCTCTGCTCTATTAACAATGTTAAATTGAGTCTGTTGTGCCAAAAACAGTGACTTTTTGGCACCGCTTTCCCTATGATTTTTATCAATAAACAAATCAATAAATAATCATTAGATATCAAATATAATAATGATTCGGGCAGCCACTTTCCTTATTATTCACAATGTGAATTGGGCAATTGGTTAATCCATGCAGTTAGTTGAAAGGAAAGCATTGGCCACAAGGCCTGTTCATGCTTGAGGATGATTACTAAGTATTTTGCACCACACAGAAGATGAACTTGATAGTTGCTCACCCTCACACTGGATTAAAACTTAGCACTCCAGCAAAACACTATTTGACGATGATGACACATTACCATCAGTATAAATGATTAGATGTTAAAAAAAAATGCAATGAGCAACTTTATCGTGGTTAACATTTCAGATGAAAGAGAGAGAAATCTGTCAAAACTGTAGCGCTGCACAATTTGTGTCAAAGAAATTGATATTAACGAAACGCCCTCCCGACCGAGCGCTTTGCACCAGAACGTCTGACAGAGATTCTCAGAGCCCCATTCCCTGAGTGTTTGCAGTAGACATGTCCTCTGCTGTATCCTTTCCCCCCGACCTCATTGCCTCCAGCCTCCAAGGCACGCCATCTAGGCTTCTCTTTGACAGTCACCTAGAACACCAGCCCTTCAACACCTTCACTACTGTACAGGCTGAGCCTCTATAAAGCCCATCTCCGCTGCTTTCTGTGTGCTAACTGCTCACCACCGCGCTGGTCCTTGGCAGGTTCGGTTACTGATCTGGCCTCCTCCTCGGATAGCCCTGAGTGACTTTGCTTCTTCACGTATTTAGCTTTGATGCCCGTACATTCTCCAACCTTCCATGGTCCTGGTCCTCCACTCTGCAACCTTTCACTCGGGTCAGCTATCCAAGCTAAATTGTTCCCTAATCCTAATTTCATTATTTATTATGTTTTCTCCATCATCTATGGGTTAGAATCTCCGCTTCCCCATCTGGATAGATCTACCACCAAATCACCAAATACTCACCACGTCACACTCTATACTGAACAATTGTTCCTCCACCAAACTGTCTTCTGTCCAGTCTGTGCTGCCTCCTGTGTTTTTGCATCTGTAACCTCCATACCCCCTTTCAATGGAACCAGCCCATCCCCTCATTCCTAAAAATGAAGGTACCTCCAAAGGAAATAGACTTCCAAGAGCAGACCAACACGGGCCTCAGACTCTTATAATTCTATCACCCCTCCCCCATTGGTTCCCAACCCCCACTACAGCTGTAATATATATTTTTACTCATCTGTCAGTACTCAAGATGTATTCAATGCCCGTCTTTTGCTGCCTAAGAATAATCAGGGTTGCCCAACTCCAGACCTTGAGGGACAGATCCGTGTCAGATTTTCATGATACCCCTCATTAATATTCATGAGTTAAATTTGCATGCACTGCTTCTAAATGCATGCAAATATTGCTTCACGAATATAAATGAGGGATATCCTGAAAACCCGTCAGGTTTCTAGCTCTTGAGGCCTGGAGTTGGACAACCCTACCCGAGTCCAGCTTTATCTCCACCACCAGGCAGTTCAATGTACCAACTTCTGCATTAATGACTTTGGGAAGCACCATCCAAGGGGCTGCTCCAGCCATCAATATGCTCTTTATATATAGTGTGTCTTCGTTAAGCGCCTTTCGTTTACAATAAAGAAACGCAAGAAAATTTGTAGCATACTTATGACGTCAACCCAACTGCCCTCGATAGCTGAAAACAAAAGGAGTACTCTGAAAGAAAGACGAAAAAAAATGCACCAAATGGCAGCTGGGCGGACAAGGATATAAATGACGGCGCGCAGTGGCTGTGTTCGCCTGAACCATGCATGTTAATTGAGAACATCCCATGTCAAAGCAAGGCAACTATCGAGGGGATTATACAGATTTTCTGCTGAGGCCTGGAAGCGCAACTTCAGTCATTTTAGCAATCCGAAGCAAAAGCAGCATGACAGCGAGGCGCGGCGCGCATGAAAAATAGGAGGCTAGCAAAGCATTAAGCAAAGGAGAGCTGACAATGGCACAGGTGCACAGACACCTGGTGGACACTTCATGGGTGTTGGGCTCTACACACAAGCCACCGAAACATAATGAAATCCTGCAAATGCTGATCCTCAATGTTTATAACGTCGTCATGTCAACCCAGAGATGATAAACCTACATAATGGGGGATGGCATGAACCGAGTTAGATGGTCAGATCCTTCCAGCCCGCCCTTGGACATAGCCTTCTCCTGTTATGATTCTCGTCTTGGTTGCATTCAGCTTTAGTTTACTGCAAGTTATTAACAGATATAATCCCTCTACACCGGCTGCATATTTGGAGCTTGAGTTGGCTGTCATGAGTGTCAGATAGATACTCAGCAGCAGCTGTGAGTCAGCCACATAGTGTCAGTATTGCAGTCAAAAAGACACCAATAATTTCATCAAGTGGCAACATGCATTTATTGAACATTGTGGGTAAGAGTGCTGATCCCTGTGGGCCCTGTGGCGAATTGAGGGTATTCAGCCCTTGTCCCCCAGGGGTAGCCACCCCCTTTGAGGCTAGGGAAGTGAGCCCGCTCTGCAAGCCCTCCCTAGAGGTGTCGGTAAGTGGGACATCACTGTGAGTGACTCCCCCTTAGGGGAAAAGGACTCCTGTTCCTGTGAGGAGCTTCCTGTATCAGTCACAGGATCAGCACATTTGTGACATCCTACTGGGAAGAAGAAGGCAACATCTGTATGTGAGACTGCCAGCAATGCAGCAGCAAAACTAACAGAGAATATTAAGTAAGATGTCTCTTTAAGAGTGTTCCACTTAACTGAGACCAGGAGAGAGAGAACTGGACGCACGGGAAAGCCTCCCAATATGATCACACCAAGAAGGGGTGGAGTCGAGGCAAGCAGCGGAGACCACGACTTTCAAACCAGAGAGGATTGCCAAAGTGAGATGTCAGGAGGCCAGAGAGCAAGGCAACGGGGGAAACTGCTGCCCGAGAGAGAAGAGGTGTCCAGGACCTGGTGGTGTCGTGACCACGAGCAAACCGTTCCTGTGCAACTACACCGAGACCATGACTCCTGGGAGCGACCAGAGCTCCCTGTCGTCAGTGTCCATAGCAGCCGCAGCCCAAGGGGAAGCTGAGGACGGGATGTGGATGAAAGCAGAGAAGAAATTGTGTACTGAGAAGAATACTCTAGTGGGTGCTGACCCCTGCAAGGCTCCCATACTTACCGGTACCGTGGAGTACAGGAAATGTGGGAGGCAGCCAGGAAGGCGCATATGAAGAGTACAACTTGTCCCAGTCATACAGACAGAGGCGTTGCTAGGGGGGGGCTATGGGGGCTATAGACCCGGGTCTTTTGGTTGTAGCCCTGGATAGAATACCAGGAGCTACAACCAAAAGGCTAGCTAGCCCCGAATCCCGACAGTCCCGATATTAGCTTAGCCCTGGGTCTTTTCCAGACCTAGCAACACCCCTGCATACAGACGAGTCAAGAGGAACGCAATTGTTGAATTACCAATGCAAAAGGTGTTTACAGCCATTAACCAGCAACCCTGTGAGGAGAATAACATGCATGAAGAATGTAAAGGTCTTTAACTGGCAATGTGGAGAGGTAGTGGAGCGGATAGCAAATAACCCCAAAAGGCTAATTAAGAGAGACCAGAGACAACTAGCTTGGGAGAAAGGGATACGGTCTCAAAAGCCAAGAAGGGAAGACTGGAGAAAGCACAACCCCAAGCCATGTCTTAAAAAATATGGTATATCAGTGCCAAGAGAGTATGAGAATAGAAGAGAAAGCACCTAAGAAAGACCACAGGAGAGAGACATTATAAAAAGGAATCAAGTTCCACATAATTTAACCAAGAGACTGTAAAATGAGAGACAAGAGTGTGAGAAAGAATGAAAGACTCGCTGCCCACAGTATATCGCTTAAGAAAGCACAGAACCCAGGGATGTTGTCCAAGAATTAAAAGAGCTCATCGAGGAGACTACCAGGGTCGTTTATAAAGATAGGAAACCGGTGAAGCAGAGACATTTTATCCAGAGACTATAGAAGAAATCACCAACCCAAGAGAATAAGGATCTTCTCTTGGATGAGTCTAAGTTCTCTATCTTAGTGGTAGGGTCCAGTAGAGTTAGGTTTGGACCAACAACATTTTTAATTTGGGACTGCCTTACAAGCACCTTTAGTTCTTTCAGATAGGTAGCGTGGCCCTTTTAGCAATCGGGAAAGTTAGCCCTTAGCTATACAATTTCATTAAAGACACTATAATGTCCTTAAAGTGTCCGACTCATTCTTCTGACCCGCCACAGCCCCCGCATATAGATTTTGTAAACTTGTAACAGAAGGGTGGGGTGCCTATCTGCTGTTCCCCACCTTCTAAAAAAGAAACTTGTTCAGCCTCATGTCAGATCCATAATCATTGCTTGTTCCAATGGGTCTTGCAAAATATGACGGTCTACAGCAGTGAATACCACTGATATGTGCATCAGTATTACATCCCTCCGTCATCTGCCATATTGCTCAGATCATCTTGCATAGACACAACGACTAACTTACGATGAAACCTTCCTGGCTCAGGCAGAGGATGGTTTTGCGTGGGAGACACTCATTTAATTGCTTGACGGTCATTTTCTCAATATGTTTTCTTCTATAAGGATTATTTGAGATGGGTCTGTCGCCTGGGTTGGTCTGAGGTGTTTTGAGTAGCGGTGGCCGTGGAAGGAGAGGTGCAACGATCATCGCCGGTAGGCAGAGAACGATAGACTGAACGCTATTTCCTTAAAGATTGAAGGTGGGCAGAGGTCCAATGGGCAACATGGACCTCTGCTTGCTTGCATCACTAGTTTCAGATCAAATATAACTATATGTTGATTTCAGTTGATTAAACCCCGTTTGGATTCCGATGATGCAGGTGACTAAGGCATTTTAACTAAACATCATCCGGTGAAATTGATCTGCAGGTGAAACGTCTCAGGTGGTGCTTTGCGGCATTGCTTCATGCCTGATTTGTTTATGACATAGAAAGACTGTCAGAGGAGCTTTCCACAATCCACCGGGGGGACGACATGAATCCCATGTCCAGCGACTTCTAGGTTAACAGAGATCTCCTGCAACGTATTCCTCATTGAAGAGAGGGATACACAATTTGATGCGGAGATGCTGCTGGATTAGATGTTCTTACAGGCCAATTCTCATGGGATGGCAACAAAACTCAAAAGTATCTGCACTTTTGACTCACTGCTGTGAAATAATTATAAGTGGCTCGGATTATATTAACTCTAGTGGTGGGACTATTCCTGCCATGCTTGGTTCCCTCTGTTTTTTTGTACTTGTTTATTCATTTTAGAAAGAGGAAGTCATTACACACAAAAATTGTTTTACAAGCATAGTGCTGTATGCTGGATGGTGAATTGATGAGAATAAAAACAAACCAGGCACAGGGACTTGCAGGACATTACAACATGTTTACCATTGAGAGCTGGGGGGATAGTATCAACATATTTACAGATCGCATAGCGTTGCCCGAGGGCCCGAATGCAAGAGAAGTAGGTTGGGCAGCTGGTTTGAATAGGAGGTTGGATGGGCTTGTGGTGCTCCTATTGCCAGAAGTTTGAGGTTGAGCTTGGTTTTTAGAGGGTTCCACTAAAGAGATGGATGTGATGGCAGGAGGCGGGCGTTGCAGTGGAGTGTGGAAAGCAGGGAAAGTGGGAGGAGGGACAGGGTGAACGGAGAACTGACAGGTTTTGAAGAGCTGAGGAGCAAACAATGGGAAAGGGAGGGCCCAGTGAGATGCATTCAGCGAGGTAGCGGTGGCGGTTCATTGATAGATGCATAGACAAGTAGCAGAAATGTAAAGAGAGGGCATAGAGTGCCCTCCAGCATGGTGAGAAGGTAGGGGGGGTCTGGGTACATTGTGTGTCACAAAGTTGATGACCTTTTAAGGGGTGGAAAAGGATAAGGGTTACACCAAGTAGACTTGCACGGTAGTCCAGCTTGCTGAGCACAAGAGTAGAGACACAGGGGTTATGTGAGGGGGTGTGTAAGGTGGGGGCAGATTTTTCTAATGTTTATGAGGTGGAACCCGAATGCAGTGGCAGTTGCCATGACGACCTGGCATAGCTTCAGCGTGCTGCCCACGAGAGCCCTAAGACTGAGAGTCATAGGCACGAGGCGCCATCTCTGCATGCAGGGCCTTACAGACCGACAACGGTGAGAGTCTTGGCTAAAACGCCTGTTACATGTTGGCCGTGGATCTGTTACGTCAGCAGCTGGATAAACTGCTGGAGTGAGCACGGCATCGATAGCGGTGCGTTCATTAAATGACCATTGCAGAATCGGTGGTAAAGCACCTCTAGTGGTCATTTTAGGCTACCACCCGTAGTACCAGTGCAGCTACTTTCCTAAAAGTGGTGTTGGAGATATCAGAATGGCGAGGGAATTTGATATTTTTTCACATGCGAATCATACATGGTCATCATTGGAAAACTGCTGGCTCTTATCATTACAGTTTCTTTACGTTGTGGCCGCAACCGATTTAAAAACATGGTAATAATTTAAATCGCCCACACCCAAAGGGCACAAGAATTTCTAAATGTACCCATCATCACAAGATACCATCTGAAATTAAAGTTAATCTGAGCAAGGCTTTAGGACTAAAACGTCCAAAGGATGGAGACATTAAAAAAGATCCCAAACAAACTCCTCCAAAGAAATAAGAAGCTTAATTTTTCATCAAAAAATGTAGCCAAATGAATGACCTCCTTTTAATCTGGCATGAAGCATTCATGATTGGAAAAGTGGTCAGTGTTCTGCTACACTTTGTACTAATGTTATCGATTGAAAAGGCAACTCAGCCTTGCCAGGATTTCATTCTGTGACCTGCAATTCACACACCTTGGCAGCAGGTGCTGAACTCGCTGAGCCTACTTTATGGTTGTGTTTCTAGTGCGTAATCTCTGCCCGGTCTGAATGGTTTCCTGAGATAATTAGAGGCAAAGAGCCTGTATAATTAGGAGTTATTGAAAACTGTGCATGTATTGTGTAGGCAATGTAATGACAAACAATAGGTAACTAGCAGGCTACTAATATTTCTCATATGTAGCCATTTGAAAATGGTTGCCTGGCAACATATTACAATCATGAGAGTTAACTCTGGTACATTCGGACACTAAAGGGCCTATTCACGAAGAGGTTACTGTTAGTAGAACTGACTGGCTGATTTATTTAAATAGCTTCTTCAGGATATCAGTAAGTACAACCTTTGGCTCACTATATGCTTGGACTACAAATCCCATCAGCCCTAGCCAGCATAGTCAATGGTGCGAGTAGTAGTCCAAAACAACTGGAGAGCTGCAGACCGCTAGCTTATCGGATGCTTCCCTAATCACATAATTGGAGATATTACATGGGACATCAGATGCCAGTTAGAAGCAACAAAGTGGTCTGTAAACATTGCCACTCCAGATGTTTAACCCTCCAATCGCTATCGACTCTAGTCAGTTTAGTGAATGGTAAGGGATCATGGCAGTCCGAATCCAAAATGTATAGATGGCTGCAGGTAGCAGACCCCTGCATGAGGAGGCATTGTGGTTCTATTCTCATTATGCAATAAAATCCCCTATTTGACACCATTGAGTGGAAGATGCGGGCGCGATTGACCCATGACCCTGAACTAATCACATAATTGGAGAGGTTATATGGGACAGCAGCTTATTCCTGTGGCCAGAATTCTGCAACTTTCCGCTGTCTGGAGGAATTGGACTTCAACTCCCATCACCCCTAGGAATCAGTCACTAGTGAAGGATGATGCAGCGCATAGTTCAAACCGGTTTCTAGTGACTATTTCGAATGTCATTTTTTCTAACGCTATATTCTCGAATCAATTTTGCCGAAAATAAACATTTCACATTTTTTTACATTTTTATTTTGTGTTTAAAATGGGGGTGGGGGGGTTCCCCCAAGCCCCTGTTTAAACACTTTTTGTTTTACTTACGAAACCCCAAGAAAATATGAAACAAAAAATAATACATTGAAAAAAAAAATCTCGATTAAATGTTTTCGAGAAAATTGCATTTCGAAAAAATGCATTCGAAAATATGACCGGATACCGTTCAAAACATCTGGGTGCTGTAGTTTACACACACCCTGCCTGTGGAGGAGTTCAAGTTCCATCATCACAATGCAATAAAAGCCGTGCGTTGCAGATGCTAGCTCTCTTGTTCCCTTACATTACACGCATGTTTCTACAGCACAATCACATTTTGAGAAAATACAATTACTACACTGAAAAAAATACTTATAGGATTGAACTTTTGAATTGATGAAGCATTTTAACCAGAATTCAGCTGTCTATGATTCAGAGGAAAGAAGGGGGCCTTACCCCCCTTTACCATATTGACTTTCTGGTTTTCTGCCTCTTCAAGGTCAGCACCACAGTTCAATAGAAAAGCTGAAGCATTAAAGGAAATTCCAGATGAGAACTGGGTCCCTTGTTCTCCAGCGTCCCCTAGTCTTTTCATTTTCCCGCCTTTATGAGAAATACAATACACAATTATCTGAAGCTTCCATCTTGCTTGGAGCAGTGAGCACCTATTGAGCGCAGCCTCTTGCAGACAGTTGTTTATGCATCCTGGTGAGGGAGAAATGTTTGGGGATTGCATCAAAATAATGCCCTTTAAGTAGCACTAAGAACCCCTTTTTAGACGGTTCATTAATTTTAAATCTAGTTAATCATCAATAACAATGCGTATTAGAGTCACAAATTCATAATAGCCAAGGGAAACCAGAGATACCCAAATAAAGAAAGCAGTTATCGACATTTATTTCCAGAAAGGGGATTTTTTAATCAGTGGGTCATAAATAGTTAGCTTTTGCATTAGCCGATCAACCGTCTTCATGGGTGATCAATTTTCGCATCAAGCGTGGAGGTTTTTAAATAGGATTATACGATTCGACTAACTAAGCTGCGGTATCATCACTTGCTCTTTAAATGTTGCAAAGGTTAAGATGCAGCGTGTTCTTCGGAGTAGTGCGGCTTTGTGATGCGTGCGTCTATAAGAAGATGGGGGAATAAGCAGTGATCTCCCATCAGAATTTTAATTCATTATCTAATCACAATTGGATTCTTGTTACTAAAAGCGAAGAAGGTGTGTGCAGGAACCATTGTACAAATAAAAAAAAAAACATATCAGGCAATGTGTTATTCAGGGGGGACATTGAGTACTCTTTAGTGTTGTGAAGAGCAAGGGGTTATATAGTAATGGAGGCCCGAACCATCTTGAATCTGATTCAGACTTTTGTAAATATATCAGGGCACGAACCGGCTTCAATCAATGGAACTCTTACTCCAAATAGTTTTTTAATTTCCACAACCTGTTTCGAGCAGCTGCCCCCAGTTTGAACTTTGACAGCTTTTTCTGCTTTCCATTTTAACACAAGAGCTTAAGGTATGGGCATTGAATGAGGGTCTGTAATGCGTTCCAATGAAGATGACATTTGAGCAGGCACACACAGTTTTTCGGTTATTGAATCCCTCCTATTCCCTGCCCCTAGCCATGCTAATCCCTATGGCTAATCTCATCCATTCCTGCCCATCTCAGAACTCTTTGAGCTCTTCCATGGAGGCAGCCATCTTGGATTACTGTCTCTAAGGAAGCTCTCTGGAAACAAGCCAACACTGGCGGCCATCGTTGAATGCGAAAGATACCATGCATTTTAGTGTGGAAAATCTGTATTCAGAATATGTTTGACCTTTCTTTTGCTGAATACAATGTAAGCCCATGCCTTCACATTGATCTGTTTCCCCTCTTTAAAGGGGTAGTTCACTCAAAAATGGTATGCTTTGAAAATGGGTACAATGTCGATTCATCAACAGTAATTTTTTCGGTGGGTGTTTTTTTTAAAACACTTTGACGAAATAACTCATTGAAATTTTTGGGGAGGGTGGGATCAATAAAAAAAAGGTGGGGGAAAAGGGGCTTGCAGGAGGAAACCCCCCAAAAATAATTTGAAAACATTTTCACTGACTTTCAGTTGATATGACATAGTACCTTGAAAATGTTGGGCATAATAAAAAAGATACATTGACATTCTTTTAAAAAAAAGGTCCTATGGAAAGTCATTTTTAAAATGAGCATTCAAGTTTTGATTGAACGCGGAGAACCTATTTAAGTGGAGAGAAGGAAGAGCTGATCTCATCAGGGCCATGTGACGCTTACTGCACAGGTCTATTCACCTGCTGTGTTTATTCACTGATGCCTCGAACGCGAGGTCACTCCAGAGGAACCAACCAATACATAGAGTAAGCAGATACACCTTAACGATACGCTTCAATCACAGTGTACTGAGGCATGGCGTATTCAGCCCTGAGAAACTCTCCGATGTGACCACTGTCCTCTGTGTGTTTGCAGGATTTTGCTTGCTCTTAACTCCCTCTCTCCACTTATATAGGTTCTCAATTTTCTACTTTTTTAAATGTCGCCAGCATCAATGATCCCTCTACCTGCATACTGGAAAATTGCTCTGCTCTCCAGCTGCAAAAAGCAAAAGCTCCCAGTAGGGGGCTTTTGCTTGATTGTTGCCACTGAAGATGCTAATGGTGGGTTTGGTTGTATTGTAGAACGCCTGAACGAGAGAAGGAAAGGAAGAAGACTGGTGGGCCTATCCGAGTTCAAACGAATAGGAGAAGATGAACCAGGACGACAACCAGGGAGAAGATGAACCAGGACGACAACCAGGCAACAAGAACGGAGGAACCCTTGAGAGTGAAGGAACTTTGAAGGCTAAGGTTTCCTGTTAAAAAGAAACTGTTTAATAAACCATATTGCAAACAAACCAGCAGCAATCCTTGGGTTCTTACAGTGGCAAATCGAATATTGTGCGGGTTGGCTTTGAGTCTAATCAATAGTTAAAAGGGATACTGAATATCGGGATTGATTTCAGAAAATGATTTAAGAGTTCCAGGGATCTCCGTCACCAGGTATTGTCCAATTTAAAGAAGCCCTGTAGCATGAAAAACAGCCTACTCCCTATCTCAGTAGCAAGCGATCAACTCACTCCGCTATCTAACATGGCAGATGTCAATGCTGTCAATCAATAGACGGAGCAGCAAATGTATTCTGCATGTTGGTGTCATGCCTCATTATCTTTTCCACAAACAGCAGTGGTTTGATCATGTAGACTTGTAGCCGCTCCACATATTTTCATTCTTTGACTGCAACTAGAGTTCATCTGCTCAGGAACCTCAACATCACAAACATATAAGGTATGGATTCAGGAACTATACAGGCACAAAGGACAGCTGAAATGGGGAGGTGGATAAAGACTGATGCACAGGAGCAACGACGACTGGCTCTTAACTCATCTGGTTCTACTGGGCTACACAAGCCACAATCATAATTTAGGTGATACCACATCAGTTGTGATAACATGCCACCCATAGATAGCAGAATACAGCGGTCTTGTATAGTGCCCAACAGCTGATATGGCCCATGGTAAAGCAGCTTGAACGAAGAATCTGCAATGAGGACAGAGGCATTGCTGGTGAGAAGACCCAAACAACCCAGTGAAAGTGCAACCGTGGGAAGTCTGTAAATGCATGAACCATCCTGGGCTGAGTGGATTTACAAGAGCTAGTTACTACACGGGGACTAAGGAGTGAGAGACTGTCAGGAATCAGGGGTGGAAGTTATGGAACCGCTGGCGGCACTAGCCAGCGGTTACCTCGCTCTAGTCCTCATCCAATATGGCGGAGGACTCTATAAGTACTGACTCCGCCCCCTTGTGCGGTGCGTAGTATCTGTGTTTGCTTCTCACACGCTAACGCTCTGTTACTCTCTATTTTTTTTTACCTTCCATTGGGCTTTCTTAGCCGCCTTAGTTTCCAACTATATCCTAATCTAGTACAACCTTTGTTTCTCGCTGCATTTCCTTCGTTCGTATTCTTTGGGTTCACGGCGTGTACTCCGCGGTTTCACCGCTTCGGTGCCTTGCTGTCTTGCTTACCTGGGTACTTGGCTCCTCCTACTTTCACGCTCGGCTTCTCGCCGTTCCTTCCCTGCTGCCTGCAGCCTTCTCTGTGCGCGGCACTGTTTGCACTGTTTGCTACTTATATTTGCCCTCCGGTACTTCCAACTTTTGTTCGGCTCCGCTCGGAAAGCGGCACTCTCTTCCGGTATCTGGTTTATTTTCTACTCTGTGGTATCTTGGCATCTATTCCTTTCACTGGGTATTGCATTTCGGGTTTCCTGCTTAGGCCATTTATTCTCCTTTCCTTTCCTCTTTTTCGTCTATTATCCTGCTACTTACTTACGATTTCCTTGTTGCTATCGAAAGATTCGACCTGCAAGTCTTATTCCGAGCTCTGTCTGGGAAACTGGTCGCGGACATCTGTTTACTTCCAGTCAGCCTTCGCTATCCACCTTCAGCATCGGTCCACAGCGGATCCTGCTAGGAGAGATTATTTCTTCCAACGGCCTGGGTTATCAAGGACTGTCCACCTCACCTCCTACTGTCAGGAACTGCGGGTGGAAGCTGTGGGAGCGCTGGAGGCATTGACTTTAGCTCTCCTACCGCTCTAGTCCTCATCCAACATGGCGGCGTCTAGTATATTACCAGACCCCGCCCCCGCGCTCATTGCGTTGTATCTGTTGTTCTTAGCACAACGCTCTGTGCGACTTAAACTACAGTACTTTTCCCTGTCAGTTTCGCTCTGACTTTCTTCCTTGTTTTTTCCGTCCATATCCCTTATTCCTGCCTTCCAGCTAAAGTTTGTTTCTTTCTCTCTTTGTGTACCTTTCCGGCGTTACTTTCCTTTGGCCGTCTTGCCGGTATTCCTACTTTCCGCGTCCCGTTTTGGAACCGGGTACCTTCCGCTGTCTAGCGGTTCAATTCTATTATTATTTCGGCATCTATCGCCGCTCATGTCTTACCTTCGCGTCCCTGCTATGCGCCTCCTTCTTTAGCGGGGCTCGCTTGCTTTGCCTGTGATCCTTCCGCGGCCTTCTGCATTGTTTATTTTTTGTATTTGTTATTCCTTTTCTTACCACTCACCTGCTTTAAACTCTCCGAGTTATTCTGCTTCTATTTTGGAGGCTAAGGCCTTCATTCCCAGGGAGTAGCAGCTTCTACTCCCGTTTGCCTCGTCCCATTTGTTCCTGCTCTGCACTCCGGAACGTTTAAACTCCATTCAAGACTCTTGGACATCAGGGTTTTTTCCGCCACTTGGCTTTTTCCCTGCTTTGGGGCTGGCTCCCCGGGGTCCCCCAAGGGCAGGTTCCAGCTCTGCCAAGGTGGCCTCCGGGGGAGCCAGACCCTACTTACACGAACGGAAGGACCACAAGCCTAAAGAAAAGCTCTATTCCGATAAGAAAAAGAGGAGCAAGTCATCTGGTACTGTATCCGAGGACATTACTTCAGTGGAATCAGGTGAGGAGGATTGGGAGGGTACGCAGGGATCTGACAGCATACAACGCCCAAGGATACCCATGGCGTCCCTGGAACAGTATCAGGAACTGGCAGCTGCCATGCAGAACCTTACGGTTGAAGTACAGGCCTTACGTAATGAGAATATCGGCTTGAGGCAGCAGGTGGTGATGCGCCGCGAGGACCAGGGGGACTTACCGCCCATGGCTTTGTCCTTCGGTAAATACGACGGACATCCTGGGGGTCTGAAGGACTTCCTTGACGCCTGCCAGGTCTATTTCACTTTTAGACCTTATGCTTATGACACCGCTCGATCCAGAGTAGGATTCATTATCGCCAACCTTATGGGTAATGCTTTATCCTGGGCCACTCCCTTGGTCACCAGGAATGATCCCTCCTTAAACAACTTTGATCACTTTGTGGGATCGCTTAAAGCACAATTCGACCGACCAGAAGTGCTGTACACCTCTCTTGATGCAATACTCGATGTGCAGCAGGGAACCACAGACCTACAGACGTACATATCCCGTTTTATGAGACTAGCAGCTAAGTCCGACTGGCCAGCTTCCGCCAAGCAGACCATTTTCCGCCGGGGTCTCCAAGACGAGATTAAGGATGAACTAGCCAGAGTGGCCAGGCCAACCTCCTTCCAGGATTTGGTAACATCATCTTTACAGATTGAGTATCGTATACTAGAACGTCGACAGGAAAGAAGGAGAGGGCGCAGCGTTCCTCAGACATTCACACCGCCTTCCCAATCACCGTCACCTAGGAACACGCATTCTGCAGAAGAACCAATGCAGATTGGATCCATGCGAGGACCGTTAACCCAGGAAGAGAGAAGAGGACGTCGTGAAGCTGGGCTATGTATGTATTGTGGTTCTTCCAAACATCTCTTAAGGAACTGTCCAGAAGTACCACCCAGGAGGAAGGAAAACTCCAGCCCCCGATCTTACACAAGGGAAGTATCGGGGGAGCCACCTGTCACCCTTGCAACTCTTCCAAACCAATAGAGGATGCAGACGACAATCAACTCATGGTATTCAAGGTACACCTTTGGCTATCTGAGTCAGGACCCATATAAGTTTTGGCTATGCTGGACTGCGGTGCAGCGGGTAACTTTCTTGACATAAATTGGGCCAAGAAGAAGATGGTTCCTTCAAGACCTAAGCCACGACCCATACCAGTCGAAGTAGTGGACGGTTCACCGTTATCTTCAGGTCCCATAATCCACGAGACTATTCCGTTAAAGATGAAACTGGGAGACCATCAAGAGTATATGGTTTTCGATCTTATCAGGGCAGCTCACTTCCCCCTGGTTATCGGGATACCTTGGTTGAGACGGCATAACCCCACCATCGACTGGACGTCCAACAGAGTGAGTTTCAACTCAGCATACTGCGGATCAAACTGTATGAAACTTCCTGTCAAAAGACCCTATGAAGAAGAAACCAACACCATCTGAACAGTGACCGTATCTTCTGTTCCGCTCCATTACCAGGAATATGTTGAGGTTTTCAAGGATACACTGCCAAGAATCTTACCTCCTCATAGGAATGAAGATTGTGCCATAGACCTTACGCCGGAAGCAGTGGTGCCTTTTGGTCGCATGTATCCGTTATCCATGCCAGAAAAAAGTGCTCTCAAAGAATACCTGGTCGCTAATCTACAAAACGGACTTATCCAAGAATCCAATTCTTCTTGTGGGGCTTCCTTGTTCTTTATCCCTAAGAAAGACACCTCTGAACTAAGACCATGTATAGACTACAGGGGCCTAAATCAAGTCACCATTCGCGACAGATACCCCATGCCATTGATACGAGAAGTTCTAGAGGCAGTCCAGGGGGCTGTCTATTTTACCAAGCTTGATTTAAGAGGTGCATACCATCTTTTGAGGATACGAAAAGGCGACGAATGGAAGACTGCCTTTCGTACCCCTTTGGGGCTCTTTGAATATAGGGTGATGCCCTTTGGGCTGGTAAATGCCCCAGCTAAATTCCAACGGTTCATGGATAAGATATTTTCGGACATGCTGTTTCTGTCTGTAGTTGTCTACCTAGACGATATATTGATATTTTCTCGTACTTTACAAGACCACCGCCAACTTGTCAAAGAGGTACTAAATCGTCTACAAATCCATCAACTGCTGGTCAAACCAGAGAAGTGTGAGTTCGAGGTAACCACAATATCCTATTTGGGTTTTATCCTATCGAAAGACGGCATTGAGATGGACCCAAGGAAGATAAAGGCCATAGTGGAATGGAAGGAACCCTCGAACGTCAAAGAGGTACAAAGGTTTCATGGGTTGGCAAATTTTTACAGACGTTTTATACCAAATTTTTCCAACATAGTGTTACCCATTACTTCTCTCCTAAAAAAGGGTGTCAAATTCATTTTTGACATAAGACCCAGAGAAGCCTTTCAACTACTAAAGGAATTGTTTATTTCAGCTCCCATTCTCGTCCAACCAGATCAAACTAAACAGTTCATCTTGGAAACAGACGCTTCCATTGGGGGGGTGGGGGCCATATTACTCCAGAAGGCTGATGAGGGGGAAGAACACCCGGTTGCCTACTACTCTAAAACCTTGACCAGCAGTGAACGGAACTACTCTGTCCTTGAAAGAGAACTGTTGGCTATCAAGTTAGCCTGCCAAGAATGGCGCCATCTTCTGCAAGGTGCGGCCCATAGCTTCCTAATCCGCACCGACCACCGCAACCTACAAGTCCTTCAACAGATGGAATGCACAAATGCCCGTCATGCCAGATGGGCTTACTTTTTCTTACAATTCGACTTCATAATCACTCACATTCCAGGATCAGAGAACCAGAAGGCTGATGCTTTGTCCCGCAGATATGGGGACGACTCAGGGAACGATAAGAATCACGAACTAGTGTTTCCGGACCTTAAAATAGTTGCAGCAGCCTCCCTTTTTCTTCAGGATCTGATCCCACAGTATAATATGCAAGCCGGACTACCTTCTACTGTTACTCAAGCTAGTGATGGTCTCTTTTACCATGATTCTGCTCTCTTTATTCCTACTAAGCCGTTACAGAGACAGGTACTTTCCTGGTGTCACGATACCCCCCTGGTAGGCCACCCTGGAATCAGAAAGACATACAAGCTACTTCACAGGGGTTTCTGGTGGCCCACCATTAGGAAGGATGTACAGGAATACGTATCCTCTTGCCCGGTTTGCGCATCTAGCAAGTACCAAACGGGGAAACCGGTAGGATTATTGCAACAGCCACAGTTACCAGAACGTCCGTGGGAGCACGTTTCCACGGACTTCATTGTTGACCTCCCCAGATCATATGGTAAGACCGTAATCATGGTTACGGTAGATTCATACAGTAAATTAGCTCATTTCTCTGCCTTCTCCCATATACCGACAGCACCAGAAACCGCAGCCACTTTCCTCTGTGATGTGGTTCGCCTTCATGGTTTACCCAGGACCATTGTATCAGATCGAGGTTCTCAGTTCACCTCCAGGTTCTGGTCAGCACTCTGTCAAACATTAGGTATTCACAGGGCTCTTTCTTCAGGATACCATCCCCAGAGTAACGGACAGACGGAGAGGCTTAATGCAAGCCTAGAACAGTACCTAAGATGCTTTTGTAGCCCCCAGCAGGATGAATGGTCTCGATTCCTTCCACAGGCAGAATTCGCCTATAACAATTCCTTCCATACTACCATCCAGATGAGTCCTTTCTACTGTACCTATGGCTATCATCCTCAGCACTTACCCTGGCTTAACAGTTCTTCCACCAATGTACCTGCTCTAGACAGTATATTGAAGGACCTACATGAAGTACATGCCTTAGCCAAAAGGGCACACGAAACTAGTCAACAATCACAAAAGAAGTGGGCTGACAAAGGCAGGCGTAACAACCCAGACTGGAAGGCAGGTCAGTTAGTCTGGCTGTCTACCAAATTCCTGCCAAAATGG
Source organism: Ambystoma mexicanum (assembly GCF_040938575.1). Classification (NCBI taxonomy): domain Eukaryota; kingdom Metazoa; phylum Chordata; class Amphibia; order Caudata; family Ambystomatidae; genus Ambystoma; species Ambystoma mexicanum. The sequence continues at coordinate 24,605,214 of NC_090936.1, forward strand.
GTTCACACTGGTAAATTCTCTTCTAGATATTTGGGTCCCTTTCCCATCCTGTACAAAGTCAATCCGGTGGCCTATAAGCTTAAGTTACCTAAATATCTTCAGAGGGTTCATCCGGTTTTCCACACCTCCCTCCTAAAACTTCACAAGGAAGACCCTTTTCAGAGACAGTTTCTTAAAGTGCAAACTCCTGTAGCTCCAGTTCCTGATGAGTATGAGGTTTCCTACCTGGTTGATTCACGATATCGTAAGGGCAGGGTACAATACCTGGTGCATTGGAAGGGCTATCCTGTAGAAGAGAGGTCCTGGGAACCAAGCTCCCATATCCATGCCCCCCGATTGCTAAGAAGGTTTCATCAACTACATCCCGGAAAGCCAGGGGGGGTTCCGAGGAGAAGGGGGTATACTGTCAGGAACTGCGGGTGGAAGCTGTGGGAGCGCTGGAGGCATTGACTTTAGCTCTCCTACCGCTCTAGTCCTCATCCAACATGGCGGCGTCTAGTATATTACCAGACCCCGCCCCCGCGCTCATTGCGTTGTATCTGTTGTTCTTAGCACAACGCTCTGTGCGACATAAACTACAGTACTTTTCCCTGTCAGTTTCGCTCTGACTTTCTTCCTTGTTTTTTCCGTCCATATCCCTTATTCCTGACTTCCAGCTAAAGTTTGTTTCTTTCTCTCTTTGTGTACCTTTCCGGCGTTACTTTCCTTTGGCCGTCTTGCCGGTATTCCTACTTTCCGCGTCCCGTTTTGGAACCGGGTACCTTCCGCTGTCTAGCGGTTCAATTCTATTATTATTTCGGCATCTATCGCCGCTCATGTCTTACCTTCGCGTCCCTGCTATGCGCCTCCTTCTTTAGCGGGGCTCGCTTGCTTTGCCTGTGATCCTTCCGCGGCCTTCCGCATTGTTTATTTTTTGTATTTGTTATTCCTTTTCTTACCACTCACCTGCTTTAAACTCTCCGAGTTATTCTGCTTCTATTTTGGAGGCTAAGGCCTTCATTCCCAGGGAGTAGCAGCTTCTACTCCCGTTTGCCTCGTCCCATTTGTTCCTGCTCTGCACTCCGGAACGTTTAAACTCCATTCAAGACTCTTGGACATCAGGGTTTTTTCCGCCACTTGGCTTTTTCCCTGCTTTGGGGCTGGCTCCCCAAGGGCAGGTTCCAGCTCTGCCAAGGTGGCCTCCGGGGGAGCCAGACCCTACTTACACGAACGGAAGGACCACAAGCCTAAAGAAAAGCTCTATTCCGATAAGAAAAAGAGGAGCAAGTCATCTGGTACTGTATCCGAGGACATTACTTCAGTGGAATCAGGTGAGGAGGATTGGGAGGGTACGCAGGGATCTGACACCTACCATCAAGATCTACAGGGTTTTTTCTGCTTTGGCTTTTTCCCTGAAAGTGAGGCTGGCCCCACTGGAGGCACCCAAGACAGGTTCCCACTACTGTCACGGTGGCCTCTGGAGGGGATAGACCTTATCTCCGCGAAAAGAAGGTCCAGATTTATAAGGACAAGTCATCTAGCAACAAGAAGAAGAAGCTTCCAAAGAAGAAGAATCCTCTCAAGGATCTATCCTCCGAAGAATCAGGTGAGGAGATAGGGGAGGTGGAACCGGAGTCTGACAGAATACAACGCCTAACATTACCCATGGCATCCTTGGAGCAGTACCAAGAGCTGGTCGCAGCCATGCAGAATCTCACTGCGGAAGTCCAGTCTTTGAGAACAGAGAATATCGCCCTTCGACAGCAGGTCGTACTGCACCAAGATGATCATGGGGATTTACCTACTATGCCACTCTCTTTTGGCAAATATGATGGCCATCCGGGAGGACTTAAGGAATTCTTGGACGCCTGTAAGGTATACTTCACCTTCAGACCTCATGCCTATGGAACCGATCGATCTAGAGTCGGATTCATCATAGCCAATCTTCACGGAAACGCCTTCCAAAGAAGAAGAATCCTCTCAAGGATCTATCCTCCGAAGAATCAGGTGAGGAGATAGGGGAGGTGGAACCGGAGTCTGACAGAGTCGACTAGGAGACAAATTGAGAGATGAGAAGAAAGCGAGGTCCAGAACTGGGCTAGATATGAAAGTGCATGGACAGATGTCAAGTACAGCCATAAATAGATGGGTTGAAGGTCTAGGCAGGGAGGAGAAGCAGCCATGCCTATATCCAGATGCCAAATACAGCCGTAAATAGATGGGTTGAAGGTCTAGACAGGGAGGAGAAGCTGCCATGCCGATATCCAGATGGAACAAGCAGTAGTGACTAGAAATGCTTCATTCTGGAACTTTAAGGAAGATTTATTGCACCGACCTACTGCATTCTGAAACTTGGAGTGTGGGCGTCTAAGATGAATTTCGAAAGCCACAGGACCCTGGCATATTTTATGTTGGATAGAGGAGCCAATGGATCTTACGACAGGGCCTTCAGATAGTGGCACCACATGATTGGAATGCATGCTGGGCGGAATTGTGAACTGCACCACCTTGAGAAAAAGAACATAGGGCGTACAATACTAGCGGGAGTTTGGAGTCCACAGTCTGAAAACCTGACAACAAGCATGATGCCATCCTGTCCCTGAACAACCTACTGATGCCATGCAGACAAAAATAAAAGTTTAACTTGGTATTTCCGTGCCCATCTCTTGATTTGATGCACTGTGTCATAGTCCAGTCCAAACAGACATGTTGTTCTACTATTTGGTGTTGCCAAGAAAGGCAATTCTGAAAAGAAACCATGTTTAACAAGGGTTAGGAAAATACTACCAGATAAGACTACAACATGTGTTCATTAAAAAAAGAATACATATATATATATATATATATATATATAATCAATGAAAAAACTTTGTTAAGGGGACGTTATGGTTAAGTTGCACTAATAAAAACCTATGAAATTCGGTAAAAAAACGTTGTTAAAAGGACGTTATGGTTACAAGTAAAATCAAAAAACCCCTCAAATTCGCCAGTTAGGGTAAGCTAAGCACCCATAACTCGCGCCACCACCGTGCACTGCTAAGACTAACACCCAGGACATCAAAGATGACATCACAAATATCATTAATGACATCACTGATGACATCACAGGTCTAGCCCCTTCTTTTTTGTTCACTGCCATATCTAGGCCAGGTGTGTTTATTTACTGACAGTCAGAAACTTAACTTTCAAAAGGTATGACATTTATAGATATTGCTATTCTCACATGTACTTACACTATTTTCCTCAGAATTTAATCGCAGCTTAGGATGTACATATAAAGAGGAAGAAGCAGGCCTGAAACACAGGAATCATTTTTGTGTGTGAATCCAATCATGTAGATTATACACAGTTGCTATTGATACTGCCTCTTGTTTGCTTACTTTACTCTCCATATATAAGCCCCATCTTTGTATGCATTGTAGTCTTTTTATGTTTTGTGTGTATTAGTGGAAATATGTAGTAAGTGATGCATTATTAGCTACTTAGTACATGTTTCACAGTACGGAAAAGTCTGATACAGAAGCATTCACTGTTTTATTATATAACTTTGGAAAATTACAACTATTGCACCTCTGTGGTGTATGCTGCAGCCAATACCTACATTTCTGTGTGAGTAGGTTCCTGTACTAGAAGGAAGACTGCAATGGAATGTTCTTTAGAACACTACATTGAGTGATGAAGTATGTAGTTTATTACACATCTCCCGATAATCCCTGATACTTATTTGCCAACATTACTTTCACAACCCCTTGTATGAAAGGTAATTGCACATGTGATGTAATCAGTGATGTCATCAATGATATTTGTGATGTCTTCTTTGATGTCCTGGGTGTTAGTCTTATCAGTGCACGGTGTTGGAGCGAGTTATGGTGGCTTAGCTTACCATAACTGGCAAATTTCATGGGTTTTTTGATTTTACTTGTAACCATAACGTCCTTTTAACAACGTTTTTTTACTGAATTTCATAGGTTTTTATTAGTGCAACTTAACCATAACTTCCCCTTAACAAAGTTTTTTCATTGAATTTCATAGGTTTTTATAAGTGCATGCTATTTTCCTACAACTTACTAATATCATACTTAACAAATATGACAATATTTGTGACCAATTTACAAAGTGTCACCTTCAAACTCTGCCATTTCCCACCTTCTGGAATCATTTTTAACACTTCCATACACTTTTTGCAACTATTTCAACTACTTTTGCATCCATAGACGTCTACGAACATCTGACTTAATTGCGGACCTTCCGGACAGTGCCACATGACCATATACTGGCGCGCGGCATGATGACGTGTCTGAGAACCCATCCACACTTCACGATAAAATCCATCCTTCATGGACAGTTCAGGACTGCATTTTCTACTGATCTAGGAACTTTAAACTTCAAAATTTCCCTTGCACACCTCCTACACCTTTTCGTACTCATTATCCATTACCAATCAAGTACACAGTACATACTTTGAACAATTTTATCAAAACTGCTATTTATCTTAAAAATGGCATCAGTTATTGCCATACCTCCTCCCCAAGAGCCACCACCACCACCAGCTGGAGGACCTCCACAACAAAAATAGCGAAGTACTTTCAAAGACAATGACGAGGACCAAGAAGATGAGGTAGAGGAAGTGCCTACTTCTAGCACCAAGATCGAATCATGGGTGTGCCAGTTCTTTGCTACTGTTGCGAGTGTACCAAAAGCTAAAGCTGCCAAAGTGAAATGCACTGAGTGCACTCAGTCGCAGACTACCTGCACAGTACTCCCACGGCACCACCTCCATGTGCCGCCAGACCAAATCCAATGACCGCAATGCTCTCAGAAAGGTTGTTCCTTTCTCCGCATGTAGTAAGCTGTCTTCTTCCACCTCATCTTCCTCAACAAATAGTGTAACCACACAGCCTGATGTCTGCGGGCATTGGTGCGTTATAAATAAATAAGGAGGGCTACGGACCAATATCGTCCATTGCAGCCCCGAAATGGGGGATAAAGACCATTAGCACCCCTGGTTCCCAAAGCGGTAACCCAGGGTACTAAAACATAGATTTTTCTTCCTATAGCGGGGCGCCTGAAGCGTCCCGCTGTAAGAAGGAAGGATTATTCTTCCTGTAGCGGGACGCCTGCGGCCTGCGGCGTCCCGCTGTAGGAAGGACAATCCTCTTACAAGACAGCCAACATGGAAAGAGAAGGCGGAGCTCCTTACACAGCCCCTCTTACCTTGCCATGGCAGCCTGCAAAACCCTTTGAAGCCTATCCTACCTTCGAATAACTTAACCACATACCCGGTCCCAGGAAGACATAGCCACTTTAACATCATTTTTTGTCCATATCGTTCATGGCCAGTAGCCAGATTGTCTGCATCATGACCTTATGGCATGACTCAGACAATCTGGCTACTGCCCACGGCCTCAGGCTTTACCTCAGTCACCAAAGTTATATGAGTATTTTTTGTACCTACATTATTACACTTGTAAAAAAATAAAACACTGGCACATTTGCAAAACCATGCTTTGATGTCCTTGCCAATGCTCCTCACGAGTTTGCTCGAAATCCGCACAGGTTTTATTTTTTTTAAAGTGTCAGAATGTATGTTCATACAATAGTCACATAATTTAGCCCCCACTTGACAAAATCCATTCAGTCTTTACACAAACATTGAAGGTTGGGTCTATAATCTTTCTCAAAACTTTTGTCCATATTCGTCAAATTGCAACAAAGTAATAAGCCATCTAAAAATGTTAAGACCCCCCCTCTAATTTTGTCCCCTCTTGAGAAAATCCCACCAAACTTTAGAAAACCATTTATATCCAGATCCAAAATCGTTTTGCCAAATGTTGTGCAGATTTGTCAAATGACACCACATTTATATGCCTTTACAATATTTTGGGACCCTCCCCCACTCTAATTTTGCCCCCTCTTGACAGAATCCCACAAATCTTTGAAAAACATTCAGGATTAGTTCTAGAATAAAATTGCAAAACTACATGCAGTTTCATTGGATGGCGCAAAAGTTCTAAGCCATCCAAAAACTGCTTTTCCCCAACCCTGTAATGCAGAAATAGGTACAGATGTCCTAGGACATCTGAAGTGTCCGCAAACACCAGAACACTGCCCCAGGACATCTGGAGTGTTTGCGGACTTTCGGGGGGAGGAGGGGGTGAAACAACCCATTTTTTGGTTTCTTATGGCCATATCCAATCCAATCCTCATCCCCCCACCACATCCCCAGAGAATGTTTGTTGAGTTTGACAATTGAAATGCTGCTTTTTTACAAATGTTTTCACTGCGCTGTCCGCGAATCCAAGATGGCGGGTGCTTCAAGAAAACCAACGCATTTCACGTTTTCCCACCAGCCAATCAGCGGGTGCGTCCCGATGTTCGCGGACCATGCAAAAGTCAGCGAATTTTCAGACAGTACTGCCAATCAGAGGCCAGTCCACGGACCGAACAGGGAAGTGAGTCCGCAGAGCGGACATACATATCACTAATTTATTTGCCTCACGTTTTGGTCATTTACAAAATGACTACTGGATGGATTTACACCAAATTAACAAAAGCACGCTTTCGGGATGAAGCCGCCGCCCCTGCCACAAATCTGGTGAAAATCCATCCAGCGGTTTGGGCTGTAGGCATAAGCAAAGTTTTTTTACCATTATGTCTATGGGAAAAAAGACATTTTGGGAGCCCCCTATAACTTTGCCCCCCTTGAACCAGATCTCACCAAACTTTGCAAAAAAGTGCAGAGTGGACCATATACGTTTTTATGCAAAGTTTGGTGAGGATTCGTCCAGAGGGAGCAAAGTTATAAGCCGCCCAAAAAGTGCTCTTCCTATGGGATTAGCAACTTAACCATAACTACACAGCCACTACTGTGGCTGTGTAATATATAGAAGAATCGTGTACTGGATGGTACAACTCACAGGAAGGCTCAAAGAACTGTCTCCACATCCTATGTTCAAACATACTGCTGATATTAGCAGCGAGGTGGTTCTATATCTTGGGTGATACAGTGATCCCATTTAAGGCAGCAATGTGTCTCTAGAGGGGGATCAGGATCATTTTCCTGCAATTTCTTTTTTCCATAGGTCAGGCTTACACAGTCATGTCTCCACAGATATTGTTCTACACCTGTGATGTGTGGCACGTCTTATCTGCGACAGTATTTGATTCCTTCCAGTATTGCACACACATCCTCAAAGAAAACATTGGTGGTGGGCCTCAGTTATGCATTTTTCTGGGTACCATTGTTATTGCTACATAAACATGGGAGAGACCCCAGCAACCCTCCTAATTTTCTTTGTCAGAGTTTTTAAGAATCAGTAAATTTGATCCATTAAACTATATATATATAGTCATATGATGTAACTTAACAGTGTTGATAAAAGAAAGAAAATGCTGCCAACAAAGAATTTTTGTTTGTAGAGCAATTTGCATGGGAGAAATGACATACTAATATTTTAATATTTTGCAAGAAGATAGAAACGTTATGTAGATAGTGTTAAATCTGCTGATAAGGCCAGAATGTATTAAATTGTCATTATCGGTTAGAATTACACAAAGTATGCGTTTCCTGTTTGCATGTAACTTTGAAATGGCAGAATTAGTTGGACTCCAGTTAAACCCAAGATGTCAATGTTTCCACAAGCTCTTACTTGATAAACCAAAAAGACTGTCTTTACACTTCAACGTAATTTCTCTTGTTTGAAAAAAAACCAACCACTTTCACATTTCTTCTTCATAAACAAAGTTTTATCAGGATGGTTGTGCAACAGCTAATGGTAGCACATTTAGTGGACTCAGCTTGAATCACACTGGATGATTCATTTGCCCTAGGCAATGCAGGTAACATTCCTCTTCCTCCTTATGATTCACATAAGGATGGCTTCCCTCCTCCCATCCTTGGTTTCCTTCTACACCACCATTTAACTGCTGGTAAAGCAGTTTACAATGTCTCCTTTACCAGTATCCCTTCTTAGGAAAGTGGGATCCCTCTTCATTTATAATTGCCGTTGTTTGGCTTAGGCAATGCTGGGTATATTCTTCTTTTACAAGTGATCTTCCTGTTTTGTGAATCACTTTCACTGTGTTTGCTTATGTTTCTCTTTTGGTTTGGGCAATGGTAGTTACAATATTCTTTTACACTTTGATAAATATTGTCCACATGTGGCATTGACAATTCTATTTACAATATTCTTTAACTTGATCTTTCTTATGATAAGAGTTGCGCCCATATTCTTCCAATTCAATAGTTTGGTATTCAAAAGCTTTATTTGAAGCCAGCGGTCTGTTTTGAAGTTCCCCGAGGTTACCTGATAAAGGCCAACTCACCGGTCTTTCTGCACATGTCCAATGGACCTGCTGCTTCTGTGTCTTTCCTTGTAGGGTTTGCACAGGTGCCGGACAGCTCTGGTTATGTTTCCGTTGCGCGTGCCTTCTGTAGTTGGAGCTCTCTTGGCTATCCTCTCCCTTCCAGTGAATGCCGCACACCGGAACCGTATGCAGGATCACGGGAGCTTCTCTCTCCCGCGAGATAGCTACTTTCCGTACTGCTTCCTGTTCCTTGTTCTCTGCAGTATACGTGGCTCCCGACCTCTGCCACTTCATTTACACGGCACCCTGCTTCTAACACAGAGGCGACTCGATCTCCTACTTATTCCTCCTGCTTCTGCTGCTTAGATTACTTCTTCTTGAGGGCCAAAACCTGAAGGGGCTTTACATGTTTAAAGTTCCAGCTCAGGTGTGGGACATCATAACACAGAGTGCACACTACAGTTCTGAAACTCTGAGCCCCTCTTCCCGATCTCAGTAGTAAGAGCAATAAGGGACTTTAAGTTCCTAATGTTCTTATTCATTTCAACATTTGTCTCGGGAGGATAGCTCAGAGGCAACATGCTTGCCTTGGAAGCAAGACGACACAGAGCAACACAGGTTTGATCTCCAGGCCCACGATTAGAAACCTCTGGGTATTAAGCACGTTATAAATAAGCTATCATATCATATCATAACATTGTTTAATTCACTCTCTTTTTTTTTGTTTAAAGGATTTTCTTAACATTAATTAACATAGCCATATGACATTATTAAAAGGTAAAACACTTACATCAAGTAAAAAGACATGCATAGTCCAACCAACTCAATATTGGAAAAGGTTACAAATAGCACAATGGCATAAAAGTATACCAAAAGGATATATCACATTTTTAAGTAAGGGGTATAAACAAAGATGAAACGAGACAGACCCATGGGGGAGGAGAGGGAGTGAAAAGAGATGGGTAAGCGGGAGACCTAATTCAATGAAATGAAAATAAATATAAGTGAGACGAGGCATCTATAACACAAAGTCCAAAAAAGCTTTCCCTTTCAGTTCATGCTTGCGTAATAGCCATGGGCAAGAGGCAATGCTTCTTTCCAATCTATGAGTATTACATATGAAATTCCACAAAATGTTATGGTTAATATGATCTAACATTTTGCAATTAGCTGTAATGGTTTGGATAGCCACTAAGATAAAAAGGTCAAACAGGTATACAGTATTGGTTTCTGATATAAGGTGAAGGATTGCACTGCCTTACAAAAGAAGCTTAAAATTAAAGTCTTGAAAATGTATTTCATGGTACACCAACAATGATCCCAAACCTTTTAATGCACTTGCACTCTATAAACCTGTGCTTAAATGATCTCTAGAGGAGGAGCCAAGTACCCCCACTCCAACTGCCCCACCTACATTACCTGAAACGTGTGAACCAAAGTATGTGACGTATACTGAGCAGGAAAACCAGCAAAGAGAAGAGCGTGGACTCTGTGCAGTACCCATAAGAATACCTATACCTAAGAGAATATGGGAGGTAAAATACCCATTGAGGAAACCATACCTGCATTCAAGACAATATGATGGCCATTTGAACGAGATTCCTGAAGAAGCAAAGAAACTAAATGACAAGAATGAATGGTGACGTTATGCAAAGTTGAATCGACTCCATTTAGATAACCAGACCAGAGAGGTAAACGATTTATAAAGAACAAAGTAGTACCAAGGATAAGTGACATCTTGGGATCAGGATGAAGAGACTTATGCCACAGACCTGATGAAGATACTTAGTTAGTTTAAATGTGTACAGATGCAATGAAACGCAAGCAGCAAAGCAATCATGAAGCTAGCCACATGCTTTTAAATAGATTAGACCGTGGCAAGCACCAACATATACATAAATGCCTCTATAGATATTATGGACAAGTAAAGGATGAATGTTTCCACTACGTATAAAGCAGTACTGAACAAAGCAAGCAATTGAATTAAACAGAATAAAAGTTTGGCTAAGGAGTTCACTGAGCCAAGAAAGCAAAGGTCTCATCGAACTAGAATTGGCTGACACTGGATACAATTAACGTGAAAGAACTGAAGCTCCTGTTCAGAGAGGTCAAGCAAAAACAAAGTCAGAGGACTATTGAAAATAAAATCAAATATACGACAAGGCTCAATTTCATGGTGTCCAGTCACGTGATGGAATAAAGTTGGACGGACGAGATGATCACAACTAAGCACGGAAGCCGGCTGGTGCCCAAACTCCTTAAAAATTCTCAGAGAACAGTACAAACTCAAGGACAACTTCAAGGCACTAATTGACACTGGACCATTGAGGTGATGATGGATGATATTTTAATTGGTTGGAAGCTGGTGCAAAGACGAGCTCACCCGCACCTGGTTGTTCAGTCTGCGTGCTGCTAACATAGGTAGGAAAAATACTGTTGGGGTTAGAAGCCAACCAATTATAGGGGACCACATAGTTGGGGGTCCTAAAATGTGTGTAGCCAATGGGACGTAGTACATTTAGTGATATTCATAGTGGCCATTTTGAAGGGAGGGCTTAGTTGCCCCACCTGATGTTAACTATCGAATTACCTCTTTCCGTTACTCCATACAGATATAGAACCTATGCTTAGTTATTCACTTAGAACCAATCCCACTTCCCGATAGGTTTTTGTAGTTTGCCACGTAGGATGACGTTGGTAATGACGCAGGTTAAAACTTCAATGATGACCAGTTATGGGTATAAGAACCCAGCTTTTTTAATGAAGTAGTTAGAGTCAGAGTATCAATCGATTGCTGATGTTCGTTGTACTCCGTGTTTTATATACTTGATATTAAAACAGACAAACATTTGCCAAACTATTTGTGCCATTTTGATGTATGAATAAAATCTGCATCCCTATCTATCTCCAGGGTACCACTACGCATCTTAAAGGGCTGGACGAAGCCTCCAGTTCAGATCCTTCAGCAGTTGCACAACTCCAGCGTTTGTCATTTTTAGTAATCTTACATTTAAAGAACATAGCAGGAGTAACAAAAACCCTGTGATGAAAAAAGTAGAGTGTTTGAGTCAAGCTTGCAGAGGCGGAGATCAACAACAATTTCTTCCAGACTCGCGGGCAGTGAATCACTTCAGTAGTTAAAGTGCAATCCTGTTGCCATGCCAACTGCAAACCCAACTGAGGATCTGGAACCTTCCTCTCAGAGAGAACATAAAACATTGAAGAAGTAAAATGTGGATTGTGCATATGTTAAAACATTTCATCACTGAGAGAAGATGTGCTTGTCAATAAATTGTCAGGGTTATCCATCATGGCATTTATTAAAATAAAATATTGATGCCAAAAGGATACTGGGGCAAAGAATTTCCCTCTGAATTCCCTAAAGGTAAGGGGAATCCCCTGATTAAATAGTTGATGCACATATTTGATACCCTTAGCAAGCCAAGCTTTCCAAAAGATAATTTTACCATTAATATGAATCAAATCATTGAACCACACATTTTGTGAAATGTGTTGGCTAGAGTTAACAGAGTATTAATACATTCTGATTTTTCTGTCAGTGAAGATAACATTAGCACATTTGATAAATCTTTTTTTATCCTAATAAAGATATGACAGTTTGTTAGTGATATAGGGAAAACCATATTATTTTCTGCATGCACCCATGTTGGAAATTTATCATCGCCCAAAAGGTGAAAACCACAACTGGACTTCGCTTAACATGATGGAAGAAGGATACTTAATACAATCTGGGAACTCAACACGACCATTTTGAACTGATCTTTTAAGTTTCCTCAATGAGAGTCTATGTTCTTTCGTCCCCATAGGAATCTTGCGAAAAATGAATCAGTTCCTTTATAAAGATTGGAGTGAATAGACAAAGGGAGCATATATATGGGCCATAAATCAATTGGGTAGGATGTAATTTATTCATAGTTTAAAGTCATTCCCACCAGGACAAATATAGTGGCGACCATGAGTCAGCGAGATTTCTAATTCTAGATAAAACCAGGTTTACATTTTCCTGAATAATATCTTTTATAAAAGAGGATATGTGTTTACCTAGATATGTAATCCCCTTTGGGCACTTTTTCATACCATAGGGTTGGATATGATGTTTAGAGCAATAAACATCAAAGGGTAATACTTCCGATTTGTCCATGTTAAGCTTGTAGCCTGATGCCAATGAGAAAGACGAAATAAAATAATATTGTCGGCATAAGCAGCTAATTTAATTTGTGAATCTCCAATATCAATACCCAGTATAGTTGAGTCAAGTCCAATGGTCTCTCTAAAAATGGTTCAAGGGCTACTATAAGCAAACGAGGAGAGAAGGGACACCCTTGCCTAGTACCTCTATACAATGAAAAGAGGACAGTTTTCCATGAATAAAAAATAGACGTCACGGGTTTGCGTAAAGCCCCTTAACAATGAATACAAACGGGTCACCAAGACCATGCCACCAGAGCGCATCGAATATAAATTCCCATTCCATCCTGACAAAAGCTTTTTCAGCGCCCAGTGAAATAGCTGCATAGGTTTTTTTAATTGTGTATACCGTGAAGCACATCCAAAAATAGTCCTAATGTTAGAGGAAGATAACCTTCCCTTTATGTAACCCACTTGATCACTCTTGATTAATCCAGGTATTAATGGAAGAAGTTGGATGGCCAAAATCTTGGAAAGAATTTACAATATGCTTTAAAAAGGGGAGATAGTTCTATAGCTTTGCAAGATCTCAGGGTCTTTATTAAATTTTGGGAAGGCAATTAGCATGGCTGCAATAAAGGCCCCTTCATATTCAGAGAGGGAGATAAAATGAGAGAAAAGTTCATGCAATTTTGGTACCAATATGTCTTTAAAATGTGTTAAGAACTCGATGGGGAATCCATCTGGACCAGGATCTTTACCTTTTTTAGGGTCACAAATAGCGCTAAAGATTTAATTTTGAGTGATGGGGACATTCAAAGAAGACAAATCAAGCAAAGGGTAATTGGAGTGAGATGGTCCCGTAAGAAAGACAACAAGACATGGAATTAGAAAAGGAAATATAGTCAATTCTAGAGAATGATTTGTGTGGGCTAGACTAAAAAGTGAACTCAATATCAGAAGGGTGAGTTATGCGCCAGGCATCAATAAGAGCTAAATCAGTAATAACATTTAAACATTGTCTGTGTGATTTGGATTTCTTAAAGCAGACTTTTGACTTCCTGTCATGGAAGGGGTCCATAAAGTAATTTCCATTTTCCACATAGAGATTAGATTAGAACATTAGATAAAAATAAATAATTTTTCAAATGCAAACAAAAGGCGGGATCAGGTGAGATAGGACCATAAACATTCAAAATTGAATATTCGACTGAATGAATACGGATTTTGAGAAATGACATTCTGCTGGAATCATCCGAATCAGAATTACTTTAAAGTCAAGCGATGTGCTAATGTCAGGTGAGGACAAAGTCAGTGAATATGGCAAGGGAAATGTGCACAAGATCACAATGTGAATAGCTTTGAGTCAAACAACATGCACACAGGAACCAAGACTCATGTATACTAAAACCCAGGAGTGCAAACAGAGTGTGACAACAATACAAATATATGAAAAGGGAAGTGGGGTAAGCACTTAGAAGCTCTTATGACTGCAAGGAAGGTCAGCAAGCTCCTTACCCACAATTGCTATTACAGGTAATGACAGCGTTAAGCCCATGTACAGGGCAAGCAACGATAGGATCTGTCAGCTATCACTCTTGATGGTATTGAATAAGGAAACTTAAAAACAGTACTCACGAGGACGAGAAATACCACTTGAATGTCAGCAAAGCCCACGGACCCTGTTGATCCAACAGGGACCCAGAAAGGCTATAACAGCAATGGGGAGATAACTAAATACATAAGACTCAAGACATGGGGCAAGTAGGAATAGTGATTACGGAATAATGAGGAAAACATAGGCATTCACACAGGAGCTAGCTACAACCGCACACCGCACCTAATAATCAATGGGAAATAAATGCAGAAGTGCAAGGGAAAACCTGGAATGGATTCCAAGAGAAAGTAAAGGAACAGGAGCAGAGAAAACGAAATTACAAAGGCAAACCTCCCCCACCCATCCAAGGAAAAAGGCAGAAAGCTAAATCTATAAAGAGGAAAGACTAAAGCATTAAGGTTTACAGCAGCAAAGGGCAAAGTCAAAGAAATATAGAACACAGGCAAACTGGGCTGCACCAAAAAGGAAAGCACTGACAAATGCTGCCTGCAAACAGAGGAAGACAAAAAGGAAATCTAGGAAGCAGAAATCACAACTAAGCACATTAATTTCGAAATCCTGGGATAAGGAACAAGAAATAGAAACTAGGAACTAGGCAGAAAGCTAAGAACAAGGGACCATTCACAAACAGGAACACTGCATCAATGACCAGCGCTGGACTGAAGCAAACTGAGGCTTTAAAAGCTGCTTAACGAGCACACGCCTCAGGTGTGCTGCTTGCTGCACCTGCAGCCACAGGTGTTGCCTATCCTCCACCCAACCTTGTCCTGCAAGAGTGGAGATGAAGCAGTGGGCCAGGCATTCTGGGAAGTATAGTCATTTGATTAAAGCAGCATGCTGGCTGCCAAAAACCTGGAATGGATCCAAAAGGGAAGTAGCTTGGAAAATAAGGATTTAGCGCTCCCAATTCATCACAGCACTGTAGCATAAGGTTCGGAAGGAAAGTCCAGTAGGGAATAAACCCCAAATCATGGCCCCTAAGTGGTGGGAACGGGAGCAAAGGGAGCAAATTGTGACAGCTAATTAGACTGATAACTCCTTTCTTTTTCCCCTGAGCCTCACTAGTGAAAACCTGATCAAACCATAATCTCTTTAGTTTAGCTCTTTCTGTCTCTGACAGGCGCGTCTCTTGAATACACACTAATGATGGTTTGGTTCTATTCAAATAAGAAAGCACTTTTTGGGCCTCATTTGAGCATGTCGGTCCGGGAACTACGGTACCGGTAAGAATGCCGGTACCGTAGTTCCCAGACGTCCATACCATGAGCTCTGCTCGTGGGTGCCGTCTCACCCGCCAGGTTTTTCCTATGGGGCAGAATGGGGATTGGGAGGCCCTTGATTCCGGCACCCGCAAATGAGCAATTACCGGGTGCGCCGAGCTTGAGTGCCAGAAAAAATGCAACTCCGACGGCAGCCGTACCGTTTTTAACGGCACGGCTACCGCCAGAGTTGTGATGAGGCCCTTTGTCTTTTTATGGGATTATTCAGACCTTTAACACTCAAGAAGAAACATCTAGCGACATGGAAGTAAGGGGCGGTCAAGATAATATGTATATTTATATATAATTAAAATGAAGGAAAGCAGCAGGAATATAGGACTACAACCTCTGATCATAGAGTAGTAAAACATCCATTTATGACAAGCAAACAGATCATCCTGAGGGAAGAATAAGTGAAACAAGAAGGAAAAGGGGAGACAAACGACAACATGAGTATAAATCATACAAAGTAGTAACTTTGAACCCGAAATATCATAGTGGTTAACAGGAAGCAGCCACATGAAATCATGCTGACACAAGCTGTTATAGGGATGGGGAGCCTGTGGAGATGAGACTAACAGCCACACCACTCAGGCACACATTATCCTTTAAATCCAGTAAAAGTATTCCCATGTTGTGCTCTTAGGATGGGAAATCGTAATATCTGTTTCCTCCATCCAATGGAACTGAATAAAGTGTCTGAGGACAATGGGGTTTTCAAGGGTCACTTTCAACACGCCCGGATGAACAATGCCAAATTTAGCATCAAGCTGCCTTAGCGCAGGTCCAAACGCAAGAAGTTCCTTTCTCGTTGCAGCAGTGTCATTAGATCCATCTTGAGAAATGAATATCTTTCTACCACCCCAAATGAGTTCTTTATCTTGTTCGCCTTTATTCATTATGACATAGATGTGTGTGTAATCCAACAGAGCAACAATAAGAGTTCTCCAGGAAGTCCCGGTAGTGTGTGTTGAGGGGATAGGAACCACACAATGGGCCTCATTGAATATTCAATTGGAGAGATGCTGGAAGAAGATCCAAAGGTATTGTGAGCATGCTATTAAGATATTAGATGGTAGGACCTTTCTCAACTCCCTCCAGAAGAGCTACAATACACAGATTATTTCTCCTATTTCTGTTTTCTAAGTTTTCCGAAGGCTTTTGCAAGGCTTTCACAGTGGTTTCCAGCATCACCACTCTGGGTTAGTGGCATCTTCTGCATCACTCGCTCGCCGTTCCACTTCGGTTATTCTTGAATCAAACACTGACAATTTGTCATCTAATGGTTGTAACGTAGCATTTGTGGCTACCATAAAGTGAATTAAGGCCCTTATTTCCATTAATATAGCGTGCACAGCTGGATCTATAATCCCCTATTTGGCGTTAGCGACTTGCTCTTTTGTCTTTTAAGTGTGTAAGATGATGCAGGACTGGCCTTATTTCTATCTATATGCACCTCAGATAAAAACCACAATACTGTAATGATATTGACAGCCTCTGTGTAGTTTATAATCCAGAGACAGTATCTGACCTATGTAGGATGTCAGACAGCTAGTTTCAACAAGCCACACTTGGATGGATGTCACAAAAAAAAGAAAAAAGAATTTAGAAAGATGAATTCCTTGATAGCGGGTAGTTGGTAGCTAATCTACACATCATTAAGGCACTTTATACCACATATTCTTGAATATTAGCTCTGTACTGCCAATGAGTGTAAACAGGTGCAAGCAACTTCCACATTTATTTATTTATTTTTATTTATTTGTGTTCCTGCTGCACTAAGACAACCTTACACAGTGTTAAAACAGTCAATCAATCTATACAAATAAAAACAATCAAATCATTACTGTACAAAAAGTCATACAAACAACATATAGCAAATTCACCAACCACATAAACAGAGTTCATATTTAGGCTTTCATTATCTTAAGTCTATCAAACTTGCCTCTTGTAAAGAGTTTAAAACAGCAATCATACATTTTCCCCTCCACTAGAAATTCTTGCAAAAAAGTGATCAGTATCCAGGGCTGCTGGATTGTGTGTAACCTGAGTTAAAGTCATGGTCTAGTAAACATTTGTATTGTCCCTACGGGTCGGCCATGTTTTTTTAAGCCTAAGTGGCTCGATTTTAGAAAACTTTCCTATGGACCTTACCCGAGTTTTCGTCCATTAAACGCACGCGAAAACAAGCCCCAGGGAGCCGCCATTTTCTCATAATCCTATCTTTCCCAGATCGCCCTGGCTGACCCACTTTTGCAGCACTAAATCAATTCCCCCGCCCCTGAGCCTGTCATCAGCAGACTCGTACCGCCCATTTCCCAACACCAAAGCACGTCTCGTGTCAACATTCGCTGCGCTTCAGCTAATGACGTGTCGCCATGGAAATGGCAGGACGCCTCTCTCCTCAATAAGTATAAACAGACCGTTTCACAACACACAGCAGCCGATTTTCGATTCCATTCCTCTCTCTGTGTTACTTTGAGTATTCTGTGACTCTTTTCAGTGCTCTGGTCAGCTACCTTCGCCGCTTGTAGCCTGTGTGAACAGATACCAGTACCACCGCTATAAATTATTTTAGTTTGTTTAACACACAATGGCTACAATAATGCCCTACATGTACGAACCCGAGTATACCGAGGAGGAACTACTGGAAAGGGAAGCACGCGAAAACGATGGGGATTCGGACGGCAGTTGGCAGGACGAATCAACAGATGAAGAGCCTGGGCCTAGTCGAATGCATGGCGTCTCCACCTGGTGCACATGCAATCGGTGCAAGCTAATGCCAACTGAGGACGAGAACTGCTGCTGCCGAGAAAACTCGGGATGCCTGGCCTACATTTCGGAAGGCGAGCCACGACCGCAATGCATCACCGAGCTGCCAGACTTCAGGGCAGCCTGCCTCACACGGGCCGTGTTGAGAATAATGATGGTGCTTATGCACGAACTTCGCGCAACTGTTCGTCCTCGTAATCCGAGTAACGAGTAAGTATACTCTGCTTGTCATGCCACTCCTATTTCATGTTGTTCTACTATATCCAAAATAACATCTGCATATCATTGTAACGGATGTAAGTCGTTCAATAGTGTGCATTGTCTAGATAGCATTTGTCCGTGTAAAATGCCATTAGTTACAAGAATTGTCATTGACAACAAACGTTTATTAAACTTATCTTGGTCATTTAAAAACAGTTTGTTTCATTCCTTTTCACAGGTGGTACAGGCTGGTGGCCTATCGTTCCTTTACATGGTGGCTTCACGGGAGTCTTGGACACCGCGTTCGAAGAGTGATACCCGCCTGTGCCGTTCGTGCCATTAGAGAAACGTTCCTGAGTGACAGCAGTCAGTACAGGGGATTTTCTCTTGCTGTGCTGCAACCTGACCTCTATAATCTTTAAAGTCTTGTATTTTTGTGTCATGAAAATAAGATACAAAATAAAACACCACATATATTTTAACAACGGTTGTCTTGATTTTTTAAATGAATCAAGTGTGTCTCCATTCAAGGATGGACGTCAGACATCTGTGCTCCGAATGGGTGAAGGTCTGGTTGCTGTGAAGCAGGGTGGTCACTATCTATCTCAGCTAACATAACATATTCTTGATAATGCATGCACTAAAACACACTTGTTCAAAGTCTTTCAGTAGGTATGTCTCTATAAAAGTCACACATATCTATACTAACATTTACCATTGGATTATACAGTCTTGACCACTATAATACACCAGTTGAAGTGTGGGTCTGTGCTCACAAGAATCTCCGGTATGTGGCATTTGTTATTGATAAGCAACGATATACTATCATTGATATAAAGGCGATATACTGTATATTGATATAAAGGTGGTTCGCGCCGGTGGATGCCCGCTGGCATGGGGGGCTGTCAGGGGCGCGAAAGGCCAAGGTGCCAAACTACATGTACACTTCAAAAGGTGTCCCACGTCAAGGGGCCATTGTTCACATGGTCTCCTCAGACCCCGTGTCTCCAGGCAGGCCTCCCCTGAGGCAGGCCGCCCCCCTGCAATCCACATAAGTGTGTCTCCATTCATCAGTCTTCCTGTGCCTTATCTGCACGCCCCAGGCCCATCCATCCCACCCCCCTCTATCAAAGGCGGTTCGCGCCGGTGGATGCGCGCTGGCATGGGGGGCTGTCAGGGGTGCGAAAGGCCAAGGTGCCAAACTACATGTACACTTCAAAAGGTGTCCCACGCCAAGGGGCCATTGTTCACATGGTCTCCTCAGACCCCGTGTCTCCAGCCAGGCCTCCCCTTGTAGCAGGCCGCCCCCCTAAGACCACGACATACATACGTCATTCATTCACAAACACACCCCTGTTTCTAATACTTTATAAACCACTTGATATGTCTCATGAGAACATCTTTGTGCTTTGCAAGTCAACTCCTGAACGTGTTACCTGGCAACCACTGAGATCTACGCTAATTTGCTCGTCGTCGTGCTATCCGTGAACTTCTGTGACCGCTTCGAGCATACCCATCAGTGCGCTACCTGTGGCCATCCACCTATTCTCCCGCAACATACTGCTCTGCTTGCTGAATCCAACTGTTTGTTGGTCAAGGTAAGGCCATGTATCCTGGTCATATTTCGCAGATTTTTAAATTTCTATCTATTTGCGAGTAGAGTACCCAATAGTGATATGTTCATTGGTCTCATTGCTATTGACTTGAATTTCCATTGCTATGCTATCAATAGATCTATTTATTTTCATCTTTGTCTATTGTCATTGAATTGCATCCTTCGGGGGTCCAGTCTATAATGTAAGCATGTTTCCTTCTCGTGCAAGACAGAGCATCCAAGGGACGAGTCACATGTTCAGATTTCAGTCACATCAATTATACATTTCTGCAACTTATGCAAATACTAAGCCGCACATAATGAACTGGTATAGTTCCTGTGACCAAAACAAACCTTGCATTGATCATTGTATGATTCATTTACTTTTGTATCAAATCTTTATTCTTGAAGATTGTATAATAATGTTGATATTTACTTTTCAGATTTATCAACAATGCCTGCCTGTTCGATTAGCGGTTGCCCTTCGGAGACCCATGCGAAATCTGAAGGAACTACAATGCATGTATTCCCGAAAACTGTTGATCGAATAAGAGAATGGGTCAGACATTGCGGATATCCACTGGATGAGCTGGAAAGTAGAGTCCAACAAGTCTTACAGGACAAGAGGGGTGATCGATACCGCATCTGCAGCCGGCACTTTTCCTTGGACACGTACACAACTTCTTGGGTAACAAAGAAGAATAAACGGCGAACGACACGGAAATTGCGTGAAAATGCTATTCCCACTCTATTCGTCCACATTCCGCCACCGGTGAGTCAAGTGTCCGGATTTAGCTTTAGGCCTTGCGGTAGTGTGTAGGTAGCCGAATGGATTAATTGATATTGTAGGTGTTCTATCCCTTGTAATAATTTCGATATTGATATGAGTGTATAGTTTTTTGAATAATGACATTTATCAATATATTCTTTTTCGATTTCATAACCCACAAACGCAATGTATATATGTATGGGGACAGGGAACTGTGCTGTATTGAGCATTTTTCAAGTATTCTGTCGGCTTACATGGCTATTTTTAATATTGGCATTTCATTATCAATCATTAATTGACCTTTACAACTTCTTGACTATCCCTTCAATCTGAAGCAAGAACATTCTACATCCTTGACGTGGTCGCAGTTATCAACCACTTCTAGCGCGTATCAGGTAATCTTACTAGGCTAATCCGCTACAGACTTGTTTTATGCATGTCAAGTAATAGTTTTATTCTATCGTGTAATTATTTTACCGAATGTTTGGTTACTGCTTTCCAATTGATATACACCTTAGTTATCGTCCACTGGTGTTTGTTTTCAGTTATAATTAGTGTTATCCATACTAATGCAAGTACTGTCTTTCAGGGAGATGCTGAAGCGTCCGCCACATCTACAACATTTCTAGATGTTCTTCAACAGCAGGAGGTATGGATACTGACGGCTCCATCGAGCGTCATCATCAGAGCTGGAATTCTTGTTGTTTGATTATTCTACACAATGTTTCATTCGTGGTTAGCCGTTGATATGCACCTGTGCTGTCGACCCCAGGTGTGTGTTATGTTTTCACTATTGTAATCCTCACTAATGCAAGTACTATGTTTCAGGCAGTTGATGGAGCGTCAACCCCTGCACTTGATGCAGAGCCTGACATTCAAGTAAATCCAGGGGAAGTGGAAGCGGGACCATGCGTATACGAATCGGCGCAACAGCTTTCGGAAGTGCGCACTACATAAGCAACATCCATAGATATTCTTCAGCAGCACGAGGTATGTATAATGACAGCTCCATCATGCGTGATCATATAACGTGATTCCATTTGCTATACTTTCTTCCCTATTAACGCAAGTGCTGTGTTTCAGGGAGACGACGAAGCTTCCACTACAATCACAACATCCAATTTAGATGATGCAGATGTAAATAAATCGGAGAAATAAGTCGATGAAATGTGATCATATTTAGATTTTCCTTGATTCTTTTGGACAATGCATCATTTGCGTTTATCTCTTTATATGTACCTGTGCGTTCGACCCCAAGTGTGTGTTATGTTTCCAATATTGAAAAGCATACTAATGCAAGTACTGTGTTTCAGGGAGATGCGGATGCCTCCTCTCCAATACAACCATTCATGGCAGTCCATGCAGAGCCAGAGGTATGGATACTGACAGTTCCATCGAAATAGATCATCACAGGTCGAATACTTGTCGTTTGATTGTTGCACACAATGTTTAAATTGTGTTTGGCTATTGAGATATACCTGTGTGTTCGTCCTCACGTGTGTTTTATGCTAACAATATTTTGATACATAGTAATGAAAGTACTATGTTTCAGGGAGACGATGGAGCCACATTCCGTGCTGTCTATGCGGATACAGAAAATATAGTCGTTGCAGCGCAAGAGGAAGGGAGGACATGCGGAAACGAATCGGAACTACAGCGTGCAGATGTTGAAGGTCGAGTCAAAAAAATTGCAAAGAAAAAAAAACAAAAAAAGGTTAGTTACAAACAGTTCATAACTTTAAAAAAATGTTTGTGCTGGGGACTATTTTATGTTTTTTTCCAGTCAATTCTACTACACTCCATCTTGTGTTTAAACTGAACATCCCTTTTCCAATCTCTCCTCCAGTTACCCGTGGGTGTCAGAACTATACACACACAGACAGTGAAGCGAATGAGAGATGTGGCTTGCCAGACCGTATACACTATGGAGGAACTATTAATTGAGGCGAGGCGTGTTCAGGCTCGAGATGCTCATGTCCAATGGCCAGAACATGAATTAACTGTGTTTGGAGACTACAGCAAAGTTGCATTGGACCATAGCTACAGTGCGACCGTACCACCACAAGAAGATGTTATTGAATGTATTGAAGATAGCTCTGAAGTAGTTGCAGATCAATTTACACAATCTACACCCGCCAGAAATTTGCCACCAAAAAACCTGTCGACATTGTTGTGTTCTCCCATCAATGTTGAAGTAATAGATGTTGAAATGAGAGAGAATGAACCAGCCGCAGCATCCATAGACGCATCAGAACTTGATATCAGCAATATTACTTTCCAATGTGTTGAAATCTCCACAACGTCACAGGCCGAAACAACGTTGACGCAGGATGACAGTCTAATGAAAGAGAGCAAATACATTGTATTCGACAGTTGTTTGATGGAAATTATAAGTATGCTGAAATGTGTGCATTCCATTAGAGGGAAAGTATGTGGGAAGCCATTGATTAATGTGACTCGTCAAATAAAAGGCAGTAACGTCAAAATAAATGCCGCCTGTAGATTAAATCATAGGTTCTCATGGTCTGCACAACTGATGCTGGGGAAACTGCCAGCAGGCAATCTACTGTGTGCAGCTGCATCACATTTTAGTGACTCCAGTTTTAGAAAGTTAGAGGCTTTCTTTCATTTTGTGGGACTCCATTTCATTTCTAAAGCGCTGTACTACATATACCAACGTGATTATCTGTTTCCGGCCATTAGTGATGCTTGGAAAATTGAACAATTGTCTTTAGCAAGTACATTCGAAGGCAAACGATTCAGGCTAGCCGGCGATGGACAGTGCGACAGCCCTGGATTTTCTGCCAAGTACTGCACCTACCACTTTCAGGACATGGATAGTAAGAAAATTGTGAGTTTGGTGGTCGTGCAGGTAACACAATGTACATCCTCAGTGGCCATGGAGAAACTAGGTTTTATAAAATCAGTGGAATATCTACAATCGAGGGGAATGCACATCGACCTCATAGCCACGGATAGACACGTTTCAATTGCCAAGACAATGAGAGAGCAGTTCCCACATATTAAACATCAATTTGACGTATGGCAGCTTGCTAAATCAATCAATAAGAAAATCTCCGCTGCAGGGGAAAAAAAAGGTTTTGAAAGTATTTTGCAGTGGTCACATTCTATCACCAACCATCTTTGGTGGAGCTCAAAAACTTGTGAGGGGTCAGTGGAAATACTACTTGAAAAATGGCAGTCACTGATGCACCACTGTACCAACGTTCACCGCTGGACAGCAAATTAACATTTCCACCAATGTGAACATGGCCCTTTGTCCCCAGAGGAGGCATGGAAGAAGAAGTGGTTGATTCCATCTTCACCGACACACAAAGCCATTGAGAAGATTGTTTTCGACAAAACTCTATCAAGAGATTTGAGAGGACTGACAGAATTCTGTCACACAGGAGATTTGGAGGTGTTCCACAATATGTGCCTAAAGTACAGGCCAAAGCGCTTGCATTTTAGCTTTCGGGGCATGAAACATCGCACTCTACTAGCGGTCTTGGCCCATAACAGCAATGTTGGACGTGAACAATCTAGGACTAGGGGTAAAGTGAGGATGCCTCGCTACACTAAGATGTTTTCAAAATGAAGTAAGCAATGGGTGATCAAACCAGTCTATGATGAAATGCACTTCGACTTTGTGAAAGGCCTTATTGTTGCTGTGTTAGAGAAGGACAGATATGGAATTATGGACGTTTCTGTGCAGAGCAGTGATCCATTGCCACTGAACATTGCGACTGTGCCATGCCCACCCGAAGCACAGCTGGTTGTGAAGTACAAATCCCGGTTTAAATAATTGCAATACGATTGTCTTTTTGTAAATAAATGTTATTGTACAGTGTACCTGTAAACCTAACCCCTACCTTCACCATCATGGGTGGCGAACAAATGGGTGTCATCTTTGAATTCTCTCTATTCACCTCACATATGTGTATGTATATATTTTTCTCATGTCTCATCCCATGTAAATGTAAATGCTGCGCACTGTTAACGGAGCGGAGGCTTGCGTATTGCAAATAATAAAAAAAACAAACAAACAAACAATAAATCTCCCTTTTAACTCAACTCCTGTGGTACTTATACTTTCCCTGACCTTCCGCCAAAAATTAAATGTCTCAATTTGGGCTGCAAAGCTCGCAGACAACGGGGACAAAATTGGGGTACTTGGAACGCGCCAGCCAAACGGGCCGTGGCATTTGGGAGAGAAGCCAGTTCGCATTTGCACATTGAGGCGCACTACATAGACGGATTCTAAACTTCAAGTTCTCACCGATGCCTATACTACGTGATGTTGCAAATAAAGAATGCGAAGCACAGTGCCCAGATGAGGCCCACAAGTCGCACTGGAAGTATAAGGGTCTATTGTTTTTTGACCTAGAGACTGGGACCATGCCGAAAGAACTACATTTGAAGGGAGTGTGCAATAACGTAAGAGACGATAAGGCAGAAAATTCAGAAACTAGACCGAGTTTCATTTTAGGTCAGTATACGAAAAATCGTTGTCAAGAGCACGGTCCGTTTTACAGACTGCATTACGAAGAGACACAATGGAAATTTCAAATATAATATAAGTAAATCTTTACACGCTTTTATACCGGAATGAAGATTTAATGAATGGATGCATGAATAAATGAATGAATGAAGAGCTAGGAAAAGCAAGTAAAACTGTTCGTAGTGGGCACATGGGCATGCAGGTCCACTGGTCTCACCGATCTCGGTCCTTGGCCCAGACACTTTTCCCTGCACTACGGGACTGTCTCTGTATCCTTCAGCCCCTTCTCCCGGCATTTACCTTGCACTTGCCACCAGCTGGCCCTATTATTTAATTTCTATTCAACTAACCATGTACAGCCCTTCCCCATGCGCGATCAGAAAGACACCTGGCCTAGTAGGATCGTTGTCTGTCTGCCCTTGTTCCCCACCTGCCTCGTCACGCCTAGAAACACTTGAGTATAGGCGCGCCATATCATATATCATATCATTCCTCACGCATGTAGACTAACTGTCGTTTATCATTGTGTGTTTGCCTCGATTTATCTCCTTACTTTTCGCATTGATTTTAGAGACGAACATACTCCATTGAACTATCCTTGCAAGCAAATAGTTTCTGATCGGCCGTAGTAAATAAAATGAGTAATATTAATGAAGTTCGGCTAGCGAGACTAATTATCATTTTTTTGTTTTCATAACAGGTATCTGATCCCTTTCTGCCACTGCCATCTGTTTGAGACACCGGCGGATGGATTCTTCAGCAGACACCTGCAGCTTCGTGTCAACAACTGGAGCACGATCACCATATTATGGGATGATCGCCAAGGGCCCACATGCCCTTACGCTGTACTAGTGGCTAGAAGCAACATATCAACCTTTAGGCTGGACTAGTGCCTAGTTGATGGAACAGCCTTGCGGTTCACCGTGCTTCCAAAGTGATTCTTTTTACGAAAATGAACACCCTGTGTACCATAAAGGAACAGCACGTGACTCGAGATGAAACGGAACAGTTATTGCGGATACAGATAAAAGAAAATAAATGGCTTCCGGAGTTCATATGGCAATTGCTGAATATTCTCTAAACATTTAATGTCAAATAAATGTACTTACCAAATGTACCGTGTTGCTGTTTCATTTTAAAGTACAGTTTCATATTCCGAATTGTGGCGCGCTGTGTTGTGAGTTGATCTGTGTTGATTTCCGGGTTCTGTGTGGAGTCGCGCAGAAGACGACTGGGCGCGTTTGCCTACGCAGCACAGTAACGTCACGGGGAGAGGCGGGGAATATGAATGTTTTGATAATGTCAGGCTCAGGGGCGGGGGAATTGATTTAGTGCCACAAAAGCAGGTCAGCCAGGGCGATCGGGGAAAAGATAGGATTATCAGAAAATGGCGGCTCCCTGGTGCTTGTTTTCGCGTGCGTTTAATGGACGAAAACTCGGGAAAGGTCCATAAGAAAGTTTTCTAAAATCGAGCCACTTAGGCTTAAAAAAACATGGCCGACCCGTAGGGACAATAACATTTTTTACTAGACCATGCCTTTAAGTAGAGAGATCTGATTTTGGTCAGTGCCATGCAGAATAATAAGATGTGTTTTCTGTTTTGAACTGCCGATGAATCCTTACATAAATAACATGCTACATTTACATCACTCTGCGCTCTTACTTGGCAGAGCTCTCCGGTCGGGAGAAGATTAAGGCGGTACCGCAGAAACTGGTCTGCACAGTATGACTTTGGGAATTTCTTTAGGTCATTTAGGAGTCTCCCTAAACCCTTATATAATGGAGACCGACTATAGTATAATGTATATTGCCACATAGTAGAAATTGTGGTTATCCAGTCTGCCCTCACCATACCCTTTTTGACATAATATCGATAGCTCCAAGGTACAGAGAATTGTTTCAACACTTCTCTTTAATTTATTAGCCGCCTTATAACTTCTAGAGTTTAGGATAAACACCAAAACAGCCTAGAGGGGATCCTGTACAGGCACTATACATTTTCTGTACAGCGCGACAATCCTTAGATCTACCATACAGCTTAGTAAAGTCAACCCTAACTCAAATCGCAAGGAAGCCATAGGGACACACAATGGTAATCCTAGAGTGCGTTTCCATAGCCTAGATTCTATTTTACTGGAGGGAAGGGAATATAATTTATCATGGGTCTTAATTCCATACAAAAGGCTAGGGATCATATTCATTTTATAATAGTATGAAAGGGGAAGCAAAGAAAACTTTCTTTTTCTCATCTGTGTAGCCTTCGTCAGTAGGGCTTATCATCTCCTGAGGGTTATCAGCTGAAGTTAGGGTAAAGCCCAAATAGGTCAGAGATCTAGAGGGCATTATCTCTTGATCCCCCATATACCATCGGAATCCCATTTTCTTGTTGCTGTTATGAGTGACTCATAGTTTTTTGTGTGTTAATACACGGATCATTCACCCGTGCATATTCTACGATGGCATCTAGATCTCTCTGTAGGCCAATGTGGGTATGATCCATCAGCACAACATCCTCCACATGGGCTAAAGGTGGTATTGCCAGATTCTGAATCCTTTTTTTGAAGCAAATCAAAAATGTACCACGAATGAAGCAAGATCAGAGAAATACAGATTTAAAAGAAAAACTGCTAACACAACCTTGTTGGAGGGCCCTATGAGCAGAAAAGGCCTTTGTGGTGTTCCCTAGCCCATTAAGCGGAACTCGTAGGGTGGTCTGATCATGTAGGTTGATCAATATCGTAAATAGCTGGTCCGGTATTCCACACTCCTTTAACTTACTGCACAATAGGATACGATTAACAATCAAATGCGTGCGTGAAATCTACTGCAGTGAAGAAGAGGGGGAGGCTTCCTGGGGTAAGTGCTTCATCTCTCAGCCAACTCTCTACTACACCATTCAGTCCGGTACCATCCCGCAGCGGAAGCCTGTTTGAAATTTCTGCAAGCGCCCAGAGTCGGCGGCCCATTGCTTCAAATCTTTCAAAAGGAGTCCGGAGAATATTTTGCAGTCACAATCAATCAGAGATAGTGGATGGTAATTTGCGGGACTTAGTGCTCCGTCACTCCTCTTATAGATCAGAATAATAATGGCAGACAGCCAAGAAGGTGGTATTATCTTATTTAATAGCACTGACTCAAATAGATTGAACAAAACGTTTGCCCACATCTCCGGGGCCAGTTTATCAAGAGTATTTGATAGTCCATTTGGTCCTACAGCTCTGGATGTGGATGCTTTTTTTAATGAATACCTCAATGTCTTATACTTTCATCGCTAGGTTCCAAGCCACCATACACTTGGTAAACCGTATATTGGTCTCTGGGGATCTGTATACTTTCTCAAAGTTTCTGATCCATTCATTCTCTGTGCTAGGGTTGGACTGTGTTTTCCCCATTCAGTTTATTAAATACCAGAAGCTCCTAGTGACTTTCAAGAACCATATCTTATGCGCGTTGGTAGGTGATGTTAAAAATAACGTACGGCTCCAGTTACGGGCGTATCATTTGTTTATGGACACAATTTTCTTGTTCCCTAAACATAGAATCTAAGATATTTCCAAAAATGAGATCCTTGCAATCTTTGACCAGTCCAAAAAAAAAAACATCAGCATTAAATCCCTCCTGAGGAACCATCCAATAAAGATGGGGAAACACGTGTAGAGGGGCACTAATAAAATTGGAATTCAAAATACAATTGGAATGTTAAGTTGTGGAAACAAATGGCAATGATAACCAATTGCAATAGATTGGGATGAAAAACGATGGTGAGAAATCTCAATGTATAATTTAGTGAAGAAAATCTTGTCAATGAAAATGAATTGCATGATAATTGACACAAATATATTTAATTTGGAGCGCATCAGTGGAGTACTTGCGTTTCTTTCTAATCCAATTGTTTATGTTAGGTGGCTTAAGGCATGCTCCATGCTTCTTTGCGCCTTGCTAATGCAAACAGTGGATAGGCTACCATCACATTCAGTTAATTTGAATCCTAGGTCAAACAGAACATCTGCATGCGTGCATAGCAATGAGGTAATTGCTGTCGAAGACAACTTAATTAGAGCCAAATTTGCCCTACTCTGCCATTTGGGAAGTTCCACTTGAATTAGATCAGAGCTGCCAATTGCAGATAAGCCAGGGAATTGTTTTCCACATGTCCAGTAGATGGGATCGATTCAGGAAAGGAATGCCATATCTCAGATAAAGTTCTTCAATTTTTACCAAGTTGTTCAAAGCAGCAAATGAGCATAGGATCGAAATAAGTACAGGAATTTAGATTGTTAGCCAGTCCATTTCTCCTAGTGAATGTCGTTGCTGCATTATTGAATGGGCCATTTGTCGACTTGGCCTGGTCTCAATTCCTTCGTTACGAGACTTTACTGAGGCTTGAATTAGAGATTCGGCAATAGCAGGCTCTATAGCCGTATCTTTTAACTGTAGTCTCAGCCATTTATCTAAAGGGCCCCTCCATTCTACTTCTTTAGCAGTTCCGTTGCCTCCGACTTCAGTTATAACATAATGGCTCGAACAGGCCGGGTTCTTCTGTATGCCTGTCTGGCGGCTCTGCCACCAGAATCTAAAGTCGGAAAGGCAGTTTGCTTGAGGCCTTGTGATCGAGCATCCTTGATTTTATGCTTATCCTGTTTCGATGTTTTCCTGGGGCTTCTCACCATTGAGATCTCATGACACAGGATTTCCATGGCGTCTTCTGCAGTTGCCACAGCAACTGAGAGTGTGTCTCTCCAGACAGGCAAGGTATTGGACACTACAGGGAGGGACGCTCCTTGGGAGGAATCCGGAACATATACAACTTTCCCATTACCATTCGCTGCTATTTTACCCAGTTGACCGTCTTCTGCCTCATCTTCCAATGATATCGCCGATGAGCTCTGCACACTCACTGGAGGGTCACCCTCAGCACATAGATTGGTGTTACTGTCTAGAATCACGTCTACGACTTTTGTTAATAGACTAAATCTTGTTGGTCTGCTGCAAGATTAGAACACAAAACAAATAGCGCCTCCATTTTTGCAGGAATCGCTTCCAGTGATGAGCTAATAGGGGCTATGCAGTTGTCTGGTCAAAATTGGTAATATCCGAGAACTCCTCTCTAAATGAGAACGATTACTTTGAGGTCTACAGAGTAGAATTGAGTGCCTCCAGATTAGGGCTTGCAGAGACAAGTTGGCCCCAATTATGTTGTCTAAATCTTCGGCCTCCGGGCTGAAAAACGTCCTCCTGAAGTCTAAACACATGTTCAACAATTGGCAGCCATTATCAGTTGTGGAGTAATGAGAGGTTGTCATATTGTCGGTGATTCCTGCAACAGTGTATTTCCTCGAGTGATGGCGGAGGCCGTGCTTTTCTCTTGTCGGCTGCTGTGGCCGGTGCATTCCGCAGTAATTCTAAGATTGCGATGTGTGACATTCTATTAATATCGCGCAAATGCTTCCCTTACGCACAGAATTATTTTTCACTTTTCTCATTTTTCCCCGACTCATGGTAGGCATCACTGAGTTCGCTGGGCTTTTTGCGCAACTGTTTGTGTTAGCTGTGTTGCTACATAGGCCATGTCTGGGCTGTTTTGGCTACTTTGCAGCTTTCATTCTGTCAATCAAATAAATTATAGCTGCTGGGAGAGTAACGTAATGACCTTCCCTCCCTGGCGTCACCCGGTAGGCCACAGCAGACCACTCACTACTCCACTCCACGCTAGGCCACGTAATGCAGGGTGGAGACTCGGGAACGGTGCATATTTGTAAAAACTGAAGGAGCCTTTACCGTTGCCGTTCTGACCGCTGGACTGCCAGACTGCAGCTCTCGCTTCACCTTTCTTGCCCGTGCGCGCTCTGAGCTGCAAATTGGTTGAAATATCCCTCAGGCAAGGTGAGCAGAACTCCCACAACGCCGACCAGCTCCAGACTCAGGCAATGGAACACAGAGAATAGCTCAGACTGCAGCTCTCATTTCACCTCACATGTTGGCGCGCGCTCCGCGCTGCATATTCCAAATGCCAAAGCTGTAACTATGCTGTGCCACCACAAATCCTGAAGGTTGGAGAAACAAGTCGCAGCAAAACATGACCCAAATATAATTCTTCTTTTTGAAATCATTCCTCACAGAAATGTCAATAATGATATATCATAAACCTCCATCGAAGGGGAAACATGACGATATTTAAAGGTAGCTTGTGGTAAACTGTTTTCCCTTGTAAAATGTCTTGCAGTTACCACTTATATTCATGATCAGTACCATGAATTATTATAATGCTCACATTTCGTCTAAAGGTACCTTTTGAAATATCCTTTACCACACATTTGCCAGTGTTTTGAGAGAAGCAGGGTTCCCCCGGCTTCACCGACGTGCAGGACGCACGTAGACCCAGGCAGCTGACAGGAGCTGCGGTTCCCTAGTCACAGGATACCGCTGCTTGGGGGCCGGCCATCGTGCTCCACGCAGTAATGGAGGAGCAAACTGCCAAACCCACCCCGAGCCGCCAAGGAGAGGCGGACTCTGAGTAAGTGAACGTTTCGTATCAGGGATGCAATATAGAAAAGATGATAATCACATGAATGTTATGCAAAGCGGCGTTCGGAGCGGGAGCAGCAGATCAGCCTGCCCTCCCCTTTCACCCAAGGCACGCCCCCAATTCACTCTTTTTAATGATTTATTCAATGCACCTTTAGGGGAAGCTTTAAGGTTTGGCTCTTGGTTTTATAATCCAAACCTAAGGTAGAATTATAACCATCAGAAGTAGTCCTTAATTCCGTGACCTTTACATATACCATGTTCCCGTGATTACCAGAAGGATTTTCACAACTGACTCTCTGGGTCATTTTTGGAAGGGCTGTCTTACTGTGAGAACACGACATTAGGTATTTGGCCATTTTCAGGAGAAGAGGCATACCGCGTCCCTCCCAGCAGAGTCATCACATTCCCTTGGTGGTCTTCTCCTCCCAGGTGATCCGCACAAATAATACCACCCCCAAGGCTAGGATCAGGTAGCGGCTGCCTTCCCCTGACCACCTGGGAAGAGACTTTAGGCTGTGGTTCTGTGAGGACTCGGTAGGATTAATCACACTGTTGACTGCAGCTGGACTGATTTTAATATCAGGGTGGGCAATGACTGGTGGCGATATTCAGTGTAGTCCCAATTTCTAGGAAGCAATCATCAGATGGTGGGGATACCATTGTCTACCTTAGCAGGGAGCAAACTGACCTGTGCTGTTATGCATCGATTACTTTACCCTCCTCTGCTCCCCCTTTGCACCACATAAATGAATACATGGGTTTTCACATCTCATATGTGCAGAGGACATTAACAAATCAAAAAAACGTGAATTGAGGCAAAAAATTAGGAGGCTGCAAATATATCGTGACGCGAACTATCTCCACGATAAAAAAGAGTTGCATAAAAATTGGCTACGAACACATAAGAACACGATGCTACAGAATGACGCAGAAAAAATGCCCCTAATACTGGGCAGTAAAAATGGACGGACGTTCTGGGATGTGATAAACAACCTGGCCACTCCTCAACAAGCTATTCAGTCCAATATGGTGAACGAAGCGAGATGGTTTGAACACTTTACAAACCTATTCACCAAGAATACGGATAGCCGCTATGCAGATCCAAAGCAATCGGAAGCATGGACGTTCACAATTGAGAAGGAAGACATTCTCGATAACATCAAACGGCTAAGTTCATCCAGAGCCCCTGGCCCAGATGGCCTCACAAATTATTCGTTGAAATTATATCCTGATGCATGGGCTGAGTTCTGTTTTATATTATTTAAAAACATTATTGAAGAAAAAAGAATTCCTACATCGTGGAAACGAGCCATCATTGTTCCCATTTTCAAGAAGGGATCGTGAACAGATCCAAAAAATTACAGACCTATCGCCCTTATGGACGTTGTTGGAAAGATCTTTGCAACCCAACTACTAGCAAAATTGACCCAGTGGATAAAGGTGGCAGATCTAGCCGACCCTCGCCAAACTGGCTTCTCTAAAGGAGTTGGCTGCGGGTTGAATATTATGATCATCAACTTATTAAAAATGGAGGCGATTCGAACAAAATCAAAAGTTTATATGGCCTTTGTGGACCTAGCACATGCCTTTGACGGAATTGATCGAGAGCTATTATGGTCCAAACTTAGCAAATGGGGTTGTCCTTGGAGCTTGCTTGCGGCGATCAAACAACTATATACTGACACTACTATTACAGTTAGGCTAGATGCACAAGGATCACTAACTGACCAAATTAAAACATCGCGAGGAGTAAAACAGGGCTGTCCTCTTGGTGCAACCCTGTTCAACGCCTTTATCTCAGATATTGGAAAGGCGTTCGAAACAACTAGATCCTTTGCACCAAAATTGAATAATATAAAAATTGATTACATTCTATACGCTGATGACATTGTGCTTATGGACCTTACTCCGATTGGATTACAGAGGAAATTACTAGCTCTTAAAGAATATACTGATGCAAATGGTCTTGTGATAAATCCAACTAAATCCGAGGTCCTGATATTGCAAAATTTAGTTGGAGCAACCAACAAAAGAATTTTCAACTGGAAATTGGAGACTCAACCGATATTACTTGTAAAGGAAATCCAATATCTCGGTGTAACCATAAATTCCAGCATACAAGATACAAATATGATCAAGAAAATTCGGCGGAAATGTAACTCATTAACAGCTCAAGGAGTCGTACTTAATAAAAAGTATGGGAAATTCACCTTGAAGCCGGTCATTGCATTTTACAACTTAAAGGTCATTCCGGCCTTGATCTTTGGTGTTGAAGCTATGTTTGGATGTCCAGCTGAGACTTGGTCCTGGTGTGAGAATTTCTTCTGGGGAAAGGTACTATCATTGCCAAGGGGGACTCCAACAGCTTGCATTCGTTACGAACTTGGATTAACCTCAATCAATGCAAAGGCAACGTGGAACATGCTGTCAATCTATAGGAAGGTCCTGGGAGCAGATGACCTACCACAATATAGAATCCTCCGAATTGACGATGGTTCATCTAAAGCATCCGTTCTCCAAATGTGAAAACAATCTGGCAAGAACATCCTTTCTAAGCTACAAACCGACCAAGATACACTTCTAAAGAACCCGGATGCCGTTAAAAAAAAACTGTGGGAGCAAGATTGGTGTGAAAATCAGGATAAAAGAGCAACACACAGATGCATGAATGAAAATGCAACGGAAGAAAGGGCTTATAACACCTTGCCAAAATACCTCCAACTATTTCCATGTCGTAAAAGAAGATCCTACTATCTTAAATTTCGGATGAACTTGTACAAAACTAAACCAATTTTAAAGATACAAAGTGAAATTAAAGACGCTACCGAGGATTGCAGATTCTGTAAAAAAAAGAAAGAAACGCTGAAACATCTAGTCCTCTTTTGTGAAGATCTAAGAGGTCTAAGAACGGCTTTTCTGGGTTCTGAAATTCACAAGAGGCCGACCTTAGATGGTGAAGATTGGTGGAATGTGCTCTCCATAGGCTCGGACTTTAAACTTGTCATTCCTCTAACATTATTTCTAGAGAAATTGGAACTGCAGATGCTACAGTCACCTGTCACGTAGCACATATAGATACTAAAACAACTAGAAAGAATACAGTCTATCTATCTCTCTAGAGACACTCGAATAATTGAGTCACCAACTTAATATTAATATTAGACGTACAGAACATAATATGGTCAATAGATTTACCCCACATGTGTGTTGTTTTTAATAAGTTGTTTCTGCTCATCCTCTGTTACGGTTTTAACGTTGTTATGGTTCCCCTCTGCTCTGCTCTGTAGTTTTGTGTTTCTTTTCGTTTCCTTTCTTTTTCCTTTTCTTGTATTTTCTTCCTCCTTTTTCTTTTATTATTGTCAATCTAAGCTGAAGGTATGAGTTTGAAACATATTCTAAAAAAATGTATCTATTTTTAAAAGTTCGTAACGAACTAAATAAAATAAAAAAAAAAAAAAAATTAACAAATCATCACAGAAAGTACTGTAAAGTTTGGTAAGAACTGTCCTTCACAGTCTTGGGAATCCAGGCCCCTGTCACACCCCACTTCCAAAGCAAAGGTTTGGGGCTTCCCAGTGTTTGAAGGCATCTCACTGACCCTTACATTACCCGGCAAGATCCACTGTTTAATGTTCTTAAGTCTTGCATGGAGCAGCTTCTGCCATATTGGCGAGTGGCTGAATCTTCGCTTTCTTGGCATTCCCATATCACTCTTCATCGATCAAGGCTAGATTAACTACACAGTCTTCATAAAGACCATTAGGGAAAGAGCACAATGTTAAAAAAGCCGAAGCCGGCGGGGCTTTTAGATTCAGCACTGGCAACATTTTGCACCCGGATCCATGTGGTTTTATCGATCTGTGCCATTCCGACATGCAGTAACTTTATTTTAATAAGGGGGTCCTCCATATTCCTTTTCACCCCCCCAAATCCCGCCAATTGTCTACCCTCTACCCTCCTTCGTACACTACCTCTTCCTCCATGCCCACTGAGTTTTAATTCTTGTCACAATAAAGCACATATGTGATTCCTCCGCACGTCGGCGAGACGGCACTATCCCTCACATCAACTGAGATTGGTTGACTGAGAACAAACACACCCAGTTTAAATCTTTGTGGTGTTTCCAGGAGTGAGGCCCAACTTTCGACCTGCCATATCTTCCCAATCCAGAGCCACGTGGAACCAGATGTGTCACCAGCCGCCCCCGGTTCCTTGTAGATGATTTCAGAGACGCCTTTGAGTCATTTAGCCCACAGAACTCTGTGAAAATTTACCAATGGGAGAATAATGTACACTTTTGGAAAGTACGGATGGCGGCCCTACTCTGCTGGTAAATATAGACTCCTGCCACTCCCCGGGTTGTCTAGTGTTGCTCAGTTGAGTCACCTTCGCACGGGCATTGTTGAAATGCTGATGTTCGCTCTTCATTTCTGTATACCTATAACCTTAGTGGTTACTCATTTTGTTTTACTGGGGCTGTTGTAAACCCTCTGAACAGGACCTTTTACATGCAGCATACCTTCATTAGCTGAAAGGAAATAATGGCCCTCTCAGCCGTTAGCTGTGGTAACAATAATGTAGAATTTGGAAAAAGAGACAAATACTGTGTTGCGTTATAAGGAGATTTACCTTGCAAAAGAACATTTTCTTTTCTGTAATGCATAGACAAAAGTTGGGCCTTGGTTGGACTTCACTGACACTTAACCCTTAAATGCCCACAATGCTTTTTAGCTTCCGGTTCCTTTTGAATCAAAACAATGTGAGAAACCTGAAGGTACTCTCATGACCACTGCCCAGGGATCTTCTGCTCAGGGGGCCAGGGAAGGGCCATCGCTTTTGGATCCTGACCCTGCGGGTGGACAAGCAAGGGCTGCACACCCGGGTGGAGGGTTCATGGGGATTGGGTTGGGGAGAGAGGGCCGGATGGTGAGACATGGTATCCCCATTCCTAATCCTTCCCTCAGTCTTAACTGGCTACTTTCATTCATACCGTATTGTTCCCTGTGAATACTCACCAAGTACTGAGAAGAGGAAGAAACAACTAGGAGTACTGCACACTTCCTCTTGTACTGGGACGAGGAAGAGGGGTATGAAGGTCTGCAGTACTGAAGGTCAGGCATGTCCCATTGGTTGGGTTAATTATGGTCCAGCAAGACAAGCCAACGACTCAAACCTGAGTCCCCTTAATAGGGCTCAGGTGTATAAAGGGAGG
Organism: Ambystoma mexicanum; assembly: GCF_040938575.1. Lineage (NCBI taxonomy): Eukaryota > Metazoa > Chordata > Amphibia > Caudata > Ambystomatidae > Ambystoma > Ambystoma mexicanum. The sequence goes on from NC_090936.1 coordinate 24,642,103, forward strand.
AGACCCACACCAGCATGGGGAGGAAAGTCACTGTGGTGGAACGAGACCTTGAGGTGTGAATACTGGCAACAATCCCAGAGGACCAGCAGGACCCAGAGCCAGCAAGTGCCAATGTGGGCTCAGGACCGGGAGCACTCAAAACCGAAGGTGGGCAGTGGGAACTGCCAAACAGATGTGGAGCAGGAGGGAGAAGGTCCACATCCTTTTAGAACACCGGCATGTGACATGTGCAGAGAAGTGCCCGGCAAGTAAGCGGAGCAGAGGCGTTCTGCTTCCTGGCTGCAGAGAAGGCGAGCGGGAGCAGCGAGGACTGCCACGGTGGAGATGCGAAGAGCTGGTAAGTGTCATGTGACAGAGGAAGACCAGAGAGCGTCCAGGGGACCACAGGCAGGTAACGGTCAACCAACCTAAGTAAACGGGAACTGTATTATAAACCGAAATGAAAGAGGATTGCAGCTTGAATGAAGCTACACTATATTGAATACCGAGCTGAATGTAAATTGCGGTTTGAATGAACCCACATAATATTGAATACCGAACTGAATGAAAAGTGCCATTTGCATAAAAACAAGGCCTAAGGAATACTGAATGAAAATAGGAAGTTACACAGGCATAGTGAATGCCAGACTGAATGTAAGAAGCACTACGAGTTAAATGAAATCCAATGGGTGGGATTTTGTTGTCGTCGGGGTGTGGTGGGGGGGTCCACTGTGGTATGTGCCTCCAGGCCGCCCCCGCGATGTGCAGTTCTCCATTTGTCTCACTTGGGGGGCAGTTTCACAACACAACACGTGCATATGTGTATCCCCCGCTCTGTCCCTATGATCGTGGACCCACTCACCACAGCAAATATAGTTCCCTACAGTCCTCCCCCAATCCATCACCTTCATGCCCACCGCCGGGCTTCTCGCTCACTCCCCTGGTCACCCACGACCCGTTACTCCCTGCCTCCAGGTTGCTGCGGGTGGGTTCCAGCGTGGTATAGAGCCATTTTCTGGGCATTATATTATATTATATTTTTCGGAGGAACGAAGGCAAAATAAATAGTGTCAGTTTCAAGGCCAATTACAAGCAAGTATTTTGTTTCGCATCTGGTCTAACCAATCACGTGAAAAGAAGCATGCGTTTTGACTTCTCCCTTAATCTGGACCAGGCTTGGAATATGATGGGGCCTTGAAATATCTCGTGCACCCCAATCGTTTTGCCAACGTCTTTAGAATGTTGCCTTGTTATTTCCTTCCATAAGTGGACATCATTTCACATTTAATTCAAAGCCTTACTATCTGTGAACATACTAAGGGGACCCATAGCCTGCCTTTCTTTCTTTCTTTCTTTCTTTCTTTCTTTCTTTCTTTCTTTCTTTCTTTCTTTCTTTCTTTCTTTCTTTCTTTTTCTTTCTTTCTTTCTTTCTCCTACCCCTTCTGTCTATATACCATCCTCTGTTATAATAATAAATTCAGAAACTCTTACTGATGCACCCATGGAAAGACCCCCATCGGTCTTGCACCAAGGAGAAGATACATCGCCTCAACTTTTTGGATTCATTAAACCGTCCCCCAACCTTAAACCTCTCCTTGTCGAAAACAACTGTGCAAAAAAATAGCAGAAAGGTTAAGGTCAACATGGACTAGTTGCAGTAATCCTGCTCCAAAATTCTGATTGTGGTCTCCAGACAGCAAGTCTAAAGCGCAACGCACTAAAGAGCGTCGCGCGTAGGCCGACCAACACTCTGTTGTGCTTCAGACCTGTGAGACGTGGACCGCAAATCTTCAACAGAGCAACGCACTGAAGTTAAGTGGGTGGGGCGTGTGGGGGTGGCAGAGGGAAGTGGGTGGTGGTCCGTGCAGCGTGACCGGGTTGCGGAGGGGCCTGGGGTAGATCGCTAATTTCTGACTCTGATGGCCTTTGTGGATGAATCTACCACGTAGTTGATCATTGCCTGGGAAAATACTTCTTTGCTCAGAGATTTGTAGCCTCGACGCCATGTTTATTAGGAGACATTAACAAAGGACTGTACAGAGCGGACGGTTATCCTTTTTTCGGGGGATTGTTCTCCGGCACATTCCGATTTGGGGAGCCGGTTCCATTGGGTGGCACGCATCCACCTTGTTCAGCTCTGCCAGTGTTTATGCTGAACTGAAAAGTCTTATCCTGGACATTTGCGTACTGCTCAGCTAAAGCTCTGCTCTCTCCACAATTAACAAGACCCGTTTGCATTCAGCAGCTCAGCAAAGGCTTTCACTCAACGCATTTCTTTATCGTTCATGAAAGCCCCCAAAAATTAATTAAGCCTTTTAAATACTGCATGTTCCCATATACTTGCAAGGTGCCAGATTAATAATCATAGTCAAGCAAGCTGTAGCTTTTCCAAAGAAAAGGGGACATCAGAGGTTGCAGGGATGAAAGCTTCATCCATTCGACAAAGCGACACAGAAAGCTTTCAAACCAGGCTTAGGTGGGGCACAACTAAACACTGCTATCAAGGAATGCCACATGGGCCAGAGGTTCTGCTATAGTGCCCCCGAGTCGGAGGGGTATACCCAGAAGTGGCTCCCGAGCCTGCTGGGCCTAGAGACCAAAGCTACTCCTCACTGATGAGGCCATGTTTGGGGATGCTTGTGATCTCATGCAGCAGGGATATGACCTAGCAGTTCAGGATGGACCACCCCTTTTGAGGCGGGCCAAACCTGATTTGCAGAGCACAAACACAATTCCAGGAAAGGACATGTATAAAGTGCTTTCTTTGTTATCCAGCTATGTTGCTATTTCATTTGCCGGCACCTGGAAACAAACAGTCGCAAATTGTACACAAATTGTTTTGGTGGCTAACAAACATTTTTATTAAAATGTTCGTGATTATTTGTAACCCCAGATTCTTTTCCTGCTGAATTTTCAGAATAACCCATTCCAGCTTCTCTAATCCACATGGTCGTTTGTGCCACAGTGTAATGTGCACTGCTGTGACTCGAGCGTACATGTAAAAATAACTACATCCTCTCGTTAATGCCTCCCTTTCAGCCTTGGACACCCCCTTTCAAATGTATTGCTCCCCTTTAGTGCTGAAACGAACTACACACCAGCCAATCGATTCACTCACATCCGGCTTCTTAACACTCTTCCCCAGCAAACAACAGACCGTCTCGTCCTCAGGATCAACTTACATAACACAACCCAGGCCAATGCCGCCTTGCATGAGGGCACACAAGGTCTCCTTTCTGGACACAAACGGCTCGATGCGCCGGACATAAAGCACCTAGAAATTCACCAGCGCACTTGGCTTCCGGGACTTTGAGTCTGCATGCATCCACACACCAAAAAAGCCATCTTGCATGTTCCCTCTCTCCCCATAACTTCAACCCGTCCCTCTCCTATCCAGATCTGGCAAAGCACCCGGAGATGATGCAAATTACAGCGGTGTGCAGTGTAAATCCTAATGACATTGCATTATATAATTTGATTCTTATTGACAGGCTCGCGGCTCAAGCGTGGCCGCGCAGTAGCGCAATGGTCAGCAGTTGGCATGCCTCGCTGAGAGGCCGGTTGACGAGTACGGCGGATGTTGTGTGGTAGGACAGATGGTCTGCTGTGTTCAGGTGACAAGAGATCAGAGCAGTTGCATAGAGCATCCTAATCAGCTGGTGGGCTGCCAAAGACATTCTTCTTAGACTTACAAGTCTTCCTCTTAATGCATGGAAGTCATGTATACTTATTTGCAAGATCACTAGCTTAAACTGTTTGGGCTAAGACTGGGGAATTTATCCTTCAGTCGTAGTCTATTGAAGCTCTCGTTTTGCGCCGCTCTGTCTCAACCCCACCACTTCATCCTTGCTTGATGTCTTTATCCTTGGCTTCTGTTTCAACACTTTCGTCTTTTTGAGCTTGATCCCCCCACAAGAAATGAGTGCCTTACTTGGCTGCCCCTGCAATGTTCTGGTGGCCAATCCATTCATGCTCTCCAAGCTTCAATAGAAAACCAGTCATTACCATTCACCAAATGCAGAGCAAAGTAGTGCGCCTTTGGTTGAGACTCAATAAATTGGACTACAGCTCCCCATACCATGACCCTTCCTTGGCTGGATTATCTACCTCCATGTTGAGTCAACTAACGTCCATCATTGTAGTGAGTACCTCACACTTACAAGGGAAGTTAGAGTAACAAAATGTTTTCAGTCAATCTTCTTGTATTGCTTGACCAGATGCGCAAATGACACAACACTTTCACTTTCTCAGATTTGTGTTTCAATAACTTTTATTATTTAAAAAATCCAAAATATCAGTCGATAAATGAAGGGTGAAGGTGAGGGAAATGCAACATGGATGGACCAGTGCTTCATATCTTCGAAGGCCCTATATAAGGTAGTTCATAGCATATGAATCCTGACCCCCTCCAAGTATCTAATGGAACGACCATTAACCCATTAGAAAAAACCTTACAGCAAGAGGAAGTATCCACGACAACAGCATCCCCGCTACCACTCCAACTTCCAATGAACACAACCACATCACCTGCAGCAATGTTCCTTTCCCAGGCTTGACTGGGAAACATCCAGGTCACCCACTGGCCCCAAGTGTAAATTAGCATACACTATTGTTTAGGATTTACAGTTAACTTCAGTTTAAAGCCTTCATTCCGAGTTTACAGATTAGTTTACAGTGTAGAGAGTTTAGAGTCAGAGTTCAGTTCTTAAAAGCAAGGTACAAGTGAAATGAGAAACTTGCTTTCAGATCCTGCTGCCTTCTGCCGGTGTTGCAGGGCTGGGTTTCCCATCCTCCTGGTATCTGAATGCCGAGGATCGTAAACATTTCATCCACTAATTGAATGGTACAGGTAAAAAAACATAGATCGGCATCACAGGTGGTGGCAAAAAGGTATTAGCATAATTGACCTAAAAACATTTCATCGAATTTATTTGACCTTTTTTTCTGTCAAATGTAATGAAATATATATATGGGGTTGGGTCAGGGTATAGATTAGGTTGAGGGGAAGTGACGGGGGTTGCAGGGGTCTCCCCACACATTTTAGACTGAAAAAAAGGTCAAATAAAATCGATCAAATGTGATTAGGTCAAATGTTTTAGGTCAAATAGACCCAAACGGGCAAAAACCCAGAAAACTAAGCTACGAAGTTGGGAACTTTACAAAATCATGACGGCGGAAAAATAAAAAGTGCCCTCTTCTAGCCTCAATCCGGGATTGGCCAGGTGACTGTTCCTTTTCCAGGTTCATTTCATAAGCATATACATTCCAGGAATATGGAATATCAAGGCTAGTGAAGGAGTGTAATAATTATTTGACTAAATGTAGCCTTTTTCATTAAACAATGTGCATTTTAAGAGGCTATAAATTGAAGTATTATGTAAACTAATGTTAAACACAAGAACAAGAATTCATTTGAAAAACTAAATTACCCAAGGCAAAAGAAATTCTATATTTATTTGTATTTTTCTTTTCTTTTTATAGCGGCTTGACGCTGAATAGCTTCACAAGGAAAAGCAAAAATGGTATAAAATGTATGAGAATGTAGACATCAAACCAACAGATCAACGAGAATGTAGATGAGTCTTGAGTCACATTTTTAAAAGGGTAAAGATGTATATTGAACAGACAGAGAAAGGAAGGGAAGGGAAGGGGATTCCAATATTTAGGTGCCAGCAGAGTAAAACAACGAAAAGGAGAAGGGGCGAGGAAAGTTCATATTAAAAAAGGTTGCGAACGTAAAAAACGTGAAGCAGAATTGAAAGAGATCAAAGAGGAAACACAAGAAGGTGCTAGAACATATAGGCATATAAAAAAGGATACAGATGAAGATAAAGAGGAGCTCAGAGTCAAAGGACAGCCAATGTAGATAACGGTGAACAGAGGAAACGCCATTGCAAGCAGAAGGTGAACAAAGCACACCAACAAAGGAGTTATAGACAGAACAGGGGGGTGAGCAAGATGAGACGAAGGAAGGCCAAAGAGAAGGAAGGAAACCCCCAGCCAAAACTAGAGGAAATGAGTTTAGAAGCAGAGAGAGCGAGAAACCAACACGCCTTTTCGGTTGTAGAGTAGTTGATAGTGTCAAGAACGAGAGACGAGCTACATGAGTGGAAAAGGTGAGCGAAGAGTCGAAAGCAACACCCAGATTATGGGCAGAGGAAGAGATAGGCAAAGTGGAAGGAGGACAGGAGATCAGAAGAAGAAAGAATGGAGGAGGAAAGGTGTCAGCAGGCAAGTAAAGAACCTCTGTTTTTTTGGGGTCAGTAAGAGGGCATCCAGGTTTCTATTGTGAGGAGACAGGCAGACAGAGAGGCGTGCATAGAATCAGTAAAGGAGGGGACGCACAGAACAATTTGATCATCATTGGCATAAAGGTGATCAGAGAAACCAAAATAAGAACCGACCATCCCAAGAGGAGATGCATAGAGGTAAAGGAGGGGGCGGGGCAGGACTCAGCCTTGTGGAAGCCCATGAGAGAGCGTAAAGATGGGAGAAAAATGACCAGCCCAGAGACTGAGAATGTGTGACCTGAAAGGTAAGAGTGAAACCAATTAAGATCAGAGCCCCAAAAACCAAGACCAGCTCCTTCACAGGACTGCTGAAGATCACCTACAAGACAGGCCGGGGGGGTACATCCAATACTGCACTCCAGTAAAAAAAACACTACTCTTATCACCTAATTACCTTTTACCTATTCACATCCAACCTAACTATGGGGCTCATTACAAGTTTGCCAGTCCGCGAACAACGGTACGGTAAGCTTGTCGGTACCGTAGTTCCCAGACCAGCAAACTATGAGTTGTGTTTGCAGGTGCCTTTCTGCCCACCAGGTCTGACCTGGCGGGCAGAGTGGCACCCGCAAGCACAGCATGTCGGATGCACCGGCACCATTCTGAAAGGTGCCGCTGCATCTAACCTCCCCATTCCCATTGAGCCATTGGGGCTCAAATGGGAATGGGGAGTAAAGAATACCGGCACCCGGCAATGGGGACGGACCGGGTCCGCCGGGGTCAGAATGAACCTGTACGTTTCCATTGCCGGGTGGTGGTAATATTACAAGTTTGGCAGCAGCCGTACTGGTTTTAACGGCACGGCTACCGCCAAACTCGTAATGAGGCCCTATGTAACGATTATTTCACCACACTGCCTACGTTGCAATACAAGTGGTTTTCATTACACTGTTCATTATAGGCGAGTTTCAAATCCAGGTGTTTTTTCCACTGCTGTGTGTTTGAAATCGAGGGGCATTTTTTTCACTAATGTGCGTTTCAAATCTTGATCCTTTCCCACTGCTGTGTTTCAAATCTAGGTTCATTTTTTCACTAATGTGTGTTTCAAATCTAGGTGCTTTTCCACTGCTGTGTTTCAAATCTAGGTTAATTTTTTCACTAATGTGTGTTTCAAATCTAGGTGCTTTTCCACTGCTGTGTTTCAAATCTAGGTGCATTTTTTCACTGATGTATGTTTCATATCTAGGTGCTTTCCCACTGCTGTGTGTTTCGAATTTAGGTGCATTTTCCTCTGCTGTGTGTTTCAAATCTAGGTGCATTTTCTTCAACTGCTGTGTTTCAAATCTAGGTGTTTTTTCCATTGATGTGTGTTTCAAATCTAGGTTCATCTTTCGACTGCTGTGTTGCAAATCCAGGTGCTTTGTTTCACTGCAGTGTGTTTCAAGTGTAGGTGCATTTTTTCTCTGATGTGTGTTTCAAATCTAGGTGCATTTTTTCACTGATGTGTGTTTCATATCTAGGTGCTTTCCCACGGCTGTGTGTTTCAAGTGTAGGTGCATTTTTTCACTGATGTGTGTTTCAAATATAAGTGCTATCCCACTGCTGTTTGTTTCAAATCTAGGTGCATTGTTTCACTGATGTGTGTTTCAAATCTAGGTGCTTTCCCACTGCTGTGTAATCTAGGTGAATGTTTTCACTGCTGTGTGTTTCAAATATCAGAGCATGTTTTCACTGATGTGTGTTTCAAATCTAGGTGCTTGTGTTCACTGCTGTGTGTTTCAAATCTAGGTGCTTTTGTTCACTGCTGTGTATTTCAAATCAAGGTGCATTTTTTCACTGGTGTGTGTTTCAAATCTAGGTACTTTCCCACTGCTGTGTGTTTCAAATCTAGGTGCATTTTTTCACTGATGTGTGTTTCAAATCTAGGTGCATTTTTGTTTCAAATTTACGTGTTTTTGTTCACTGCTGTGTGTTTAAGATTGTGGTGCCCGTCCCACTGCTGTGTGTCTCTTGTTGTGTGTATTTTGCCTTGTCGTGCTGATTGGCCTATTCTTGCATTTCACCTGATCTTGCTGGTTAGCTTAAGACTGAATTTTGCCCAATTAAGTAGATTAGCCTAATTTTGCATGTTCTCCTGAATGAGCAGGCTAGCCTAATTTTGCATTACTCCTAATTGTGCAAGCTAGCATTGTTACTACACTCAGCAGCCCTAGCCATGCCCAGAACCGTGATTATTCTATGTTCCTCTGCACCTGGAAGCTACTAGCCTTGTACAGCAAGTGGCCTGACACAGCATTGCCTGAAGTACTAGGCCTGGAATGGTATGGCCATGTATTGCAGACCGAGCCAAGTTCATACTAGATCTAGAGGTTCCAGACACACCAGACACATATAAAGGGGAGCATAGTTAATGTGGTAGGCACAGGAAGGCAATCAGGGAGAGGGAGGCCTCTTCCAACCCCTCGGATACTTGCGCTTTCCCTGTTCAGCAACTACAACAATAGAATGCAGCTATCTGCCCACAATCACTTTTGCCTAGCTGCACACAACTATATACCACATTGCACACTGCAACAACCATTAAAATGCAGCTATCCCCCATGATACATTTGGCCTAGCAGCACACAACTATATGCCACCTTGCACACTGCAACAAAACAACCTTTAGAATACAGCTACCCCCACTATAAATTCAGGTCAGCTGCACACATACTCTCACATACTAGCACCACCTCCACTAGAATGCAACTACCCCATGACAATTCAGTCTAACTGCACACATACTACCTGTCTCACATACCCTGCACACTACTTCCAGCATTAGAAGCAGCTATGGACCACAACACATTCAGTCGAGCTGCACACATACAGAGTGCACACACACACTATTTATTGCTCTGACTATCTCCACTGACTTGGGTTCTAGTCCCCGAGGGCGTTCAACCTACAGTCCGTTGAGACCATACCAAGAGTTTAAAGTGCTATATAAATGCCCATTAACCTAACATAACAGAATGGTCCACTATGCCAAAAGGATCTGACTACTGTAATAGAACAAGTAGAAAAGAGACTTTGGCGTAGCATGAGGAGATGAGCGAGTTAGTGGCTGACAGAAGAGTAGATTCTGTAGAGTGACAAGGACTAAAACCAGACTAAAAAGAAGGTAGAAGAGAGTGTGCATTAACAAAAGAAGAAAACTGAGTGTACACAATACACGCTAGAAATTTGGACCAAAAAGGAAGCAAGATTATGCAGCCTTGTTGCATGAATATGCACATTTATCTAAATTAAATGTTAGTACTCTGCAAAGAGATGATAGACAACATGTGTATAGCAATTTATCCAATAGAGTTAAATGTGTTGCTAGGCATAAACTTAAATAATCATTACCAGTTAAAATTGCACAAATAGAGCATTTTCCTTTTGTAAGCATCCCTGAAATGGTCAGCTTAGTTTGAACTTTGGTTAAACCTAAACTCTATGTTTATGCAGAGCAGTCTTAAAACCAGAGGAATGCAAGAACCAGCTTTCTTTAAAACAGGCCCTGATATCAATCTATGTGACGATAAGACTAAACTGGTCTTGTACTTACATGTACAAGATCAGAAACATTTGAAATACATTCCAAATGCAGGATTTCCATTGTTCTATTATTTTAAGGTTAGCTAGATGGCCACTCTGCAGTGACATTGACAAATGCATGACCAGCCAGTAATGGCACCTTCAAATGGCTAATAAGGTGGTATTTTGATCCTCAAATAGATCCAGAACGTTGACCTGGCAGAGCAATTGGCTTCATCCAGTCTGTGCCTGTTCCATGAATATACCCAATGAAATTGATTATTTCACAGGATATTTTTGCAGAACATGTTTTCTGTTAATAACAAGATGCAATAAAATAAGTAATGTGCAGCAATGGAAAGAATGTGTTTTTAAACCTAAAACTAGATTTGAATTCAGCAGAGGGGCCACAGTCACATGCATAAAAGAAGATATATTGAAATACATGAATTAATTACACATTTGCATATTTTAATAACTTCTGCCTGCAGCTATTGAAACATGATGGGTGTGTCTGAATTCACAACTTTCTTGCGATTCTGAATACATAGGTTTGGGTTTATTAATAGCCCAGAATCACACATGAAATTATAAATGAAAGACATGTCAATCCAATTTGATCATAATTCCTGATGGGACTATCAAAGCAAAGAGGAGGATTCTAGTGGTTGAAATTAAGTAAATGGAACATTTCACAGGTTTTGTCCAATCAACAGTTGCCACATTAATTGATGCTGCATGGGTGAAGGTTTTGGGAAAGCAACAAAGGAGAAGAGCCTGTCTAACATGAGCAAAGCTGATTGTTGTTTCACCTGGATGAAGATGAAATTCTCCTAAAGAAGGACTTTTTCAGAGGTGGATAAATGTAAAGGCCTTCCCCAAAAAGGAACCAGGTTGCCTGAAAGGGAAATGGATTAGGTGGACAAAGGAGGAGCCTACCTGGTAGAGCTGCCTTGACCAGATGATGTCCCTGCCTGTCTTGTGCGCACCAGATGCGAGTACCCGCACAGACACAGCCCTTTGACCTGTTCTTGGGTTGATGGTCCTCGGGAGAGTCTCAAACAAGTCTTTAGCTCACTGTCCCTTTCACAAATGAGAAATATCCCTGCATATCAGTCTTTGTCCTGCCCAGGGGAAATCCAGCACCGAAATGCTAGGCAATTCTCTTCTGAACAAGAGTACCGACAGCAACCCCAGACATGTGTTTCGGCCTAGTCAGGTCTTATCACTGAGGTAGAGCTGTGCCTCTCTAAGAACAGTGAGCAAGGGTTCCAGTTCTGGATTCCCCTGGTAACTTAGGGTGAGAACTCCGCAAGTGCTGGAAAAGTGGATCTCTGTTGCCAGGTCAGATGACCCCAGGAGGTAAGATGACCTGAATACCACGGGACATTTAGACCACTCCCAATCTACTATGGCAACACTCATTTAATGCTCTGGAGGAAGGGGGCTTTGCCTTACTTTATTTAGTTCTAATCAATTGAGTAGTTCTTATATCGCCACTGGTTTGAAGTCCCTGGTCTACTTCAGCAAAGAGGCGGACATCCCAGCGGTAAAGAGTGGAGATTAGCCACAGTGATCTCTGGAAGCACAACACTAACTATGGTGGTGCTGTAGATCTAAGCTAGCAGCATTATCACGGGGAGATATCTGATTGGCTCACCTGGAAACATAAAACTCCATTCTTAGAAAGTGAGGTTCTCCAGCGAGATCCAGGATCACCCCACATCTCATGCACTAGTAGTGTTTGTAGTAACTCATCCCGCTGTATTTCAGAGTGGATTAAAATAAACAAGTCACCTATTCCAGCTGGGGATGTTCCTGGTTACTAGGTTTGGCCCATGTTCCACCATCAATGATGACTATTTTCATGCATTCCTTGGGTGCCCACCAGACTGGCCGTGAAATCTAAAGAAAACTGAACACAACTGACCTTATTGTTTTTAACAAACCTACCTCCTCCTGCATTGCTGTCAAGTAGCTCTATATCATCCGTGCCACCTCCCGCCAGCCATGTTTTCAATGGGAAAATGAAACAGCAGGTCCCTGTGTGCAATGCCAGCACTGGCTAATAGCATCCCTCAGGAGGTGTGGCCAATTAAAAGCTAAGTACCTGGTTCCATCTTCCTCTTTGTTTCCCAATCAATCGAATGAAACCCTCTCAGGAGAACTACTGGATCAATATGGCTGCCAATGGCGCACCAGGATGAGTATGCCAGTGGCTGCCAGCCTGCTGCTCAGCCTCACTACAGAAAGGCGCAAAAATACTTTGCAGCACTCCCAGAGTGGGGCCCCTTAAACTGTGCCCCCAGGAGGACGGCGGAACACGGATGGATAATATTTTCTTAGAAATCATTGGATGACATTAAAATGGAGCATCCACAACAGCCCCTTTAAAATCCTTCTGGCCATCATCGATCCCAGTCTTCTACACACCAGCCTCCTTACACAAGCAACCAGAACCCCATCAGGCGGCTGCAGGTGATGTGGACTACAACTCCCATGAGCCCTAGTCAGCATAGTCTATAATGAGGAACCATGGCAATCGTGGTTCAACACACCCGGAGGGCTGCTCAAGATAAGATCATTCTACCATAGTACACATTTTATTGGTTAAATATATTTTGATCATCCCTCATTTTGGTAAGCAGCGTAATTAGCAGGAATACAGGCTGACATTACCAGGAATAATTCAAAGGTATGGTGTCATTTGCATTGTTAATGGGGTTTAAACAACAACTGTTGGCACAGTAACACCACAGGCCAGCTGCAATGTTTATACTATAGTAATGGTAGAAGTACTTTTTGTATATATTTTATATACTTATAACTGTAAATGTGTTACTTCTCTGCCACAACAACACGTTAAAGGCTGTTCCAAACTGGCATGGCTGTATCATTGCGAACAACGATATCGCCCCAGAGTCTAAGGCAATGAGACACAACTTCTTTCCACTGGCATTGATATGCCATTCAGAGGACAGGGTATATGACATACCGGCAGAGGGCACCGTCCTGTAATGGGATGCACGCACACCGTCATGTCACCAGCTCACAGCGTTAGCATTTGAAAGATTCCCGTGCACGCTGCAAATGGCCTGACACGGTACTTAGCAAACATATCAGGGCCGATGGCAGGCAGAGCTCCAGGCTGCAAACGCCTCTCCCCCGGGAGCCAATTTCCCCTCCAGCATTTTCCGTGAACCCTGGCAGCATGCAAAGGATTTGTACAAGATTTGCATGTTATTCTGTGAGATGCAATCGTTTATTCAGTTGGACACCATTGTAGCAGTGCAACATGAATATAGACACAATGTGATCTGATTCTCCATATTTACTTATTTATTTATGTATTTGACATTTGTAAGGCGCCTACACACACGTTCTTCCAGGCACCACAAGACGATGGGGGCGGGCGGGGGGGCAGAGGAAAGACAACAAATGTGCAGAAAGGTCCACCTAGGCCTTGTGACATTCGGATCGAGCAAGTGCAGTGACAATAACTGCAGTTGGGAGGGGCAATTGAGGGAGTAAGGGATAGGCTGAGGGAAGGGGGTGGGGGATAAGTGCAGGAAGGCAGGGGACCCGGGGCTGGGCAAGTGCCAGGGGGAGCCAGGGGTAAGGGTAAGGGGTAGATCATATACAGGCTGGTCAGGGAAGGGTCCCCGAGGGCGTTTGCTGGTGAGGGGTGCTGGGGTAGACTGGATGAGGAAGGCTGGCCGCAGTAAGGCACATAAGGTTCCAGGCACCAGTTGCAGTGGCAGGGGGACAGTTTAGCAGGGGAGGGGGAGAGGGAAGGAGGAGGTGAAAAGGAAAGTTTTGAGAAGTTTCTGGAACTTAAGGATATCCAGCTCAAGTCTGAGAAAGTCAGGAGGCCGTTCCAGAGGGAGGCACCTGCCCAAGAACGAGATCTACCCCCCACTCTCTGCTTGGAGAACTGTTTGATCAGCAGAGAGTCGGAGCTGGAGGCCCGAAGGCCTCGAGCAGGGAGGTGGTAGAGAGTGAGGTGGAGGAGAGGAAAGGGCCCAGGTGCACGTAGGAAGATCGGTTAGAAAGGATGAAGGTCAGCCAGGCCAGAGCCCGGTTTGTGATGCCAAGAGTATCACAGAGACAATTTATGAGGATGGCGTGATTGACCAGTGTCAAAGGCAGAAGAAAGATCGAGGAGGATCAGAACAGAAGCAGAGTTGGAATCAGATTTGAGAGCAGGTCTTCACGGGTGTTCAGGAGAGCAATTTCCATGCCTCTGGCTGCTCTGAAGCCAGACTGGTGGTCATGGAGACGGCCAACAGATTTGGTGTGGGGGGGTCAGTTGGGCGATGACCAACCTCTCCAGGAGTTTGCCCAAGAAAGGGGTGATGGAGATAGGGCGATAGTTAGCAGGGCAGGAAGGGTCAGCAGACTGCTTTTTAGAGAGACATTGCACAAGGGAGTGTTTGAGGGGATGTGGGAAAGAACCAGTGGTGAAGGAATGGTTACAGAAGTCAGCCAAAGCAGGGGCAAGAGAGGAGATGATGTCCTTTATAGTTCTGGAAGAGCAGGGAAGCACCTGTTTGGAGGAGACTTCCTTAGAGCGGACTACTCTAGCGACCTCATCCAGTGCAGTGGAGAGGAGGAGAGCATGAGGGAGGGTGGGAGGAGGGCCAAAGGAGGCAGGAGCGGATGTGGGTGGGGAGGGGAATAGAGGAGAGAGAGGACAGGATGTCCTTAGTTTTGGTGGAGAAGTGGGAGGCCAGTGCAGTGTAGAGGGCTTGGAAGGGAAGAGGAGTAGAGAAGACTGCAGTAGGATTGTCGAGTTCCTTGCATAATTTTTAATGTTCAGCCGCATTATTGGTGGCCCCAGAAATGCGGGCGTGGCCATGGGGCCTTTTCTTGGCGTGGACGGCGAGTTGATATTACCTTTGGAGCAGGCAGCAGGCAAGTTTGTCAGAGAATATGCCCAAGGCCTGCCACTTCCATTCAGAAACGCTGCACTTGCATTTCAGGCAGCCAAGTCAGAGTCATACCAAGAGTTGCACTTGGAGGCAAGCTTCATGTGAATCCTCATGACAACGGCAAGGATGTCCTGAGTGAGTCAAATGTGGGGGTGGAGGGAGGAATGAAGGTGGCAGCAAATGCAGCAACTGACACACGCTTCATCGGTCGAATGGCAGAGAAGGAGACTGGCCATGCAAGCTGAGGCAATGCCGGGGGCCAGAGAGCTTCAAATGGGAGGAGAGGGGAGAGTGATCAGCCCAGGAGAGAGTAGTAGTTAAAGGGTTGGAGAAGTGATGTCTGCTCAGATAAGAGCATCCAGGGCGTGACCAGCAGAGAGGGTCGGGAGAGAAAGACGAATTATGAGGAAGACAGACTCACAGAGGTTGCAGAAAGATACATTGCCTGCATCCAGAGAGTCTAGATGAATATTAAAGTCCCCAAGGAAGAGAAGTTTGGGGGACAAGGTCAGGAGAGAGGAGGAGAGGTTGGCCCATTCAGAGAGGAAAAGGGGGGTAGGCCTGGGAGGCCTGTAGATAGTGGCGAGAGTGAGGGAGAGGGTGGGAGAGACACCCAGCCTACAGACAAGGCATTGAAAGGAAGAGTAAGATTTAGTGTGGATGATAGCAGCAGGGATTCAATCATGGTAGACAAGGGCGACTCCGCCACCAGACCAGTGAGTCCTAGGCTTGGAGAGGATCTTGTAGCCCTCAAGAAGGAGAGTGTAAAAAAGCAGTGACAGAGCTGGTATTGAACCACGTCTCAGTGAGAGCGAGGACGTCGATGTCAAAGACTTCAAGGAGGTAACAGATGTCAGAGGAGTGTTTAACAGCAGAGTGAGAGTTGAGGTTAGCTAAGTGAAGCTGGTTGCCAACTTTAAAAGGTCTTCAAAGTAGGGGTCAGGGACGTCGTACACCCATCGAGGGAAGGACAGGAGGGGCAAGAGGGCAGGCAGCCAGCGGGGTGGCAGGAGCTGGGAGGAGGTTAATGAGAGATAGGAGACACCTATCCAGAAGGAGGAGATTGGACTGAGAGCCCTGGGCCATGATGGGGCCATTATGATAGACATTAATGATGCACCTAGAAGATGAGAAGTATGCCAAGAGAACTTCCCACCATTAATGGGTGAGGAGGAGAAAGATGAGAAGGTAGAGACCATATGAGGAGTCCATAGGTTAAGGGAAGGGACAGTGAAGAGGATATCAGTGATAGTCTGCCTGGAGGAAGCATTGACGTAGGTATCGGTAATGGGGAGGCCTAGTTTGGAAGCCAGGAGTGATTTCTTAAATTTCGTCCTTCCAGACTTCGAGAGAGAGGTAGGGCAGGTGACAGAGTAGCAGTTAGAGTAGTTAGGGGAGACTGAGAACACCATGAGCGCGGCAGGGGTGAGGTGGGGTGGTCAGGAAGTTAGACTGCACTGTGCTCGAGGAATATCACCAGGAGGCCCAGCAGCCAATAAAGGACAGTGTGGAAATAGAAGTAGAGTAAGTCAGGTCAACGGGATTTCGGAAAGCCCAACTGTGAGACCAACAATACAGCACGTATTTGAGAATCAAGTAATACAGTAGGAAGTGACCCATACGATTAGCCTAAACATTGCTCACATACAAAATGCAGATATGGTGAAAGCATCTAGCTTCGAAATTCAAAATGAGACAGAAAATTGGAAGACTGATTACAACTTTAGAAATATCATACTTCTTT
This sequence comes from Ambystoma mexicanum, assembly GCF_040938575.1. Classification (NCBI taxonomy): domain Eukaryota; kingdom Metazoa; phylum Chordata; class Amphibia; order Caudata; family Ambystomatidae; genus Ambystoma; species Ambystoma mexicanum. The sequence goes on from NC_090936.1 coordinate 24,658,548, forward strand.
CAAGAAATGAATGTATAATTACAGTGATGTAACCCTGAGCGTGTGCATGTCATATGCGCGTCACTTACTCTGCAAATGTATACGTATACATAGTACTTATAACATGATGCTATATAGAAATAATTGAAATTACCAAAGGCGTATTTAATTTGTTTTTCAGAATTAGAATTAAAAAATTGGACCAATAATACTGTCGAGCAGGCCGCACTTCCTGGATTGCGCAAACAGCATTGTTCACGTAACCCGTGTGAGATATTGATTTTAAAAACCAGAAAGCAAAAGGCGGTGGTAAGTAGGGAGCCATGGGTCAGGGATTGCAGCAAACTAACAGGTGTGAGGAGGAGGACATGATGGGCTGGAAAGTAGCAGCTGTGCTTATGGCGGTATCCCTCCGATAAGGACAGTGAGGAGCTATTGGGCTAGCTGGTGGGTGGAGAGCAGTAGGCACACGGGTCCTGGGAGTGTCCCCCTGAGGGTGAGGAGAAGGAAGTGGAACGGGAGGTGGTGGTGGGACATGGAGAACGTGAGATCATTTTCAAAACGCCTGTTGCGCGACGCTCTATGCGCAACAGGAGTTTTGAAAAGAATCATTAATCCCACAAAATCCAATATAGAAAGAATTTACATTCCATGAATCCAAGATCAGTTACTAAGCAAAGATAAAAGGAGCCCATCTAATCTGATCTCTTGCAGGGGTCTTCGAACTCTGGTCTCCCGATGTGTTGGACTACAACTCCTATTTGCCCTAGACAGCAACGTAATGGTAAAGAATCATGGCAGGCAGATTACAAAACATCTGGAGAGCCGCGGGTTGCCAACCTATACCCATGGCCACCACTGGATTGACCATTTCCTTTGATATTTAAAGGGCAGTCATTTTTTGTAAAGACCCATGGGTGGGCAAGCGGGCTCCTTTTGTAAGCTATGCAGTGTCGATTACTAGTCCTGAGCAGTGTCAGATATGTGAATGGCTTTCAGAAGTGTGCTTCCTTGTTTGGGCTTCCCTTCAGGCATAGCTTTAAGATCAAAGGTAACAGTGACAGTGAATTGTTTATTCCACCGACTCACTCCCCGCCCTCCCCCCTCGCTTCTGAAGGCACGTCTCCCTGTCGGTGGTTCGGTTTCATCTTTCTTACATCTCCCATGATTGTTATTATTATTCACCAAGAGATGACATGAAAACACTTTTTCAGAAGGCAAATGATACAGTAACCCTTTTGGAGTAAGCCTTGGTAAAAATAATGGCATTAAAATGCAATAGATTTTTTCCCCCAAAAAAACAATTCACTGTTTTCAAAAGCAGTAGCTTATTGGCACTTTATGACCCAACAAAAATGGAGGAACAACCTTCCATAAAGAATGTGAAACATTGAATTGCTGTGCGCAGATCAGATGGGGCACAATTATTTGTTGGTTGTGTAATGAAATACACAGCAGGACTGTGAGCATGCCACATGTACATTTATACCTACACACCCCGATGAGGCCAGAAACACTGCAGCAAAGTGTCCAGCAGACAATGTGATGAGCAGGTCTGGTGTTTTTGTGGTCATTCCAATGAAAAACCAGCCAGCAGTGTATCTAACAGGCTGTAGCACGCAGCCTCTGTGCAGAGTCCATAGAAATTGTGCGCAATCCCCGGGGCGTCAGTGTGGGTGCACGTGGGGTCAATGCTACGCGTAGATCCACACAATTACAACCCAGATTCTTCATGCGTGGTGATTCAGTGCCAAACACCCACAGGCCCTGTGGACGCACCCAACTCTCCGGGAGTGCCAAGACGAAGGACGGATGCCTCCACAAACAGCCAGACCGCGAGCCAAACGCCACCTGCAAAGCGCCCCGGAACAGGAAGCGCAACACAGCTTTCCCAATTAAAAAAATACAGGCTAGTTCCACAAAATAAAACGGAAATTTAAAGTGCCGTAGAATGACCAAATTCTTTGGGTCTAAAACTCAACAAAAATAGGAAGTGAGGTTAGGATAAGAAAAATGGGGAACATTTTAGAAAAACAAGACCAAAACAAACATTTTATTAAGGCAGTTTTCTGCAACCTTTGCCTCTACAGATGTTTTTGACTGCAAATACCATCACTCCTAGCCAGCATGACCATCAGTGAGGGAACACTTGAGTTGTAGTCCAAAACACCTGCAGAGCCACAGGGTGTAGATCCCTCATTTAAGAGCCCTATCCTTTGTCAAATATATGGTCATTTTATGTGTTCGCTATCCCACTCACCAGTAAACTCAACAAACCCTCCCGCTAGTCATTTAACAGGGGGTCAAGATATGAAGAGGATCCTAAATTGTAAACATGATACGGAAATGCTCGCTCCTTCATGATTTCTGGACTGGCGTATTTAACGGTTAAACAAATGGCATAGAGAGGAAAGTTACCCCCTTTGACTCGCTCCTAAATATTGAAGATGCCTAATTTAACTACTAAAAACCATCTTACAATGGAAAGTGAAATATGTTGCTAGGAATATTTAGTCACGGATGGCCTCAAGAAAACACCAACTTTCGAAGACATTCCAAGGGTTTTTCTAAGCGTTTTAATAGGGTCCAAATAAGGGCAGTTTCTCTCTTGTCTTCCATGGGGCTCCCTCCAGCCTAAACCAGACTTCCTTAAATCCCAACTTGCTCACTAGAGACTGATAACCCTTAGTCTCTAAGCTCTGGCTAGCTAGTGGTGATGTCCCAAAAGAAGAATGATATCAGGAAGTGGAGCCTTCTAATCACACAGGTCTCACCCTCTTATACTCTTTGCCTTGGAGTTCTCTCGTTCCTGCCCCTTTCTTCCATCTTCCTCCCTTGCCTCCCTCCCACTCCTCTTTTCCTACCCATCTCCCTGGATCTCTTATGGTCTTCTGTCTCAAGTCTACTGCTTAACCCCTCTCCACTCTACTCTACTCTTAGTACTCTCCCCCCCCTGCTCTCCAATACACTCTCCATCCACTACTGTCCGCCACATTCTCCGTATACAACTCTCCACTGGAGTCTACTCCCACTACCCTCCATTACACTATCCTCCCACTACTATCCATTACACTATCCTCCCACTACTGTCCATTACACTATCCCCCCACTACTCTCCATGACACTATCTCCCAATACTCTCCATTACACTATCCCCCAGTACTCCCCATTACACTATCGTCACACTACACTCACCTCCCACTACTCTCCATCACACTATCCTCCCACTACTCTCCATTATACTATCCTCCCACTACACTCACCCCCCACTACTCTCTGCTAAGCTCACCTCCCACTACTATTCATTACAGTATCCTCCCACTACTATCCATTACACTATTCTCCCATTACACGTTTCTCCCACTACTATTCATTGCACTATTCTCCCACTACTATCCATTACACTATTCTCCCATTACACTATCCTCCCACTACTATTCATTACACTATCCTCCCACTACTATCCATTACACTATCCTCCCACTACTATCCATTACACTATTCTCCCATTACACTATCCTCCCACTACTATTCATTACACTATCCTCCCACTACTATTCATTACAATATCCTCCCACTACTATCCATTACACTATCCTCCCTCTGCTATCCATTACACTATCCTCCCACTACCCTCCATTACACTAGCCTCCCACTGCTATCCATTACACTATCCTCCCACTACTATCCATTACACTTTTCTCCCACTACTATTCATTACACTCACCTCCCACTATTATCCATTACACTATCCTCCCACTACTATTCATTACACTATCCTCCCACTACTATTCATTACACTATTCTCCCATTACACTATTCTCCCACTACTATTCATTACATTATCCTCCTACTACTATTCATTACATTATCCTCCCACTGCTATCCATTACACTATCCTTCCACTGCTATCCATTACACTATCCTCCCACTACTATTCATTACACTATCCTCCCACTACTATCCATTACACTATCCTCCCACTACTATCCATTACACGTTTCTCCCACTACTATTCATTACACTATCCTCCCACTACTATTCATTACACTATCCTCCCACTACTATTCATTACAATATCCTCCCACTACTATCCATTACACTATCCTCCCACTGCTATCCATTACACTATCCTCCCACTACCCTCCATTACACTATCTTCCCACTGCTATCCATTACACTATCCTCCCACTACTATTCATTACACTATCCTCCCACTACTATCCATTACACGTTTCGCCCACTACTATTCATTACACTATCCTCCCACTACTATTCATTACACTATCCTCCCACTACTATTCATTACAATATCCTCCCACTACTATCCATTACACTATCCTCCCACTGCTATCCATTACACTATCCTCCCACTACCCTCCATTACACTATCTTCCCACTGCTATCCATTACACTATCCTCCCACTACTATTCATTACACTATCCTCCCACTACTATCCATTACACTATCCTCCCACTACTATCCATTACACTATCCTCCCACTACTATCCATTACACTTTTCTCCCACTACTATTCATTACGCTCACCTCCCACTATTATCCATTACACTATCCTCCCACTACTATTCATTACACTATCCTCCCACTACTATTCATTACACTATCCTCCCACTACTATTCATTACACTATTCTCCCATTACACTATTCTCCCACTACTATTCATTACATTATCCTCCTACATTCATTACATTATCCTCCCACTACTATCCATTACACTATCTTCCCACTGCTATCCATTACACTATCCTACCACTACTATTCATTACACTATCCTCCCACTACTATCCATTACACTATCCTCCCACTACTATCCATTACACTTTTCTCCCACTACTATTCATTACACTCACCTCCCACTACTATTCATTACACTATCCTCCCACTAGTATTCATTACACTATCCTCCCACTAGTATTCATTACACTATCCTCCCACTACTATTCATTACACTATCCTCCGACTACTATCCATTACACTATCCTCCCACTACTATTCATTACACTATCCTCCCACTACCCTCCATTACACTCTCCTCCAACTACTATTCATTACACTATCCTCCCACTACTATTCATTACACTGTTCTCCCACTACCCTCCATTACACTCACCTCCCACTACTATTCATTACACTATCCTCCCACTACTATTCATTACACTATCCTCCCACTACTATTCATTACACTATCCTCCCACTAATGTCCATTACACTATCCTCCCACTACTATCCATTACACTATCCTCCCACTACTATTCATTACACTATCCTCCCACTAGTATTCATTACACTATCCTCCCACTACTATCCATTACACTATCCTCCCACTACTATCCATTACACTATCCTCCCACTACTATCCATTACACTTTTCTCTCACTACTATTCATTACACTCACCTCCCACTACTATTCATTACACTATCCTCCCACTAGTATTCATTACACTATCCTCCCACTATTATTCATTACACTATCCTCCCACTACTATCCATTACACTATCCTCCCACTACTATTCATTACACTATCCTCCCACTACCCTCCATTACACTCTCCTCCAACTACTATTCATTACACTATCCTCCCACTACTATTCATTACACTATTCTCCCACTACCCTCCATTACACTCACCTCCCACTACTATTCATTACACTATCCTCCCACTACTATTCATTACACTATCCTCCCACTACTATTCATTACACTATCCTCCCACTACTATCCATTACACTATCCTCCCACTACTATCCATTACACTATCCTCCCACTACTATTCATTACACTATCCTCCCACTACTATCCATTACACTATCCTCCCACTACTATCCATTAAACTTTTCTCCCACTACTATTCATTACATTATCCTCCCACTACTATTCATTACACTATCCTCCCACTACTATTCATTACACTATCCTCCCACTACTATCCATTACACTATCCTCCCACTACTATTAATTACACTATCCTCCCACTACCCTCCATTACACTCTCCTCCAACTACTATTCATTACACTATCCTCCCACTAGCCTCCATTACACTATCCTCCCACTACTCTCCATTACACTATCCCCTCACTACTCTCCATGACACTATCCCCCAGTACTCCCCATTACACTATCGTCACACTACACTCACCTCCCACTACTCTCCATCACACTATCCTCCCACTACTCTCCATTATACTATCCTCCCACTACACTCACCCCCCACTACTCTCCGCTAAACTCACCTCCCACTACTATTCATTGCATTATTCTCCCATTACACTTTTCTCCCACTACTATCCATTACACTATTCTCCCATTACACTTTTCTCCCACTATCCATTACATTATCCTCCCACTACCCTCCATTACACTATCCTCCCACTACTCTCCATTACACTATCCTCCCACTACTCTCCTTTACACTATCCTCCCACTACTCTCCATTACACTATCCCCCCATTACCCCATTACACTATCCTCCCACTACTATCCATTACACTCACCTCCCACTACTATTCATTACACTATCCTCCCACTGCTCTCTGTTATACCATTCTCACACTACACTCACGCCCCACTACTCTCTGCTAAGCTCACCTTTGACTACTCTCCGCTATACCCTCCTCAAACTACTCTACACACGCCTCCCATTATTCTCCATGCCAAAACACTACACTCATCGTCACCATCCTCTCACACTCGCATTCACCTGTTCCACTCACTCTCCCTCCCTCCCTCTACTCGTTATCTTGACCTCAGTCACGGTCCTCACTCACCAGACACACACTCTCACACCCAAGTAACACTTTCTTTCACCAACCAATAGCTCACTTGGCACACACTCCCTATAAGCCTCTTCCATTCTTTCTTGAAATGAGGAACGCACAGATCATGTATCCATCACTTTGATGTGACTTAATGGAGAAATGTGTGTTTACTTGAAGCAATAGGTCTGTTTTCAAAATGCAAAGAATTCCTCAAAATGAATTCCAGGATCAGAGTTTTCATGGTCTCATTTTTCAGAGGTAATGTGGAAGGCCACCCTGGTAAGAGATGGATGAATGTATTGTTAGTCAAGAATGGTCACTTCATATATGCAGATGTCTACACAGACCCTAACCTCCGACCTTAGCAGAGCAGAGCAATAAGGCCTCATGAAGAGTGTGCCCATTTCCATTCAAGCAGCTTTTAACATGGCCACTTGTTTAAAGGCAGCGGATGGTTCCGAAGAAACCAGAGGCGAGCAGGGCTTACAATTCAAGCTAAGTTGTACAGTAAAATGCTGCACAAATATAAATGTAAAAAGGATTATGGGTAAAACACATGTTTAGCTATAACTAGAGGACCGATTGGTTTGGACAGCAAAGAGATCCTAATTCACAGGAAAACACGAATCACGTGTATACAAAAGGACACATTAATAACTCCTATGGTACGGAAACGTTAACGTCTGCAATTGATAAACAGTTCATAAAACAATGAATATCCTATAGAAAAAAGGGCCTAAGGCTTAGCAGACATCCGTGCCCTTTTTGCTCTTCGGGGGGGTCGTGTGGCAGTGCCCATTTTGGAAGAGACACTGAGCTGGCACCTCTATAGTCAGCTCTCCGCAATGGGCGACTGGGCAACGCCCTCCTTCACATCAAGTATAAAATTAGAGTATCTCTTAGAAACATATTTTTTTGGGATGAACAAAAGGGTTCGTTTAATGCCTTAATTGATAGTTCGGTTTATTTATATATCTCTTCCAAAATAGAGGTTTTCCCTAAGGACTGAACTCGCGCTGAATTTAGTCAAGTGAAATGATACAATGGAGGGGTTAAAGAGCTGACATTTTTTAGATTGACATGTTCCTTTTTAACCTACAAACAACATTTGCCTCAAATATACAGCGGTTTCAAATAGCTCAACGTTGTCATGGTGCCATGCTGGTGGGAGGGATTGCATTGAATAAATGCCATCCCTTTCCTAAGCATATATTTAAGGCAGCCCTTCGACACCATGCCAGTTGTGTAACACATAATTTGGGGGTCCCCCTGAGAGCCATGCTGAGCCCCCCACCAGCTCTGCAACAAATCACAGGCCGCGTCACACTCTGGGCCGGCCTAAATTACCACACTTGCATAATACGCACAAACGCGTTGTTTCAGGGGTATGCCGCACACTGTACTACGAGAAGCATATATGTTTTAATGCATTATACAGCACATGTTCTGAGAAAAATTGGCTAAAAAGCCAGAGCGTTTGCAATTGTTTCGTAGGGTAACACCAGTCCAAAAATCCAATACATGCAAGTCCCCAACAGTGCACAGGGACATTAATGCTTCAATTAATGTAATGCTTTATTCATTGAAGCTGCACTAAGATAGTCTCATTAGAATGCGTAAAGAAGTTCGATACCCCCACATAAATAAGTCTGCCCCTCCCCCGCCGCCTGTGAAGTTAGCGCCTCTCCCAACATTTGACGGGTTAGCCCTCACACAACACACAACACACACACACACCATTCACCAAACACATACATGCACACCCAGCCACCCAAAGTGTGCACCCTTTCACCATACATGCACACCCAGGAAACAATTTATTGTTTTTTCTGTTTCAATTTTTTTTAATTTTATTGAAAAGTTTAGGGACCCCTTCTCAGGACATTGCTGGGTCCCCTGCATCGCTGGGGCTGCGGGGCCTCCGTTACACCAGTGCACCATGCCTTGTTTTTGCACCTCCAAGTTTCACTGGGGCTGAAGCTTACACTGTTGCTTTACCTGAAGGGGGCACAGCTGCAGCCCCGGCCCCGCCCCCCCTTCCCCACTATCCCCCCAGTGCCATTCACACATGCTTTGTGGTCGTATGTCTTCAAAGGATTGAAAAGAAAGTGTTTCACCTGCATGACATATTGTTGGAACTATTCATGGCGCCAGCATTCTCGCTGTTCTGGCGTACATCCATTTTGGGATTGAAAGCATCGACCTTTTTGTTCACAACACAAAAATAACACTTCAAAGGCGCTGGAAAATGATGAAGAAAGAAAGGCGCGCACTGTGGTGTGGGTTCGACTGCTTCAGTGTTTCAGAAGCCACTAGATGTCTTTTATAATTCAGATGTCACACAGAAGGGGGTCAGAAATGCAGTGAACGTCCTGCCACCTGGAAGAGCCACGCAGTGGTAATCTTGGCTTGTGAAATCTAACTTGCCCACCTGCAGGACTGCCACATCATGGCGCACAAGAGGGGTAAGCGCTACAGAAGAAAGCGCTGGCATGCACTGCGAGGCTATAGACAGGTTGGTGGCGTGCCAGAGGTTTCATGTGACGTTAGGTTGGAATTTCAATGGAATAATTAGAGACTGGTACATGCGCCATGCTGGCGTGTAACTGGCAGGGTGTGATTTTATGAAATGACTGTTCCAAAGCCCCTATTTTTAACCACACTTATTTTGTGTGTATTGCTCGAATGGCTGTGACAAGAGGCACACTATCTCACACCTATATGTTAATCCGAGCAAACACATTGCATTCAGAAGTTTGCCTTTACCATATTTACATATGACTGTTCTAAACCCCTTAACGGGGTCATTCATTCTTGGTGCTATCAAACTCCTGCGTGGGATTGCTGTAACGCTTTGGGCCAATCGCGTGTGTTGAGGAGCTAGACCGCTCACTCTTCTTCCCCAGAGTGACGCTTGGACTCCCAGCCATCATTTTCTTTACGTACCAGTTTTAAAACCATGTGTATAATAATTTGTACTTTCTGGTTTTTCAGTCTTGTCATGTATGTTGGATTGACTGACTTCACAACAAAAGACCTTGGCTCTATTTAGAGAGGAGAAGGAGGATTTAAGGTTAGATAAGGGTTTTGAGGGAGAGTCATACTGCAATCTTGGATGACGGTTGTCCCCAGTCCCATATAGGCATTCCTCACTCATGTGATCCTCACCGTGTGTGCCACCCCCAGGGAGACTATTGTACTGTGGACGTACTTCCCGGGGCCCCATGAGAAAGGTCTCTCCCTAGGAGAGGAGGGACAACATCCACAGATTTGTGACAGTATCTTCATGTGCATTTTGAAGAAAAAGCAGAAAAAGGCTTGGCTCTTGAAACAAAACAGGTCTAAATAAAGGCTATGAAGAGTGCAAATGTTGCCAACCCTTAAGAACCACAAAGCAGGCACTAGTTTCTTCCAAGAGAACCAGTTGGTCAACGAGGACAAGGTTGTACCTGCCGTGTGAAGCACATGGTGGATCCTCCAATTCATCTCAAGTATTTTAGATCTGCAGTGCCACAAATGAATGCTGGTGGGGATTTAAATTAAGACTTAGGGTCTGAGGACAAGGTCATTTTTTTGTGGTGTGCCCAACTGTGGCAAAGCCAGGTGCCTTAAGTTGGGGAAGGTGTATAAGACTGTTGACAAATTGCGGCCCATTAGAACACTTTGTCTATTGTGGCAACATTTAAATAGTTGAACAAACCACAGCAGAGAAAAGGAGGGAAAGGGTTGCAACAGAGAGTCCAGATGTGCTTGTTCAAGTTAGTTTCATATTAAAACATGAAGTGGTTTGTCTTGTTTCGCTTGTGACTCATGCCTGTAGGTGTGGTATGTTCCCCCTACAGGATTCGTCGCTCTCAAAAAGGAAATAAATATCCACAATCCAAGCAGGGTAGTTCTTGTACGCCACCCTTGCGGTGAATCATAAGCGTACTGGCTGGTCATGGCACGGGGACCCAAGGTAATGGCTGATGTGTGTGAAGTGTGGTAATTACTGTGCATGGTGGTCCGCTATCAATCGTTAAGGCCTGGCACGCCAGTGCTAATTGTTCATAAATGTACATTTCCTCTCATGAACTTGTGGGTCGAGTGTTCCTTCATTGAAGGGCATTTAACTCAAAATAAAGAGGCCAACAAGGTAGAGGAGGCCTTTGGGAAGGAAATAAGAGGTCAGGAATAGGTTTCTTGAGGGGGCAGGGCAGTCCGGGGGTTTAGGCTCGTAGAGGGTAAACACTGTTGCAGGGAAGCCCTCCGATGGCTGGCTGACTTTGGCATGTGGGTATTATATTGGCAAATAGCATATGTGCTCCTAGCACTCTGATTGGCTGGAACGGTGACCTTGTTTCTAGTAAGCTAATAAATCTGATCCTTTAAAGAAATAGTGCAGCGAGATTTGGGAGCGCTGCTGCAGGGAGGCCTTGTAGAAGGTTAAGAGGTGCTAAGGGTCAAAAGATGCATAGAAAACTCTTTAGAGAACGAGAGGAATAATATTATTTGGTCAACGCCCCAAAAACACATTTTAACCGGTAAGTCATCACGGAGCAGGGGTTCAAAGGAACATCGAAATGAATAACTATGGCAGGCCACTATTGAAGACCCAGAACTTGACAAAGACAATTCCAGAGCCACTTGCTGGGTTCTCTGTGGACTTTGGATTTTGATATAGTATTTGAAGGGGTTGTATGTTCAAACAAAACTATGGAAACATCTGCAATTCATAAACAGTTCATAAAACAATGAATCCTATGTAAAAAGGACATATGAGAAATGAGACAACAAAACTCTGTTTGAAAGTCATGAGAAGCAACAAAATGGCTGTCCTCTATGACATAATCCCTTATGTGCTACTAGAACTCATGTGTGCAGCTATTGGAGGGGGTGGGGGTGGGGGGGGGGGTGCAGGATGCGACAGGCTGTGCTTTCTAGGTTTCCATTGCAATGATGAAAGCAAGTGGCAAACAAATTCTTCAGGATGCCATGTTTTACTTCTGGTTTTGAAAGCCACATGAACATAAGGGAAGAGAAGTACAGTTAAAAAAGAGAAAAAAGAAAGAAAAGGTTCTGAAAGTTGAGGAGAGGGATAGGCTCGGGGGTTTGATAGTTGGACCCCAAATATAAAACCAAAAAAGTGATACAAAAAAAAGTTGTCAAAAAAGCACATTTTTAACAAATCATCAAAATGAAAAATGTGACATTTTGACAAACTGGTTTAGCACCATGGTGGTATTTTTCAATGTATTTATGTATTTATTTGCATTTGTATCACACACTTGCAGCCCGGTGGCATCGAGGCGCTGTTACAAGAATATGTAAGAAGTTTTGAATTACAGGGTCATGACCGACCAGGGGTCTCTTTGTTACGGTGACAGTTACAGACTACATGATAATCAGATATGAACAACGCTGCAGACATAGAGAGAATAACAGTATGGCATTTACAGTTGTAAAGGGTTGTACTGTGTGTATCTGTTTACCCCTTTGACAAATACTGCTTAATTTTATGTGTATGAATTCTGAGACTGCAGTTCACTTCATAAGGGCTTACCGGGTGGCTATCACCAGTTTTCACATTTTACTAACAAGTTTTTCCAGCTTATGTTGGTTGTATTCTATATTAGTCAATAACACGGGGTAATTGCACAAGAATTAGATACCCATGAAATGATTTTCCCAATTCTTTATATCAGTCGAATCAAGATGTCAGTCCACAGACTAGACCAACTTATAAAAAAAATGCATTTGGTCTCAAAAGAATTACCAGCTTCACAAAAGCAGAACAAACAAGTTAAACCCTTCGAAACATATGCTGGCAGAAAGGCTAAGCATTAAATAAACATGACTTTCTACGCTATTTCTACGCTATTTTCCTGCAGTGCTCAGCAGGGATGTATTACGATGGAGAAGTTCACCCTGCGGTCGGATTCTGCAGTTTTCAATATGGACTATTTTACGCACGCTATACTCTTTCATACAAGGAAAACTGCTTAGAAGATATTGGGTTCACACTTTTTTCATCAGAATCATGTGCTCCTTAATTGTCAAATGTGAAGGACTTTGAACAGAAAGTATATATTTCGTGCAAGTTTAATACATTGTTAAAGAAGCCTGATTCATGCATCTTAGAAAAGGTTTTAGTATGTTTCAAAAAAGTAATTGAGACTTGTTCCGATCATCTAATAGATTAGTACACATTTTCAGGTTTGAGGTTCCAAAGATTAATCCATTTGATAACATTCTGAGTTTGCAGTGGGAAATCCACACCAGACCAGTAACAGGTTGATTATCTTAACTGTGATATGCAGAAGTGGAGTGCTGCGGCAGTCCAGAGAATAAACACCTTAAGGCCATATGGAGGATATAAATGGAGAGACCTTTCTTAGATTTCGCCAGGAGATGGATTCTGCCGATTGATAAAAGGCACAAGAATGAACCAAGACACTGAAATGCGACCACATTAAAGTTAATTGCAGTGACGGAGTGGAAGACTTTCAGCTCAAGACCACCATAACTTTCGCAGATCATCAAATTCAATAATTGATTTATACTGATCAAATTTGTTGACGCGCTGGCAATGCTAAATCTGTAATTGTGATGTTTTTCTGAAGCAGTGCAATTTTTTATAAAAAGTGATTCTTAGCATTTTTTGACATGATCATTTTTAAATACTTTGCTTGAATTATGCATTGCCATTGGGTTCTTTTCTTACATTATCTGATATTTTCTTAAAAGTTTGTATATTTTTCGGATCCAGAGAAACCACTACACCTCTAAAACTATCGTTGAAATTAACCTTTGGGTGCTGAGATCTATACCACATCGATGTCACTGGATAACGCACCAGAAGAATCGAGTGCTAAACAGCTGTTCTGAGTCATTTGCTGCAGCTGCACTAAATTGCATAGGGGCAGATGTGCACATAGTGGCCACAGGATAATCGTAAACCGATTTTTTCAATTTTTAATGAGCGTCAATCTATTATGCCTAAGAATAATTTTAATCATAGTGCTTAGTATGTTTATTATTATTGATATCATTTTTGATTTGTATCACTATTAGTAGTAGTTGAATTAGCATTTTCAAACTAAATTTTATAAATTGTCCTATTGCTATTCATTACATATTTACAGAGCATAATCTAAAGATGTTTTAGTGAATAAAATTTGAAAGCAAATGAATCAAACTGCCCGGGATACAGCAGAAATGAATACCCTGCAGCCTACACATTGGTAGAAAACGTTTTGTTTGTTCTTTGTTGTGGTTGTACGGTAATCTCTACTCACTTTTTCCATCAATAAACATAATATGATTTGGTTCATCTTCTACACACTAGCAACATCCTCGATAACAATCCAAGAGACATGCAGGCAACGCCGCAAAGACCCGGTCTTAAAACTTTCCTTTTAAAGGCCTATAGATTATGGATTGCTTGCCGTCCCTACACACTATGTACTGAAATAGTTAGAAACCATGTTTTACCTCAGAATTATCTTACCTTAGATAACAAAAATGGATGCAATTGATGAAATGTGGAAACAGAATGTAGCAGAAGGGAGAAGGTAGAGTACGGATAAACGTTTTAGGAGATATTTTGGTAGCAAATGTTTAGATTTCCTTTGGCACTGTTATTCTATGCAAGCTAGATATCGCCCAGGCCAGCGCATTATGCAGAGAATGTAGTGGCTAGTATCTGGTCAACTAAACGAAATTGAGGAAATAGGTAACCACTTCCTTTTTTGCTGGCTGGCCAGTTATTCCCTGTTCAACAACATTTTTTGGCAGATTTATTTGGTGCTTCGAACATGCATTTTTTCATGGAATTTCTTTTTTAGGGAATGAGAAATATTCAAAATATTAAATTTCACGGAAAAGTGTATTTTCATGAAGGTGGGAAATAGGCGCAATTGGTGGATCCGGCAAAATTTGTCCAGAATTAGACAATTTTCCTGTTGAATGAAACCCCACCCCTACACCCTCACACGCCACTACCTCTTCTGTTGAGACACCATCATATAGTGGAAAACCAGTCATGGATTTTCATCTCTTTAACTTTTGCAATGTTCCTCGAAACCCTATGCATAGTTTATCAAGGATGAAATGAGGAAAACCAAAGGGATAGAAGTTGCCAGAAATGATCATCTGTTCTGGGTGCCTGCCTGTGATAACACCCAACTATTTCTATCCTTTTCTACTTCTATCTATGATACTTTAACTTCTTGTCTTTTGGCTATTGAATCCTGGATGTCTGATCATGATTGTGTCCTTAAATCTTCTAAGAATGAAATTCTTCTCTTTACTGCTCTTAATATTCCTCCCCCTAATCCTCCTGATTCAATTTTTTTTAGTTTCTGAGCTTTTCTACTGTTCCTCTATTCTCTTTTATCTTCCTGTTTCTTTTCTTGCTCCTCTCAAATTGATCTTCAAATTCTTTAATTCGTCTTCTCTGCTCTCTTGCGTCTCGTCATCCGATTTCTTCAGGACGGTCTTGCTTGTCTTGGCTTTCATTTCATTCTCGTCTTTATTTTCTTTGTTTGGTTTTTAAATCTTTGTATGGTCTCTCCCCTCATCTTTCTGCTCTTGTGTCTTCTTAATCTCCATCTCGTTCTCATTGTTCCAAATCTCTTTTTATATTACATGTTTCTCGCCCACCTTTGGCTCAATCCAGTTTTAACTGATTTTCTCGACTTGCTCCTTTGCATTGGAACATGCTTCCACTTTCTATTCACTGCATTTCTTCTTATTCACCTTTTTTGTGCTTCTTTTAAACTCCAGCTCTCTTCATCCTCTGACAATTGTCATTGTGTAAATTCTCCAACTGTACTGTGATGTGATGATTTGTACAGCACTTAATAAATGCAAAATAAATACAAATACTAATCATTGCAAGTCTGGAAGGTGGTTTTGCCAGTGTGTGGAAGACTCTCAACATCCTTTGGTTGAGTGACTACTGACCCTTTTCCCTCAAATTAGCCTTTCCTGGTGTCTTAGGTACACACGAACAAACTCTGTGCATCCAAATCCAACATTTCAGAAAAAAAGCAGTAATTGAGATAAACTACTGTAGTGTACTTCAGAAGCAGTTCACCTTTTTTTTTAGCAGTTCCCTAAACATCAATTCAGTAAATATCTAGTGCCTGCAAAATAATGGCCAGGCAAGTGAGCTATACAGAGCATATATTGAGCTGCACTCCAGAATGACTTTACACATTATGATAACTGAGCAACTTCAACTCTAACTTTGAATAGTGAGTCCAACCTTTACCAAATAGGTGCAAGGTTACACCCATGCCTTACATGACTTTTACCCACATTGATAACTAGACTTCTTGTTTTTAGGAATCCTCTTCTCTGGAAATTATGTATTTAATTGTCTGACTGCCAGGAATCTTGCCCGTCACCCATCAATGCTGTGTTAAGGCTTCCATTTGCCCAGACTCACAAAAGGAGAACCCAGAATATTCCTGAAATGCTTTTGCTCCTCTCTATGCACAGCTGATTGGTTTGTGCTGGAAACACAGCTATTTTGTATTCCATCTATTTCTTAAGCATCCACAACATCGACTCTTACCAAGTCCGCAGTTACATGTCAGATTTGGGTGGCGGAGAGTAAGTGTAAATTGGAGAGTAAACTACGAACATTTGCTTTTGGTCAATCTGCTTAAAGCCCAATTTCAGCACAGAAGATGTTTACAGATGTATGTTTCCTGAATAAAACAAGGTTTATTTCCATTTGTTTAAATGTTTCCCTTATTGTGTGAAATTTTCTAAAGGCAATGATGGACCGTGGCAATGGCTCGATCCCAAATCTCAAGAAGAGAGAGTATTATGGAGATCAGAATGATCAACAGTGTCAAAGGCAGTGGACAGGTCAAGGAGAATTAGGATAGATTGGGGTACTTAGCAGAGCTGATTAAGTTGGATACATTCATGAGAGCAGTTTCTGTAGAGTGCCAGGAATGGAAAACTGCTTGTAGGGGGTCTCGAAGATTGTGGAGGTCTAAGAAATTTGTAAGACCGTAAAACACAACCCTTTCAAGCACTTTATTGTAGTGTGGAAGGAGAGATTCAGGCCGAAGGTTAGCTGGTAGGTTCGGGTCAGCCCCTTGCTTTTTTTTTTAGGAGAGGGATGACCGTGGCTGTTTTGAAAATAGAAGGAAAGCAAGGAGTGTTGATGGGCAGGTTGAAGAGGCGAGAGGACACTAACACAAGCCTATGAAGCTACCAACATACACCGCAGTGGAAGGAATACTCATTTTCTAGCTAAGTTTAATCAGTTTCTCAACACTGCAAATGGAATAAGTGTCTTTGTGCATTTCTGTGCAGTAAAGCACATTTCAACACCTTACATTGGCAAGTGGTACAATGATCAATGACCCTCTGTGGAGTACATTGGTTTACTCAAAAAAAGAGAAGATGAGTATACGGCTTATGCATATATATGGACAGCTAATCCTCGAGCAGCCTGGATTACACCTGTTTCAGCATTGTTTCTTACACATTTCACCTGGACAACCAAGAGCTCTCTCACTGCAATCAGAGTCTAAGCTCTTATATGGACAAGATGCCATGAAAAAGAAAGGAGGCTAAATAACCTTGCTCCTTTCTCATAGATATGTTTCCCAAAAAAAGAGACAACTTCTAAAGAGGACATCAGGAGCACAGTAGCAACACCATCCTCCAAAACTCAACAACCTTCAATGACATGAAAACAGACCCAAAAGGTCCACCCCATCACCGCTCCGTTGCTTAATATGATGGTGAGGAGAATTCCTAAACATGCGTAGACAAGGAGAGCTAGAATTCAGAATTCCCAACAATGCAGTGTACACCCCACTTCCCCATCCCACGAGACAGCAATTTCATGGGGGGGGGGCACCTCTCCACATGTGAATGGACAAATCAGACATGTGAACCCTCAGAGGATAGAGAAAGCTTGTCCGATGACAAATTAGAAATTTCTCTCAAACCAACACAGGCTTTAATCTGCTAAAACCAACACCTGGTGGCATTACCAAAAAGGTCCATCAAAACACAGAGGGAGCAGAGATGACAACACAAAGCACCTGGTCTTCGACCAGGAAAAAAGTAATATTGACAGAATGGAAGGGCACAAGATGGCATACAAGAAGATTATAGCTAACACGCCATAATGTCTCGTGCTCACACTACTCGGCAGCTGGGGTTCACGCCACCATCTCCTACATCCGCATACTGCTTTCAGGAGGCCCATTGTACCTGGTAACAAAGTGTGGCCGTTCGGAAGAAGGAATCAGAGTCGCTGAGGGCATTCTAGATAATGTTAATTAAAATGATAAAAATAAGTCCTAACTTTCCCTATTGCTAGAGGGAATACCCCACCCAGCTAAAGGAAATAAAGGTGCTTGTCACTTGTCAGGAAGTCCAAAGTAAAAATGCCCTCTGTCCAAACTAACTCTACTGAGCCCTACCTCTATAAATAACTACATTATATATGCCAAGACAATGTCTTTTCTTCCCCATGTCACTTCTGATAGTCTCTTTGTCTGAATGTTTATCTTTGTTACAGATATGTATTAACATAACCTTTCTCTGGTAATGTCTGTAATCGGCTCTTGTAGTTCTTGAAGATTACTATTGGGTTTCGGACTATTTGTGATTCTATATTTATAATATCTTTCCCTGGCTGCCTTGTTATAACTTGTACACTCTTCACAGGCTTTTACTTCGGGCTTTCCTGAGTAGGCTATACCTTGTCTCCCTTTTAGACTGTTCTTGTCATGGATTCTATGTCCGAGACTGCCTCCCCTTTTATCTTGCTCACTTGCAGCTTTATTTCTGGTCTTTCGCGTCTTTCATCAAGTGCTTCTAGGGTGTGCTTTCTCCACCCTTCGTTTAGTTTAGTTTTGTTTAGTTTATTATTTGTATAGCGCCGCCTGGCCCTGGCACATCCAGGCGCTTGGCAAGGTTACAGCATAGCCAACATGTTACATATTACAAGCAGGTCAATCGAAAAACACTACAGGTAGTAAGGACATTATAAACATTAACTGATATTATATGCATTAAAGCGTATTTACAAAAGGTTTGTAGTTGGGCAGGTTTATATAGGCAATATGTACATTTGCATGTTGGTAAATTAGTGTTTTAGTTTGCTTTGGCCAATAGCCGAATTTTGGCACTATGTCTAAATCGTTGAAAGGATGGTTTGGTTCTGAAATTGGCTGGTACTGAGTTCCAGAGTTTAGCAGCAAGCACAGGGAAGCTTGTGCCACCTGCTTTTTGGAGCTTGAATCTGGGGATGTTTAGGCAATGTGTTTGGGCTGATCTGGTTAGGTGAGATAGGATGTGGTTCGTGAAATTGTCTGAGAGGTAACTAGGTGCTTGGTTGGATAAGCATTTGTGTGTGAGAGAGAGTTTTTTATATTCTATTCTCTGAGGTATAGACAGCCAGTGACAGGAGCGTCTAGCATCGGAGATGTGCTCGTGTTTGGGTATATTCTTAGCAGCTCTTAATGCGTTATTTTGAATAATTTGAAGCTTGTTGATGTTCTTTTGGCTGGTACCCAAGTAGAGAGTGTTGCAGTAATCTACATTAGAGAGTACTAGAGCTCTGGCTAGGTGATGCAATTGAAGGTCGAGAGGTAAGGTCTGCTAGCATTGATGAGCTTGCATGTGTAAGAGGTGGCTGATGATATTGCGTTGAGTTGTCTAGACAGTGTAAGGGAGGAGTCAAGGTAAATCCCAAGAGTTTTGACGCTGTTAGATACAGAAATATTGTTGCCGTGAATGGCGAATGTCTGGTAGTGTTTGTCAAGTTTATTAAGTTTGGATTGGGAGCATAGGAGGAGGAGCTCGGTCTTGTCGTCATTGAGGCAGAGTCCATGTTTGGCCATCCATTCTTGGATAATGGAATAAATATTGTTGAGGACTGTATTGTCGGTAGTGTAATCACCCGTTAGTGGTATGAGTATTTGAGTGTCATCTGCATAATTTGTGTAGATGACACAAATGGTCTAGTATGTCGAAGAGGGGTTTTGTGAACACATTGTATAGTGTGGGGGAAACACAGGACCCCTTGGCGGAGGCAGTGGGTGCAAAGACCCTCATGGATCTATTATTCAACAAGGACTTGATCCAGGCGTTGGCCTTGTCGGAGAATTTAGCTGCTGTGACTAGGTGTTTGCAGAGAATGTCGTGATTTACCAGGTCAAAAGCGGCAGAAAAGTCGAGGAGGAGAAGAAGGGCAAGTTTGCCATTATCTTTGAGGTTGCCCATTTGTGACTTGAGATCAATCAGGGCTGTCTCTGTGCCGTGTTTGGGGCGAAAGCCCGATTGTCTTAGTCCTAGCAAGTTATTTTTCTCTAGGTGGTTCTGGATCTGCAGGTAGGCAGCTCTGTCAAGGATTTTAGGAGGAAGGGCACAGTGGTAATGGGTCTGTAATTGGTGGGGACACTAGGGTCTAGTGTGGGTTTCTTGAGTAGTGGTAGAACCCAGGAGTCCTTGAGGTTTTTAGGTACTATGCTGGAGGAGAAGCATGAGTTTATAAGAGATGTGATGAAAGGAGCAAGATGTTTGGCTGCATCTTTGATGACTGACGCAGGACAGATATTTGGAAGGTTTCAAAGAGTTAATTATGTCTTCAACCTCTTTGGTAGTGATTTATTTAAATTTATTTATATTTATATAGCACACAAGCAGCCCAGGGGCATTGAGGCGCTGTTACTTGCAATAACCTAGTTACATGGTACAGGCATGATAGCGATTGTTGACACATTATGAATACTACAAGACATCATACTGTTGTTACAGATATTGCATTTGGTCATATTTTACAACATATATGATAAGTATTCGTGCTGATGTGTCAGGCCTTATGTGAAGAGGGTAGTTTTCAGAGTTTTGCGGAAGGTGGTGAGGGAGGCCTCACCTCGGATAGTGGGAGGTAGGGCATACCAGTGAGTAGGCGCGAGATAGGGTAAGCTGGATCTGCCCGCTTTTACTCTTTTTACTAGTGGCACAGAGAGCATGTTGGTGTACGGTGATCTGGTTGGCCTGGTAGTGGAGACGGGGTGGATCCTTTGTGAGAGGTATGCAGGAGCAGTGAGGTGAATGCACTTGTGGGTCAGTGTCAGGGCTTTGAATACGATCCTTTCCTTTATTGGGAGCCAGTGGGCTAGTTTTCTGGCTTCAGAGATGTGTTCTCTTTTAGCAATGCCTTGGGCTGCACGGAGAGCATTTTTCTGTATTACTTGTAGTCTCCCTAAGTTTTTTTTGGAGGTTCCTAGAAAGAGTACATTGCAGTAGTCTAGCCTAGAGCCGGTGATGGCTCTGGCTATGTTGGTGCAGTTCTCTTTGGAGAGAAAGGGTCTGACTGCGTTGATAAATTTGGCATGATATGCAGCTGCGGAGGCTATTGCGTTGACTTGTCTATCCATGGATAGGCTGGAATCCAGGTAGACTCCCAGAGTTTTGACAGAATCAGAGACCGGAATTTTAATGGAGTCAATGGTGAAGCAGCTGAAATGGGCATCTAGATTTTTTAGCGTGTCGGGTGAACCTACCAGGAAGAGTTCCGTCTTGTCAGAGTTGAGGCATAGTCCGTTGTCTGCCATCCAGGCTTGGATGGTGTTGTAGAGGTTGTTGAGGGTCAGGGAGTCGGTGTCATAGTTACCTGTGAGAGTGAGGAGGATCTGGGTGTCGTCGGCGTAGTTGGTGTATGAGGTGCCCATAGCGTCGAGGATGAGGAAGAGGGGTCGTGTGAAGATGTTGTACAGGGTGGGGGAGAGACAGGAACCTTGGGGTACACCACAAAGTATAATAGTTGGTGATGCGGCGGCTAGGTCAGAGAATACTTGCATGGTTCTGTCTTGTAAGAAAGAGGTTATCCAGGCTGTGGCCTCTGGGGAGAATTTGGCAGTGGAGGAAAGGTGGTGGCATAGGACGCCATGATCCACGAAGTCGAAGGCCGCGGATAGGTCAAGGAGTAGGAGAAGTGCTGGTTTACCCATGTCTCTAGCATCGTCCATCTGGTTTTTCAGGTCAAGTAGGGCGGTTTCGGTCCCGTGTCTGGGGCGGAAGCCAGATTGGTGGAGTCCAAGGAGTTTGTTCTCTTCAATGAAGTGCTGGACCTGCAGGTAGGCTGCTTTGTCCAATATTTTGAGGAGGAATGGGACAGTGGTGATGGGTCTGTAGTTGTTGGGGGAGGTGGGATCGAGAGTTGGCTTTTTCAAAAGAGGGCGGACCCAAGCTTCCTTGAGGGAGGCAGGGACTTTCCCTGTGGTAAAGGAAGAATTCACAAAGGCTGTTAGGAAGGGAGCTAGCGCTTCCGTGCAGTCTTCGATAATGGAGGCTGGGCATGCATCACCTTTGCAGTTAGAGGGTTTGATGTTCCTCATAATGTTGATGATGTCTTTTTCCTGAATGGTTTTGAAGGAGAAGGGTAGGGGGGGATCCGGTGCAGGTGGTGGGATAGGGATATGCTTATTGGGTAAGGCTTGTTTGGTGGCTGGTATTTTGTTTTTGAGGAGGCTTAATTTGGTTTGCATGGCCGTTTGTATTTCGTCACACCAGTCTTTGTCTTTGGTGAAATTCCGGGGGGCGGGAGTGATGGTGGAGAATTCTAATGGATTGACGTTGTCCATTCGCAAATTGTTGGGGGGAGAGATGGGTTTGTCTTTGAAGGTGAGACTATCTTTCTTAGATTCGATTTTGGTTTGTAACATGGCAATTTTGCCAAGGAGTGCTTCCTGTATGTTGGTGCACCAGGAGATGTCTTTGGTACATGTGTCAGTGATAGTGGATGGGGTCTCGAGGTCTCTCAGGATGTTAAAAAGCTCTTTAGTGTTTTATTTGGCATTGCAGATTCTCTCATTGAACATATTTTTTGGGTTTGGATGATTGCTGACTTATAGATAGAGGATGCTAGCGAGTAGGAGGTTTTATTATTAGCAGATGGAGACTGTTTCCACAATGATTCAGCTTGTCTTTTGTTTTTGCGAGGAGTTTTTAGTTCAGGGATGAACCAGGAGTTGAGGTGCACGCGTGGTTTGGCTTTCTGTAGTTTCAGAGGTGCTACAGTACTCATGGCCTTGAGGATGGTTGTGTTGTAGAGGTCTACTAGTTCTGTGGTGTTGGTAATGGTGGGTGTGAAGTCGATGATGAGTTGGAGTAGAGGGATGAGTTTCTCGACTGTGATATTTTTACTGTTTCTTGTGAGTGTGGATGGAGCATTGGGAAGAGGTACTGGTGTCTGCTTACCTTTGTTGATGGTGAAGGTGATGAGGTGGTGGTCAGTCCAGACACAAGGTGTGTTGGAAAGGATGGTGGTGTTGCAGTTGAGGTCTGCTATCCAGTCGAGGATGCAGCCTTTATTGTGTGTGGGTTGTGAGATGTGATGGGTGAGTCCTAGTTCAGAGATAGTGTTGGCGACTGTATTTGCTTTGTCATCTTTCTCGTCATTGTACCCCGGTTGAAATCACCTAGGATAAGTATCCGAGAGTTAGGTTTGTTGTTGTTAGAGAACAGGAGAGCTATGTTGTCGTTGAATGAGGATATGGGGCCGGGCGGTGTGTGGATTAGATGGGTGGTGATAGTGCTTGTGTTAGTTGTGGATAGTTTAATGGTGAGTAATTCAGCAGATGGGAGTGATTGGTTTTGTATGTGTCTTATGTTGAGGGAACTTCTGGCAATAATGGATACTCCACCGCCTTTAGTTGTTTGTCTGTCTGTGCGGTAGATGGTGTAGTTATTTGGGATGGCTAGAGCTAGAGTGGGGCCAGATGCTGCGTGAAGCCACGTCTCGGTAATAGCTATGAAGTCCAGATTGTTGAGAGAGATGATGTCAGCTATGTCTAGTGCATGGGCGGCTAATGATCTAGCGTTGTTAAGTGCGCCCTTGATAGTTTCGGTGGTAGGTTGGTGTGGTTTTCTATTGAGTTTGCAGGGAGAGGAGGCACTGGAGCGGGGAGTGAAGTGGTTAGGGGATGCTGTTGTGTGTGTGATAGGAGTGGTTGGTTCGTGTTTGGTTTTACTTTTGCTTGAGCCTATGTTAGTAGGAGTCGAGATGGAGAATGTCCTGGACCTGAGGCGGTCACGTCTCATTGTGCCTATGGTAGGATAGGAGTTGCTGATGATATTATATTTTGGGGTAGGAGTGCAAGGGATAGTGACGGACATGGCTTTATGGGTACTACATGTGTCTATCTTATAGTGGGACTGAGTGTGAGAGGGCTGGAATGGACTTACGTTTGGTAGGAATGGGGTAGGATAGGGTGGTGTCTAGGACATGCTGGCCCACTAAGACCGTCGGGGTGGGAGAGGAAGTGCGATCCTGTGCAGGGTAGGTTGAGTGGTACTAGGCAAAAGGGAAGCATGATGAGGATAATCCAGGTTGGCATAGCTGACATTAGCTTAGGGTGGGCCGTCTAGGTTAGCAGAGTGGGCTGATGCTGCAGTGGGGTGCGATATGTAGCATTAACAGAGGGATCACATGGGCTAAAGCAACAATGGTGGCAACAGGCAAGTCGGAGCAAATGCAATGTTAAGTGGCACACATGGGCTAAAGCAACAATGGTGGCAACAGGCAAGTCAATGCAAGATGCGACTTGAAGAGGCGCACATGGGCTAAAGCAACAATGGTGGCAACAGGAAGTCGGAGCAAATGCAATGTTAAGTGGCACACATGGGCTAAAGCAACAATGGTGGCAACAGGCAAGTCAATGCAAGATGCGACTTGAAGAGGCGCACATGGGCTAAAGCAACAATGGTGGCAACAGGAAGTCGGAGCAAATGCAGTGTTCAGAGGCACACATGGGCTAGGCGTCAATGTTGGCAACAGGCATGTCTAATGCCATAATGGTAGCAATAAGCAAGTCAATGCAAAGTGCAACGTTGAAGAGGCACAGGCTAAATGCAGCAATCAAATAATAGGTGGATGAGCAAGCTAGATACAACTCTCCTGTATTAGTTGAGTAGGCAGCTGAATACAACAATCAGAAACAACTCTGAAAGTGTGGGGTATCTTCACAGGGGATTTATTTCCAGTCTCTGTTGGGTCCGCACCTGGGTTGGTTAAATGTCTCTTTTATATGTTTTTCACTTCTCTTGTTAACTGTTTTCTTTAATTATATCTCATCCTCAAGATTGGGAGGAGTTTCTCTCATTATAAAATATCCACATTTCCCAACTGGATTATTGCTTACTTGCTTTTTCCTGTTTTTACAATTCCGATTGCACGGTTTTATAGTTAATTTCCCGTCCTCAGTACTGGGATGAGCTTCTTCTCGAGTATAATGATGCCCCGGTGGCCTCCCGGTTTTCCCATTTATCCCGGTACCTCTCTGTATGCAGGGGAAGGTTGCAGAGCTTGGCACTCAGTCGAGTGCGGTTTCTCGCTCCTTCCACTACTTGGCTCTCTGTTCCTCGTCGCTTACTGCTGTGTTCGGGCACTGGCGATCAGAAGCTGTTCTCGCTTCCAGGATCGGTAGTCTCTGCTTTGTTGTTCGGACATCCTGCCCACCACTCTGCAAGTGTGGTTACGCCACCACATGGTCTCTCGGTCCTCTCCTCCTCCTAACGCTCTCTTCGCAGATGCACAAACCGGCACATAGGAGTCTTGCACTGTTGTTCTGATGCTCGTTGTAAGTCGTGCGCTCCTCGACTGTCCTTGGCTCCACCTCTAAAAGACACAATGATGTTATGGGGCTTCTCCTTCGCACAGCAGTCTCCTACACCTCTGCTCTGTCTCATCTTGTTAAAGAGACATCTTCCTTTCTTTTTGCATTGCCTTCAGCCAAACTTAAAGATGCCACGCTACTCTTTATAGGAGACAGTGCCATGAATGCCGCTATAGTAGGGGCTCTATAGAGTTCCTCACAGGAACAGGAGTCCTTATCCCCAAAGGGGGAGTCTCTCCCGGTGAGGTCCTACTTGCCTCAACCCGTAGGGAGGTTCTTGCGGAGCTGGCTCACCTCCCTAGCCTCACAGGGGGAGGCTCCCCCGTTGGGGAGAAGGGACGAATGCGTGCGCCTCGTCACAAGAGGCAATTGTCTTTTCATCTTGAGACAGATGTGGATACTCTGAGACAGATGTACCCTGATGAAGGATATTTTCATCTGAAATGCATGGCCAAGCCATCTGTTATCCTCAACTTTCAATGTGTTTATGCATCAATGATTACATTTCTGTGTCTAGCCCAAACATACGCTTCTGCCTGTATCTGATCTTTACTATGCATTTAGGGAACAGTGCCTTTGGTACAGATTGTCTGTGAGCATGCACAATTATGGTGTGTTCACTGTAATTGTGCATGCATTCTTCCACCTGGCAGTGCCTCTGGGTTTCCTGCAGCGCTCCTTGTACACATATACTAGTTCAACTACTTTTATATAAATACTCGCTTTGAATCAAGGTGGGGCCCACTCCCCTCTTGATATTACTAGTGAAACAGCTGATTTTGTAAATATTGTAGATGGATACCAGCTGCTTGGTTATATGCAGGTGGTAATGATGGCACGCACAATTCAGAAATAACTAGTAGCAAATTCTGCCGGTTTAGGAGGTGAAGAACCTCATTGCAAATCCCCCAATGTGACTCACCACCCAAATATTGGAGGTCACCAACATTATCACCCTCCCTCCCAGATGTTACAACGGTTTGGTTTTTCCTGGAGAGAAGGAATTTATCAATGTATTCTTTGCCTGCCTTCTTATTTATTTTATTTTTTGCATTTTTAAAGCGCTCACACGACCCGCGGGCATTGAGGCGCTGTTACAGGAATATGTCTTAGTTGCGGATTTATAATGCACTTAAATACCCTGAGGTTTCTAAGCGCGGACCCAGGGATCGAACCTGTTTTGCTTTGTGTCGTTTTGCTTCCAAGGCGAGCGCGTTGCCGCTGAGCTATCCTCCCGGGACAAACTCCTTTACAATACAAGTTCATTGAAGAACCATCCTGACTGTAAAGTGCAGTGAAATAAATGGTACGGCCTGCTAGGGGGAAGATCAGCCACTGTACCAATTTCTTTTCCAGCCTCAGTCAGAGACATTTTTTATTGTTTTTAAATAAAAGAATATGGATCAGGTATGATGCACCATAGTGCCAGTATTCTCATAATCAGGTAGATTACTGGATGTGATTGCAATTGTCACCTTACTTGTAACTAAGAAAACTGTCTGTAACAAGCGCCATGATGCCTCCGGGCTGTTGCGCGCTCGACAAATGTGAATAAATAAATAAATAAACTCCCAGGGAAAATCCATCCAACTTATCAGGAGTCTCCAAGTGTCCACGTTGGTGAAAGTAGTAGAAAGTCCGTCAGACAGCTTCACCTATGAAGCCTCACAATGCCAGAGAGATCTACTCGGACATTCGCGCGCATCTCGCGCACGTGCTCTCGATGAGGGATGTTATGAGGGCACAAGATTTGGAGGCCACAGGTTTGTTATTTGAGGACCAGGGATCATCAGCAAACATTTGATGGAACCCAGATCACACGAAAGCAAACATATGGCGCTGAGTGAGGTTTACTCGTCCTGGTAACTTAGTGCAGCTAGGCCAGAGTCAAAGAAACAGTTTAGAAAATATCCCAGTATTGAGTCCGACACAAGGCCAGGAACTAAACGAGTAAACCCAGACCCGCCTCCCTGTAAACTATCTCCTCAGCATTTGTGTGTTTTTCATGATGTAAGCGATATTTTATGCGCCAAGCTAAGTTGTTGCAATGTAACTGTAAACCTCATTCTAGCAAAAGACACATTTGCGGGATTTCATGAGAACTTGCCGCCTGCATTACGCACAAAATGGGATTATTAGCCGAGAACATTACTTTGGTGGGCTGCCAGTAAAGTATTCTCCCTCCGAGCCATTTTAAGGCCGTTTCTGCCGTCACTGCACGATGAGAATGTGCTGGGCCCCAGTCCAGACTGATGTGGGCCATCAGAGTCCGGGCAGCGCCGCTGGATTCTCATCACAAGGCGACGCACACTGTCCTCTTTCCACGTTTACCAACACAGCTGGGCTTTACCCAGGCGTGCAAAGAAACACGTGCTGTAATCATGCGGCTCGCCCTGGCTTCCCTGCACAGGGGCCTGGCCAGCACTGCCTTTCAGGGGAGTTTACTGCAGTACCGCTTCAACATGCTCGCATCTTTATTAATCACAACTGTGTGTATATATTCTGAGATGTAGAGATCCAGAGTGCACTGGAGTGGCCTTCTTTGCCAAGCAATTTGAAATGTGTGTTCCTGCCAGCAATCATGGGTGTGACAGATTTAGTCCTGCCAGGGGAAATGGCCCGGATTTTTGAAATGTCAGGAGCTAAATTAAATGGCTTGCTGCAGGAACGGCAGATCAGCTGACCAGTCTCACTTCCAGACTGGTTTACAAACTGCTGGTGGGGGATTTGTACCCAGGTGGGCTTGCCAGCCATTGGGGGAGTGGGGTGCTATGTGCCACCCTCCCTATATCAGACAGCACATGTCTCCTTTCGGCCGGGTATCAGTAATTAGCAGGCCGGCAGCTGTGAGGCCATGCAGGACCCACAATAAAATCATGCGCAGGAGTAACACGCAGCGATTGAGAAGAGGATTCTCATGGTCGCCTCCTGCCAAAGAGTAAAAGCACGCAGCTTCCTACTGGCACATCGCACACCTGGCGGATCAAGCATCCTAGGGTGAGGGAAGGTGAGGTGTGGAATTACAAACAGTCGGCGGAAACCTCATACATTTCAGCAGCAATGGGGCTGCACTTTAGTATAAGTCGATTGTTAATTCGCAAATTAAGAACACGTTTAGGTCGCAAAACCTGCTACAGATGTGGTAGCAGGCCACACACCGGGAGAGCCTTCTGCGCCGTGTAACGCGGGGTACCCTCAAAGGTACCCTCAGAAGTTCTATTGCTAGCATGTCTAGAAATGAAGCTATGCAACATAGAAACCAGACTCCTTTGGAGGGTAAACTGTTAAATATTAACTTCATTTATGTTTAGCATTTTTTTTAGCTCAGCCGCAGGCATCAAGGTGCTTTTACAGGAATTATATATTTTTTGTCTTAGTTGCGTATTTATAACACGCTTAAATACTGAGAGGTTTCTTAGCACGGACCCGGGGATCAAAGCTGTGCTGCTTCATGTCGTCTTGCTTGTAAGGCGAACACGTCGCCGCTGAGCTATCCCCCGGGACAACTTCATGAATATAGTGGCGAGGTAACTATCCTTTGTTTAAGTTTGGGACAGAGCTCAAGTAAAGATACAACTATGGGCCTCATTCCGAGTTGGGTGGTAAGGGAAAAATGATGACGGTAAAGGAATACCAGCATCATTTCCCTTTACGGGCCATTCGGACCCACCACACCGTTATTTACGGCGTCGTAAAGTACGATGCCGTAAATAGCGGTTTAGTGGCACGCGCACAACACGCCATGCCGTAATTAGCGGCATGGCGTAAACCGGAGCTGATCCCAAGTAAAGCGGACATGGAAAAAACGGCCTCCACAAGACCGCAAAGTACCTTACCGCCATGGAGTAAATACCGGCATCGCTGAGAAGGTGTAAAGGACCCTGAGCAGTGTTTCCAAGAGGAACAGGTGCACTCAATCAGCACAGGTGGAGGCAATGGAGTCTGGCACACCACAAAAGGAGCACACCCACACACCATACCCCCTCCCACACCAAAATGATACCGATTGTAGCAGCATTTCTGGAGCTGGCGGCCCTGCTTGCAAGGCAAGAACAACTACAACAGCAACAACAACAACCACAGCCACCACCACAGAGGATACACAGGAGGAGAAGGAGGTTGAGACAGGGCCAGCATGCCCTACCGGTGCAGCCACCATTACCACGCCAGCAGCCCCCAATCCCCCGCATCAGAGCCACCCCCTTCAACCTCACACCAGAGCAGATCCACACCCTGTACCGGCTTGACTGGGACACCATTACCAGCATAGTGGACATGATACATGATGATATCGTGAGCCGCATAGAAATACGCACTGCCATCCCCCCTCAACTGAAGGTAGTGTCTGTTCTCCACTTCCTTGCCACAGGCACCTACCAGCATACAGTGGGGCAAATGCATGGCATTTCTCAGCCCATATTTTCACGGATACTCAAAGAAGTGTTGGATGCCCTCCTCACCCACACAAGGGAATACATATCCCTACCCCAGACTCCCCAGGAGATCTACGACACCAAAGCTGCCTTCTATGCTCTGGCAGGCATGCCAAATTGCATAGGTGCCCTCGACTGCACCCACGTTGAATTGGTGGTCCCGCATGCCATGGAGGTGCCGTATCGCAACCGCAAGCAATACCACTCCATCAATGTCCAGATGGTGTGTAATGCCAGTAAATCCATCACACATTGCAATGCCCGATACCCCGGATCAACTCATGACTCCTTGGTTCTGCGGAACTCAACACTACCACGCTACATGGAGCGACATGCCGGACGTCGTGCCTGGCTGCTTGGTGAGTCATCTGAATGGGCCATGGCGTTGCTTTGGGGCTGTGAGTAGTTCTGGGAAGGGGGGGGGTTCATACTCTACCTGCCTGGGAAGGGTGGGATGCATGCTCATCCCAGTAATCATCTGCGGCCATGCATGACCAGTACAATTTTCAAAAATTAGGGCACACACGATTACCTCTTTTCCACTTCCATGCAGGTGATGCTGGCTACCCTCTGAAGCCGTGGCCCATGACCCCCGTCCGCAACCCACAGAACAGGCACGAGGAGGACTACAACAGATCCCATTCCCATACACGCGTGGTGAAAGAGCAGACCTTCGGGCTCTTGAAGGCACGATTTCGTAGCCTCAGCCGTTCAGGTGGGGCACTCATGTACAGCCACGAGAAGGTGTCCAAGATCACCATGGCATGTGTAATGCTACACAACATGTGCATCCGTCGGAACGTGCCACTGCCCCCTGACGTGGAAGTGCCACCACCAGATGACGATGAGGGGGAGGAGGTAGGAATGGCAGGACAGCAGCGGGGTCCCGATGCACAGGAGGGACGTTCTGTGCATCAAGCATTGATTGGACAATATTTCTGACTCACAAGTCAGCTGAGGGTTTCAGGATGAGAGGACATTGGCCACGGGGTGTGGGGATACATGTACACCATGTACTGTGCGACATTAAAATACACAAGCAAAATGATCAATGTCCACTCTGTTTTAGTGAATGAACAACCAGTGTATTATAAATTTAATTCTGAAAGTGTACAACAAAACCACCACCCTCACCCCCCCCCTCCCCCCAACTCCCAATAACACACCCTCACCCCCCTCCCCCTCCCCCCAACTCCCAATAACACACCCTCACCCCCTCCCCCTCCCCCCAACTCCCAATAACACACCCTCACCCCCCCTCCTTCTCCCCCCAACTCCCAATAACACACCCTCACCCCCCTCCCCCTCCCAAATGTGTGTGCCAGGATGTTCATTGGCCACTTCCGGAGCCAGGGGGATTCATGTTCTGGCGGCGGAGTGTCCGCATTGACCGGCGGACAGGGCTGGTCTGTGTGGATGAACTTTGTGATGGTGGGTACTCCCACTGGGGCTGTGGTCTTGGGTGTGCTGCCTCCAGAGCATCAGCAATCCGGCCCAGCACCTCACAGAGGTGGTTGGTGTTTGAAGTGATTACCTCACCCAGGGCCTGCAGGTCATTGTGGCATTGTGATTGCGATTGACGGTTGTCCCGTAGGAAGTCCTCCAGCAGGGCTGTGATGCGCTGCCCTTGCACTCCATCCGTGGATGGTGTGGCAGATGTGGTAGCCAGCCGTGGTGTTGACCGTGCAGGGCTCTGTGGGCTTTCGGCAGGGGAGGAGGATACAGGACAGGCAGGTGGTGCTCCTTGGCCTGTAAGGATTGGGGTGTCACTCTCCCCAGAGTCGCTGAGTGCGACTTGTGTGTGAGATGGTGTTTCCGGGCTGTACGCTGTGTCACATGTCTCCCCCACGTCAGATAGGTGAACCGATGTAGGGCTCTCCGGCCCGTCGATGAGGCACATGGCAGCGTGCTCCCCTGCCACACTGGATTCCTCCGAGTGGACTGTGGGGTATGTGTCCGTTCCCAGTGCAGGCATGGGTAGGGGTGTGGGTGGGGGTTGTGCAGCCTCCATGGGGGTTGCTGGTGCAGATGGTGTTGCCTGTGGCCTCCTCCTTCCTACAGGCTTCCGCTGTCCCCTGCCTGTGGCCCTGGAGGTGGAGGGCTGGGTGGCTTCATGGCCCTCAGTTTCATGTCCGCTGCCTGTGGGGTGGAAGAGAGAGATGGCATTAGCTATGATTTGGGGGTCAGCATTGCTTCAAGGCTATGCTATGAGAATGGTGTTGCAGCGTTTGGGTGACATTTGGGTGGTGAGTGGGACATAGATCTGGGCTAGGATGGTAAATGCATGCAGGTGTCTGGGTCAATCAAGCTGGCAGAGTACTGTGCTGACTCACAGTGACTGCCTCTTTGTGTGCTATGGGCAGTATGGGTTGTAGCCTTGCAAGTGGCATCAGCCTGGGTCTCACTTGTTACGGCATGATTGGGGGGGGGGCATATGTGACATGACTGCTTGCCCATCCCTTGGCGGTGGCTTAATTTGGGAATGCATTTGCTGTCTTCACTCATGACACTCACCTCCATCTGCGGATGACGGGGCACCGCACTCCATCTCGCCGACCCCCTCGATGGATTCAGGGCCCATCATGTCGGCACAAGTCTGCTCCCAGGGCATCATCTTGATTGGAGATGCTGGGCCTCCTCCTGTCTCCAGGGCCTGGGTCCTGTTGGCCGATAGGATGGCCCGCACCCTGAGACGGAGGTCGTCCCATCTTTTGCGGCAGTCCCTTGTTGTGCGGGGGGTGTTGCCGACAGCGCTCGCCCTCTGGGCAACCAGGTCCCATATTTGTTTTTTTCTTGCTATGGTGGCCTTGCGCATATCAGAGCTGAACACCACTTCTGCATTGGCATGCAGGGTGTCTACCAGGACCTGTAGCTCATCCTGTGTAAAGCGCTCCTTGCGGAGGCGTGCGGCTCCTTTTTTGAGTGCTTTCGGCATGATGTAGGTGAATGCTGGAATGTCTCAGGTTCAGAATCTTCCTCCGGGTCCTGTATCAAGGGGATGGCAATGGATTGTGTTTTTAAAGATGGCCGCCGCGCTCCTTCCCGTTCCTGTGCGATGATGTAATTTCCGTATCCGTTAATTAGCGGTGACCGTAATTTAAGGTGTCCGTAAATTACGATCACCGCTAATAACGGACAGCAGAGCTTCGGTGGCGGTGTTGTAACGACCATCTCGCTTCATGCCGCTAAGGGGTTTTACGGGCCCTTTAGCGGTATGCCACGAGGGGATTTACCGGCATGCCGGAAAGCTCGTGCCCGCGAAGTCAGAATGGCCTGTAAATTGCGGCGTTCTACCAGACCGGACTCGGTCTTTCCGCCATGCCGGTAAAAACCCATACTTACCGCATACCTCGGAATGAGGCCCTATATCTTATTATAAAATATAGTGATTCATGCGGCGGTTACATTAAAAAGCCCCAAAAAACAAACGGCTGGCAATACCAGTTGCCCCCACTCCGGATTTGTACTTTGCAATACATATGAGAGAGACGTCTGCTGGGGGCTTCTGTCTGTCTGTCTTTGGTTATAGCCGCACAATGCATGGGTCCAGTCAGACCCAGGAGATCCATAGATCACTTGGTATGAGAATCGACACCTCCTTCAGGTGGAGAGACTGGCGTCCAGGGGATTAGCACTGCAAGACGAAAGGCGATACTTGAAAGGTTGTAGGAAAGAACAGAGTGAGGGGAGTGTCAGGGAATCCAGGCAGCCAGAAACATAAAGCAAGAAGCCTTTGGCCAACGTGGTTAGTATTGCACAGCATGTGGTTCTTAACCCTCACACCCAGACATCCTCTAAATCAAGCACCTTGGTTATGACACAGCAGAGTATGGACATGATTCAACCGTGACATGGATTGTCCCATCCTAAGGGCTTGAAAAGGACCAATTGCCTGCTAGGATTTGACTTTTGGTGAGGATGAACCACCTGGTTTGGTGAAACTTCTTATAAAATCCTCTTCCAAGAAGGATCATACATTAACTCTTCTAGGAGCTACAGCTGCCCCAAGTCCCTGGTATGTGGTGAAGACATGATTTCATGGGGAGCCGGCAGCTTCCGTCCTAACATCTTCTGCGGTACAAGAGAAGTGACTGCTGGGAGGAAAGCAGGCCTACCACTGAAGGCTGATGGCACTCAGAGAACCTAGCCTGGGTATGGCTGAAGCAGCTCTGAAACACTTCTGTGGACTGGCAAAAGCCGAGCAAACACACTTTTCCTTCAGGGAGCCTGGCAAAAGGAGAGGCAGCTGTGCAAGTCCTAAAGGGATGCCACGGAAAATGCCTGTTGAATAAGCCCGCCTTTACTAATAGGAGCCACATCCAGCTGACTTAGCCGACATCAAAATACAGCTCAGCTGCAGATGCCAACCAATGTCCCTATCACCTGTGCTTCGAGCTGCACTTCTCTACGTCAAGCCACTCAGAAATACCAATGGAACCTTGACCTGTAAGCTACTTGCTACCTGCATTGTGCGCCCTGAGGCCTTCGGACGAGCTGGCACGTTCCAAAAATTTAAATGAATAAATTGAACCATCAAGAACAAATAGCCTGCTTTTTCGTCATCAAAACAGAATTGGCCCTATCAGAAAAGCCCCTAGCAGGGTATTCCATTGTTTTTACTTTGTGGAAATTATTTCGAAAATAATTTGAATTGTATATGTATCTGTGCAGTAAGTGGTAAAAGGGGGATGGGAAGGGGTTTGGGGTGGGGGTGGTAGTGAAGGGGAAGGGGGGCATTAGCGGGACCCACCCAGAAAAAAAAATCAAACATTCAAAGTATTTGTTCGAAGAAATTTCATGCAAGTAAATTAGATCGAAGTAATCGAGTTAATTGAAATGCCATGGAACCCTCAGAAAACCGACTCTTCTCGGATGAGCCATAACAAAGGAATACGATTGACTTCTTAATGGGCTAGAGGACCCTAAAATGCGTGGTTTTAAGGTGTTCTGCCCCCCTTCCCTTAACACCTTGGCCCATAGAAACAGTTTACGACACCGTTCCCTTCCTGAAAGACCACCCGGGAGGAATCATTTTGCTTATCACTTGTTTTTCTGCCTCACCAGCATATGCTAGTCAACCATCATACCTGTGTTTGCTTTTCAGGGGTCGGACTGTTTACACTCGCCTGTGTTTGAGTTCAGAATCGACATTTTGGACGAATGCTGCCTGGATGTTCCCTAGATTTTGGCACCAGAGAAATATTGTCATTTGGACTCTTTTGTACTGGTTCACACATCCCCGGAAAGTAGAGCCTGTGCTTGGCCCGCGATACTTTAAGAGGCGAAGGAGGTGTACAATTAATCTGGCTGCCAATTTCACCCTTATGGGTGGGGGCGCTTCAGCCATTTGGTTTCTCTCTTCACCCCATGAAAACGTTTTGCAAATCCTATCAAATTTGTATTAGGTTTGACTTGGGTAAAAATTGACATATTCATCGAATCGCACAATACCTCGACTTACTTGATCCCATATCTTCTGTATACGGATTGGGCATTTCCCTAATATTGGTGCGGAATGCCATACTGTGATGAGCTAGAAAGCTTCTCCCGCTCAATCTACCTGCAACCCTTTCACGTCATCGGGAGTTATGTTTTGTAAAGGGAAGAACCTGTGGTCGACGAAGGAGAACGCGTCTTGGTAAACTGTAAGGGGAGGAGGTATTGATTATGGAGACTGCCATGTCATCAGTAGCTCGAGGCGTGCTGCAGTGCTTGTGTCAGGCGGTGGCGTCACGGCTAAACTGTTCGACCAAAACTAAAAATCTGAACTTAATAAAAATTAGATTTTGGTTAAAAAAAATGAAGGCGTTTTGTGCTGCTCAGTTTGGTAGCATCCTTGAATTATCGCCCCAATGTCAACCAACATATATATATATTTTATAACTACCACCCATATAAGCAATGTAAAAAATAATCCCTTCTATATCCTTGTAAAGCCCACAACGAGATTTTTTTTAAATGATATATGATGAATCCTAGTGTCTCACACAAATCTGCAGTTCAAAGATTATTAAAAAAAATACTTATGCTAAACAAAACTCAGAACAGCAAAAGTATTTGGGACAAACCATCTTTGAATTTCAGTACCCCCTCTTTTAACTGAGATTATTACTATACAATCTCTTGGTTTTGAAGTTAAAGCGTGTGCCTAACACTGGCTACCTGCCAGTGGCCTCATGGGACATTGCTGTGCATTGGGGCTTCTTCTCACTGTGACGGTCTTTTATTATTCGATCTCCGCGTCATTGTGGCTATGTGTTACAGTAACAAGAATGAAGGGGTGTGTGCAGGGTTCTCCGACAATAATGACACAGGCCCTCATTACGACCTTGGCGGAGAACCATGGTGCTATTTGCACCATGGTCCATGGCGCTAAGCTGCCAACTCCGCCATGGGGGTTGGCGGACTTACCGCCCCATTCCGACCTTGGGGGGCGGTAAGTCCCCAATCCCCATTTACCCTTCCCCATTCCCATTTTTGCCCCATAGGGTATAATGGGAGTGGGGAAGGCGTTAATTACGCCACCGTAAATTACGGTGGCGTAATTAACAACAAGGTCCCTTAGCGCCATGGATTTTACCGCCTGCTAAAAGCAGGCGTTAAAATCACCATGGCGCTAAGGGAACTCGTACTCAGGCGGAAAGGGGCGCCATGGTTTACGCCGGCGTAAACCCCTTTCCGCCAGGGTCGTAATGAGGGCCACAATGTTTCATGGTAGAGGCCTCGGTCTTGTTAGGACCGTGCTAATAGATGTTAATAATATCAGTCATTATTTCAAAGCACTCAATTGTGGGGAGGAAAGTGCTCCAAACAGGGAGAGCCGGGAGCATGCTAAACTACACACAGAAATCCACAGCACGTGCGTCCTGTGTATAACTGGGGCAACCATCGGATGGTGTGTTCATGCACAAAGCAGAAATCCGTTAACTAAGGGAGGCTGTGCAGCTGCCCGTTTGTCTACATTTCGAGCACAACCCCAGATCCAACAGAGAAAGAGCCGGGCGGATGGATTGCAAGTTAGACCTTCAGCAAGAATCAATTTCCCAGGCCTTTAGTTATAAACTCAAGCAAACGCATGACTGCAATAGTCCTACAGCACCGCGCACGCGCCGCTCCCGAAACCCCTTTATTCCAACTCATTTAAATCCACCACAAAACTGCAAATGTGTTTTGAGGAATAGTCATTTTCATTGATTGGTTTTCCGCCGCATCCTTTGGAAGCAATTTTACCCGCTATGATTTTTTTATGGATGGCACAATCGCTGATCTGGGATGCCGTCCCATAAACATCCTGTTACTGGTATCCATTTTACCAACCACAATTACAGAGTGGTGCATTTCATCGCGGTCCAAACACTGATAAACACTGATATTCTTTTTTGTTTTTTTAATTAGGGGGTGGGGGTCCCCCAAGCCCCCTGATTTTGCACCCTTAAAACACCACCCCAACACCATCCTGGCCCATTTTAAACCCTTACTCAACTACCCTTTATATATTTATTTAATCTTTATAGTATTTTTCGGCGTTATTGTCTGCTCTGTTATGGAGTGGACCCCACCCGCAGACGCATGTGTTTCCCAGTTCCAAGCTTGATACCTCGAGCCAGTCCAGCTTTTTCCTTCGAATTGCATGCTGGAATTTGTAGTTTTTTTTCCTATTGCAAGGGTGGGCCTACAAGTCCCAGCATGCTGCGCAGGGGAAAAAACACAGGAGTGGGTCAAACATTCCGCATGGGACTGGGAAACTTGGCAGCTATGAGTAAATAGCAAGGCGCCATTGCATAATCTTCTATCACTGTCAATATGAGGTCATACAAAAGAACCAGCAAATTGCTCAGAGACTCATGAACCCAATCCGTGCAGTCTTAGGTGCTGTTATTGGTCCATCTGCCCCTGGAAGACTTTCTAAGACCCGTTCACAATGCAAGTGTGAGTGTCCGTTGCATGCCCGGCGCTAGCAGGGCTGCGGTCCTTTGAACCCGTAACCAGTACTTTGCATGCACTTGCATGTAGGAGGTGTTGGAGTGAAATATGGGGGGTGATTTGCTCCCCACATTCTTCTCCTACATCATGTTAGGGAGTTGGATACGCTGCTTCTCGCAGGTTATTTTTCAAGGAAGACTGAGTTACCACTTCTTCCTGGCCATCCAAACAAAGCTCAGCTGCAGTGCATTATAGAGTCCAGCAGAGGGAAAGAAAAAAATGACTGGTGCAGCAACAAGGACATTGCAAGTATGGGCCAAGGGGCTCACCAGTTGCCATTTTAGTCCCAAATCAGAGAATCTGGACTCATGCTAAGAGAGGGCTACCAAAATGGCACTTTGCTTGCCGAAGTATAAATCCTTGCACTGGCCCTGGTTAGACCCAG
The DNA here is from genome assembly GCF_040938575.1 of Ambystoma mexicanum. NCBI lineage: Eukaryota > Metazoa > Chordata > Amphibia > Caudata > Ambystomatidae > Ambystoma > Ambystoma mexicanum. The sequence goes on from NC_090936.1 coordinate 24,696,756, forward strand.
CCCCCCCCCTTGCACATCTACTAAACCCAAGCAACTGCCCATATCACCCAATGCAAGAAATGGCTGCAAGCATTGTATGCAGGTTAAACCCGTCAGCGGCTGCGCAACTATACCACCTTGCACCATAAAACAACACTAACCAGTGGGACACCACTTCCCGTAGGATGCACGTGCACTGCAGGACTTGTCGGGTTGAGATTTCTCAAGAACAAAGCACAGCAGAGAATGGAAATGTAAGTATCTGAAGACTCCGACCTAAGTACACACAGGTTTAAATAGAGAGGTTGGTTCCATGTCTCACCATGGTGAACTTCGATGCAGAGCCTATGTGAACAATGGTAATGTACCCCTCAATTTCATGTTAGTAATTACACTCCCTGGCCAAGACCTAGAGGTCCCACATCATGAGTTCATATCGTAAAGAATTGACCAATCAAAGCGCATGGCCATGTGTCCATACCTCTAAGAATTGACCAATCAAAGCGCATGGACATGTGTCCATACCTCTAAGAATTGACCAATCAAAGCGCATGGCCATGTGTCCATACCTCAAAGAATTGACCAATCAAAGCGCATGGACATGTGTCCATAACTCTAAGAATTGACCAATCAAAGCGCATGGACATGTGTCCATACCTCAAAGAATTGACCAATCAAAGCACATGTGCACGTGTCCATACCTCAAAGAATTGACCAATCAAAGCGCAAAAGAATTGACCAATCAAAGCGCATGGACATGTGTCCATACCTCAAAGAATTGACCAATCAAAGCGCAAAAGAACTGACCAATCAAAGCGCATGTGCATGTGTCCATACCTCAGAGAATTGACCAATCAAAGCGCATGTGCATGTGTCCATACCTCAGAGAATTGACCAATCAAAGCGCATGTGCATGTGTCCATACCTCAAAGAATTGACCAATCAAAGCGCATGGGCATGTGTCCATACCTCAGAGAATTGACCAATCAAAGTGCATGGGCATGTGTCCATACCTCAAAGAATTGACCAATCAAAGCGCATGGGCATGTGTCCATACCTCAGAGAATTGACCAATCAAAGTGCATGGGCATGTGTCCATACCTCAAAGAATTGACCAATCAAAGCGCATGGGCATGTGTCCATACACCTCAAAGAATTGACCAATCAAAGCGCATGGGCATGTGTCCATACCTCAAAGAATTGACCAATCAAAGCGCATGGACATGTGTCCATACCTCAAAGAATTGACCAATCAAAGCGCATGGACATGTGAAGTACTTTTTCTCAAGTATTAGAGTCACAACCGCTGGAGTCAGTTGTACTTGGGCTGTCAGAGCAAGCATTGGGCCCTTTCATCTTTGGTGCAGAGGTTCTCTGAAACACCGTTATGCGTGTAAAATGGAGGCAGTAGAAGACAGGCTTCCCCTCCCGCTTTAAACCCTGCACTCGGCGACATCTCAAGAATGAACAGAAAAAAATATATTTTCAAGTTCCTAAGCCCTCATTTCAGAAAGTGCTTTTTACTTGTGTGAGAAAAGCACAAAAGACATGGCTGCTTTACTATGTTAAAGGCAAGCATCTCTTTTAGCAGGGCCATTTCTCACGCCTTTGTCTGCAAGATAAGGTATTGGTGGTGTACAATGGCATTTAGTGGACAGGATGATCACATCCTGCATTCTTCACATGCCAGCCTTACAAAAACTCTTCGGACGCCCGCCTCTCCTAGCTTGTGCCTGTTACCATCTCAAGAAGAAAGCCTGTGAGACTTTGCATTTTCCATTCAAGTCTAATATTTTTCAAATAGTCTAATAAAAGCGATCACAGATCAAAAAGGTTGCCTTTTTTATTTTAAAAACCCAGAATGCAATAGTATTAACCCCAGCAGTATGGAACTATCTAAAAGCACCCCTCAACTGATTTGATAGAACTAAACCCACACTTCCATACTCACATCATAAACACATATGTTATGACCATCATAAACACATATGTTATGACGACCTGTGACGCCGCGCCCTAAATCTGCAATTAAAGAAAACTCTAGGTCATAAAAAAATGGTCCTCCGCTCCCTGAACACTCTATTCAGTAGGCAGACTTTTTCAAAGAAATAAATGCTGTCAGTCTTTAAATATATATTCTTCGACGTCTTTTAAAGGCTATTCTATTAAATCTTACCCCAAGATGAATGGACTGGTTATCAGTGAAAGCAAAACCAATATTGGTTGTTTTTCAAGGAATACGAAGAAACCCACATACTTGGAAAAATGACAGACTTTCGCTGATTCCGCTTGCACGTGGCATTTATCTACATTTTCAATATCGCCGAATCACAGATAGAAGCCAGATATCAAGATTATTAAATACAGCGGCTCAAATGGGGAAAACGAGGGATAAGTATTGTAGAGTTTCGTTAGTACCTCTCGTAGATTTTCATAAGATGAAGGTCGCCCCGACGTTATTGTATGGACAAAAGATTAATACTTTATCCAGGAAGATCGATTGGGATAGGGTTGATTTGAGGGTGTGGACATAAGTATTAGAGCTAACAGACCGTTGGGCCATGCTCGATTTAAGGTCTGAATTGGGACTGGTTTCTCTTGGGACTTGGTTTAAATGGACAGTCCTCATTTTGTAGTAACGTGCTGTATGCCCCTCTATATGTAGATCTAAACATCATTATGGACGCTAGAACTTCAGGAACGGTGAATGATTTGAAGAGTTTTGCCAAGTGTAAGGGTGCGGAAGTAAGGCTCGGAGACAATGGTGGCATCTTTTGTGGCACACACTTTTATGAAATAAGAAAAGCTTGGGAACATGCCCCTCTATCTCACAAGCTAAGAGGGGGTCCCCTGCCTCAAAGGAAACCAGTGAAATGGTCAGCAAGTCTGACACTGTCATGTCCAAAAAACCTGCTTCTGTCCCCAAGACTAATAATCTACAGGAACTGTGCACGGATGGTCTCTTCCCGGAATAACAAGTGTTCCTTGTGATTTTAACCAACAGAAAAGTACCCAGACTCTCTGGTAATAACAAGGTGATGAAATAAACAATGTTTATAAATGCAAGATTCCCAGGACAGGCTTGTTCTTCTTTCCCCTAGACTTCCTCTCAGTTTCCTTCCTTTTGGGCTTGTGCGCCCCTTTATCCTCTTAGGCAAATGTCTCTGGACATTTCACACGGATATATTTCTTAGCTTTGCAATTATTTATCTTGTCAACTTAATACAGTTTGTTATAAAATATAGGGTTCTGTTTGAACAATTCCAGGGTCTCTTTCCTGCCAAAAATAATGCTCCTCTAACTTATTCTTGTGGTATCATACGTTTGCTTCACTCTTTTGCCAAACACCTCATTCCATTATTTTTCTTTTTTTTTTTTAATTGTACAAACAATGTTTCCAAAATAAGAAGAAACCACTTCTCTGCTGAAGAAAACGTGTAGGAGGCAAAGAAAAAGACCATCAACATTTCAAGGCTACCGTGGTGGCAGGGTACATGTTCAACCAACTTGCTCCTCCAGTCCCAACTGTCCAAAGAACCCCACCACGGCAATAACCCAGCGGGTTTTCTCCCCGCTCATTGGGCGAGTTCACCAATCATCCTCGCTATAAACGTGGAGCTCCTTGAAAAAATGGCGTAGCCAGATGTGTCTATTCTTCGCCAGACCCAAACATTCCAAAAGTAGATGCCTTCTCGTCTCTACATGAGTGGAAGGAGGGCACAATCTGCATGTATTTGACAAGGCCTTCCCTCTAAATGCTAGAATTTCGTTGGTGTTGATTAAGTTCAGTCTAAGCCGTAAGAAGGCTTACCGTGAACGCTGGTCGGGGGATTTCATTAAATACGGAGCCACCTCATTTAATTTTTTGGGATTCCTTGTAAGGTCAGTGTGCAATTTACATTGGTCTGCTAATTCACTGGTCTCAATCCAGTCCATTTCTAAAAGTGTTTTACTGATCAGTGTGGGATTAAATACCAAGTCTTCTTCCGTACTTCCAATTTTCTCCAACAACAGGTGGTTTCGAGACCTCCACGCAAGTAACATACCATTTTCTTCACTTTCCATTTCCTTTTTGATGATTCTCAGAATGAGTTGTGCTGATGGGTCTGTTACTTTTCTAAATAGCATCAGGAGTTTTGCTCCACCAAGACTTTCATTGAACTTAGGCTTAGTTCTCTCCTTATTGCCTGCCACTATAGGAGTTGAATTTGGCAGATTTAAGACTTTGCGCCAAAATTGGCCTTCCAGTTTTGGCCATAGGTTCAATGGTAGCCCTGGCATTGCTTCTACGCCATAGATCAGTGTTGGCACCACTTTTGCCTTATAATAGTTCACAATCGGAAGAATTAAAAAACATCCAAACTTTCGATTGATAATTTTCAACTGGCTGATCAGGGCTTTAAGTTTATTGAACAGATGTTCCTGTATCGGGAGTTCAACCCGGCTATTGTTCAATATAATCCCTAGGTATTTGAAGTTTGTTACCTTTTCAAGTTATATTCCATCGGCAGCCAGCTTGATGTTCTTCTTTGCATTTCCTCCTTTTTCAAAAGACATAACTTTTGTTTTTGATTTATTTAGATATAATTTGTTCTTTTCCAGGTAAACAAGAAGATTATTCAACTGTCTCTGCAAACCGACTTGTGTTTGATCTATTAGAATAATATCATCGGCGTAGATCAGTCTTGGAATTTTCTCGTTACCCAGTGTAGGAGGAAAGGATCTGATCGATGGCTGAGTGTCCATGAAATCAGATGTATATAAGATGTAGAGCGCGGGAGCCAAGGGGCAGCCCTGTTTGACACCCCGGGCAGTGGGAATTTCTCGTGATAGGTCACCTGCTCTATTGAGTCCCACCTTTATTGATGTTTATCTTGGTTACTCTGTTAAACAGGATATCATAGTGGGCCTCCTTTATTGTATATGTTGGCCTAAACCCAGTCGCTCTGCGAAGAAATCCATGTTACAAAGTTCTGACCTTAGATTGACTTAGCCGACATTTTAGGTCTATCCGCCATTTTGATTTCCACCTCAAAGTCACTCTGTATTCTAAATTGGTGGACAGTGTTCTCCTGCTCGTAACCTTAGCCGTCCTGACCTTTACACAGGTTAATGCCTAAACTGCCTGTAGGCTAAATGTTTGGGTCGTGTAATAAGACTATGTCCTATGTTTGACCTGAAGATCAAAGGATTACTCGCATCAACAAATCCGATCCGCAGGTATACAGAATACAATGTTGTTTAAATACTAAATGTGAGCACTTGTTGAACTACATTGTATAAAACATGTACTAAGGCTTAATGTCAAAATCTAAGATACACTGTTGCCATTGTGACTTGTTATTTTATAAACTAGACGTAATTCACATGCATATAGTTGGACTAACTAGAGGTGAACTCGGCACGAACCCTAGACCGAGAATAATTAACTTGCAGAGGGGCTGGACATTGCGATTGAGAATTGTATAAAAGATGTGAATGTGTAGAAGTCCAGTACCTCTCACTTCTCACAACGAAAGTGCTGGTATTCGTTGTGATGTACTGAGGGCCAGATAGCTATCTGATTTTTGTTCCTTTGAAAACTGTACAGTTTTAGAATAAAGATCTGTGAATCTTTATAAGCCCGTGTTTGGTGTATTTCCGTTTGGTGGTACTCAGCCTCGATATTTCTCTTTTTGCTTTTGCAACTCTAAGCTTCTGATATGGGTGCTAGTCCTGGACTCGCAATTCGTTATTATGTCTAATCAGGTCACTCTCCTGCGAACATATGATTCTCTTCTCTTGAGCTTTCTCAGGGTCTATGACCCTCTTATACTTTCTTTTCCGTATGCTTACGCGTCCCAGGCTCGCAATGTTCCCAGACCTTCTTTCTCCAATCTGTGTCATTGGCCCTCTGCTTCCATTTGGGCCAATCCCCCACACCGTCAGGCAGAAGCCGGCCTCATCACCCTAAGGGCCGCATTCAAATGTGATAAATCTTTGTGAACTCTACCTTCCCATTTCAAAGAAATTCCCGACTCCTATTGGAGAAGCCAGTTTCAGCGTTTATTTTTCTAATATTGAGGAAACTGTTCAAACATGGGAGCATCTTCTGGTCCATTGCACTGCGTTACAACATAGGAGACTTCTGCTGATTGGGAAATGTATGCCTAATACTCTTGAACTAATCTCATTAGAATTTTAAGAAAGACTAAGACGTGGCCAAGAAAAGCGATTAACAATTGCAGTAGTGAAGGTTCTCAATTGTGTAGGAGTAACACTGATTAGGTAGTAAATACGCTATGGCGTTTTATGGAATAATTGTGAATTGTGAGGGTTTAGGAGTAAAACTTGGACACAAGGGTGGCATGTTGATTGGAAAATATTTTTATTTATACAAAAAAAATGAGGGGGAGTTGGAGGAAATCTTAACTAACCCTATCTCTTAGAGGGATTTCCCAGCCTCAACAAAACTAGCTAATGCAACTGCCTGTGTCAGAATCTCCAAAGTAAAGTTCTCCGTCCTGTGCCCAAATTCGAATCCATCCTTTGCAAGCTATGGAAACGTCTCTTGGCTGTCAACCTGCAGCCCAGCTTTGTAGTGACGAATAAAAGTTCAAAAAAGTGTAGAAAAGCAAAGAAAAGTTGCACAAGACTCAAGTAGTTGATTCCCTTCCCTGGTGTCTTTCAAAGCTTTATCCAAATTTTCTCTGTGTCTTTCAAGATAGGTCCTTGTCTTTACTTGGCAGACACTACTCCAAGGCCCGGCGACAAGAAAGGATTGCCTGGGCACCTTTTCCAAGCCGACTCGAGGGTCCCAGACTCTTTGTGAGCAGACCCGGCTCTCAGGTACTGTGATGAGGAAGAATAGCCTGGTTCTCTCTCCCAAGCTGTGCTGACGGTCCCGAACCCTGTTCGCAATTACCCCCTTGGTCCACTCTGCTGCCAAGTAGGTTAAGGTTCTCATTCTCACAGTTCTCTCTCTTTCTGACTTTGCTTCCGTCCACAGCCTTGGTTTACTCCCCTGCCAAGATCTGCGAGTACCACTAGTACATGGAAAGTTCGTATTCATCTTTATTGCTGCTTGGGATATGCTTTCCCAATATGGGTACCAGTCCCCCTTCACTTAGTTACTCTGCCCCGGTGAAGATTCCGTCTGCACTTTGGGCCTCATGCACCCTCTGGTTGATTTGATCTTGATTTATTTATGTAGAACACTGGACAAACTTAATCGTGTGTAGGTGCAGATGTAATCAGCATACGGAAAGTGTGAAAAAGGGAATAGCTCCAGTCCACAGTGCTTCAACAGTACCGAGACATTGTAACGCACCTCTATTTATTTTACTTGAATAGGTATTTTTTGAAGCTTGCGGAAGTGAAGGAGGGATTTAAGTGCCTGAATCTCCAACGGAAGACTGTTCCATAACGTGGGCCCTTAAACTGCAAATCTACCGTTGCCCCTGAAGGCAAAAGCTGAGCGTCTGCCTGTCAGAAGCATTTTATTACCTGACCAGGCTGGGGAATCCATCTGGGTCACCATAACCCTGGGATTAGTCACCCTAGTACCTGCAGGGTTTAGTTTAGTTTAGTTTAGTTTATTATTTATAGAGCGTGCCAGACCCTGGGGCATCACAAGACAAGAATATGCTCTTGGCTGCCACCTTCCGGTTGGCTGGCTTCTGTGGCTCACCTGCGCCTTTCCCGCTCTTCCGCGTGCCTCTGCAGTTCTGCTTTGGTTTCTCTGCACTCCAGCACCCTCGGTCACCAGCTCGTATCTTTCCTTGGTATAGAGTGAAAATCACTCTTTAGTTTTACAGAAATAAAAAAAGACTGGTTTAGAAAGACCGCTCGGAGACCGCTCTCACCGGTCTTTCTAAATCGAACGGTCATGCCCCTGTCACACACTAGTGCACGCAGAAGCTGACAGGAGCAGCCGGGCCGGATGGGAAGACAGAAATTGTGGGCCTTAAAGGTAAGTGTATGTGTGCATGTCTGTATCTGCGTGAAAGTGCAGCGGTATGTGTGTGTTGTGGGTGGGAAGGGTGCAAGCATAAATGTCGTTGCTGGGGGGTCGGGTAAGAGTGTTTCTTGGGTGTCAAGTTCATGTGCATCCGTGTGTTTGTGTGCGTCTGTGACTGCCAGAGGAAAGGCTTGCTTCTTTCTGGGGAGGGGGGTGTGCAACCACCCATAATACTGATTATTCTGGGTTTTGCAGCCTTAAAAATGCAGAATAATCACATGTAACCCTTTCCGCTGCTGCGGTCGGCCTTCTGCTTCGCAGGCCTCCCCGTGAATGTGCCTCTCTCTCGGACATGTCTGCTTCTCTGCTGTGCTGGTCCACATGTAGCTTGCCAAGCTCTCTGCCCATGATGAGCAGAATACGAAGATGCCATTGTTATCTTCCCTCTATGCTGTTGAAGAACAGCTGACCAATTGGATCATTCATTAGAGTGTATTTTCGTTCTTGTCAGTGATCTTCATTCCTCCGGGCCTATTCCTCGTCCCAGTAGTTCTTACTTGAGACATACTGCAAAAATACATCGGGTCATTAGGTAGTGTGGAATTGGAGGGTTGTTGAGGGAAGGTGGGAGGGTCAAAGGGGTACTGTGTTTTCGCAGAATCATCACTACTCTCTCAGTGGGGTTATCCATCCCCATTCCATCCTCCCGCTGAGTATCATCCCCAGGATCGCGTCGCAGCCTTACCTCCCTGACCTCATGGGAAAGGGATCCCCTATGAAAGCAGTGACAATGACCTGGGATTCATCTCATGAATGGTATTGGGCTTCATATATTTATGAAATCATTTTTATTTTTGTGTCAGTGGGTTAATTTCCAAGATTTTATTAATTGACTGGTGTAGAGAATGTTTTTGAATATTTTTATATTAGGTTTAATGTGTTGTTATAGCATAGCTTTCTGACTCGTGATTTATTAATTAATGTTTAGGAATGTATGTTGTGTGACCTTGTGTAACGTTGACTGCGAGCAACAAAATACATAAAAAAGTACTCTTTGCACAGCCATCACTAGCAGGGATAAACACTGGAGAAAACGCCTACCATATATTTCATATACTTTAATAATATAGCTCATAATTCATGAAAAATAAGAATGCATCTCCGACTTACTGTGACTTAAATGCAGAGAGAGCTGTTTGACTCCCAAAGATGTATTCTGGGTAACTCTGACACACTCCTGACTTGCTAGGATTGTCAGAGCTTCTCCTGGTGAGTTCCCTTCAATCAAATGGAATTCCTAAGGTTTCAGCCCAGGATAAGCTACAGTAACTGTTTGTGTGTGTTGCCCTCCATTTCTCTGCACCCTAAAAACTGCTGAAAATCCACATCCGCCTTATTTCTGCGGTCGTTAACGTTTCGTACAGAACCAAAAGATCACTGCTTAGCATCCAAGCTATCAACCTTGAGGCCATGGCTTCCAGGGAGACATGTTATTGTTGTTCTACAGCTCATAATGACCTTTACACTGTGTTTCACAAGATGCTTCATTGATTTCTTTCCTGCATGTGCTGGCAGCATTGCACGGTCCCTCAATAACCATTGCCTCTCTTCAGGTATCTTCCCAAAACCTTCAAAACCTCATACACCAAACCTATCCTCAAAAAACAAAACTCTCACTTACCCACTCCTCCCCCCAATTACCACTCTATTTCCAACACCAACTTCATTGCCATCTTGGAGTGTACTGCAGGCAAACAGCTCTGCCTCTTCACAGAAAACAACATTCTAGACACAGCCCAAACAGGCTTCAGATACCTATGAGGAACTGAGTCCTCTCTCATGTCGGTTTAGGACAACACCATTGCCCACACCACCTCACAGACAGGCTACACTGCTTAGGAATCAAAAACTCTCCTGTAACACAGATCTCCTACTTCGTCTTGAACTGCCTGCAAATTATTCTCCTCCCCCTTTCTCCAACCGCTCACAAACTGTTCCAAAAGGGATCCCGCAGGGAGCCCCCCAGTCTCCACTCCTGTTCAATATCTACCTTAGCACACTTCCTGCACTCATCCGATCGTGCTACCTCATCTGCTACAACTATGCGCGAGACCCAGATCATCCTGAAAATCCCAAGCAAGCCACCCCCCGCCATGACCTCTCCTCCTACCTTTCTGGTATCAACTACTGGATGACAAACAACCACCTCCTCCTCAACCCTGGAAAAATGGAAATCCTATTATAATGATAATGATGTGTTATTTATATAGCACCTTAATCCAAAGCGCTTTACAGAACACATATTTACATACAATGTGCAGCAAATGCACTCTTCAATCCCAACCTATCCCCTGGCTACACTCCCTAGGACCCCGCCGCTGCAAGGTCCACTTCAGTTAATAATCTGGGAGGCATCCATCTCTCTCCCACCACATCACCTCTGTGTCCAGAACATGCTTCTCCCACCTACACACCCACAGGGGTCACCTACCCACCCAAAATCTCTGCTATCCTTGCCATCATCCATTCCCACATAGACTAGGCAAACACTCTTTAATAAGGCACTCCGGCGTACCAGCTCAGGAAGTTCCAAAGAATCCCAAACTCTGCTGCTCGCCTCCTCCTTGGCCTCTCACTAAGAGAACATAGTAGCCCCGCACTCAGAGTCCTACACTGGCTCCCTATCGGTCAACGTATTACCTTTAAAGCCATGTGCATCAATCACTGTGCCCTCCATAACACCGGACCTGAATAACTCCAGGAAAAACTCACAAACCATCAACCTACCAGGATCCTCAGATCTGGTTCTGCCCTTCTCCTAGTTATTCCCCATTACAACTCCACCAGATTGTGAGGATCCTTGTTCTCCATCCAAGCCCCATCCATCTGGAACTCTCTTCACTCCACATCCGCCAAATTGATAACTACCTATCCTTCAGAAAGGCCTGCAAAACTTGGCTATTCTGTACAAAAATGTGAAACCTTCTTCGCCCCTTTTATCACTATCACCACTGCCTCGATCGGATACATCAACCTCACCCACATTGAAACACAAACAAGTTCCCTGTGCAGACACCTGCAGGCAGATGCTGGCTGTTGTTATGGTTGGCCCGCCCTGCACACACTATAACACCACCAACCTCCTGTACGTAAATCCACAGGTGGATTCCAACCATGGTTTGGGCGGCCCGCTCTACACGGCTGCCCTACACACCTATCTGCAGACCACTCAGTGTACACAAACACTCATTTGCCAACGTGCCCGCTTGTGCTCTGACTGGTGCGCTTGGGCTACCTATATACAGCCCTTGACGATCTGACGGTAAACCGTTCTTTACCAAGGCAATGTATTAAGAGAGGAATTGCAGGTATGCCTTGCTGTTTTAGATGTTGTCATCCAAGCAGTATGTATTAAATGTCTTTTGATAAACAAAAAAACAAAAAAAAAGGAAATGTATTAGAACAGCCACACAAAGATTTAAGGGGACTGCTGATAAAGCGCTCAAAATGTTTTTAAACTGGAATAACAAGTTTGAGGAAGACAATCGGTCTACTATGAACACAATCAAGGAGCGGATACTTTGGGCAGCTCCTTACAAGGTTAGCCTGTCTATTGCACTTGTAAATATATGATGGCCTGCTATCCATTGCAATTAGAAGATCTACACGTCAGCCACTGTAATACACAATGATCTACACAGGTATCCGGATACTTCAGTAGAAGATGCCTGAAGGTAGCCTACTATGGAATTTAGAAGATACACAGTAAGACTATAAGGATGGCCTGTCTATGTGCTATAAAATCCTATGACCCTACATCTTAAGTCGGCCTGTCTGCCACATCTAGAAGATGGTATAAGATAAGATAGTCAGTCTATCTGTGCTTACATGACTTTGAGGGTATCATGTCTATAGCACCTAGAAGAGCATATAAGGATAGCTTGTCATTTACACAGGCGATTGAATCGCACAGCAAGATCAAAGGAAAATTGCCATTCGAGCTTAAGCTATGTATAAATGCACCGCTTCAGCGGACATCCATCCACACACTTTAAAATGCAGCTACGACTTTGACAAATGTGGTCTAGCTAGACACGTAATGTTTTCCCCCCTTATACCAGACTTGCCTCAACACCACTGCCATTAGAATACAGCGACAAGCTCCCACAACTTTTGGGTCCAGCTGGGCACATAGAGAGTCTCTTGCACTAGCGCTCTGTCATGACCTCCCTCAGCACCCACCCACATGCCTGCCCTCTTAACCTGATCCTAGCCATCCCACCCGATTCCTAATCTTGGCAAAATGCACACATGCACTTTAAGCCTTTTACGAGAATGTGCCCATACTTGGACTTCGGTCCCTGAGGGCGTTCTTACCACAAAGCCCTTTGAGGCCATTCAAATGGGAAAAGTCGCTATATAAATGACAAAATATTACTACTACTGTAGAGAGGGAGATGTACAGGTCACTCATGGAGCCCGCCCCCTGACCTCTGTCATATTGGAAGAGCAGCAAGAAAGCACTGGCCATTACACCTGGTATCATTCCAATACCACATTGACGAAATGAAAGACGTTATGCACTCAGACAACCGTACCGAATGTACCCTCGAACTGAAGTGGTAGAAGGAAGTCTGCAAACACCATCAGACATAAAAGATGTATAAACAAAGTCTGACAGTAGCAAAGTGACGTCATGAAGAGAAGACATAATTACATACTAAAACGGCATGTGTTATACTCAAAGAATGAAGATGTAACTGGAGTAACAAAGTTAATGAACATATGATTACGAAGAAATTGAGGAGATAACTAAGGAGAGATGTAGTAAATGTGTATATGCAGAAATGCACGGTAGATGAGAACATTAGAAGCTTACTACAGTAGAAAATATAACATGGGTAAAGCAGCCATGTTGAGAAGATGGATGTCGGTTTCGTGTAATAGTAAGCTTTAAAAAAAACAAGGAGAGAGGCCGGAGAGAGGCCAAGGCTGCAGAGCTGACAGGCCCTGGAATACAGATTCATGTAAGAACTAAGAATATTTGTCTGGCTAAAGATCAAGGATGCCACATTGAGAAGCAATTGCAATGTACAAAAGGACTCGAAAACGATCAACCATGTACGTAAGACATATTTCTCTTATATTAAGCAAAGGAGTAAACATCTGTGAGAGCCAAGTATTGGCCAATTAAAAATGAAGAAAGCATGTGCAAGACAGAGCAACCAAGTCTCCAGAGGTCAAATAAAGTAATTGCACCCAGTATAATTAAATCTAATAGGAGGACAGAATGGAGAAATCACGGTCTCTTCACATGTGGTGCAAGACCAGAAAACAAGGCCTGTTCATAAGACTCCAGACGAAGAAGCGAACAGTCAGCCAGGTCAATTTCAAAGAAGAGGCCTTGGCTTAGGGTCTAACTGATGAGAGATGGTAGGGTTAATTGGCCAAGTGGGTAATTGTCTGGCATTGTTCCCGGCACCTGGGTTTTTCGTTCTGCTTACGTGCTGCTACCAAGCCGAATGTCCAAGGTTGGAAGAGGGTGCCAACCAATCAGGATGGCCGATGCGATGATGGAGCATACATTGCAGAAGCCAATCCGATGCTGTTATTGCACTATTATCTGTATTATACGTAGTTGGAGGTTGTTCTAGGCGTTCCCACCAGTTTAATGGCAGCCAATGATGTTACTAACACCTTAATAGGCTATAGGTATATATATTCCCTTAGTAAAAACCTATCGGCCAGAGGGATTGGCTATTTGCCACGTAGGATGACATCATAGCTGAAGCATATCGAGGTAGAACGCCTTTGTGTAATGATTGCCTTCCTTAATTGAACTGATAATAAAGAATAACTTTACCATATTCTTTGAGTCTCTCCGTTTACTTGATACGCTGCAGGTGCTACCGGACACTACTACTACAACAACTAGTAGTGGGATCTAATGAACTCCCTGATGTTCAATTTATTGATCTCTGTGACTTCAGATAAATCGCTTTGGTTAACACCCATCGAAAGATTGCCATCACATGTACTCTTTAACTTCAACGCACTACCCTATTGAAGACCATAGGTCAATAGCACGTCTTCAGTGGAAGCACACAAAAATACCTGAGCATTTTCAACCAACACTATGAATAATGGACACAGATACATGAGTGTCCTCATCATGACCTGGATGGTCGCAAGAGTCTGGAAACCAAATGTGGCAAAAACATAATTACTGGTCTCCCACTGGGACCACCAACATCTTTCCAATGTCCATACCTCCTTCAACAATCTCACTGTAGGGTGTGGGGAGACCCAACTGGTAAAAACATGAACGCTTGCACCACCACGTCACACTGAACCACAAGTGTGGAATGGTTTCTGGATTAATGCTATGGTTGTGTCCGCGGACATAAAACTCTCTCCATGGCAGCCTGTTAAAATCCTCTGCCCATATAATGCCTTCCACTGAATTTTCCCATAAACCATATTTTGTTGAACACAAAAAAATATTTTGTGGCCATTTATTAGAAAGAATTGTAGTGTTTGCCGTCATTAAGTTAGCTGTCAACGATGGCTTTACGATGGCCAGTTACCGACTTTGTTGCAATGACAAATGTCATACTTGATCAATCCTTTACAAATACAGCGCAAGGGACAAATTCTAATTTTCTTGGATAATGTACATTCAGATTTTGCCCCTTGCGCTGCATTTGTAATTGACTGATCAAGAAAGCTGTCGGTCTCGGCTAATTTAATGACGGCAAACACTACAATTATTTCTAATAAATGTCCACAAAGTATGTAGACTGTTGGTTTTGCTTTGTTAAACGCAATAAAAAGATGTTTCAAAAAGAGAATTTGAATTTTAACTGAGCAGTACTTTTATACATTTCTTTTACAGGAAAATGCTGAAACATTATATTATCAACTTGTATCGAAGTCTGTAAACAAGGAGGTGGTCAATAGAATTCTCCACCAATTCCCTAACCCCTGCATCTTCATGTACCAAGCCAACATGTTCCATGAGTGACAATGTCCACTCCTTTCTGGAGCCCATAACCCCCTACCTTATTCTCCTTCCATATTTCTTCAACGCCTGCAAAGCTTTTCAACGCCATAAATGAGTTCCATTTTCTGTAAATTAATGTCTGCGTACTTACATTTTTAAGGCAACAACATACTATCGTTAGGAGAGTTCCTTTAATTGTTATACGTTTTGATTCTAATAACACACTTTGTGTTCGTTATCATGAACCAGGGTCCACACAGGAGTCCTTGTCAGAAATTTGGAATCTTTTAAAATATTGATACCATTATTTTGAAATAAACTTTTTTGCATTTTGTTTATTTGATTGTGCTATATTGGTTAATTATAACTTTAAACACTTAACACAATACAGTTTCTATTACATTACATTATTACATTATCAAAAGCAGGTAGAAGTTGTAGTTTAGTTAATGTGTAATTCACATTCAATATTTAACCCTTTTGAAATTTCACACGCATGCGCAATTGCTCCACGGACATTTGGCATAGGTGGGTGTAGGGGGTTTAGAATGTTACCGCAGCCCCTATACAGTATGATGGTTGCACATCCTCTGGACACTCAGAAAGGTCCCGTTTTGTTTGAATATGTTGCCTTTGACTTCGCCTCATCAGTTTTATTAATACTTTAGGCATAGTAGCCACTTGTCAAGAAATACGTCAATTATTTTAATACACTTCTCTATTAAGTATTTTTAAAATGTCATCATACATTTTTTTTGAACAATCAGCCCACTGTTTCTTTGTTAAAAATATGCTGCTAACAATTACTTTAGATTTTTAACAATTCTACTGTTAATGTGCAGATCAGAAATCCCAACTCACATACTGCAGGGGAACCCCTTATAGTCCCCCACCCCCTGCACACACACGTCTTCCCCTCCTCCTTGTCACACACAAACATCCAGAAACCATCAACCTAGCCTCACTCTCAGAGATCTCACCAGTAGCCAAGTCAGCAGTGGACCGGGGTCTGCGGCTCTCTTCCGTGCACACATTGCTCGACTGCCCTCGCCGCCACCCATTTAGAAACATGCCAGCGCGCAGAGAACGGGTTCCACCGCTTTGCACCGATCAGCACTCCAGGCTTTGCATTTTGCTGCTCTCACTAGAGAAGCTGCTAAACAACCAAAAGCCCCTTTTCTCAGCCCCTCTGCAAACTGTGCTGCGCTACTGTATAAAAACAGTGCTTAATTTGTGGGGGTGTTTGCCAGGGTTCAGCCCAACAGTGCTTAATTTGTGGAGGTGTTTGCCAGGGTTCTGCCCCGGCACTTATTGTCTCAGAGTCACTTTAATCATGAAGTGAAGATAGTCAATTCATCCATCACCCACAATGAGCAGATGTGATCGGTAGTGTAATGATATGTAAGGTTACTTATAACGCACTTAATACCCAGAGGTTTCTAAGCGCAGACACGGCGATCAAACCTGTGTTGCTCTGTGTCCTCTTGCTTCCAAGGCAAACACGTTGCCCCTGAGCTATCCTCCCGGGCCAAGTGTAACCCCAAATATGTCGACTCAGTGGGGTTTACCTATGGGTAGTGGCAGCAGTGATGCCCACCCGCAGTGTCACGGGAGTGCTAGACAATATTTGGGCTCTGGCACTTAATTTTTCACAAATGAAGCACTGAAGCCCAATGCTGTTACCTCCCTGCTGTAATGTGCTCCCTGGCGCTGCAGCTAGGTACACGCTACAAGCAATAGAATTTAAACATTAAAAAGGCAGAAGCTGCACGACACAAGGCCCTTGTACATTGCATTAGACAGCATTTTCAGCATTCGCAATACTCTCCCCAGTAGGTGTGCACCTCAAACATCGTTTTACAAACCCAGTCGGGGTTTACATAATACATCCAACTTCCAAATGCAGGCCAACAAAAAATACAAACATTGAAAATACTAAAATCCACACGTTGAACAGTTGTTCAAGCGCCACAGTTCCCTGCAATCGTGGCAACTGTTTTATTAAAACAGTTTCTAACCTCAGGGCGGTGCTGCTTATCTTCATTCCATGCACATGTCATCACCCCGTATACATCATGCTCCCACTCATGTCTGCCAAGCCCTGGGCCCCCCTTCCTGCTACTCTGCTCTCCACATAACTATATGCTGTCCTCTCATCAATTAAGACATGTCGAACTGTTAGGGTGCTCCCCTATAGATGCAAGGAGCAAAACAGCAAGACCTAAACTAAGGAGCCGAAAGGCCACTTGACCAAAAAAAACAGCACTAACTGGTGCTACTTACACATGTGTAAGATATGCCCAATTCAAGGAACTAGAAGTGCACATTGCACAGTTTCCTAAACCTTCGGAGTCTGCACTAAGCAGCATCTTGGGGCCATTACCAGACGTCTACGGACATGTAATTAGCATTTATCTGCTCCATTTCTCTTGTGCAAATTGCACATTTACATTTTTATAAATCACAATTTGATTTTGTGAATTAAACCCACTATGTTTCTTTTTTTATTACTCAGCTGAGCAGTAACACATTCTATGAAACATGTATTAACAAAATACAAAATTGGGGCAGATTCACAATGAACTTAAAAGCATTAACTGTGGCTTGCACCCGACTACTATTCTCTTTCTAGGAGTAAGTAATTGGTACTCCAGGTAACCTATTTGCAAATCAAATATCCTCTCTCTCGGGAATAAAGAGCTACAGCAGGTAACTTCTTCTTGAATCAAATAGTCTCCCTCCATGATTAAGTCTGGAGTGAGTCCGATTTGCTCCATGTACCTTTGTTGTGAATTGAAACGTCTCTTTCCAAGAGGAAGTCAGACTTACAATCAGTAATGACTTGTTTACAACGTACTCACGGGGCAAATGAACAATGTTCTACAGAATTATTTTGTGTTAAATGTCGTCTCATTTAATGAACACACTTGTTACTAGGTACATGTTTAATTCGCTTCTTTTAGACTATGCTAGATGCATTTCCAAGTAAGCATTGGTCAAGTAAACAAGCGGTCCACTTCCCCCTCTTGCCCTTATTTCCCTTCTTTCCCTCGTTCTTCTACCCTTCTCTTTGTTCCTTATCTTCCCCTTCTCTTCTAAATCTCCCTTCTTCCTACTGTTCACCTTTACTCACTACTCTCTCCCCCCCTTCTTTCTCCACCCCCCCTCCTCTCCTTTCTCATATGTAAATTGTTCTACATGCTGATTTTCTGGTTTGACTCATGTTTACCGTTATTGCTTCTACTGTTCCATGTTTAATGTATATTTTGTTGTTCATTGTACAGCGCCTTGGATTAAGGCGTATTAGGGAGAATTCTCATTCTATGGCTAATCTCCCTTACTTATAGAGTCCCCCAGCAGCTTTGCTGGATTTGAAGAGTTTGTTTCTTTTTCCTGCTAAGAGTGAGACTCTTTTTCCCACTCTTAGGCATTTTTGCTATGTGTGTTCTAGGCTATTTTTGTGTTTAATGTCTATGGGATTTTCTCACCCCCATAGGAACCATCTTTATTCACCACCCTCAGTGCAGTGACACAGGGGCGTTGTAGCGACCCCCAAACATAGACTCCATACCCTCAGACTGACTAATGTCTCCCAGGGCATGTAAAGTCCCAATTGACTTTACTAGTCAAGTTTTATGAACTAAACCAGTACAAACCATCTTACTATGGAAGTACTAGAAAGGGTTAATAGTTTTTCCCCTATGTTCATTTTCAAGAGGGTACCGTACAGTCCCTCTCTCAAAAGTTTCTGGCTGGTGGCAGTGGTTACTACCATAAATATTCGACTGCAAATATTTTCCTATGGGATTTTCCCATTGTTCGAGCCTACCACTTTTTCTGACAGCCTCTAACATACTGCCGGTGCATTTTAATATTAACTTGACTCCGGTAGGTTTTATTTGCCAGAACATTAATATACCTTCTTTCTCGTATATTTCTCTAAACTCCTAACCCAGGTCGGGGATCCTTTGTTCGTCCTTTTGGCAGGCTTCTACCGAGAAGCCCTCCTTTCGGCACCACTGAGTCTGGGGTGGGTCCATTGTGTGGGAGGGGAGTAGGACCCCTGGACATGTTGCCTCAGCAACCCATGTCGCACTCTATCCTGATAGGCTGGAGGGTCTCCCACCAAGATGACCACTCCTCTGTGTGAGTGACAGCGAGGCTGTATGAATGGGGATCTTTTTGCATAAAAGCAGGGTCCTGAGGTCTGGAAGAGCAACACGTCGCCACTGGAACTAAGAAGCCAAAGAGGAGAGAAGCCAAAGACATCTGCATCGACTGAACCACCCGTGAAGCCCTGCTGCAGCGTCTCACCACTTTTCTCCACACAACGAGAGAAGATCTTCATCTGCAAGAGCCTTCTTCCCTTGAGCTGGTTGGGCCAACCAGTTTGCCAATTGCCTTCCCGGACTTGCCTTGGTTGAATATCCCGTACCCTGTACTCGGAGGCCGGATAGCCAGGCACAAGTCCTCCCGGACCGCAATTTAAAGGAACGTACCTTTTATCCGTCGGGCAGCACCATGGATGGTTTCATCTCTGGGTAGTGCAGTAACTCGAACCTTCCTCCACGACGAGAGCCTCTCTTCCTCTGCTGGATCACCCGTACTGCAGGAACTACCAGGAACAACCACCACCGCAGGAGCCACTTCTTCATTTTAAAGGTACATTGTTCCACCAGGCAGCCCTTTCTTCGCGGTAGCACTAAAGGTGTTTTAAATCCTTTACCTACATGTTGGGTTGGCCGCCCCCCACTCTTAACATTGTCTTTTGCCCTCTGCATCCACCTTTTCAAAATCGTTAACCAAAGACTTGACTGCAGCTACGAGAACATTTTGCTCCGGGGCCCTTGCCCTGTACCACTGACTCTGGCACAGGCCTACTGACTCTGGCTACATTTGTTAGAACTACTTTCTCTAGATTGCTTCTCAACTAGAACTGTGTTGGTGCACCTACTTCTGATAACTACCCTTTTTCTTCCCCTTTTTAAACCTTGTGAAATGCCATTTTGCTCAGTTTTCATTTAAGTATTGCCTATACTGATGCACTGTCTTGCTTAATCTGGTTCAAACGCTTATGGGAAGTGTTGCTAGGGTGTGTAGGAAGATATTTCTCTATAACTTGTGCTTTCCCTCCCTTGCGAGAAATTGATAGAGTACCCCTTGTGTGTAGTTTTCAATGTGCCGTTTTGCTCAGTTTTCACTCCGGTTCACTTGGTCTACAATTTAACTAGGGAGTGTGTATATTTTTCCTTTGACTTAATTTAACTTGCTTGATGACTGTGATACTTGTGTTTTATTAGAAGTGTATACAAATATATATATATATATATATATATTCTTTTAGATACAAAGCTTTGGTCAGTGTTTCCTTGTTCCATAGTCTAGTGTGCCTAATGTGTAAACCCTGCATACTGCTCATCTCCCTCTTGAGATAAGTCTGACTGCTCAGCCACAGCTACCAACTAAATGTTTGTGGTACAGACTGATACCAAAGGGGATTTATTGCTCTCACCTGTAGTCTTAATCTTCTGTAGTGCTCCCTAAGGGAACTGCACAGGATTCTGCCTAACAAGGCGCTATATAAAACAAATACAAATTGTATATCTCTCGACTTTCCTCACTATTCTCTCTACTTAATAAGACAAATATTCAACAACTACAAGTGTTAAATGTTTGACAACTAAGTCAGTTCTTCATTAGAAACATTCTTAGAATAATAAAAAAAAGAAATGCAAACACTTACCCGCTCAGCCGATTGTGCTGTACCAAAAAATATTGGAATGAACGCTAACCATATGATACAAGTGGTGTACATGGTGAATCCAATTGGTTTTGCTTCGTTGAAGGTCTCCGGCACCCCTCTTGTTTTGATAGCGTAAACAGTACACGTGACCATCAGCAAGATGCTGTATCCGAGGGAACAAATTAGCGATAGGTCGGATATGTCACATTTCAGAACACCCCGTGCATTTTCTGGATCAATAGGTCTCTGCTCTATGTAGTCCACGAAAACGTGCGGGTGGTCAACAATAAACCAGATGAAGACTCCGATGAGCTGTACGGATATGAGGCTGAAAGTGATCGCCAATTGGGAGGCCGGGCTGATGAACCTTGGGGCTGTGACAGATTTTTTGCCTTGCTCAAATATCCGGTGGATTCGATTGGTCTTCGTGAGCAGGGCGGCGTAACTGAAGCACAGGCCCAGACCCAAGAAAATCCGCCGCAAAGAACAGACGACTATGTCTGGGGCACCAATCATTAAAAAAGTGATGGAGTAGCAGAGAAAAATTCCAGTCAGGAGCACGTAGCTAAGTTCACGCCCGGATGCCCTTACGATAGGCGTGTCATTGTAACGGACGAAAGTCACAATAACAAAAGTGGTGGCCACGATTCCCAGGATAGAGATGAACATCGGCACGACGGCCCACGGGGAGTGCCACTCAAGTTTTATTATGGGAATGTCTTGGCAACCCGTGCGGTTTCTGTTTGGCCTCTTGTCGGTAGCGCATAGGTCACAGGTCAGCTCGTCCAACTGATACTGATAGCCTTCACATCGGTCGCAGCTCCAGCAGCAAGGCGCCCCTTTGACGGGCTTCTTGCGTTCCCCCGGTTTGCATGGGTGGCTGCAGACCGATGTCGGGTGAGCGTGTGCTCTTCTTGCCCACTTCAAGTCTTCTACCTGTGCGGAAGAAAGAAAAGAATGAGACTTCTAGTGCCTGGCCATATAGGATGCCATAATCCTAGCCAAGAGTTGCATATAGACATCAGAATACACATACAAGGCACATACTGTTAAGCGTTAATGGAAAACCTTATTCTTTCCATAAGAATTACTCCATGAAAACGGAAAATATTTGAGCCCAATAAATCATCCATGCCAATAACCAGTTCATGATCATTAGTTTCCAATTAGCGCGTTATACTGCTGACCTCCACCTGAAGCATTCATTCACTACAAGCGAGTTTTAAAATTGACCGGTCCCATGAAGGAGGATATGTGAGCTAATCAGAAATACATAAAAATGTCAGTCTTCGACAAACATTTAATTGCCACATCAATGCCCATTACACTGGAAGCAATTACAGGTATACTGGCAGGCGAGGCCAGCCAACTCGATTACATGTAGGTTGACAAGGGAGTGATTTAGAGCTCATGAAACAGCATGTGTTGATGTCAAGTGCCTTCCAGTTTTCAGCCAAGGTGTACAATGCTGTGCAGCTTATCTAGCTAATTGAAGCGCGTTATTGGATCTCACGTTGATATCCCCAATAATTGACATTGCATTTTCCTAACCTTATACAGATATTGGATAGGGCAGGGTTCAGAAAGAATATACCAGGAGTAAGTGTGACTTGCAATTAGTTAACACCCGGACGGGGCTATTTGATTCACAGGAGATGTTATTCTGACTTGCACCCAACTTACTCCGACTAGCAAATCCGACTTACAACATCACATATCTAAATTGGTTCCACAATGTTTTGTTGCACAAATGTGCTCAGGGCCCATTTGTTCCTTTTGGTTTAGCTTATTTTGAACGCATTTCACAGCAAATAAATGAGGGGGATAGCCCCTGCCACATCCCCCGCTTTACTAAATACATAAACCCATGCCCCATCTACATTTGCGGTGAAATGTGTTGAAAAGGATAAGAACAAATGGGCCTGTGAGGAAATGGGCTCGTGCCATCCAAATATCCCACAGGCCTCGGGTTCCTAGTGCCTTCCCAGCACCCCCAGACTCTCGGCACTTTCAATGATCTATAAGGCTTCTCGTTTATAGTCGTAGAGAAGTTCTTGAGGAGTCGGGTTTCTATTAGTTGGCAAAATGGCAGCAGCTCTGAATTATTTAATAACATGTTCCCAACATGGGGGTGCTCTTGAAGTTGAACAATTGAAGCATGGGGCAGCCTCAGGTACCAGACTAGATGGCATTAGCATAGGGTGTAAAGATGAACTCTCCTCCCTGCACCCAAGGGGAGCATTGACATGTCCTCCCCTCCCCACCCCACAGTATGATGGCCAGCAGGGGACAGCAGCCAGTTACCTAAACAACTCTTTTTCAAACTTCCCTCTGACCCTCTCCTTACCTCCTCCATCATTCCTGACTGCCTATCAGCCATCCAGTCCTGGTGCACTTCCAATGATCTCTGCCTCGACGCCAGCAAGACTGAGATCCTTCCTATCGGGACTCCTGCTTTCTCAGTCTTCCCCTCACTCTGGCCATTGTAAGGGAAGCAGAGTATCACAAGTATGACACTGACACAAAAGTTACAATTTGTAAAACCTTTAATAAAGTTTCAATGGGGTTGGAGAAACTCCTACTTTGTCCTATAGCTAGGATGGGAATATTCTCGACCATCAAATCATAAACAAACAGTCCTTGTTGTGTCCATCAAATCAAAATGGCCTATACTAACTAAAACCTAATTCCTAATACAAAAAGTGTGAAGAGGATTATATGTATATAAAGGAAAGTCAGTGTTCAAAAGAATAAATGTGGCTGAGTCAGCTCTCCTCCCCACTTTGGACAGCACAGGGTTAGGCGGTCCCTGTAGACATGATGACACACTCTGTCTCGGGTTCACAGGGGTCGCTCTCTGTCGGGCTCAGACCTCTTACAGCAAAAGTTTGCGTTGGTCCCCCTCTGCCAGATGTAGAACTTTCACAGCAAAAAGTTCACATCGGTCCCGCTCTTTCGGGCTCAGACCTTAACTCATGCACTTGAGGGGTTCTCTTCCCCTAACATATTATATTCCGGTCTCCCTCAGTCGGGCTCAGGCCATTTCCTGAACGTCAAAGACTTTCGAATGTGCGTGGTTTTTGCAACAGACCTCAGCAGACCACTTCGACTTTCCAACGTTCAAAAACACACTCCTATGTTCTATAGCGCAGTGATTTCCGGTCTGGGTAGTTCACTGTATTAAGTACCAAAGTTCAGTGTTCAGCTTTTCACTTCCCCTTCTCTCTGGGTTAAATTAAGCTCCTTGCTTTTCAATTTATTCACTTTATCGAGACAACCTTCTATCTTTCCCTGAGACTTTTGAGTGGGCTACTTCCTTTCGCCGGACCAGTCGGTTACTCAGTATTCACTTTCCAGCTATCATTACTTCAAAGTTAATTCGCAGGTCTGCCTTTAGTCATGCCTCATCCACATGCGTGCAGCCTGCAGTTCTGTGATGTATGGTTGCCACTTCAATCTTTCTCTAGCACACACTCGTCTCCCACGTCACTTGACAACTCAATGGCTTTGTGCATTTCTTCCTTGTCTTTTAGTTTCTTCCAATTTGCGAGTCAAGTTTAGTACCAGAGGCTTTGTCTCGCCTCCCCAACTGTGCTGTTAACCCAGGAGGGTCACTGCCGTTTCTTGAAACACAATGCAGCTTTCTTGTTTGGGATTCGGCATCCTTCACGTATCTTTTGCAGCCTATTGGAGGCAATGACCTCCTGCAGGGAACTCCTTGGGTTCTCAACCCGTGGTTCTTGTGCCTCGGTCCGTTGCTCTACTCCAGCAGGTACGCCTTTGCCCCAGAAGTTCTGCTCTTACTCGTGTTCCACCTTGCTCAGAGTGTGTCTCTATGTTCCGCCATTTATCCTTTTGAGGAGAGCTAATTGGTATCAGACATATGCACTTAGAGTCAAGTGCTTGACTTTGCAAGACCCAATTAGCTAGACATGTCCAATTTGATGCATAAGAGTTTGCATTGTTACTCTCAGTCGCGCTCTTCCTCGGCCCATTGTTTGTGTGGAAAGGGGGGGGAGTTGGGACATCGGTGAATCCTATTAAATAGGATGGGTTTGGTGTGCAGGAAGGGGGGATACTGTGTCTCACCATAGGCTGTATCACCCCCACTCCCCGAAGACGCCTCACCCAAGATATCCTCCCGCACAGGAACTGAATCCAAAAGCGATGGCCGTGCCCTGGCCACCTGGATGACAAGTCCAGAGGGCTAGGAGGTGAGACATCCCTTGGTTTCTCACACCATCTTCCATGGGCTCTCCCAATTCTCCTGCATCTGAAGCCAGAAACCTTGGAGTCATCTTCGACTCCTCTTTTTCCTTTCTCCCTCACATTCAGGACCTTGCCAAGATGGTCCACTTTCAAATGCACCTCCTCAAAGGAATTCTTCCTTTCCTCACTTTCCCCCGAAGCTCAATGTCGCTAGAGCTGTGGTCCTCTCTAGGCTAGACTACTGCAACAGCCTCTTCCTTAATTTATCCGAATCCTCTCTACAACCCCTTCAGCTAATCCGGACTAGGGCTGCTAGACCTATCCTTGGCCTCAAGCCCAGGGACCACATCGCTCCTGCACTAAAATCTCTCCACTGGTTGCCGGTTGCTGCAAGAATCAAATTCAAATCCCTCTGCATCATCCACAAGGCTGTCTGGAGTCGGGGACCAGGCTATCTACAACTCGCTCTCACTAAATACTCTCCCTCAAGGTCTCTATGCTCCTCCGGCACCAACTCTCTGTGTGTCAAGCGCTTCTCTAAACAGCAAGCTGGTGGCCAATCTCTTTCCTATGCATTCTCCCTCCTATAGAGCAGCCTCCCTCTCTCTCGTCTTGAGTCGGATCTCGTCAAATTCCAGAAGCTCCTCAAGACTTTCCTTTTCACCTCCTCCTTCCCTTCATCCCTCCTCTGCTAATAAAGCCCCACAGTTGCGGAGATTGAGGGCCTGGGCCCTTACGTGTCCTCCTGGGCCATGGCCTCCCACACCCAATCACCTTCTGCCTCCGCCTGCTCCCAGCACTTGCCTCGACACCCAGTGGCCTATGCCTGCCTCCCCAGGCTTTCACTTATTTATTTGCAGCTGACCACTCACCTAGCCACTTACAGCTGACCACTCCCTAGGACTTCCCTCCTTGAAAACCTTGCACTTATCTCCAACATGCTTGTCCCTTCTCTCTCTCTGCACGTGTACGTTCTGAATACTCACATGGCCTAGTAGATCCACTTCAACCTTTCATTGTACTTTTGACTTTCATTCCCATGTTCCCTTCCTGTTGCCCGCTGGGTGCTTTGAAACACAATTTACCTGTTGTATAAGCACCTTACAAATGCACAATAAATAAATAACTAAATGTTGAGTCTGTGTGACAGGTCAAAGTCATTAGGAAATATGGGGAACGGAGTCCCACTACTTAGATTTTGTTATTGTTAATAGTTACACTACATTTTACAACCTTTTTCATAACGGTTGCTTTTGCAGTTTCAGAATCGCTCTTCATTTTATGGGTTCCGGTTCCATCATGTGTTTGGAACGAATAAATAACAAAAAAAGTTTTAGTGAAGCAAAAATATCAACAACAAAAAAAAAATATTTGGGGGAGTCCCCCAAACCCACGATTTCCCTAGCTTTATTACCCTCAAACTCTGCTCACCCTTTTTAATCTCTTACTCCACCCTTATACTTTCTACCAAAATTCGATTTTTTTTTTCACTATTTATTTTTTGTTATAAAAGATATTCGTTAATGATTTTTCGTTGTAATCACTGTATACCGTGGGCTCCTGCTGACATAGTAAGCTTTAAAACAACGTGTTAGGGGCTGAGTTCAAACTCCTGTGTCACCGCCATATGTACTGCAGGGAGAAGTTGCCATGGCTCACCGAGCGGAGAAGCAAAGGTTCAAGAAATCTGCACCTATTTTTCTTTTTTTAAGTAAATAACTAAATACTGGGGAGAACCGTGATACCCAAAACAACTAGTGCCTCTTTTGAATCTATGTAGCATTTTGGCCTTACCAATTCCCCTTTTTCTCGTGTTTTACTGTCAATTTGTGAAGGGAGGATAGCACAGGGGCAATGCGCTGGTCTTGGAAGCAAGAGCATGCAGAGAAACAGAGGTTCGAATCCCGGATCCGGGCTTACAAACCGAACGCGGGTATTAGGCGCGTTATAAAAAAAATAACAATTAAAAATAATAATCTGTTTACACAGGAAAGGCCTCCTGACATTTAGAAGGACACGCCACCTATTGCCCACACCTGGCGAAATTGAGTTGCACTTGCTACATTACTGCCCTGCAATTCTGGAATAAAGAGTAACATCCCTGAGAATCAGCACATCACATTTAAATGGCCTTCTCGTTTTCAGATATCGACTGTCTTACTCAGAACTGGCAGTAACATGACATGACATTGTGATCATCACTCTGGCACATTAAGTAGCACCATGGCATATTAAGCAGCACCATGGCACATGGAAAAAGACCACTTCTATATTAGATACAGCTCTAATATATTAGATATCAGCACTATAGTACTGAGCAATATCTTAGAATAACCAAGAGAAATTGAATTAACCCAGCATATTAAGAAGCAACCTGTACAATTAACCAATAGCATTGCAGTTTGAGCAGCACCGTGGCATGGTAAACAGCAGTCATGGCATAATTAATTAATGAAATCCTGACACCACGAAGAGCATGCAGCATGATTCAAAGTCACAGAGACACCTTGGCAAACATGAGGGTATATTTAGCACCACGGTGGCATGTGTAACTTTGCCAGGGCTGCTCCCATGGGCTGTTTGTAATAACACTGGCAGAGCGCAGCATAATTACCAGTATTATGGCATTAGGAGAAACAATCTGTATTATTGAGAAACACTATGAAATATGTCAACACCACTGGAATACTGAATATCTCTCCTCAATACCATTTTAAAGAAAACACTAAACGGTATATAGTAAAAATAACGAAACATTAATAATTAATTACTTTTTCAGTGAATAAATAACAACGAAAAAATATTGAATTTTGTGATAAAAGTATACATGGAGGTGGGGAAAGTATACATGGAGGTGGGGTAAGAGATTAAAAAGGGGTTCAGGGGAGGAGTTAGAATACATGGGGAACGCAGGATTTGGGGGTACCCCAACAAAACTGATATTTTTCCGTTATTTTAAATTCACTAAAAATTTTTTTGTTAGGAGTGAATGTGTTATAAACACATAAAACCGTGAAGAAACACATACATGATATTGTCAGTGACAGGGCTGCCACCATAGATGTTTTGCCCCCATGTCACCAGTTTGGCCTATAGAACACATCTTGATATCAATGGCAGTGACTTGGAAAATGATTTAAATGGTGCCTAGAACTACCTGGACATTCACAACCAGCCAATGATTTGATTTCCTCACTTGTAGCAGAAGGTGGCGGTAGTTTTCTGAACCCCACCACAGTCCACTGATTTGCTCTTTCGGTGGATGCACAGAAAATGCTTTTTGTGCATTCAGTGGTGAAATCACTAAAGAGACCCCGAACTTTAACTTGATGAAGTAAATTCAGGAGGACGAGGCGGACCTTTATTATAAGAAATAAAATACCCCCTGCTATACATTAAAAAAGGAAGTTGCCTGAAATGTTCATGTCTTTTATGAAGGAAGTCGGCCTTTACTCTCGCTTCTCTATTTGGGCATGGATCTCCTTGGTGATTTGCAATAACCTTATAACCTTCGGCAAGGGTATTTGATCACTTATATAATATAACCGTAGAACATCCATCAGCCAGCCTAGTCCATCCCTTTTTCATGGAACAAGATGGCTCACCTTTGGACAATCAACATGAGGGTTTCTGAATGAGTTCTCCCAAATCAAGGCCGCTCACTGTGTGCCCTCACCCTGATGGATACAATCCTTCCGAATCTGGGTTGAGTTTCCGTTGCAGGAAATAGTGAACTTAATATTAAGACAACAGTAAACACAGGGCGTGTAAAATGAAATATTTGCATTCCTTATGCATTTCAGAACAGTGGCGTCACCAGGAATCAAATTTAGGAAGGGCACAGAGGGGGCCAAAGACAAACGCAGGGGGGGCACAGACAAATGTAAGGGGAGAACATAGTCACTGCTCGTCTTAGGCAGGGGGGGCACATGGTTTCACAGGGGGGGGCCCTGGCCATCCCAGCCCCCCACCCCCCTAGCGACGCCACTGTCAGAATGATGACTCACTGCTGACTCTGGTGCAACCTTTTTAAGAATGATGCAGCCGTTTCCCATCCACCAAATGTCATGAGTGTAATCCCACATGCCTAGAACCTACAGAAAAGCGCATTGTCACCCAAATAGATTTTGCATACCACTGGGCATTATTTGGTGGGTGTAAGCAATTTGTCCGCTAATTTCTTTTCGGCCTTTTGATGCTAGCTGAAGGCACTGAAAATCTTAAAGCATGTCTGTATTTTGAGAAAGGCGATGTGCGTCAAGAAACATCTTCTGGCTCCAAAAAAATGAAGTTACTGTTATATGAGCTCTGGAAAGAACATGGGGATCTCACTGGACATGCGCGAAAGTCACTGAAGACTTTTAGACTCCGCCCCTAGACTATGGAGTGTCTTAAAGATGCACTATGCTGCGTTTCTCTGATGCAGGTTTTCTTTTACAAAGAACCTGAAAACCTTCTGCTTGTCCAATGCCTAACAAAACACAATTTGTTTTTGATGTCTTCAGTTTCTTTATTTTAATATCATTTAAAATGTTTCCTTAAAAACCATAGCTAATAACATTTTTAAGTTCCATAATCTTAATTGTCATAGTCTTTTGTTTTCTTTCTATTTTGATATTGATATCGATATGTTATTTCTATCGTGCTCGTACACAAGTGTTCATGAGAATGCAGCACATTTCTAGAAAGTGCTATTCTTGGGTGCAGTAGTTCAATGGAAACTCAAACTGCCTGAATATCGGATGGTTGGAGGTCCCTCAAAATGTCATGCTTTTTGGGAAATTTGTCCAGGAAAGGTTGATGTTCACACAAGAGAGGCAGCTGCAAAAGAGATCAGGTTGCCAGAAAACATGCACTCCTGGCCTGCTTTTGCCTTCCAACTCTTCACAGGGCAGTATGACCTGATAGCAAGTACTTTCTATTTCCAGTACACGCATGCTGTGAATAGAAAAACATGTTTTTAAAACAAATTCAGCAGATGTTTACTTAAAATAACATCTGTTTTTAGTATGGCTATACCACCTGTGCTGAAAAACAGAGAAGTAACTCATGCTGAAAAGAGAAAATTAGTTATTCCTACTTTCTATGTGAGTGAAACATATTGCCTGAGTTATAAAAAGAGTCTTTCTTCTATTTCCAGAGAGCAAGCGACTAGATTTATGTGTAGGATGGCCCTACCAAAAAAGATTACTTTTTATTCGTAGTTGGATGGCCCCAGGAAATCTCATTTCTCTTCACGAGGCAAATTCTTCCTTTTCTGGTGTGAGGGCTCTCGTCTAACTTTGCCAACTGATTGACTCTTAGGCCGGTCCTTTTCCACTGAACGCCCTGTGGGAGGGACAGGATGGCCCCCAGTTATCTACTAGTTCACCTCTCTTTCCTTCGCCAATGCTGTTCCTTCAGTGTTTCAAGGACCTAGGACGTGCCATTTCTGAGATGTTTGCACTGCAACACACAAAACATCAATGTGGTCGTTAACGGACCAGACAAAGTTAATTTTAAGCATCTCGACACCAGGAACAAAACTGAAAGTCTCCTTGAAAGCAGGTTTCAAGGCCCGAGGGGCACCATTTCCAAGATATCTGCATTGCAACGCACCGCAACGCACCACGGTGAGGCAGCAGGTGGGGAACGTACATAGAAGGTCCCATTGTACTGCAACACACCAATTCTCTACGCCCCTCCTCGTCTGCTCCAGCGTATGTAAACCAGCCACACGCGCCCATTCTCAGCACAGTTAACTTCAGAGTGCAAATCGCGACAAACAATAAGCGACTCGGAACAGGGGCCGACAGGATCATTGGTTTTCAGCACTTGATAAAAGTGTCATCATGTCTGCCTACAGAATCCGTGGGGAGCACGGGTATCTGTGAACCACAACGCACGACATCAGCAAAACATCAATGTGGTCGTTGAAGGACCAGACAAAGCTCATTTTAAGCGTCTCGCCGCCAGGAAAAAAAACTCAAAGGCCTCGAAAACCAAGTTTCAAAGTCCTTGGATGCACCATTTCTGAAATATCTGCACCGCAATGCAACACACTGCAATGCACTGCACCGTGCCAGTGCTAGGCGACAGCGCACAGAAGATTCCAGCATGCTGCAGCACGTCAACTCTCACCTCCCCTCCGCGTCTGCTCCGGGGTATGCCAGCCAGCCACACGGCCCATTCTCAGTGCAGGTTACTTCACAGTGCAAAGCAAAGCACATGAAGCGATAAGCGACTCGGAACAGCGACCTACAGGATCATTGATTGTCAACAATTGATGAGTGTCATCATGTTTGTCTACAGAACCCCAGCGAAGTGGGTGTACTTTTTGCTAGTTGATCATTAAAAGACAATTGCGCAAACAGTAAACTGCAATAAAAACTAGCATTAAACAATCATGCTAAAGAAATAAGCAACGAAGGCTCACTGGTGGCAAAATTCCCCTACAGTAAGAAAAACAACAGGTGAGTTCATCAGAGCAAATATATGAGATTGAGGTGGTGCAACCACCCTCCTTCTGCCACCGCGAATGATACGCAGATTACAGCACAGCCACACCTTCCCGGGCTGTTCTCCTGCATAACTGCACAGGGGTCACTCCTGGCGCGGAGTCCTGCAGAAACACCGGGATGGTACTGTTTGCATGTGCAATGCGAAGACACATGTCCCAGCTTTGTGTTGGGCAGTCAGTAGCTTCATCATTGCGTGTATGTTTGCTTGTGTGCTTGCCTTGGCTTCCTTGCCCTCCTGAATGTCTGGGGGCTGCATTGATTGTACTCACGTTCATTATTTGTATATTATTAATATTTTGTACTGTGCCCTAATTTCCATAGACTTGTTGAGTGCACACTGCTCCCCATGGCTTCCCCCCTAGGACTCTAAGGATACTTTAAACCTTTTGTTACCCTACTTGTGTAGTGCAGAGAGGCATATTGTATAGGGCTCTCTAGGCGATGGGTGCAGCCTGCATTCCCTAGAAAGGCCCCTTTTTTATGTTGGCTTTGCACGGGCACATTACATACTCAGTCAAGTAGGGCACCAGCATTTCGACAAACTCCTATACCACTAAGATGTCCTTTTTGTTAATGTACTCTGCCATGCAGTGCCCAAAGCAGTATGCAGAAATAGATCATGGTGTCTGTCTAAAGCTTAGAACCAACGCCATTTCTCCTGCTACAGGAGAGCACATGTTACTGATGATCTAAGCACTTCAAATCATTTAACAAAATTAAGTGACTCTTTTGCAAGCTGTAAATTAAAAAGAATGTTTTATTTTGAGCATAACGGTTCCATGTCCTTACAACGACACCCACAATAACGACATACTTTAAAAACGACACCTAAATAACGGAAAAAGTTTATTTTTTTATTTTTTTTTTATTTGGGGGGTCCCCCAGAGGCCCCCTGTTTCTACTGCATTTTTATCCTCCCCCTACTAACCCCACCCCTTTTAATCCCTTAACCCACCGCCCATACTTTGACTTTAAAATTCGATATTTAGGTGTTGTTTAAAAGGTTTGTCATAATTTATTTTTTCGTTATAAACATTGGATACCAAGCATAACATGCATGCTAAGAATTGAATCTGTTAATAGTGTATAGCCGGTCATGCAAATTGGAAGGCTGCGATTGCCTTCAGCAGAGCACTGACATGTTCTGGCAGTTTTGATTCGCCAGCAAAAAGCTTCCTGCGATGCCAGTCACTTCCTGTCACTTGAATGCCAGGAATGTTAACTTCTTCCGAAAGAAAATGGCAAGAGCAAGCACTTGAAGCGCCCTCTGTCTCCTTCTGCCACGCGTGATGCCCCGTCATAAATCAAACCTTTAAAATACTGGAAAATCACTTAGGCATCCTTCCTGTCTCTTTAGTGAAGAGTTTCAAGAAAAGGCGGTCCTACTTTGTCTCTTCGGGCTGTGTTACAAATCCTCAGTGACACTCTTCCAGCGCTGAGCAAGCCGGCCCATCTAGAGGAGTGCCGCGCAGCTGCGCACGGATTTAAGAGGAGGAAACGTCCATGCACTCAAGCTTAGAGTTGGCCATTTAAGCTTTAAAGGTTACACTGTATCATGTTGACCTTATTTAAGAGTTGTTTGGGCTTAAAAATAAGTAGTGCCTGTGCTTGCGGCCGAAGCCAGATATCCCGGCGCTCCGCTTACAGAGCCAGCCATTTCGGCACGTTGGTCTAAGCAATCACCTGCCAAAATCCTTTTCTCCTGATTGGCCTCAAGTCCCATGTGATTTAATTACACTGCATGCGACACTTGGAGGCATTCCGTCTTCACGGTGGAAAAGCACAATTGCACCAACACATAAAAGGTGCAATGACGAGGAACAAAGCAGCTACCACTTGCACACCCTTTTTGATTTCCTTGGCAAGAGCTTTGTAACAATTGATGTGAAATAACCGAGTGAGAGGGTAGATATAAGCGAAAGGCTTTCTGTATGTGGAACAGGGTAAAGGGTAGGCCAATGAAGGTCAATTGCTTGATACTTGTAATGCTGGCAAGGAAGGCTCAGGGTAGTTAAACCCCACTGCTGAGGTTACAAAAAATGTGGCAACTCGCAAGGATTCAAAAAAGGGCTCTGCTGGCCACCTTCTAAACATCTTTATGTGGTTGGATCTAATCCCTGCTCAGGTTGGATCCTTTCCTACAAATTAGGTTCAGATCACATCTTGTGGTTGGCCTATGTGGACAATCACGTGCTCCTGGACGCCACTGAAATAGGTGCCCAGTCACAAGTAGACGGGGAAGGATTTCTGCAAAAATGAGATCAACATTAAACTAAAATTATGTGTTTTACCAGTAAAAATATAAAGTATTAGGTACATCTTGAAATGAGGATCATGATTAATGAAGGTGGTCAGAGAATTTAACTGTTTAGGACTTCAGATTGAGCAGAAGTTATTCTGGTAAAAACATTAGATCATTTGTAATAGAGAGAGATAAAATGAAGACCTGGGAGGCTTGTCTACATCGCAGGGTAAATTCACTTCCATCTCTGATCAAAGCTTATAAGCAAAATACTTGATCAATTATACTATTTGGGGAAGACATATAAGCAGGGAAATCCTGGTTAGACATGTGAATTAGATTTACCTAAAAGCTCTCTGATCCACTATATTGCAGCATAACTACGTATTTTTTCTTTGGCAATTTTTGCCCAAAAGTAAATTAGTAATTCAGAATGTTGAAATCATAAATTCAGAGGGGCACGAGTGAAAGACATGTCGATTCAAGAGTTTAGCGTACGATGGTGTGTGGAAAACTGCAAATCCTATTAGGAATTGGTACAGTTTCAATAAATATATAAAAAAACAGCACAAATCCGTAAGACATACCCACAAATATTTCTTCTTTGAAGGCCAAGGTTGTGGCACAGGAACATATTCAAATCCCACCGCTATTTGGACAAATTTCCTAGCCAGGATGAAAGTCTGCTCTTTCTGATGTTCTGCCTACATTTTCTCAAGCATGGAACACCCTCCGGTTAAGGAGGTGATTAACCCGATGAGATAGGATCTACAGATTGAAGAGATCAGGTCAGTAGAAACATTAAGCCATTTTATGCAGGGGTTTAAGAAAGGAAAGGAATTGCTACCTCGGTTGATTTCTTAAGCTTCATTTACTGAAGGAATTGGAGACTATTGGGATGCTTGAGTGGGCTAAATTTGTCTTTCTGTTCGGCCATAAAGGCATTATGGACCACCACGCAACTCACTTTGCATAATAATGCAGAACAGGGTGAGTTACAAATCGAACATTTCATGGAAACCTTTTTAGCTTAACGGGGGCACACTTAAGAACATTTGGACATTATGTAATAGGTGGATGCATTTTGAATTCAGTGTAAACTTGTATGTTCCTTGTAAGAGTCCTTTTTAATTCCGACTGATTATTCTACGATAGTGTGGAAAATAGTAATTGATGAAAATGAAGTGCTTGATCAAGAATTGCAGAACAAAAAATAAGACTTTGAGAAAGAAGCCAGAAGCAGCCTGGTCTGATCCTGCAGAATCAGTCCAAATCAAAAGGCCCAGCCCCTTCCCTTTGTTTTGATAGGGAAAATACCTCTTAGAGAAGGGACCGAGAGGCCCTTTCCAAACCCATTTGTGTTTAATAAAGGTCTATGGTCAAAACCATGTCAGAGTTTCCTGACTCCTCACAGTGGGTTGGAGGCCCCACAAGCAAAATGCACTAACGGGAAAATCACCTTATCATAGATCAGCTCAGATTTCTAATGTCCATGTATGGATTTTGGGATCATCAGTGTTTCAGCCAATCCAAAAATACATAGTCATAATCAATTTGAAATGTACCTTGGAAGAATATCGGCGCGTTTTCAAATCCCTGGATGTACTTCGTGTCAATCAGGATTCAGACATGTAAACATCAAGGGAATCCCAGGTACCCATAGCGAACTGACGCCACATCTTATGCAGTTCCACAAAATGGAAATATCTTTGACACTTCAGCAGCCATGCCACCTCTCTCTGCAAGTCACCATGCTGCCTGATTAACAGTGCCACTGGCCCCTCTCATCCCTTAGCATACACTGACTTTTCTTTTGCCACCCTGGTAATATAGGGGATCTATATGGGAAGAACATTTCCCCATCAATGTGTTACTGGCCTTCACAATTGCAGCACATCAGGTGGTCACAGCACCCCATGTAGTGTAGACACCCCGGGCTGGAAACATAGCACGTCTGAAAGGCACGAAATAGAAACAAGCTTTTGTCCTCCTGAACACAGTCCCTTTAATCAAGCCTCTGCTAGGAGCTGTCTATCCTATGCTTTAGCAAAGCCCTACAATTCCTTCTCTTCAAACAACATCTTCTCTGCACCCTCAGCCACACTCCACCACCCTTCTCTCAGGGTCTCGTCTATGTATGATATAATATGATAAGCCATTTATAACGCGCCTGTACACAAGTGTTTCTAGGCACCTGTACACACATGTTTCTACAGTGCTCTGCTGCTTGCCAGCTAGGTTTCATATCTAGAAATCTCTACCCATCCATTCAAACATTTGCACAAAATGTCTGCATGAACTCCGGATCTCACGCAATCGCTCTATCTTGGGGCCATGCCTATAATGCCCCATCCCGTATTTGAGGGTGTACTATGGGGGAACTATTAATAATTATAATTAGTTTTTTATATAGCGCTTTAACATAAAGCGATTTCCATAGGATATATTTTACATACATTACTATTATTACCCAATCGAAATTAGTACTCATTTATCAACCTCGGAAGGATGGAAGGCTGAGATGGCCGTAGCCGGGATTTGAACTTGCAACCTGCAGATCAAACACAGATCACAGCAACGGGTTTTTAACCCACTGAGGCGATCACGCAAAGTTTGCTCAATTCACAAATCCTTGGATAACATTATCAGGTTTTCATATAGTGCTTAATATCAGATTCATCCCACCTCCAAGTGCTATAATCAGAGTGTTCATTGTTAGATAATTTCATTTTGTTAGATTTATGGACCTTGGAAGAATTAAGGGCTGAGTCGTCTCTGCCTGGGTTCAACTCTGTGAAGTCCAGGGTACATTTCCTCTGTTCCCACATTGTTACGTTTGCGGACTCATTGGTGATTATCTATTATCCCCACCCCACCCCACCCACCATATAAATAGATGTTTACACATTATTTTTGGAAAGTCGTCATGAGTGGTGTGAGGGTTTCTGTAAAGAACCAGTTCACACATGATTCCAATTTCTTCAAAAACGTCTCTGATCACAACCTATATGTATATAGTGACAAGAAAAACAGTGGCAGAGCAAAGTTTCACATGCCCAAAGAGTCAATTTACATCAGAGTCCTGCATCTCTCGATTGGCTAGTAGCCACACTTTGTCAGGCACAGCTATGACACAATCGAGAACCCTAAAACAGTTGACTTGCAAAAATAGTTGGCATTTTTTGGGGGTAAAGAGATTACTAATGTAAACATCTTTCCTTAAGTTCAAGTTGTAAACGTCTTATCTCACATTATGAGAAAGTATGCGACTGGGATTTAAGCCACACCCCACGGCCATGTCCAAGGTGTCCATGTGCTCTGAAGAACCTGAAAGAGAGTGGGGGGATGGGACGGCTAGGTTACTGGGGAGTGCTGCTGCGTTCCTGTGTGCAGGTATAACCTTCATCATTTCAATTTCAGAGGAATTTCTCTAGAAATGTATTACTGTCAATTTGTTTCCTCAGGTTCAGGCAGCTAAGCAACCAATTTCCGCTAGTTTGGAGAAAGTCCAACTTTTCCATAGGAACCTTTTTAATAAATCTATGAAGCCTTGCCCAGGAGTAAGTGAGGAGTAACGCAGAGTTAAGGAGCTAGTAACATCTTTGTGAATCTGGCTGTATTCTTTTATTTTAAAGTTAATGCCACCAAATGCGCATCCCTATTTTCAAAGGATTCAGACCTAAAGCCTTTAGAAAGTCTGGTGGCTTCCTCTGGGAAAATCTTTCCACCATCTGAATTTAAGATGTGGCGATGCCACTAGAAGATGGTGGAATGGAAAGAGTGGGGTTGTGTGTCAAAGAAAAAGTAGGCATAAGGGATATGCCGAAATGCCACCCTCATATACATTAGTCCACTTTACTAGAGACTGGAAAGACTTCTTAGCAGCTGCTCTGTATTTAGAAAGTGTCCCATCTGCAATGCCTTCATCATGCAGAGGCATAATGGGAACCCCCTCAAGTGCAGCGGGGCACTTGTAATATGGGGCCGCTAGCTTGGCTAAGGGTTCCCTCATGTCTCTGGGTGGCAGAAAGGTTAGGCGGCCTTAACTACATGTTGTTTGTTTAATTTCTTGCTTTTCCCCCAGTGTACTAGAAACGCGGTATGTCAGCTTTGTGACCTGGCTTTTTTGTGACACCTTGAAAAAGAGCAAAATGTATTTATTCATGATTTTTATTTTAGTTTAACTTAATGGTGGCTCCACAACCTCATGGTTTCCTTTACAACCACCACCCCCACACCTCTTACCCATGTTGTCTTTGTATTTGTCATCATCATCAACTTTATTTCGGGAACATGTCCAAAAAGCAATCAGTAAGAACATATATGAAACATTTGATCACATTATCTATATATATAAAAGGCTTAGGTACTCAGCTGATGCAATTTATCAGTATTAGGTTGCTCTCTGCTGTCCAAATGGCAAAGTGCCCCTCTGTGTGCCCCTCCAATTCAACAACAGCTATAATCTTAACAAATAGAATGAGCATGGTTCTACGAATCACCTTCACCTTCCACTATCGCAAACATTCGGAATAATTTCAAGATACTCCGTTCCACCTCCACTTCTCTTCACACAAGGCACAGCGGTTCCAGTGTCAATGAACAGTTAACTACTGGCTCAAGGTTTCAGTCTCTAGAGAGCGAATTGCTCTAGGAGGAATGCCTCCTCACAAGCTAAAAACTGAAAGTAGGTGCTGTAATTATGCTACTACACAAGCGTATGCCATCGTGGGGACTCTGCTATGAAGCAAGGTTGACAATTAAGCTTCCACAAGGACACACAGGCCTGTGTAATTGAGCGAATTTAGATATTGTTCTCATACCGTGCATACTTCTCATTCCATCTAAAACAAATATGAAAGAAGACACTTTCATATACATTTAGCCTTTTCAATGACCAGAGAGATCAGTGGTGACCATTAATAAGTCGCAAGGACCTACGCCTCCTTCCTGGAAGTGATCAGTGGTAATTCCGATACTTAAGAAGGGGGACCCTATGAATTACCCACCGATGTTGACTTTTAAGATATGCTAGAACAGCATTTGTTTCGCTGGGAACGGCTAGTATCATAACACAATCGTTAAAAATTAATAAGACACATCAAAAGAAGATGTTAAAACATGCCAAAAATTCCCAATCTAAAACAGTGGGTAGACGGATACAGCATTATTTCCACTGCCATGCTAAAATGTTCAATAGTGTGAGCACGAATTCATCATGAGTTGTCAGGTGACACATAGTAAAGGCATCATGAAGGGATGTTGTCTCATATTTGCGTGTAATAGGAAAAAGCCACCTGCATCTCAGGGTGGAATATTTGAGATATTCCAGTAAAAAATTAACAGTTGTTTCCTTCAATGCTTTGGTAAAAAGGGTGCTGCTCATCACCTGTTGGAGACCAATGATGACTAAAATTAGCTGTTGGAAAAACATTCAATCTGCACTCAAGATGTAACACTCTATTAGATTTAATTTAAATATCTTTCTCCGGCTCAGTCAGTTTTAAACGCAATGTAGCCTTGAAAACCATCTTGCCCAAATCTAATGGCCACTGAGGTATTTTCATTTAGTCTCATTATTGTGTGGAGAACGTCAGTGGGGATTTTAAGACGGAGTAATGTATTCCAAAGTAAATCTCGATCCGCAGAGTTGAATGTCATTTGCAAACTGACAAATATTTAAAAAAGTGGCTCTTTTATTTGGCTCAGAAATAAATAAAGGCAAAAGCCTAGTAAACAGTTCAGTTTCCTGGCCGGAATGTGAGTCAGTCACCCAGTCGGCTGAAGTAAATCTTACCACAGACCTCTGGAAGGCAATCCAGCAGGATGCTTGGCCTCTAATTCTTAGGAGATTTCCCGTCGTTATTTTTTAAATTGTTTTTGTCTTTCGGTTGTCTACTTTTCTATGCCCAAACTATAATGTAGATTTGGTAAAGAAATTCCTCAGCATGGGGTCACAAAAATGGGTTTCTGACCTCAAATCTACTAGAATACTAGCCTTGTTTTGGGCCATTATTGCAAAAAGCATATCTCATTTTATGGTGAGTGTGATGCTACTTTATAGGAACCTATTTAATACTTTTCCATAAAATAATTTTAAGCAGAGGACCTTTTCCTAATTACTATGACTGAAAACCTGCGCTGATGAGGACACGCCGAGGAGGGAGCGAGTCAGTATTTGCACACATTGATATCACACTAACTGGTTAGTGATCGTAAGAAAATGGATGCCTGCTCAGCTCTTAACAGTAAAATGCCCAGCAACAAATAACAGGCCTGCTGAGATAATTGCTCCGGCAAACAATAACCTCGGCAATATTGCTACAATGTGCAAAAAGTATGAAATCCCACCGGCAGGAAATACTTCCTGGATAAAAACTGAAAATGTTAAAATTGGAAACACAAGAAAACATGTCGGTCTGCTTTTACAGATAAATTCTGCTGGGTAACATTTACGGCAGTCCGTAAAACATACTGTTATTAAATCTTCAATCTTTTATTCGACATAAAGTCATCAAGATTGCATTATATAAAATACATTTATATCACACAACCGATTATCACAAATGCACAAATAAATAACACGACTAAAAGATATAAAACCAAAAATACATGTCTGCTAAAAAGAATACCCCAGCAGTTCACAAGGTAGCCACAACTACCATAACAAGTTGACATCCGGAGACCTATACTCGGCAGCTATACTCGCAGCCCATTTGAGGCCCAGTTGAAGTGCTGGCATTTATCTCCTCAGGATCCATGTTCTATGCAAAAAACAGGCCACAGCCCCCATAATTGGGGGGTTATTGATTGGACCAAAAATTCCACAACACTAGGCCATGACTTGATCGCTGCCTTCAACAGGATGGATCTCAGGTATATGGACCTTAGCCGCTGGAGTGGTTTACAAAATAACATGCAATGTGATATTGACTCCTCGGGGGCATCACACAGGGGGCATCTAGCGGAGCCAAGGCCATTCCAATTGGTGGTAAAAGTGGTTATAGGCAATATGCCTAATCTTACCCTCAAATATAGTGATCTTGCACAGGCAGTCCTGATCTGATCCAGATAGGGTTTGTAGCCATGTGTGTTTATCTGGGCTAAATATTTGGTCCCCAACCTTAACTCTTCAGCCTCGCGGATAAGCAATTCCCTAGCTCTGTGTTTTATTAAAAGCTTCATTTGATTTCAGTTCAAATCACAGAGCCTGCCTGGCTCATTCCAAAACTCACCCATTTTCAGGTAGAATAATACGTTGGGTATGTCGATAAGCCATTTCAATCCACTTGCACCTACCATTGACATAATATGTACCAGTGCCACCCCACACGGTCCGAGGGCTGGTCTAGTCCACAATCTAACCCAAAGGGAAACTGGTCAATAGATAATAGTTAGACTCAGAGGGAGTGTGCCACATTCCACATGCACTAGTGCCGTCGGAGCACTTGGCGGTAATTGCAACAATTTAAAAAAAGTTATGTTCTCTTATGAAAAGGGTCTCCGCATTTTCATACCCCCATAGCTCTGGGCCATAGAGGGCTGCTGAGACCGCATGCCTCGGATATAGCTCTAATGCGGGTGAAATTGCACCACTCCCGTGATGATTAAAAAAAGCCAAACTGCTTTACTATATTTAATCAGCGTGGCTGCCGCCCTGGCTAGCTCGTGGGCCAATCCTGGATTAGCCGGAATTCTCACACCCAGATAGTGAAAACGTTCAACTTGTTCTATTGAATTGGTGTAATTCGTAATGTGGAGAGTGACCCTCTTCCCGCCTTTTGGTTTAATAACCATTGACTTTGTTTTGGCCGTATTAATGTCAAGACCCAGTCGTTACATTTCCTTATGAAGATAGGAAGTGAATCCTTTTGGCCCTGCGGTGACGTAGCTATTAGGACAGCGTCATCCACATAGAAAAGTAACGGGAACTTGGATGCAGCCAGTTTTGGGCAGTCCTGCCCCCCCCTCACTAACTCATCCACAATTCCTTGTATATATATAGGTTTAACAAGAGGGGTGCCAAGGCTCAGCCCTGCCTAACTCCCAAAGCTACCTCAAAGTATGTAGTTTCTTTTGACCCAGATTATAAAGTATACAGGAAACAGTATTTGACTATAAAGTTGATATAATACCTATCAAATGTTCTGGTACTTTCCGCTCCACCAGGACCATCCATAGCTGTTCACGGGACAGAGTCAAATGCTGTTCTAAGGTCCACAAATAATACATACAAGCACCTTTTCAATAAAACTGTATATTCGGATTATTAAAAATAACATAAGATACTGGTCAACGGTACCCCGACGCTTTTGATACCCTATCTGGTGGACACTTATTATTATTATTTATTTATTTTGGGCATTTTTGCATGGGTCAAACTTTTTATTTTCACAACAACAAATAACAAAACATGTCCTTATCTATTATCCACAAGCATAGTCAACCAAAGCAAAACACATTAAACAGTTCATAATAAACTAAGTCCAAATATCAAATGTAAGAGAAAGAAAAGAGGTGAATGAAACGGAGAGAAGAAGAAGAAAAGGAAAAAAGGAAAAAGAAAGAAAACATTGAAACCAAAGACCGGAAATTACATATGCAACAAACAATGCAATAGATGGAAGGTAATTACAAGATCGTTTCATAAAATTACAGGTAAGTAATCATAAAGGCTATAGACCCTTATTATGCGTTTATGGTCCACCTGTGTCTGGAGGTGTTTCAAAACGATTTTTCCAAACAGTTTCCCAGCCCCGTCCAAGAGGGATATAGGTCTAAAATTAGCTGTGCTATCCCCTTCTCCCTCCTTGTATGCTGGGATGTTGGCTGCCCTACTCCGTAAGTGTGGGAACCTTGCTGTGAATATCACTGCCCTAAAGACCTGGAGTAATATTGCCGTCCAGGTACTAGGCTCATCCCTATTAAAACCCAATGGTATTAGGTCTGGACCAGCCGCCTTAGCATTTTTGGAAGAGGCTAAAGCTTCCTCGACATCCTTCAGGGTAATAGACAAAGGGTTAGTACCTGTTCCGCCTTCGTGAGTGGGAAAGAACAGGGTCTGGTGCAAACATAACACAGAAATGGGCCCTCCATGTGTCTCCACCAATGCTCTCCATGTTATTGGAGTCCCGTTTAAGATCACTATCAGAGACCAATTTCCAAAATGAGACATTATTTCCCGACTGCCATTCTTTGTGCAATCACTCCCATTTCCCTTTTGGATAGTTGGTCTTTCTTTCGTGAAGTGGGTTTTTGTCGTGGGAGCTCTAGGAATGGAGCAGCGGTCTATCAAGCCCTGAGGGTTCTCTGAGGCATTCTTCTCTTTGCCGCTCTACAGGAGCCATCAAACCATGTCCCCCCAGTAGATGGGTAGCCCATATTGAATGTGTTGATGCGGGCAGCATCAGACATCCCAACCAAGTACTTCTTCATGATTGCATACATGGAACATGCCTCGTATTATAGAACATAGAATATAGTCGAGGCTATTAGATTTGTATAAGATAAGCTCAAAACGTAAACATAATTGGAGTCAATTTCAACGTGCATCAGAGGCATTTTTTTCATTAACGAATATTGCTGATGGATATATAGTCGCTGGCGGTGACAAAGAACTCAATGGATGGAGGTAACTTGAACACCAGAGGTAACCGATGAGGTAATATTTTATCACCAACAATAAGCGCTTGTTACCGCTGGTGGTGTTGCTATTGGATTTTCCGTACTGAGACCCAAGTAGGACATTGGACAAACTAGTCGTCAGTGGACGTTCTTTCATGCCTCGGCTTGCAGATGAATAGTGTGTGGATTTGTGCCGATTTATAAATCACTTATCAGTAAATCACGGTGCAAAGTGAGCATTCGGTTCAATTAAACTGGAGAAGAAAAAACAATGGCGGCAACACATTTCAACTTCCACTAGATGGTGTGAAGGTTTTTAAGCGAGAATGCAAACTGTGTAAGGGTGAGGGAGAACGGACAGAGAGAGGAAGCGGGTTCTGGTGTATGGGGGCTGGTAAAGCAAAAGTGAGACTGCACACAGGGCAACTTAGGGACAGCAAGAAGAAATTTGGATTGAGAGCGTAAGAGATGGAGACAGCAGTAAAGAGAGAGAATTGTAATTGTTTATTTAAAACGCCCTTAATACCCAGAGGTTTCAAAGCGCGGACCCAGGGATCGAACTTGTGTTGTTCTGCGTTGTCTTGCTTCCAAGGCGAGCACGTTGCCCCTGAGCTATCCTCCCGAGACCGAGAGATGAGCGATCAGAAAAAGGCAGGAGCAAGAAGACATTTGAAGAGTGGAAGAGAAGAGAAGACTCCAAGAAGAGCAAGGATAAATGGTGCAGGGATGAAGAGACAGATAAGGAAGACAGAAGAGAGTGTGGAAGGCAATGTTGAAAATGGATCAAAGGCGTGAAAGTTAATAGACACGGAGGGGGCAAAAGGGAAAGTTGGGAAAACATTTATGTTGAAACAAGGAGATCATACACGCTGATAGGGACTAAACCCTAGAAACTTCATGTAATTGACATGTGCAAACAATGTTTTGCACACAAGCCCCTAAATATGCCACATGACCAGCAGATCATTTCAAACAGACTAGCATGGATTTACTTGAGAAGAGAAGTCACTGTCACCTCAGAAGACCTCTGAAGTGTACAGCAATCGGCTTAATGTCTTGGCATCCTGGTTTATCTAGCATAATACATGCTCGGTTGAGCTGCAGAGTCGCGCAGAAATATTAGAGACGCCGCCTCCATGAGAAATGCTTGAAAGAGCACATTTGGAAGCCAAAGCACTAACATTTGCAGCGTAATCATGTTCAATCGCATCCGAGCCTCGCCAGGAGTGGCGATTCCGTAAATTAACTATTAAATCAATGAAACTCCATTTCACAAGCATCAACACCCCCGAAAGTATGGGCTGGTAATGATTCTGTCGCGTTCCCTATGCGAGCCTAGACGCTCCATCAAAGCAACTAAGCAAACTGG
Source organism: Ambystoma mexicanum (assembly GCF_040938575.1). NCBI lineage: Eukaryota > Metazoa > Chordata > Amphibia > Caudata > Ambystomatidae > Ambystoma > Ambystoma mexicanum. Next base: position 24,741,364 of record NC_090936.1, read on the forward strand.
AAGACATGTCTGGGCCATCAGGAGCTGCCCTGCTTGGAACTGTGTGCCCTGAGGAACCTCCACACAGATACAGAGATGTATTGCCAGGGACACTGGCAGAGGCTGGCATCCTTGGCACACTTCTGGCACACTTCTCGTGAGGTCACGGTTACAACCACAAAAGCTTGGCCAACAAGTTGGGTGATTTGCTGAACTGCCGACATTTTAGGTGGGTGAACCTCTGGCAAAGTTTAGAAAAAGTCTGGAAAGGTTTGAGGTCTCGGATTAGTACAGCTAGTGTGATTAAGCCTCTGCCAGGTTCTAGGAACCGGCAAGCTAGTGACTCAGGGACTCTGTGCTACCTGTAAGCAGTGGAAATTGGGGCTGAGTCTTTTTGGGGCTGATACCCTGGTGACCACATCCTGATCCCCATCATCTGGTAGGGGCCAATGGCAGTGCTGCACTTCTTCAGAGTCTGGGGGCGGGGGGAGAAATAGAATTGCACGCCCAGTGGGACAGGCCAATCTTGAGATCCTCGCTCCAGCCCAACCCCTTTATTAGACCCTCCAAGGTCAAACTAGTGTGCCCCCCCACCACCCATTAGAGAGAAAATGAAACCTTTCCCTTTAAGTGACTAGTCCATGGGTCTGACGCCTGTGGCTCTCTAGATGTTTTGAACTACAAGTTCCCTGGTCCCACACCATTGCCTATGTTGCCCAGGGCTCGTTGGAGATGTTGTCCAAAACACATGGAGAGCTAAAGGTTGCAGACCCTTGACTAGCCAATGGCAGTGAGTCTTTGGCTACTGCCGCAACTTCAGCCATTACCTCAAAGCTCTTCTTAGAGAGTGTGTGGGACACTCCGTGAACTCTGCTGTTCTGCAGATGCGTGAGTTCCAGTTCAAGACTTCTGGAATGTGCAAGAGGCACCATGTTGCTTTTTCTCCACACTGTCATTTTCCATAAGCTTACCCCGTGTGTCTCCAGCCTTTGCTTCACACATTGGAACCTCCAAAAAGCTCAGCTCACTGCAGCTAATAACCGGGAAAGTCAGAGGAGAAGATGAAACCCAAGATGGCGCACTGATGAGCCCAAGGCGGTCTCAGGTACCTCCAGGGAGGACTGTCAATCAGAGTCCTCATCAATTTACAAACCTCAGGTGGAGACCCTTACTAGAAGACACACGCATGGGGAAAAGGAGACACACTATAAAACATGCCAACTCCAGTCAGGCAGTGTGGGTTATCGGAGCAGGAAGCTCACATTTGGAGAAGACTGGAGACTGAGGAGCAGTGGATGGGGAGAGAGAGGATAGTGGAGAAGTGGCAGCAGTTGAGACACAGCTGGAGGAGGAGCTGAGAGCTCAAAGATGGAGGTGACATCAGAGGTTGATGCGGACAGAGGATCGCGGCAGCTGAAGATGAGCTGTTGTGCACAGGACGAGATGGAAGCCAAGGCGGAGGTGGTAACAGTGAAAAGTCAGAGAGTGCAGGAGGAAATGCTAAGAGGTAAGGCAGTAAAGGAGAAGATGAGAACATCTGGAGAAGGACAGTTGCCCGAAGAGTAGATAACATCAGGGCAGGAGAATAGAATTAGGATGGGAGCAATAGTGTTGTTGGGAGTTGTAAGACCCAGGCAGAAGGAAGAGGTGATGGAATCAGAGAGTAGAGGTGGCACAAAGGCGATGCCATCAGGAGAGAGGCTCATAGGGCAAGGCTGGAAGACAGAGCACCACAAGGAGGAGGTGGGTGGCAGTCGAGGTGGCACAGAGGAGACTGACATAGCCTCAAGTAGATGGAGGAAGGATGCGATAAGTATATCCGGTGGTGAGCAAAGGGCCCGGAGAAGTTAGAGGATGAGTATATAGTAAGAACAGTTTCAAGAGAGACAGAGCTGGACAGACTTAAAGGTCTCTCTCTCCCCTTTCCTCCCACCCCCCCTCGACAATCTGGCTCCCCTGTGGGATGGATTCCGGTACCACAGGCGTCTTTTGGACCAGGGGCGTCAGAAGTCACAATTAGTCAGCTGACAGAAATAGAGTTTGGGAGCCATGAAAACTGCAACAAGGCTGCCACTGAAAAGGGGTTTGGTGAACATGGAAGCCTACAACATCCTAAAGGTAACATATACTTTCATGGCTGGATGAAATGGGCCACTTGCTTATGCGGCAAGCAAGGCCTACAAAGCTACACCCCACAGAAGAAACACTGGACAAGGGTGAAAAACCCATCCCTACTGAGGAGAGAACTAACCTTAATTTAGTTTTTTCTGGAAGATCATTTTTTTATTTGAGTTTCCCAGTCTTGTAACCAATTCCCTACTAGAGATAGGCAACCATAAATGATAGTCTTGGAATCCTTATTGATCCTAGATACAACCCTGCGCCAGATAGAGAATGTACTCACTGCCCTACTGCGGATTGGCCGGTCCCTGCAGTAGGACAAGTTAAACTTCTTCCCTACTTCCAGAGTCACAAAGCTCTGCAACTCACAACCCTCCAATGGAAGCAAAATATACATTGTATATATTTAGTTGTGAGGGAAAGTATAGGTTTTGGACACAGACCGACTTTTGAGTTGATTTTACTGACAAAGACTATCCTTCGTTTTTTTGAGGTGTGAAAATCCCACCTTAGCCTAGGGCACATTAGGCCTTACTCCACACTGACAGTTAAGAAAAATAAACATTTATTTAGAAAATGTAATCTGTTGTCTGTGTCTTACAGCATGATGCCTTCACATTTGTAAAAACCAGGAAATGGGTCATAGGGGAGGCGTAACATTCATTGCTAAAAACAAATGACAGAACCCCTAGCCAATGACACGAATGCGACATTCACCACCTAAAAATGAGGCCAACTCATTGCAGCTGCGTTCATTTCATACTGATATATCATCCCCACAAAAAGATGCCTAGTGTCAGTGATGAAATTATACAGCTCTGAAGTGGACGTAATGGACGTAATTGCTCCACCCTATTTCAAGGAGATTTAAACCGATGGCGCAGTTATACGAATGATAAAGAGGCCATTTGTTTGGAACTGGCCCTTAACAACATTTAACAGCGATACCACCACTGCAAAGAATAACAAGTTAGATTGGGTTGTTGCAAGAAACCTAGGGGTGCATGTCGACAGCACAACTCCCTGTATATGGTCCGATCATTATGTCATTGACTTTCACTTTCAGTTGCAAGATACTCCCACGAAGACTAACAATGCAGTGAAAACAGTAATCGGCCGTAATTTTAGGAAGGTGTAGACTCTAGATCTCCAGAGCTGCCTCAATGACATTATGTCTGCTAAATCTGGTCTCGATGCAGCTGAGCTCCCTTTGACATCCTATAACTCCACACCGACATACATGCTAGACAGATTAAACCCTTCTGGAAATAAACCAGTCAGGGGTATCACTGGACATCAAAAGTGGTTCACCCCGGAGCTTAGTCTCCAGAAAAAAGATAACAGAAAAACGGAATACCCGGGGGCTAAAATGTCCCTCTGATTCCAATAAAACCACCTGGAAACAACTGGAAAAATATTACAAATCCTCCATTATTGAAATTAAGAGGAACGTCTATAACAAACAGATCAATGAGGCTAATATCAGCTCTAAAAACAATTTGAGAATTTGAAACTCATGGAAAAGCCTAAGGCCAACCCTGTATTTTTTTCGCCAACGGTCCTGGATTGTACGGAAGTGCAGATGGCTTTTGCCGCAAAGGTCTCCAAATCTCGGGAAAAGATTAAAAAAGATCTGTCTAATACCACACTTAATGGCCCTCCAGTGAATAATCCACTTGTGATAATGATCAGCCGAGTTCAAGCTTATGCTCATCAATGCCTCAGACATGGAGAGAACTCTCCCTACCGTGCGCCCCACATCTTGTCCAGAAAACACCTTACTACCTAAAATGATTCGGAATAACAAAGAGGTATTTAGCCCTATTTCACTGGATTTTTTAACACCTCCTTCCTTGACAAACATGTCCCAGAGATCTTCAAGGTTGTTACTGTTGTTCCCCTGATAAAGAAACCTGGTCTAGATCCGAATGACACAAACAATCTAAAACCAATTACCAACTCCAACCTCCTCCTCAAAATTCTAGACAAAGTGGCAACATCACAACTTCAAGCCTTTGTGGAAGCAACTGGGATCCTACATAATAAGCAGGCTGGATTCAGGCCATCTCACAGCACGGAAACGGCTCTCATTGACCTCCAAACACATTTGTTGGAGTTCATGGACAAAGGGAATTACTATAAGACTTATCGACATAGTTCGACCTCCTCAATCATGAGCACCTACTTTATACCTTGGGAGACCTAGGCAATTGCTTGCAGGAAACAACTTATAAATTAATAAACAAACAAACTCAGTGAGTCGTCTGACACACAATGTGTTTAGAGTCTGCCGGGGGTATGCCTCCTCTTCACCAGCCCCCATCAACTGCGGTGTGCCCAGGGAGCGTGTATGTCTCCCATCTTTTTTAACCTATACATCAGACTTCTCTGTAGCCTCCTTGAGGAAATGGGGGTCTTTTTTTTACCAACTACACTGATGATAACCAGCTAGTCTTGGAGATCGGTGGAGACCATGACCTGGATTCGGCTGACCTCCAATGCACCTACAGCACGATTGAATCATGGATGAGCAACAACTGTATGTGCCTCAATGGAGGCAAAACAGAACTGCTGTTATTCCGGTCGTCATCAGTCAATTGAACTCTGACTACTTGAGCATTAAAATCCAGAATTTGGATCTCTGTTCTAGGGAAAGTCAATACCTTAGGCACCTCTATTGAACCTTCCCTGAGTGCTGAAGTTCACGTCAACCAGGTCACTAGGAACTGTACTTACTACCTGCGCCTATTAAAAAACATGCGTCCCTTCCTCTGGGAGACAAATTGCGTGACCATAGCACAGGCAATTATACAGTCGAGGCTGGACTGCTGTAATGCCCTCCTGATTGGTGCAAATAAGACATGACCCAAAAACTTCCAATCATTCCGAATGATGCTATATGGATCATAAAAGGAACATCCAGGAGAAAAAGCATCTCCTCCAACAGACAGGACCTGCACTGGCTTCCTGTTCTTGCAGCATTACAATTCTAGGTAGCCACCCCTGTGCACCGATGCCTTCATGGGGCAGCCCCAGTCTACCTGAACATGCTGGCGTCCCATTATACACCCATCAACTTTCTTCGCTTATCAAATCTTGCGCAGCTTAACTGCCCTAGTTTCAAGCTTACGAACAGTTTTGGCAGGTCCTTCTCGGTCTGCTCGGGCAAGATCTAAAATTCACCCCTCTTGAATTTACTCCAGGATGATGACACACGGGTGTTTCAACAGTCGCTAAAAACCTTACTTTTTAAGTGAACCTACTTCTAAAAGTTCTTTCTAGGGTCACCCTGATCAACCAAGAGATCAATATACTAGGAGGAGGGTTGAGGGACAATTGTTAATTTCTTCTTATTAAAAAAAAATGTCACCTTTCTTACCAGACTCATAGTGTACATAGAATTGTTGTGTTCAAAGAGCAAGTGCTAAGGCTCTTGAAAATTGCAGTATGTAGAAGTACATTTGATCAGTGGTGGGCCATATCGTAAGAAAATGCCATTAAAATGGAAATTCAAATCAGAAATTTCAATATTGAAATAATGATGAAAAAGACATTAAACGATTGTAATAGGAGGTCGTCACACTTCACTTCTGAAAGCTTGGTTGGCCATTCTAATTAGGACGAGTGTTTTCTCCAAAGGATCTTAACATATAATTTGGAGTTTACCGTGAATGTATGTAATGTGAACATGGAGTCCCTAATGTGCCAGATCAGCTCTCCACATGCATTTCCTAGCAAGAGAGCAGAGTTAGCAGCAAATAATGAAGCTGCGGGGAGCAGAATAATAAGGGGGAGCGAATAACCATACACCGTCAAACTCTAGTCTCACGCAATCAGTATTGGTCTAAAATTACAGCGACCGAAAAGGGAAGAGAACTGAGCTGCTCGGTTGGATGCGCGCAGGTACGGTACCGCACCGATGCCGGGAATAAGGAATTCAAAGACAGTTTATAACACTTTCATGCTGTATGAATTTGCACACGAATGTTTATTTGAAGTATATATCACCATTCTCATATTTGTGTTCTGAGTACATGACGTATTTTAGTCAAACAAGAACATATTTGCGACCAATTTTGTAACAGGTCGCATTCCAAACTTACAGCAAATGAGTCTGGCTTCATCTGCTGGATTTTCCCCCTCCTGACCCATCAAAATTAATGTGATTGATAAAACGTACGAGCAACCCCCGATTTTGGTGTCCTACAGCCTCAGCCCTTTCCACAGCTCATTTCAGACACCCCTTTGCCCTTTTCAAGGCAGCCCTCTTGTTTTAGGTCTTGCACTATGTGACGAACCCCAGCACTTTGTCCCTTTGCCCAAAGAGGGAGCCAAGCCCTTTGAGATTAAGGAGGTGAGCCTGCTAAGCTTAACACCCCATAGGGGACAGGGCAAGCGGGATGGCGCTGGTGTGAATCCCCCTTAGAGGACAAAGAATCCCAAGATACGGATTATATTCATTTTCCGTCATGTGAAGAGGAGTCCCATGTGTTTGTTGGATGCACAGGGATTGCCCGGGACAGTTGTGTTCATCGTCCTTTAGAAATAGTTGGTGCAGTTTTTGACCCTTTTTTTAATACCATCCTCACTTGAACCTCAGGATCAACAGTTTGTCTAATCTCATTACAGCCTGAAACTAAAAAGGGCCTTACCAATAGACAGGGAGAAGGAAGACATCACACAGAGCCAACCACAAGAGGAGCCATCCTCCTGGAAGACGGGGAAAGGAAGCCACCTGACAGAGCGTATGTTATGTGGAGGAGTAGATACGTCTGCAAAATGTTGGTTTCTAAGCCAACAAGATTTGCCCGAAGGAGAGGAGAAGTCTTGACCATGCCAGAAGTTGTTTATCGGCATATAGAGTTCACAACCATGACGAACCTTTGAGCACCAACAAGACATAGTCGAACCAACAGAGACCGAGGGAACCAAAAGCAAGAAAACTCAACCCACAGTTAAGCGCTATCCGAGGAGATTGACAAACAAGTTACAGAGTGATCCCAAGGAATAGGGAGGAGGGCGGAAAGGCCAGACCAAACCCCGGGGCCGGGCACCAGTCAAGAGACCCCAAGGTGGGGTGTAAAACCAGAGACCACTAAGTGAGGTGCAAGACAAGAGACTCCAAGGCCCGATGAGACCAGAGACCCCAAGGTGGGGTGGGAGACCAGAGACCCCCAAGGCAGGTTTCAAGACAAGAGAGTCCAAGGTGGAGTGCCAGATAAGAGCCCAAGGTGGAGTCCCGAGGCGAGGCAAGAGTAATAATATCCCAAGGCGGAAGAAACAAGACCCCAAGACGAGGAGAAAGAAAGAGTACCCCAGGGTGGGTGAGAAGAGCTGTATGCCAAAGTGGGCAGAAAGATGCCCAACCACAAAGCGGGGTGAGAGAAACTATATTACAGGACTGAGAGATGTGGCCCAAATGAGAGACTGTAACACTAAACAAAGAGGAGGAACAAAGACATTCTTTTGGAACCTGAACTTTGAACTGTACAACCAGACATGTGGCCTGAAAGGAACCAGAGAGAGACTCGGGTGGGGGGTCAGAAGCCGGCCACACTTGATAGGATGAGAAGACACAACTTTCCCAGACCCTTTGTGAATGAGTTTCTCTCGATCCTTTCATTCACGGCAGCAGTCTTTGAAGGCCTTCGCTCCACTGAGGTGGGCAGGGGGGAAATTACACTTGCTGTGGTCAGACTGGAAGTAGTCTTCAGCTGGTGCGCCCCTCTCCCCCCTGTAGGTCATCATTGCCTTGTTGCATTGCAATCCCGGACCTAAGTCCTTTTCAATGGTGTTCTATTTTTCCTCACAGGCCATCTGTATTTATAATGCAGAGCGACTAAAGAAACAGGTGCTGAAACCTTTTATGGGACCAACTGAACATACAATGCAGAAATGGAACAATGTATTAGCTTTCAAAGTCCCACAGGCTCCTTCATCAGAAGGTGCAGTGTGAAAACACACATACAAGGAGAAATCGGCACTGGCACGATGTGATCATTGTACAAGGACACTCAGCAAACTAAAAGTGGCATGGAAATTAGGTTGCCACCGATCTGTGTGGACACCCATCACCCAGAGGGCCTGCTGGGCGAGTGCCCGTCATGGGTGCCCCTTGACCATTTGTACAACGTGGCAAGTTTACATTCTAAATGCTGACGGCATTTGGGACATCCCAGTTGTTTAATATCTGCTTTTGGAGTCGACACATGTTTCTTCATCTTCAAAACTTTACTTTTAGCCTTAAGAACATGTGTAATGTTCTCTCCGAAATTCTTATCCAAATAGCGTACACATTATGCAGTGATCAAAACCACAGACAAGGCAGGAGAGAACATTTCCCTGTCAAAAGGTATTTGCTCACTCTTTCGGGTAAACAACCTATTTGGTTAAATGTACTTATGTTAATATGGCAAAGTAAAGTGCTGAACGTATACTGCGTCTTTATGAGGTTGCCATGGAGCAGCAAAGTGAGTGTTGGGAGGCATTTAGCATGCAAACATGCGCCCTCCCAACACCTCTGATACAATTAAACAGTGGAGTTATGCAAACTCATGAATAACAGTATTATCCAATATTTAAAAAAATCCCTATTTGTTTCTCAAAGTGTCACTCTTATCTCAACAGCCATAGAGGTCTCTGTGGAGTCTGACAAATGTGATATTGCGAAGAATTACTTGGCTGCCTCTTTTTTTGTACGCATTTTCAAATTCTCTCCCGTGTTGAAGTCCATGCCGCCTCGTCATGAATATGTTGGCGTTTCGCGGCCTCGCGCTCCTCCCAGCGTCGCTTACGCAGCCTCTGGTGCTTGGAAGCCATGAAGTATGCAAGAGTCACAGCCGGTGTCTTCTGTGGGTTTGCTTTTATCACAGTCTGTGGAAGAAGGTCAACAATTGGAAACACCTAAGATGCACTAGTCATTCAAGTGTTTCAAGGTTTGTCGATTTCCAAAATTCACTTCTGTAACAACAGGTTCTTCAGACAAAGGTTTGGCTTTTCCACAAGGGTGAGAATATTAAAGAGTTGGGGTTCCCAAAAATAGAGATTAAAGCGATCTTAACGATGGGGACACTAGGACTTACAACAGATCCCATTTTCAGAATAAGCCCAGGAGAACCTCCCCAAAATGTCATCTGTGAACATTTGTGTGCCAGACATTAAAACATTCTATAACGCAGCGATATGTTCAGTGCACTTATGGGGGTGTTACCAAGCCACCCTTAGCATGTCCATGCGCGTCGACAGCCTTACACTGCTCCCGATAATGCTGCACCTGAACTAGTGTAAAAACATATTTCTCTGGGCCCTGTTAGAGGGCAATATGGGTCTCTCAGCAGCAAACTGACAAACCCTGGAAGAACCTTTGTAAAAGTGTATTAATTTGTAGGACCTTGAAAAAATCGGAATTCGGGTGCTGCAAATTATTCCCGAATTAGTTTGTCCAGCACTAGGGGAAGAATCCTACAGATCCCTCACTGAAACACTGTCTCCTCCCAGGTGGCCAGGGAAAGGCAGGTGCTTCCTAAAGCTGACCTTGGGGGTGGTGTACTGCGGGAGGGTCACCTGGGAGGAAACAGGGCCCAGGGTGGCTAAGAGATCCTGTGGTATTTGTCTTTTGAAAATAAGTGCCTTTGTGGGTTGGCAAAACAGCCAATAGCATATTGCCAATATAATGTCCTTGACACACATATATGATCTGTGACCCGGGGTACAAGCTCTGTCAAATCTGAGCAAGCCTTATTAACAGAAAGATCTTTCAAAGTATCCCAAGACAAACACCCTCCTTACTCCCAAAGGTATAATGTAAAAGGATCTAGAGAAAACGCCTGAAAACCAATGTCTTCATCTATAACAGCTAATTCTAAAAGTCCATCTTTTCATATTTTTAAGAGAAAATCATCTAAACTTAAAATTAACCCAAAAGGGAATTTTTTTTAAAGGGGACTACATGTCCCATAATCCCGTTGAATACAAGGACAAGTAAGAGGGCTGAAGAGTTGCAGCAGTCAGGCAATTAAGCCTAACAGCCCCCACCTGAAGGAACCTGGGAGGAATAAAAGGCACCCTCAGGTCGAGGCAATTTGAAGGAGCTGAAACTGTCACTGGAATGTGAGCTGTAGCAGTAGTAGCAGAAGGAAGAAAGCACAAGTCTGGCAAACCAAGCATGAGTGGGAGAACACAATGGACGCCGCAACGTGGAGACAGCAGATTTCACCTTCATGTTCCAAGAGGGTCCTGTTCGCGGACACTCAAGTGCCGAGGCTGTGCAGTGAAAGACATGCAGGAGAGCTGGTTTTCCCCATGTGAGCCAAATTGCTGTGGTTGCTGTGCAGTGCATGTGTTGAAGATCGAGACGAGGAGCAGTTGTCAAGCCATGGGTCTCAGGAGCGACAGGGGCTCTACAAACGTGTGGCCAGACCCGAGACACCTTTACAGAGGAAGGGTGTGGGTCCCTTAGAAGCCAGATACAGTTGAAGTTGTGATAGAGGTCAGGAAAGCAGTGCAACCCACAGAGCAAGTGTCAGAGAAGATGGTTAGTGAAGTATGGCATTGTAATAACTTGCGTGAGCATTGCCGGCAACAGTATCCAGTTCCATAGTCACTCGCATAAGGTTTAAAGCAAGAAGAAGTTGTTTGTTAAAGCTGAAAGGACAGGACAATGGAAATGCAGCACTCGCGTGTAATGTGAAAGTCCCTTTTACTCGCGTGAGAAACTAACACTGTTTAAATACATTGTTCAATCTCTTAAAGACTGGTACTATCTAAAGGAGTGGTTGAGTGTCAATAATTAAGGAGAGTGAATTCTGCAAAGACCATTTCTGAATACCTTACCTTGACAATACAAGTGTTAAAACCTTCAACTTGTGTAAACACCATCAAGGAGTGGTTGCATATGCCTAGTTGTGATTCCCAAATGATGACTAAATTAGATCGCTCACTTTCAATTTGAAATACAATTCAATGCAAGTCCTTCAAACCCTGAAAACTACATTAAGAAGTGGTCGCATGTGCCTAATTGTGATCTTTAATGAAAGTCTGTACAATATTCTTTACTCCAACATGGAATACCTTCCATTTATAAGAAGTTAAAGTGTATAAACTGTTGAAGAAGAGAACAAACGCTGCCCAAGCCAAGAGTCTCCTCGTATTAATAGTGAAACCAACCTGTCTCAGAGTTAATGACCAATCCAGCTGCACTATGAAGTTATGTAACTGTTCATTGGCCTAAGATACAAGTAGCAAACATTACTTGAATCTAAGAGCGTGGCACCAAGGCTTCTGGTTAATTATTTGAGCTGATAGCTGGCAGAAAGGTGCAGGTAAAGTTGGGGAAGGAAAAGTGGGTGCTTGTAAAGACTATTTTGGAGTTGACACAACCTGTAGTGCCAGAGACTTTGGAGGACAGAGAGAAGTGAGTCTTAAAGGCAAACCCAGGTTCTTATGGTGGCAGATAGACAAAAGAGGGAACAAAGCTGACCCTTTTGAAGAAAGTTGTTCAGAGGAAGAGTGCCTTGCCTACTTGAAGGTGTTGAAGGCCTTTAAAGTTTATCTTGTTGAAGCTTGTCTAGAAGTACAAATCAATGAAGCTGTGGTAGTATTCCTAGGCACTGAAGCTGTGGTGGTATATCTGGTTGTCAGTAGATGCAACAGTGTAGTAGTCTAAACAAAGTGGGGGTGATGTGTGACAAAATAGATTGTTCTCATGGTGAAGCAAGTGGAAGTCTAGTTGTTGAAGTGGAAGCAGCAGCACTAAAACGTCATCCCAACAAATATATCATTGTGAATTGTAAAACTCTAAACAAAGAAGCACTAAACGTTAACCAAGAATGGTGTATCCATAACAGTTATGAACATTGCAAGTCTTTTGAAGTGTGGCAAGTTTCCTTGAGAAAGTGACATCACTGCTATTGGTGTAAGATGACGTGGATTGTTTCGCCAAGGAGAAGAGACTTGCTATCACTGGAACTTTGGTTAACAATACTTAATTTAACTTTGAAACAACAAGAACTGATTTGAGACATTTATTTTGATGGTTGAACATTAACAGCATTGACCTTGAATCCTGGGGGAGGGAAATACCTAGGACAAGGTCATTAAGAGAATGTGATGTTGAATTGCCATATCTTTTCTTTGTGTGTGTTGCTTAGTGTGAGGGCCAGTTATCCAGTGTTAGAGCATTTCCTGTAGCTTTGGGTAGGCATGGAAATGAGTAGGGAGAGTGAGAAGTTTTTGAATATATTTTATTGGAGAATAAAATGGCATGTTTTGACAAATCATCACACAGTTGTCGCATCGCATTACTGACCCCTCAGAACTACTCCTGAAATGCAACTTCTGCTTCTACTTACAGACACAGTGAATCATCTCCATGTCCATTGAGCACAGTGCGTGTGATGTCATCCTACTAGCATTCAAAGGGACCTTCTGAATGTTACCAACCGCCTTTCAAAGAAACTAAGGTGAGCATTCAATAGGGTGACATGCATGTGAAATCCATGTGGGACGAACGTAGTACCTTCAGCAACAACAAAAAGGACTGGTGGAAACCGTGGGGTCAACACATCTTCACCACTGGACATCTCGCTCATGCAGGGATCAATGCCACATACGCAAATTACCTTTTGGCTCCACACCTCCCTTATTATGGGGCCAGGCACACTGCTTGCCGGTGAAAGGTGGCGTTTCTTGGCCCCCTCCTCCTAGCGGCAGCCTAGACTGTTGCCTGGAATTGCCCGATTTGAACAAATCGTCCTGTGTGCTGGGTATCATACATTCCATTTTGAAACCAGGCTGGCGTTGATGTGGTTGGTAACATTCGGTTTCAGGTCAGACAAGCTTTGAAATAATGTAATGGAATGATACAGGCCAGCAATCCCCCCCAGCCCCCCACCACCCTTCCCCCAGTTAAGGAGTGCAAGCTTGCGTATTCCCATCCATACCCATCATGTTAGCTTTTTTTTTAAATTTCCATTTGCATCTCTGCATGAGTGGAGGATGTTGAAATGCTACTCCCGAGCTTGCTTTGCCTAGAGATGCAAACTGCATCACAGCGGGGAGGCCAACCCGAGCATACACATGTCTCTGGCGACTTGTGTTCTCAGGCGGGGAGACGAGGACTGATGGATGTCTTTACTTCTGCTTTCGCCTCGCCATATGCTCACTTTATCATCTGTACCTCTTCTGTCTTTCTCTTCTTCTAACATTCACTTCCTTTTTACAGAGGAGACCCCCTGTACCCCCACTACTTTTATAACCTATATTCTGCCCCCTAACCCACCTTTGCCCTCAGCCCTAAGCGTACTGCTATCCATATTCATGGCCAGCTTGATGATGTGAAAATGCTCATGAAAGAAGAAAATGCAAGAAGAATCAAATGCCTTAAAGTAAGTGTAGAAGAGGCAAGGGCAGAGGAGGCAAGGTCAGAAGAGGCAAGTTCAGAAGAGGCAAGGGCGGAAGAGGCAAGGGCGGAAGAGGCACGGGCGGAAGAGGCACGGGCGGAACAGGCAAGGGCAGAAGAGGCAAGGGCAGAGAGGCAAGAGGCAAGTGCAGAAGAGGTAGGGGTAGAAGAGGCAGGGGCAGAAGAGGCAGGGGCAGAAGAGGCAAGGACAGAAGAGGCAAGGGCAGAAGAGGCAAGGTCAGAAGAGGCAAAGGCGGAAGAGGCAAGGGCGGAAGAGGCACGGGCGGAAGAGGCACGGGCGGAACAGGCAAGGGCAGAAGAGGCAAGGGCAGAGAGGCAAGAGGCAAGTGCAGAAGAGGCAGGGGTAGAAGAGGCAGGGGCAGAAGAGGCAGGGTCAGAAGAGGCAAGGACAGAAGAGGCAAGGGCAGAAGAGGCAAGGGCAGAAGAGGCAAGGGCTGAAGAGGCAAGGGCGGAAGAGGCAAGGGCGGAAGAGGCACGGGCGGAAGGGGCACGGGCGGGACAGGCAAGGGCAGAAGAGGCAAGGGCAGAGAGGCAAGAGGCAAGTGCAGAAGAGGCAGGGGTAGAAGAGGCAGGGGCAGAAGAGGCAGGGGCAGAAGAGGCAAGGAAAGAACAGGCAAGGGCAGAAGAGGCAAGGTCAGAAGAGGCAAGGGCGGAAGAGGCAAGGGCGGAAGAGGCAAGGACAGAAGAGGCAAGGGCGGAAGAGGCAAGGGCGGAAGAGGCACGGGCGGAACAGGCAAGGGCAGAAGAGGCAAGGGCAGAGAGGCAAGAGGCAAGTGCAGAAGAGGCAGGGGTAGAAGAGACAGGGGCAGAAGAGGCAGGGGCAGAAGAGGCAAGGAAAGAAGAGGCAAGGACAGAAGAGGCAAGGGCAGAAGAGGCAAGGGCGGAAGAGGCAAGGGCGGAAGAGGCACGGGCGGAAGAGGCACGGGCAGAAGAGGTAAGATGCAAGGGCAGAAGAGAAGTGCAGAAGAGGCAGGGGTAGAAGAGGCAAGTGCAGACGAGGAAAGTGCAGACGAGGAAAGCGCAAAAGAGGCAAGGGCAGAAAAGGCAGGGGTAGAAGATGTAGGGGTAGAAGATGTAGGGGTAGAAGATGCAGGGGTAGAAGTTGCAGGGGTAGAAGAGGCAAGGGGTAGAAGAGGCAAGGGGAGAGGAGGCAATGGCAGAAGAGGCACGGGCAGAACAGGCAAGGGCAGAAGAGGCATGAGCCAAGTGCAGAAGAGACAAGTGCAGAAGAGACAAGTGCAGAAGAGGCAGGGGCGGAAGAGGCACAGGCGAAAGAGGCACGGGCGGAAGAGGCACGGGCGGAAGAGGCACAGGCAGAAGAGGCACGGGCGGAAGAGGCACGGGCGGAAGAGGCACGGGTGGAAGAGGCACAGGCAGAAGAGGCACGGGCAGAAGAGGCACGGGCAGAAGAGGCAAGGGCAGAAGAGGCACGGGCAGAAGAGGCACGGGCAGAAGAGGCAAGGGCAGAAGAGGCAAGTGCAGACGAGGCAAGGGTAGAAGAGGCAAGGGTAGAAGAGGCAAGTGCAGAAGGGGCAAAGGTAGAAGAGAAGGGTAGAAGGGGCAAGGGTAGAAGAGGCAAGGGCAGAAGAGGCAGGTGCCGAAGAGGCAAGTGTAGAAGAGGTAGATGTAGAAGAGGCAGAGGTAGAAGAGGCAAGTATAGAAGAGGCAAAGTGTAGAAGAGACAAGGGCAGAAGAGGCAAGGGCAGAAGAGGCAAGGGTAGAAGAGGCACGGGCAGAAGAGGCAAGGGCAGAAGAGGCAAGGGCAGAAGAGGCAAGGGCAGAAGAGGCAAGGGTAGAAGAGGCAAGGGCAGAAGAGGCAAGGGTAGAAGAGGCAAGGGCAGAAGAGGCAAAGGTAGAAGAGGCAAAGGTAGAAGATGTTTTTGCATGAAGTAAAGGGAGCTTAACGGTGTGGACTTGAAGTCTTGACTCAAGTATTTGTATTTGTCATTCTCAGAGTGTCTTTCTAAGTGTAACATACATGCTCAGACGATGGGTCTGAAATTTCTGAGCATAGTCACACAGGTTGCAGCAAAAGCTATCAATGGTCGCAAAGCGTAGCAGGCTAACTATTTCACCAAGACAGAACCTCCAAGGTTTGGTTCAAAGATATATTTTTCTGGTTTGTCACATTCTGTAATGGCATAGATGAAGTTTATAAATTATGGCAATTCTGCCCAGCACAATTCCCAGTACTGAGAAAAGTTGGGCTTATGCATCACCTTCCATTGGATTTTTGTATTTCTGCAAAGGTGTAGCCGGCGACGCGATATCGGAAAAACGTGCATCCAATCATGGCGGAGCAGATTCTTTTCTGATTCCCTTTTATTCAAAATTTTGGCAATAAGGATTCAGAAAACGTTTTGCAGCTTCCCAATTTACCTGAAATGTCTGATAAAAATACCCCAAAAAGAGAACAATACAAAATGACCAATTTGTTCCTGCTGGTGAAATTGGCAAAGCAGGCAGGTTTGGACCAGAGTTTGTCAATTTCTCCACAGAGCAACTTGTAGACATTTAACCCACACCTTCCCCCACTAAACAGTAGTGCAGTAGTGTCATGTTAAGTATTTTAAGAGTGAAGAAATAAGGGTCGGCCACAAGGGTGGTATAACTTTGGGTAGAAACATGTATTGATCAAGAAAGGGTTGGTAAAATGCCTCTCTGTCCCTAAAGCTAAGAGGAGTTTCCCTGCCTCAAAGAAAACGAGTGAATTTGGCATGATGTACCAAA
The DNA here is from genome assembly GCF_040938575.1 of Ambystoma mexicanum. NCBI lineage: Eukaryota > Metazoa > Chordata > Amphibia > Caudata > Ambystomatidae > Ambystoma > Ambystoma mexicanum. The sequence goes on from NC_090936.1 coordinate 24,757,613, forward strand.
CTAAAAAGTCTGTGCCTCATAACTCCGGCAGTAGCCGTGCCGGTAGAAACAGCAGACTGCCACCAGAGTTGTGCTTTTTTCTGGCGCAGAAAAAGTAACTCCCCATTCCCATCGCGTCTCATAGGACTCAATGGGAATGGGAGGACAGATGCACCGGCACTGTCTGCAACAGTGCTGGTGGATCGGTCAAAGTCTGCGGCCCGGTGCCGTTTGTTCCGCCAGGTTAGACCTGGCAGGCGGGAGGGCATCCTGCCTGCAAACTTGTACTTTGCCGGTCCGGTTAGCCTACTTTCACCATTGTTACCGGACCGGCAATGTTATAATGAGGCCCTCTGTCTCTGTCATGTCTCAAAAAGTCTACTTCTGCCCCAAACAATAACAACTTCATTCAACTGTGCAGGGATCTCTTCCCCAAATAAAGTGTTCATTGTAGGTTCAACAAACAGATGTGTTCCCAGTCCCTCGTGTAATCAAAATTGATGAAAGAACGTTTTTTCACAAATGTAATACTCCAAGGCTAGGGTTATGCTCCTTTGCCCTAGACTCCTTGTTCTACTTTCCTTCCTTATGGGCCCGTAAGCACCGTATCTTCTTAGGTAAATGTCAATGGGTAATTCACAAGGATATGCATCTCAGATTCACAGTTCTTTGTCCCACCAACTTGACACACTTCCCTGCCAAGCCTAGGTTTCCTTTTTAATTGGTCCCATTTCACTTCCAGGATTCTCAACCAACTCATTCTCAAACTCTAGTTAATGAAACCTTGTGGGTGCAGGTCCGAGTATCATAATTAAGCAATATGCCTTGGGCCGCGGGGCCATTACCGAGTCAGGTAAAGCCCCAGGGCCCATAGTTGCAGGCCCGAGCGACGCGTATTCTTGATTCCTTTTTAGGCTTTTGTCTCTTGTGTGGGTGCGGGTCCCAGACTTGCAATGTAGGATTGTGCCACCTTGGTTTACTTCCCTGCCAAGCATATTATTTGTCCTTGTTTGTTTCATTCACAGTGAGGGTCCCAGACCCTCTTATTCTCAGATTCTCATATGGGTGCAGGTCCCGGACTCTCAATTCCTTATCATAACCACTTGTTTCACTCTCCTGACAAACACACGATTCCTATTGCTCTAGCTTGGTTATTTTGGGGTCCCAGATCCTCTTATACTTTGATTTCCATTTGGGTGCAGATCCCAGACTCACAATCTCTTCTCAGGGTCCCAAGCCCCTCTCTTCCCAGCTTCTGTTTTCAGCCCCTGGCTTCCCCGGACCGCGTCCGTTCGCCTGATGCATGGCTCTCGCGGTTCCTGTGAGGAGGCAAGCACTCTCTCAACGTCTCACTGAGCTGACTTTAAACTCCTTCGGTGGCTTGTTGTATTGTCTAGGGCCAATCACATACTGTGAGAGGCTAGAGCGTGCACTGTGGTTCTCTAGAGTGATACCTAGACTCCTGATCATCATCCTCTTCTTCACAGTACTTGTATCAGAAGCACATGTAACATACTTTGTCTTCTCTGTTGTTATGGTCTTGTCAGGAACATTAAGTTGACTGACCTGACAATAGAACACATTGGCTCTGTCTAGAGAGGGGGGAAGGAGGATTTGGCATTGGAGAAGGGCTTGGGTTTATTGAACGGAGGTATATTGTGTTCTCTGAGCATGGATGTCCCCAATCCAATAGGAGACTTCCTTCCACATGTGATCCTCCCTCGGTGCACCAACCCCACACGGATTATTGTACTATGTATGCACTGCCCTGGTCCCATAGGAAATGTCTTCCCTTATTGCAGAATGGACATCCTCAGATTTGTCAGAGTACGTTTAACATCATCACAGAGGGAATGATATATGCTCGTCCCCGGAAGTTGAGGCACTGTACCAAAGATGGAGTAGCTAATCATTGGCAAGTAGGTAGTTGAGTTTCGGTAGCAGATAACTATGAAGAGATGTGACTGATAAGGGTTGAATTGCCGGGAATTGTCCGGGTGGCTGAAAGGGTGCATTGAGAGGCAGGATGGATGCAAGACTAACAAGGGACCAAAGATTGATTGTGACATTAGGGATCCTTGACACACAGTAACATGGAGTCCAAAGTCCAGCAGAGAGAGGTTAACAATGTTTAGCTGGATGAATTGTCTGGATAATTGAAAGGAAGCATCCATGATAGGATTATCCGACTACAAGTCCCATGATATCGCCCCATTTGCTGTGTAGGAATAGACTGATGGTAGATGCATTTCATAACATCTGGCAATGTAAGGACTTCCGACATCTAATCTGGAGCGAAGGACGGATGTTTCACAGTTAGGTGTAGACAGATTAGCTAGCACTATTTTAAGTAGGCATCCAGGTTGCCTCGGCTTATCAAGGTCAAAGGCCACAAGGCAGAAACTCACTGACGCCAGCGTCCAATGAAGGTCAGGATTAGACTTAGAAGACGTGGGATCCTGGGTGAATGGTTCATAGATAAAGCCACATTTGGCAAATATGATCCTGTCTTTGAGAGGTTTGAGGAATAACACCCCACTTGACCTTAAAACGCCTGAATTTACATAGAGGGAGTTTGAAAATGTGTTTAGTTTACAAACCAGGGCACCTTATTGAGCGGGTAGTGCATTTCAAAATGCACCTACCACCTAGATGGTGGCAATGTCCTACATTGCACCTTTGCCGCTCTGAAACCAATCCAGCACAAAGCAACAGCCCTCATCACAGGACTGAGGACGTGGAACACATCACCTGGGAGCAGGCAAGGACGGCCCTTTCAAGCACAGATCAGGTTCAAGACAGCACACACCAATTGCAAAGTGATCACACCCAAAACACCACTGCTTAGCGAAATCTACCATCTGTGGAGGCCAGCGCCGACCAGACCAGAAGCCAGGTCCTCCCTAGGCTCAAAACAAAGAACTGCCCAAAAGGGAAAACCCTGTGAAATAGGCTTTCTCCTGCATTACACCCTGACTCTGGAATCCAGGTAAGACTTGGACCCATCCAGCTTGACCTTCGCAGGGTGCACATTAGTGGAAGATCAAGCATCCCTAGTCACTCATAGTGCCAGTCACTTGACCCTAGAAGACAGCGCCTAGAAGAGATATCAGTGGCTCACAACACTCTATAAACGCAATACACAATCATCAGCCAAGAAGCAGCCATCAAGTGATCAAGTGATTAATACAGCTTTTAGACTGTGAAGGTGTCCGCACTTTTTACTGGACCATAATACAAAAATCAGATGGCAAAAACACAAATATCTTCATGCAAACTGTTGAGGGCTTGGTTCGCTGGGGTCTGAACTATACAGCATATGTACAGGAGTGGACTTAGACAACCACACTGTCACATTTCCAGACTCTTCTATGTAGGGTGCACAGCTCTTTGTATTTCTCAGGCATTGACCTGCTGAGCTATCTTGCTGGCTTCCACAATACTCGGCACTGTTCAGAGCTCTCAGATTACATAGTAAAAAATAAGTACTTTGCTAGAAAAAGTAGAGAGAGAGAGTGGAGTAGCCAAGGATGTGTTTAGGAAATGTATAGCAAGTCTTTCATGGCTAGTAACACTGTAAGCATCACAGGGCCCTCAGTCATCAATAGAGCCCGGTCTTTTGGGAATTAGCCTATAGTCCAATCCAAGTCAGCCCCCCCCCTGTGTCCAAATCTCCTATCAACAGACCAAAACTAAAGGTGGTGAGCAACATTTGATCTCTAGGGTGAAGAGGATGCAGGGAGCTGCCTATTTTGGCCTTGAAGCTCATGCCATGTTTTGTCAATTATGTGTAATGCAGGCATATCAAACTAACATCATCAAACCTAATTTGGAAAGGTCCTTCCGCTATGTTCAGTAGACGACTGGTAGTGTTAGCATGTTTAGGAATGTCTGTATTGGGGGGCCCGTATAAGACGATCATGTCAGATCTTGTGAAACATGCACTCAACTTATTTGACCGGACCACAAGCACATTCCCATGAAAGCAATGGCCCTGGACAGGAACTCCTACTAAGTAAGATTGCTCACATGTGCCGAATTAGGCCTGGACATGGGCCCATGGAACATATGTGATGACGCAATGGCCATACAATTGGAAAACTCACATGCAAGTATTAGTGGATGCTACGCACTAGAGTACTTAATTGTGTATTTGGAGGAGCAGAAATGGAAAATAGTAGAATGCAAAGGATAAAAAGACATTTGGAAAATCTATTAGTGTGGCCTTCGAAAACTAGAGATAATGTTTTTCTTGTGTGAAGGCTGTCAAGGACAAATAGCCGTTCTTTGCCATTTCCAAAGCCAAATCGGGTTCGTAGTTGCCAAACTCTGGGCCTCGATGGCCGGAATCCTGACGGGCTTTCAGGATATCCCTCATTAATATTCATGAGGAAAAATGTCTATACATTTAGAATCATTGTACAAAAATGCATCTCATGCATATTAATGAGGTGTATCCTGAAAACCTGGCATGTGTCCAGCCCTCTGGGCCAGGAGTTCGACAACCCTGGATGCTTTCACTTCATAATGCCTTCCAGACGGATATGTACACGTCATGAATGGAGCCCACCCCCTCACCTCAGCCACACGAGACGAACAACAGGAAGACACTGTGTTTGACACCTGTCATAGTACAATGCTGCATCGAATATACAAAAGACACTATGCACTCAGACAACCGCATCGTATGTATCCCAGACTGAGGCAGTAGATCGGAACATGACAACTCCATTGGATATAACAGAGGTATAAGTGAAGAACGTCAGACATAAGTGAAGCCACTACCAAGGAAAGACACGCGGACGCACTAAAAACAAAGGAAGTGTAATACGAGGATGACGACGATGCAAACGAAATGACAAAGTAAATGTATATACGCAGAAACGCAAGGTTGATTAGATATATAGGAGATTGCTAAAGTAGGAAATAGAACGCGAGTAAAGCAGCCATGTTGAGAAAATGGATGTTGGCTGTATAAGAAGTATACAAGAAACCTCAAGGAAATGAAGAAAGGCAGACATGCTCACAGGCAGTGGAATACGAATTTGTGCAGAGCAAGGATATTTGTTTGACTCATAACTGAAAATGCTTACATGACTAGAATAGAAGTGGGAGAAGAGAAGATGGGGACAGGGGACATATTTCTCTTTGATTAACTAAAGGAGTGAACAGGTGCGACAAGTTAAGTATTGCAGAATCGACACCGTCATGGTCTCCTCACAGGTGGTCTAGGACTAGGAGACAAGGCCTATTCATGAAGCACCAGACGAAGATGGCAATTTACCCTCCCTCCCTTTAAACATCTGAGGAAGAGCACATTCAACGAGGTCAACTACAAAGGAAAAACTCTGGCTTAGGGCCTGGCGGCTGAGAGATGTTAGGCTTATTAGCTATGAAGGGCAGCTGTCTGACGTCATTCCCCTGCACCCAGCAAAACATAACGAGCCAAATGTCCAAGGTTGGTAAGAGTGCCAGCCAATCATGCATTGGTGCACCCGTCTATCCGCCGCCGCTGCTGCTGTTACGCGATTATCTCTATTTTACCTAGTTTAGAGGAATTCTGAGGTGAAACTATCGGATAAATGATATCCAACTATAATACTAATCCCTCTCTAACCATATAGGTACATGTTATCCTTAGCCAATCCCTCCACCCAGTGGATTTCATTGTTAGCCACGTAGGATGACATCACAGTTGACGTATGTCAAGGTATAACTACAAATCATTGAGAGCTTGTGAACTGAAATTCGTTTTGCTCGCCACATTTCCCTACTTTATCGAATGAATAATAAAGTAATATATTGCCTTCCTCCTTGAGTCGGTCTGGTTATTTGGTGTAAGATCGTTTATACGGTGATCCCATTGATCTCACGCCAGCTTCAGAAATATGGCCGGTCTCGTTTACATACCTCTGAGGCCCTGTTTGGAGTAGACATTGCAGAAGGATTATAAAAGGCTCAGTGCGGTGAGTTGCCTGAATGTTCCCATTCATGTATGTGTACGTACGTACGTACACACACACACACACACACACACACACACACACACACACACACCCGTCCCCCACCCCCCACCCCTCCCCTTCCCTTCATTCTACTTTAAAAAGATGGTTCAGTACAATACACTGGACTAGAAATATCAAAAACTGCTTTTACAAAGTAGGTGTACACCTCAGCCCAACCTACAGCTTTCCAAAACCTTGTAGAAAAAAGTCTTGAAAATACAAATCCAAGATGCTATTCCATAACACTATGCCAAAAAATTAATTCACTGTGTTGTATCTTTACAATCTGCAGTTTGCGGCTGACACACACAAGGCCACCACATACAGCAACAACCCCCCCCCCCCCAATGATATAATACAGGGGTTCCCTTACTATGAAGAATCGTCACTTGGCACAGCTCAAAGTTGTCCCACGGGAGGAAAGCACACACTGAACAGACCTATCACAGAGCTCACAGGCCGATGTGCATACTATCAAATGTTCAGGCCTGTTCACCCAATCCAGCATGGCACCTCTGAACTGCTTTCATTATAATGCAGTTGACCAATACAAGAGCCTTGTTATTACCGTGTTTATAAGCGGAATACATTATGCATCTACCAACTAACAGACACAAAAGAAGGTATTAAAAGCCTACGTTTGATAACTCTTTCCTGAGCTTACACACTTGTAGTGGATTCTAAAAAATGTCTGATATTAGAACATTGTTTTAACCGTGATGCAATCTTTATGTATCATGGAGGAGCTGAGTCGCATCACGGAGCAGCTGATTCAGATCATGGAGGAGCTGGTCGCATCACGGAGGAGCTGAGTCACATCACGGAGCAGCTGAGTCACATCACAGAGGAGCTGAGTCGCATCACGGAGGAGCTGAGTCACATCACGGAGGAGCTGAGTCGCATCACGGAGGAGCTGAGTCGCATCATGGAGGAGCTGAGTCGCATCATGGAGGAGCTGAGTCGCATCATGGAGGAGATGAGTCGCATCACGGAGCAGCTGAGTCGCATCACAGAGGAGCTGAGTCACATCACAGAGGAGCTGAGTCACATCACAGAGGAGCTGAGTCGCATCACAGAGGAGCTGAGTCGCATCATGGAGGAGCTGAGTCGCATCATGGAGCAGCTGAGTCGCATCACAGAGGAACTGAGTCGCATCACGGAGGAGCTGAGTCACATCATGGAGGAGCTGAGTCGCATCACAGAGGAGCTGAGTCGCATCACGGAGGAGCTGAGTCACATCACAGAGGAGCTGAGTCGCATCACAGAGCAGCTGAGTCGCATCACAGAGGAGCTGAGTCACATCACAGAGGAGTTGAGTCACATCACGGAGGAGCTGAGTCACTTCACGGAGGAGCTGAGTCACATCACAGAGGAGCTGAGTCGCATCACGGAGGAGCTGAGTCGCATCACGGAGGAGCTGAGTCGCATCACGGAGGAGCTGAGTCGCATCACGGAGCAGCTGAGTCGCATCAAAGAGGAGCTGAGTCGCATCATGGAGGAGCTGAGTCACATCATGGAGGAGCTGAGTCGCATCACAGAGGAGCTGAGTCACATCATGGAGGAGCTGAGTCACATCACAGAGGAGCTGAGTCGCATCACGGAGCAGCTGAGTCACATCACGAGGAGCTGAGTCACATCACAGAGGAGCTGAGTCACATCACAGAGGAGCTGAGTCACATCACGGAGGAGCTGAGTCGCATCACGGAGGAGCTGAGTCGCATCACGGAGGAGCTGAGTCGCATCACGGAGCAGCTGAGTCGCATCACAGAGGAGCTGAGTCGCATCATGTAGGAGCTGAGTCACATCATGGAGGAGCTGAGTCACATCATGGAGGAGCTGAGTCGCATCATGGAGGAGCTGAGTTGCATCACGGAGCAGCTGAGTCGCATCACAGAGGAGCTGAGTCGCATCACGGAGGAGCTGAGTCACATCATGGAGGAGCTGAGTCGCATCATGGAGGAGCTGAGTCACATCACAGAGGAGCTGAGTCGCCTCACGGAGCAGCTGAGTCGCATCACAGAGGAGCTGAGTCGCATCACAATGGAGCTGAGTCACATCACGGAGGAGCTGAGTCGCATCACAGAGGAGCTGAGTCGCATCACGGAGGAGCTGAGTCGCATCACGGAGGAGCTGAGTCACATCACGGAGGAGCTGATTCGCATCATGGAGGAGCTGAGTCGCATCACGGAGGAGCTGAGTCACATCATGGCGCTGAGTCGCATCATGGAGGAGCTGAGTCGCATCACAGAGGAGCTGAGTCGCATCACAGAGGAGCCGAGTCACATCATTGAGGAGCTGAGTCACATCATGGAGGAGCTGAGTCACTTCACGGAGGAGCTGAGTCACATCACGGAGGAGCTGAGTCACATCATGGAGGAGCTGAGTCACATCATGGCGCTGAGTCGCATCATGGAGGAGCTGAGTCGCATCACAGAGGAGCTGAGTCGCATCACAGAGGAGCCGAGTCACATCATTGAGGAGCTGAGTCACATCATGGAGGAGCTGAGTCACTTCACGGAGGAGCTGAGTCACATCACAGAGGAGCTGAGTCACATCACGAGGAGCTGAGTCACATCACAGAGGAGCTGAGTCACATCACAGAGGAGCTGAGTCACATCACGGAGGAGCTGAGTCGCATCACGGAGGAGCTGAGTCGCATCACGGAGGAGCTGAGTCGCATCACGGAGCAGCTGAGTCGCATCACAGAGGAGCTGAGTCGCATCACAATGGAGCTGAGTCACATCACGGAGGAGCTGAGTCGCATCACAGAGGAGCTGAGTCGCATCACGGAGGAGCTGAGTCGCATCACGGAGGAGCTGAGTCACATCACGGAGGAGCTGATTCGCATCATGGAGGAGCTGAGTCGCATCACGGAGGAGCTGAGTCACATCATGGCGCTGAGTCGCATCATGGAGGAGCTGAGTCGCATCACAGAGGAGCTGAGTCGCATCACAGAGGAGCCGAGTCACATCATTGAGGAGCTGAGTCACATCATGGAGGAGCTGAGTCACTTCACGGAGGAGCTGAGTCACATCACGGAGGAGCTGAGTCACATCATGGAGGAGCTGAGTCACATCATGGCGCTGAGTCGCATCATGGAGGAGCTGAGTCGCATCACAGAGGAGCTGAGTCGCATCACAGAGGAGCCGAGTCACATCATTGAGGAGCTGAGTCACATCATGGAGGAGCTGAGTCACTTCACGGAGGAGCTGAGTCACATCACAGAGGAGCTGAGTCGCATCACGGAGCAGCTGAGTCACATCACGAGGAGCTGAGTCACATCACAGAGGAGCTGAGTAACATCACGGAGGAGCTGAGTCGCATCACGGAGGAGCTGAGTCGCATCACGGAGGAGCTGAGTCGCATCACGGAGCAGCTGAGTCGCATCACAGAGGAGCTGAGTCGCATCATGTAGGAGCTGAGTCACATCATGGAGGAGCTGAGTCACATCATGGAGGAGCTGAGTCGCATCATGGAGGAGCTGAGTCGCATCACGGAGGAGCTGAGTCGCATCACGGAGCAGCTGAGTCGCATCACGGAGGAGCTGAGTCACATCATGGAGGAGCTGAGTCGCATCACGGAGGAGCTGAGTCGCATCATGGAGGAGCTGAGTCACATCACGGAGGAGCTGAGTCGCATCACAGAGGAGCTGAGTCGCATCACAATGGAGCTGAGTCACATCACAATGGAGCTGAGTCACATCACGGAGGAGCTGAGTCGCATCACAGAGGAGCTGAGTCGCATCACGGAGGAGCTGAGTCACATCACGGAGGAGCTGAGTCACATCACGGAGGAGCTGATTCGCATCATGGAGGAGCTGAGTCGCATCACGGAGGAGCTGAGTCACATCATGGCGCTGAGTCGCATCATGGAGGAGCTGAGTCGCATCACAGAGGAGCTGAGTCGCATCACAGAGGAGCCGAGTCACATCATTGAGGAGCTGAGTCACATCATGGAGGAGCTGAGTCACTTCACGGAGGAGCTGAGTCACATCACGGAGGAGCTGAGTCACATCACGGAGGAGCTGAGTCACATCATGGAGGAGCTGAGTCGCATCACGGAGGAGCTGGGTCGCATCACGGAGGAGCTGAGTCACATCACGGAGGAGCTGAGTCACATCACGGAGGAGCTGAGTCGCATCAAGGAGGAGCTGAGTCACATCATGGAGGAGCTGAGTCGCATCATGGAGGAGCTGAGTCGCATGATGGAGGAGCTGAGTCACATCGCGCAGCAGCTGAGTCACATGACCATGATCTTTGCTGATACAAAAGCTCTGACAGAGAGAACAAGCGCCCTCTAGCCAGACTGACAAATGCCTATATTAACAGGGGCGGGTCATTTGTACTATTACAGACGAGTGGATGTTTAAACATGTCACAAAACAGACTTTATTAGAAGCAATGTTGGCAAGCTTTCATAAATTTGTACTTGTTCCCAAAATGCCAAATGTTTGAGAGACAGCGCCATCTGCATTTCTTTAATTTATGAAAAGGCAGATTGCTACTTGACATTGGCAGGCATGTTTGACGCCTGAAATGCTGTCACGAGGATCTCCTTTCTAAAGAAACGGGTGGACTGCAACGTATCAACGTGGATTGTGTGGGTGCGGCATATGCTTGTCTAAACTTAACCAGGAACACGGCAACCTGAACAGGTCAAAATGGCCGGCTGTTCAGTAAATGCAGAATTTGAAAGTCCTTTGGTTGAATCTATGTGATTTTATCGAATAGAAAACAGTGAATGACAATAACTGTGAATAGAAAACAGTGAGTGACAATAACAGTGAATAGAAAAAAATGAATGACAATAACAGTGAAAAGGAAACAGAGAGAACGATATCGCATTGGCCGCACAGAAGAACTGTGCAGCAGTTGTTTCCTACCACAATCTGTGCATTCTTCAGATAAACATGATAGGACATCTTCAAAAACGATGTACCTTTTTTCTCTCAATGAAAGTAACATGAATTACATGGGGCTCTCGCAAGTGGCATCTGCACTCGCCGCAGAGAGCTCCCCCGATGAATAGCGATGCTATTATTGGAGTTTGCGCCCAGTCTCAATGGAGGACATGAAATGACTCATCCTCATCTGGCGGTCTTTCTGAACACCTGAGCCAATCCCCAAACAAGCGCTGAAAATCTCCAGAGGTCCCGGGCTGTCCTAGACCCAGCGTACGATCAGAGCGCGTCTGAAAATCTCCAGAGGTCCCGGGCTGTCCTTGACCCAGCGTACAATCGGAGCGCGTCTGAAAATCTCCAGAGGTCCCGGGCTGTCCTTGACCCAGCGTAAGATCGGAGCGCGTCTGAAAATCTCCAGAGGTCCCGGGCTGTCCTAGACCCAGCGTACGATCGGAGCGCGTCTGAAAATCTCCAGAGGTCCCGGGCTGTCCTTGACCCAGCGTACGATCGGAGCGCGTCTGAAAATCTCCAGAGGTCCCGGGCTGTCCTTGACCCAGCGTACGATCGGAGCACGTCTGAAAATCTCCAGAGGTCCCGGGCTGTCCTACACCCAGCGTACGATCGGAGCGCGTCTGAAAATCTCCAGAGGTCCCGGGCTGTCCTTGACCCAGCGTACGATCGGAGCGCGTCTATTGTGCTGCAATGGATGTAGCCAGACTTTATTTAAATAGGATTCAAATCAATGGGGAATGAAAACTCACAATGAAATTATATTAAGCTACCCAGATTTTGTATTTATTTTATGGGACAATCTTATTTTTCGAATCCCTTTATCACAATATTATTCCCGCTCGTGTGTGGGAAACGTGCATGCGACGGAGCACAAGTCTCACACATTATGGGGTGCACTAAAAGGACAAATGTAAATCCCTTTGCATATGGAATTGTTGTACCACAGTAATTTTTGTGATTAGAGGGTGTGGTGTGAGAGTGGCTCCCCCATACCGCAGTGCATGCCTGCGATGAGGGGCGGTCCTCTGACAATTTATCCTGAACTGCATTTCTTGTATGGTGGGCACGGCAATGGGGAACACACAATGATCCAACAGAGTTCTGCATACCATTTCCAAGCCCTGATGAAAATGATTTTGGAGGGCAAACAAATCTTCTGACTTTTTTTTTTTTTTAATGTTGAGCTCTAAAACTGTGCTGGGGGGGTAACATTTTGTGTAGGCAAAGCTCTCTATGGCCCCACAATGTGCATTTACTATATGAACCCCTGTGTCTGGGGAGATGACCCAATCACCTATGGACATCTTAGAATTAAGTGTCTTTCTTCATACCAAGTGCCAATAGGTTTGGGGTTGTTTGTCTGATAATTGAATTGATCGCGGGGAACTGTCCGAAAGAAAACTGCCCACATGCGATCAATTATCAGAGGAAATAACTGCACCCCAAATGCACCAGAGTATGAATACTCCAAGTAGTGTGCCAAAGCGCTCTATTGTGGTTAGTGCCCTATAAGTCCACAATCAATTAAGAGGATTCGGACATGGGTATGTGGAGAACGTGATGGGGGTGAAGAGAAGTAGAGTTGTGCGTAGCCATCAGCGATTGGAGAGATGTTCCTTAGAGAGTAGAGTGTTCAGGTCCTTCCTAAAGCATAGGATGAAGGGGGCCATTTAGTTCTGTGTTGGTAACATGTTTACAGAGATCGTGTCCGAGGCAGAAAAGAGTGTTTCCCATTTGAGTAGATCTTGGATGTCTTTGGTGCCAGTCTGGCAGTGATTTATGCTATAGTGCCCTCTTGGCTTCCAGAGATGGCGAGTTCCTCAGAAAGGTAGAGTGGTGTTTTGGTTGTGAATGCTTTGTATGCGATGCAGGTTGTCTTGAACATGACGCATGCCTGAAGATGTAGCCAGGCTGCAGCAGACTATACGGCTGCGAGAGGGGCCAATGTGGTGACTCGGTCGCCAGTGAGCAGGAGGATTATAGTGTCCAGCTGTGAGATACCTAAGGCTTGTGCAGCTGTTCTGAAATTTGGAGACGGCATTTAGAGCTCGACCTTGCAGAGTAGCATGCGCTGGTACCATGCTGTTTGGTTCTGCTTGGGGATGAATTAGTGGTAGCAGCATGCGATGGTTAAGCGTAGAGACTTTGCAGCAGCAAGAGTGGAAGTGCAAATCCAGTGAGCCCCATCTGTGATAGCCTTGGACATGCATGGGGTGTCTACGTGACCTTTGTCTTCTTGAGGCTCAGGATGGGGGACGCAGAATGCTTCGATCAATGGCTGTACCTTGCTATACATCTGCAGGTCATCTTCATACAGGAACGTCTTGAGGTTGCTGTGTTGATGCCTCAGGTGTTTCATGTAGAGGTTTCAGACTCTGCGATTTAACTTAGTTAGGCAAATCCTAAACTGCTTGTAGAGGTCACCACTCCCACCCAACCTCTGTGTCAGGAAACTGTGGTAGCTATGGATCATTTCAGAGTAGTAAGTCGGTGGTTCTCTGCAAGGCTTGAGAGGTCTGTCACATTCAAGCCTTCAGCCGCATCATGGGCGAAGCCAGACAAAAGGGACCGGTTGGGCCTATGCTCTTTCTTAAGAATACTTTACGCTATGGGCCCAAGGGCAATGTTCACTATGGTTGCACTCCCTACTTCCTCTCACGCCGATATGGAGGCAGAGTATTTCCAGATTCAACTGGGATTGTCTCTTTGGAATTTCTGGAGGAATCCAGGTCTCATCACAGGGTCTTCCAGATTCCGAAGCATAGTGTATGGTCCTTCCATCTGCTGAGCTTTGCTTCCCAATATACAAGCATTTTATTATTTCTGCAATTGACTTACGCTCTCTCACATTCAGACCACTCTGTGAAGTTTCCGGTGGTTAACTCTTTCATGTTCCGGCTTGAGATCTGAGAAACGGAGCTAAAAAAACTTGTTTCCGGCAAAGTTGGCGGTTTAGTCCTCATCTGTAGATCACTGGGGCTTTTGATGTACTGTCGGTCAATTTCTACACCCAGCAATGTTTGTATGCACTAATGTATGGGATTTAAAAAGTGCAAACCTATCTGGGACGCACTGAACACAGCGGACGCGCTCAGTGGGTTACACGTAGGGTGCAGTGAAAGTAGAGGAAACGGGAAGGGCAGGGATCAGCCAAAAATATGGACTGTGTTTGTGCCAGAATCCAAGTACCAAGCCTGTTTCCATGTAAATGACAAAACCACTGACACTTCTAAGCCTGTAAGGAAGGTTAAGGGTCAGCATTGATAGGTGTCCTAAAAAGACGGACATATAAAATTTCTGAGAAATTAAAACATGTAAAGTGTTACTGGATGGATTTAAAGTGGTTCAGAACTCTACCTAAAGATGCGTTGAAACAATTTACCACAGAGTCTCACCTGATTTAAGGATTTTGATTTCAGGAAATGGAGACTGGACTAAAAACTGCAGGAACAAAACAAATCTTAATGAAATATACAAATTAATTTTCACTTATAAGTACAGTGTAACCGAATAATTTTCAATTTCCGAGGTATTATCATTCAACATATCGGAATGACCAGGTTGATAGGTTTGAATTTACTACAATAGGGAAAGCTGGGGTCACCTGTTCTGACAAATCTCTCAGGGGCCAGGGGGGATCAAGTCTTCCTAATGACTAAAGTGCTTGAAGTTTGCTTCCAGAACAGAACCTCATGTTTCCTGATCAATTCTGGGCATTCGTGTGATCCTTCATTCTCCTTGTTGGGGTTACGAGTTGGTCTTGTTTGCTCAACGTCAAGACCAAAACTCCTGAAGAGCTGTCACCAATAGCACCGGCGCCCCCAAAAGCACCACTAATTCGTGAACAATGACCTCATCAGCTCATATCGGCTTCAAGAATTTTCTCTAAAGAACTGTGCCAGAAAAACAGAGAAAAAAACATTTTGTCATCAAACACATTGAATTTCCTTGTATTTTCCTATCAGAGACTCAGGAAATGTAACTTTAAAAATCAATGTATGCACCATGATATGATTGGTTATTTATAACGCGCTAAATACCCAGAGGTTTCTAAGCGTGGAACCGGGGGTCGAACCTGTGTTGCTCCGTGTCATCTTGCTTCCAAGGCGAGCACGTTGCCCCTGAGCTATCCTCCCGAGACTTAAATGCAACTCAGGGCAACTTGATGAGCTCACATGTGTAGAGTGTGACAGTGCTGGAACTCTTGCTGCATGACACACTTGGAGGTGTTATGACTCTACAAAAATGATCGGACTGTAAAATTCCATTGATCTCAAGATAGTCTATCAGAGTGCCTGCTCCTGGTGGGAAGGTTACCATCGCTGAAATAGTACTGCACGACAGTAGCCTGAATCCACAAAGAATAGCACATGCTCTGTCCTGTCCTTTCATCATGAGGAGCTATCCAGGGTTTAAGGTAGTAACCCGCTTGTGTTAGCCTTGTCAAAAGCAGTTCAGACAGTAAATCGCGAAAGAACAATGTGATCTGCACATGCACAAATTCTGCATGAAGGTTTCACTAAAACTCCTCAGAAAAGAAATCCATCAAATGTGTTTATCCCTTTCCTGAAAGGATCAGCACATCTATGAAATCATTATATTTTAATTCAATGTAATCAGACTTCAAAGCACATTCAAAGACTACCACGGGCGACCAAAGCATAATCACGCAACAGCGCGTGCCACAACTAGCCCGCGATGGCGGCGGCGGCTCACACTTCTGATCGGGTAACAGATTTTTAACAGCAAATAAATGGAGATTTTAGACACACGGAAAATAATAAAAAGGAAATGGGTGAGGGAATATGAAAGAAACAAGGAAATTGAGAAAACAGGCCACACCTGCAGTTACATTCCCCTTCCTCTACAATATGGGCATATCTGATGATTTCAGGGTTGATATTGAGCCCAATGACCTTGGAAGGTGGAGCTTGAGGTAGGAAGGTGTGGTTACATCAAACCCACGCTTACCGATGTATTGTCACATTTCCTACAAAAGTGCATGGTTACGCAAATTGCAACAAGCATCGATTCTGATAAATGCAATGTTTGGAATGGGGCAAACTGTGAAGGATGAATAGAGGAAGTCTAGCAGTGGTGGTGTGTAGATGTTGAGGGGATTTAAAATGCCCCAAAAGGAGGGAGAAAAGAAAGGGAACAGGCTGTTCAGATCGCTCCCAACCCCAGAACCGATGCTCCCCTCTAATCTGGTAGGCGTTATGTGTCGGCCACAGGACGCCCATGTCCCTGAGTGTAGCATGACAAACGGCTACCAGCCATTCCAAGGTGGCCACCAGGTTAGGCCATGGCTGTCCCATCTCAAGATGGCCGCTAAGTGAAAGATCAGGCCACAAAGCACCAATGTCAGTTTCCTAATGATCAGTTTAAAGAGGAACCACGTACTGCACCCAGCAGCTCGGACTGGAGGGAGAATTCTACGCTAGGTCATTAGCCTTGATTCTATGTTTATTTTATGTTATACCGAAGTACCCAGTTACCCATTCAGGAATCTTTTTGTTATGCTCCAAAAACTGCCTTAAATTCCCATAAGGAACCTTCCCTGTAGAACTAGAGTTACTGAATCCATGTGAAGTAACATGGACAGAGTTGGCAGGTGGTTCATGAGAAGAAGGCAGTAGGTTTTACTGGGCAAAGAAGGGGAGTGTAAGGGGGGATTTCTGGAGAATCCATACAGTTAACTATGACTGTGTCCCGTCCCTTGCAGCACCTGAGCCCTGGTACCTGTTTCCATAGAAAGGGGGCGCAGGCTATGCGACTCTCCCACCTATGGAGGAGGGGTTCTCTACCTGTGGGTATGATAAATAGGGGAGAGTCCTTCTTTCTTGAGTGTAGCCCTCATCCCCGATTCCCAGGCCACATATAAAGGGAAGGAAGACCGTTCTGACA
The DNA here is from genome assembly GCF_040938575.1 of Ambystoma mexicanum. Classification (NCBI taxonomy): domain Eukaryota; kingdom Metazoa; phylum Chordata; class Amphibia; order Caudata; family Ambystomatidae; genus Ambystoma; species Ambystoma mexicanum. The sequence goes on from NC_090936.1 coordinate 24,774,416, forward strand.
TAGGGCGGTCCAAAGAGCAGCCAAAGCCCTGGCAATGGGAGCAAGGAGTAGAGTTGGAAACCAAGGGAGCGAAGTGAACAGGTCGCGGAAAACTCAGAGCAGAGAGTCTGGATAGAATGGGATTATCCAAGAAAGGAAATAATATGGGCCGCACAACAAGGTCTAAGTATTCAAGTTCATCTCTCGTAACCTACTATAAATCATTTTGTTCGTTATGTGATTTATTTCTTAATCTTTTAATTCTTTAGAACTTTGGGGGCATAATTCAAAACTTGGTTCAATATTGCTTTTATTATCTATTTATTAGGCAATAACTGTTTCTAATTTGTCAGAATCAACATGCAATATTTTTGGTTTAATTGCTACGTGTTCAGAATTATTTTCATGTGGAACTCTTGTATTGGAGCTATAACTTACATAGATGCATTGAAAATAATGTTTTTATGTAAAGTATATTCTGTTCTATATATATGATGTGTTATTTCATGTGTATTGTTTACATAGGTGATAGTTGTTATTCTCTACTTATGATAAGAGAATATTCACTAATAATGCATTTCTTTTGGACACAGAACAGGGGTTTGTGAAGTGTTATTAATACACTCTAAGAATTTCTTCCACATTCCAGATGTTGCCGACTCGCGTACTGGGATGTTTTGTACACCACTTTTCTCACCTGGAATCTCGATCTCGTTAGCTGGACAAATAACAGAAATGCAGGAAAAACCAGGAAGCCGCCATCACAAGCCGGCTGGAAGTCCATAAGTCAAGAATGCCTGAATGGTTGGGATCCGAGGCTGGGCTGTCTGTGCAGCTCACACCCAGTACTGTAGCCACAGGAAGGGTGGGGGGGGAGCTAGGTCTAGCTAGCTGAGAATGGGCATGTGCAGCCTGCACTGCACGCAGTGACAGCACAGAAGGAACGCACATCTCATCAGTGTGTCTCGCTGTCTGCTTTGCACATCTAGCGAGCCACTGGGCCTGTGATCAGAGGGGTGTGCCCCCCAGTGGCTTCTGCCACCAATCCTGCCTGGGCACCGTGTCACCTGCCCCAGATCTGCCAGACCTGCATCACAGGCACACTGCGGATAGACACATGGTGAGATAATTAATGTACATGAAGTTGCCTTCTGCCTTTGAAGCAAACCATTTGTTGCTTCCTCAAGCAAACACATATATTTTTGGAAGAATAGTTCAGGGGCAAAGCACTTGCTTTGGGAACAAGAGGATGCAGTGCAACATGGGTTCAGTTCCTGTTCCAGTGCTTAGAAGCTGGAGGCGGCTGGCATTAGGCAAGATATAAAGGACCAAAGAAAATAATAAAAGGGGGCTTTTCTAGGGGTGATGTCATGGAGCTGCTGCTGTTTACATTTTAAAATTAAAAAAACCTGTAATTACTTTGGCCTGCAATCATCAAAACAGAAAGGGGATGGCTGGTAAGTTTCGAATCATTCAAAACCTGTCATGAATCAGCGATATCGACCGTTTTGGTCTTCCTGGTCCCTCAGTCAATAACCATATACTCCGTTACCTTTCAACATGGCCGACGCCAAGAAACGGCGATGTCTGGTCTTTCCGTATTCATGCACATGTTCCTTGAAAATAGACACGCCCCGCGCTTCTGCGCGTCTCAACGCTCTGCTTGCCTGCACCTTCGCTCCGGCAAGTTTTGTTCTAAGTTCCCAGTCCTTACCTATGTGATCCCTGCTGCGCAGCCTACTTTCCTTCCTGGTCTTCTTTCCTCTCCCTTTCGCAACCTCCGTATTCGGAGCCTCGTACCTTTTTCCTTCCAGTCCTGGTTCCGTCCCGGATCCTTCCAGGAACTTTTAACGCCTTCCTAGTCCCGGATCGCCTGCCGCCGGGAGTCAGAGACAGAGCATCCGCCGTAGCACAGCAGACTGGATTGAGAGGATTCTAGACCTTACCTCTACAAGGCTTGCTCGTCCAGGAAAAAGAAAACCCGCGAACTCCAAGAAGAGATCCACAAGAAACAAACAGGTGAGTCACGAATCCGAAGACTCAGATTCTGACAGTTTGAGACACCACCCAATTACTACCATTTCCACTATGGAGGCAGCCATACAAGACCTAATGAGAGGCATGCAGGAACTTACTACTGAAGTACAGAACCTCAAAGCTGAAAATGCGCCCTTAAAACAACTCGTTTTGTTCAGGGATTCGGCATATGAAGAAAGTGCATCGGTGGGAGGCATTGTGGATGAATACGATGGTAACCCAAAGACCTTACGCCCTTTCCTGGACTCATGTCTGGTTCATTTCACCGTCAAACCTTACTACTTCTCTACACCCAGAGCTAGGTGGGATTCATGATTTCTCATCTATCCGGCAATGCACTGGCCTGGGCTACCCCTTTAGTGTCCGCTGGGGATCCGGTACTCGACAATTACGATGAATTTGTTTCTGCTCTCAAGGCCATGTTCGACCGCCCTGAACAGGTGTATACTGCTCAGGAAAAACTGCTGCAATTCTAGCAGGGAAACAAGGACATGCTAACATATGTTACCCATTTTAAACAATTGGCTAAAGATGCTAACTCGACCTCACAAGCCTATTTTACCTTGTTTAGACGCTGAACAAGCAAAGAAGTCAAGGATGAATTGGCCAGGGTAGCCCTTCCCACATCCTACCAGGCCTTCTTGGACCTGTCCTTACAGATCGATTTCAGGATACAAGAGAGAGAGGCAGAGAAGAAGAAGACACGGAACCCGCCACCCAAATCTCCGCCTAAATATATCAGTCCTAGGGAAAAAGAAACACCAACCCAAAGTCTGACTGAGCCAGAACCCATGCAGCTTGGATCCTTGAGAGGCCCCATCACTTCCCAGGAAAGGACTCGACAGATTAATAGCGGTCTCTGCATGTATTGTGCTTCAGACAAACATTTAGTGCGTAATTGCCATATTGCCCCTACACGACGCTCGGGGAAACGCCAGCTCCCGATCCTGAACGGAGCCCAGTTTCAGGAAAAAGAATCATTCCCCAACATTTCACTTAAACTGGACAGTTCTCTAAAAAATACCTTAGTGCTACTCCAAGTGAACCTTTCTACACCCAACAAGGAAATATCTTCCATCCTGGCCTTGGTGGACTGCAGTGCCATGGGTCTTTTCCTCAATGACGAATGGGCACAGAGACATCATATTCCTTGAGAAGCCAAGGAAGACTTCAAGGCAGTGGAAGGAATCGACAGAAGACCCCTATCTTCCGGACCCATAACTCAACAAACCTCCGAGCTCATATTCTCTATTCACAACCATCAAGAGTTGTTATGTTTTGACATAATCAAGGCAGCTCACTACCACATAGTGCTTGGCATGCCATGGTTGTGAAAACATAATCCATATATCAACTGGGCGGCTGGATCTTTGTTCTTGGGTTCTGGGTTTTGTCTCACTCATTGTCTATCCGGGAAACCTAAACAGTCCTCCGGAGTGAAGCTTCCTCATCCACAACACATCACAGTCTCTGCCATCACCCAGGTACCCGAGGTGTACCATCAATTTTCAGATGTATTCTCTTCTGCCATTGTTCAGTCACTATCTCCTCATCGCCCTGAAGATTGTGCTATTGACACAGAAGAGAATGCAGTCATTCCCTTCGGAAGGATGTTCATTCTGTCAGAGCCCGCGAAAGCTGCCCTACGCGAGTATCTAGATACCAACCTTTCCAATGGGACAATTCGTCCATCCAAGTCCCCAGCTGGAGCATCTCTCTTTTCATACCTAAAAAGGATACTAAGGAACTCCGTCCATGCCTGGACTACCGGGGCCTGAACAAATGCTCCTTAAAAGATAGATATCCCTTGCCACTCATTTCAGACATCCTGGAGGCGTTATGTGGAGCAGTGATCTTCACTAAGCTGGATTTGGGAGGAGCTTACCACCTGATTCGCATCAAGGAGGGCAATGAATGGAAGATGCCTTTTCGGACCCCCTGTGCCACTATGAATATCTGGTAATGCCATTTGGATTAGCAAACGCTCCTGCTGTATTCCAGCATTTTATGGACCTAGTATTTTCGGACATGCTGTTTCTATTCGTTATCGTCTACCTAGATGACATATTGATTTACTCACAAGACCCGTCCCTGCATCAGAAACATGTCTCTTCAGTCTTACAGCGGCTACGTGAACACCATCGGCTGGCCAAACCTGAGAAGTGTATCTTTCACGTATTTACAGTCAAATACTTAGGATTTGTTCTAAGCCCTCAAGGGGTAGCCATGGATCCAACCAAAGTCGAAGCAATCCTCTCTTGGCCGGCTCCAATCTCAGAGAAACAAGTGCAGTCATTCCTAGGACTAGCTAATTTCTACAGGAAATTCATCCCTACGTTCTCAGCTATTGTACAACCCATTGTCCATCTGCTAAAGAAAGATACCCCTTTTCAATGGACAGCAATCCAGGAAGCTGCCTTTCAGAAACTCAAACACCAGTTTATTAGTGAACCCATCCTGGCTGAACCGGACACCACTAAACCCTTCCTGGTAGAAACTGATGCTTCAGAATATGCAATTGGGGCAGTCCTCAAACAAGAATCTGAAGACGGACAGGAACACCCCATTGCCTATCTGTCACGAACACTACATCCTAGCGAAACTCATTACTCTGTCTTGGAGAAAGAACTACTCGCCATCAGACAAGCCTTCACAGACTGGCCGCATCTCCTTTTGGGCCCAAGTTATCCGGTAGTAGTAAGGACCGATCACCAGAACCTCCAGGTTCTACAGTGCATGGAATGCCGAAACAGTCGCCAAGCACGATGGGCCTATTTTTTTCCCCAATATCAGTTCAGCATTAAACCCGTTCCTGGTCCATCTAATGTAATAACAGATGCTCTCTCCAGAAGACAGGATTACATGAAAGAGGAAACACTAACCTTTCCAAAAATGTTTCCTGACAAGGTTTTCAAAGCACAGGCTAACTCGCTCTTAGAAACAATATGAGAAGAGACTGCAACTTCTGATATTTGGAAGGAGTACATTAAGGACAATCTCTGGGCTCTTTCTACCAAGGATGGATATCTTTTTAGGGACAAGAGTTTGGTGATCCCTACCCAGAAAATTCAAAGTAAGGTCATGCGTCTCTGCCATGACACATTTCATTCCGGGCACCGTGGAATCAAGGCCACCTACCAGACGATTAGAAGGAACTTCTGGTGGCCTAAAATGTGCTCTGACATATGCGCCTATATACAAGCCTGTTTAGTTTGCAACCAGAACAAGACCGACAACAGGAAGCCAGTGGGTCTGCTTCATCAACCTGATTTACCATCTCAACCCTGGGAAATCATTGCCACTGATTTCATTGTGGACCTTCCTCCTTCCAAAGGATTTACCACCATAATGGTCACTATAGACCTCTTTTCTCACATGGCCCACTTTACTCCTCTAACTAAACTACCTTCAGACCCTGAAATGGCTGGGATCTTTGTTACCCACATATTTCGGCTGCATGGACTACCTTCCAAAATCATCTCTGACCACGGGTCACAATACATTTCCAGGTTCTGGAAGAACCTCTGTCAACAGCTAGGTATTCAACGTGCCTTGTCATCAGGTTATCATCCACAAACTAATGGCATCACTGAGAGAGTAAACCAAACCCTTGAGCAGTATCTACTATGTTTCGCCTCTAAGGTACCGGATGATTGGCCATTCCTGATTCCTGTGGCTGAATTTGCTTACAACAATTCAGACCATTCCACGACAAAGACCAGTCCTTTTTTGTGTAACCAAGGGTTCCACCAATCAGTGTTACCCACACTCTTACCACAACCCATGTTACCTCCTTCAGTGGACGCTTGGATTGCACAACTGATCTCCATTCACAAGCAAGTGAAGGAACACCAAGAAAAGGCCAGGATGGACATGAAAAGGTTTGCGGATAGCAAAAGACGACTCGGGCCTTCCTATGCTGTTGGAGATAAAGTTTGGCTCTCATCTCGATATGTACCCACAGGGGAGTTGCTAGGTCTGGAAAAGACCCGGGGCTATGCTGATGTCGGAACTGTTGGGACTAGGGGCTAGCTAGTTTTTTGGCTGTAGCTCCTGAGATTCTATCCGGGGCTACAGCCAAAAGACCAGGGGCTATAGCCCCCTTAACTCCCCCCTAGCAACGCCCCTGTGTACCCAGGCATCTGAGACCCAACAAGCTGGCACCTCATTTTTATGGACCCTTCACGGTGATTGAAATCATCAATCTGCTTGCCTTCTGACTCCAATTGCCAGCCACCTGGAATAAAATCCACCCTGTTTTTCATACATCACTGCTGAAACCCTTCCACCACTTAACCAAGCCAATACCTCGGCCTCCCCCACTTCTTGTCGATAACCAAATCGAATTTGAGGTTTCTAGGGTCTGCGATTCTAGATACAGAAGAGGTTATCTCTAATATTTGGTAGAATGGAAGGGTTATCCCCCAAGTGAACGGACATGGGAACCAGTCTCCAATATGAATGCACCCCGTCTATTGCAACGTTTTCATCGGACTCATCCAGGCAAGCCGGGTGGACTGGAGTTTAGGAGGAGGCATGCTGTCACGAATCGGCGATATCGACCCTTTTGGTCTGCCTGGTCCCTCAGTCAATAACCATATACTCTGTTCCCTTTCAACATGGCCGACGCCACGAAACGGCACAGTCTAGTCTTTCTGTATTCATGCACATGTTCCTTGAAAAGAGACATGCCCCCGCGCTTCCGCGCGTCTCAACGCTCCGCTTGTCTGCACCTTCGCTCCGGCATGTTTTGTTCTAAGTTCCCAGTCCTTACCTTCGTGATCCCTGGTGTGCAGACTACTTTCCTTCGTGGTCTTCCTTCCTCTCTCTTTCCTTACCTCCGTATTGGGAGCCTCGAATCTTTTTCCTTCCAGTCCTGGTTCCGTCCCGGATCCTACCAGGAACATTGAACGCCTTCCTAGTCCTGGAGCTCCCGCGGCCGGAGTCAGAGACCAGAGCGTCCGTCGTAGCAAAGCAGACTGGATTCAGAGTATTCTAGACTCTACAAGGCTAGCTTGTCCAAGAAAAAGAAACCCACAAACTCCAAGAAGAGATCCACAAAAACAAACAGGTGAGTCACGAATCCAAAGACTCGGATTCTGACAAAACCAGTGGCACAGCTCTGGGCAACCCTCCAGACAATCAGTGTTCTGGTTGGACTTGTGTTGGTCAGTTGCTGTTTCCAGTCTGTGGCTAGGCACTTGTCAGGCGCTGGATATCTGGGCTTTGGGGTTTAGGCCTCTTCGAGATGTTAATGTTAAAGGACATTTGTACCGCGCACTATCATAACCGGAGTGGTCCCCTGGCGCTCAATGCTCTGTCTGTTTACAGTAGCCCGAGTGATGTACAATAGTGCAAGTTGTTGTGTTGGACATCTGCTTACCTTCACAGTAATGTGATAATATCGGCCTATGCACACCCATATTAATGCTACATACCTTGATTCATTCTTGTATGAAATATACATCAAATTGCAGTGATATTGTAAACAGATTTTTCTTAGTGTACTGAGGAACAATGCAATGTGATGCCACTTCCTGTTTTGTCAAGGGGTGAATGGTTGTGTGCCATCACTTCCCGTGATGCCACTTGGAGTGGGGTTCAAATGACATCAGTTCTTGTGATGTCATGAGATGTCAAGGGTCGTGTGATGTCACTTCTGCTACCCCTGCTATTTTGGTGAAATGACTTCCCTGGAGGTTAGTTAAATATGTATTTTTTTTCTGCACTGTATAGTTATTATAGTTTGTTTTTGATTTCTGGTTGAGGGTCAGTTCAGGAACATTATATTCATTCATTTGCTGACACTTTTCATTATTGATGAATGGAATGTTTATTTTTTTTGGTGTGTGTGATATTGGGCTAGTACAGGTTACTGATCAGTGCTACAGTTTTGTGTCAGACTGTTTGATGATAAATACTCGCTCATGTAGTTAGTCATTACTCTCTCGCGAGTCTTATCTCAACCCCTTAAGTGCCAAGGGCGAGGTATATCGTCCTTGGGATTACCTCCCTGTTGCCACACCTCCTGATAGAGGCCTAGCTCATGTCCGAAATGCAAAGTACAACTGCAGCCTCATTTTTTTACCATCAAGGAACTTTTTTGGGTTATAATACGGTTAAAGAAGAGACACTTTTAATTTAAGTTCTATTTTATGTGTACATGTTGCATGTACACATCAAATCAATTGTTTTTTGTTGTGTGGATATTTACAACACGAACAAAACAAGAAAATGTCCACTTTGTTGAAAAAGAAATTGCGGGACAAGCCACCTTTGTATGAGGGCAGCAGGGAGACATGGAGGCAGGGGGCAGCCAGGGAGAGAGCGTGATAAGGTTGGGATTGGGGGAGGGGCAAAGCATGGCAGAGGGAGGTGTGGGGAGGTGGAAATAGAGGAGAGGACATCATGAAGCAGGACCTGCAGGGAGTGGGGTCGGGCAGGACCCAAGGGGGACTGGGATGTTCCTTGCATAAAAGGAGGGAGTTGGGCGGGGAAAATGTGGCAGTGAGCATACAAGGGTTGCGTGTGAGAGTCCCCTGCAGCAGGGGAGCAGGACCAGGAAACTTAACTCCCTGCAGCATTAAAATTGGTCACGGGAAGTAAAGCTTTGGTAAAGAAAAAAGGCCTGCAGGAAATGACACTCCTGGGCTATAGTGCTACTTAATCTTCTCAGCTGCCACCTGTTTTATTTATTTATTTACTGGGCATTTGTAAGGCGCTTATTCATCAAGTAAACTGTGTTTCAGAGCGCCCACAGGGCAGCAGGGAGGGGAACAGGGAAATGGTGGGATAATGGTAAATGCAAAATACGGAAAAGAACAGCAGTCCTACTAGGCCCTGTGAACATTTGGATCGTGCAAGTGCAGAGAGAGAGACAAAGAGAGAGAGAGAAGGGAGAGGGTAGGAGGGTAAGTGCTGGGGATCCACATAGGGGTGAAGCGCTAGGGAGACCATAGCAAGGCAACCGATTAGTGTGGAAGTCAGTAGCGAGGCAGGCCAGTAAGTGCACCTGTGTATAGACCAGTTCTGGCACTCGATTAAAATGTGTTCATACAACACTGCGACAGGAGCCCTACGTGTGGTATGGATAACATGTATGGACATGCTCCACGTGCCTATTAGCCATGCACAGTGCTGTCCTCTACTAAAGTAGGAAACATTGACCACTAAATTACACCTTAGGAATGAAGACACCTGATTGGCTGATCCCAATCACTGGATGTGCGGTAGAGGGGCACTGTCAGGGCCAGTGGAAAGCTCAGCCCTTAGAGGGCAATACTGGGGTCTGCAACCTTTGGCTCTGCAGCTGTTTTGGGCTAGAATTCCCATCAGCCCTAGCCAACATAGTCAATGGTGAGGGATCATGGGAGTCATAGTCCAAAACATGTGGAGCGCTGTGTGATGCAGATTCCTTGCTTGGATGTTTGTAGTTGTGACAACAATAGTCAACAATCACGTTGGCTGGTGAAAAAATCATCCATTCTGCTGTTTCAATGGCAGTGCTTGTGGTGACTGGCCAGAAAACTAGACCTGTGCACTGTCTTACCACCGATCCTGGATGACAGACCAGTATCTGGGATTCTTCTGCCGCCATCCCGGCATAACCACCCCAGAGACATCCATATCGTAATGGAGCCAACATGCCAGCCCTGACTTTAGAAACTGCCAATCTCATCCATCGGTTTCTATTAAAAGGGGCCATACCGAGTTCTTATAACTTTCACATTGCAAGAGCCTGGCCCTAATCAAGTTCGTAGCACAAAGAAGGCAGTTCCATGTCAGTATCTCACCTGCAATATGACGGTATCAGGTAATATTAACCCCACCAACAATATCACTATATATGTATATATGGCCATGGGAAAAGGCCATAGGTGATATTATTAGTGTGGATAATTTATGGGGTTATTGGGACCGAGGATTGCGGTGGTGTCCCCCGCTCCATTAAAACAATTCTGAGTGTTGCGGGGGTGTCTCTGGCAGGTTCCATGACTTAATATTGCCGCAAAACTATGGCAATATTTTTCTGGGGATATTAACACATGGAACCAATATGATGTCGGGGTGCAATTTATTTCCTGACCCCTAAAATACTTTTCCCAAATATTCAGGCAGGACTGTCAACTACGATTCCAATCTTCAATCCTAGAATACTTGGGGAAAGTGTTTCATTTTAGTCACGGTACACATTTGGGGAAAGGTCACCCCCCGGCGACATTTTCCCTAACGAGATGCTCACTGCCTACCAAGAATACACACCCTGATGTTGTGTAATCATGGCGAGTTTCTGAGTGCGCAAGCGTGTGCGTGGCTGTGTTGCTGACCATGCACAAGACTGCTCTCAGAAACAGTGGTCGGAAATTTTTAAAATACATATCACCAGTGATGGCTCTTACATGCCCTTGGATGACAATGTCTACCAAGTTCCGTATGGGTTGAGGGCTGATCATAGCCCTCTACCCACATGTCTAAACTTGCCCAAAGCACAGCCATGTGCTGATTGCATAGCAAACACTTAGGCAAGGAGGTTGCGCTTGCAGACCCTTGTGCTCATCACAGCATGCCTCATCCTTGTCCCCCAGGCTCCCCCTTGAGACTCTGCGGCCCTGGCGGCAGACCCTTTTGCATGCAGGATGGAGAAGCACTCAGCTCCTTGCATTCAGGGTCTCGCTCGGTTAGTGATTCTGGGCCTTAATACATAACCCCCCCACTCCCCACACCCTCCCTCCTTCCCCCTTCCTCCCACTTCCCTGATCTCAAATGAGACATTGAAACCCCCATCACCTATCTCCTCCCCCCCTTCCCCTCCTTTCAAGTAAATTGTTCTGTATCACTGGTTTGTTTCTTGTTTGTAAATATGCTCCTTTCATTATTGTACCTTGTTGTCATACCGTAAAGCGCTTTGGCTTAAAGCGCTATATAAACTCAATAAACATAACGAGCATGTAGAGGTTTCTTTGCAACCTGATCACTCTAACAACAACAACAAAAGAAAACTAAAGGAAAAAACTAGCATATCTTGTCTGATACACGTTGTAAATTACTTTAAAGAAAATTGGTTTGACTACTTTGAAAACAGCTTTTTTCTCTATTTCATACCAGAAATCTTGAGGCCACATCCTGTCAAATACTGTCAAACAGCACTTATGCCTCACGCTCTGGCCTTTGCAGACAGGAGAATTAAAATGGCTTCTTGCATCCATTTCCAAATGGAAGGCGTCTTATGTAATGCGGCTAGCATTAGCCAAATCTAAAATATCCATATGTGTATCCAAGATGGTGAAATCTAAAATATCCCCATGATCATTGAAAGCAGCAAAAATGAATTTAAACAACATAGAACATTGGAAAAGCAGTCCCTTGCAAGCAGGGGTTGCGTTTGCAGAAACTAGTGTCGCAAAACTATAAAGCAATATTGGAAGCAGGACATCAGTAAAATAAAGGATTTAAGAGTCCTAGGAAATTCAGCTAAGAGCTCCCAGATAATCTCCATTGCTCTGTATTGCAGTCACTATCTATGAGTTTTAAAAGAACTATGTCATTCACAAGCGTTTAAGAAGTGGAAATTAAATTCTGTTCAATCTCTTTTGCAAAAACATTGCCTTAAAGGGAGCCTGGGGCTCGAAAATCTTCTGGGCTACTTTCCTAGGAACCGTCTAGGCCTCTGGCAATATAGAACATCAGAGGCGAATAATAATGCACGCAAAAAGTAGACGATCCCCAAGCTCTCTTCTTGCTACGCACCGAGGCTCGATATAGAAGTCTGAGCGGAAATGCAACAATTGTTGGTCATACAGCATGTGGTGTTTGGTAATCAGACACAACTGAAAATGTGCCCACCAGAAGGACCTATATATATAATAAGTTGTTGCATGTTTCAGGCATACATGCGCTTCATCAAGGCTCAAAATATGTTAAATGACGTTTCAAAGTCTGGATGCTTGCGGATCCTCGATGAGTTTTTAGCGGAATAATTATCAGGATCTTGAGTCGTACAGTCAGTCGCTGGAACTATGCAGAACTGCCTGCCTTTAAAGAAGAAACAATCCCCTTCCTACGCAGATTCAAGAAAAGAAGCAAGCTGTAACTCATGACTCTGATGAATTAGTGAAAAAGAAGGTGAAAAGGTGGGATCAATCAGCTGACATCAGGATTTAGGAGGTCTGAAACGGTCCAAGGAGCATGAAATACTTTATCTACCCTTGACAGAGGTAATATTGTATCTGAAAAAATGTCCCTCGGCTAAACTGAGAGACTGTTACCTGAAATTCAGGCTATATTGTCTACCAACGCTGGAGGTGCTGGGACCAAAACTGGGCATTCCGACGGAACTACGTCTGTGTAAATTGTGTGGCACAGTGCTGGAATCATTGGAGCATTTGATTCTGTCACGTCCGTCGACGTTGAACAAGAGGCTATTAACCTTCCAACCTTTGATTAATTCTTTCTCTGCGATCATAGTAAAAGACTGATGGCACAGACTTCTGACGACTGCCCACTTGCCGCTCACCTTCCTTGGTGATATTTATAGTGCTAATATTTGATGAAATCGAGGAGGAATTGTTGTCACCGAGGAGTTGATACCGTGATATAGTTCTGATATGAGCTTTTGTAATGAAATGATGGCTTACATTTGTAGTGTATATGTTTTAATGATGGTCTGATCATGTACTAATGCAACAGATGACATATGTGTCTTTATGGAGTGAATGTAATTGATGAATTTTGAGTGTAAAGTGGACAGACCCTGACAGCAATAGTTCCTTTGAAGTTAATCTTTCCTCAAAATTGTTTTTCAAATGGGTCATTTAATTTGAGTGTGGTGAGCATGTATTGTGTAAAAGTACTTTGTGTACTAAAAACACAATAAATTAAAAAAAATTAAAGTAAAAAAAATGAAGAAAAAGATGACGATCTAATGGGCAATTAATTAGCCAAAAGACACTGCACAGCTATATTAAACTACACCCATTCATTGAAGTAGCCAAAAATGAAGTCACCAGAGAACTTGCTATGACCACTTAACATTAAAAGCAAATAAAAGGAATGCTGATTTCATTTGTGTTCTTATTACCCCATACAATGGGGCTATAACAAAAATATCACGTGCCATGCTGGATTCCTCCCGCTTCGAAGGAATGCGATAAGATATCAAATTATTAGTAGCCAATTTATTAGTAGTCAAAGTGCCTTGGAAGAATGAAGGACTTGATGACAACTGCCTGGATTCCAACCTGTGACCTGTGGGTTGAAGACACACCTGGCGATGGTAGGCCTAATGGCTGGCGCTTGTGCACAGATGTCAGAAGCAAGCACTAACCTCACTGAGTTGGCATGATCCATCATCATAACGTTCTATCGAGATCTGGTTGGATCGTATTTTAGCAGTTGACTGGATGTGGGTCCTTCCCAAGTGTCTCTTAAGCTTTAGTTCTGGAATTCTAAAGCGATGAGCCGAATAGACCCAGAAGAGGTTACTTTTCTGGGCATCATCCCAGAACCAGTCCAAAGTCATCCCATTATCCGGGCTCTGGAATCATGCTTCTGGCACAGATGTTATCTGCGTACTGGGAGGATAGCTCAGCTTGGGAGGATAGCTCAGGGGCAACGTGCTCGCCTTGGAAGCAACACGACGCAGAGCAACACAGGTTCGATCCCCGTGTCCTTGCTTAAAAACCACTGGGTATTAGGTACGTAACAAATAACATATATATGTATATAATATATATACATATATATATATATGATACATTACTCACCGTAATCGTATTTCTGATGCTTGTATCTGCTTAGATTCACATTCTGTGCATAGGCCGACGTCTAGTGGAAGCTGCGGAGTATTACAGTTTGTTTTTTGAAACTCAAAAATGGGCGTCGACACAGGGCTTGCCAGTAATACTATCCCTAGTGTGACGTCCACTGTACCCATGATCCCTCACGCGTCTAGGACCCTCAGATTGTATTTTTTCTGACATGAGGTAGCATGAGGAGTAGCGTGAGTACAGATAATCCAAGCAGATAGAAAGATAAGACTACAAGCATCCATGTGCCTTCTCGCAGAGGGGAGGAAGGGTGGTTCGCAGGTGAATCTAAGCAGATATAAGCATCAGAAATACGATTATGGTGAGTAATGTATCCCTTCTGAGGCTTGTGGAATCTGCTTAGATCACATGCTGTGCATAGCAGTGTTAGAAGAAGGAGGTGGGATGTGAGAAGGGTCATGAGCAAATAAATGTCTTAGAACCGCTTGTCCCACTTGAGTATCTGTCTTGGAATGGGTGTCAATGCAGTAATGCTGAGTAAAAGTGTGAACAGAGCTCCAAGTAGCTGCTTTGCAAATGGTGTCAAGGGGTACATTTGCAATGAAAGCCAGAGTGGCCCCAATGCCTCTTGTAGAGTGGGCTCTTGGCGTGAAAGGCAGAGTTTTTTTAGAAAGGGAGTAACACAGCTGGATACAGTTAACAATCCACTTAGACATGGCACCTTTAGAGATGCCATCTCCCTCTCTGCCTGTAGCTACGGAGACAAACAGTTGGTCTGTTTTCCTTAGCGGTCTGGTCTTATTTACATAGTATAGGACCGCCCTACGCACATCTAGGGTGTCTAGTTTCACCTCAGTCGAGCTTTGTGTGTCTTGGAAGAAAGCCGGATGCTCCATGGACTGGTTCACGTGGAATTTAGAAATAAACTTAGGTGAAAACCTAGGGTGTGTACTAGGGGTGTCACGGTATTAGTTTTATGACGGTACGATAACCTTCTTGCCAAATGACGGTATATCATGGTTATCTCGGTATAGCAGGTGGAGTTAACTAATCTTAACAAATATTTTCTAAAAGGTCATAAATTGACAGATTTATCATCAAAAAACAAAACCAGGCACCCAGGGCCAGAATTGGGCTTTTCAACATACTTTCCACTGAAATGCCTTGCTTCCACCAAACACAAACACATGTGTGGAGAGGAGGGGGGGGGGGCTGCTGCAACTGGCAAAGCAAACTGAATAGCTTTTCTTAAGTGGTCATTTAGGCTTTATGCTCCCCCACTGGCTACTGGTGAAGATGAACATGTTGCCATCTTGATAACCTGCATGCCACCGATCAATGGAGGCTGATGGTAGTATACGCTTGTGCGCATATACACACACAGACACACACAGACACACACACACACACACACATGCACTCTCTTTACGTTACAGCCTTTAGTTTACTTGCGGGCCAAAAGGTGTTCAGTACTCACGGACATGTTACCCTTTGGTATGGCAGCAGGGAATACCCACAGAGATGAGTGAATTTCGCAGTGTGACTTATTATATGTAAATTCAATGATAGAACCAGGGAAATCCCCCATTGCCATATGTTTAGAGAACATTATCCATTATAAATATATAAACCCCAAAGCCGCCAACCCATTGTAAACCCTTTTCCTTCTTGGCACTGTATCTATTCTTCTATTGCTAACATATTGATTTTGTGTCAGGCACGTGTGGTTTATGGAATGGCATTAAAAACTGCTCCAACTGAAACTACTTGGCAGACGGCACATCCAACAGTGCAAGACCAAGACTGCGCAGCACTTGCTTACTGCAGCCTTTCCAAATCAGATTGAAAAGCACACTTTACGGTATGAACGGTATAACGGTATAAACAATGTGACGGTTATTATTGTTCAATTAAGTGGTTCACGGTATCTTTGACGGTATACCGTTATACCGTTACATCCCTAGTGTGTACGTAAAACCAGTTTATCTTTATGAACTGTAAAGAAAGGATCCTACACTGACAGAGCCTGAATTTTACTGACCCTTCTTATAGATGTAATAGCTACTAAGAAGGCCATCTTATAAGTCAGGTGTTTGAGACTGCTTTTATGCATGGGCTCGAAGGGGGGCCCCATGAGTTTAGATAGCACCACGTTAAGGTCCCATCCTGGTGGTGGGTTTGAAATTGGAGGGTGAAGTCTCTTTACTCCTTCCATGAAGGCTTTAACCACTGGTACTTTCCACCCCACGATACTTTGCTATGGGAGGTGGTGTATGCTGACAGAGCTGCCAGGTGTACTTTCAGCGAGTTAAAAACCAACCCTGTGTCTAGCAGGTGGAGCATGTATGTGACAATTGCGGAAGGAGTGCAATCAACCGGGTTGATTTGATTAGTCTGGCACCAGATAACTAATATTTTCGATTTGTCAAAGTAGCAGTGCCTCGTGTTTGGCTTCCTAGATTCTTTTAGGATGTCCATACATCTCTGTGGTAAATTGAGATGTCCAAACTCTATGACCTCAGGAGCCATGCTGCCAGGTTCATTGAGTTGGGTTGAGGATGCACTTTGTGACCCTGCTGCTGGGACAGTAGGTTGTACCAGCCCGGTAGTTTGATGGTACGCACACCGCTAGTCTGCGTAAGTGTGGGAACCACGGTTGTCTTGCCCACATGGGAGCAACTAGGACGAGCGTCATCGATTCTCTGTTCATCTTGTTGACCACCTTCCTGATGAGAGGTGTTGGTGGAAAAGCGTACGCAAACATCCCTGACCAGTTCATCCACAGGGCGTTCCCCTGGGAGTCTGGTTGGGGGAACCTGGATGCGGATCCTGGGCACTGTCTGTTTTCGCTTGTGGCAAATAGGTCTATAGTGGGGAAACCCCACTGAGAGAAGATATCTTCTACGATTTCTCTGTGTAGACACCATTCGTGTTCCTCTGGGAGGGGATCTCTGCTCAAAGCATGCGCCAGATAATTGAGATCCCCTGGAACATGTTGAGATGACAGGAAGATGTTCCGTCTGAGTGCCCATATCCAAATTTTTCTGGGCAAGCTTGGACAGATTTGGCGAACGAGTCCCCCCCTTGTTTGTTCAGGTAAAACATGGCTGTAGTGGTGTCCGTCAGGATCTGCACTGACAGGTTCAGCAGGTAGGGCTCGAACGCTTGAAGCGCTCTGAATACTGCCAGAAGCTCTAGCAGGTTAATATGATTCTTGGCCACTGAGTGAGACCAGAGACCCTGAGCTGTGTGGTGGAGATGGTGTCCTCCCCACCCTGTCAGGCATGCGTCTGTTGTGACTACCGCCTGTATCTCGGGATCATAAAAGGGTTTCCCCTTGGACAGATTCTCTTTTGTCCACCAGTGAAGGCTTTGTACAAGTGTTGGTGAAATAACCACTAGATAATCCCACTGACCACTTGCCTGAGACCACTGTTTCACCAACCATTCTTGCATGGGACGCATGCGCAGGCGCGCGTGGGGGACCAGTTAAATACATGACGGCATCGTGCCCAGCAAGCACATTGCTTTGCGTACCGTTATAAGGCGATCGGCCTGATATTGTGGAATTTGCAGCAGTATATTCTGAATTCTTTCCTCTGATGGAAAGGCCAACCCCTCTTGAGTGTTTAGGACAGCTTCTAGGAACTGTTTGGAGGTGCTTGGCACCAGACTTGACTTTTTCTCATTCATGGAGAAACCTAATTTCGAAGAGGAGGTTGATCGTTCTTTGAATGTTTGTTCTGAAAATTACTGGGGTTTTCCCCGTGATGAGCCAGTCGTCCAGGTAAGGGTACACTGGGATTGCCTCCCTGCGTAGGTGTGCTGCCGCCATCGCCAGTACCTTGGTGAATACCCCTGGAGCCTAGGCTATCCCGAAGGGCAGTATCTTGAACTGGTAGTGCCAACTGTCCACCTTGAAGCGCAAGTACTTTCTGTGCACTGGGAACATGGAAATATGAAAATAGGCATCTTTCATGTCCAATGTTGCCATGTAATCCGCCTTTTTTAGGAGGGGGATTACCTCTTGGAGAGTAGGCATGCAAACTTTTTGGGGCTTAACATACTTGTTTGCAGGCCGTAAATCCAATACTGGGCGCATTGTCAAATTTTATTTGGCACAGGAAGTAAATTGAATAAATACCCCTGTTTACCTGGTGTCCCGGGACGAGTTCTATCGCGTCCTTTGCTAGAAGATTGACAATCTCTTCGAAGAGGATCTTCTGGTGGTCCAATGAGTGTATTCTTTGTCGTGGAGGGTGGTTTCAGGGATGCTCTAACAGTTCTATGCAGTATCCTGTGGACACTGTGGACAGCACCCATCTGTCTGATGTGATCCCTTCCCAAGCTTGGATGAAGTTGGAACATCACTGTTTTGGTGGAGGCGTGCCGCCGCCTCTACTGGGGCTGCCTCTACCTTTACCACGTCCTCTCTTATTACCCCTGCCAAAACCCTGGATACACTGCTGGTTGGTGTTGTTCCATGGTGTACCCTGCCCCTAGGAACAGTTAGATCCTCTCTGGGAATTGTGTCCGTGTGGGTGACGAAAATTGCCATTCCCTCTTTGATTCGGTGGTTTGCTGGTTAATTGGCCCAGGGATTTGAGAGTCTCGTACTCATCCTTGGCATTTTTCTGCACGTCCTCTACCGCCTTTCCAAACAATAGATCCAGCTCCACCGGTTTATCTATGAACGATGCTTGGGTCTCGGGTTTGAACCCAGATTGCTGTAACTAAGCATGTCTTTTGATAACAGTGCTTTCTGCTATCAATCTGCCAGCGTTATCCACAGCATCAAAGGTTGCTTTTAAGATGCAACTGGACACGGCTCTCCCCTCTGATGCAACTCGTGCCAATTAGCTTTTTACGGGTTCTGGGGCGGAGTCTATGAGTGCCGTGACTTCTTCCCACTGGTGGCAGTTGTAACTCACCAGTCGGGTGGTGGAGTTGGCAATCCTTGCCTGGTAGGCGGAAGTGGAGGCTACCTTCCTACCCAAGCCATAAATCTTTTTGCTCTCCTTGTCGGGAGGAGCTTCGGACGATAACAGGGGTGTTCCCGCCCTCTTTCGGGTGTTCGTAACTACCAGGGAGTCCGGTTTCAGATGCCCCCTTAAGTACAGTGGGTCTGATTGGGCTGCCCTGAAAAGCTTTTCGATCCTGGGGTTTACTGCCCTGGTGAGGTTGGGATTTACAAGTGAAGGGTCTGTCCTCCTTTGTATCGATTTAAGGATAGGGATGGCCTGGGCAACAGGTCTCCTTTCTCCCACTAACTCTTTGGCAAAGTCCCTCTCTTCTTGTGCTCCCTGGGCGTCAATGTGTAAGTGTTCTTCCGCTCTGGACAAAACTTCATTCAAGTTTTGTCGACAGGGGAGTCGGTAACCGGGGGATCTTTGTCTACTGGGGAATCTACCCTGTAGGTTCCTGGGTCGTCCTCTTCCTCCTCTTGGTCCTCGTCATCCCCATAGTAGCCAGTCCCAGTTTGGTCTTCCAACATGCCCAAATCAGGTGTCAAGGATGGCACTCTGACAAGAGTGTCACAGGGCCCCCAGGTAGGTTTTGGGTGGCTGTGTTGATGTAAGGTGACAGATAAGTACACACAGAGCAGGAAACTCATCAAGAAAGAAAAGTAGGCAACTGTAGTTGTGAACAGAAAGGGGCAGGAAATACAAAGATACAAACAAACTGGATTCCCTCTTGGGGTGTATGCAGATATGGAAAAAAAGAGTGTTCCACGGACCTTTGGAAACTCCAGCCTTCTGCAGGGATTACTATTACAGAGGCCCACTCTGTCTGCTCATGGCTGGGAACAACAGCTGTGGGTGTCTGTTAAACAGAAAACGCGACAAGGGAAGGGGCAGAGGTTGCCTGCCGGAAACCAACAGTCAAGCTCTGTACAAAGGATTGACATAAGACACAAGAGAGACAAGAACAGAAATAACCAGGGACAAGGAAGTCTAAGAGAAATCTAGCAGAAGGGAATGAAGGAAGAAACAGTACATAGAAATGGGTAAACTAAAGGGGAGGACAGAGGAGTCAAGGAAGAGAAGCACAGGGATCAAGAACAAGGGGTTGCAAACAAGGAAGAGAGCAAGGGAGCCGCAGCCAGGAAAGAGGGGGGCTGCAAACAAGGAAGCAGGGCTGCAGTACCAAATGGTACAAGGTACAGAAAAACTGTAGTGGATTGCAGAGGATTGTAGTAGGCTGCTAGGCAGAGAGTCCAGAGGAGCAGGGATGATAGCTGTAGGCGGCAGACAGCAAGCCCAGAGGAGTAGGGCAGCAAGGAGCGAACCCAAAAGAACAGGGCGTAGAGGCAGAGAGACCCGAGGGTCAGGGCTGAAAGCAGAAGAGAGTAGCAGGCTGCAAGGCAGGGAGCCCAGCGGAGCAGAGCAGCAAAGAGCGAGCTCAGAGGAGCAGAGCAGCGAGGCAGGGAGCCCGGAAGGCTACGGCTGTAGGCAGCGGAGTGTAACAGGCTGCAAGGCAGGAAGCTCAGAGGAGCAGAGCAGCGAGGCAGGGAGCCTGGAAGGCTATGGCTGTAGGCAGCGGAGTGTAACAGGCTGCAAGGCAGGAAGCCCAGAGGAGCAGGGCTGTGAGGCAGGGAGCCCAAAAGGCCAGGGCTGTAGGCAGCAGGGTGTAGCAGGCTGCAAGGCAGGAAGCCCAGAGGAGCAGGGCTGTGAGGCAGGGAGCCCAAAAGGCTAGGGCTGTAGGCAGCGGGGTGTAGCAGGCTGCAAGGCAGGAAGCCCAGAGGAGCAGGGCTGTGAGGCAGGGAGCCCAAAAGGCCAGGGCTGTAGGCAGCAGGGTGTAGCAGGCTGCAAGGCAGGAAGCCCAGAGGAGCAGGGCTGTGAGGCAGGGAGCCCAAAAGGCTAGGGCTGTAGGCAGCAGGGTGTAGTAGGCTGCAAGGCAGGAAGCCCAGAAGAGCAGGGCTGTGAGGCTGTGAGCCCAAAAGGCTAGGGCTGTAGGCAGCAGGGTGTAGCAGGCTGCAAGGCAGGAAGCCCAGCGGAGCAGGGCTGTGAGGCAGGGAGCCCAAAAGGCTAGGGCTGTAGGCAGCAGGGTGTAGCAGGCTGCAAGGCAGGAAGCCCAGAAAGAGCACTGGAACAAAAGCAGGAAAATGCAGCAGCAGGAACAGCATACAAATTCGAGACAAAAGGCAAAAAGGGGCTGGGAGGACTCTTGATGCAAGAGACTGAGCTCCTGCAGGCAGCTGCTTAAATACTGCCGTGCCCTGTACTGAGGCAGGCTAATTGGCAGCACCTGGAGCAGCACACCTGAATACAATCTGCCTCCTCCCTCTCTGGTCCTGAGATGGTGGAAGCAGCACTGATCCCTAGGGCTTCTGGGGATTGTGGTTCCAATGCTGACGAATGGGAATGGCCAGGAATTGATAGCTGTAGCAAGGTGCATTGTGGTACATGTAGTTAGTTGAGTTATATAAGAAGGCACCAAAGTCACGCAAATGGGAATTAAGTACCAAAGTGTGAATAGGGGTTGTTCCAAGAGTATTCTGAAGATAAATTAATAACAAATAGCCCATGATGGTTGCCAATGTGTGTGCCCATGGCGCAGGCATGACATCAGGATCCTCACGAAAATGTGGAGCTTCATGATATTGAGTGTAGGGCTGTATGCAAAAAGGGTCCGAAAACCTTGTTGGTGCTTCAACCCGGGACTTCTTACTTGGGGGTATTGGGTCCCTAGAGCCTGAGGGTGATGCCCCGTCGGGGGTATATGAGAGGAAGTGCTCAGGATTCTTGGCATAGAAGTCTGCCAATGAAGACATCCTTGACATAACTCTGTCTATGTCGTCACTAGACCATTCTCTTGAGCTGGGAATGACCCTCTCCTGGGAGAGTTTCCCTGTTTTATCCTGACTGTACCTATTGGTTTGTGCAGGGGTCTTTAGGATGACAGAAGACTGAGACTTGTCTGTTTGTCTAGTAGACTGTGACCTTTCTGTCTGCTTCTAAGGTGTGGAAGAAGGCAGAGACGGCTTCTTTTGTTGTTTTTCCCCTTCATCATGGGTGGAAGAGTGTTTTCCCTGTTTTTTGGCCCCTTCTGAGCTTTTCGACCTCTGGCGTCCAGGTTTGGGGGTAGTGTCCCTATCTCTCACGTGTGGAGGTTGGGACTCGGGAACAGCCATTACGCGGTCTGCTGACGCCGACTCCTGGAGTGCGGCCTGGGGATAGAGGCTGGCTTCGTCTTCCGACGATTGAACCTCCGTTACCTTAGGGAGCGAGGCACTTTTGGCAACAGTGGATGACTGCCTGGAGTCATGCGGCGATCAAGAACGTCCAGAGGACACCGATTCGGTGGACCGTTCTCTGTGTGCCTCTTTCCGAGAACTCGACCGGTGCATCGAGTCTCGGTGGGACTTTGTGTGTTTGGTGGAAGTACTGTGGGTAGCGCTTGTGTCGCCGGGGGTTTTCCATATTGCCGCCCTGTCAGACGACCTTCCGAGCTCGGGGATTTGTGCTTGGCTGTATCTCGACGCCACGTTGCCCTCGCCGTCCGAAAGCACAGCGTCGCTGCCATCGCTGAAGGCGCCCTCCGCTGCCATGGCCTCTTGATGCCTGGCGTGGTGGGCCCAACGCTTGATCGAACGGTCCTTCAGTGTTTTCGGTTTAAACCTACTACACGCTCTGCAGTTCGCTTCGGGCTGGTCCCTCGGCAAGCAGAGGTTGCATGTGGCATGTCTGTCAACCCAAGGGTACTTGTGGTTGCACTTGGGGCAAAATTGGAAAGGGGTACCCTCCATACACACCCTGTGGCAGCGGGCTAATGAGTGTAGGAATATATAAGAATGTACCTATATATTTAAGAGTGTAGAGTATGTACCACCCCCCACTCTCCCTACTTGCAGGGCGGAGGCCAGAGGCCTTCCAAGGCCCGGGCCGAGGCCAGAGGCCTTCTGAGGCCCAAGTCCGTTGTGCAGCTCTCGACGGTCGATTTCTTCTCTGGGCCGGTGTAGAGCGTGGAAGTTCAGTGACTCGACGTTGGGGTGGAGAAATGGGGAAATATAATGATATTTTTGCAAAATTATGGCTAAGGCCAGGGAACTCCGCGGGATGCTTCCGACCAGTATGGTGGAAAAAAACAATCTGAGGGTACTAGACGCGTGAGGGATCATGGGTACAGTGGCCGTCACACTAAGGATAGTATTACTGGCACACCCTGTGTCGACGCCCATTTTCGAGTTTCGAAAAACAAACTGTAATACTCCGCAGCTTCCACTAGATGTCGGCCTATGCACAGCATGTGAATCTAAGCAGATACAAGCATCAGAAATATTATATATATATATACATATATATATATATATATATAGTGAATGCGACACGCCATACGATCACAGAAAGAACTAGCAACATTGTGACAAATGATATAATGAACTTGCAGGTGATTCAGTCCTTACTCTCCACTAAGCAACAGCACATTGTTAGATTGGTGCGACATCTTTAAACATTTTGGGTCCGACTGATGAAGACATTACTAGGAGTAACTCTGACTTACTACTGGAGAGAAGTGATCAGAATCACTAATCTGTCCCCAGGAGTCACACTGATTCACTCTGTGCGTCACATTTCTTCCAGGAGTAAGTGAATATCAGGTAAGAGTTACTCAAGATGACTTTGATAACGACATAGCGTTGCTCCAGGAGTAAATCAGGAGTAATTCACTTCATTACTACTGGTAACGTCTTTGTGATTCATGTCTATTGCATTGAATGTGGGAATTTGACATGTTTGATGGACCTAGTTCCATGAAGCCGTGCACCACCTACATAAAACATTTGAACAAACCGGGGGCCTTTCGAACAAGGGGGTCTGTCCATACCAAGGCATTGTGTTGTATGCAGGTCTGGTTGATATGGTGAAAGGTGTGCTAACATGTTTTTGACATATTTCTAATTCAAATTTTAACAACTGCTGGCAGCAAAAGAGAGAGAAAGTGTTATGATGCCTAAAATAAGAGAATTTTGATTAAGTGCTGGAGCCGGGATTAGAACCCAGCTCTCCCGATCCGAGGTCTGAACCTAAGGTCCTGCAAAGTCTTGCAACCATTGCGCAATGAGACACATATTCAATGTAACTCATCTTTGTCCGTGTAACATTTCAACCTCCCACCCCATGCAGAGTAACCAAAGAACCCCAGCCACAGAGACTGCTCTCCAGTATTTAGTGCGCAATAAAACATTCATTCATTATTTAACCCAGCCCAACCAGAGATGTCTCATCATCCTTCCACCAGCCCAAGTCCTCGCCATACCGGCATCCAATGCAGAAGCTTCAGGGTCTGGCAAGATGCGGTCCGAACATTGCAAACTGAGTATGTCCTTGGCTGCTTGATTTGGGACAACTCTGCAAGGTTTTTGCTGGCAAACCAGGGGAGAGACCATGACAATGGTGAGGAAATGAGAACAGCAGATGATAATTGGGACCTTCTGGGTAGCTTGGAAGCTGCAGGTCAATAGTTGATTACTAGATGTACGTTAAGCTATTCTAGGGGGTATCACTGTGCCTTTCTGCTACTTGGATTTTCCAGCCACTTTTGGTAAAGGTTGGGAGCTTTTGTGCCCCACCTTTTATGCCAAACCGAGCCTAGATCCCGAAAACATACAAGCATACAAGCTACGATCACAATATCAACTATGCGTCCAGTGTGGGAGCAGGGATACGAGGAAACGCCACCTTAGAATTGCCGGAAATGTTTTCTAAGAAGGATTTTTCAAAAAGGTTTTTTGTGAAAATGTTCCCTGGTCACCGGGTTGGCGATTGTTTTTTCCCTAAAAGCCTGCCCCCACATATTGTAGGATGGGTGTTAATTACTATTCTATCTCCAGTCCTAGAATATTTGGGTAAAGTGCTTGATTTTCATGGGAGAGCATATTTTGGTAAGTCTTTTGTGTCAGGCTAGAAAATGTTTGTACTCTGCAAAGGAATAGGGAAATCAGAACTGGCAAACCTGGCCTGCATTTAATTATGAAAAAGAACATCTTTAAATAACCACAACAGCGGCTGATTGGCCTCACAGGAGAAATACAAAACAAAAAAGAGGAGTTGAAAGCAAGAGCATTGTCAATGCACTGAAAGTGCATTTCCTTGACATACACACCCACCAGCGCCTTCTGCACGCATTATCCCCGGCGTTGAATCGCAAATGCATGTCCCCTTTGTGGTCGTCGAAACCTTGGCCACTGCGCTATGGAGGTGTGAAGGATGGGGTGTCTTTCAATCGTCAGTTCCATGTCACTGGCATCACAATAGTGCAATGCATTGACACATAAGCTAAAGTGGTCCTGTGTGACGCAGCTTCTGCTGTTTCGGCATCCTTGCAAAGTTAATGCTTAAAAATGTAAAAAACAAACAACACATTGTTGTGATGTTACTTGCTGGGTGGAATGTTAGAGTGTTGAATGGTTAACACTCCACAAAGAGTGTTGCTGTGGAATGTGTACTTATGTCTAAGGGTCCCAGAACAGCAGTTGGAAAGTAGCAGCTGTTTGAGCTGTGCTTAGCTGTGCTTAGCTGTGCTGGTGGTCCTTTCTGATATCATCTTAATAAACAAGTTTTGTTGCAACTTGACAGTGCGTGGTGTCATCAGCAGCTTAACACAAATTTAAAAAGATATAGAAAAATATAAATACATTGATTCACAAATGTAATTCCAGGATGCGTTCATGTTGCACAATGAGGTACTAGACAGTCTTCAAGCGGCAGAATCTGGTGAATGAATTACACATTAAAATCACTAAATGCAAATTAAAGTTACAATAGAGCAGGGTTGTCCAACACCAGGCCCGAGGGCTGGGCACCTGTATGATTTCCGGGTTTCCCCTCATTAATTATTCATGATCTTCATTTGCATACAATGATTCTAAATGTATGCACATTTGTTCTCATGAATATTAATGAGGGATATCCTGAAAGCCTGTCGTTCCTCGGGGCTTGGTACTAATTTATCGACATCTTAAGGATGAGCTGCCCTTGCCGGGATTTGAACCTGTGACCTTCACATCACAAACAGAATGCAGAAGCGAGCACTCAATATGCTGAGCATCTTACCGACTACCTCTACCTTAGTGGTGGATGTTTCCATTACCCACTAATGTGTCGTTTGCTATAATAAAAAAAATTAAAAAACACCACTGGTCAAAACCAGAGCTTGTGTAAAATGTAACAAAATTGATTAGCTCGACCATTTAGAATGTAAACGAAATAGGACTCTATCAATTTGCTTCACTCCCCCCCACGGAGAAATGGTCCCCCGCCTTGTGCACTGCTGCTGAAATGTTTGCTGTTTGTAATTTATAATGAATTAGTCAATTACTATTTTTAAATATTAATATGCTCCAGGCAACAGTCCTGCTACCAGAAGAAAAATCTTTATAAATATATGTTTCCCAAGAATTGGACGCGTAGCGCGTCTCTTGGGACCGCCGCGGTCAGTACAGGTTGTCATGAAAAAAAAGAGCATATATACCTGGGTTCATTAAGATGAGGGCAACTCGCAACACTGCAGAAGTTGATAGTTTTTTTTTCAATTTCCTGGCTCTGAAAAATGCGCTGTTCCTGAATTCGTGACGGGGGCCTGCGCGTGCGGCCCGGCATGCGCACTACTTTAGGCCTTGCATAGCATTCCCGTTAGTAATATATGACCGACTACCAGCACCCGCGTGAGTGCTCTGGAATAATTTCACCACTATGAGGACTTATAGGAAACTAGACGGCGAAACTCAATAAAATAAAAAAAATAAAAAGGAGTGAAGTGCACCTTTGTCCCTGTGGAACTGTTAGGAATGCATGTGGCTTATTGCCACTTCACATCGTCGCGGAACCAAAAGGAAACAAAAGTACAAGAGAATTTCAAATGACCCTCCTGGGCATTGCATACCCCCCTAGGTCTGTTCCGGACAAGCTCAGAGTACTGAACTGGAGCTGACCTTCTAGGGAACACTACTGGTGGGAGCGGGGTGTTTGGGTGCTGTGGCATGCGTGACTATGCCTCAAATGACTGCTTCTACGTCAGTGTTATCCCCGCTATAACTTTGCTAGCAACTGAAACAAACTCATGCAAAGGTGCTTTTCTTTAAATATACCTAGGTGCTGAAGGCAGCCCTAACCAACATGTAATCATTGTGTAGAACAATGCTTTTCTTTTATTACAGACATGAAAAAGCGCCTTTTCAGATTAAGCGCATGGTTTTTGTCAAGCAGCAGGGAGACACGTCCAGGCACTATGGAACCTTTGCTTTATTTCATTTATATATGCAGGAGGAACAATGCTCTTTTGATCACAAAAGAACATACAATAGATAAGAAATCAGATTTGATGGGAAGCAGTGAGCTTCTTACAATGGGGTGAGTTTGAGGGACATTCTGACCAGGTTGTGGAGGGGAGTAAATGGAACAGTCACCGGGACAATACATAAATGGACGCACAGAGAATAAGGACAACCAGCCCTGGACATTTTAAGTGCAGGTTGGCAGTACGGCCAGCTGCGCTCGGGGCGGGCCCATGATGGGTGAAGTGCTAGAGATGAGGCAGATGAAGTAGGGGACAGAAGCAGGGTGGAGGCGAGGGAAACGTGTTGGCTGGCAGGCAGATGAGAGGTAGGTTAAGAGGCTAGATGCAGCGTGCCCATCACACAGGTCAGTGCACAGAGCATCGGGCTGCCAATGTTCATGCTGCGTCCTTCCTGTATGCCGCTGTGAGTGGAGGGGGACATGGCACACATTCCATCGGGCGAGCCAAGCCAGGACTCAATGCCCGCGTGATAGAGGGAGGCAGGTCGATGGAAAGGTCAGAGGAGGACAAGCAAGTGGAGAGAAAGACAAGAACACAAGAGTTTCCACGCGGGTGGGCACGGTGCCTGCGGAGGGATCGAAGGCCAGGGCAGGAGGCTGCAGGGGGCTTGGGAAGGCTCAGGTCCCCCAGCATGACAATAGGGGTGCCAGTGGGAGGTACAGAGCTAATGCTTCCAGAGCTTCACCGTAATAGCCTAACTGTATGCTGACCTTTCGCTCAGCATCTGAGACCAATCTGAGCTGACAGCTCCTCTACCTGTGCCTCCAGAACTCTGCCCTCCTGGGGGGAAGCTGGGCAGATTTCCGATGCGTATTTGCTGTTCCACCTCATATTGGAGGGAAAGAGCTTACATGAACACAGTACCGATCCAATGTTTACTGCAGAGGCCCTTAAAAACACAAGCTCTCATTGGGTGCATCTCACAGACGTTTCAGAGCCGGGTTCTGTGTCTACAGACATTGTGTTCACGCCTGTGATTCATCCAGTGCAGACCTGGCAGGGAGAGACAAGTCGAGCCGGGAGTAGCGGATGAGGTGGAATGGTTAAGGGGGCAGTGGGAGGATGGTGAGGTGGGCAGCCCAGAGGGGGAGCAATAGAGTTGAGTGGAGCGATCAGTGATTGGTGAGGTGTTCTTTGGAGAGCAGTTTATTTGGGTCCTCCCTGAAGTGTAGGATGGAGGGGGGCCAGTCTTATCTTCGTTAGTAACATGCTTCCGAGACAGCCCACCTGGACACTGAAATGACATTCCATCGTCAAAAGCCTTTGGTAAGCCTGGACACTCTCAGATCTTGGGCCCCGACCATCAGGGTCTTTGGCCCCTTCTCAAGGGCAGATGTAAATATTTTAAGGCTGCCTGCACTTCCCCAGAACACCCCACATAATGAGCATTAGTAAACTTGCTACACACTCTTTAGAGTGTCCCGCAAACATGACTTGGCCATGCAGTGTATAGAACTCTATATCTTCAGCTGGCACGTCCCAGGTTTAAGAGAGGACTCGGCCATGTCTGCAATGAGTAGCTCACTGTACCTTGTTTTCGCATTTGTATTCTGGGACTTGTGTTGTTTCTTCTTCCTTTAGAAGTGGCCGTCTGAAATTCCCAGAATGCCAAGCACCCTACTGAAGGAACTGCTTTTTCATCACACAGGGCAAAACTGAAGGGTTGTGATAATATCACACCATGAACACCACAGACTATCCTCGAGGAAATCCCCAAGTTACAGTCAAAGCCCCAGACAAGGGCAATCATTCTCAGGGTGCCCCAATTTCTCCTAAATGCATCATAACATTATTCGATTTGGTCCACCCGTTTCATGTCTGCGGCAGCGTATATTGACCGGGCAGTGTGTCATGGAAGCCACATAGGTCAATTACAAACCGCATGTTTTGTGGTGTGGCACAGCCTCCTTTTTTAAGTATGTTCTAATGCCTGCACTTTCCCGCTACTGACTGCACTTTAGTATAATCTAGTGATGAAAAGGAGCCTGCGGAAGGCTTCCTGAGAACTCCTCAGGCATGGACAGCCAGCTAGAGGAATACTAGTCTCCATGATGCCAGCTGTAGATGGACTGTGCCCATGAGCCACACTCCAGGGTCACGGGTAAGATGTTGAAGGGCTCAAAGTTGTGCAGCCATCTCAGCCAGCCCACGCAGAGAGAGAGAGAGGGTTATTTTTTACATAACATAGCAACAGACTTAAAATATATATATCTCTACTGTTTTTTCCTTTGCTAAAAAAATGTTGATCAATTTGAATGCAACACATAAATAATAATAATAAAAAATAGCAAAAGCTACCTGTTTGGAAGGACAAAAAACAATGATGGCAGCAGTGTTGATTGACGTCACTCTAGTTTGGGTCTCTTCGCACGTGAGCTCGAGGTAAAACGGAGCCATCCTTATAGCTCAAAATAGGCGCGAGCCTTCATTAACTTGCCCACCTTTAAAGTGAATGCATACATTTCAACTACAAACTGTGGCTCTGCAGACGTTGGACTACAAATCCCATGATCCCTCACCTCTGACTATGCTGAATGAGGATGATGGGATTTGTAGTCCAAAACACCTGGGGAGAGAAAGGTTGCAGACCCGGGAACTTGCTTGGAGCGCTTTAGAAGAAGATAGACCTCATTTTTGTGTCATTATTATGAGGGTTAAATGAATAACAACAGCATATATTTTACAATATGTTTATGCCCTCTCCCCAAACCAGCCTTCCCAGAATATTTCAACTATACTGATGGTATTTAGTTAGAGCTGCATTGGTTGTTCACACACAGTGAAGCCTGTAGCTTTTGTGAGGGGTCAGAAATGTGAGTCGCACAACTTTTGGATGATTTTCAAAAAATGCCATTTTATTAAATCATACGTTTCAGCAAACGCCTCACTATCCCTACCCCGACAACAATTTCCCTGCCTATCAAAAACTAAAGGTTATCGGGCCCTCACGCTTGAGCATACAATACACAATAAAATCCCACAATTTGCAACACATATTAACACCAGCATTTCTCATACGTTCACAATCTCTCTTTGTAACCTGGGAGAGCTCCCGTTCGCCAGCTTTCAAGTTAAGTTCAAGTCCATTGTTCAGAACAAAGAAACAAGGACATCCGGTTTTAAAAAAAAGTTTCAATTCAGGTATTTGCTCCTTTGCCGTGTCACAAGAAAGTTCAATGTTCAACCAAAAGTGATAATTATGTTGTTCCTTTAGTAATAACTTCCACTTCATCAAATGGCATCAATGATGTTCTGGGCCACAGTGTTTTACCACAACTTAGAAATGTCAAAGAGGAAAGACAGTTCCTTGTCAGATTCACAAAAAACACAATGCTAGACAAGGGAAGAGAACGCAGCTTATTGGCAACACTCTTTGCATCCCCCATTATGTATTACAGT
The DNA here is from genome assembly GCF_040938575.1 of Ambystoma mexicanum. Lineage (NCBI taxonomy): Eukaryota > Metazoa > Chordata > Amphibia > Caudata > Ambystomatidae > Ambystoma > Ambystoma mexicanum. The sequence continues at coordinate 24,804,895 of NC_090936.1, forward strand.
TTATAACTTTGTCAGGATGACTACACAGCACCACTGCTTCTACTTGGGTAATTCTCATGCCAGATCAACTTTTGCTTGGATTCACTGTGCAGGTCTACTCTCCTGCCCCACAGAGTTCCACATTCAACTTTGAAGTTTCAAAACTACTGACAACCAAATGCTTAAATGCTTTTTCAATAGTTTACATCTTTGAGACTTGTAGCAAGTTTCCAGAAAAGACAGCATTCACATTAGAGCTCCTGAGCATCTTCATGTAGGCAAGGCACTCTTTCTCTGAATATTCACATTTCAGAGAGGCGGCCTCTTTGCCACGTGTCTTTTCTGTCCCATCAACCAATACTATGACTTCTATAGTTTGGTGCCGTCGAACAACGTTTCAACATAAAGACACAATCCTTCTTAGTGCATCTCAACATTTCTAAGTAAACCAGGCAACCCTTCCTCTGAGGCAGCCTTTTTGCCACACTTTCCTTTCTGCTGCGTCAACAACAAAAATGTTCATACAGATATAATTGCACCCTTTCCTTATGGCTTTGGCAATGTGAGTTACATCATCCTTTAAGGAACAATTACCATCAACAAGCTTCACCTTCTTATGGACTTGCATTCACCTCCTGGTTCCCTGCCAACTAAAGTAGCTTGACTGCATGACGTGTTGTTAGTCTCTTTTGGAGTTGAACACTCTGACCACCTCGTGGCTCGGGCAATGCTTGCACCACTCTTTGGGTTTGGGAAATACTCACTTCACTCTTGGCTTTGGTAATGTTTGTGTCATTCTTGGCTTAGGCAATGCTTGTCCTCTGAACTCACAATTAAGTATATTCAGTCACGAGACTTCAGTGTCACATTGTTTCTCTGGTTAGCCTTTAACTTGGAATCACTTTTAGACATATGCAACCATTCTCTCATTTGTATTCAAGAGTTTTAGCAATCAATGCTTTTCACTCTTGCGCAGTAATGCTGCGAGTGCCAGTTTTCTGACTTCGCATTGTCTGACAATTAACAGTCGCTTAAATATAGCTTTTAGTCGCACACAAGATCTTTTTCTTGGATACAATTTCTGCCTTTATTTGCACAAGGGATCAGAACACTCGGTAACACTCAGTGGCTTCTGTTTTCCTCGCTTCCTGTGCTGCGGGGCTTGGACTGCTTCAAGCCTCATCTGGACACACACCTCTCCTCGGTAAAGGTGTCTTCAGCCCGGCCATGCAGTCAAGGAGCTCCTCTCGCTCCTGGGACCCTTGGCTGCACAACACTCTCCAGCACAGCCTCCAGCATGCTTCCTGCTGCGCAATCTCTGCAATTAGGTTCACATGTGGAAAAGCAGTGTTTCTTCAGGCCTTGCGCTGTGCAACCTCTGCACTTCAGAGTTTGGGGAAACAGGACCCTCTCAGGATAGGCACCTGAAATCTTCTTGTTCAAAATCCCGGCGTCCCTTCGTCTCACCCACTTCCACTAAGGTTGACAACACTGTGGTCTGCTTCTGCTACTACTATGAGCACTCTGACTACAACTCTATCTGCTTCTCTTGCCATGCACCCGAGGTGGCCTTTCAAGCTTCTCTGCTTCCCTTAGAGGTGGATCACTCGGCTTAGCTGACTACTCTGGCAGAATGTATCTTCAGCCCTCTTCCTCATTCCAGTATTTAGGGGATTATGGGACTTGCAGTCCCAACTATTAGAATTAGGTTTTCTTGGCAGCCTTTTAATTTTAAAGGCAGATTTATTTATTTTATATACCTTTAAGGAAACATCACACAAGTTTCATTGAAAAGGACAAGGCAGCTCACTTAAGCCATTAGATATGTTTCCTGTCATAGTACCTTTGGGATAAAGGGGGATGTTTAACCTTGGAAGGCTCAAATGATCTTTCCTTCCTTGTGGCATTTAAAAATGTCACACCCGATTTACCCACGTCAAAAGGCTTAATGTGTGATTTTACCATATCATAATGACAATAAGCCATCACATGTCTTGGCATCTTTAAAAGGTTCTTCCTTTCCAAGGATAAATACTGTGTCTCATCTCACGGGAACTCCTCACCACCTGGGCTCGGCCTCCCCCCAGGTGATCCTCCCACAGTACACCACCCCCAAGGTCAGGAAGCATCTTCCTTTCCCTGGCCCACATGGTAGGACACTTCAGGCAGAGGTTTAGTGATGGTCCATAGGATTCATCACACTTTGTAGCGCTTTTCTGGTGTCTTCAATCTAATGCTGGGTGAGTGATGTGAACTGAAGTGAGATGATAGGAACGCAAATAAAGAGTGATGTAGGACAATGAGTGTTAGGAAGATTTCATATTTGAATGTAATTTTCCCTCCATGTGTCAACCCCCAAACTTTTTGCTGCTGTTTTACACCCTGATCTAACCTTTGCCAGAGAAGCGCAGCCCTCAGCCGCACTCCTCTGGGCTTTCACTCACTTTTTATGGGGAAACTGACATGCCCTTAAGACAGTCAGTACTGAGAGACTTCGTTTCCCTTAGTCCTTTCCTCATGTTGCAGCTTTTGTGCAACATATAACAAGAGTGCAATGCAACTTACTTTACCACACTCTTGGGTCTCTAGTCATTCCAAAGGCCCTAGAAACTCTCACTGGACTAATTATGAACTGTGCAGGTGTGTCACAGACAGTACTGGTGGTAGCTATCGTTTATCTTATGTTTTGAACCCTTTTTTGCCATATTATCCATGCTTACCGCGTTTGGCACGAATAGGTGGCCTGGCTCCAAAATGGCCTTGCCACGCGGTTCTTTGTCCTGTCCTTTGGCCATCTTGCCCCTTCACCTTCCCCAGGTCGAGCCGACCCGGGTCAGACCTTATTTGGTCATGCACTTTCCCGCGAAACCCAAAGCTTTCACAGGCTTCTTCATGCCTTGTTTGTGTGCCTCCAGGATGTGGGCTGGGATGTCTGTTCCCAATACACATCCTGGGTGCCAGAGAGTCTGGAGTGTCCTGAATGCCTGGAACCACCGTGGTCTGTGATTGGTCCACGTATGGAGTGAGTGTTTGTGAGCAGATCTCCCATTGGGTCCTCTCCGTTTTGGCGCAAAGTGAACTTTGGATAAGAGGAGGCTGAAAACACCACTACCATGTCGATCTCCTGAGTTCACACCGAACAAGGGATAAGGAGCCAAGTATCCTACAACAAGAAGCGAGTCGAGGAACCGCTGGTGACCCGCTGGAAGGTTTGGCAACCTGAGCCCGCTGTCGTCCTGAAAGACCCCTCTGCATCTGATCATCCAAGAAGGTTTGCGAAGGCGCTTTGACCCATTGGAATAGTGGGACCAACTATCCTCAGCACCTTCATCAAACCCTGCAAGTAAGCCTCTTCGGAAGTATCCCTGGGTCAACCAGTGGGCTGACCAGCTTACATGGGACGTTAGCTCTGTCACCGCCGCCGTTTTGGGGAAGCCCTCGAAACTTGGCCTACTGCTAGCTCTGTGTCCATGGCACCCTCACACCGAATTTCGTACACTTGGCATTCCCAGGTCTGAAGTGAGACGATTGCGCCCGGACCAGAGTAAACGCAGTTGCTGTGTTGCCCTGCTGTGGTAATGACCTGTGCACGTTCGCTGCATTTGTGACCCCCTCGACCCTGAATCCTGCTACCGCGGAATCTACACGGTGTTGAGACGTCCTGATTGTCGCATCCGAACCTGCCAGCAAAGTGAACTGAACTGGCGAAGTCTGGGTCTGCCTGCGTCTGTGACCGGTGAGTAGTCCATACCTCAACCGGTGGCCCCTAGCACAGGAGCCCATTTCTTTTCTACCGCTGTTGCGAAATAGCGGCTCCATCCCACACTCTCACCCTGCCTCTGCCCTCTAGTGGAGATCTTGCTTGAGTAGTGGGGACTTGTTCTTCATCACCTCATCCACCTTCCTGAACTGTCAGAGACCCTTGAAGAGACCCTATTTTGTCCACTGGCACCAGCACGTGCATGTACTATTGAGCATAAGGCTCCTCTCTTCGTAGGGCTTGGACTGCCTCCTAGTTAGGTGTATTTTTGATGTCCAACTGGGTCTAATGATTACTTGCACTGCCTGTTTTCCTCCCCATCTAGGTGGTCTACATATTTCGTGCTTCTAACTCCTTAGACCCCTCGGTCTTGTATACATACTGTATTGATTGTGATGTATTGGTTTACTTTAGTATTATTGTGATTCTTTGCTATGGTCGATGTTACAAAGGCCTTGTAATAAATGTGTCTATATTTTTGGATATAACACCTGTCTGGAGTAATTTGTAAGTGTCCTTGCTCTGTGTGCTCATTGAGGTCCTTCAGTCACCCTCAACCCTCTTGAGACCTAGTCTTCACTGCCGCCATCGCTACCCTGATTGGTCTGGCTTGTCCAGAAGTTACCTTGTTCCAAGAAAGTAGGCTGGCCTTCTGGACCTCTGCCCCTCCAGGTCAGAGTTCAGAAATCCATCTTAACAATGACTGAGGAGAGAAGATGAGGAGGGGATTGAGCAGGTCCTAATATGTACTCCACTAGTACACATTTCTCCTCCTCGCACCTGTTTTTTACTCCTCAGTCCTCATCTTCACTCCTCAATTTTCTTTCTAACATCTCACTTCTCCTCACTCCCTGGTCATAAGAATGAAAACTAATGAGTAAATGTGGAGTCTGAGGATTAAAGGCAAAAATGTCAGCTGCCATAAACCTATTCTCTCCTCCTCATTGCGCAGTCATCCTTTCACTTATTTCTGATTCTGAATGGACTGTCGTTTGCCTTCTCACAGCTTTGGCATTAGCTTGAGCAGGTCCCACTCCTTGACAGGGTTATGAATTATAAACTTTTCATCATTTACGACCAGACTATTTTGAAGCGGAATTATTTTACCCTCTAATTTTTTTTTTAAATAGCCATTAAAGTGATTTTTAGGGTGCAAAAGAAATAATTCCAATTCTCAATGTGGTTGGATATTAGGAGAGTAGATTTATTTCAAATTGATGCAAAAAGTTTTCTTTTTACATGAAAGTGTCTCATTAGATCTGGGAGTAATACTATTAGCGCTCTCTACCGTTGCTATGAGCCGCTCATGCGTTGGGGGACAGGCTATCAATTGTCCATTTTGGTCTTTTTTTGGGGCATAGCTTTACTCACTATCGTTGCATGTTGGGAGCATTTGCCTGGATTCTGGGAGTACCGGCGTTTGGTATGCTGCTCATCTGCGAGTCTATTCTGAACACCTGCAACTTCTCTGGCTGCAACAGAACTGCTTTAGTCCCCTTTGACAATAAACTATTTTTAATGCATTCAAATTCAATATATCTTTATCATTTCTGGTGCCATGCATGGAAACCTCTTGACCCTCAAAAACGACAGGTAGGAAAACCAGTTTTCTTCAGTGGTCACAAGGTTCTTCTTTTCATCTCCCAGCTGGTTACCTTTTGTTATCAGGGCCAGACGGCCTTCATTGCGGAGTTCATGCTGCCTTTCTTTGCTGGGATTGGATCACAGCATCTAATCACTTTTTAAAAATAATTTTTATTATTGTTTGGCTGTAAACAACAACCTTTCAATAAATACAATTTACAAATCAATTCATCAATACATTTTTTATAAAAATCATCTCATACAATTTTAAAAAAACAAGGTGTATACAGTCTTCCGGGTGCGTTCACTTTCTGAGATTAGTTCAAAATTACTTTTAAAACAATTCATTTAAGAAGCCAGTTGTTGCTAATCTAATTGACATTCGTTTTGCACCAAAAATCAGCAGCCATAATTCCTCGATATCAGTTATCGTCTGATCTTTAAAACAGTGTAAAAAATATTTACGACGTGCAACATACAGTACTGGACAATAGGCAATGACATGTTTCAGGGTTTCTTTAGTATTGCAATCTTTACAGAACCGGCAGATAATATATCTTTGGTATGCCAGAGATTGAGACGTAATCGAATATAGTCGTCTCTAAATTTTGGAGATGGATATTTTAGAATATATGATTCTGTACTTTAACCTCTTATGGCCAAATTGAGTTGAATTCCAGTCTCTAAAATGGGAACATTTTTCAAGCGTATATGTCCAGTCTCTTCGATACAGTGTGATTTTGGCCTGTACTGGATTATGGATTAGAGTGTCTAAAGAAATATCCGCATCAGTAATAATATATAAAGCTGTGTTTAGCCAATGCTTAGGGTATTGATGTTCAGAATATATTAAGTATTGGCCTAAAATACAAGAAATATCCATATATTGTAATGACAATATACACTTTCTTAAAAAGGCTATCAATTTCCATGCAACAGCACTAAATAGAGACAATAGTCCTAATTCGAATCGAAGCATTGCAATAGGTACACAGGTAGGAAGATTGAAAAGTGCGCGCCAATATTTGCCTTCCATACGGTCCCATAATATCCGGGGCAACATCGGCGCAGCTCCTGAGCCATACGTGATAATAGGTTTGACTTTCATAGAATAAAATGATAATAAATGATTACACGTGAACTTTCCAAACTTATATAATATAACCTTGGATTGAGAAATCAGGACCTGTAGTTTCGATTCAAGGTCCATTTGGTATTCATTATCATTATCATTCAAGATAATCATAATACCTAAATATCTATGTGATGGTGTAATAAGGATTTGATCACTTTTAATAGACCACTTAAATTGGGAATATTTAGAGGTTTTACGATTATGACACACCATAATTTGCGTTTTAGTTAAATTGATGGTCAAGGCATTTTCCAACGTGTACTCGGATAACCCATTAATCAGTCGTCGCAGTTCCGCCGCGGCTTTTGAGAGCAGAATAAGATCACCTGCATAGAGAATCCAAGGTATCTGCTCCTGGCCTAGTTTAGGGGCATCAGAATTAATGTTCTTGAATTTTTCACCCATACCCAGAATAAATAAGTTAAATATTGTGGCCGCCAGGATACACCCTTGCTTCAACCTTTGGTATGTTAAGAGAGGGGGGGTTAGCATCCCATCGAGGGTTAGGCGAACATAAACTGACGTATTTTCATGAAAAATAGCAATAAGTTTGACCAGTGAATAAGGGCAGCCCATTAGCAACAATTTATGCAGCATTAAGTTGCGATCTATAGAATCAAATGCCTCTTTGAAGTCTACAAAAGCAATGAAAAGAGATTGCTTTTGCTGGCAGCAGAGGGCCTTGATTGAGGTCAGAGTGACGATATTTATAGCCGTTCCCTTGCCGGCAACAAATCCCGTTTGAAACCTATCTCGCATGTTTGATGAATTAATCCATTGGTGAAGGTCTCTTAAAATTAGGGAAGCAAAGATTTTCCCCGGGACATCCAGTAGGGCGATAGGACTATAATTGGTAGGATCGTGTCTATCGCCCTTTTTATAAATGGGTACAATTAATGAAGTGCACCACGAGCTTGGGATCTTTTGGGTGATTAGAACTTGCGAGAATATTTCAAACAGGATTGGTGCCCATAGATCTGGAAACTCCTTCAACATAACATTGGAAAGCCCATCCCGGCCCGGGGCTCGCGACCTACTGGCCTTATGAATATAGTAAAGAATATCATCAATTGTGAAGGCTATTGAGAAAGGGCCCTCTAGTTTTACAGGAGATATACAGTGATCAGAAGAGAATGATGCATAAAGTTGTGAAAAATGAGATTGCCATACTGACGGAGCAACATCATTAATCTGTATCTGACACTGAGAAGTTTTATATGTTTCCGTTATTAAGGACCAACATCCTGCAGAGTTTTTTGTTAAAACTTTGGCCAACATAGCTTCACCATCTTTTCGAAATATGGTAGATCGTTATGTTCTTCTCCAATTCCTATATTGGGTCTTAATAGCTTTAAGAGCCACCCAACGCTGGTCGACTGGTAAAGACTGTGCCAATTTCTTTTTTTTCCGGAATAGTGTTTTCCCGTTCTGCATATTTAGGTCATAAGAGTGAGATGTGACAGAAGAACTTATTTGCTTTGTTGATCCAGCAAACTGATACATTAGTTTTGTGTAATCATAATCACAGCTCATGGCATTTCTCGGGCTCGTACAGGTGGTTTTGAGAGGATCCGTGCAATGCAATAGCTTAGATCTAGATCACCGTAATCGATTTCAAGCACAATTTACCTGGGTCGTACCTTCCATAGTCATAGGCATCGATAGGGGAGTAATCTCATGACCACTAGAACTAAATGTCCAATTGAGATTCAGCATGTTGTGATCGCTGTCCGAGGTCACCAAAACCTGAAACCCCTTCAAGAGATGGAATAGTGACCGACTAACATAGATAAAATCGATGATAGCCATAAGTTACCCCTCTTCCAAGTCGGGTGAGGGGGACAATACACAGGAAAGGAGCCATTCACCATCAGCATGTCTTTTGATTGGATAAACATATTCCAACATCGAAAGCGTTCATCAGAGGATACTTTGAATTTATTTAAACAATGTAGGTTCAGATCCCCTGCTAAAATTATATGACACTGCTTAGGATGTTGATATATTTTCTCCTATAAGTACTCTAAAGTTCTCAGATATGAGTTAGTTGAAAGAGCTGCAGGGTTCCAATACGTATTAATTATAAAATAGGGGGTTTCAGCGATAGTCAATTGAACAAGTTGAATATATGGAGTCAGGGCTTCATATGTGATAATTGACATAGCCAGGGATGTTTTCAACAACAACAACAACAATCCAGACATAGGGCAACCCTTAGTAGCAGATATTGCAGGATTTAGGATATAGTGATAGCCATCCCAGGACGGACAATGTGAGAGCCATGTTTCCTGAAGTAGGATAATATCATAATCTCTTAATTTGGTAGCTTCAACAGAAAAAAGATGTCTAAAACCTCTCGTGTTCCAACTCAATAACGAAGATTTTTGGGAGATGATTTATGCTTGTGAAGTAGAACACCGACATTTGCACTGCTGTTTACTTTGTAAACTGCTAGGGTCGAAATTAAAAGAGTCGCTTACTAATAGTTGCTCAACCTTACACGGGTCAGACTTAGAGATGACTCTTAGATGGTCAGTCGAGAGTTCGAATCCCATATCCCATAGCACTGGACGGGCAGCCCATAGAGTATTTAAAACTACTCTTGAGCTCAGCCAGAGACTTGCTATGGAGAGATCATGACTAAATGAGAATTCAAGTTGCTCAATGTCACCAGAATTAATATCCTCCAGGGCATAAGTGTCACCAAGGATGGCCAATACGCTAGAGCGATTCAAATCGTAAGAAGGGAACGGTAAAGGTTTGCATTTGATGATTAAAGAGTGGAGATTATTATTTACATCAAATTTTTTTTTTGCTTGATTTGTTTACTATTGGTATTAATAACAGGCGCACGTGGGGGGCCCACCCTTTCAAAAGAAGAGGACAAAATTTGATTTTGGATGGAAGTAGCAGTAGGTAAAGGCAGTATCAATAGACTATCATCACCTAGGGCCTCACATCTGCCCGGAATAGGATGGTATTTTAGCATATATTGTTCAATGGTTGAGGTTATAATATAGTCTAAGGCAGGGGGCGCAGATGTAGAGTTGCATTGATCCATTTTATTAGAGGCCATCAAGGAAGAGGGGGGTAACGGCTGAAGTACAACCTTTGAGGTAGGAAACTGCTGCGGTTGAGGCTGCCTAACTTCTTGCAACATTGTAAGGCAACCATCTTTCAAATTATGAACATCAGAGATGTTGGTTTCTAATAGTGGAGGATTAGAGATTTTAGCATTCAGAAGAGATCTATCTCTTTGCGCAACTCAGCACGCTTCAAGCGCAAGCCAGCAATCGCAAAATCATTTATTTTTGGTATATTGGGTTGATCCTGTGGGCTATCCAAAACCACAGGCTTCTTCTCGATCAGAGCCACAATATCATCCAAGGGAGAATGATTCACCGGATTTCTCACAGTGAATGACTCCCTTGACTTTCTTTCGGCGGTGAGGTTAGCATATTTATTCTGAACTACTTCAGCTGCCATAGTAATTTTATTTTTAGCGGGTAACTTCAACCCCTTAAAAAATGATTTTGCAATAGATGATGGGATCAGTTGTTTAGACCGATTTTTAGTTTTTTTTCTCATAGGGTTCGTATTAGTCGACGTAATTTGTTTAGAATGGGCAGTACCCGCAAAAAATGTAAATAGTTCCTTGGGTGACTGAAGACCAGTCTCCATCACATTAGGAGGTAAAGAGCTAGGTAACGGACACTCAGGCGCATGACTCTGAGCAGAAGAACATACTTCTTGTATTATTTGCGGGAAGAAAGGGAGAACAGTCGAAGAGGCGGCGGCCAGATTAGCTGCAGTTAATTGGAGTTTGTCAAATGGGGAAAGGGAAGTATCCTTAGTTGCTTTCTGCAGCAATAAATTTGCTAGAGGCAACTGTTGTTTTTCAGGTAAAGTAGGGATAATTTCCTTAGTTGATTTCCGTTGTTGCAGGATCAACTGCGATTGCCATCTGGTTAATTTTATAAGTTGTTTATCTTACATTTGAAGTTTTTCATTTAAAGTTTCAAATAATTTAAATAACGAAGATATGGCCAAATTCATCGCGTGTAAGGTAGTTTTAACCAATATCGCAGAAGACAGTGACACAGCAGATGGTGGGGAAGAGGAGGGAATAGAGGACTGAGTGGCAGCATTCGGGATAGTTTGGGGCTGTCAAGGTGTAGGAGGAAACTGACATATGTTTCTCATCATCTGAGTAAATGTGAGAGATTTCAGGTAGCTCATAATTGGTCCCAGAAGCCACATTGTCATCAATAAAAGATGAATTAGAATGAAGTTCAATTATGGCCTGGTCCCTTATGGACACATCGGCCAATGCTGCGGATGTGGGTTTAGAGGATATGGCTGGCATAGATGAGATACATGGAGCAGATAGGGTTACAGGGCGTTTTAAACCTGGTATAATAGGGGGGTTGCTCAAAGGGACCATGTTATACACTTGAGGCAGCATTGTAACTAATTGCGTTGAGGCTTGATTGTTATTAACACATGGTAATTTTTTCGAACTAATAATGGGAGCCAACAAAGTAGCCGGTAGCTCAGGGCCCGCTTTAGGCTGTAAAGGTATCTCACTAGCTTTCAGCATTGTTACATTAGAGATAAAACACACAGAATTATGAGAAGCTAAAGCTGTACGTTTGTCAGTAACGGCATAATTGGAAGAAAGAACATTATTAAATACCTTCTTATCTTTACTCATGGTGGAAAGCATCTGTTGGATATCATGAGAAACTACTGTGGGTTTGTTTCTGTCAATTTTTGGGACTCGTGAACATGAGGTGGCACGCGGTCGCGGCATGCTTCCCATTTGCTTTCTTTTCTGATTAGCAGGAGGAGGAGAGGGCGGAACAGACTCCAGCTTGTTTGACGTCAAAAAATACTAGTGACGGCGCATTTAAGGCACAGCTAATAAACAATTATTTTAAAATTGCAGTTATAATATTATAAAATCAGCTACCGTCTAAAAAGAATAAGTGACACTGCCTACTGCACGGCTGCACAGCAAACAGCCAACAGTCACTTAGGAATCACTTGTGAAGCAGGAGCTGAAGCGCGTTCACAAGGTAGTTGTAGGAACGCTGGGAAAATGGGCGGGTGCAGGAGAAGCCAATACACTCTGCAAAGAAAAGCAATAGATTAGCCGTACACGGCGTAGAAAAGTTCAAAAGTTCATTCGAAACGTTGAGAAAAGTTCATCACAGGCGCAGGGGGCGGGGCATACCTTTCGCTCCAAGGCACGTCACACGGTCGCAGTCGCTGAAGCGAAGACCAAAAAGCCAAGGAAACCGGCAGCACAACAGCCCACAACAGCCAACAGTCACTTAGGAATCACTTGTGAAGCGCACGCTGAAGCGCGTTTCACAAGGTAGTTGTAGGAACGCTGGGAAAATGGGCGGGTGCAGGAGGAGCCAATACACTCATTCACTCCAAGGCACGTCACACGGTCGCAGTCGCTGAAGTGAAGACCAAAAAGCCAAGGAAACCGGCAGCACAACAGCCCACAACAGCCAACAGTCACTTAGGAATCACTTTAAGATCCTCTGTAAGTCTTCTTGGAAATATGTGGAAGTACATGGTTATATAAGTCAGGGAAGGATGTCCTACTAAAGACAGAATCCATCTCAGTTAACTGATGCACGTGAAAACCAGATGGAATCGCTACCAAAAAATATCTATGACATTTGGGCAACCTGCACTTGGCGAGTTCAAATCCCAAGGCAGGGAAGATTTATCCTTTCGTCCTTCTGATTGCACAGTCAAGTACCATTCACAATGGGGGAGATGACCGATGCTATTACAGTGCTTAGAAGCTTGAGGAGCGAGAGAGTTGGGGTGGGATTAAAAACATTGAGAAATGGATGGGTTCGGCGGGACACTAGCAGACTTCTAGAGGCCGAGTAGGTGTTTTGGGTAAGGACAGATAATGAAAGAGCATTGGTAACCCCCAACCAATGCTTAGAGCTTCCCCCTTCTGCTTTGTGAGCATCACAGCCTCGTGAAAATGGTTGAAGACCTTCACTTCAAACTGGGTTTGTAGTACAACCGGGAACTCGCAAGTAGCAACATAATGGGCCTTTTCACAGGCGGTAACCCCAACGTGCAACTGGCGGATTGCTGCCGGACCCGTAATATTGTAAAGGAGCATGACTTCCTGGTGCCACTGGCTCATTACGAGTCCAACGGGCCGGAAAGTCAGGCGCCGGCCAATTGTAAGTCCCCATTCCCATAGAATCCTAGTGGGGACACGGAAGCACTGGCACCATTAGCAGCAGTGCTGGTGCTCCCCTGAAGAGTCTGCCTACCGGAGCCGCAACACTCCGCATGGTCAGAACTGTTGGGCACAGCTGCCACAGCAGGCAGACTCAGTTTGCCAATCCAGAAACAAGGGTGCCGGTGAGCTTACCGGCACCCTTGTTTCCGGACCGGCGAACTCGTAATGAAGCCCAATGACTTCCACTTCTCTCTAAGTGAAGGTATTGCCTGGTTGCCATGACAACTAATACATTTAAACTCCTACAATCATTTCAAGTGTTGCAGTCCATAGAAATCCTTCAATGGATGATGAAAACCATTGACAGGACAATCAATTCTGTTGTGTCTCGAACACAAAGGGAACCGGACAGGTCTAGCTCCTTTCTCTGTAATTGTATTCCCTCTTCCAGAAGTGAGGTGAGACAAACTCTGCCATCCACTTCTTTAAAGGCTGACTGCTTATCTTTCTCCTCGAGTTCCAAAATTGCAACCTAATATCTCAGGAAATAAAGCTTATTTCCCTTCTCCGGTGGAATCCTGCATCCCTACCCTGAGGTAAAGGGAACCAGTATAACTTTCCGAAATGTCCAACCTCTTATTTCCAAAGCCAATGTCCATTGGGTCGCACACGTGCTGTGCTCGGTGGATCCTGCTGTATTGACTTGGGTGGATCTTGTGGGGATCCACTTACTTTACTGTGTGTGCTTTTTCTAAGATAATTCTGTGTGTCTTCTGAATTTGCATGCCCCCACTTACCCCCCCCCCATATTTCCTATTAACAGGTAGACCATTACTCCTGGCCACTCAACCACAGAGATCCAAATTCACTCAACTGCTTTGCTTCCTTACGACTTGTGCTCAATAATGAAATATGGTACTGACCATTAGCTTTAAAAGCATACAGCCATTGGACAATAACATTTCTGATTCAGTTCAAAGCAGTAGAAAGAAAACCTCCAGTAAACGTTGATTCCCCCTAAAGCATAGCCCAAAGGGTGTCAAACCTTTCTGTAGATGGGTGCTGCCTCTTCATTACTGCAAATACCCGTACACATGACATCTTGCCGTAAAAGTCCAGGTGTAAGTGGACCTCCCCTTACATAACTGCAGCATGGTATTATTGTACATGGAATGCATTTCAAGGTTTGACTGGGAGGAAAGGTGGTTTCGCCACTAGGTTTTTGGGCCTAGAGTCGTCGGGACCAGTAGACCAGGGTTCTAATCCCAGTTGTAGTATTTGATCAAAATCGTTCGATGTTTGAGATGTTTTCTGTAAAGTGCTCCTTTACACTAGGTCTGTGACATAGGAAAGGCCAACAAGCATTGGCAAAGCAAACAGGTTTGCCATTGAAATAAGCCAACATGTTCCCCCTAGCCAGACATGTTCCAAATTGAAACGTGTATATGTTACAATTTCCTGCACATCATCCTGCTACAGTTAAGCTGTTACTAGTACTCTTTACTTTTCTATTCAAAAGAAAAAAACGAAATCAATCACCTTGTCCTACTGTTTATGCTAGATGACACTTTATTCCACATACAAATTCGTTGGCTTTGACAATAATTGTTCTTACTCACAGCAGTCAGTACCAGCAGTCAGCACCAGCAGATGCAAAAATATGAGAACATTTTTCAATCCATCTTTATTATTAGGGAATTTGAGCCAAATAATTTGAATCCATAAACATGTTAAAACGAGTACAGGAGGATAGCTCAAGGGCAACACGTTTGTCTTGGAAGCAAGACAAGCCAGAGCAACACTGGTTAGAATCCTGGTCCCGTGCTTGCAGACTGGTCTTAGATATTAAGTGTGTTATAAAAGATTACTTGAAAAACTGCCTCATACAAAAAGAATAAATAGTATCAAACCAAATAAACAACCAATAAAATCTTTCCTCAACATTGTGCATTCCCTCTGCTGCCGAATGCCATCCAGAAGCGTGGCTTGAACCTGAGAGCGGGTAATCTAACGCACCATTGACCCACCTCGCCTTTGCTTCTCGCAGCACCGGGAAAAGACAGCATACCCAGAGGGGTTAGTAGCAAAGTGTGTGACGGATTCAACTTCTCCCAGCCCACATCCATGTGAACAATCAGCCAATTCAAGGCCCTTCCGAACTCCCACCTGGATATTCAACATGAATTGCCCCATGTGGGCACAGCTAGTCATGAACACACGCTTAGTAAGGCTTTCCAAATATTTTTCCCTCAGGACCGAAGAATTATCCTTTTTAATGAATTTGGGCTTCAACCAGCATTCTTCCAGACCAAGGCGCATCAACTCTCCTCTTTTCAAATCTCAGTGATTTTGTGGAGCTGCCCATGCTCAGTTTCCTGACATCGTCCTTATACATTAAAGCTTTGGTGCCAACCCAAATCCCATGCCATTCCCTTCACCTCTACATCGACGCAAAATATAGGCCATTGCACATGGCCTTCACATTATAGATTGCCCCAATTTTCCCCCAGGATTCTAACAAACTCAATGGTATCATTGGCTGGCACGGCTACTGGAAGCCTTACAGTACTGAGCTTCATATCTGGTTGGAAGAAAAATGGAAGGCAAAATAATCGGAAAGGCCCCCTTTCCACAAGATTCACACCTCCCAGTTAGAATAAACCCCTCTTTTGGTACCCTGGTATTTTTTTACTACAAACTACAATTTTTTACAACTGATTTTTTACAGATTTATTTATGCAATATGCAGAGGGGGGGTTTAATCCCCCCCTCCCATTGTTGGTGCATCAGTCTTCCCGGAGAGCCCCTACCTTTGCTATGATGATTAAGATTGCATGGGAGAGGTGCCAATACGCAACTTTGCCTCATCCTCTTGCTATATTCGTAACAGGTGGTAATTCTCCATTGCTTTCGCGCTGCTAGGCAGTAGTATAATCCCAACAAAAATACCAGAGTACTGTGATAAGAGGGTCCCGCCACATGCGCCTCCAGAATTTCACACAATCTCTCCTGGTTTACATTATCAAAGGCCTAACCTCAGGTCAACCAGAGCAGAAGACAGTGCTTCACTGGGCACAATTCTTCCCTGAAGTCTCCATGAATAATGAGAACCCCCCTTCTTCCTCTTACCACTCTTTCAGACTTTGCAAGAGACCCTTATCCATTGTTTCGACTGCTGCATTAACTGGGGAGGTCATGTCTGTAACAATCCAGGTGCGCTCTGGGGCCCTTTTGGAACAGTGGGAATTGCCTTCCATTCCACCAAGATGATGAGATTTGTGTCCTCTGTTATAAGGGCCTTATACATATGGTATAAGTATAGCTGCCAGGGGAGGATGCTGGAATGATCTAGATGCACCATAGCCATGTCCAGACCCTGGGCTTTATCTGCCTTCTGGGGCAGGATTCCCTATCCAGCTCCCCAACTTTAATCGAGGAAACCCTGTATAGTCATGTTTTATTTTCTCGTAGATACCTCCCTCTTTACATCAGAAGATACACTGACGTGGCCTACCCGTGACTCTTGGGGCACAGTAGCTTCTATGCATGCTTGTCCAGTGATAACTCCTCTACTAATTAAACCTCCTTGACAGCCATTGTCTTTTCTAAATATTCCCATATCAGACACCTAACGTATCCTCTTCTTTCCTTCATCCACTTTTGAGGTCTGTCCTTAATGGTCCAGATTGTCCCTGGAACACTGAGATGGGCATAATGAAGAGAACCCAGCTTCTATTCTCCCCCTACTCTAGTGCAAGCTGCACCTTGTGTGGTAGGGGAAAGTCATCCCAAAAGCCATCTATCAAAACCTTCTGCCACCTCTGCATCACTGGAGCTCGCTGGAAGGATTTCCTGGATATCTTCCCCTCCTCTCGCAACTCACTCGCTCTCTCCTAGCTTCTTCAAGGAGAGCCACACCTTGAGGTCTATAGCTCGGGCATTCCCCCCCACTCGAAGATTCAGAGGGTGAAGCAAAGAGGGCTATGATTCCCTTGTTGACCCTCACATACCACCACTGATTCATAGAGATCTGGACATAGTCTATAACCGAGGCTCACCCACACCTGGAGAGTGTGTGGGCTCCCAGGCCCCTCTGGATCGGTCACTAAGCCAACACAGGGCTGTCCAGAAATCCCCCTGAAACAAGACATCCCCCATCACCTCCTGCTTTCTATTTCATGCAGAAGATTTGGGGCAGCCAAATGATTCTTCCTCTGTCCCCCGTTAACTCTACCTCAGAACCTCTAAGAAGGACAAAGTATATTCAAGTAGACATTTGTGTTCTGAGCACCCCCCTTTATCAAAACTAAATCTATAAACAGGATTCTGATTGGGGGCAAATGTATTGCAAATGAACAGGTGTGATGCTATCAGGTAGCGTGACCTTTTAAACCCATCACCTCTGCACTTTGCTCTCCATCAGTAACCTATGGGAGGGAAAGGGCCCACTTAGCTAAGACATCTTATTACACCAGAAGCAGCTCCTAGAACAATTCATTTTTGTATACTTTGGATTCTTCAATAATTCCATACATTTTAACATTCTTAAGATTCCATATCACACCTAAAATGTCTCCCACATAATTGACCTTATTGTCATCCACTTTCATCAATCATTCCCAACAGCTTCCTTAAATAATTCCATATATCAAAGAAACTGGGAAAATATACAATGTCTTTTCTAAGCTTTTGGCCAGGCAGTTTATAGTTAAATGTACGGCTCAGCTTGACCATTTGGTTGGTAGGGTTACATTGTGTTGTTTCCCTGCAGGTGCCAATCTGACCCTTACCTGCGCACTATTACAGGAGATCACTATCATTTCCCCTACGCTCTGTGGACCCTACACCACCCCATATCCACAGCTTTTCCCAGAGTCCATGTCTATCTACACTGACGAAAGCTGCAGACTAAATCATTCACCAGAGTGCTCCCTAATCTTAGTTGACTGGAAAATAAGAAACCCCAGGTCCAGCAGATACGCAGGGATCCACATCAGTTTCATCCCAGGGCAAAATGTGATTTGCAGCTGGACAATGTTTTAAGTCAGTCAAAGACCTTTGGAAAACTTTTTTTGCAGGGACGTCAAACAAGACAATACGCCTATCGTTTCTTGTGTCTTATCTCAGGCCTTTTTAACAAATGGGAGTTAACATACTGGATTTCCAAGAGCCAGGAATTTGTCTTAGATTACCGACAACATGGGGGCACTGTTGAGCAGCCAGCAAGATGGCCACTTAGCTTTAACGCTCAGTGGCCCATTAGCTCCAAATCCGCCTCAATCAGCGGTTCTACAAACTTATTGGTGCTGAGACCCTGAGCACTCTGCTGCCCGCCGCCTCTACATCATCCTGCCCTGTTTTGGGGCGAAATCGGAGCTTTGGGGCTGTTTTACCGCCGGCTGAGGCCTCCGGGACGCGCTAATCCTCCGCTGCCCACCCCCCCCCCATCGCCCTCCGAGGGATCACTTCACAGCGGCGGCCGGCTGCTTGGCTTCCCCATCTGCCGGCGTGGCGTGCGGCCGCCTGAGGCACGGAGGTTCCTCCCCTCTCCGCCCTCCCGCCCTTGACTTCACCTCTGTATGCAGCTGAGAGGCGCTGCTCTTCGCGCCCCCCCTCTCCCTGCAGGGGTGCGCCTCGGATCGCGGCCTGTCAGCGCGCCTTCTCCCGCCGGCCTGCTCCTGATCGTGGGCGGCGGTGATGGCGCCGGCCCCCGGACGGGCGAATTCGCTCCAAATATAGCGGGGGCTGCTGGAGTGGCCCCCCGCACAGATAACATTCTGTCATCCCCGCCCTGCGACTCCGCTGCCGAAGTTGCTGGGACCGTGCCGGAGCCTCCTCGCCATCTTGCTCCTGTAATTGACTGGGCCCCCGCTCCTGGATCTACAGCTACAGGTGGGAGGCCTGCCACCACCCGGATGGTCCTCTGCACTTTGCCCCGCAGTGTCCCGAGGTGAGGAGGTTGGGGGAGCGGTTCGCAGCGCACTAAGCCCATCTGTGTCTCCCTGATCCTCGGGCTGCGCCTGTCCCGTTCCACTAGGGATAGTGGCCCCCACGCACACCAGCCTCCCCTGCGACCGCTCACCTGATGTTGGCGCCACCCCGGGTGCTCCACCACTCTCCTCTCCCCTGTTTGCGCACATACTTGCTGAGCCCTGGGTGCACCAGGCGCCCCTGACTATGCTGCCCTCCATTATTGGCTCCCTCTGACTGGGCCTCCTGGCTCGGAGGCGGGCGCCGCAGGATACGGATCCTCCCAGGCCGTACTGCCGCTGGAACACCTTGCTTCCCTCACAGAGTGGGCCCACCGCCCTAAAGCACGCCTGGTGGGAGTGCTCCTAGCTCCTGCCTCCTAGGCAGTTGCCGACTCATCGCCGATTAAGGGCCTAGTCCCTCTACGAACCCCTTGGGCCCCATTGCTGTCTTTCTACAACAAAGTCTCTGCTTACTCAAAGTGCCCTCAAAGATGTCCGGCAAAGCACGTGGGGCCAACAAGGCTGGGGCAATGGACAAGTTCGCCAAATCGCTTGCCAAGCAAGACCAGGCTGGGGCTGCCCTCCTTCAAGACGACCCGGATGCATCCTCATGTTCTCCTCAGCCGGACCTCACGACAATCATGGAGTCTATGGCCAAAGACTTTGCGTCATTTCATGAAAAATTAGATGACATTAACGCCAATGTAGCCTCACTACGTACCAAATTGGATCAGCATGGCACTAGGCTGGTGGAGGCCGAGACCAGAATCGGGGCCACTGAGGATGAGGTACACATGCTCCAGAATACGGTCTCTGACTTGGTACGAGATATGAAGCCGGTCAAGGCGAAGTGCGATGATTTAGAGTCCAGATCCCGCAGGAATAATATCCGTATTGTGGGGGTTCCTGAGGCAGCCCTCAAAGGCAAAATGGAATTTGCAGTCGAGACCCTTCTGAGAGACCTCCTGGGTGATCCTCAACTCTCCCCTTTCTTTACTATTGAGCGCGCTCATCGCTCACCAGCCCCATGCCCCAAGCCGGGCGACTTCCCCAGACCAATCATAGCCAAGGTTCTCAGCTTCAGAGATAGAGACCACATCCTACGGCTGGCCCGAGAAAAAGGGGAACTGAGACTTGAATCCCAAGAGGAAGGTGGAATACGCCATGTTGTTCCCTGCAAGGCTGAAGCTCACCCAACGTAATAAACTGTACTTTTTCACAGTCCCTGAGGAGGCTGTGAAATGTATTGAGGCCCATATGCCTGTCCCAGGCCCTTAAGGTGACCCTGCGGATGAGGGTTGAGCCGGCCTGCCATGCACCCGTTATTTGAATCATTGTGGTACTATTACCACGCCTGGCATTTGTATTTTCTTGCAATCTCATGTGTTCTCTCCCTCGCATATTCACCTATTGTCGTAACTCATTGTGAAGTTTCATGAAGCACAACATGGGTCACAGCTGTATGGATTACGGTATATTGTACCTCTAATGAGATCCTCCATTCCTATAACCCCTACTTGCCGTACCCCGCCATGCTGTCTCCTCTAAAACTTAACTTGGTCACCGCTGTACTTTATTTGGTCTACTCCACCGTTCAATTATTTTAAGCGGGCTCACGGCAGCAGCTTCCCCCGCTGCAGTTCCAATGCCGAGTTTGGCTTGTTTTGTTCATTGGTTGCTCCCCTGTTTGGTGTGGGGGCTGGCCCAGCCCCGTTGGGTTTGGCACAAAATCCATGAGAGTTTGGGTGGGTTTTCGGGCACTGCTATGTTGGGGGAGGCAGTGAGGGAGGGGGGAGGTGTTGTTGGGGGATGTTTTAATTACAAAAATGGTGAGATAATGGTAGTTTTTGGTGTGACACATCTGGTCACTGTACTGTTGGCCGGCACTTGTTCAACAAAATATGACACACACTACTCGGATCCACCCTAAATTGTTACTGAATGGCCATTAGGCTAATGTCTTGGAACATCAGAGGGCTCAGCAACTACACAAAGGCACGCACGGTCACGGCATACGTCCAGAGGCACGGGGTCAAAATACTTCTCTTACAAGAAACACATGCTCTTGCATAATTGTGGTCCTCTCTAGCCCCGGCATGGGGCCCCAATAAATACTACACTGTGTTCTCCTCACAATCCAGAGGGGTCCTAACCCTGATTTACAAATCCCTGGAGTTCTCCCTTCGCACCAGCCATATAGATGTCCAGGGCAGATATGTGATCCTCCACTGTTTCCTTGCTAACACAGAATGCCTCCTGGTCAACACATATGCCCCATGCATTGATGTACCTGATTTTTTCGACCACATCCTTGACATCCTCCTTGGCTATGTTGGGGTTCCCATCATCTGGGGGGGGGAGACATGAATCTCATTCTGACTCCGACCTGGACAGATCCAGTGTTGCACCCAGAATATTGTCCAGAGCCGCTCGCCGCCTCCATGAACACATGCTCACTGCTGGTCTGGTAGATGCCTGGAGAGTACTCCACCCAATGTCGAAAGAGTTTACATTTTACTCCTCCGTACATGACAGTCATTCCAGGATTGATCTTTTCCTTCTCTCCACCGGGCTCATGGGCAAAACAGTTACCACACAGATTCTGCCTCGCACACTCTCCGATCACTCCCCGATCACGTTGGACATCGCCCTGCACCCGGCCCTCCCCCAGCACTCTCACTGGCGGTTTAAGTCAGACGCATTGCACGATATAGTCTTTAAGGCTGACATCCTTGCAGACATCACCTCGTTTTTTGATAGTAACAAACGCCACGACACAACGGATGGGGTGAGATGGGAGGCCTTTAAGGTTTTCATCAGGGGCATGTGTATCTCCAGGGAGGCTGGGGTCCTGAAGGACATTAGAAACTCTCTGCGCCGCTCTGAGTCCAGACTTGGGGAGCTAGAGCACAAATATGCGACCATCCCCTCTCCGCCCAAACTGGCACAGATCAGAGCTGAACTAGACCAGTTCGAGTCCTTCGCCCACAACGAGATAAAATACCTTGCCCGCCCCATTGCGGCCCGTAAATATGGTGAAGGGCCGAGGGAGGTAGAGCTCAGATTGATAGTATCATTGACAATGACGGAGTGCGACATTGGTCTGACCGGCCCATTCTTGAGACCTTTGCAGATTTCTATGCAACCCTGTATGCCCAGCAACCAGAGCACAACCCGCAGGATCTGGACGACCTCTTAGACTGCATTCCTATGTCCCTTATATCTCTAGCCACCAAAGAACGATTAGATACTCCCTTCACCCTTGACGAGATCACCGTTGTCATCTCTGTCCTCCCTAAGGGTAAAGCCCCCGGACCTGATGGCCTGACCGCTGAGTTCTATCAGGAGCACGTTGCCCTCCTTGCTCCACGTCTTCACGAGGTCTGGGAGGAGTCGATGCGTCTCACTGCCCTCCCCCGGTCCCTGTGTGAGGCCGTCATTACTGTACTCCCTAAGCCGGATAAGCCTCTGGATGAGTGTGGCTCTTATAGACCTCTATCCCTCATCAACACCGATACCAAAATCTTCGCCAAAATCATAGCAAATAGGTTCCTCCCCATCATGAAATATCTGATTCACCCAGACCAGAGCAGCTTTGTCCCTGCCCGTTCCACTGCCTTAAACATTCAGCGATTATTTAACGTCATCTCTAGAATTGACCCACAGGCCGACGCTGTGGCCGTGACACTGGACGCCCAAAAAGCGTTCGACATGGTCTTGTGGCAATATCTGTGGGCGGTGCTGGAGAAGACGGGAATAGGTCCATACATGATGTCCTGCATTAGACTGCTATACAGTAACCCCGTGGCCAGAGTCCTGGTTAGCTCTCACCTGTCGGCTCCCTTCTCCCTACACAGAGGGACACGACAGGGGTGCCCGTTTTCTCCCTTGTTATTTGCGATGGCCATTGAGCCCATGGCTGATAGTGTACGAAACAACCACGTGCGCAAAGGGATTTGCCTGCGGGATACTCCCGAAATTATATCACTGTACGCCGATGATGTGCTTTTATATATTAGGGACCCCTCAGTCCACCTCGACCCGATCATGCGTGAAATTATCAAAATTGGCACATTCTCGGGCTTCACCATAAATTACTCCAAATCAGATATCTTCCCCCTTACTCCTGCAACCTCCCAACCTGCATGCAAATTCCCTCTCAAATGGGCACCTGAGGGCATCAAATACTTAGGGGTCCAGGTATCCCTCTCTAAATCCTCCTTATTGTCCGATAACTATGGGGCGGCCGCACAATATACTAACACCTAGATGGAGAGATGGCGAAACCTCCCCCTTTCACTATAAGGGAGACTGTCCCTAATAAAAATGATAATCGTTCCAAAACTTCTGTACATATTTGCTAATGTTCCACTTTGGCCAGGAAAACAGTACTTTGCGGACTTGCACGCGGGCTGCGCCCGTTTTCTTTGGCATTCGGGGGCCGTGCGCAGAAAGTGGCATCATATGACCCTCCCTTACGAGAGGGGTGGCTTCTGTGCACCTGATCTCACCCAGGACTGGATAGCCGCCCAGGCCCAGCATGCTACATACTGGTACCATCATCAGGAACCCCCCCCCCACATGTTAAACTTGAAATCCTGGCGACCGAGGAGGTGAATGTCATGTCCTTGATCCTTTTTCACTCGTACCGATCGCGGGCCCCGGCTGACCCAGTGGCCTCCACTATAAGGGCGTGGCGGCAGATTCTGTCGCCTGGTTCTGGCTCCCCTCCGTATTACAAATTGCTTCCCCTCTGGGCTTTCCCTAGCCTCACCCCCACACAGGATAAACTCCTCATGCGTCACTGGTCGGACCTGGGATATAGATCATTCTCCGACCTGTTCCCCGATGGGAAATTCATCACCCCAGATACATGGAGGCCAGGGCACTCCAGCTCCTCACTGGAGCTGCTGCAATACTTCCGAGTTAGGGCAGCAGTCCAGGACATGTGGCCGTCGTATCCGGATGAACCACCTGAGTCCCCGAGGTCTGCTATATTGCCAATTCCGCTGGTGGTAGGGGCCTTGTATCCTCCTTGTATAAAATGTTGATGGCGCGTGCTGTTGAACTCCCCCCACACGGCTCGGGATGCCTGGAGCCGGGACCTGGGATTAGACATCACGGATGATATGTGGACCAAAATGTGCATGCATACTCGCAAGGTTTCTCTTAACGCCAGAGTTAGGTGTATTCAATACAAGCTACTCAATCGCCTGTACTACACCCCCTACGCGATTGGGAAATTTGCCCGAGATCAGTCCCACCCCTGTCAGAGATGTAATTCTGACGAAGCGGACCACGCACACATGTTCTGGTCCTGTGGGGCGCAGGCCCCATTCTGGAACGCGGTGCTTGATACCCTCTCCGAAATAGTAGGGTTCTGTGTGGATCCTGAACCTTTGGCTCTTTTGTTTGGGCTCTGGGAGAGGGCTGAGGCGAAACGGGAGGCTACATTTCTGAATGTGGCGGCGATTGTGGCTAAGAAATGCATTCTGCAATGCTGGAAGCGCAGATCCCCCCTTCCCTAGAAATGTGGCTAAAGGCCTTCACCTGGACGCAATCCTGTGAAGAAGATTACATTAACATGTTGCCTAGTAATGATCGCCCTAAAAACGTATGGACAGAGTTTTGTAGTTACTTGAACCGCAGGGTGGACCTGGAGGTATTGTCATCCCCTCCTTCTCCTGATCAGGGGGCGGATCACTCTACATGATAAATGCTTCTATTGTAATCAATCGCTGTCAGGATTGCATGTGACCTTCTGTGGAACTTGTGCTGTATCATTCACGCTTCAACATGAAATGTATGTCATTGTTATAACTTGTACTCTACCAGCTGCTACTTCTTGCCAAAAAAGAAAAGTTTTTAAAAAAAGATTACCGACAACATTAAACCCCTGATTTAAAACTTTAGTCCAGGTGCTGGGTAAAGCTTTCAGTGATAGGTGTGAGATATCAGCAATGAGGTGCAGACACAAGGTTGTATTATTTTCAAAAAATGAAATAGAAATGGGTTGGAAAAACGCCTCAGTTGCCCCATTCTGCAGAGGAGTTTCCCTGCCTCAAAACTAAAACTGAGGGTCTCACACGGTCAAGTAGTCAGTAACTTAAAAGCCGCCCTTGTGTCCAAACATTCTAAGCTGACCCTCACACTAGAAACAAAACAACAAAGGGTGCAAGGACATGTCTTTGATTGGATATTAGCAAAAGGTGTTCACAATCAAAAATAAATGGATAGATCCCACAAAAGTAACTTCCAAGTAGGAAAAATCCATGGATCCAGAGGTTGGTTCCCTTCCCCTGGACTTTAGGCAGGATGGCAAAAGTGTCTTCGTCCAACAGTTGCTTTTGTGTCTTTCAATTGATCTCACAATGTTCTTGTTCAAATAATGAATTCCTTAGCAATCTTCCTTTCATTTGGTCAAAAAACAAATTCCTCAAGCCCCGCCGTCCCTGTTATCTAATCTCTAGTTCCCACACCTGCTGCCCTAGTACCCCCTTAACTACCCCCCTCCCTCACATATTTTTCTATTACTTTATTCAGCTGTAACCTTTTTGCAAAAACTCTGCGAAAAAAGGCCTGACGAGATAACAACGCTGTACCGTTTCAATGAAAATTTAAATCCAATCAAAAAAGGGAAAATAATGCAAATTAGAAATAAACCAATAAGCAAAGTAGAAATCATCCAGCCCATTGTTTTAATACCATGACCTCACAGAAGGATATAAAAAATTGCGTCCCTTACATTGAGATGAAGCTGATTGGTCCAGTGTCCGATGACTTTGTATTCTGCAGTTTTGTTGTTGATCTGGTACTGGTAGATATCATAGCGCCCGGGCGCATCTCCATTTTCATTGAACACGACCGGCGTTCCAGCGCTGCCTGCAAAGAGAGGAGAAGAGGGGGAATTAGAGCAGGGGGGCTGGAGACAGCATGACGACACAGGAAGAGCATCTGCCAACATGACGAGTTCTGCAGATGAGAGGAGTCAAGAACGAGGCAGGTCGCTTGGCTTAAGCGCATCTCATCCGCTGAAAATCTGCAATGACAACATTCGTTGCTCCAGTAATATCATATCCTCTGGTCTCGGGAGGATAGCTCAGGGGCAACGTGCTCGCCTTGGAAGCAGGACCACACGGAGCAACGCAGGTTCGATCCCTGGATTCGCGCTTAGAAACCTCTGGGTATTAGGCGCGTTATAAATAAGCTATCATATCAGTAAATATAAAAGAAAATGCATCTTACTGTACTGCTTAACCCCTTATCTGCCAGGCTATTATGCAAGTCTATGCAAAAAGGACGAACATACTCGTCCTTGGTACTTAAAGGTGTAGCAGTCATGTGCGCACTGAGTCACAGGAGGATCAGGTATGGCAAATGTGTGATCACTGTACAACCCTAAGCACACTGAAACCGAAAATTGCATTTGGAAGCACACATGCGGGTGGTCAACGTGCAGCATAAGCTGTGTTTAGCCGTGATGGGTCTACAGTGCAGTGCCTGTGATTGCAGGTGTTCAGTTCTGAAGAGCCATATTCTGGGGTAATGGCGTAAACATATGTTGAATGCCACAGCACAGCAGATATGCGACTCGTCCCGCAAATGCCCTTTATTGATGTCATTGCTAATTTTATAGATGGGGAAGGGGTTGAGCAAAGAGTAAGCTCCCGCAAGCTGCCCTCAGGTTTCAGGGATCGTCTTATTTATTAATCGGACAGTCAAAAACCTGACTGGGCCTCATCAATGATACTCTACACAACATGGACAAAGCAGACCCCGGCTGACTTATCCTCCTCAAAGCGCTCTGCTGCCTTCAACGCCATTGACTATGAAGCCCTCCTCAACATCCTGGTCATGTGCCTGGGCTTTATCGACACATTCCTGAAATGGTCACAACATTCACAACTCTCCAAAACAGACCAGCACATTAGGAGGAGCCTCGACAGGTCCGAGCACCAACCGGTAACCTGTGGCATTGAACAAGGCTTAATCTCGTCGCTGGCCATCTTCAACTAATGTTCTTATTGTTGCATGCAAGTCACGATTGGGTTACGTGACGATTCACTCGGTATCGTCACTTCTCTCCAAGGGAGAGCCCTTTTTCATGAGGCTGGGGAGGTGCAGGAGGTGCATCCACTACCCAATAGCCCCCCTAAGCTTGGTTCAATATGGAAGGACCTCATGGGGTGGGACTCCCCCTCTGGGACAAGGAATATCCCTCAGGGTACATCCCATGGAGTCATGTCACTCCCCAACATTCCATAGCCCCCCCTCCATACCGAGCCATTTCATCGAGAGTATGCCCATGTATTTTTGTAGCACATGGGAACTTCGCAAGAACAGAACATCCTGTGACGAGGAAGAACACAACAACCATGAAAAGTAACCAACTCTTGCAATGAGGTGGCTCACAGGAGGAATGAGCAATGCCAAAGAGACATTCTTCAGGAGTTTACGCCGTGCCGGGGCAGAGTCCCGAAGATCAAATGGAAAGAGAAGAGGGACTAAAAGAAGTCTGATTGCGTGGAAGCCAGGAGCCCCGCTGGAGCCCGGAGTTTCGAACTCCGAGTGAGGGCTGAAAGAAGGGCTGTGAAGAGGATGCCAGGAGCGGGCTGCAAGAGTCCATTGTGGGTCTGAAGGGAGCAGACCCAACTGCGAGGCTAAATGGAAAAAGCAGAGGCGTGATCGCAACAAGGTGGACCGTTGGATCCAAGAGGGATGCCAAGACCATAAGGAGCGGAGGACTGCAGAGGTGCACCGGGACCGCAAAGGTGCACCGGGACGGCCAAAATGGATGAGAAGAGCAGAGGAAGCTGCAGATAAACACATTCCAGGAAGGACCGGTGATGTGCCGCATCCCACAATAAGGTAAAGGGAGACACTGGAGACCCAATAGGGATACGGGGGAGGCGAAGAGAGCAGTACAATATAATGTTACTCACCCCAGTGGCAGCTATAGGGCTATTGGGGAACAGGACCCCATAGAGTGCTTCAGGGGGGATCTCCCTCGTCCCAGTAGCAACAAGGCAGCTACTGGACACTGAAAGTGTGAATTAAGCATCCTGGGAGAACGTCCATGTCGCAGCAGCAAGGATAAGTCCCTAGACCGGCAGAGAAAGGCTTGGGACTTTGCTAATAACGGTAGAGAGTGGCAAAATATACATCAAGTTGAAAGACTTGAAAAAGAGCTTTGCAAGTACCAGGAGAAGGGAGTCATTATCCTGGAGATGATACAAAAGCCCTCAGGACATAATAAATAGATGTCAGGGGAAGGGAGGCATTCCCCCTGGCCTTACTATGTACTGTATAAATCAGTACCAAGGGAAGGAAGTCATTCCCCCTGGCCTTACTATGTACTGTAGACATCAGTACCAGGGGAAGGGAGTCATTCACCCTGGCCTTACTATGTACTGTACAAATCAGTACCAAGGGATAGGAGGCATTCCCCCTGTCCTTACTATGTACTGTATAAATCAGTACCAAGGGAAGGGAGTCATTCCCCCTGGCCTTACTATGTACTGTAGGCATCAGTACCAGGAGAAGGGAGTCATTCACCCTGGCCTTACTATGCACTGTACAAATCAGTACCAAGGGATAGGAGTCATTCCCCCTGTCCTTACTATGTACTGTAGAAATCAGTACCAAGGGAAGGAAGTCATTCCCCCTGACTTTACTATCTACTGTAGACATCAGTACCAGGGGAATGAAATCATTCCCCCTGGCCTTGCTATGTACTGTAAAAATCAGTACCAAGGGAAAGGGGTCATTTCCCCTGGCCTTACTATGTACTGTATAAATCAGTACCAGGGGAAGGGAGTCATTCCACCTGGCCTTAATATGTACTGTAGACATCAGTACCAGGGATAAGGGAGTCATACCCTCTTGCCTTTCTATGTACTGTAGAAATCAGTACTAGGGGAAGGGAGTCATTCCCCCTGGCCTTACTACGTACTGTAGAAATGAGTACCAGGGGAAGGGAGTCATTCCCCCTGGCCTTACTATGTACTGTAGAAATGAGTACCAGGGGAAGGGAGTCATTCCCCCTGGCCTTACTATGTACTGTAGAAATGAGTACCAGGGAAAGGGAGTCATTCCCCCTGGCCTTACTATGTACTGTAGACATCAGAACCAGGGGAAGGGATTCATTCCCCCTGGCGTTACTATGTACTGTAGAAATCAGTACCAAGGGAAGGGAGGCATTCCCCCTGGCCTTACTATGTACTGTAGAAATGAGTACTAGGGGAAGGGAGTCATACCCCCTTGCCTTACTATGTACTGTAGAAATCAGTACTAGGGGAAGGGAGTCATTCCCCCTGGCCTTACTATGTACTGTAGAAATGAGTACTAGGGGAAGGGATTAATTCCCCCTGGCGTTACTATGTACTGTAGAAATCAGAAGCAAGGGAAGGGAGGCATTCCCCCTGGCCTTACTATGTAGTGTAGAAATCAGTACCAAGGGAAGGGACTCATTCCCCCTGGCAACCTTTTTGAAAGGGAACATTCTGTTGAGATAGCCTATGAATAGCAGGAGAAGCGAGTCATTCTCCTGGAGAAGGAACTTCCTGTCGGCTTATTCTTTAGTTGTAATGTAAGGGGTAGAAGTAGGTTGTGACACAGGATGGTGTAGTTTGATTTTGACTGACATTTTGACTGACCCTTTAGTATTGGTTTGAGGCAGGAAACCCCTCTTAGATGATGGTGATATTGAGAGTCTATAACCACCAGCGTGCCACCTTTGTGTCAGCTTCCTTCTTCGACACCTTACAGTAACGATGCAGTGTGGGGCCCCAAGCAGCCCCTGTGCGCTCTTTTTTTCTGGACAATAGCTCCTCCCCATTGACGATCCTGGATAGTGCTGATGGTAGTTGTAGTCGACGCGAGTGCCAAGGGTTGTTTACCCTGGATACAGGATAGGTATTTAGAAGAAGGAAAATCCCATTTATAGAGGCTGTACAGACGCTTCATATACATTGTGCTGAAATGAAGTGCCTGGTTATTAAATTGCAAATTATAAAATAATTCAATGACATATCATCATCACTTGGCCATCTTTCATGTATATATAGTTAGTAGGATCTGCTCGGGAGGATAGCTCAGGAGCAGCCTGCTTGCCTTGGAAGCAAGGCAACATGCAGCAACACGGGTTCGATCCCCGGGCCTGCGCTTAGAAACCTCTGGGTATTAAGCACGTTATAAATAACCCATCATATCATATCTGCCTTGAAAAATATAGATTTTTAATTTGAGCCAATGATGAATCGCTTTAATTCAGAGGAGCGGAACACTGAAGATGCGGTGGAACTGTCACACACAAGCTACAAAGTAAAGACATGTTTCACATGATACATAATTGCCGGAATTCCAAACTTCAAGGGCTCCAGATTCTGGCAGGTGTGAAGTGCAAGCAGAACATAATGGCACATTTTTAAAGTGCCCGTAAAAAGGCAGCGTGGACCTGTTGCGTCAACACTTTCACGTACGCAGTACGCAGTTCACCGTCGCCTTACTTTCCTTGCTTGCGCGGTGGAGTGCAGAAATACGCTGCCCGTTCCCACTCCAGCGTGCAGATTAAGTAAATGCCGCCGTCAGGTAAGCATGACAGGCGGTGTTTACAATGGATTCCTATGGAGTCCGCCTACTTTTTTCTGGTGCCAAAAGGATGCAGGCTCCATGGGAAGGCACAGCATTTGCGCCGACATGAAAATACAAGCCAGCACAAATGCTGTTGTATGTGTATGGCAGAAGGAAGGCAGCAGCAGAAATTTAAGTTGCATTCCGCCCCTCCCCTCCACCAATCAAATGAAGGAGAAATGAGCCGTGACGTGACTGGAAGGCGTAACAGCCTTACGCAAAGCTTTTACGTTACGGACTCCGAGAACAGGAGCTCCAGAGAGTGCAAATCAAAGTGCTGCACTTAATTAAAAAAAAGATACACCCACATTCACTCAGTGCCCCACAAAAATACCCAATAGGAATGCACTTTATTTTGAGCACTGTGAGTAGAAACTGTAGGTTTTCCGTAGGTCTCATTGCACACATGGTGGTCAAGTGAACACCAAACACATTCTGGGAATCGCGCATCACCAATTTCTGCTATCAGAATGGTACCACCATTCGAAAGCCGGCTCGGCGAGGAGTGATGGACCCTAGCCACTCGTTTGATCCAGTTAAAAGTCCATCAAATCATGGCACGTGGTAACTTTTTCTGTGCAACCCGAATGCCCACACCAACTGTGGCAAGAGGCCCAATAGAAATGAAAGATAACATACCATATACCAGTATCTGACAACACTACCGGGGAAACTGCCCGTTCAACGCTGTGGGAGAAACCAGGGACATGCCCCTGATATCAGGAGGCAAGGTCATTAATAAGGGCGATAGAGCGCCTGGAGAGAGGAGGAAACGTGTAAGCACTGGCCATCGGCTCAGGGGAATCTCCCTGGAACATGAGAGCAGAAGGCCGGATCTGTGCATGCGCCCACTTCAGTGCGGGTGAGCAGAATCGTCAACTTCTGGTCCACCCCACACTGGAAGTAGCAGAACAGGAAAGGAAAGGACCTTCCACTCTTGAAGCATTGATGAAGGAGGTTTCAGTCATTAACAGAGCTTGAGGCAGCTTCTGACCGTTCCAGCTGGATCCAGGTCCATAATAGAGAGCAAAGAAAGACTATGCATTGATAGGCTAGCACCATGCAGGCTCATCTCTCTGCCTCTGGGTTAGTGGAATTCACATGACATTGAATATAGAGGAAGCAGGCTTTCAGACTTTCCCAGTGGAGCGCTGCAGAGAGGATGCACCCTGCCTCGTCCATTCAGCATCACCAACCATCTGCTGCCGAGCACGGCCGCACCATCAGAGCTGCTTGGCTGCCATGGCCAACTACCTTCTCATTATGCATGTATGCATGCTTAGCAAACAACTGAAAGAAAAAATCCGCAAGGATAGTCACTTTCCTATTTTCCATTTGTTTCTATGAACTAACACAATGCATCATAAATAACACATTCCCAGAAACAAATATGTCACTGGCAGCATATGGACTAAAAACTTCACGTATATCAAAAGTGAATTTGTAGATCCCGACGCATCTTTACAACTTCTCTTGAATTTGTCTGCAATTGACATTTCTCTGGCTAACAGTATTAGATGACCACAACAGTAAACTACAGCATCCATCACCTAGTGTCAATTTCTAAACTACAAACTTATACATCAAATCATGCGGGTCTTAAAGCCTTTACGGTACGAATCAAAAAATGCCCGCTTCATCTTAACAGAAAACATGTCAATGGTTACTGACATGACATCAATTAACTGCGGTGTTCTGTGCTCTGCTGCTGTTTCTTAATGACCAGATGTGATAGGGGGAAAATCACTGACATCTTTATTTGCACCCCAAAAATTCAACTCAATATCACTATTTAGCAACATCTTTATTGACAATAAATTTGTTGGCCAAACATGAAATTCCCTGTACAGAACATTAAGGTGAAAACTCTGTAATCTGTAAATGTTTTTTTTTGTGTGTTTTTTTTGTAGGGACAGTGGGAATCTCGTTCATCTATTAATGCACGCTTAGATAGAGGCATCGAGCAGAAATGCCAACCCGCATCAAGGCAAACATCTAATTCAATAATTCTATTGATCACCATCCGTTCCTCTGTAAATTTCAATTTCCCCCCAAAAAAGCACAATTGCTCCTATTTCCAAGATACATTTTTCCATGTGTGCAATAAACAAAAGATCCCCCAAGAGGTTACTGAGCGAGCAAAGTTAAGTGCTACCACCAAGGAAATAATGATTTACCGCGAGGAGCAATTTTCACATGGCCCGCTCTGCCGAACGCAATAACCAGTTGACCTTCTGATCTCAGCTCCATATGATCATATTTGCTATCACAGGGAAGTGATATGACTTATGAAATTATTTTATCGGCCATCATTACTGCATTAAGGAGCAAGCTGTGGTGGCCGATGAAATGTGGCATTCTTTTTCAGTACCTACCCTGGCAGAAAGACCCTTTAAATAATGAAGCATTGATTGGCCGTGAGGGAGCCAGGGGCCTTTAAATGTCTGACGCATCTCAGCTTTTTCTTTGTTCGACCCCTTTTTGTCTATAGCAAAACGCTGCGATCGATAAGCGCGCAGAGGCAATGCGCTCGGAGAGGCGCGCATAGAAATCCTGTATTGAGCGCGCTCAGGCCCTTTCCTTTGAAAATCCCTGTAT
This sequence comes from Ambystoma mexicanum, assembly GCF_040938575.1. Lineage (NCBI taxonomy): Eukaryota > Metazoa > Chordata > Amphibia > Caudata > Ambystomatidae > Ambystoma > Ambystoma mexicanum. The sequence goes on from NC_090936.1 coordinate 24,837,780, forward strand.
GCGCCAAGCCAACAACCTCTCTCTCGCAGGTGATCCCTCTCCGGGAACAGCAGACACGTCCTGCTGGGGCCGCATAATTGCTTATCTTTGAATGAACATGGCGGCTGCGGCACAGAATAATTAATTGGACAGAATTGAGCTAAAATTGGCACGGATTAGGTAACAACACATTTTAACAAGATTACAAGGAGACCGTGTCACCATTCCAGTGAGCATGTTAACACATGTTCAGCCCACTGGCCTGTTATTTATTTCATTTTCACCCGCTCTTTTAATTTCCAGGTCGGCCATTTTGTTTTCTGAGAAGTGACAGTTGGGCCGCCTCCCGCCTTCGCGCGCCTTGTTGCTCCTCTAACCAACAATGGGAGCAACGTTGCTATCAGTAAAAAGAAATTGGATTCAACAACAACAAAAAACGGTTTTCTACCATACACAACATTCCTGGCGGTTTCTGCTCAAACAAGGAAGATGAAACTGGCTGCCAGGGCCTGCATTATGGAGAGTTACAAGCATGCCTTGCTGTGCAGATAGCATTCCTTGCCACATGTGAATGCTTGCTTGTGTTGACCCATCGTTAACATACTCCCCAATCCACTTTCACTCCTTATACCCCACACATCCTCTAATCATTCTCACACTGCAGGCAAGACCAGCTAGTGCCTCTACTGCTACCCACATACCATACATACTCAAAACCTTTCCTGGCAGCTTATCCTGCAAAGCTCACCAGCGGCCCAAGACCAACGCCACTCTCAGGGCAGGCCTTGTTAGTAGCAAACCGGGCAGGACACTTACATGTGGGGCTGGGTTCTGATTTATCGTTACCCATCCTACAGTGACAATAAAGGTAAGGCTGGTACGGGCGGCGAGCACAGCTATTACTCTGCTCAATTTAAACCCTGCCACTTCCTCATTACCTCCATCATATGATAACACAGTGTAGATTACCTGCTGCACGCCTTAGACAGTCAGGTGTACTGGCTGTTATCTGTGTACTGCACTTAGCTGTATTTTGGGAGTAGGAATTGTGTCGCACTTAGATGGATTGTTGGGGCTAGGAAATGTGTTGCACTTAGATGGATTGTTGGGGGTAGGAAATGGATTGTTGGGGGTAGGAAATGTGTGGCACTTGGATGGTTGGGGGTAGAAAATGCAGACTGATGCTCTCTCTCTCGCTCTCTCACAGATACAATGCAGGAGGTTCTGGGAATTAACAGACGTGGAGACGGGCAGTCTAACAACTCCACTCATTCTAATTGCATTCTAAGTGCATTCTAAGTGCAGTACTCAGAGAAAGGGCCTGCAGAGAGATAGAAACCCCAGAAGCTCACTTCACCCTTCTTAGTATGTTGGTTGGCAAGCTGGGCATCATCTGAAAACCCGGACTTGCCCAGGTGCAATGCTCAGAGAGACCGGCTGGGACCTTTGCCATCAGAGAACAAACAGCGTTTGCCAGATGTTCATCAGGCGATTAGGGCAGGTGGCGTAATTTATTTGTTTATACATTTCTAACACACCGGCAGCCCAGGGGCATCGGGACGTACAGAAACTACAGCTAAAAATATCGGAAGAGTGAGGAATGCCTTAATATTGCTAGCAGAAGTGTACCCCAAACTGCTCTCCCATGGTGCACAGAGCCAAAGTTCAACATCTTTGCACACGCCCCCTTCCCCTGGTGTTGAAGTGGCTCCATAACTTTATTTTCAGAACAATTCTGAAGAGTTTGCTGAGCTGAGGAGATAAAAAGGAGGTTCTTAGACTCCTCAAAGTTCACCATGAATCTGGATGCACCATCTCCTCACTGTAAGGTTGCCACAGCAACGGGGAATTGAAAAGAAGCATGCTGACAGTGAAAGAAAGGAGGTTGTTGGGGCGTCTCTCAATGGCAAGTACTGCACTCTCCACCCGGGCCAGGACGTCATTCCTTTGCATTGCCTGCAGAAAAGCTGGTGTCCTGGTGCAGTCTCCAATCCCTGCTAGCCCCCCCTGCATAACTAGAGAAAAGGGAGAACAAAAAGGGCCAGGATCTGTGCCGGACCTTGACATGTGACGCAAGGCTTATTGAAAGCTGGACGCCATTGTGTGCATTTATTTATTTATTTATTGTGCATTTGTAGTTGTGTCTCAAAGCACATGTTGGCAATCTCTGGACCCGCTAGCGTCTCTGCGGCATTCCATGAGCTGGGGGCACAGGTCCATTAGATCCATGAAAGAAGTGCATTATGAATCCATTGATTTCCATTTTCCAATAGAATGTTAAATCGTGAAGGAGGTCCCAATTATTCCCCGCTTCGGCATAAACAATGATCCTGAAAAATCAATGCCGGTAACAATGCCAGCCGGAACCCATTTAGGGACCTGGCTCCCTTTGGAGCAATTCTGGCACAGTTGCACTGTCAGGCAAGGATAAAGCAAGATAACAAAACAAGCATTGGCAAAGCCAGTTGGTCTGACTGTTTTGCAGTCAGGCGCTCTTGCGTGTTGTTGAGTTAGAATGTGCATGGTTTGGACAGAGTGTGTCACTTGTTGGTAGTCTTGGCAGAGAGGACAAGGAGTGGCTAACAATAGCTGTTTTGCGCTCCCTCCATACTGTCTTGAGCAGTTCTAATGACCTCTGGCGTGGCGCTTGAGAAGCTGTTGGCACTTCTCAGCGGGGCCAATGGGATACGACCAGGAGCACGCCTGGGCCACAGCACTTCCAGCACACTTGCTGTCTGTGTATCGGTGCGGTCCAAGAACTTCTCGTGTGTGCGATTATACACATTAGAGTTCTGTAGTACTGGCCCCGTGCTGGGAGTCTCGGCAAAGAGATGGGAACAGTCTCAATTTCTTGATGGATAAGCGCCTTACAAATGCACAATAAATAAATAAATAACTCGTTGCTCACACTGCCATAGCAGGGCTGCACTTTGTGGAAAAGGGGAAAATTCCGAATGGGCAGACTAAGAAAAGTCATTTGTCGTGCAACGCCACCTTTCAAATTGGGCAGCGCCCTCTACAGCCAGCTGGGGCATGGCGGGGGCTCTTCTAGTCCCATTTGGTAGATGAGAGCAGCGCATGCCCAAACATTTGCAAGAGCAAGATGAGTTCGAGCCCATAGAGAACTAGAATGTTTTAAACAAATAAAGCATGAGATGTCTTCAGTGACTGGTATAATGGAACTTGTATGGCAGTGGGACTGTGATTTAGGCAGACTCAGTGCTCTCTGGGTGCCGGGTTGCCCACGCTTTCACCTGTTCTGTCTCTTCCTGAGATGTTAGGGCCGTTGGTGTGTTGGGAACAGAGACATGCAACGCGTCGCTTGAAGGGTTAATAGTCGAGGAGGAGGAGCCATACGTCTGGGAAGAGCTGTGACACGCGGTGGTGTCATGGATGACTGCGCGTACCACTTTGCTAAAACATGGCCGGAAGCCACAGATTAGAGGAAGGGATGCTGCACAACCAGCATGTCCCTACTGGCACAAGACACTGGTGCAGACCAGGTCTAGCAGCCCTCCGGTGCTTCCAAAAATATAGTGCACAGTGTGGCAGCACAGCATGCGTTGTCCACGCCCATTTCCAAAGCGTCACAGACACCTGTCAGAGGTTGATTCGGACCGGGGCAGGTTCTATATAGTGCCGCTATACCCAGCAGAAAGGTCTATGACAGACACCCAGTCATTAGTACCTCTCTTACCCAGCTCACATGTCAAGGCGCTGCAAATGTAACATGTAGGGGGGCAAAGAGAATGGCTTCCAGTTGCCTTGAAGAAGAGAACCTTGTGCGCCTTGAGGCCTATGGGCATTTGGTGCGTAAGAAGAATTGAAAAATAAATAAATAAATAAATAAATAAAACAAGCTCCGTGATACCTTATTCAATGGTTGTGATGACCACTGTTTACCACATTAGGCTAAGATCATGCACTGAGCTCACCTGACGAAGGCAGTCATTGGCGAGCTCAGCAGCTTGGCAATTGTGAACAGAAGAACTCAGCATACCCCCCCCCCGCATGAGTGCTTTACAATAGAAGAGGACATGTTACCTGTGAGTGGTCAGTAATGAGAGGCGAACACAAAGTTCTAACGTTTTCAACATCAGACTTTTTTAAATTAAAATAGAACGGTTGGATAAAGGCCTTTCTGTGCCTATCCAAGAGAGTGTCCCTACCTATGAAACTGAAACTAAAGATCAGTCTGTGTCTCGTCGTCAAACATATACACTTTCCTTGTGTCCAAAACATGCTACTCTGAACCTAACAACTAGGGGTGTAAGGACATTAATCTGAATGATATGATGGGCAAAAAGTGTTTATACAAATGAATAGATAGATAAATCCAACAGAAAGTATTTTCCAAGGAGTTGTTCTTGGATCCAGAAGGAGATTTTTCCTTCCCCTGGATATTTTAAGTAACATGGCAACCATGTCTTTTTCAAACAACAGCTTCTTAAGAATGGCACAAGTGTCTTTTTAAAAAAAAAATATTTCTGAAGGATGGCAAAAATGTTTCTCCTAAACAACAGATCTTTTAAGATAGAAAAATTGTCAAAACTGTCTCTGTCAAATAACAGTTCTTTTAGGATAACAAGAATGCCTCTAGTATACTTCTTTGCCAAATAAATGAGGTTGTTTATACAACTTTTACTGGATGTTCTAGTATAACCCTCTGCCACGTATCCTCGTTCTGAGTGTCTTAAATTCCCTGCTATACTCTCCTTCCAGTAATCTTTCCACTCCTGATACCACTTTACTGGACCTCCTGGTATACTCTCCAGCCAGGAATCCCTTTCTGGGTCTTGCAGATCACCTGGTATAATATACTGCCAGGTATCTTGCCTCCCAATGTTCACTGTCTGGTGTGTTTCTCTTCACCAGGACTTTGAGTTCACTGTCCTTTACTGTAACACAGCTGTATTACTTCACTGTGCTTCACTTCATTGGCTTGAAGTGCTACTTATTCCAACTTTTCCAACACTGACTTCTCATGAATGGAGACTTGCTCAAGTTTTGCCTTTTTTATATTCTCATTAATATTCATTTGCTTAGGGTAATACTTGCTCCAACTTTCCCCACTCTGATATCTCATGTATGGAGATGTGTTTAAGTTCTGCTTTTGAATTTCACTTGGTTGGTGTTCAGATATCTTAATCTGCTTAGATTCCTGTCAGTTTGCCCCGGTGTCCCCAATGGCTGTTGGTAAGCTCAACAGTGTATTGCAGCATTCCCGATCTGTGGCACATTTCTGAGGTGAAGCTCCTTCTTTGGAATGGTCTTTCTCACACTACAGACCTCTTTCCAGCTATCCACACAGCTTTGCATTCACCCGCCAGGTCGACCACCGCTTCTATTCACAACCGTGTTCCTGACAGATCTGCCGTTGCTGCCAGCACCTCAACGGTTCTCTCCCGATGCCTGCGGTGTCCCTTCTGATCTTGCACCACACTGGTATGTTTCGCTTGCAATCAGCGGAGTTGAAGTACCTGCTTTCATCAGTACGTTGCCCGTGCTGCCGCCTGCCTCAGCTCTGCTTCTCTCATCTCCGGCTCCACTCCCTTCTTCTCTGGTTCTTCTTATCTGAATGCGGATACAATCTTTAAATGACCTGCTCACTCGGGCCTCCCCAAAACAATTAGTCTGCATGCTTCACTTTATGTTTCTCCTGATCAACATTAACTCCTTTCTGCTCTTCCTCGTCTTAGTACCTAAGGTTTTTTGAGAATTGGAGTCCATAGTATTTCTATTATATTTTTGGGTATTTACATGATTTTTTAAATTGTTTACTGGGTATTTATATGATTTCTCATGTGTTATTGTTCAGCATTTCTATTCAGGAAACCATTAGAGACAGGAGTGTATGAGGTGTGAATGATGTTTTGCTTAGAGTGATTTTCAAGACGTGTTTTTGGGAGTTTACAATGGGAAGGACTTGTATAGTGCCAACAAGCCATCAAGCATTTAAGAACGATAAAGTCTTCTTCTTTTGGAACGAAAGACAGCTGTGTCCCTCCTGATGGGGTCACCACCTTTCCGTGACAGCCAACTCCTCCCATGTGATGCTACTTTACAATACTCCCCCCCCCCTCCGGGTCAGCATCAGGTAATGGCGGCCATTTCCTGGCCACATGGCAGGAAATGTTTGACGAGGAATCAGTGATGACTCCATAGGATTCATCACATGTCCCCTACACAAGCAATAACAGAAACAACTCCCAGTGCCTTAAGTGGCACTACAAATCGAGCCGGGGCTCATCGAGGGGCGTGGCCTAACAACGGGGGTCTTCAGGGCCCGTTAGGCCACGCCCCCTTGACGAGCCCCGGCTCAATGGGCTACTGGCACCCCTGCCAGGCAGCCTTTTGTAGAGATTAGCACCCTCTCCCCAATTGAGGAGAGGGTGCTGATCTCTGCATTTATTTTGTATAGGCTTGCCTGGCAGGGGACAGCGCCTCGCCTATTCAGCCTTAATGGTGGCGCTGCCCCTCGCCAGCTGGGGAGGGGCAGCGTCACCATTATGGCTTAAAGGGTGAGGCCACTGGAAGCAGAGGCCTTTTTCCTAAAGACTGAAACTCCCGCGAATCCGCGGGAGCTTCAGTATTTAGAATGCAAGGCCTCTGCTTCCAGCGGCCTCACGTTTTCTCCATAATGGTGGTGCCGGCCCACGTGCATCACTTGATTAAAGGGATGCCTCGCAGGTGCGGCGCCACCATTATGGCTAAAAGGCATTTTTTTCTGAAGCCTGAAGCTCTCGCTCACGAGCGAGAGCTTCAGGCTGTAGAAAAAAAATGCCTTTTTGTGTAGTGGCCGGGGCTGCCAGGGGAGATTAGTGGGCCCCGGCAGGGCCCCGCCTCAAAATGAAATTTCGGAGCCTGCCGGGGCCCAGCCCCGGCAGGCCCCGGCCCACTTAAAGAAAGCCCTGACAACTCCGGTTAATGAAGCAGGGGGAAAAGGCAAAAACTAACCACAAGGCTCTAAACAAGGACATGTTCTCCTCAAGGAAGGGATTAAAAGTGACCTCGCCAGCGTTTAGAGCCCAAAGATGGACCATGAGTAATATCAGTCAATAACTGGTCTTAGTGGTTAAACGAAGGCGAACCAGGTTTCTAGTAGCTGTTTCTGTGGATCAACCAATACTGGAATATGGCAGTCGTGCTTTTCAACCGGGGGAGGTGTTGAACCAGGGTTGAGCTGAATTTCACAATGGTTTGAAGCGATGTTTGAAGAAGGGCGGGTCAAGGTCACAAGGGTTGGTTTGACAGGGAAGATGCTGATGACTGGATGCGCGCTTATAGGCAGATGGTTCATTGAGGTGCTCAATGAAGTTTGGATCATGAGGGCCACCAGGGTCGATTTGAGATGCTTGTGACTGGATGCACAGTTTGATGCTTTGTTCGATGGTCGTGGTTCGATGAGGCCACCAGGATCGGTTAAACTGGCAGTGTAGATCAGTAACAACGATGCTGGAGGCTGCAAAGGCAGTTTGAATGTAGCGGTTGCAACAGTGGGCTTCAAGTTCAAGCCAAGGTATCAACGTGCTCAGCTGATGTGGCGGCAAATTAGTTTGAGTGCATGAGAAAACGGCTCCAAGGGCAGTCGAGTGCCAGAGGCAAGTCTGGAGCATCCTATTGTAAGAAGGTTGTCGAATAGGCTCCAATCATGTCTCGCAGTGGTTCAACTTTGAACACACACATTCCTGGCTATCATGTTCTGAAAGTTACACTCCACGGTCTCAGGTTCAAGTGTAGTCCTTGTTCCCTGGCACCCACTTTCAGGAGTTACTTCAACACAATGAAGTCTTGGACAGCAGTATGAATGGCAGAGATAGCCTTCGTGTTACAAAAGCACGTTACCCCAATGATTCCTGGTGATGGGTATAGAATAGAGTTTGCCTCTGCCTTGGACATTTAGTCTTCGCCTCACTGGCAGAGGGCTTTGGAAAGCCAACTCTCCAAACAGAGGTCTAATGAGTTCTTCACCAGGTGTTTGGTCAAGAGTGAATCAAAGAAATAGTGGGAGATCCCCTCTTTTATAGGCAAAAGTCCTCATGTGATTGGGCTAAAACAAGCCTGCTTTAAGTGTCCAGTCCCTGTTCTTGTGACAAGTGGTCTGCCTTCTTACGTCACAACTTTGTGTTAAAGGAAGTGGAGGGTACAGGAAGAAAGGATAGGAATAGAGAGAAACAAGCCGTGGAATCCTCCTCCAGCTATGGTGATCATCCTCCGTCCTTTTGTTATGCAGCGCCCTGGAGTAAAGCTAGTTCTTTTGGGAGTGGCATGCCCTTTCATTCACCTTTCCCAGGAAAGCTCCTGCTGGGAGGCTGGTCTGCTGGAAATAGGTGTTCCTAGAGCTCACAAAGGATCAAAACGGGTGGCACAGCCAGTCAGTGTCTTGCCCTGTAGACTGGCAGGACAGGCGGACTGACTAGAACACATATAAACCCATTCCACAGGTGAGCTGGGCTCACAGTGCTGACACATGTATGATATCAATTTCCTAGTTATGGGAATTACTTCCACCATACCCTGAACTTGGGTATTGCTTTATGTTTAAAGATTCAACTGCCACCAGAATAGCAACGCTCATGACTATGTGGTTTTGGAACAGAGGTACAGACATTTAATGCAGCCACTTTGCTGAAGTGACTTGGCTGTCACAGCAGCTGTTAAATTGACACCTGTGACCCCTGGACCTGGTCTGTGCCACTGGAAAGCAAGCACTGCAGGTCAGGCACGAGGGCTGTGCTGATGCAGCAGGGCACAGGTGGCACTGAGTGTGTGAACATTGGACCAGATTACCCTTTCTGATGTGCAATTAATAGATATGTAACAAGGCAGGGCTTCCCCGCTCTTGCCTGTTGACCTTTTCTCACAGTTACTGCTTGATGGACCATCACAATGCGAAAGGAGTCGAGGAGGGTGGGAACATCCATGGGTAGTAAAAGCTTGGGTAAAGGAACCCCCCCTGTAAGATGTGTGTCCCTCAAATCTATAATTCAATGCAACAGTTTAGTCTTATAGGTGAGCCCAGCTCATCTGTTAAAGGGGTTATATGTGTTCTAGTCAGTCAGCCTGCCCTGCCAGTCTACAGGGCAAGAAACTAACTGGCTGGCTGTGCCACCCCTTGTGATCCTTTGTGAGCTCTAGTAACATCTCTCTCCAGCAGAACAGCCTCCCAGCAGGAGGTTACAATGAACCTCTGTAAGCTATGTGTCCCTCGAATCTATCATTAGACTTTTAAGGGAAATATCATCTAATAGCCAAAAATAAATTAAACAAAGGCATGGCGCTGGAGTCGCCCTTTTGAGAGAAAGCACCCTAAAAAGGTAGAGGCATTTCTTGAGAAACACTGCACACATCTTTCAGCCTGGCAAAGAGAACATTCAATATTTCCAATGTGTGAAGCATTATACCTTTCCAAAAAAGCATTAGACTGGAAAGTGTGACACGCAGTTATGGATGTTCTATTCCATTTCGGGCGATGACTCAGAGGGAAAGCACTGGTTTCTGCACAGGCTCCCTCCGTTAACTATTCCAAAGAAGATGTAAAGATGGTGATTACATAGCATAATTAAATCTCTCTATAACTCACTCTGCCCATTTGGAAATATTTCATCTGTTTCCACTGACTCACGTTGCGTTTCCAGATTTTGCTGAAAAGGTATTTTTTCTGTGCTGCTGTCCGCAGCAGACTGCTGTCGCCTGAGGCGCTTATCAAGCTGCCTTCCCTCGCCTCATACATCATGACAAACCGTGATCACTCCGCAAAGCTAACCATTTGCACTCGTCAAAACGTCATCGGCTTTTTGTGATCGTCGGCCCTTGTAATCGTACATGAGCAATCCTTCACAGGAGCAAAGCCCAGGAGTAATGTCCTAATGCAGAACCCTGTACTCTGCTGAGCAGCTGAATGGCGGCAAAGCGATTCTACGACATAGAGGGAATAGATCTGCAAGAGAGCTAATACGCTTGCAAGCCAGACCTAACAGAACCACACTCAGCTATCCCGGGAGCCATCCCGGGAGGATAGCTCAGCGGCAGCGTGCGCGTCTTGGAAGCAAGACGACACGAAGCAACAACGGGTTCGATCCCCGGGTCCGCGCTTAGAAACCTCTGGGTGTTTAAGCGCGTTATAAATACGTAACTAAGACAAAAAAAAACAACACAATTACACAACTAAGAAAAACAAACAATTCCTGTAACAGCGCCTCGATGCCTGTGGGCTGTGTGAGCGCTTTATAAATGTTAAATAAATAAAAATAAAACACTGTCTAAATGCTTTGTTCTCTTTCAGACCATCACCCGATCTTTCAATTCCCGCACCAGACTTTGGTGCTGCAGGAGAACACCATGGCAGCGCATGGTCACCCAGGGCCATCCTCTAATTCCAGCAACCCCGTAAAACCCCATATCTGCCTTGGCCCCACCCAGACACCGTCCGGTCTCCCGCCTGGCCCTACATTGTTCTCAGGTTCTCACCCATGGCTTGCTCGCCTTTTCCACAAATGCAAACATCCCCTCCCAGCCTCCTTTCCCAGGTCTCACCCTTGAGCTGCGCCTTGCGGTAAGGACTTTGCCATCCAAGACCTGGAAGGACCACCACTGTAGTTTAGTGGCCTGGCTGGATGAAGGCACCGGGGCCTCTGACTCACCCTCCGTCTGTACTTATGCCTCTGCCAGGCACAGCAGACCCCTAAAGTGCACACTCCCTCTTCCGAGAGTTCGAGGTCCCATGAATAATCTTCCCGTGGAAGAAGGCTAAAAGGGGACATGGAGCACACGATCTGGCCAATACCTCCAACGGTGTAGTTGATCTCTCCATCTATGCCTATGGTCACCTCGGTCATCCCCTCGGTGCCGAGAACGCCTTTGTCAACAGCTTTGTTGTCCAAGCACTCTTCAGAAAAATGGCACTTGTCCACGACTACAATCCCTTCGTCTACGGTATCAGTAGGCCAAATCGAAGGATGGCTCGAGGTTACTGTCTGATGACAACAGAAGGTATTGTTCATGAGCCCATGGACAGCCAATGGGAAAATGAAATTAATGCCCAAGAAACACGTCACAGCCTTGATTATAAACAGTAATTTCCTTTTAGCCTAGGGAAGCGCTCTCTCCGCTCTGTAGTGGTGACTGGAACCAAGAAGTGGCGCACTTCAGAGCACCGAGAAGTGACGCACTTCGGAGCACCAAGAACTGAAGCACCTTAGAGCACCAAGAAGTGACGCGCCTCAGAGCACCAAGAAGTGACGCGCCTCAGAGCACCAAGAAGTGGCACACCTCACAGGACCGAGAGGTAACGCACCTCAGAGAGGGCACTGTACAAAGGATCTCTCGAACTGACTCACCCCTAAAAAGCTGCTTCTAATGATTACAACGTTCTAACTTTGACAGTAACTGTTTTGAGTGAATGCAGCTCTTTGCGAGACAGGGTATACTGGGGAGAGGCAGCCAGATGATTGGCCGGTGGAATCACCCATTGGGTGGCCCCATGCTGGCCCTTTGAAAAATAGCTGCAGAGTTGCAAACTTATTTTCTGCCAATGGTTACAGTCAGCGCACAGCCCGATATGATTCAGCCGGCCAGAGTACTCTGTGAATTCTGAAAAATCACAGCATGTGAGCCGGCACGGCTGGAGGCCGGGAGCGGTGCAACTTCAGTGAAAGCCCATCGCAGGCTGCTGTGGTCAATTTTGTAAAGTAGGTGTTAAGAGGGATTTTAAATCTAAAGGTTTCCAAGCAAAACACCAACACCGAGCATTTTGATACTTTTCATATTTTGACAAAGCACAAACCCTAAGCATATGCTTAACAAAGTACCACTTCATTGCCCTTGAATTCTTCCTCTTATGTGGGGAGACAACGGGCCTGATTCATGGAAGTGTTTTATAATGGCGCAATCCCATAGGAAACGTTCTGTGAATCAGACCCAAAGTCTGCAGCTTGACAATGCTGGTGAATGATGGAGTAACCAAGGGTGCCAAGGGCTGCCATAAGCCACGTGATACACTGGGCCGTGGCTGCCGCCACCGCACCATGTGCATGAGGCAGGGGCTTATCGCATGGCCATCTTAGATACCAATCTTTGCTTTTAGGGAGTGGACTATGAGTGGTGATCGCGCGGGGCCACATCACTGCCCACGCTGCTGCATGCTTGGCTCCCCTTGGGCTGACGGAGAAATCCTATGCAACACTACAGGGGAAAGAGCGGCACCTGAACAAAGAGTTAAGGGGGTCCTCCAAAAAGATGGGGAGAGGATGTGTCAAAAAGAGACAGGACCACCCATTCTGTAGGGCCTGGCCAAACCCAAGTCCCTCATCAAAGGGGCCTCCCATCCCCAGAGGGGAAGCCTATCAGCCAATCCCCATACCAGCAGTACAGGCAGACACATCTGAGTTCCCTTCCTCACATTAGGGAGAGGGTGGAGGGGAGCTATGGGAGGGGGTTCAAGGGCCGCTCTAGGCTGGACTATTGCAACAGCCTCTTCCGAAATCTTCCTGCCTCTATTCTTCGACCGTTACAACTTATCCAGAACAGGACTGCAAGACTTGTCCTTGCCCTCACTTGCTCCCCTTTGCTGCAAGGATCAACTCCAAGACCCTCTGCATCGTCCACAAGGCTTTCTGGGGCCTGGGACTACTCTATTTGCAACTTTCTCTTCCAAAACATCTTCCTTCTCGAGCTCTCTGCTCATCCCCCTCCAACTCTCTGAGGATCAGACGCTTCTCCAAAAAGAGAATTGTGGGTAGATCCATCTCCTCGGCTGGGGCCTCCCTATGGAACAGCCTCCCTGCCCCTCTCAAACTTGAGCAGAACCACCTGCGGTTCTGGAAGACACTCAAGACCTTCCTTTTCACTTCCGCTTTCTCTCTTCCTCTCCCCTGCTGATGCACCTGACTGCTGCACGCACTGGTCACCTGCTCACCCTCTGGACTCGAGCCCAGGCCCCCGCATGTCCAGTTGCCCTGGCACTGCCTCCGCGCTCCCCAGCACTTTCGGGTCTGTATCTGCAACTTTACAGGCCCTTCTCTCTGCACTTATGAGGCACCCGCTGGCTGCACTTGTGAGTTAACTGCACTTCCCCCTTCACCGGCCCCCTGGCACTTCTCCCCTTCCTTTTTCCCCACACTTGTGCGATCTGAATGACACCAGGCCTAGTAAGATCGTTATTCTGTCCCCTCTGGTTTCCCCCTCCTTGTCTTGTCGTGCCTAGAAGCACTTGTGTACAGGCGCGTTATGAATGCCATATCATATCATATATGGAAGGACCTGCAGCAATAGACGTTTCAGGCTTGGGAGCTGGAGCACATTTGGAGACAGACGGCAAAGAGGGCAGAAGGAGCAGGAGCCTGGAGGCATGAGGACACGGGAGACACCCAGAAAGCTGAGGAAATGAGGAGCCAGGAGCCTTGCTCAACACCCCATATGATGTAGAATGTTTGCAACCTCTGACTCTAATTCCAAACTCCATTTTTTTTTTACAGGAGTCTAATTTGAAAACATACCCAGAAATGTACACAGGTACACTTGGGGAACAAAAAGATTTAAAACCTTGCTATAAGATGCATTTGTAATGTAATATAATACACTAAAGCACTTTGTGATATGCTGGAACGGAGTACTACAAAGAGATGTGCACTACACATACCTATAGTGGCTAGAAGCCTGCATACACGCATTCGTGGCGCTGTTTCACACCAGAAGGCCTTAGGATGCATCCTGAAACGCAGGCAATGCTGCCTTCCTGGGGTGTGTTACCTTTGTGTCGAGGTTGTTTTTAATTCAGAACTAACACAAAATAAACAAATGAGCATCAACAACAAGACAACAGAACCCCCCCCCCCCTCCCATGCACACGTAATCCCTGCCTCTTAGAGGCAGCCCACGTGAATAAATCACGTGATTGTGCTAAACACTGCATGTGGCAGGAAGAAACCTGATCGTTAAAGTAAATAAATAATGTATTTTAAAAGAGAACACAAATTATATAAACATCTCATCTCACTGAAAGATGGAGAAAAATAAAAGGAAATACATTTAACACGTAGTTGTAGTTGAAAATAAGGAAATCAAAGTTTCTTAGAAGAGGGAATGTTGGCAAGCATTGCTTCTGCCAGACCAGAGATGACATGTAAATAAATAATGAACTGCCGGTGCTGCATTTCAAATACATAACACACTAGGCCGCAGGGACACAGAGAGAAGAGATGCGTGGGGGATGTAGACTTCAGAAGGGAGGGGGCAGCAGACCCTTGTGGGGAGACCACCACAGGAATTCAAAATGCACAGTGCAGTGCACCAGCTGATCACAAACAGAAAGCAGACAATGCCCCCCACCACCCCCAGGTCCCCTCACCGATTTCATTCATTCCTATACACAACCCCACCCTACCCCGTGTATGCCCCCCACCCCCAATACTTGTGGATGATTTTTTTTTAGCAAAACGTTTCTGCAAAAAGTGCAGCGAAAAAAAAAACAGGGGAGAATGAACGTCGTACCTTGTTAACCTGGGGTGCTGCCAATCTGATCAGAACAAGAACCAAGTTCTTACACGCTACGCCCAGCTTCACAAGGGTCATGCATATTACATCATGAGAGCATGAATAGCAACGTGAAGCAAAGTGTGGTGCTGTGGCAGCCTTGCCATACAGCATCGGGAGTTAGCTGAGCTCTGCCTTTCAACAGGCTCCAGCGTTCCTTTCAGCTGATCAAGTTTAAGTTGTCAACAGGCTTTTGTTTATTTAATAAACTGTGCTCTCAAGATGCATAGGGCTTAAGCATGGAAGTATCTGCACAACTTTGAGGCAACAGAATAACTTTTTTGTTAGACTGAAGCAAGCCATTATTTCTGGTCAGTGAGCAAATTTTGGAAGACAAAAAGACCAATGCCTGCTGGTTTTGATGAAGATTTGTTTTCATTTGATAATTCTCTACATGTTTTGCATGTAAAATGATTAAGTGCTTAAGTAAAGAAAATATGTTAAAAAAAATGTTTTGTAGAGATATATATCATGAATACATTTGTAAAAGAAACACCAGCCCTTATTAAGAGTTTGACAGCAATTCCTTGGAATGTATTTATTTATTTTTGCATGTATAAAGCATCAGGGTGCTAAATTACCACCAAACCCGGTTACTCTTACTGTCACTTGGTCCCTTGTATTTACCGGGATTACGGGAAAGTTAACAATGGTATATATTCCCTATTTCTGGAGCCCGTAAGACTCCATGGGAAATGTGTAAGATTGACCTGAAACGGTAATTAACAGCGGTAAATTAATTTAGTTTTGGAGGTAAGTGGATGATTTACCTCCGGCGTTTGCTGGAGATAAACTTCCACTCTACCTCCAAGCTGGTGGTTGTTCGGTGGTGCGATGAAATAGTTATACAGAGGCAGTAATGGAGTTACTTTCACTGTTCTGCCACTTTAACTGCACCACCAGAATTGAATGAAATGTACAAAGTGGATTATTAACTCAATGAGTGCCAAAGGAGAATTTGCAGAGTAAGGTTAAGTGTTTTGCACATGTTCATGTAGTCCAGAGAAATGAATGTATCCATGTGAAAATGACATGGCCACTTGATTTCGGGTTACAGAGCAGAGATGATCGAATCTACAAGCCCGTAATAAAAGGTATTGCCCAGAAAATCTAGACACAGAGGAACCCGTGAGAATTGTCACAAATGGCAGTATCTTAAAGGAGGGTGGACACTTTGTACTATTCTGTAGAATAAGCAACGCCCTACTAATTTAAGGCCGACGCGTCAAACTCGAATGGACAACCAGATCACGGTCGTGTCTAAAGAAAAGCCAGCAACTTGGATGTGGGAGTAAAACACTTGATAGATTTTTTGAGGAAAAGATAGGAAGGTGGCGATGGGAAGATTTAGGGGGTGGGATAAGAACTATTCGAATGCTTGGGAGAGGATGACCCAGGAGGTTGGGATAAAAAAGACCCAAGATGTTGGGCAAAGAGACCCAAGAGGTTTGGCCGAGAGCGATCCAAGAAGTTTGAAAGGGATGGAAAGAAAACCAGGAGAACCGGGACAGTTGGGGAGAAGGACCTGCGAAGTTGGAACATTATCATTGTGGTTACAGAAGGGTTCATGAAGGAGTGGGTGAGAGAGGTTAATGAAATAGTTGAAGGTGAAGGGGGAGGTGGGGATGCTTACAAGGCAAGAGAAGGCAAAGGCAGAGGAGTGGGGAACAGAGGAGGTCAAAAGAGGTGAAGTTTAAGGTGAAGGTGGGGAGAGGAAACATAGAAGATGCCGAGAGGAAACCAACCCTGAATTTAGTGGTGCTTAAAAAAGGGATACCTAAAGACGAGGTGGTGATTAGCGAGGAGACTATTAAACTAGAAGCATGACCACTGTAGAGAGGTGGGGCAGAGATTCCCCAGGAGTAGGGGAGAGGAGGTAAAGAAGGTTGGAGAGAAAATAGAAGTGCAGGAGAAAGAGGAGGAGACTGATAGAAGATGGCCACGCAAATCCTGTCCTGGAGGACAAGTCGTTGGTGAAGCATTAAGGAAGTGCCAGAAAAGTACACGGACTGAGAAAGAGAGAAGGTCCCCTTGATATGAACTTGTGGTGGGACATTGAGGAGGAGGGCTGGATTGGGTTAGAAGGCCATAGATCCAAGACCCCGGGAGAGAGAAGGTGAGTGGCTTGGAGTTGAGCAATGTCTACCTAGTTACTTGGGTGGGGGTGAAGGCCAGTTCCAGTGGGACTACTACCACAAAACGACTAATGTGCTCAAGTTTAGATTTCAGATCCAGAGGATGAGAAGGCCTCCCCACCATTCCTGAGCTGCACAAGAACATTGCCAAGGAAGCTGCAAAGGCCAGGGTCTTGAACTTTGATGAAAGAATGAGAGGGACGGGACGGGTGGCCCAGGAAGCTCCAAGAAGAATCATGAGATACAATTTATTTTGAGCTCTTTATGTTCTGTTTAGATGCACCTGCACTTATTCATCACTTCTGATTATTTAGTGTTGTCGTCAAAAAAGTATAACGATTCAGTGGGTGTCACTTCACCGTACGAGGGAGACCTTCTCCATGAGGCACGGGAGGTGAGTCCGCTACCCAATATTCCTGAAAAGGGATACGGACAATCACTTGGGTAATCATCAGCACAACACCCTGACCCTAGCCGCCCCGCCCAAGACCTTGAACACCTTCATATGTACCTCCTCTGACTAATGCTTCTATGTGCTATGCACATCAATCCCATCACACATACAGACATGAAGAAAACCACCAGAAGCATTAAGATTAACAGTCATATAGGTACTAAGACTAAGAAGAAGATGCACATAGGCATGACGAAGGGCCCATGGAACTGTGAACATTCTTGTAGCCTTCCGTGAAGGAGTGACCCAACGAGAAACATAAATAGAGAAGCAGGACTCACAGATTGGAAAGCCGCATAGTTGTAGCAAAGAGTGAGGTATCCAGTCTTGTTGGTGAGAGCGGCTGGTGTTTGAAGTCTCCAGCCAGGGAGATTCGAACGTGGAGCAAAGATCAAAGTGAAACAGAGTACGATGGGAAGATACCAAAAATGTGTTATCCGCCCGCCAAGAGAAGGCTTCGGGAATCCCAAAGCTAGGAAGATACTGCAGAGCTACGGCGAGAGAAGCCTGCGGAGCTGTAGAGGTGCACCCAGGTCTCGGCTACGCATGCGATCCCCAGAAGAAGTAAGGGGAGATACAGGAGACCCTCAGGGACCAAGGGGGCAATGCACAGGCTAGGGTGGTTCTCCATCGTCCCAGTAACGACAGGGAAGTTGCGGAGAATGAGCAAGGCGGGGTCTTGGACCCTAACTAACGTCAAAGTGATGAACAAAACCTAAGGTGAAATCTTCCTCGTGGCAGTACTTTGCTGGAGAGTGAAACAAGTGGGCCTAGTGGTAGAAGAGGAGAAACCAGGATCTGGGACCTAAACGAAAGCAAAGGTGAAGCTCAGAGTATAGAGAGTCTTCCTCGTGGCAGTACTTGGCAGAGGAGAGAACCAAGTGGACCAACTACGAAAGGGAGACCAAAGAGGGTGTGGGACCCAAACCAAAATACAGCGATTATTGGAGGGAATCACCCTCCCAATAGTAGAGAAGGAAAGGATGACAAAAGCCTGAGAACAGCCTGAGACTGTGACAAAGCATTTTGATAAACTGTAAACCAAGATCCAAGGGAAGGTAGTCATTCCCCTCAGCATAGTTGGGACTTTACTAAAGAAGCGAGAAGAAGGGAGACATTCCCCTGAGCACAGCTGGAACTTTACTAAAGAAGTGAGAGGAAGGTAGTACTTGCCCAGAGAACAGTTGGAACTTTAGTAAAGAAGCGAGAGGAAGGGAGGCATTCCCCTGAGCACAGCTGGAACTTGACTAAAGAAGCGAGAGGAAGGGAGTCATTCCCCTGAGCACAGCTAGATCTTTACTAAAGAAGCGAGAGGAAGGGAGGCATTCCCCTGAGCACAGCTGGATCTTTACTAAAGAAGCGAGAGGAAGGGAGTCATTCCCCTGAGCACAGCTGGATCTTTACTGAAGAAGCGAGAGGAAGGGAATTATTCCCCTGAGCACAGCTGGATCTTTACTAAAGAAGCGAGAGGAAGGGAGTCTTTCACCTGAGCACAGCTGGAACTTTACTAAAGAAGCAAGAGGAAAGGAGTCATTCCCCTAAACGCAGCCAGAACTTTACTAAAGATGCAAGAGGAAGGGAGGCATTCCCCTGAGCACAGCTGGAACTTTACTAAAGAAGCGAGACGAAGGGAGTCATTCCCCTGAGCACAGCAGGAACTGTACCAAAGCAGCGAGAGATAGGGAGGCATTCCTTCTGGCTCCATTTTGGAGCATTGAAAGAGAACTAAGGCCAGGGCATGGGAAGCAATCCTGTTGCAAATATTAGAATTTTGTAGAATCCAAGGCCAGGGGATGGGAGCTATTCCCCTGGTGAAAGAACTTTTTCTGTTCTTAAGACTCTTTTGTTATAGTGTAAGGGACAGAAGTAGGGATTGTGGATTTTCAGTTGACGGACATTCTGACAGTTCCATTCGTTTTTAGTTTGAGGCAGGGAAACCACTCTTAGAGTTAGGGAGAACCGGGTTTTGGAATTCTTTAGTGAAAAGCCTGCTACCTCGTGGTCAGTTGCCTTCTTCTGCACCCTTACACAAGACTAAAACCCAGGCTTAACGAGAAGATAAGAATTGCACCTTGACCCTATCACGAGACGCTAGCTTTTGTGTTTGCCCTGAGATTTGACCACATCATGGTGAATGACAGTGCATGCACGTACAGTCTTGTGACGGGAGCGCGACTATGTTCGGCTCAAAGTTGAACAATGCATGAAACCGTCTATAAAGGCGCCGGCCTTCATGGCACTCACCCCAGGACCTATGATGGCAAAGGCCAGCCAGCCAGGATAAATCCCACACATATTGCTGGACCCCCAAGTCCTACTCAGGGGTCCCTGAAAAACCATACACTGGCAGGGATATCAGGCGATACCACACCAGTCAAGTGTACGGGTAACCTCTATACTTCATTAATAAGTCACAACTTCAATACTTTTGTTGCCGTATAGCAGAGCAGGTCTCTCCCAGAATAGGACATTTAATCTGGGATATTAAGCACCACTGCAGCCTACTGCATATGTCCTTCAGACCTGTGCAGCACTCTGCACACGTGCATTGCCCAAATGTGCAGCTCTGCTTTAGGTACAAGCTCATGTGGTGCTTTCCTGACACTTGTTCAGAGGAGGCTTTCTTCTCTGTTTATTACTTTGCAAATTAGTTATTCCCAGACAGTGCGGCGGAGTAGCTTTAATCTGCTGAGGCAGTCCTTTGGCCGGAAGTATAACGACTCTTACTTGAGTTCCTGCACTGTGTATTGCCTTTAAATGTTCCTCCGCGTGGTGCAATGAAGGCGTAATGGCGCCATTCCTCACGCACAGACGATGGGCCAGGCTCTGTTGCACTGGTGTCAATTAGTACATTTTGACTATTGCGAAAGCATTTACATTTTGAATGTCTCCACGGCGTGCACGGGGGCTGAGCGAGCCACAAATAGCGAGTGCTTCTTTCAGACTTGTTTTCTGTTATTTCTCCTGATGTGATGGCTTTAAAATCAAAAGTGCAATTACAGTGTGAGGCAATTAAACTAAATTTTAAGCAGTTGGCTTGAGACTGGTATTTTTTTATTTATTTACCAGTTGTTGTATTTCATCATTTTCCCTAAGAGTTATCCGGGTGCATAGCCTGGCAATCAAACCTTGACAGAGACAATAGCTTTGTTTTTTTCTTTTTTTTTCTTCATTGTTTTAGTTGAAATTACAACTTTTCAAATATTGAACTTTCCACATAAAATATTTCCATATGAAAACAAAAGCTTTCGATTTAAAACTTTGTCAGATAATAAAACACAAATTGATAGGTATTCAATGCATAATTCATAATTCCGTGCATGAATTCAGTGCATTTTAATCACACATTCTATTTTTTGTGTTGCTTTTTGAGTAAGTATTGTGCAGTATTTGACGGGCATTGGCTACACGCCAAATTTTCTCATCATATACATCACTGGCAGTATACAGCGTAGCTGGGGGGATGGGGGTAGAGGGGGAATGCGTGCCTTCACTGCTACAGCCCACCTTCACTCTAAGTTGTGTTGGCACACTCTGATCTTCCCGCGCCTCAGGACAAAGGCCCATGTAAAGCGAATTATTTGGCAACATACTACTTTGCGTGGTAAAGGATACACATTGCATGCAATTCTTAATTTGCATTAATTAGTGGAGTCAATTAATGTAGCCCTTTATCATTGCATAACAGGTACTCGTTGATGGCTGCACTACCAATGAACCAAAACTAAAATAACTTATTCCATATAGTCAATAGGTTCAATTTTAGTTTACCCTTTATATGCAAAGTGTTCCATATGTTGGTGGTGACAAAAGGATATCTCGTTGTTTGCGGTGGAAACAGTGTACTCACTGGAAATTTAACAACACACAAACCACATACGCAAAACGGCCTTTTCGGCAACATGCACTCTGGTGACGGACCACACTAAGGGAAGCAAACTGCTCCCTTAAGCATTGAAATGGAAATCAGAGACCAGAGTCTTGACGTATCCTTGATTCTCCTTGACCCCTTTCCTGATTTTAATGTCGCAGATCATATAACATTCATCTGTAATGTATCTCTCTAATTTTTTGGAACAAAGGATTCACTCTTACATGGTTAAAAATCACTTGTGGAAAACCCGTCTTGGCTCTGTCACGATATCTGTTCAATTTGCAGATGAATCATTTGGTGAAGAAACTTGACATTCATGAAAACAGGCATTCATGGCCAATGATACGAAGATTCATGTCAAGGAATAAAAGGATTCCAAGGGGAGGCTTCACATTGTGGCCCTCCCATATCCAGACCCGGTGGAAACACAACTGGCTCCGTAGAAACCTTGCCAAGTTGGAAATCAGCATCACTGGACACAGCAAACCTAAAACCTTACCCTATAATTGAACTCCACTTACACCCGAGGCAAAGACTCTGTACTTGAGAATCACATTGGATCTGAAATTGAGAACTAATGTACTAACATGAAATGAGTTCTAGCATCTAGAGCTTATGCCTGGGATATTGGGTCGCATTACGAGTTTAGCGGCCTGGGAAAGAGGCTACACAATAGTGACATTTCCGTTCAGCCACTTTACAGGCACTTTCCAGCATCAGCAAAGGACAACTTCATATAAAACAC
Source organism: Ambystoma mexicanum (assembly GCF_040938575.1). Taxonomy (NCBI): domain Eukaryota; kingdom Metazoa; phylum Chordata; class Amphibia; order Caudata; family Ambystomatidae; genus Ambystoma; species Ambystoma mexicanum. Next base: position 24,859,499 of record NC_090936.1, read on the forward strand.
GGAGGAGATACCTCTGGTACCAAGATGGAGGTGTCTCCTCCACCCTCTCTCTGAAACATATCAGGCATTGCATGGGCAGGACTACAAGCCACACCAATGCCTGGAAAAATCCCCATGGATTCCAAACATCGGGATTCACACTACCATTCTGTAATTAGGCAAAATCAGCCTGATTAAAGTGGCAGTAACGGGAATCAGGACTGGCGGTAATTCTTCAGGAATTTACTGCCAAACTCATAATGGGGCCCATTGTCTTTGCTGTCTTTGCCGCAGTAAAGATCCAAGAACTGTTTACTCTTAAGCAATAAGACCAGAGAAGGGGGTAGGGGTATTACTGCTTCGGTAATGCCCCGGGGCCCATAGTTACATGCCAAAGTGAAGTGAGGGCCTTAACGAAGGCCCCGGGGCATTACCTGAAGTGGTAATGCCTCCCCCCTGCTCAGGGCTTATTGATATTAGTACCCCAGCCCCGAAGACCGGGATACTAAAAAAAAATATTTTTCTGCTCTGGCATTTTGGAACAGGAAAAAAAGTAAAATAAACGGCCGCCTGGGAAGGGAAAACAAACGGCCATTGAAAACAATAAAAAAGTAAACAAACAAAATGGCCACCGTAGAAAGGGAGAAGGGACTATATGCAGTCCCTTCTCCATGGTGTCCATTCAAAAAATAGGGAAAAAGTAAATTAAAATGTAAAGGAGAGAAGTGGCTATGTGTAGTCCTTTCTTCCTTTCCATGGTAGCCTGTCTCAAATCAGGAGCGGATGCGCTGGAGACAGAAGTGTTTCCAGTGCATCTGCTCCCGATGAGGAGCAAAAAAGAAGGTAAGTGGAGGGAGGGGGGATTCTGTGGAGGGGAGGATAGAGGGGAGTACAGGAGCACTTACCTCATTCCCCGGTGGGGAAAATGGCAGCCTCCAGCCGTGAGGTGGCTCGGAGCAGGAGGATTACCACTGGTAATTCCCCATTTCCGAGCCTCCTCATTGTCTGAGTGCTGCCACACCCCCCATACTGGGTACTAATACCCAATAGTCGACCTTAGTGGTTTAGTGTGGGAGGACCTCATGAGGTTGGACTCCTCTTGGGTACAACATGTTGTATAACATCACACCGCATTACATTTACGGCACCATTCCGAAACTTGTTCCCTTTACACGGAGCTCCTGCTGACCATCATGCAAGCTCATAAATTCTGTCTTCCGCCAGGCGACCGGAGTCCCGACTGCCAAACCAATCCTACTTGCAACCGGTAACTCCAGGTGAAGACACTAGCACATAGCATTGTGTCTCCCACAGTAACGTCTGACCCGGAGGTGTCTAGATCCCTCATAATCCCTTCCGTACGAATTCAACGGCACTCGGCAACGTGCAGACAGCTCCTTGTGACACTCAGCTACGTTCCATTTTAAAACCAGGGCTTCCTAAGCAAACCATCAGCCCTCTCAGACCAGCGCCTGCTTAATAGCTCCGTGGATCTTCACCTGTACTTCTCTCTTCCTGAAAAGAAGAAGTACTGGGGCTCGGCTTTTCCTTTCATCTTCTCGTCCAGCTCCCACTCCAACTCCCCGGGACCCAGCTCTCCTTCCTGTTCATTAACAGCTGATCCCTCCTGTTGTGGGCTATCTTCCTCCCCCTTTGCCACCCTGGGTGATGAGTCTTACTTGTTATGGGGGCAGTGTTGTCCTTTTCCTTCTTCCTGCACCCCCCTCAGCAGGTACACCAGCTTTCCTTCAGTTTCACGCAGGGATTCTTCTTTGAAAGACCTCCTCATTGCCAATGAAAATTTGTGGACTCCAGCCTTCTTAGGATTACTTTTGAGGTTTATTACAGCTTCTTAAGTTCCTTTACAAATAATTACTTAGGTTACCAGTAAGTTAAAATAGGACAATAACACTGGCGGCCCATCACCCAGGCAGAGGGCTAACCAACTGACCAGGCGTAGAACCTTCACCCATACATTCCAACATTCAGACATCAACACTCCACATGACATCACAACATTCCTTCTTGCCCAGGCAAGCCATAAACAACACTGACCCTTCCTAGCAAAATAGGGCATTCATTGACTTATCCATGGACTAACAGTACCCCTGTCAGTGTGTGGTAGTCAAGACCTCAACCATAGTATGTGAACAGAAAAGGAAAAAACATGCTTGGGTCATCCAACAGAACGGTTCTATGTCTTTTTTCCGCTTTTTGAAGGCCGCACAGAGTGGTCTTGCTAAATTGATCTGTTTTTAAAAAACAGATTTAAAAACGATTATTTCACTTATTACCGAATGGCACATGTGGCCCCACCCGAAGAATTGGGGATGAAATGACTGTGAGCCTCATGCCTGAGCCTATTGAATGCAAGCCCATTTCTTACCACCACAAAATGCCTTTAGGGTTGAGTGAACTACTACACACGTGTGCCTAGCACAGTCATCTCCCCATCCTTCTCCACCATTCCACTTCTTGGGGAGTGGGGGGAATTATCCATGAGTCCTCTCCTGCATGGATGAGCACAGCAAATCACCAAAACAAATATGGCCCTCATTATACATTTGACCCAACCTTACTGCATAATGCAATATCCTTTATCCCACGAAGTAAAGGGGGAGCGCTGCCTTGCTATAAGAACTTCGTCACTGCAGCGGCAAAGAATCCACATTTTCAGAAAAATCATATGCACAATTTCTGAAAATCTGCATACTTTTTTGTATTGCTTTAATTCAATTACCACCTTTGTTTTGAGAACAGATTTAGATTCTGTACAGCAGTAAATCATACCGTCAATGCTCAATGTTTAATACTGCACAGTAGGGTCGGTGTTGCATTTTCTCTATATCATATTGCAAAGAGATGCAACGAGAGGGATCCCTTGAATGCTTTTTCGAATGTTTAACATTTTTGGGGAATTTGTTAAATGTTTACCACAACCTCCGGGGTATACGTAAACATTTGAGGTAGTTGAACTGATAATTTGGCGGTAATTTGCAGAACGTTATATTGCCAGGGACACTGATTTCAGTAACTACCGCCTACCAGATAATTTCGCAGCGTTAAAAGGAAACATTGAGAACCAGAGACAGAATGAAAAAAAGAGAGATGCTTCCTTAGTCTGAGGGTGGTCAAGCCATTGTTCTCACACCTCCTGTGTGAATGCACGCACCGTCGCAACACTTTTATACATTGTGTGTATGCAAATGAGCTGAAATGCATTTTATTTTGTTCCAGAAATGTGGCTTTGAATTATAGGGTATTGCTATTGTATACATAGCTTTTTTTATTGTGTTATATTGAAATGACTTTTCACAAATATAGAGTACAAAACCAAAATGCTTACTATACAAAGAAAAACACAAAAAGGAGAAAACTTAGCAATACAACAACTTGGAGCGTAAAAAGAAAAGGGTGAATAAAAAAAAGAAAAGGCTGAGGACAAGAAAGACAAAAAAATCAACCAGCACGATAACTTAATTATCTCAAATGTGTACACTTGATTCAATTCATCATAAAAATTGAAAAATAAAAATAAAAAAAGGGATTACCTAAAACCTTAAGAAATCTAAGTACCTCCAATACCACGCTCAGTTCATACCCCGATGAAAATCTTTCCCAGAAAGGGGCAGATGTCAGCCATTTGTCAGATGGTACAAAGCGAGAGAAGGGTTTTATGCGGATACTTTGCACAGCATTACATTGAATTAAAATGTGCTTCAAAGTTTAAACTTGTTGAGAGTTACGCAGGGAACACCCTAAGAATATTTGATCCCCTCGCGTTCTTACTCGAATCTCCCTCATCTCCCCAGTAGGTATGATTTAACCTTAGTCTCAGAAACTGTGATCTCCACCAGGATTCCAGAAGTCGGGAGTGATAGGCGGGGGGCGGCTCCCTCTGGGCTTATCCATTATTCAGAGGACAGCAGCTACACGCGATGAGCGCATTGCATCTACAGTGCAAGCCTAATCGTAGTCTAGCATTGCCTTCTGACCACCCAGACGGTTTGCCTTAACATTATCCGGCTGTCTTTTGATATTGAAAAGGATCTTATCCACAATTTCCCTCAATCGGGACAATACAGAAGAGGCGCCCATCTGTGAATGGGGAGCTAAATCTTTGTATACTGTGTCCTTCTAAGGTAAGTAAGATGTGCCTGTAGTATAAGATGAGTCTACTATCCAGGTGAGCAGCCAATGATGTTAGACGTAGCTCATATATCAAGCTAGCCATGGGTAGAGACAATGGGAGATTTAATGCTCTCTTCCAAATTCTCCCCTCTATCCTCCCCCAATCAATAGACCAGGGGCGTAGGTCTATCTGCATCCCAAAAAGAATTTTAGGAATGACTAAATGACTATACCTAGCTTTAATAACCCAACACAGGCAGCTCAAGGATACAGACAACCCTAAACAGGTGTCACCCTCATTAGGGATAACCAGATGTGAAATGGAAGCCACATATTTGGTATTCATATCTGTGAAAGAGTTCCCACAGTGATCTGCTGGGAAGAGAAGGTGAAGGATGCTGGCAGAACTAAGGGAGGACCTCCCATTTGGTACAGATGCTGTCGTCACTATATTTCAAGAGGAACTGCGCTCACATTTTATTCTGGTGTGAATGTTCATTGAACACCATATAGGTGAAAACGTGCCATCTGTGAAATGAACACATTCTTAAATTTGAGAAAAAGATGGCAATTTGGTGGACTATTCCATTGGCACCTCTTCTCTGTTGTAGCGGTAGTGTGGTAATGAGATCCATACCGATCTAAGAAGCCTGTAGCATCATAGCCTGTAGCATCATGCATCATATCCTGTAGCATCATACATCAGAGCCCGTAGCGTCATACTTCTAAAGCTAATAATTCAATCTGGTTGGGCCTACTTTACTTGTCCCATGCCTTCACCCAAGGGGCCACAGTTCCCAAAACTAATTTTATTAATGCACTAGTGCTGACAGCCCTGCTTCTTTGGGCTTAATATATATCTAAATAAAGATGAGAGCAACCCTCTCCCTGAATTAATAACATTTAATCCCAGACCTCGGTCTTGCCTGTCCTCTCTGAAGCATGAGTTCAGAATACCACAAGATGGCCTTAAATGTACTTAAACATTGCTATGCCTGTGAAAATCCTGGCAAGGATCTGGATGATGTGGCACTTTTTGTTAACAATTATTTCTATTAGAACAAATCATACATTTAGCTCAACAATATGCAATTGACTTAATTTACCAATCCAATAAAGTCCATGCAATAGCCACAATGTTCCGCAACTAGCCTTCAGAATATTGTAAAGAGTCAGCCAAATATGCACACTAGAAAGAGGATGTGAATTAAGCCGGATGCATGCTCAATCCCCTTCCCACATGGGCCATCATCCTGGGCAGGTAGAACCTGTATACTTGTTTCAGGTCGCACCGCCCAGGACGAATGCGTACCTGTAGATTTTGGCTTGTGACGGTCCAGGTTACTTCAGGTGCTGGTGTCTAATCTGGTGCAAGGAGATTGAGGGAAGGAAGATGGCCCGCAACCCCTGGGAGTCCTCTCCCAACACCACGGAATTGGACCACCCACGTATTAACGAGATGTCAGACAGTATAAAAACAGATGAGGGAGTCCAAGGCAAGGCAGAGCACTGTAAGAATCAGCCGTAAAGATGGTTATGCAGAAAACAGCAGAGGCAGGAGAGGAAGAGGAAACAAGGGCCAGGACCAAGGCTGAGGAGGACCTAGAAGGAGAGACTCAAAATACAGACAAGGAAATAGGGTGGAGAGCCAGGAAGCAAAAACAGGAGGGAGACAGGAACGAAGGTCTGGAGATATGGCAGCATCAATTCCACTGAGCAGAGGAAGCTGCGATGCACTGATAGCAGCGTCTGCTTCCTACTTGTACCCCCTGGTGAGATCGAGGCTCCTTGGCTTCACCAGATAACCAGTGGCAACCATGACAAGCCACATGCACAGCACATGCACGGAAACCAGCTGCCGCTCCCCAGCGGAGGTGCGATGCCCACAAGATGGCGGCCCCCATGAGAAGGAGACTGGGTGTGCACTGTGACGGACCCCCTGGAATGCAATCACCTAGGCGCCAGCGGGTCTGCCAAGGAAGGTAAACGCAGTGACGCAAAGAAGGCAGCGACTTGTGAAATGTTCTCTACTGTAATGCCTAAATGTGCACGTCATGCTGAACAAAACACACACCCATTGCTGTACCCATAAAAAGCATTCCCAAAACGACAGAGAAAATGTCCAACGAAAAGAAGACTGCCTTTTACACCAACATTTATTAGAAGAGTTAACAGGCTTCAGTGTTGTCAGAACCCGCAACTGCCTCCTTTGTTATGGAAGTGAATAACAAAATAATTATCAACATTCCAGGCTGGTTGTCACAAACTAATCATCAACAGTAAACCTAAACTAGATTGCCAAACTATACATGAGAATGTGTACATGCTATTTCGCAAATTAGTGGGTAATGATTGCAATAATTTCCCTTTCGATTGTGTTACTTCACCACCGCTGCACCACTTTGACAAGTAGTGATTTACATTGTTGCCATGGCTATGTCAGGCTCCTTAATCGTAGGGTGGGCAGCACCCAAAGATGGGGGAGGAACACTGAGCCTCCCAATTAAAGATTAAGAAGACTGTCTATGAAACATTTAAAAAGACACATTAATTTAGCATGATTAGGAGTGCCTCAGAGGTCACAGCATTATTAAAGCGCTCCATTAAATGTGTTAGAGGCACTTGTTGCTTTTTAAGTGCTTTAGATGTATAATTCTCTGCCTAGTGAAGCTTAACTTACATATATTTCCAAGCAGGCACCGCTTCTGTGATCTTTCCCTGAGCCTTCGTTTGAGGTGTGACAGATTACATCTGACACAGCAAAGCTTATTCTGCATACATTATGCAGTCTTCTCATTAGTGTGGGTGGAAGGGGACTCAGCGCAGAGATATACACCTATGCATTCTGGCTGCAGACAAGGCTGGCAGTCATCACATTATGCGTGGAGACGGTGCACAACTCATTTAGCATCAGACACAATGCAGAAACACATTGTTTAATATTTCAACAGCAACAAAGACAAAATGGCTGCAGGTTTTCATTTATTCACCTTTTATCCACAGAGTCAGGGTCTGCCACCTTTGCCTCTCCAGATGTTTTGGATTACAACTTCCATCAGTCCTAGCCAGTGTAATCAATGCAGAGGGATCATGGGAGTCATTTTACAAAACATCTGAATGGCTGCACGTTGCAGGCCTCTGTTTTGAGTAGAAGAAAAGGACGCAGTTACAGGAATACAAGTTTGATATTGTTGGGTGCAGAGTCTGTATTCCTCTCCACATGTATTATTTCATCTTTCCCTTTAGTGGTTTGCCTTCCCCAGACTGTAATCTTATTTTGCCTTTGCTGCATCTTGGGTAAAATCATTGGGTGGTGCAAACTGAACCCACAAACATAAAGACACTGAATCCTGACACTGATATGCAGGAGTTATCTTTTATTCAGGAACATACATTACAGGCTGTGGCAAGACTCACCATAGTCAACTGACAAAATGTAAACCAACCACAAAAAATTCCACCAAGAACTTTCCAAGAGGAAGGTTCCATCTTGACCAAACTATGTACATAATATTTATGCAGGAGAACACATAAGAAATAAGAACTAACTCTGAAACACCAATGAACTCTAGTAAGATCACAACACACCTCCCCTCCTAACTAATGGTCCAACAGAGACTCAACACCTTTAGCAACTCAGCCATACTTCACAGCTCTCTTCTTACACAACACCTCATCACCCATCATTCTCACAGCATTACCAAGATCCTTGTCCACAATTTTGACCTCTGAAAACTTCTCACCATACTCCTTCCCCTTCCTTGGCAAAATAATTCTCACCTTGTCCCCACATGCAAATGCAGAGACTCTGCAACTTCATACCCTAGTCATACCTGCATCTCGCAACTTCTCAATTTCTCAGAATCTGATCTCTAACCATCTTCCCATCCACACTCACTAACTTGGACTTATCAAGCGACCCTGGAGTGAGACAGTTATTAGGCTTCCTCCCTATAAAACGTTCAAGAGGTGTTACACCAGTAACACCATGGGGTGTCACTCTGTACTGAAATACTCTCCGCAATAAGTCACTCTTCTAATCCCCACCATTAGCCACTGTCATTCTCACAACTTTCATGATCATCCTCTTGAACCTCTCTCAACACCCATTGGTCTGAGGATGATAGGTTTTCTTGTGCCGAACCCCTAAGGATCTTAGCCAATCCTCAAATTCAACTGACACAAATTGATGACCATTGTCACTCAGAATATAAGTAGGAAATCCTTCCCTTATAAACATACTTTCCAGGAACTCAATTACATGTCTTGATGTTTCTCTTCAATACTCCGACCTCCGGCCACTTGGACATGACATCTACCACTACAATAACATAGCACCCTCTTGTTCCTGTACAAATAGAGTGGCCCCAACAGGTCAACAGCCAGTGTCCCAGGGGACTGTACCCACCTCAGGTATCCTCATGGGAGCCGCCGCTAGCTTCAAAACCTTGTCACTTTCTTTGCACATACTACACTCATCCACTGATGTTCAATGTTTTTCTCCATCTGAGGCCACCAAAAATCCACTCTAATACTTGGTCCTCGATATCCGCATATGGGATTTGTGACCCATACTAATCACAATCCCTCTCATCCCTTCAGGAACTCCCTCTCATCCCTTCAGGAACTAACAACCTCTCTCCTCTATAAACCAATCCGTCATGAAACACTGAATTCATTCTTAATTCTTTTGAAACACAAACCCCAGGACAATTCTCTTCCCATTTCTCAAAGTCCACATTACGACATCTCTCCTCTGTGAACTGCTTCAGCAACTGATACCACTCATCAGGGTTGCGCATTCCTCTGACCAACACATCTGATCCAAACATTCCTCTACAGTGAAAATATCCAAAACATATTTTCAAGTTCTTCAACCTCATCAATACTTTCTTTATCCTCGACAGCATTGCGTGACAACCCATCAGCTACCACATTCCTTTTCCCTTCTATGTATTCGAACATAAAATCCAGTCCTTGAACTTTAGTTACCCACTTGACAATCAGTCTTGTGAAAAACCTGATGGTGTCTCACTTGCTAGTCTCAGGGGATCTGTCATCCAGATGGCCAGGACACAGCCATTGTTATTGGATCAAGTTCCTGGGGCTATACAAGTGCGGGAGGATAACCTAGATGGGGGGTCCTCATGGAGTGGACGTGGGACACTGATGCGTGAGATGCGGTACCCCTTCCCTATAACACCTTTTCCCCATCCTACCCCTTAGGATTTTCAGAAGTTCTGCCCCCCCCCCCACTTTCCAACACAAACACTTTCCTACACCGTGACAGACAATGGACTAACACCAGAGCCGTTAACCTGACATATCCCAACACAAGGGTCAGGCAGAGTCAGACAATTGACAATAACTATGGACACCTGATGGCTCTTCTCTTCTCCACAGGGATAAAAGGTGGAGCACGAAAGCACACTTCGAGCAAGGCAAACCGCACGAGGAAGCAGCTATTCCGGACCGGCAGTTCAAACGGAGGAGAAAGGTGGAGACACTTGGAAGGAAGGCGAGGAGGAGACCTGCAAAGCCTCCGAAATCATAAGACAGGGAAGTCCAGCTGGTCTATGGTGTGACAGGTGTCAATGGCAGGCTGGGCTCTCCCGCGCTGATTGTCAAAGTGGGGTTAAGCGCTTGCTGCCATTGGTGCCATCCTTGACTCCCGTGACAAGAAACTACAACAGTTTAGCACATCCAGTGAGTCAGAGAAGACAGATAGTAAAAACGAACTGTGCTGGGCTCAAGGTTGCAGACAGCAACCTTGTTGAACAAAGGACTTGTGTAATTCAACTCTAAAGAAACCCTAGTAAAAGGTTCAGAAGGGTCAGGCATTGTGGGGGCACACATTCGAAGGACTCTGATTGAAGCACTTTTGGATTGTGTTGTTTTGTTGAAACTATGAAAACCAAGAGGCCTTAGGAGAGGCTAGTGTGAAGTGTCAAAGTGGTCCGACGAGAGTCGAGCAAAACTCCTCGTACACTCAAAGGTCATTGACACATTGTAATTGTAATTGGTTATTTAAAACGTGCTTACTACCCAGAGGTTTCTAAGTGCGGACCCAGGGATCGAACCTGTGTTGCTCTGGGTCGTTATTCTTCAAAGGCAAGCATGTTGTCCCTGAGCTATCCTCTCGACCCATTGGAGAAAACTGATTGAACTGTGAAACTGGCAAATGTGAACATGACAGAGGGATGCCTGCAAGTTGAGGCTAAACAGTAATATACCCATGAACATTGTGACGGCAAGTATGAACCCGGCTGAGGGATGTCCACAATGGGTAGGTGGTTAAAAAGACATTGGGCCTCATTATGAGTCCGGCAGTAACCCTGCCAGTGCTACCGGAGGGTTGTCGCCAGACTCTTAACATTTTGCCGGGACCTGACTTCCCGGTGCCACTGGGAGATTACAATGCCGGCGGCCCGGGAAATCAGGCACTGGTAAAATATAAGTTCCCATTACCATAGAGTCCTATAGGACTCTATGGCAGTGGGGACTCGGAAGCGCCGGCACCGTTGCTAACGGTGCGGGCGGTTCCGTGAACGGTCTGCCTACCATGGCCGCTGCGCCCGGCAGGGTCAGACCTGTCGGTGCAGCAGCCACGGCAAGCAAACTCATAGTTTGCCAGTCCGGATACAAGGGTGCCGGTGAGCTTACCGGACCGGCAAACTTGTAATGAGGCCCATTGAGACTGTTGAGTGATATGTTTTTGAGTGAAAGGCTGTAGTGAACCCGAATGAGGGAGGACAACTTTGCAAGAAGGATCAGAGCCCGGCTGAGGGTGATCCAAGGGGCAAAGAGCAATCGCCCAACGTGAAAGATTACCAAAGTAACTTTTGTTTTGTTTATTGTTTATGGTTCAGAAGGCCTTCTAAGGCAAGAGACTTTGCAGGAAAGAGCCTTGACCCTAGAAGGTCCTTACATCATTGAAACGAACAGTAACCTTGTGCTGGCAGGCAGGGTCCAGGAGTGTGCTGTGCTCAAAGGTCCTGCCTTGCCCCATGCTAAAAACGTGGGGAAGGGAGACCCCAGCTATAACATACTGACTTGTGAGCACTTTTTTTCTTCTGAACATTATCCCACACTCTTTGTGAAATTAGCTGTAAGGATTGGCAATATATATATTTTTTTTTAGTATAGTCCCCTTTTTATTTGACAATATGCCACTAGGACTGTTATTTGATGGTTGTAGTTTGCTCCCATCTGTAGATTTAAATTTAGATTAGGTGTTTTCTCACCCATTTCTACAGTTTAATAAACACTCTTGAACTGTGATCCAGTCACTTCTAAAGCCACTCAGCACTGGGGCACCTGACAGATCCTGTTTAATGACTTAAAACCCTTTTCCACACTCTAAATCCCACTCAAATGTCACCCTTTTCTTGTGAGCTTTATGGGAGCATGAGTACGATTGGCCAAACCCTTACCAACTCCAGAAATTATGCCACTTCCATCTTGTTCCTGGGCTCGGCCATCTCCACAACAGCCTCGACGGTACTGACTTTTGGGTTAACTCTCTCACTTGACAAATTACTCCCTATATACTCAACTTCATTTTGTCTGAAACTACACTTTTCAAGGATCAACGTTGGCCCTGAATCACCTAACCTCTCTAGTGCCACTGGAAGTCTCTTATGCTCTTCTGCGTTTCCTACCCACACTGAAATATTATCTTGACAACATTTGACACTTTGGAGTGCCGAATTCCTAACTTTACAAGAAACACAAGGCGCAGTGGCTGCATCAGTGTAGATGGTGCAGCTAGCAGAAGGGGGATTATCTGGCACATTAAACACCCTCCCTCCCCCCGGTACTGTGTCAACATCAGCTGATGCATCGTCAGGTTCATACAACTGAAGTACAGGTCATTAGTAACACACATTGATGGTGCCTCGTGTCACAGATGACGTCGGGAACACACTGCCAGACACTTCAAGTGTTGCTATTTGTTCAGTAGGCTCTCCAAGGGCTGCCCCCTCATCTAAATTAAAGGTGAGTGGTCGTTCCCTAACCTTGGTGTCCCTCACCTGCAGTATGGTCACTAGGGACTGGTAACCCCTACTGCCTCAAGCTTGTCTGATGCAATGTAGTGTGTTAAAGGAAAACTAATCAAGTCTCCCTCAAGAAACGATCTAGATGATCCTACTCTAAGGTCACCAGGAGGACTTGGGTTCGACTTCGGCTCAGTTCAGACAGTTGTGCTTAACGTTTCACAGCGACTACTCCTCTCCCAAGCTCTCGCTGAACCACACCATCATCTTCGCCTACTCTCCACCATCCTACTCCATCCACCAGCTCTCCTTGCTCTCCCTGACACTTACTCCTCTATCCCTCCACTTTCTACTACTCTCATCTCTCCACACCACTACTACTCCCTTTTCCAGATTACACCTACAATGGGTCTCAACACTACACCTACTCCCCTTCTCCACACTACACCTAACCCCTTCTCCACACTTCAACTCCTCTCCGCACTACTACCCTCCACACAACTACTATATACTCCACCCAGACCATATGCCTCAGTCGCTCTCCTCCCCCAGTCACACTCACTCACTCTCTATATTTAGTTGCTGATACTGCGGACCAATTAGCAATTGCCCTTTACCCTGGGAAGGGTTTACAAATATCAAATTATTCAAAAGGGGGCTTAAGCTCTGCCCTTATTTCATACACAGGTCTGCCAAAAGGGCGCTTCGCCAAAGTCAATGCCCCAGTTCATTTGAAGTCCTCCTGGTGGGGAAAGTCCAGCTCGCTGACGATTCCACGCTTCGGCCCCTGCACAGTTGAATGAAATGTCCTGAAGAGGGCATGTCCTGCTGGGCACTCCACGCCCTGTCTCGCATTGGCATGGGGTGTGTGTGATGCACTCTCTCTCCCAGATCTCCCAGTCCGTAAGCGCTGGCGCGTATGCAGAGACCGGTTAGTGCTCGTTTGTGTCCGGGGAGTATCAGAAGGAAGCAGCTTGCTGTTTTGTATTGTGCCTGATCCTCCTGCTTTACCCCTGCCTGTCCTCCCTGTGGACACCCACAGTGTTTTCCTCACCCTCAGTTATACTAAAGGCCCGGCTTGTATTTCACCTGCCCCCCCACTACAGCTTCTTAAATACACCCTACCACCCAGGCCTATGGCATCGCAATGCCCAGTAAGCCATATCACATGAAGCCATGTGTTACTACTGTAGTTAGTCCACCTTTAGCTATGGCACGTGAAACTAGTCTTGCAGACAACACATCCAAGGCAGCTTTTCCGCAGCTCCAACAGCCCTCTCCTTTCAGAACGCCCGCTGCCCTACACCTTGGAGGTAGTGAGGCAAAAGACGCCCAGCCGACATGCAAGCCACTAACATGCCTGCTACTTAATACTCGGTCCTTAGCAAAACACAATATCAAAGTGGCCGACTACATTACTCATTCGAATATCGATATTTGTGCAATTACGGAGACATGGCCCCACCCAGTCTCTGGTCCTGCTATTAGCCTGGCCATACCCCCTGGCTATAAGTTCATGCAGGCCGATCGCCAACAGGGAGTAGGAGGTGGTGTAGATCATCTTTCCAGCTCCGGCAAATCATTAATGTTCCCATACCGGACTGTGAGTTTCTTCTTGCCAAACTTATAATGGATTCAATACTACCATCAATATTGCTCTTATTAATCAGCCAACTAATAAGATGCCCGACTTCCTGATGCCTCTCAGTGATGCCATCCTTCCTCTTCTTAGACCAGCGGCTCAACTGATTCTACTGGGTGATTTCAGTGTGGGCCCCCCATTGATAAAATGGCTCAACACACCAGTACTACACAGACTGGACTAGGATTCACCCACTGGACGCTATCAGCTACTCATGATCAGGGAAGGACACTTGACTGGGTGGCGACACACAACGTAGAACTACAGTGCATCAAGACAGCCCCTTATCCTTGGTCCGATCACTTTTTTGTGCATATTCCTCTTCCCGCATTTCTAGTATAGAAGCAACAAGGACCCCAGTGTTGAGACTTGAGTGTCGTGTAGGCAGTAGAGGCCTCCGTCCCCAAATGCCGCACAGGGAGAACTTAACGCAACTCTCTGTGCAGCCGTTGAGGTCACAGGCGAAGATGTTCGAATGTCCAAGTCCGGGAACGCGAACCTCGGGGACCCCACACTGCTGCAAGAAAATGCGGATTAAGTACCAAGCAAGAAACAGTACCTACAGTATTAGAATAACTGGAAAGGTCTTACCAGTCAGGGTCAAGGAGGGGATGAGGAACCTAGTGGAGAGGTCCGGGACCCACGTGGACGGCAGTACCCCAAGAGGAGTAGACTCAGTTCGCCTGTCAGCAGGAGCTGTGGAGCTGTGAAACTGTGAGGCAAGGAGTTCAAAGAACCAGGGTGCAAAAGGGTGATCCAGGAGGCAGTCCAATAACAGTCCGTGGTCGAGAGCCGTGTATCACTGTGCAAAGAAATCCGAAGGGGTAAATCCAAGAGGAGTCCAGTAAAGCAGGCCAGGTCGATTCCGTGAGTGATCCAAAGATGATTCAAAGTCCGTAGCGCCAAACAGAATGCAGAGCACAGCTGAGAAGCAACGAATACCCAGGTTTCCGGGTTTATGTACTCGCGCTTCTGGTCACGTGATGCGTGGCATGGTCACGTGATCGGGCAAGAGCATCACGTGACCTCACAGTCCCGCGATGCGGAAGCTCAGGGTTAGCCCTTCGCGATCCTATGCGCCAAGGCAATTGCCAATGTAGGAACGGCCGTAGTCTGACAGCCGTCCTATTACGGACCAGGCGCGGGTGTGCCCGCAAGACGTGTGTGAGTCCACGTGAGTCCCGGGGAAGGGGGGAAGTGAGAGAAGGGCGGGACTGGGGATGAGGGAGTGCCCTGGGGACCGCATGATGAGGGATCGTGACAGAACCCCCCCCCAAAGGCCCACGACCCCGTGGGCAGGAAGGGTGATCCCGGTGGAAGCGAGCCACCAACCGGGGAGCGTGGACATCAATAGCAGGAACCCAAGAGCGCTCCTCCGGACCATAACCGACCCAATCAACCAGGTATTGCAAGCGCCCCCTGCAGACCCGGGAGCCCAGAATGGAGGAAACCTCATACTCGTCTGGGGAAGCCAAGGACACCGGGGCAGCAGAGGCGCGCAAGCGGGACGGGGCCGGACACGGTTTGAGAAGGGAGACATGAAATACAGGGTGTACCCTCCAAGAACCCGGGAGAACCAGTCGGTATGTGACAGGGTTGATAACCCGGGAAACCACATAGGGACCCACAAAACGGGGCAACAACTTCCTACAACCCACTAGCCTCAAGTGACGAGTGGAAAGCCACACCCGGGAACCCACCGAGAAAGACGGAGCCAACAGCCGTTTCTTATCTGCCTGGACCTTCATGGAAGACTGAGCCTCACGGAGATGTAAAGCAGTCTGGTCGTGGATAGAGGACAAATCCCTAAGACAGGCGCTGGCGGCCGGATTGGTGGAGGCCGCAAGGTCAGGGATCGGTAATGTGCGGGGATGTTGGCCATAGAGAACATAGAAGGGGGAGAACCCAGTGGATGCATGAACTGCATTGTTATAAGCGAATTCAGCGTGTCGGAGGGCACGCAACCAAGAGCACTGTTGTTGCAGGATCAGACAGCGGAGATATTGTTCCATTGTTTGATTAGTCCTTTCGGTCTGACCATCCGTCTCCGGGTGGTAGGCCGAAGAGAACCGGACATCGATACCCAACAACCTAGTTAGAGCGCGCCAGAAGCGAGAAGTGAATTGCGATCCCCGGTCTGATATAAGGACAGAGGGTAACCCAAAAAGACAAAAGACGGTATCAAAGAACAGGGTGGCCAGGATGGAAGCAGAGGGGATACCCTTGCAGGGGATGAAGCGTGCCATCTTTGAGAAGGAATCCACCACCACCCAAATAGTGTCGTAACCCTGTACCCGAGGGAGTTCCGTGACAAAGTCCATGGTTACCGTATGCCATGGTTTCGGGGGCACTGGTAAAGGGAGAAGCAGGCCTAACGGGCGACCCCTACGGGTTTTGCATTGTGTACAAATGGTGCATGTATTGACGTAACAATCCACGTCCCTCTTCATGCCCGGCCACCAACACCAACGCTTCAGGAGGGATAACGTACGGCGTTGGCCAGGATGACCATTCACAGGGGCATCGTGCGACCATTCCATTGCCATGTTGCGTGTGTCGGCAGTGGGCAAGAATAGGCGGTTCAGCACAAACGGGAGGCCATCCTGGAACACCGGATCCCACTCAGATAGCTGGTCGGGATGTAAGGACACCCACTTGCGTACTGCGTCCACTAAGGGCATCGAGGGAGTACATAGACAAACGACCTTAGTGTCGTCCAACATTGTGTTAGGGTATACGGGAAGAGAGACCCCCCCGGGAGAGCGGGACAGCGCATCGGCCTTGCCGTGCGCGGAACCAGCCCGATGCCGAATTTGGAAATCGAATGCTGCGAAGAAAAGGTGCCACCTCACCTGACGGCTGTTAAGGCACTTCAGGGAAGCCAAGTCCTGCAGGTTCTGGTGATCAGTAAACACCGTGACTCGATACTTGGCGCCCAAGAGATGGTGTCGCCACACGCGGAAAGCGTCCATAACCGCCAACAACTCCTTCTCGGTCACGGTGTAGTGTGACTCGGGGGTGGTAAACTTGCGGGAATGAAATGCAACAGGGTGCAGACGACCCGTGGCCTGACATGCTTGGGATAAGACAGCACCAAGAGCGAAGGAGGAGGCGTCAGCTTCCACGACAAAAGGGAGTTCAGAGTCGGGATGCTGAAGAACAGGGGCTGTGGTGAAAGCAGTCTTCAGTGAATCAAAGGCCTTCTGTTGTGTATCAGACCAAAGGAAGGGAACTCTAGGACTGGTTAATGCAGTGAGGGGAGACACGATAGAAGAAAACCCAGAGATGAATCTCCTGTAGAAATTCGCAAAACCCAAAAAGGACTGAAGGGCTTTCAGGTTCGCAGGAATAGGCCAGTCCAAAACCGCTTTAACCTTGGAGTGGTTCATGGACAACCCCCCGGGAGTGATACAGAACCCGAGGAAATCAACATTACCAACGTGGAACAGGCACTTTTCCGGTTTGGCATATAGTGAGTGTTTCTGTAAGCGTGTTAATACCTCACGAACGTGTCGCACATGCTCTTCCAGGGATTGAGAAAAAATTAAGATGTCATCGAGGTAAACCACGACGTAAACATCTAAGATATCGCTCAGGATATCATTCATAAACCTCTGGAAGGTCGCCGGGGCATTACACAGCCCAAAGGGCATGACTGTATATTCGTATAGGCCGTACCGGGTACAGAAAGCGGTTTTCCATTCGTCCCCGGAACGGACGCGGACCAGGTTGTAGGCTCCGCGGAGGTCCAGTTTTGTAAAAATGGTAGCGTGTGTGAGTCGGTCCAGCAAGGGCGTGATGAGGGGAATAGGGTACCGATCTTTCCTCGTGATAGCATTCAGGCGTCTATAGTCAACACATGGGCGTAGATCGCCTTCCTTTTTCGGCACAAAAAAGATAGGGCTGGCTGCAGGCGAGGTGGATGGTCGTATGTGCCCTAAGCTCAAGGACTTCCTAATGTACTCCTTGAGAGTCATTTCCTCGGATGGCGAGAGGGAATAGATCCGCCCCGTGGGAACCACTGTATCAGGGAGTAGATCGATAGGGCAATCGTACGGGCGATGTGGAGGCAGTGTTTCAGAGGAGCCACGATCAAAGACAGCTGCGAAATCTTGATAGACCTGGGGAACGTCTAGTGCCACTAACCCAACTACGTGTTCTGATGGTGTATCTTGCGGATCCTGTACTGTAAGATGAGCTATAGCCTGGGCGGGATTGTCGCTGTGTGCGTCTGTGGGAAGACAGAAATGCTGGCAGACAGCCGACTCAAAATGAACCAAACCCAATTTCCAATCAATGAGGGGATTATGTTCCTGAAGCCAAGGGATTCCCAGGATGAGCCCAAACTGTGGCGTGGTGATAAGGTCAAAACTAATGGTCTCCCTATGTCTGGATTGTATTGTTAATAGCAAAGGGGCTGTTTGTTGTTTGACTGGGCCCGAAATCAAGGACGAGCCGTCTACAGCCTGTACCGGTTCAGGCCTGGTCTTGGTCAAAAGGGGCAGGTTTAACAAACGGGCCAAGGAAATGTCGATAAAGTTTCCCGTGGCCCCAGAGTCAATTATCAGAGTAACAGGATGTGAAACGGACGCTGTGGGCTGTAGAGTGGCTTGTACATGAATGGGTCGGATACGCCCGAAAGAGGGTGTAGGGTTCGGGGTGTCTGTGGTATAGCTCGATCCCGTCCCCGGTACTATGATCGAGCTATCCGAAAACCCTGTGGCTTGTTTTTGGGACGACGTGGGCATTCCTTAACAAAATGACCTAGGGTGCCGCAGTAGTAGCAAGCGTTATCCGCCCTCCTGCGTTCCCTTTCCAAAGGAGATATCGGACTCCTGACCCCCCCGATCTGCATGGGTTCTTGGGAGGAGTCAGAAGAAGGAATTGTCATGGGAGAAGGGGAGGAGTGAGTGAAACCTGCTTCCGCTCTTCTTTCGGACCTACGTGCGTCCACCTGGAGTGACAAGTCAACCAGATCTTGGAATGCAGTGGGTAATGAGGGTACTACTGATAAGGCGTCCTTCATAGGGTTGTTGAGGCCCCTATAGAAGACGACTGCTTTCTTGCCCTCTGGCCAAGAGGTTTCAGCGGATAGCTGGTTAAAACGGGTTATGTATTCAATGAGAGAACCCCTACCCTGGCACAAATCCAGAAGTTCCAGATCTCGAGATTGGGCCTTGTGTCTAGTATCAAAAACCCTGGACATCTCGGTGACGAGGAGATCGAAATCATATAATGCCGGGTTATCGTTCTCCAATAAGGGGTTGGCCCATGCAGCGGCAATCCCAGCCAAATGGGAAAGGGTAAATGCCGCTTTCGTGGTGGAATCTGGAAAAGCCTGAGGCCGGCACAGGAAATGCAACTTGCATTGGTTTAGGAAGGTCCTAAATTTCTTGGGATCCCCGTGGTATCTCTCAGGGGCCGCCAATGGGAATGGAGTAGGTAGCATCATGGGAACGGGATTCTGGGGAACAATCGGAGGTGGAACAGGTCGAGAAACAGAGGGTGTGTCTCCGAATTCTACATCTGGGGGTAAAGGGTGTCTGGTACTTTGTATGTGGTCGAGACGTTGATGGATAGCCGTGTTGGCTGCCGCCATATCGGCTCGTAGCACTGTAATGGCTTGGACTATAGCAGACATGGGGTCTTCAGCGTTCCCCTCCATTGCCTACACGACTATAGGCTTCTCAGTCTGTTGAGACTTGAGTGTCGTGTAGGCAGTAGAGGCCTCCGTCCCCAAATGCCGCACAGGGAGAACTTAACGCAACTCTCTGTGCAGCCGTTGAGGTCACAGGCGAAGATGTTCGAATGTCCAAGTCCGGGAACGCGAACCTCGGGGACCCCACACTGCTGCAAGAAAATGCGGATTAAGTACCAAGCAAGAAACAGTACCTACAGTATTAGAATAACTGGAAAGGTCTTACCAGTCAGGGTCAAGGAGGGGATGAGGAACCTAGTGGAGAGGTCCGGGACCCACGTGGACGGCAGTACCCCAAGAGGAGTAGACTCAGTTCGCCTGTCAGCAGGAGCTGTGGAGCTGTGAAACTGTGAGGCAAGGAGTTCAAAGAACCAGGGTGCAAAAGGGTGATCCAGGAGGCAGTCCAATAACAGTCCGTGGTCGAGAGCTGTGTATCACTGTGCAAAGAAATCCGAAGGGGTAAATCCAAGAGGAGTCCAGTAAAGCAGGCCAGGTCGATTCCGTGAGTGATCCAAAGATGATTCAAAGTCCGTAGCGCCAAACAGAATGCAGAGCACAGCTGAGAAGCAACGAATACCCAGGTTTCCGGGTTTATGTACTCGCGCTTCTGGTCACGTGATGCGTGGCATGGTCACGTGATCGGGCAAGAGCATCACGTGACCTCACAGTCCCGCGATGCGGAAGCTCAGGGTTAGCCCTTCGCGATCCTATGCGCCAAGGCAATTGCCAATGTAGGAACGGCCGTAGTCTGACAGCCGTCCTATTACGGACCAGGCGCGGGTGTGCCCGCAAGACGTGTGTGAGTCCACGTGAGTCCCGGGGAAGGGGGGAAGTGAGAGAAGGGCGGGACTGGGGATGAGGGAGTGCCCTGGGGACCGCATGATGAGGGATCGTGACACCCAGGGTCTGGGTTAAATGTAGGAACACGCATAAGCTGACGCCGACTGCCCTAGAACCACTATTTCCCCCTATATTTAAGGAGCTTACCTCACCTCACTAGGGCCAATGAACTGGCCAAAGCCTATCGCAATATGCTGACCAAGGCAATTAACGGGTTGGCACCTGAAAACACACGCCTCGCTAAAACCAGCATTTCCAAAGCTTGGCTCTCCAATGAGATTTACAAACTGAGGTGCCTTAAGAAAAAAGCCTTCCAACACTGGAAGAATGAGCCACCTACGGTCAATAAATTGGACTATTCTAATGCTGTCAAACAGTGCAAGACTGCCATCCAGAAGGCACAAAGACAGTTATACGACAATAGAGTTACCAAAGCACCCTCTGATACTAGGGAACTGTTTAGGATCCTTAAGGAACTCGAGACCCCATGTCCCATCACAACAAAAGTTGTGAAAGATACCAACTGGGGCACTAGTATTCAGGGGGCATTGAGGGGAAAAATTGAAAAGATCAGAGCAAATACCTCTATCAACTATACTATCTTAGACTCTTTGCAAGACCCTAAGCTCTATGATCGCCCCCACATATTGCTGCACCTTTCTCCTTTCGGAGGTAACAGAAATGGAAATGGCGGGCCATCTTGGCTTGTCTTAAGCCTACTACATGCAAGGGAGATATCTACCCAGCAGTGACGGTTAAAGCGTGTGCAACTCTGTTGCCTACAATAACCAAGTTTGTCAACTGCTCCTTTCATGAGGACGCTGTACCGAGGTCTATTAAACAGGCATGGATCTCCCCCTTCTGAAGAAGCCATCTCTTGACCCAGCTCTGCCGGAGAGTTATCACCCCATTACAAACATCTCTTTTCTTCTTAAAATGTTGGATAGGGTGGCCTGTATTCAGATTCAGGGCTTTCTGGACACGCACAACCTTCTGGGTAAAAAACAGTCAGGCCTCTGAAAATCACATGGCACCGAGTCCACTTTCTTGGATGTGAACTCTAATATTCTTCAGTATTTTGAGGACGGCAGTACAGTTATTCTCATGCTACTAGATTTATAGTCCCCCTTCGATGTAGTGGACCATGACGTACTGATACAGAGACTCCGTGATACCACGTGTTTCTCCCTTAACACGGCTAAATGGGTCAAATAATTTCTCTCTGGCCGTATGGCTAAAGTATTCAGTAACGTGGCCATGGCCGAGAGTACCTGGTGACATGCAGGGAGCCACAAGAGGTGTGTAGATACCCCACTATGTTTAACATATTTACCACTCCCCTCTTTAACATGATGGATAAGTAGGGTGCCCTGTATGCCAACGATGCCGACGACACTGTGCCCGATTGCCTTACTGGGGACTACACCAAAGAAAACATTTCTGTCAACCACGTGTTTAGTCTCATGGAACACTGGATGAAGGACAATGGGTTAGAACTAAAGACCAAGAAGACTGAGTTGATGGTTGCTGGCACTACTGACCAGACAAGGAAACTTGGTGACGAATATCAAGCTTTTGACATCGCAGGCTGCACAATGAAGACCTGCCCTGCCTTCCCATTCTAATCTGTTTTGTCTTATCTGTGTGCCCTTGCGCTCTTATGCCTACTGGCCTTGTCGATGCACACTACAAATAAAATAAATAAATAAATGCGGTGCTCTTTCATTATGGGGATCAGGTGGGGGTGCTGCTACCATCAAGGTGGGTTAACCTGTGGGTTACAGGAGACACAGAGAAGGTGCTACACAGGTCTAAGTGGGGCTGTGCAGGCATGGGCAGAAAGACAGTGGTACTGGTCGGATGTGGGCATACATAAGAGAAAGGGGCAGGAACTGAGGCCCTCAACGACCCCACCATATCTCTGGGGAAGGACTGGCTCTGGCATTAATCATGGTAGGCCACCCACCCCAGGGCGAGAGGGGTCCCTCCCCCACTTGACATTGAGAGGTATCTGGCCCTGTCACACTCCCTTAAATCAATTGAGCAATGAATGAAGGGGAATTATACATCATCATCAGCAATGATGATGCATAAAGTCCCTTTGTTCATTGCTTGTGAAGCAAGCCTGCAGGCCATGCCCTGGTGGCACAGTTCTTGGGTCATGGCCAAAGATGCCTGGATTCAGTGACCATGCCGCACAGTGGCAAAAACACTACCAAATTCATGTTTCAATGTTTTCTATGAAACAAAGTTCACAAACATATGTATTCTCAAACAAATAACATATACATTCCTGCTAGACAACACCAGAGACATTCATTATTCTTGTCAACACTCAGACCAGAAAACAAACAGTAAGAAGGCATAGATAGTGAGCATTTTAAGCTAATATTGGCCAATCAGATTCTGATGTTACTTTTGAGTTTGTTGTCCAGCATTGTCTTTGAACAAACCCCTTGGTGCATCCAGATTTGTAAATTCTATTAATCCAAATAATTCCCTCTCATACTGTGTTTGATAAGTGAGTCAGGTCTCTGCATTTCCGCTGATGTGTCACAAATGACCCTTACATTCTACAAAAAGAGAAGTTTTATAATGTTTTAATACACTTTTAAACAACTATTCTGGGACGGCTGGGAGGGTTAAAACTAAGGTGTTCCCTGAGAATCTCTCAACTTCCCTGTGGGCTCCCACCACCCTAGCTCACGTGACCCTATCCCTCAGAATGTCCCCATTATATGCCAAAGCATGGGAGCTCCTACTGTCTAGTTCCCATTAACCGGGAGGGAAACCTAAAGGCTGTGGCCTCCTCTATCTAGTCCCCTCAGGGAATGTCTACATGATTTCTCTCTCTCTCAGTCGCTCTATTTCTCCCTCTAGATCACCCTACTCTTGCCCTCTGTCTCCAGATCCACTCCTCCCCTGTTCTTGACCTGCTTTTGCTCTTCTCCCAGTCTCCCTTCTTCGTCTCTCTATGCTCCTTACTCTTCTTCCCCACTCTGCTGCTCTCTAGTCTAAATCCTCCATCCATGCCTCTGTGTCCTGATGTTATCACATACTTTCCAACTACACCCCCACTTCACTCCACCCTCACTATTACTCCCTACTACTGACTCGCACTCTCGTCAAACCCTCCAACCATACACTATCAATCACTCTCACTCTCCAAGTGCCCCTACACATCTACTCTCTCATTCACCTTTCACATCCCCTTTCACTACATTGCATTCAAATGGTAGCACTCTCTCTCAACCTGCACTCCCTCAGAACACGGCCACACTCTCCTCAGAACTCCACTCCATTGTCAAGCCTATCCCTGCCCACTTGATCCACCTCCGCCCCCATCTGATCTCAGCCCAACACATTTCAATAGATAGTCTACCCCCATCCACCACTCCTCCTCGCACCCATCAGTCTCAATGTTCACATGTGCCCCATGGCCATTCTCTGACTAAGCTATCCCTCTGGGGGTGGGGACCTCCCCCAGAAGGTTTAAAGAAGGGGTTTAACCCCACACCATTTTCATGCTCCATTTGCAGGCTGACAGCCATGTGCTCAGACTACTCATTTCCCTTTTCTCCACGCACTGGTAAGTTTTGTTTCCAGTTGGATTTGGGGAGAATCGCTGCGTCTCTCCTGCAGTCTCTTTGCACTCTAAGTGTGTTTTCTGTTGCCTACAGGTCCACAGGGGTCAGTCTGGAGTTGGTAGGTTGAGTGGTGCTGTTTCTCAGCTTAACAGGAAATATCCCAATCCATGAAATTCCGGTTATTGATTCTATTCCCGTGGTTCCAGTCTGAATTTTCTTGGTTGAGCCCAAGTGCATTTGAGAGATTGTGATTCTGAAAAAGAAAACCATTCTCTGGCCAGAAAAGTGTCCGACAGATATTTTGGAAGTGTAAGGAAGGCATGGTATCCACTGTAAAACGGACACAAGTGACCACAGCTCAAGGGCGTTTATTGAACTTTCTCAAGGGTGTGATAAACGCCCATCTAATCCTAAATCTACAGATGGGAGCAAACTACAACCATCAAATAATGATAATGCAGTCCTAGTGATGTCTTGTCAAAATAAAAGGGCCTATACTAAAAAAAACTATTGCCAATCCTTACCACTAACTTACAAATAATGTGGGGTAACGTTCATGATAAAAAAAAGAAGTGTTCACTAAATAATATGTCAGGATGTTCACTCTGCTGGCCTCCCTTCACCACATTTTTTGCCCGGGGCAAGGTGGTTCACTCGAGCATAACAAACTCTTCAGCTTCTTTGGCATGGGGACACAGTTCCATTACAAACATCAGGGCCTTCTACACCCAAGTCTTTCAAGTCATCAAAACTCTCTTGCTTCAGAGGGCCAGATTTATCAAACAAACAAAAAAATTCCTTTCCTCATATTCAAATAGGGCGATTCACTCTTCACCCTGGATCCTCCTCAGCTGGGCTGAGATCCCTTTTACAATCCTGGTCCTGCCAAGAGGCAGCTCTGGTTGGCCGATTGGTGTAGTACCAGAAATCCAATCTCTACATGTAGTTTATTTACGCAGCTAAAGAGGAAAAGGCTCTGGGTATTCTTCCCAATTAACTCTGTAAATTCCCCAGTGATTTTTGGCGACAGCACTTCATGAGAATGAGTTTTGATATGTTTCTGACATAAGAAATACTGAGTGCACCAAGGATGGTCCGCTGTATGAAGAGCTGATGTTGACTGTGTTAATTGGGGATATAAACTCTTCAGCACTTGCTTTTACAATGTAATTATCTTATAAATGAAAGAATGAAATATATGGAATATTATGTGTATGATAACTTTGACATTTTAGATGACGATTTCTGGATGAGAATGTTATCTGGCTCTCAACCTTGGCTAATGCTGGCTGCTATACATTTTGTATTGTCTGTAATGCCCTAATTCTGTGTAGTGATGTGCTTTGTAGAGTAATGTGTTGATACTGAATTATGTTTTTTTTTTACTTCTTGAAATGTAATATTTACCGTTTTCTTTATTTTTCTTACTTTGAACTTTTCTACAATTGTGTAATGTTCATATCGAAACCAATTCATGATAACAAATATAGACTTTATAAATGTGCACACGTCACCATGCATACATTTGTTTTACCTTGAGCACACATTCACCACGGGTTGAAAGGTGAATGAGGGTTCAGGGCAAAGCTTTTATATTATAGAAAACATAATTAAATCAGAAAATCCCTGCCTGTCTAAATCTCTCTACTTTTAATTTATTTAAAATAAATAGCTCCTTTTTTTCCCCAATGGATATGTCAGTGTTTCAAACAGCACTTTAGAAAACTCAATTAAAAGACATGTTATTTGACATTCCTGAGTGTAAATTACTTGCAAATGATAACTATCCATTTAATGTGCATTTTTGCTAGATTGCCTTCAATGGTGTTTCTATTGCGTTAATATGTAGGAATTTCACATGCGTCAATTTTCAATGGGCAATTCAAAGTGGGGAAACACAGGTGGCAGTTAAAAAAAAACCTTTCCCTTTCTCCTTGAGCGATTCAGAGACAGCAACAGGACTTTGTTTGTTGATATAACCAGGCACTGACTTAAATGGCATTATTTTCCCAGTCCTGTGAAAAGTGAGATATTATGTGGCTCCAATCCTAGCCATTGCACAGAAAGGGATTCGGGGATCTTCCAAAATGCACCCCAATTGGGTCTATTGTAGCCAATCCAAAGTTTCCAGAAGGACTTACTTACACTAAGTAATAATTGCTAATATCCCACGTTGTTCAGTTAATCGATAGACCCCCCCCCCTCAATCATTTCAGTAATTACACAAAGAAGAGGGACTAGGATTTAATAGATCCCTCCATTAGAGTATACCTCCCCACAATTTTCAGTTAATTGATAAACCCCACTCAGTAATTTCCCAAAAAAGAGGGGCTGGGATTTTATCTGTTCCCCCTTTAGAGTATACCTCCCCATAGAATTACATTTCCCCTAAGCATTATACTCACATAGACATTTGTTTTTCTTTGGCTGCCTCGCTGACAGGTGGGTAGCCTCTCAAAGACTGGTTCAATTCTCCCCCTCTAGTAACAGGGGGCATCAGTCAGCAAGATGGGTCAGCTTCCCTCCGCAGCCTAGTTCCTCTCCTTCTGTATAGGGCCTCTTTGCTTCCTTTCCCACAGGGGAAGGTTGGGGTTAAACTGCATATAGGCCCCTCAATCTAAAATGAATCTAAAGGAAAGTAACCTATTCTATTCTCCTTTCAGTCGGTCACAGGTGCCTCAGTCATAAGATGCTCTTGTGTGTAAATTGCTTTACTAGCAGCACTGTATACTGATCCATGAAATGCTTATGGCTGATGTTTTTAAAATCATCTCCCTTAATGTAAAAGGGCTTAATAGTTATATCAAAAGTAAACACGGACTACATTATTTGGCTTCTAGGTACTCTGAGTTTGCTTTATTACAGTAGAAGCCTTTAAGTGTTAAACTCTGCCATGATGGGGTAGGTCGAGTGTATTGTAGCTGCATGAAGAAAGGCACGAAATGAGAAGCGGCTCTATACTTGCATACTGTTACACCATTCCGCCGATGGCAGATTAGGCGTCACTGGTCCCTGTGTGGAGCTATGATACGAGGAAACTCCGGTACAGCAAGGGAAACCCGTGTCAGCAGTCTAGTTGTTTCACATTGCCGTCAGGAACACGTGACCGATCATCTGATCCCTCTTAAGGAACCTGGAACTCTGCTCCGGCGCGTCGCTTCTGTTGAATGTGATGCTCCGTAAGTTCGCAGAGAATCTGACCCTCGTTTTCTATCCTATTGAAAACTATCTAATTCTCTTTTTTCTGACTAACGTTCTTTTTGTTGTAGTATTGTGTCCCGTTGTGGGCTGTTCTCTTCTTTTCCCTCGATTAGTCCAGGGATTTCTCCTATTTCTTCTTCAAGCTGGGCTCTCAATTTGATATCTGGCTCTAGACAGCAAGTCCGCCTTGCGGAAGTAAGTCCGTCCCTCTCCTATGTTTGACTTATTTTACCTTCTTGTTGAGGACCATACTCACCATTCGTCCCTTGCCAGTTGTTCTCCTCCTCTCCGGATTACAACACTTTCAACTGCCAGGAAAGACCCATTCGAGGGACCCAACTCCAGTCACATCAAAAGTTAGTTTCCTTACTCTCCACATCTATTTACCCTTTGCTTCTGCCCTTCCTACGACTTACCTGTTATTCTCTCGTCCTGTAGGTCTATTTCCACTACACCACTACACCACTACACCATCTAGGGAAGGGCCATCCTTTGAGAAAACCAGTACTGACGTCCTGAGTCATTGATCCAAGGAGACCGAGTCAGGATCTCCAGGGTTTTTTCCCCCAGACGGTTTCCCTGGGGTTCGCGTTTCCCCTCACCGATTCTTTTATGTCCGGTGTTTTTCCTCAGCAGTTGCTGCTCCGAACAAGTTGGCATCCGATCAGGTTAGTGTATGCTCTCCTAAAATCTCCTTTTGGGATTTGGTTATACAATACTGAGAGATACTATTATCAACGGAACTATAACTGTAACACATACATTATTTCCAAGGAAAGTTGTTAACACCTCGACTAATAGTGAGGGATGTTTCATCGGTATCTAGTTACTAATGGGAAATCGGCCCATGGTGCTAAAATCAGTAAATGCACCCACAGGAAGGAAATTGGCAGTTCTCTCTTATCTTGGTAGAGTATTATTTTATTGGAAGTGAAGTGGGTACCGTTAATACTTTGGGGGAGGGGGGTACAGTTTAGAATATCTCGCCTTTCGATCCAGTGGCCTGGACAAATCTAGTATGCCACAGGATGAGAATGCGAGCAAGATACTTCTGGGAGGTATTTCTTAACACTGGTACCAGATTGGGCCAAGAGGATAGCTCGGGGGCAACGCTCTCTCCTTGGTAGCAAGACGACGAGGAGCAACACAGGTTCGATCCCCGGGTCCGCATTATAAATAACCAATTACAATTACAATCTATAAGCTTAGAGTTGTCACACCCACGTTTATTGCGAGTTGGTGGAGACTGAATGCCAACATGCTCCGGACACAACCGAGAAAGACTTTGATGGCTACCTTCGGAATATCACGGATTCAGAATTCTCAGTTGGAAGTTTGTGGGCAGCTGGAAAAGCTTTTTGTGAGGGTTACAGCTACAGAGACCAACTAAAAGAAAGCTGAAGATAGGGAAATAAACCTGACATATACGCATAATGAGACTGGCCTTAACCTCAGACGAGCAAAATAGCCCATGGATTCCTTCTTCACACAGAAAGCAGATTATGCACTGTTCCAATAACGCTCAACTCACTAAAAACAAGGCGAAAATGTCCATCAGATTATTTTTAAAATTAGGGATGAGCAGAAGGCCATGGTAGCCACATGGAGTAAAAAGTATGGGAAGTGATAAAAGAGCCAGAAATCATAGTTTAGGAATGTACATAAGGAGTTTTACTCTCCAGAAGACCCTGTTGGGGATGGAGCATGGATGTTTTACAACTCCATGCATTATCAGTGGAGGACAAGAATGGGGTGCTGATTACGAGAAAAGAAGTCCAGAGGGTCATTGGAGAGATGGCTACTGGTAAATAACCAGAAGAAAACAGATATTCAATTGTCTTCTTTAAAGGATGACTGACAACATTATTTAACATATTTGGATGGAATTCTCGACTTTGGCCTGCGTCGCATATACATAGAGATGTGAATGTTAGCATGTGACACATTTAGATGATGACAGGTGCAACACTTGAATGGAATCGTGAGTACTAGCATGCCTCACAGCTAGACAGAATATTGAAATTGGCAAAACGCCACACTCTGATGGAATAGTCAATGACAGCAAGCATCACACCTAGACACAATTGCAAGGACAGCAATGCCAACTAACTAATCCACTAACAATCTCATCCCTCTGAAAACACCCCTCAAACTCTAACAAAACCCAACCACAAACCTAAAATGCAGCAATCCGCACAAACTTCACTACACTGTAACAACAACAAAAAAAACGCACATAGACTTGCACAACAGCACACGACAACTACCGACCGTAAAACACCCCAAGCCCAGCCAACGGACCTACCGGGCTGAGGCTGCCAACAGCACATCACTGCTATCTTGCACTTTTCCAGCTTAGTTCCACTAACTCACCCCCCCCTCTCCCTCTTTCAGAGTCGCCAGAGCGCCAGGGGACCACTCTGGTGGTGATAGTGCACAGTACAAATATCATTTAACATTAACAATTAGTCTCCCTTAGCCGGGCTCAGACCAATTACAGTTCATATTTGCTATCAAAGGCTTTCGAATGTGCACAGGGTTTGGCTTGTCCTGTTACAGGACCACTTCCATATTACAGTTCACAAATTCTCACACGCTCAGTTGGATACCAAAGAGAGACCTTTGAAAGAGCACCCATGCAGCGCCGGACTACTTTGTATTTTTACCTATTGCGGTTTCATAAAGTTCAATCGCATATGACTCATCTTTCCTCTTACAATGTTGCTGTTTCCAACCTTGATCATAACCCAGTCCGGTCTGCTATGAGTCTCTCTGACTCACCGGCTGTGTTCACTGGTGCTGCTTTGTTGTCAGAGCCAAGCATAGTATCACGGTGGAAATTGCTTCTCGCCGCTATAGCTATTAATGCGAGAGGGCCCTGTGTTCCTTTGACACACACTGCACTGTTGTTCAGCTATAATTCCTGGTCTTATGTTTCTTTTCCTAGAGGATTCTTGAAAGTTGCAGTTCTTCTCCAAAAAGGTCAAGGATAGTTCGCTCCTTGCACCCCTCTCTGGTCTTGCCGCCTTTCTCATCGATTTAAACTGCCATCTCGGAATTGCTGCTTCCTCGTGTGGTTTGCCTCGTTTACAGTGTGCTTTTGTGCTCTGCCTTTTATCCGTGTGGGGAAGTGTGATGGAAGTCAGGTGTGTGTAATTATCAGTAATTGCCTGACTTTGCCTGACCCTTGTGTTGGGACATGTCAGTTATACAGCTCTGATGTTCGTCTGTTGTCGCTCACAGTGAACTGTTCGTGAGAAAATGTTCATGATGTAAAAGGGGTCAGGGGGCTTCTAAGTATCCTAAGGGAAAAGGTGTTATTGGGAAGGGGATACCGCATTGCACCCTTCGGTGTCCCTCTGCCACTCCCCAAAGACCCCTCATCCAGGTGAACCTCCCGCACTGGTCCATCCCCAGGAACTGGATCCAATAGCAATGACCGTGTCCTGGCCACTTGGATGACCAATCCCCGGGGGACCAGCGGGTGAGACAACTTCAGGTTTCTCACAAAAGCGACAGTGGTACCAGCAGTCATACACAAAGCATACTCCTGTGTAGTGACTGGTGACCCTCCAACTCTGACACCTGACTTCTGGGAGCGGCCGCCGTTCACCCCCTGACAGCATCATGACTCTGGCCCTATCTGTCTGTTTAGTTATTCATATCCAAGGACGCCTTTGATGCTTACTTTGTGATGCCCTTTCTACAGCATCCAACTGTGCACAAGAACCTTTCAAGGTCATCAACATCCCTTTGGTGTGAAGAGAGAGAGCAAGAGAGAGAGAGTGTGTAAAAAGCAGGCCCACATGTTGTCCTCTGGAGCAAGCACCTTGGGTCCACGGGTCCACACCATCGACCTGAAAGAATTTCTGTTGCAAAACTACACCAAAAAAGTCCCATATGGGGATACACTGCTGGTTCCATGGAGAGGATGCAGTGTCCCCTTACTGCCGCACTGACGACAGAGGACGAGCTGGAATGGTGCATGTGACTGAGCAGGTTCCTGGCTATAGGATGCCTGTAGTCCTGGATGGTGGATTACTGGGATCCCGACTCCTCAGACAATAGGGTGAGGGCTGTGGAGAGTGTGAATTAAGGTCCTAGAGAATTTGCTAAAGTAAGGTAAGCTAAAGCCTAGGTAACCGGGAAGATACCAATCACAAATGTAGCACCATTAGGACATTTGCTATGGACTTCAAACTGACTTAACCTGACCAGCAAAGGATCTTGCTGATTGCAGTGCACTCTGTGACTCTTTGTCTGATAATTCTCTGATTAAATTAGCCAAATAGACGGAGACAGGGGTCATTATCACGGGATAATGACCTTTAACCAAGTAATAACCCGAGGCAAAGCTGAAGGCTATAATTTGGGGGTCGATTGTCAAGCAATAATGGATCCTCCCGATGTCTATAAGGTTGTTAGCACAGGGCGGAAGTATGTTTTGGAGATTTTGTTGTTTTCATAAATTCAGCATTTTATATACAACCTGGTTGAACTGGAACAGGTATAGCATGAGCATGCATTAGGTGCCACGTCAAAGTAAACAGTTTCGCTATAATAAATTAAAAGCATTTTCAATTTTTGTATTTTTTATCTTTCATGAGTTAAATAGCATGTTGGAGGAAAAAAGTGACCTCACAGAGAGCAAGTGTCTTGTTGAAAAAAAAAGAAATTGGCTGGAAATTGCATTGTTTTTTCCCTTTCTGCTTCTTTAGACGGCATGTTCAAAATGCAGTCAATATCAGAAGTTATTGACTGCACTCTAAAAATTTGGATTGGCTGAGAGGCAGTCAATACCTATTTCCATGTGCAAAATAAGAGTGAACACGAAGAGAAAACCCTAAACACACATTGATAGAAAACATTAAAACTTCACACAGACCTGGACATGTGCATACTCACACACTAGTATACTTGCACTATCAGATGTGTACACTCTGACACCAGCATCCTAGATTGACTCTTTCCCCACTGTACGAATTGCTTGCGCTAGTTTAATGATTGCCCCACTGTATGAATTGCTGGCTAAACTTGAATTTACCTAATTTAATTGTTGCTGCACTATATTTTTGACAATTGTTTGTCCATAAAATCAATTGTGTGCCCAAACACTGACACACTCTTCTTCATGCCCAAACACACTATATGCAGAGGCATAGGTTTACCACAGGCACACAGCCATTTCAAGTCCCTCTCTACAGACAGGGAGCTCATTTGGGATTTTCCCGGTGGACAGATGTGTAGGAAGTTCCATTGAACGTATATGGACTTTTAGCATCAATGGCTTTTCCCGGGAGTGGTCTGTGGTGCCCGGGCCTTGGAGAAATCACACACCACAAATCTACACCTCCACAAACAAAATGCACAACAGTGCCCCGGGCAATGCAGCTTACCAGCACAGGCACACAAGTATCCAATCTGGACATCAATGACGTTATGCCTATGACACAGACTACCTAGAAACACATCCACATACAGCAGCCGGGTACTTCCGAACAGCTCACAACAGCACAGCAGCAAAGCTATCTAGCACCCCCTCGCCTCTCGCCTCGATAGCCCAACCCATCCCCCTCGCATTGAGATGCGCCAGGCTTTCAGGCAGAGGGCAGCGGTTTGCGGTATAAATCCCTGCAACCTAACATATTGATCTGGCAACAATTGTAAGTATCCGTAGGATCAATTCACAAGACAATGATGCAGTGAAATTCGACTAGTCATTTCTTTTCCTTGTATTAAACAGCCACATCCGATTTGCATGCATCTGCAATGAACAAACAGGTTTTCTGCCAGAACTAGTTACTGTAAAATCCAACCTTTTACATTGATTTCATTGGCCATGCTTCAACAGTAAACTTTTCTGCATACACTCTATCTCTGCACACAAAGGGCGTTCCTCTTGAGTGTGAAAGCAGTTCATATTGCACTAAACCAGCTGGTCTAGGCCGGTCTGCATTTTTCTCAAGACTCCTGCAATTCCGAGTTCCCAATGAGATCTTCGAAGGCTATTCCTTCGGAGAAGTGCAGTCTGTGATCTGACCAGCGAATGAGGTGGCATTCTTATCCGACCTGAAGAAGGCAGAAGCCGAGAGCCGAAACATGGTGGTGGACAGAAACGTTCTGCTCCACGCTGGGGATCTCATCTGTTTGAATCTCAAAACTTTGCAGCATTTGGAAAAAAGGTGTGTAGAGAATTTTAAATCCCAGAGATGTATCTGCAAGGAGTTATCTGCGCAAAATAGTGACGAAAACCCTGCAATTCCGAGTTCCCAATGAGATCTTCAAAGGCTATTCCTTCGGAGAAGTGCAGTCTGTGATCCGACCAGCGAATGAGGTGGCATTCTTATCCGACCTGAAGAAGGCAGAAGCCGAGAGCCGAAACATGGTGGTGCACAGAAACGTTCTGCTCCACGCTGGGGATCATCTGTTTGAATCTCAAAACTTTGCAGCATTTGGAAAAAAGGTGTGTAGAGAATTTTAAATCCCAGAGATGTATCTGCAAGGAGTTATCTGCGCAAAACAGTGACGAAAACCCAGATAAGGACAGAGATAGATATATCACCTCCAAAGTCCCGAGGGACAAGGAGAGGCGCGAGAAAGAGAAAGGAGACCAGGCACAAGCAAGTACATCTCTCGATACGGAGAGAGAGGGCAAAAGATGGAAAGGAAATGAGGATAGAACTGATGAGGGTGTCTAGTCAAATGGTCGACAGACAAATGGTCGACACAATTTGGTCGACAGGACAAATGATCGAATTTGTTTTTTAATTATATATATTTTTTTTAGGTTTTCGTTTAGGGAAAAAAAGGGGTTTTTAGCAAAAAAAAGGGGGTTGGAGGGGGGACCCGCCAAAATAAAAAAAATAAAAACAATGTGAAAAAAAAAAATTCGATCATTTGACCTGTCGACCATTAGAATCGACCAGTTGACCTACAACCACTGATGAGATAGCATTCACACAGAACAAATGGATGGGAGGTCAGATTTTATTGAAACTCGATGGTAAAGGCATTGATGATGCAAACCATCCCCATGTCAGACATCTTAACTCGCATTTGATGACTTCCCGCCAGTAAAACCCAAACAGCAAACAGTTGGAGGATTCTATAATTCACAGACTGGACTAGGAATAAGTCTTTAACCAGAATCTGTGCCACTAGTGCTGAGCACGCAATGAGACTTGCGTTCCTTTGTTTGGGGATTTAAGTAATAGCAGTCATTTAGTTTAAATGAATGCACACAGTTAATTAATGGCCACTGACACAACTTTGTTAAGCAGAGCTGTGTCAGCACAAACGAAATGCTTGTGAAAAATTAATGTAGTTTAAGAACAAGGCAGGCGCATTTTCGATTCCTAAATGAGACTGGTGCAGGCCATGAGTCCACCAGTGCGCTAGGGAACAGGGTTTCTAGTGCAAGGGGTGTTGGCTTTCAGCTGAGAAGGGGCAATGAAATTAAGGAAGCAGTGGTTGGAAAAGAAAAAACAGTTCAAAAGGCTCAGGGTAGAAGGGGAGTGAGGATACTGAGAAAGCACGAGACTGAGTTGTATGAGGGCTTTGATTTGACATTGAGGTGCACTTGTCTGTAAAAGGTGTGGGTCCAATACTGCATTCAAATATTAGCTGAGGCTCTACACATTTTAACTCTGTTTTCATGCGGCGTAGCTCAGACCACAAATGAATACATATTGTATTCCAGTCCCTTTGTTTCCTCACTCCCATAGACACCTTTGCATATTGTTGGCGGATTTCCACAGTGCAGGCTCTGGATCAACAGAGTGCTGTACAGGTCACAGAGCAGAACACTGGTAGTAAGAGTCAGGCATGTCATCAATGAACACTATAAGGATGGGGGAGGGCACCATATAACCAGAATCTAGGTTACAACAAGGTGTTGTTGGAAGAGCCAGGTCTTCAGATCGCTCCTAAACTGAAGAAGAGTTTTAAGCAGTCTGGATTACCACAGGGATGACGTTCCAGAGGATTGAGCCCTACTATGAGAATGACTACTTCTTAGTTTTCTCCTTGCGTGCCAGTCTGGATTGCCACAGGGATGGCGTTCCAGAGGCTTGAGCCCTACTATGAGAATGACTACTTCCTAGTTTTCTCATTGCGTGCCAGTCTGGATTGCCACTGGGATGGCGTTCCAGGGGATTGAGCCCTAGCATGAGAATGACTACTCCCTAGTTTTCCCCTTGCGTGCCAGTCCTGATTGCCACGGGGATGGCGTTCCAGAGGATTGAGCCCTAGCATGAGAATGACTACTCCCTAGTTTTCCCCTTGCGCGCCTGTCTGGATAGCCACAGGCATGGCATTGCAGAGGATTGAGCCCTAGCATGAGAATTACTACTTCCTAGTTTTCCTCTTGCATGCCTGTCTGGATTGCCACAGGGGTGGCGTTCCAGAGGATGGAGCCCTAGCATGAGAATGACTACTTCCTAGTGTTCGCCTTCCATGCCAGTCTGGATTGCCACAGGGTTGGCGTTCCAGAGGATTGAGCCCTAGCATGAGAATGACTACTTCATAGTTTTCCCCTTGCGTGCCAGTCTGCATTGCCACTGGGATGGCGTTCCAGAGGACTGAGCCCTAGCATGAAAATGACTACTTCCTAGTGTTCCCCTTGCGTGGCAGTCTGGATTGCCACTGGGATGGTGTTCCAGAGGATTGAGCCCTAGCATGAGAATGACTGCTTCCTAGTTTTCCCCTTGCGTGCCAGTCTGCATTGCCACTGGGGTGGCATTCCAGAGGATTGAGCCCTAGCATGAGAATGACTACTCCCTAGTTTTCCCCTTGCGTGCCAGTCTGGATTGCCACAGGCATGGCATTGCAGCGGATTGAGCCCTAGTATGAGAATTACTACTTCCTAGTTTTCCTCTTGCATGCCAGTCTAGATTGCCACGGGCATGGCATTCCAGAGGATTGAGCCCTAGTATGAGAATGACTACTCCCTAGTTTTCCCCTTGCGTGCCAGTCTGGGAATGACTACCCCCTATTTGTCCCCTTACATGCTGTCTAGATTGCCACAGGCATGGCGTTCCAGAGCATTGAGTCCTAGCATGAGAATGACTACTTCCTAGATTTGAAACACACAGGTTTGGCAGAACAAGTCAAAGTCCACAGCGCTTGTAAACTGAAGAAATTAGGGAAGCACTAAAGCTGCAGGTGGCTGAGGGGTGTGGGAGCACTGTCAGATGCCACCCACAGTTAAGAACCTCAATGAACACAGACAGTTCTCAGTCTCACTGCGCTGAACAGTGCAATAGTGACAGGTGTTCCAAGTAATTCAAGGAAGGAGGGATTTCTCTTGAGTCCAATGAGTTTAATAACGAAGTAGCCTGACAAGTGTTTCGAGTCATGGGCTTACTTTCATTTCATTCAGTTCAGCAGCATTGCACAGAGTTCCGCAATTGCGAAGCAGTGAGAGAGTGCATCTGGCAGTGGCCACGATATACTTAATTGGTTAGGCTAGCGCTTGAAACTTTCAGCCTCAGATGAAGAATCGGTGGCGACTCGAAACACGTGTCAGGCTACTTCATTATTAAACTCATTAGACTCATGAGAAATCCCTCCTTCCTTGAATTAAATGGAACACCTGTCACTATTGCACTGTTCAGTGCAGTGAGACTGAGAACTGTCTGTGTTCATTGTACTTCCTAGATTTCCCCTTGCGTGCCAGTCTGGATTTCCATGGGGATGGTGTTCCAGAGGATTGAACCCTAGCATGAGAATGACTACTCCCTATGTTTCCCCTTACATGCCAGTCTAGATTGCCACAGGCATGGCGTTGAGGATTGAGTCCTAGCATGAGAATGACTACTCCCTAGTTTTCCCCTTGCATGCCAGTCTGGATTGCCACAGGGGTGGCGTTCCAGAGGATGGAGCCCTAGCATCAGAATGACTACTTCCTAGTGTTCGCCTTTCATGCCAGTCTGGATTGCCACAGGGTTGGTGTTCCCGAGGATTGAGTCCTAGCATGAGAATGACTACTTCCTAGTTTTCCCCTTGCGTGCCAGTCTGCATTGCCACTGGGGTGGCGTTCCAGAGGATTGAGCCCTAGCATGAGAATGACTACTCCCTAGTTTTCCCCTTGTGTGCCAGAACTGATTGCCACGGGGATGGTGTTCCAGAGGATTGAGCCCTAGCATGAGAATGACTACTTCCTAGTTTTTGATATGATGTTGACTGGTTAATTTCTACCAGTCTACTGGAAGGACCTATGTGGGAAATCCACTGAATTCTTATGCAAAAGTCTATTATTATCCAATGGTTTTTAAAAATATGTTAATTAATTCCATTCGTTGTGATAGACATATTTTTATTTGACAAACAATATTTTGCTGAGGCCTTTAGCAAACATTGTTAGGTCCAATGCATTTCGGTCTATACTAGACCTTCATCAGGGACTATTGATAATAAGAAAGAAATAAGAAAAAAGAAAAAAAGAAATAAAATCAATTTTCACTTCAATATTTTACATACATTCTTGGATTAAAGATCTTATGTTAAACATAAACTCAAGTGTGTTGAACATTTTCAGAAAAAAAGTACCTGAGTAAAATGTTGCTCAAAATATTTGGCCTTATTCACTTTGTTCTTTTGTTGGAAAGTAATCAAGAAAGTTACGACTCAAGGCCTTTTTTGCAACCATTGAGGAAGATACTACGGAACGTTTACCATCAGATGTAGAGTATAAAGAGTTTAAACCTAAAAGTACTTTCATACCTCCGATCAATTATCCCATAATTGACTTGTTTCAAAGGATGGTTACTTCTGACCTAAAGAAACTTTCATATAAACCACCACGATATGGGAATTTCAGCAAACAAGATTTAAACATCATCCGCAGATTATTTTCAAATGACAAAATCACATTTAAACCAGCGGATAAAGGGGGAGCCATGGTAATTCAGAATACTGATGATTATCATCATGAATGTATGCAACAACTTTTGGATAGATCAGTATATCAACCTATAGACAAAGATCCAATTAATGAGATTCAACGCAATTTGGAATATATTTTAGATCTAGCAGAAAACAACAAATGGATCACTGAAAAAACTCGTCATTTTTTAAGTACTGCAAATCCTAGAACACCAGTGTTTTACACTATTCCGAAAATTCATAAAACATTAATAAAACCACCAGGAAGACCTATTGTATCAGCCACCAACAGTATTTTGCAACCTTTAGGCACATATTTGGATTATTTTTTACAGCCTATAATTCAAAATACCAACACTTATATTAAGGATACCACCCATCTTTTGAACATACTTACGAACATTTCTACGAATGAGGACATCATTTTATTTACTGCAGATGTACGCAGCTTATATACTTCAATTCCACACAACCAAGGACAAGAAGCAGTGGAATGGCTTTTGTTGAATACTAGAGAGGTGGAAGCCTCAAAAGAGTTTCTAATGATTCTTCTGGACTTCATTTCACAAAATTCATATTTCCGTTACAAGGAACAATATTATTTACAGACAAGCGGTACCTCTATGGGAGCCACAATGGCGCCGAGTTATGCAAACAGTTTCATGTACAAATTTGAAACAGAAAAAATTTTGAATCATGACATCTGGAAGCAACATCTTCAATATTGGGGAAGATACATTGACGATGTATTCGGTATTTGGCAAGGTAGTGAAGAACAATTTATACAATTCACAGGATTTTTGAATACCATTGATACACATATACAGTTTACTACAACCCATAGTAAAAAGGAAGTTAATTTTTTGGACGTCACTGTAAAACACCAAGATTCTAAACTCATTACTACTTTATACCGTAAATCAAGTGATCGTAATAACCTACTACATCGACTCAGTTTTCACCCTCAAAATACACTTATGAGTCTCCCTTATAGTCAAATGTTAAGGGTTAAAAAAATAGTGCAAGATGAAGTAGAATGTGGCAAGCAAATAGAAGAAATGGCTAGAAGATTTCAACAAAGAGGTTACTCAACACAAGAGATTAATAACTCTATTCTTAAAGTGGCCAGAATGGATCGAGAGGAGATACTCAAGAAATTACCAGTAACTAAAGAAACACCACTTATTTATGTGACCAAATTCTCTACAGAAAGCAATAAGGTGAAGAAAATAGTTCTGAAACATTGGCATTTTCTATCAGAAGATAGGTCATTGGGATATCTTTATACTACCCCGCCAATGTTTGCTTACACGAGAAGCAAGAACATCAAGGATATGTTGATACGGAGTGATATTCAAGCACACAAGCCAAGATCTAAGAGGAAGGGCACCTACCCATGCTTGAATTGTTCGAACTGTAATATGGTCCAGAAGGGGGACGTGGTGTTCCATCCAAATACAGGTCATAAAATTTATTTGACAAAATTTGCAACATGCAACACTATGAATGTCATATACAGCATAAAGTGCCCATGTGGCAAGTATTATGTGGGTCAAACGGCCCGCAAAGCGAAAATAAGATGGAACGAACATCGTTCGAACATTCGTACAGGTAACATCAAATCCGCGGTGGCAAGACATTTCAAAGAAGCTCAACATCAGATATCTCAAATGAAATTTCAAATTCTTGATGTACTAGAGGTTACCCCAGGTCAGAGAATGAACATCAACAGACTTTTAAACCAGAAAGAAACTTTCTGGATTGAAAAACTCAACTCCATGCAGCCGGATGGTCTCAACAAAGAATGTAATTTTGTATGTTTTCTCTAAAGTATAATTTATGAGATCAAGTTTGAACATATTTTGACATTTGGAACGTGAGTATACTGTTAATTACCTAATGTCTAACTACATGTATAGAAGGTTACACTGAATGATAACAGAGATTGAAGAAATACATAAGTGGTTTGTATTAGTGTGTGTTCACATTAAGCATTGTCATATGCATTTTTTTATTTACTTTATTTTAGAAACATTAGGAGGAATTTACATGGAGCAATAAAGAAACAAGAGGTACATCGTTAGCACATCAACATTCATATACCCAATCTAAGATTGTCTATAAATTGGGTTGTTGATCATGGCAGCATAAGCTGGTTTTATCCAGCTCAGTGATAAGAATAGTACTCTCTAAATACTTACTGTAGTTAAAGGATTAACTGTATATGACTGCTTGTGTTATTCACGATTTTTTTACTACTTTAAAATGGCCGCCGGCACGTGATGACGTCATCACGGTGATGACGTCATCACGTTGCGCGCCGGCGCCATTTTCTACATAAAAACGCACAGGACAACCAGCAGAGCGTTTTCACGCGTGCAAGGTGCCCTGTTGCTGCCAAATGGACTGGAACTATAGGTAAGATTCCCACTGTGGGGAAGTGAAACTATAGTTATTTGACTGCACTGTTAATGATACATATAGATTTTATATGCACATTAATTATTGTCTAGGTTACCAGAACACAAAGGATGTTAGACAAAGGAAACACAACAGTTAAGAGAAATTAGCACGTTTAAGTGGAGAAGCAATTGGATTACTTTCCAACAAAAGAACAAAGTGAATAAGGCCAAATATTTTGAGCAACATTTTACTCAGGTACTTTTTTTCTGAAAATGTTCAACACACTTGAGTTTATGTTTAACATAAGATCTTTAATCCAAGAATGTATGTAAAATATTGAAGTGAAAATTGATTTTATTTCTTTTTTTCTTTTTTCTTATTTCTTTCTTATTATCAATAGTCCCTGATGAAGGTCTAGTATAGACCGAAATGCATTGGACCTAACAATGTTTGCTAAAGGCCTCAGCAAAATATCGTTTGTCAAATAAAAATATGTCTATCACAACGAATGGAATTAATTAACATATTTTTAAAAACCATTGGATAATAATAGACTTTTGCATAAGAATTCAGTGGATTTCCCACATAGGTCCTTCCAGTAGACTGGTAGAAATTAACCAGTCAACATCATATCATTAATTCTTACCTTCCTAAGCAACGGGAAGGAATCTGGCGACAGGACCAAATACTACACCTAATATAGATTATTCTAATAACACAAGTAGTGCCCACTCATTTTTTCTCTTTTGTACTTCCTAGTTTTTCCCTTGCGTGCCAGTCTGGTTTCCAATCTGGTGATGGTTTCACTGCATCATGACCCTGTGCCGCCCACTGTTTTTAGTTTGGCCCTCAGGTGGGCCGGCACACCAGCGGCGGTTGACTTGTAGGTGTAGCAGTATGGGGAGCCAAAGTCATTTACACAAGGTGGGGGGAGTTGATTACATAGAGCCGGTGGTGAGGTGAGCCGCAAAATTCTTTGGGCGCAGTTTAAAGGCTCTCCTGCGATAAAGGTTATGTATTATACGGGTGCAGAAGAAGGAGACTAACAAGGAGGTGGTTGGCAAAGACGTATTTTGTATTCAAATAAACCTATCCAATTCTAGCTCTAAGAGGGGGTTTCCCTGCTTCAACACAAACTAAAGGGGCAGTCAGAATGTCTGTCCTAAAATTTAAACTACATCATCCTGTGTCAACATCCTACCTATATTCCTTACACTCTACAACCAGGATGACTCAAAATAGGTTCAAAGTTTCTTCACCAGGAGGAGGACTCGCTCTTCCTCGGTGGGTGATGGAGGCACAACTGAGTTCTCTTGACAGAAGCCATCAGGAGGAATGACTCCCTTCTCTCTGACGTTGGACAAAAGTGCTTTTAAACTCAACCTGTGAGGAGGAATGGATCCCTTCCTCTAGCGTAGGCAAATGTCCATTTGGGACAGGAGAAGGACTCCCTTCTCCTACTGTCTTGTTTAGTCTTTTCCTGAACACCACTGCACCAGGGTGAATGTCTACCTTCCCCTGGTTTCTGGTTCAGGAGATGTTCCCTCTGTTTGTCACTGACTCTTGGCCTTTCACTTTGACTCTCTTTGTAGATTTTGACAATGTCACAACTCTTTCGCATGGGGTCAGTGACTCCTGTTAGGTCACTGAGGTGAGGATAGATTCCTCAAGTATACAGTTCTCCTTGGTGAGGGTCCCAGAAGCTTATCTGGGGGATGGTGGTCTTATGGACGCCACTGAAGTAAGGACGTTCTTCTTGAATGTACACTTTAGGCTTCTTAGGGTTCTCGACATTTCTCTGGTGGTTAGTGGTCTTATGAATGCCACTGGAATGATGAACCATTACTCGGATGCCTCCTGCATCAGTGGTCCCCCGTGGGTCCCCACATGGCCTACCGTTCCTCCCTTTACCTTCATGCGTGGTCCGGCACTGCTCCGGTTCTTCTGGGGATGCAGGTTCTGCTCTGCTGCTTTCAGCCACCTTCCCCCTCAGGTGGCGGTCTCCACAGCATTCCAGCAGATCTCCCGCCTTTGCATTCTCAGCGTCTTTGTCGGACCAGTTGGTCCACCTGGCCAGGGTGTCAGCATCGCTCTTCCTTTCTGCAGGTCAGGCAGCGGGGTCCGCTCCTGCAGGGTCCCCTTTTG
Source organism: Ambystoma mexicanum (assembly GCF_040938575.1). Classification (NCBI taxonomy): domain Eukaryota; kingdom Metazoa; phylum Chordata; class Amphibia; order Caudata; family Ambystomatidae; genus Ambystoma; species Ambystoma mexicanum. The sequence continues at coordinate 24,902,006 of NC_090936.1, forward strand.
ACTCTCGAACCGTCTCGCCGGCATCCCCTGCACCGCCTGCCTCTCTTTGGGACAGGATTCGAATCCCCCAGGCCCCTCGCTTCTCCAAGACAACATTGAGTCTGTGTTCAGTTTTTTTCTTTATGTATGACTGCTCCTGCCTCCGCCCATCACCAACACCTGCAGTGTATGATTGTGGTGCACTTTTCATGACTCTGGGAAGCCACCTTGTGGCATTACTTGATGGTGTAACCATCATGCCTCTGGTGTTCTTCCCCGTCCGGATTCTTCCTACCAGGCTGGTTTCTTCAGTATCACAATAATATATGGGTTTGTTGTCTAAGGAAGAGTTAGAGGGGGGATGTAGGACTGGGGAGCCTGTGCGGGTCATGTGATTTCCACGGCTGCACCCTAGGTGGTCGTCCTTGTCCCCAAAGAGGGAGTTCCTCTCAATGAGGACCTCCCGCATTAAACCACACCCCTAGGGGGACATTTGGGTAGCAGTCTCACCTCCGTGGCCTCCTGGGAAGGGACCCACCCCACCCCCCCGGGGTGGAAGTGTTGACACCTAGTGAATCATCACAGTATACAACATCCTTCTACTTTGTAAAGCATAAAAGGGTCAATGGCATTAAATCGACATGTGTGGGGTAAATGAATATCAACCGTTGTAAAGTATTGTTCACTGGAACAGGACACAAATTATTCAAGTAGCTTATTTTGGCCACTTCCCACCCCCTCCCAAATAAAATGATTTAAGAGTTACATGATGTAAGAGTACAATTATTTTGCTAAATCTGTTTTGCGCAACTAATGTTGTGCAAGCAATGCAATTTAGCAGGATCAGGGAAAAGATTGGACGAGAAGAAACTAAAAGGCAATTGCTGGGCATCCGGCACCACCCCGTAAACCGAGCTACCACTCGCGAGCGAGGAGATCGGGATTTGTGTGCCACACATCCACCTTCCACATCAGAGGAGTCATACTGTAACGTTTTGCCCATTGCACATGGCATTATACAGAACCCACTATGCCTTCAAGGCCCCTTTACAGATATTTTCAAACAAACAGTTAATGCCAGGTAGGTATGTTTGGATGCCATCAGTTTGCCCGGGGCATGCAATCTAAGTCTGGGTCACTGTTGGTGCCAAGATAACCAGGCTCCTTTATAATATTGTTAGAAAAGAAACACCTTCCAGCAATTACTATCCTTGAATTTACTTTGTGTTCTTTTTGGCTGCAGAAAAAGCTGTTGCTGGAAATTATTGTACCTAGTTATCTAATTGACATTTCTATTAACACGGTAAGCAGAGCTTGGTCAGCACAAATAAAATCAACACAAAATATGCTGGTACTTCAGAAGAAGGCACATATGTCCAGGTTCCTAAATAGAAACAATGCATGCAGTGTAATAAGTCAGATATTCAATTAGTGAAACATTAATTCTAATACAAGGCCACTCACAGCCAAACTATCCGCACCCACAACAGTCTTCGTGCACTCAAACCCCGTATCACCAGTCCTACACAACACCACCCCCCTATCCCAGACGCTACAGTGTGCCCTTATTAATGCTAGATCCGTCCCTGCTCATGCCACTGAAATTCACAAACTCCTTATCAACTTGGACCTCGACATCCTAGCCATCACGGAAACATGGCTGAATAGCGCTGCAGGACCAGCCCTCAACCTTGCCATCCTACAGGGCTACTCCTTCATCATGCAAGATCGCCTATCCGCAGTAGGAGGTGGAGTAGCACTCATCCTGAAAGATCACTTAGAAGCCAGACAAATTACATCCAACCTGGGTGATACCACAGATTCCCTCGCTATAAAAATCGCCCTCTCCCCCAACTCCACCATCAACCTCGTCTACCGGCCACCTGGCCCAATACTGGAGTTTCATGAGAACCTCCTACATCGCTTAACAGACAACCTAAAACCCACTTCCAAAAGCATCCTCTTAGGTGACCTCAACCTAGGTTACAACGACAAAAAGGATAAGCCAGCCAAATCTCTCTCACTAGCCCTAAAAGAACTAGGCTTTGACCAAAAGGTAACCTCACCCACCCACAACAAAGGCCGCTTCCTTGACTGGGTAGCCGACCACAACTGCCACATCGATATTAGCTCCATCACCCCGACCCCTTGGCCAGACCACTACATCATTCACTTCCTCGTTCCAGCCGCGTCTAAGACCAAAAAGCCTAACCCTATTCCTCCAGCCCAGGCAAGAAGCGCTAAAAATCTTACCAAAGATATGATCATACCACACCTCAGCGCACTCGCAACCGACCTTAAGTCCTCCAACCTGTCAGTGTTAGCAGACATCTATAAGAGCACCATAAGCACTGCCATAGACACCATCACCCCATTACAGAATTAAAAAGCCAAAACAGTGAAACACTCAAACACCTGGTTCTCCTCTGAACTTAAAGAAATCCGCTCTCAGAAAAGAAAAGCACTGAACACCTGGCAGAAACTGCCCTCCCCAGCCACCCTATCCTCCTACAAAAAAATCACCTCTCAATATAAGAACGCCATAATCATAGCCAAGTCAGCCTCCTACAATGAAAGAATTGCCAACGCAACCTCCGAATCCAAAGAACTCTTCGCCATCTTCAAAGAACTCACCACACCAGCAAACAAATCACAAGATATAATCAAAGACAAAACTTGGTGTAACTCCATACAATCTGCCCTACTGTACAAAATCGAACTCCTACAAGATAAAATCAAGATGCACTACAAAAACCTATCACAGCACCTCGAACTAACCACCACATCTGACCACCAGCCCAACTCCAGTCCAGTGCCCCCTCCCGTCAAGGTCCCCATAACCCCTTTCAAATTCAGGGAAGTAACAGAACAAGAAGTCATTGAGATAATGAACAAGATCAAACCTTCCAATTGCAAAGGAGGCCCCTGTCCTGCCAGTCTCATTAAAGACTGCACCGAAACTCTCACCCCCTTTCTCAAATCCTTCATCAACGCCTCCTTCAACACCAACACAGTTCCACACAGTTTAAAAGAAGCTTGGGTACGCCCCCTTCTAAAAAAACCTACGCTTGACCCAGAAATTGCTAACAACTATAGGCCCATCACCACCGTGCCGTTCCTGCTCAAGATTCTGGATAAAGTTGCCTACACACAAATCCAGGAATATCTTGAAACTAACAATATCCTAGGTAAAAGACAGTCAGGATTCCGGCCAGGTCACGGGACAGAGTCGGCCCTACTCGACCTAAAAATACAACTTGGGGACATCATGGACAAAGGCAAACCGGCACTCCTCCTACTGGATCTGTCCGCCGCCTTTGACCTTGTCAACCATGATATCTTAGGCATGCACTTAAAAAATGAAGCACACTTCTCACCAGAAGCTATCGCTTGGGTGGCCTCGTTCCTAAATGGTAGACTCATGAAGGTCTTCTGAGACACTGCCTCAGCTACCCTCACTATCATCCACTGCGGCGTCCCCCAGGGCTCCTGCACCGCCCGACACTCTACAATATATTTACCCTCCCACTCTTCAATGACCTCAACTGTCGCAAAATAGCGTACACTAACTACGCAGATGACACATAGGTACTACTCCCACTAACTGGGTCCTATTAGGAAGATGTGACAGCCCTAAACAAAATCTACGCAGCCATCCGAAAGTGGATGGCTGCAAACGGCCTCTGCTTAAACGGGGATAAAACCGAAATCCTCATAGTAGGGACCAGCGAAACTCTCAACAAACTCCCCCCTCAATATAAATCCTTTAACATTGATAACTCCATCATCACAGTCTCTAAGACTGTCAAAACCCTAGGTGTTCACCTAGATGCCTCACTATCCATGTCCCGCCATGTTAACGCCATAGCTTCCGCTTTAGCGCTCACCACCAAAATGATCAATGCAGCAAAGCCTTTCCTCTCCACCAAAAACTGCCTATCCATCGACAGGGCCACAATAGGTACCAAACTGGACTACTGTAATGCACTTTTCCTAGGCACCTCTATCAACAACCTAAAAAAACTCCAAATCATGCAAAATAATGCGCTCCAGGCAGCATTGACCATTCCCAAAAGGGAACACATTTCGCAAGCAAGGAAAGACGCCCATTGGCTACCAGTAAAGGAACGTATACTCTTCAAAGCCATGGCCATCACACATAGGTGCATCACACCAGATGCCCCACCCTATCTCTCAGAAAGATTCTCCCTCAACACCTCAAAAAGACCTGCCAGAGCACACCGTGCCAACCAGATTTACGTTCCCACGTTCAAAAGAACTAGAACAGGGGGGGTCCAGCTTCCAACACCTCGCACCCAAAAATTGGAATGCCCTACCCACCTCACTAAGGAATGAAAAATGATACACCTCCTTTCGAAAAAATCTAAAAACCTTCCTATTTCGCTAATGTTTTTGAACTAACCTTTATGCCTGCATTGTAACCATAGCAAAATATAACATTAGCGGATCATCCTTGTCTCCTACCACTGTTCAATGAACTACTGCTACTGACTGCTACATCCTATGTTATGTTTAGCTCAAGTTTTCTGTAACAGCGCCACAATGCCTCAGGGCAGCTTTTGTGCGCTTTATAAATGCAAATAAATAAATAAATAAGGCGTTATGATTGGAGACGTGCTAAGTCTCCCATTCCCCCCGGACCAGCATGAGGGCAGGAGCCAGTCTCCCCTGTCGTCTCCAGCATCTGACTTTGGCTGCATTCCTCCTGAGCATCCGTCCCAACAAGCGCCGCCTGTCCCAAAATGGCAGGCGCATCGCGGCACAAAGCAAGGCTGCTTTCGGCTGCTAAGCAACCAGCTCGCATTTTGCCCAATCCGCTGCACCGGCAGGCGGAAGCTGGCAGCGGGAGAAGGCCAGTGAAAAGGCCCTGTTTTCCTCCTGTTCGCCGCGGTCTTCCTTCCTGACTGGATAACCTTCATTTCACTTTCCGTAAGTTCATATCACATCGCCCACGCGGCTCCATCGGAGGAGCTTGAGCATCAAGACCGTTGCTGGAGCAGCGGTCCCCATCCAAGAAGACGAGCTGCCCTAAGCTCCCATACTCATATGGTGAAAGGCCATCATATTTAGACAGCGCGCTTCAAATTGCGCTTGCTTCCTGAAAACATCATTTTCTCTATGCGCACCCGATGAAAGCCATCCGCTTTACCTTTTGCTTTCCTACGTCGCCTGTGCAGGTGGTGGGACCTGCCCCCCACAGCAACCGCCATTGAGCACCACAAGACTAGTGTTCACTCCAAGATGGCCGCCCCGATATTTGCACGCACCCCATCTGGGTAGCTCTGCCCCATCCAAGCCCGGATTGGCTGGAAGGTGCACCTGAAGCACCTATCACACCCATCAGCCGTAAGCCGGCCCCCCGGAACGAAGGCCCCTGGAAACAAGGTTTTCACCTGTCCCGAGCCTGTCCACAGCCGTACACGCCATTAGCCAGTTACTATGCCCTAGACTGGCCAATATGTACTAATGGAACTGGCGTCTGCAAACAGCGATCACGTCACAAAGGTAAACTTTATATGCAAAAGCCTAATATTTATCCGAGCTTCTACGGTGTCTCTGCATGAGCTGCCTGCTTGTCCAAGTATCCCCGTTTGAGATTGATCAAACAGTGTCTCTAGCACACTTTCACTCGCGGGCAGGTGAACTGCATTTCTGCTATTGTGACACGCTGAACTGAGCTGCTCTTTCAATGTATTATGTGCTGTGCCCCATGGTCATTGACAGACCACATTTGACCCATGTTGTGCCCTGTGCTGTGCCCTATGGTCGCTAGTAGACCACACTTGACCTATGTTATGCCCTATGACCGCCATTAGACCACACCTAACCTATGTTGTGCCCTTTGCTGTGCCCTATGGTCGCCAATAGACCACACTTGACCCATGTTGTGCCCTATGTTGTGCCCTATGGTCGCCATTAGACCACATTTGACCCATGTTGTGCCCTGTGTTGTGCCCTATGGTCGCTATTAGACCACACTTGACCTATGTTATGCCCTATGACCGCCATTAGACCACACCTAACCTATGTTGTGCCCTTTGCTGTGCCCTATGGTCGCCAATAGACCACACTTGACCCATGTTGTGCCCTATGTTGTGCCCTATGGTCGCTATTAGACCACACTTGACCTATGTTGTGCCTTATGGTCGCCACTAGACCACACCCAACCTATGTTGTGCCCTTTGTTGTGCCCTATGGTCGCTAGTAGACCACACTTGACCTATGTTATGCCCTATGGTCGCCATTAGACCACAATTGACCTATGTTGCGCCCTTTGTTGTGCCCTTTCGTCGCCAATAGACCACACTTGACCGATACTGTGCCCTTATTGTGCCCTATGATTGCTAGTAGACCACATTTGACCCATGTTGTATACCTTTTGGTCGCTAGTCAACATTAATGTGCCTCTTGCTATGTCTTACCTAGTGCGGCTATTCACATTACGTTAGACAATCCCTAGTCCTACCTTTTCATCTGCTCTATTAGCGGGAACGTTAGCCCCAGCTCTGATACTGATACTACACTATCCTGTTACTGGAATTGGAAGGATGCTATACCTAGCATTAGTCTTCTGTATAATGGCTATAGCCATACAGGTTGTCCCTAGCAGTCAAGATCACATTGATCAGTCACCAATACCTACCTCGAACCTCAGCCTACTTACCATTAACACTATGCAACCAAATCTTTCCATATTCTTCAAGGCCCAAGAAACAATATCTTACGCTTCCCTACCTTGCGCCATGTCCAATAGAAATAACAGACTCCGCGCAAGACTATCCAAACTATACGAACCACTGAGAAGAGCCCTTCCGGCCTCCAACCTCAAAACTAACTACATACCTAACCCACGACTGCCCAGCCAGTCCAAATGGCCATCTCCAACATCCACCTTGAATGTGAATTCCCTTCAGCTTAATAACTGCCAACCTAAAGCTTGCCCTATATACAAACCCATCCGAGCCAACAAAACACCTGAGGCCCCTTCTCTCAAAGGAGCACTCCTTAATGCTAGATCACTAGTCGCACACGCCACGGACATTGCCGACTTAATTACTGAAGGGAACCTGGATTACCTCGCAATTACGGAAACTTGGCTCCATAATGCAGCAGGACCTGCCCTCATGCTAGCTGTCCCCAATGGCTACACCATAATCAGACAAGACAGTGATAATGCACAAGGCGGTGATATTGCTATTATCTCTAAAATGGCTCTTGGTCTCAGACTAGTCCCTACCCAGCCTCCACAATCATGCGAAACTCTCACTGCCAAAATTCAGATAAATAATTCGCAATCCCTCACTATACACCTTATATATAGACCACCTGTCCCTCTTGGTACCTTTGAGGAAGACTTGCATGATATAATTATGAACAACCTTAAACCTACCACGCAACTACTCATATGAGGCGACTTCAACCTAGGATTTAACAACCAAATGGACAAAAATGCAACGGAAATAGCCAATACAATCAAAGCACTAGGCCTTACCCAAAAAATTAATAAACCCACTCACCTTAAAGGGAGAATACTGGACTGGATAGCGGACCTTAACTGCTCTGCCACCATCACATCCATCCTGCCTTTAGCATGGACAGACCACTCTCTGATCTCCTTTCTCTTATCTACTATCAGACCCACTCCATTGGCACAACCACTAGCGCCACCATGTCCAACCAGAAGTAAAAAAAAGTATTACGGTAGAGAAAATCATCCCCGCCATACTGCCTACTCTCAACGCACTGCCTGAAAATCTTGACCCTAGCCGCCTAGTTCAGGAATTTAACAACATTATGCTCACAACATTGGATAAAATTGCTCCTATCAAACTCAGACCGAGCAAACCTACAGCCCACCTAAACAAATGGTTCACCCCACAACTCAAAGACCTCCGCAACTTAAAGAACAAAAGTGAAACTAACTGGAGGCTCTGCCCCTCTAGTGAGAGCAAGGCTAAATTAACTGCACTTTCCTCACACTATAAAAAGGAAATCTGCCAAGCAAAACATAACTCCTACGATGAACTTATTGCTAACTCAAACTCAAGTATGAAAGAACTCTTCTGCATACTCAAAGAACTAGAGTCCCCTATTGCTATTCCTGACGTCTGCACCAAGGACAAATCCTGGTGCACAGACATCCAACAGGCCTTAGCGTATAAAATTGACACACTTCAGAACAAAATCCAACAAAAAAAAGGCTCTAAACCTACAGTATTCGTCTAACACTCTCCTGCCCAACGAGACACCATCGGCACATAATACCACCTTCCACTTCTCCAAAATGTCCATCCTAGAGGTAGAAAAAATTATCCTATCTTTGAAGCCCTCAAACTGCAAAGGCGATATCTGCCCAGCACAACTAACAAAAGATGCTGCCAGAGAACTCTCCCCATTCATAACCAAAATAATAAACGCCTCATTTGCCACAGGTACTATACCCGCCAACCTCAAACAATCTTGGGTGCTACCACTCCTCAAGAAACACTTGATCCCCTTATTCCCACCAATTACCGGCCCATTACCACAGTCCCATTTTTATTAAAAATATTGGATAAGGCCGCCTACACTCAAACTCAGAAGCATTTAGAATTACACAAACTCCTGGGCAACAGACAATCTGGCTTCCGTCCACTGCATGGAACTGAGACTGCCCTAATCGACCTAAAGTCCCAAATAGACGAGTGGAGAGACAAAGGAAGGACAGTACTCTTGCTCCTACTTGACCTCTCTGCCGCATTCGACTTGGTCAACCACAAGGTCTTATGTCAGCACCTTGACTCTGCAGCTCACTTCTCCACGGACGCCATCAAGTGGATCGAGTCCTTCCTGAGTGAGAGGACCATGAGAGTCTTTTCCCCCTCAGCATCTGCCGATCCTACATCCATCCTATGCGGTGTTCCCCAAGGATCCTGCGTCTCGCCTACCCTCTACAACATCTTCACTGAGCCACTGTTCGACGATCTGGACCAGCTGGGTATCACCTACACTACCTTATGCAGATGATACTCAGATTCTCCTCCCACTTTCTGGGGATTCCAAGCATGGATGGCCACTCATGGCCTATGCTAGAATGATGATAAGACTGAACTAATAATTTTGGGTTTGCAGGCCAATATTAAAAAATTAGGCCAAGAATATTCATCATTTAATATTGACGGCAATACCATTAAAGTTTCCAAGGAAGTAAAAACCTTGGGATTCTACTTGGACTCTACACTATCCTTTGACAAGCAGGTCAAATCCCTTACCTCAGCGACGGCTTACACATGCAAACTCCTTAGAGCTGGTAAACCGTTCCTCTCTGACAATAGCTGTCTGATCCTGGCTAGAGCTCTTATACTCTCCAGAATCGACTATTGCAATGCCCTCTACATTGGGGCCAACAAATCCACTATTCAAAAGCTCCAAGTGCTACAGAATAACTCCCTAAGAGCAGCACTAGGCATAAATAAGAAAACCCACATCTCTTCCTTGAGACGTCAACACAAATGGCTATCCACATCTACCAAAATACTACTAAAAACGCTCTCCTTGACACATAAAGCCCTTAACAATGCTGCCCCTAGCTACCTTATAGACAAACTTCAGAGAAGAATTTCTCTCAGACCCACCAGAAGTGGGAACACCAACTGCCTGACTATCCCCAAATACAAGCTTACTACCATTGGGGGTAATGGCTTTATTGTTAAGGCAGGTAAAAGCTGGAATTCACTGCCTCAGGAGTTGTGAGTAGACCAACCCTTTCCACTCTTCAGGAAAAATTTAATAAAACACATCACTTCTACGAATCCTTAGTCTCCCACCTCTATCTCCTCTGAGGACAATATCCTGTAGTCATGTAAAAATAGTATATTTTGCTACATGTAAATAATGAAACCTGTGCATATGTAACTATATAAGTTTTATATCTCAAGTACCTGGTCACCCTTTGCTTCAGCCCTATTTTGCATATTGTATAGATCCTGTAGTCATGTAAAAATTGTTTATCTTGCTATATGTACATTTTGTAACCTGTGTATACGTAACTATGTAAGCCTTGCATTTCCTTACCGATGCGCCCTTTTACTTACGAGTCTGGTGCGCTTAACAAATGAATAAACAAACAAACAAACAAACAAACAAGTGCAGAATGCGGAGAATGGCAAGAGTCCTTCTGAACATGCTACATCCTCAGAAGAACAAACGAGGATGATGGCTGGAAGGTTTGAAATTAATCTTAACCTCTGGCATCGCCCTGGGCAACCCTCCAGACCATCGTTCTTCACCTGCCAAGCCATTGGAAAAAGGGAAAGACCATATGCAAATCTGCTTTGGTCCCACCCCAAAAGGGGCAGTCCAGCCCAAACTTCTAGGCCACACCCCTCCTGCAGGAGACAACAAGTATCCCCAGACATATTTTGGCCAGAATAGGTTGGGTCTCTAGGTCCAACAGGCACGGGACCCACGGCTGAAAAATTTGGAGAACACATTTAAGAGCTGTGGGGTAACTTAACATTTCAGGTGTAGGGGTGTAGGGGGGTGTGTGTGTGTGTAGGTGTGTGTGTGTAGGGTTGTGTGTGTAAGGGTGTGGGAAAAAGGGCTGAGTAGCCTGTCGAGTTTGAAATATGTGTGCATAGGGTTTAAGAGCCATGGCTGCAGTGGGTTCTTTAGTCCACTGACCCACTGCGGCGGCACCCACAACTAACAGACTGCTATAGATTCGAGTCGGGTGCACAGAGTATTTCTAGAGTGTGGATTCAATGGACCCCCCTTAAATTAATTTTCAACCCTCTAATTTGATGATTTTTAAGTTAGATGTCTGTGGATGGTACGGGTGTGACCTGTTTGCAACCCTCAAACTTTTCCTTTTTTATTTGTGTATCACACATATTTGTAATTTTGTTTGTGGATATGGCAGTTGAAGTCAAGCAAACCTCCATTGTCTTGTCCACATTTACAGTATTATATTCCAATAGTACTGGAATGGGACATGTTTCATATGACCATGTTATTAGTCCCAACTGAGCTGCTGTACAGTGAGCTTTACCTTGTTGCATGTGCTTTTACACAGGTGTTGGTGTATAGATAAAACCAGGTTGTGAAGTAAAGGAGTACGGCACAACAAGGAGGTGCAGCAATATTATACAAAAATAGTACAACAATTAGAAGGGGAGGATGTTAGTTGCTCAATACGAAGGCGAAAAGGGGACAGAGCAGTTAGGAGGTCGCTTGGTCTACTTCAATAATGTGATCCCTCAACTCTTTATGCTATCCAAGAGAAAACAATGGTGTTGCCTTTTAATGCACCCCCACCCACCAAGACAAAATTATTAAGCAGCTCCTTCCAAATGTTGGATCTCTTTCTCTAGGCGATTGGTACACAACTTTGTTTCTTTTTTTTCATTCCAGTTCTATAGTGGTCTAACATTAAGACGCAATGATGTAAGCAAGACATCAATCTATACTATAATGGAGCAGTGAACATTAAACTGACCTTGGTGGTACCATCAACCTGATTCATTAGAACGATGCATAGAACCGCAACAAGCTTCACTTCAAACCCAGCCTGATGCTTGCTCCCCGTCTAGATCACCAGCATTCAGAGTATCCGAACCAGAGTCGAACTGCTCGGACAATGATTAGAAGACTGGCTTGACACCATCAAACCTCTAACGTAGGAATCAGGTCATCTGAATTGAACCTGGTCCACCTCTTGGCGCCCTTGAGAATGGTAAAGTCCTTTTTGCACCTTTATCCATCAAGACACATATTTTGTTAACATTGAAGTATTTTATGGCCTTTTGCTCGATGCTATGTTAAGACGGCCTGGAAAATCCTAAAATATACACAGGTTCTGGAGCCAGATCAAACCGTACTCCATAACGGAATTAGATGGAGTGCAAGGCAAAGTGCAAGACAAAACCCAGCTTTACCATCATCCAAATAAAGCAGGCACATCATAAAATAATTAAATTCTCATCTCTCTCAACATGCTTATCAAAAACAGCAATTTCTAGATTGAATATTTACCATTACTTGACATCACACTGTAATCTTTGTTACCAGAACCTTCGGGGTACAGGGATTGCGTAACAGTGATGACTCCATATACATTCTATAGGGGCCACACTTCTGATTGGGTGGCGCTTGTCTGATATCTCCTCCTGAACACACGTCTGACTTGAAATCAGTAAAAAGTTACATCTACAATCTGTTATTGGCTGGCATAAACCATAGTGGGCAGCCTAACATATGGGGCGGTGATTGGGTGGCTTTCCACTGACCAACCTTAGATAACTGACAGGTCGTCAAGACATGAGCCAGACAAGAGCAGTGGGAGAGAGGTCCAGGGACGGCTTTCCATTCAATGAAAGAAAATACCATCCCTCATTTCTGGGCCATGAGCCACGGTGATCTCACTGTATTTGGCCTTATGTGGCGTTTAGTGTCTGTGGATACGTGTACAGAGTAAAGCAGGTGTCTTACCTGTGTTAGTTGATCATTAATAGACAGTGTTTTTCAATGATGGGTCACGTGTGATGGGATCTTGTTTGGAATAATTTCACCCTGCATTTATTAGGATTTTAGCTAATATTACTGTGAGTGTTATAGTTTTTTTTACCACTGGGACACGCTTAAGGTATTCTTCATGGAGCCTTTTGGCTTTTAATTTTGTCCTGCACCTGGTTTACAAAGGCTGGATGTACTCTTAATTAATCTGAGAACATATGACTTGTGTCTTGAGAATCTGTATCTCTTGCTTTCTCAAAGCCGTTCCTATCCTCCTTTTTTCATGGTAACCATGGCTTGGGCTGCTAGCTACTGTTTGACCTCTGCAAGGAACTGTATTTTTGACATATTTTAGCATTTTGAGTTCATGTGAAGCCGTGAAACCTTTTCTTTACTTAAAAGCGTGTTAGGGCTTCCATTTTGGAAAAGATGGCTGCCCATAACTCTTGCATTTCATTGTTAGTGAGCAATATATGCTTGCCGTTCATGTTGAGTTCAGCTTATACATTGCTTATGTTAGTATTCTTCATGTCTTATGGATGTTGTTTTAATATTCTTCATGTATAAATGCATGTATATTACCTTGTATTCACGTTCTTCGTGTTGAGTGAACATTTGCTTTGTGTCTAATGCATGCACATGTATTGTTACAAAGTTGGTTTGTTTTTACTTGTGCCTTCTTCAGGTTTAAATGTGTCCATCTCCTGCTGTACCTGCCCGGGATAAGGGCAGTACGGTTGTCTTAGTGAGTAACATTTCTCACCTGTGCATTATTGGGGGAGGGGCAGAAGCAATAGATGACGTATTCATCTGCCCCTCAAAGGCTAAGTATCAAAAGTGATGGCATCACTATGTTCTGCATTTCTCTGTCTTCCGTTTCAGGGTGGGCTTTTGTTGGTTTTTCTAGTACAGTGTTTATTGCATGTTGCTGTGTTTAATTAATGAATATCTATTTTTCTTAGAAGCTTGATTGGACATTCCTTTATTTTGGACTGCTATACTTTGCTGTTTGGGTTGCTACTGTCTCACATTCACACCTCTCTTGAGAACATAGCCTACCCGTAACCTACCACAAAAACGTGAAGTACATTCTCAGTACTAAGGAGTGGACATGGTGGTTCAGACGAGTCTGCATAACCCCTTGCACCCAACATACTTTTGAACAAGCTCCTGTTCAGAGAATATTCAATATATATTTTCAAAGAAATCCAACTGAGAGCTACTTTTAAAATGGTCCTAAAACAATGATGCTTCTTTGGACTCATCTTGGATGAATTTCTATGCTTGTACACAACATGGCCATGGCACTCCCAACAACACATCTGGTTCGGTCTAACCAGAAGCTGCTCATGAGAACAACTCTTTGGGCCAAACCTCTGCTGCAACTGACCAAGCCCTCCCACCCCCAGCTCCCCCACCACACCTGGCTCCATCCTGGAGACTCTACTTAATATAGATATTCTTTAATTGAAAATGGTACATTATTTCGTGTTGATTGTTAGAATACAACTATTGCTAGTGAATAGTTGCCTGAATTCTGTCTGTCGTCATGATTTATTCTACCAATAAAGTGAGCATATAGCCAAATACTTTGGATTTGTACTCACCTGGGCATTATGTTTCAGAGTAAAGGGAGGATGTGATGAGGATTAACATGTTACTTGGAAAATCGACCAAAGTTGTGAAGATATCTAGGGTCACAAAATAACATTCTTAGCACACGGAGCAGGTAGTTCTCTCATGATCCAAGGCTGCGTTCCAAGCAACCTCACCACTGCTCACAGCGGCCTGCCATCTTCCCTACCTCTGCCCAGTGCCCCCGCCGATTGCCCCATCCTTTCCCCTCCCAACCTCCCACTTGCTTCTCGGTGTTGGGGAGCCACTGCGCTGCTCCTCTCATACTCTCGGTCTGCAATGAAAAAGGAAGCTGGGCTGAGCTCTGAGCCTTGCTTCCATGTCCACGGTGGATATGGTGGGTGATCATGTGTTTGAAATGAACCCCGGGTGCTAATAGCAATAATCACCCGCTCCCTGGGCTGTAACATTCGGGGGACACTCCTGCTCAGGACCAGAGGCCATTATCTCCCAGTATAGCCTAGCCAGGCAGTGGTTATTGCGTAAATACGTGCCCGTTACTTTATTTATTTTGACATTTGTATAGCGCACCCAACCCAGAGGCATCTAGACGTTGTTCATTGGCGTTATTGATCCAGAGAACTACCCCGCCGCAGTTTACGAAACACAGAACAATGCTCTACTTATATTATTGAGATGTATTTTCAGCAGGAGTAATAGTCTGTACATGCAAAATGATATTGTTCTGAAAATCCAAATTCATTATTCAAATGATTTCTACGCATGAGGATAGACGCCAAAGGGTCGAATCAATATTTACAAACTGACGGCACATCTGCAAACAGGACACCTGCAATTTATAATTGCAGTTTCCAAGGAAGAGGGACTACATTCTTGGAAATAAGGACATTGTTGGATACAAAATTCTCTCTCTCTACACCATAATCATAGAAAGTGGAGAACGCTGCGGATAATTAATCAACGGATTACATGATCGAACTTAAATGAACCCCAGCCTTGCGGCTCCTCGCCAGGCTGCGCTCAGCCTGGATTTTCCACAGCACATTAGATCCTGCAGAACCTGCCAACAAAGAACCGCCACAAAGGATGGCCATCATCATAGTCGCCGAGTGCACGGGGCAAAAGGGGCACTTGCCCCGTACTTCTTGTGCAACGCGGGCAGGAGCGTCTTTTTGCCCCCGTTGTGATTCTGCAAGAGACCATTTTCACACTGTTAAGAAAACAACAAAAACTGTTCCTTCTTTAGTTTCTACATTTGCTCATTCTTTTTTCCCCTTTAATTTTCTTGCTTTGCCTTTCTACATTTCACTTTGACATTCTTTCTTTTTTCTGTCCATCTCACCATTCAACCTCCCTTGTTTCTATGCTGCTCCCCTTCTCCCATGATTTTTTGGCAGTTTCTCTGTCTCCCTTGCACTAACTCTCTCAAACTGGGAGTCAGCCCACACCCTGCTCCAGATTCACAACAACTGTCTATGGAACCTTCCTGGTTCCCTCACTTTGAATGGCCCCCCACATCTTCATCTGCAGTGGCAAGGCAGCCCACCGATATAAAGATCACTCATGTACCTGCAGATTCAAATGTGTTCTACTGTGTTCTACTGTGCAGTATAACTGAGCATCATTCGCACTACGTACCCTTGTGGGGTGCGAAGCCCCTCCCCCATTACCCCACTGCTGGCTTCAGTGCACCCTCCTGATCACTGCGCCCCCCCCATTGAATAATGAATCTTGGAACCCTCCTTTTGGAACCGGTGCCTCACGGTCCCTCGCTCTGCATGAGAACCAAGGATAGGGAACTGTGATGACTTAATCACGCCTAAGAACACTTGTGTACAGGCGCATTATATCATAGCATATGAATCCTGCAGAGTCATCACATGTTCCCCGGCAGTGATCTGCTCTCCCATGGCCAGGGGATGGCAGCTGCTGCCAGATCCTGACCCTCGGGGCAATATCACAAGGGAGGATCACGTGGGACGAGATAACTATCATAAGGAACTGATGACTCCACTAGAAGAGACACAGTATTCTTCCCCTTCTTCTGAAACCCTAACCCCTAAAATACTGGTGGAATACTTTCAATCTGAGCAAAATACCATTACACGTAATGCTCAATTAACATCTCCTGTATCTGATTGTTTTGATTTAAACAGAAATCCAAAGCAATACAACTTTAAAAAGCCCAATACTGTGGACTCCAAGTCCCATAAAGCCTGAAGTACTCCAACAAGGAAGAGGAACAAGGAGTTAATGTGGATTAAAAGAATCACCAAGCTAATAGTGCAGACTACTTGTTGTAATGCAAATCAGCTGTGTGGGACATTTAAAAATGGTGTATTTGTATTTGTATTTGTTTATTTATAACGCGCCGACCATCAGGCCCGGGGGCATCAGGGCGCAATTTGTACAGGGTTGCAAGAAAAGAACATACAGGCAGATAGATTACAATAAAAGTATACCAATACAGCATAATAACAATCTTAATAAATACATATATCACACATGGTACAGTGTCCCTAGGCTCCGCAGAGGAAGTATCCCTGAGGTAGTTGGGAAGGTAGCAGACCAGAAATCGTGCTGGGGAACAGGCGGGCTGAGTAAGTAGGACACATGTCTAACACAACTATTGCTGGTCAAAGAGCCAGGATTTGGTTTTATTCTTGAAGGTGTTGAAGGAGTCTTCAGCTCTGATGGCAGCGGGGAGGGTGTTCCAAAGTTTGGAGGCTAGGACAGGGAAGCTAGTGCCTCCCGCTTTTTGGAGCTTAAACCTAGGGATAGTAAGGCAGTGAGTCCGAGCAATTCTTAGTGGTCGGGCAGTGGAGTGGCTCGAAAGCCGACTGCAGAGATAGATCGGAGCCTTGTTGGCTAGGCATTTGTGCGTGAGGGCAAGCGTTTTTAGGGAAATTCTCTGCTTCACGGGTAACCACTTAAGGCTAGATCTGGCTTCTGAGATGTGGTGGTTACGAGGGATGTTCAGGGCCGCTCGAATTGCATTGTTCTGGGTGGTTTGGAGTTTGGACAGGTTTTCTTGGCTGGTGCCTAAATATAGAGCACTGCAGTAATCTATTTTTGCCATGATAAGTATTCTCGCTAGTGTGACGCTATTGTGGGTGGTGAGGAATGGTCTGCAGGCTGAAATGAGTTTGCACGTGTAGGCGGAGGTGGACCTGACTGCATTAGTTTGTCTTGACAAGGATAAGGTGGAATCCAGGTAAAAGCCTAGTGTTTTAGTGTCTTTCGAGACTTGTATGGAGTTGCCGTCTATGATGAATGACTGATAGGATGGCTCAAGTTTGCTCAGGCGTTGTGATGTACCCAGGATAAGTAGCTCCGTCTTATCGTCGTTCAGACATAGCTGGTGCTGGGCCATCCAGGCTTGGATGACCAAGTAGACGTCATTGAGGGCCTTGGTGTCAGCAAGATAATCACCAGAGATGGGAATGAGTATCTGGGTGGCGTCCGCATAGTTGGTGTAGGAGACACCCAGATAATCAAGCACATCAAAGAGTGGTTTCGTAAAGATATTGTAAAGAGTAGGTGACACGCAAGAACCCTGAGGAACACCGCAATGAATAGGGGAGGGAACTGCGGCAGCGGAAGGTGCAAAGACCCTCATAGATCTGTTGCTCAGGAACGATTTGATCCAGGCCGCTGCGGAGGGAGATAAGTTGGCAGCAGAGTGGAGGTGCCTGCAAAGGATCTGGTGGTTAACCAAATCAAATGCGGCGGAAAGGTCGAGGAGTAATAGCATTGCTAATTTGCCCTTGTCCTTCAGGACTTCGATCTGGGTTTTTAGGTCTAATAGAGCCGTTTCGGTCCCATGTCTGGGCCGAAATCCGGATTGTCGTAGACCTAACAGATTGTTTGATTCAAGGTAGTTTTGGATCTGCAGGTAAGCTGCACGGTCCAGTATCTTCAGCAGAAATGGTACTGTAGTAATAGGTCGGAAGTTCGTAGGTATGCTTGGGTCAAGGGAAGGTTTTTTTAGTAGCGGGATCACCCAGGCGTCTTTAAGGTTGTCCGGGACAATACCTGTTTCAAAGGATGAGTTAATGAAGGCTGTAATGAATGGGGCTAGGATTTGGGCGGAGTCTTTAATGATGGGAGCTGGGCACGGGTCACCTTGGCAGTTGGATGGTTTCATCCTGAGGATGATGTTTTCTACTTCGGTGACAGTGAGCGGTGCGAAGGTGAAAGGTTTGATGTTGGCAGAGTTGGAGAGGGTAGGCCTAGTAGGGGAGAGTGAGCGGTTGTCACGCCTCAGGCAGTCCTGCTTTTCTTTTATTTTAGATTGGAGCATAGAGATTTTGTTTAGGAGGGCTGCTTGAATGTTAGCACACCATTTGCTGTCTTTCGTGCAAGTGTCTGGCGGGGAGACTGGGGTTTCGAGCTCTTTTAGGACTCTAAAGAGTTCCTTGGAATTAGAGTCGGCTTGCATGATACGATTATTAAGCGATTCTTTTTTAGCAATGATGATGGCGTCTTTATAAGTGAGGGAGGCGAGGAGGAAGCCGTCTTTATGCTCATCAGATGAGTGGCTTTTCCACCGGTTTTCCGCGCAGCGTTTGGCTTTGCGGAGGATTCTTAGCTGTGGAGTGAACCATGAGTTGAGATGTGCTCGTGGTTTAGCCTTTCTAGGTTTAATTGGTGCTATAGTGTCAATAGCCGTGAGCATCGTTTGGTTGTAGATGTCTGCTAGGGAGGTGGGATCAGAGCAGGCGTTGGTCGCCGCATTAAGAGAGGGGAGTAACAGTGGGAGGAGTTGTTCTCTTGTTATATTTTTTTTATTGCGGGTGGGGAGGGCTGGGGCTATGGGTGTTGGGGCTCGCGGGGTAGCTTCAATGTTAAATGTTATGATGTGATGGTTAGACCATAAGCATGGGGAGTTATTGAGGACCTGGATGTTGCAGTTGGAACCGGCTAACCAATCGATGGTCGTGCCTTTGATATGGGTCGGTTCTTGTATGTACAAGGTGAGGCCAAGGTCAGTAAGAGCATACTCCAGGTCAGTTGCTACAGGATCCTTAGGGTCGCCGCGACCAAGATTGAAGTCACCTAGGATTATTGTTTGGGAGTTGTTTTTTGTTTTGTCAAGAAGAAGAGTGGAAATTTCACTGACAAAGGTGGGTGCCGGCCCTGGGGGCCTGTAGATAAGGTGAAGGGTGGCCGTTTGGTTAGGTGCTATAGTGTCAATAGCCGTGAGCATCGTTTGGTTGTAGATGTCTGCTAGGGAGGTGGGATCAGAGCAGGCGTTGGTCGCCGCATTAAGAGAGGGGAGTAACAGTGGGAGGAGTTGTTCTCTTGTTATATTTTTTTTATTGCGGGTGGGGAGGGCTGGGGCTATGGGTGTTGGGGCTCGCGGGGTAGCTTCAATGTTAAATGTTATGATGTGATGGTCAGACCATAAGCATGGGGAGTTATTGAGGACCTGGATGTTGCAGTTGGAACCGGCTAACCAATCGATGGTCGTGCCTTTGATATGGGTCGGTTCTTGTATGTACAAGGTGAGGCCAAGGTCAGTAAGAGCATACTCCAGGTCAGTTGCTACAGGATCCTTAGGGTCGCCGCGACCAAGATTGAAGTCACCTAGGATTATTGTTTGGGAGTTGTTTTTTGTTTTGTCAAGAAGAAGAGTGGAAATTTCACTGACAAAGGTGGGTGCCGGCCCTGGGGGCCTGTAGATAAGGTGAAGGGTGGCCGTTTGGTTAGGTGTTAGTAGTAATTTGATTGTCAGCAGTTCAGCTGATTCGAGTTTGGAGTCGGATACCACTCTTAGGTCAAGGGAGTTTTTGTGGATGAAGGCCACGCCGCCACCTCTAGTATGGGCAGAGGAGCGGTCACAGCGTGTGATGCCATAGTCAGGCGGTAAGGCCAAGGATAGAGAAGGGCCAGAGGCGGCATGTAGCCAGGTTTCGGATATGGCAATGAAGTCAAGGTCGGCAGTGGTGATAAGGTCGGCTATGTCAAGAGCGTGTGCTGTGAGGGATCTAGCATTGATGAGGGCACCCTTGAACACAGGCAATTTAACCCCTGTGGTCTTAGTTTTGCAAGTGGCGGTGGGCGAAGGCGGGCTGGGTGGTGTGTGTGGGGCTTGCCTAGTGGTGTTGGTGCGGGAAGGACGAATGCGGAATCTGGTGCCTAGTCTCTTGTTCCTGAGAGTAAGGGGGCAAGGTTGTTTAGGAGTTGGTTTTGTGGCAAAGTGTTTGAGCCAGAGAGCAGGGTCATTAAGGTATTGGTTAATCTGGTTGCAGGGGTGGTGAGCGTCAGCGGTAGTTGCTGAAGGACTCGTTGAGGGTGTCAAAGTCATGGTGGGTGACGCTGGGTCACGTAGGTAAGGGCAGGCCAGGTTATTAACCTCAAAGGTAGGAGTGGTTGACTTGGGTGGTTGAGTGAATAGGGTAAGGTGTGTGGTTAGGAGGTAGTGCAATAGAAGGCGCACGCTGATGTGCATGATGGTGGTGCTGGCTGCCAGAATAGGTTCCCTATGAGCTTGTTGACAGGGACAAGATAGGGTCTCCTTGAGTGGGACTGGTGAGATAATGGAAGGGAGTGAGGATGCTATGGTAAGGCTGGAAGCCTGGTCACCTAGATAGGGATAACCCAATGGCTGGAATGCAAAGGTCAGGGCAACCCTAGATTAGCGTAATCACAGGCTGTAGCCCAGGGCAGTGGTAAACCTAGATTAGACGTGACCCAAGTCAGGCACGGCACAATACAATTTGAAGCGCCCTTAAGGCACAACACCGTTGAAGTGGTCAGTGGGCTACCATAGGGTACATTACAATTGAGATGGTCTGTAGGCGACCTTAAGGCACAACACAATTGAAATGGTCTGTGATCGACCATAGGCACAACACAATGAAAAGGTCTGTGATCGACCATAGGCACAACACAATGAAAAGGTCTGTAAGCGACCTTAAGGCACAACACAATTGAAATGGTCTGTAAGCGACCTTAAGGCACTACACAATTGAAATGGTCTGTAAGCGACCTTAGGGCACAACACAATAGAAATGGTCTGTAAGCGACCTTAAGGCACAACACAATTGAAATGGTCAGTAAGCGACCTTAAGGCACTACACAATTGAAATGGTCTGTAAGCGACCTTAAGGCACAACACAATAGAAATGGTCTGTAAGCGACCTTAAGGCACTACACAATTGAAATGGTCTGTAAGCGACCATAAGGCACTACACAATTGAAATGGTCTGTAAGCGACCTTAAGGCACAACACAATTGAAATGGTCTGTAAGCGACCTTAAGACACTACACAATTGAAATGGTCTGTAAGCGACCATGAGGCACTACACAATTGAAATGGTCTGTAAGCGACCTTAAGGCACTACACAATTGAAATGGTCTGTAAGCGACCATGAGGCACAATACAGTTATAAGGTGGTCTACTAGTGACCATAAGGCACAATACAGTTATAAGGTGGTCTACTAGTGGCCATAAGGCACAAAATACTTATGATATGCTAAGGTTCGAGATTTTCAAGGGTGGCCTGAAACACATTCAAATAATAGTGGCTCAGAGTGCAAGCCTACAGTAGTGTCCCCGGTGCTGGCATGAGTGATTATACTCCTTGAAATGACGGTCCACGTAAGTACAGATATAAGCCGACTGAGGGGGAGTCGTATCATTGCAATGTCAGTAATAGGAACAAGGACAGGGGCAAAGTACTTACAGTAGGTTCTCCTTGTATGAATGGAGATATTTGGATACTTGGTTCCGATAGCTTGCCTCGGACTTTGCGGAAGGCGGTCGGGGAAGTTTAAATTGAGCAGGGGGGGTGGCCATGCCGCGCTCCCCTGCGCATAACAGGCGCAGGAACAGGCCTTAGTGTGGCCTTCGTGCTGGCCACCGGTGGTTCCGCCTACCGGCGGATGAATGCAGTTTTACACTGCTTCAAGCGAGGATCAGCCTCGCTTTCGTGCCGCGCGGCGCCCGGCATGCGGGAGTCAGGCACCTTTGAGGACAGGGTCAGGCAGGCCCTTCTATGGTGCCGGCGATGGTGCTGCAATGCACTCCATGTGCGTGGAGCAGCTTCAGGGATGGGAGGGGGGGCTCCTGCCCTCTACCCTCGGCGAGGATGGATGGAATGGGGGCACGGGCGCAGGAATACGGGGGATTATGACCACCTCATGGCTTAGCGCAGACGTTCCTATTGTATTGTTCTGTTTTTCGTTGTTTGCCTAAGCGCCCTGATGCCCACGGACTATCGGCGCTATACAAAAAATAAATACATACATACATACAGGAACAGGCCTTTGTGTGGCCTTCGTGCTGGCCACCGGTGGTTCCGCCTACCGGCGGATGAATGCAGTTTTACACTGCTTCAAGCGAGGATCAGCCTCGCTTTCGTGCCGCGCGGCGCCCGGCATGCGGGAGTCAGGCACCGTTGAGGACAGGGTCAGGCAGGCCCTTCTATGGTGCCGGCGATGGTGCTGCAATGCACTCCATGTGCGTGGAGCAGCTTCAGGGATGGGAGGGGGGGCTCCTGCCCTCTACCCTCGGCGAGGGTGTACCTCTTCAAGTTAAAAGCAAAGGTTGGGACGAGAGATGCAGAGTGGGCGAAGCAGAAAGACCACTGGTGTGCCGGCACCAGTGGAGAAGCTGTCGGGGACACGGTCGCATTGAAGAGCAGCATTTCAGCTGGTGGGTGATTGAGAAGCTGGCAGGAGAACTGCAAGAGGGTCTGCAGAGCAGGACACGCTTTCCCGGAGTAAGGACTTCACTGCAGCCAAACATAACAGGTTGTAAACGCCAGTAAAAGCCAGTGAGTCTGCCCAGAAGTATTGGGAACCCCGGTGTGTACTGACAGGCGTACAAACAATTGGTGACTTGTTTTGAATATCAACCAAATAATATCTAAAGAAAGAATTTACTGAAGTCTCCATATATGAGATGTCGATATGAGGAAAATGAGTAAAAGTTGTCATAAGCAACTGAACACTAATGAAGACGTTGAAAGGCAAGATCTGTACAAATCTTCATATATGAGATGACAATATGGGGAAGATTGAGCAAGTATTGCCACAAGCCAATGAATACTAAGAATGAAGTTAACAAACAAAGCTTGAACAAGTCTCCATATATGAAATGTCAATATGGTGGAAGTTGGAACAAGTAATACCTGGAGTCAATAAAGTATAAACAGTGAAGGCATACAACTGTGTTATACGGAAAGATAAAGAAAAGTTTATAAGAAGACCTAGTCAAAAGAAGTACATCAAGCAGTAAGCCATTGGGGGAAAGATACCTGGCAGGAGAGTATACCAGTGGATCTACGAAGCCCAGAGGGAGATTCCCGGCAAGGGAGTAGACCAGGTAATCCATCTATAGTATGTGAAAGAAAAAACATTGTGAAAAAGTTCCTGGCAGGAGAGTATACCAGGAGACCAATTTTTGAAAGTTACTGTGTAGAAGAGACACTTTTGCCACCCTTTAAAACACCATTGCTTGGAAAAGACACTTTTCATCATCCTTAAGAAAGTGTTATGTGAACCACATTTCTACTATTCTTAAAGACTCATTGTTTGAACAGAACATTCTCAATATTCTACCTGAGACAGTTCAGGGGAAGGAAATCATCCCCTGGATTGTAGGATTGTTTTGTTGGATTTACATACTTCATTTTTGCACATGTTTTGCTGAATCTAAAGGAGACATTTACCTTACACCTTTTGTTGTTCATTTTTCATGTGAGCGTCCAATACGTTTTGGACACAAGAACAGTTTGCCTAAATTTGATGAAAAGACGCAGACTGATATTTACTTCTGATTTCCTAGGCAGGGAAACTCTCTAGGATAGGGACAGAAAGGCCTTTATCCAAAATCTTTATTTAACAAAATGTCTAATGTCGAAAACATTACAAATTTGTGTCTGCCTCTCATTTCTGACCCCTCTCAGAACCCTCTCAGTATGCATCCCCCACCCCCATACCTCTATCAGGAAGCTGCTATCCTACTGGACACTGTGAGTCCAGTGCTTTGCTGGAGGTGAGCGGTGGAACCTGGTCCCAACTTAAAATTATATTTCTCCTCCTCAACAGGAGAATTGAATTCTAGCTGTGACAGGGTTTGTAGTAGCATTTACTGTCCTGTAAGATAGAGGAATGACTGCAGTGTTATGTGTCCTGTAAAGAAGTCAGAAGGATCAGCCACCAGTAAGGTAGCTCAGTATTTCAATATAAGTAAGCACCTGTTACAAAGATCTGTTTCAAACCGGAAGCCACAGGTTTAATTTGCAATAATATAGCTTGGTATGTTAACGCACCTGCATCTGCACTCTGTGTGCAACCAGCGGGTGCACATCCCTAAGAGATTAGGAGAGGGAGAAAGGTAGGTAAAGACAGAGCTAAAGGGCCAGGGAGAGAGCAAGCAATAGAAATGTTTGCAGTAAAGGAAGGAGGGAAGGTTGGGTAGGAGAAGAGAAAGAACAGGTAAGTTGGTTTGGGAAGAGAGGTGAGCAAGAAATAAGGGATAAAGGAGCTATGGGGATTGAAATGTGGAGAGAGAGAGAGAGTGAGGTATGAGAAGAAGGGAGAGAGACTGAGGGAAATTGAGGATTGTGTGTAGGAGAGAATGAATGAGCAAAATGAAGAGGTGGGACAACTATTACCTGAGAATTAAAAATGTACTCCTCAGACACTTGAATCCCATTTAATAATGCATTAAGAATAAAAGGTGTGACCTTTTATTCAACATTTATGCATGAGCTATTAAAGAAGTACAACCTGTGAGTGGTCTTAAACGCGTGGCAGACAACTTTGTGAACATTTCTCAAAAGATGGCATTTTATTAGAATTGAAAGGTTGGATAAACGCCTCACTATCCTTATCCTAACACAGATTTCCGTGCCTAAAATAACTAAAGGAAACACTAACAAAACATTTTCTGTCCCTCACACTTATATACACACTTGCATTCCCAACAAATAAACAAGGAAATATATGTCAGTTTAATGACAACAAAATGAACATTATAATCCACACCACACAATAGCTGCTTCTTCCGATAAACTGGGAAAAAACCCCTTCCCCAGATTCAAGCAGGCTTTTCTTTAACTGTTCAGAGCGGACAAAGACATCCTGTATCATAACAAAAAGGTTCACTTCAGTTCCCTTTTACTCCAATTTGACAACACAAAGTTCCAACTCGGATTCCGAAGGGGGTTCACAGATGTTCAACAAAGCCTTTCTTTTTCCACGTTTAGTCAAAGTCTTGAGACAGCTTTTTCTCATCGGCATTGTATAGTTCAAAAAGATCTTGAAACTGTTTCTTGTCATCAACAAAGAATATTTCTGAGCTTGATTATTTTCAACACAAATGTCTTTGTCAGGATGTGTTGGCACCACTTTAGTTTTAGTACTACTTCACCAAAACACTTCAGTGATTCTTTAACTACTTCTTCATGAACATTACCCCACAACAGTACTTCATGAACTTCAACCTGTTTTACTCCTGTGCCAGTCTTACTGCTACTACAACATTCTGCTCCACTGTACTCTTAACAGAACAGAACCAATGGTCACAAGGTGCTTGGTCTGATCTGGTATACTCTCCTGCCAGCCAAGACAAATGACTACAGTTCACGATATGGGCTTAATTTCCAATAGGCATCAAGAAGACTCACTTTACCAGGATTCAGCGTTTCAAGCAACTGATAATGGTTCACTTGGCTGTGACTTTCAGGACTACATTCCCCTACATGCAGTATTTCGGGCAAAGGATGAGGTTTCAGTCTGCTATGGATTTTAGGACTCACTTTGTATTCACAACACCTTACTTGACTCTGCATTGACGAGGTGCTTTTGCTCCTGGCCTACATAAGCAACTCGACTTCTCCTCTCCAATTGACTCTGCCTTTCTTGCCATTGTTATTAGTTTTCATTGAGACTTCAGATTTCAGCCCACAAGCACTTTCCTTCAATTTGCTATACGAGTCTCTTTGGTCGGCTAATTACACATTCTCAATCTGAGAGGGTCCTAGAGGCCTATCTCCTCGCGTCAGTCTCAGGAGGATAGCTCAGGGGCAACGTGCTCGTCTTGGAAGCAAGACGACACAGAGTAACACAGGATCGATCCCTGAGTCCGCGCTTAGAAACCTCAGGAAATTAAGCACGTTTTAAGTAACCTATCATATCATATATCAGTGTTGGTAACTTCCTATAACAAGGAACGAATGCATTTTGCATCTGGCGCTATGTGTGTGCCGGCTGGACTCTTTCTAACAGAAAGGAAACAACCCCAACATTCATCTTTGGACCAGATTTCTCTTTCTGGCCATGGTTCATAAGTTTAGGTCACATGATGGTGAACATAGAAGAAAGACCTCTGACCTCGGCATGCTCTGCAGGTGGGGCATAGCGCTGCATCACACTTGGGATGCAATTAGACCACAGTTAAGGGAGATCTGGTGGTTGTCGACTATTACAACTAAACAGTGAAAAGCTGAAACATATCAGAATCTGCCGCTGGGACTACGAGAGCATAATTAAAACCCTGATGTAGCAAGTTAGGTTCCTATAACAAATGCACCTTTAATTTACTACCTTAATCAAACTAAATATATTTTGTACTGTATAACTAACAATTGTTCATTATATGCAATGGCAAACTCGTGTTCTAAGTAAGAAGCTATAACATTTACCGAGGAGCCTCTGAGCAGGCTCGTTCCTTGGGCCGGGCGATGTGGGCAGCTGCCCAGGCCGCAATTGCCCTGGGAGGCAAAATTGCCCTAGGGGGGTGTGATTGCCCTGGGTCGACTAGTGTCAGCAGGTGCTGCCTCTGCCTCTTTTGACCAGCGTAGTTATGTAGTACTACCTAACGTTACCCGAGTCAGAGGTTCCCTGAACCCACGCCACCATTTTTTTGAAGTATAGCACCGCACTGTGCCGCTTGGGGACATAAAAGGGCGCCTCTCGCTGGTGGCCGCCTTTGTAATCAAGCCATTGTGAAGGTCTGACACACCATGGAATAAAAGAAACATGGCGGCACTGAGCGTTACGTCCCCCAAAAACTCCAATTGCTCTCTACCCAGACTGGTGCGGAAAGAAGGGTACATCGCCTTCGACACTGGATTTGCTCTCTCCAGATAGCCCTTCCAGCTGCAAGGTATATATGTTTGAGTGACTGACATGCATGTGATAGTGTGTTTGTTTGTTTGGTTGTTTGTTTTATTATTTATATTGCGCACCAGACCCGGAGGTATTCCGGTGCAAGAGCATAATGTGTGCCTTAATGTATGTGTTTGTGCTGGGATGTATTGTGTGTTTCCTGACTTGTGCAGTGTAGCCATTAGGACTAGAGTGTGTATATTGGCATTTTAAGGTTCGGGTGTCTTGCATTTTTTGGTCACCCTTATTGCCACCTCACCCATTCTTGACCCCTCAAAGCACCCCATTTTATTCCCATTTATCCTCCGTGTCACAACCTTCAATTTAAGTATACTTGGACATATGATGTATTTAAATTCTGTATATCTTCCCTACCCCTAAAGCGGCTGATGAAATTCTTATGACGAGTTTTTCTTATGTATCCACAGATAATTCATTTATGCCGATATTTTCATTGGACACCCATTCAATCCGATGGTGACGTCACAGCAAGTTATCAAGAAGTGTGGTGTGCGCAGTCCAGGTTAACTGCCAGGCTATTATGCAAGTCTATGCAAAAAGGACGAGTGTACTCGTCGCTGGCACTTAAGGGGTTGGTGATCACAGGTCTTAAATGGTTGCAGTGCACACTGCAGTACTCTTTTCTGCACCTGCTGTTACCTAAGAACGGCCCACCCTATATAGTAGTTAGGATGAATCAAGGCTCTACTACTGGGCTCCAGTTCGATGCTTGGCACAGGGACCTGGTGTTGCTGTCTGACTCTTGATTCCTTTCTCTGTGGTACTAAAATGGGGCCCACTCGGGGACACAGAGAAAAGGCTGTTATTTCCTTGTGGGTATTTATCTGTCTCAGACATCTTTCGAATGGTAGAAGAGGAAGGACATGGTCAGCACTTATTTCAATGAATGCCAACACATGCAGAAGGATAGTGAAGCCGGGTGTCATTGAGGAACTCTACACCATGCTAGGGAGCAAGGTGCTTGGACAGTTGAAAATATATGGAGTCCTGCTGGAGGTGTATCAGTTAGGGTCTGAATGAATTTAAATGCCTTGTTGAGCAGTTTGTTAATCGCGCATTGGACAATCGCGCAGTCTATTCTTTGCCGCAAGACCAATGGCACACACTGTATTGACTGAGGCAGCCCTACAGATAATGGGCATATGAGCCATTTTACTACCAAAAATAAAAATAGGAAGTAAAAAAACTCCCAATCAAAAACATAGGAGACACATGGGAATCTAGCCCTCCACTTTCACCCACACCGCTACATGTATGTTTTGGGATGAATAGTAACTACAGAGCCACAGGAGGAAACCCTATCATTGCTGCATTTTCTGAAAAGGTAAACCTGTATCTTTTAATGTGTATGAATAACTAGGTGCAAATACATATTTATTATGAACAGATTTCTATTTTACAGTTACAGCAAGTTTTGACTTGCTTAAAAAATACTCCCATTGAGAATGGGGCTTACTTTTAAAAATATTTCCATTTTAAATTCTTAACTGGAAGACTGCTCTGATGTATGATTTTCACAATTATTTGGAGTAATTGCAGGTTTATATGGCAGTAATAGCGGCAGGATTGCATTTTTATTTGGTAGACACAAAGTAGTGTAGAGGAGGTCCCAAATGCAGCCCGCACTCCAACCGTCCATTTTAAAGTACTAGGAACATTCCCGCCGAAATATGTGACGTATGATGAGCAAATAAACCAGCAGCAGTGTCCGTGTGATATACCCATCACACGAACAATGCCTATTAAAGTACCAATACCAAGGAAACCGTGGACAATAAGGTACCCATTGAGAAAGCCATATCAACAAATGAAACAAAATGAAGATCGTTTAAGTACAGTTCCTGAAGAAACCAAAATGGTCTTAATGGAAGATGAAAGGTGACGTCACGAGAACCCAGACTGACTCACATAAAGAAGAAATGACAACCAGAGAATGACATAAAGAGACGAAAAGCCATGAACGAGGGGCATCGTAAACCTGTAAGTGGAAGGATGATGTCAAATGTAAGAAGCTTAAGCTGTAAGCATGATGAAGATATTCGACCAGTTTACGCATGTACATTTGCTTGGAACTGCAAGAAAGCTAAGAAAATTGTGTGGCTTGCTATGCTTAGTAGAAAGATAGTGCGGCAAGCACCACCTATACATATCTACCTCAAACGAAGCACGTTGTATAAGTATACATCCACTTTGCACAAGAAGCAGTATTAACCAAAGGTTACTAAAGGCCACACGAGGAGAGCTTCATATTTAGTAAAATCGAGAACAAGCGGCAGAAACGAAACTCAGCAGCGGCAACTCGTGCCAGAAAAGGGCAAGGTCGTATCAGTAGAATAGACAAACAGCAGCTACAATTAATTGAAGCTAAGAACAGAATACCCTGCTTCAGAAAGGCCAAGATAAGAAACTGGTGGGTGAAACGAAAATCAAATACACAAATTACATAAAGAAGAGGCAAATTCACGGTTTCTGAATCACATGACCAGTCGAGCAAGGAGAAGTGAGACCTTTACACCTAAGCATGGCAACAGTCCAGGCGAAGATATCTGAACTTTTCCAGACAGGAAATGCAGTCTCGAGGCCAACCACAGTGAAATAATTGAGACATGGCCACTAAAGTGATGATTGATTGTAACAATAATTGGAGGAAGGCTGGGGGAGCTAAGGGGCACCCTGCACCTGGCCGACCATTCTGCGTGCTGCTAAGCAAAGTGGAAAAGTATGAGTAGGGTTGTTGCCAACCCAATCACAGTGGATCAAGTAATCTAAGGTCCTATAGTTAGTAGCACCAATGGGACGTTGTATTTTAGTGTCATCTACAGTAGCCATTTTGAAGGTAGGGCTTAGATGTACCACCTGACAGTGTTTATCCAATCCCCTTACTCCATTACCACATACAGATAGAGTACCTATATTAAAGTTACCTTTCCTGAACCAATAGAAGTGCAATCCAACTTTTAAGTTTTAAACGTCAATGATGACGAGTTTTCAGTATAAATGTTATGGTTTTTATGAAGTTCGTTGGAGTTGTGAAGAGAGAGAGAAGATCACACATCCACTGATATTCATGAAACTCCCGTTTTTTGTACTTGTCATTAAACGGACTCCCTTTGCCAAACCGTCGAGCTGTCATTATTGATTTGGTGTCAGAGTATTAATCTGCACCCCATCCATCTCAAGGGTGCTAGTATCTTGTCTTAAAGTGCTTCTGGGCAAACCCCGACTCTGTGGGCTGGCTGGGGGTCCCGGAGTACAGTAGGAATTATTTATACAGGAAAAAAGCAGTGCGGTATACCTTGCTTCTTGGAACCCTTGGATGACCCCTTTTTAAAAATGTGACATGAGGTGTCAGTAGTGGAATGCAAAGCCAGGAGAAGGGTATTCATTCCCTAAATCAAAATGGTTAATTAGATATTCCTGTTCTTGTCCTATCCCAGGCATTGCTGCTGGTCTTCACAGGACGGACTCTGACCCATTACATTTGAAACACCAGGTACCGATAATACATGAGGAATTTAAATTCAGAGACCATTCTTCCCAATTCCTTGTGAGTGGATTCTGTTCACATGTTGATATTTCATTTGACTGTTTACAGCGAATCTCAGCTGCATAAACACGACAGGGCACAGCATTGATATTGATACTGAATATATGTTTTCGCAGCAGCAAAGTCAAGGAGAGTGGCCTCAAAATAGAGAAAAATGGACACAAAACTTTGACTCTGCTTTGTCTGAGGAATTACTGCAAAGTTATTGAATTACAATTTCATTTGTATAGTAGTGATTTATTAACATTGAGTAGGTTACTTAATCATGGAGTGTAGTTTGGCAGTGGCATGCATGCCGACCGCGGGGGTGGGGTTCATTTTAGTGTTTCACCCTGGACACCAAATGGACTAGAAACTGCCCGGCATCTGTGTTTGACTGTGAACACAGCATCCTATGTTTTGGTGGCAATACCTTAATTTGAGTACACTGTGATCCTGGGCACATGACATACCCTTTGTAACTGCTGAAAAACGAGTCAATGAAAAACAAGCAGCACCACACAGTTCAATGCACAACACTCTCATTCACATCTCGTCAATTAAATTACAAGTAAAATGAGGATGTGCACATAAGACTGGAGGTTCATGCATATTCCTATTAGCTACACCTCCTTCAAGGAACTAATGCACTTGGAAAAACTGCAGAATCATCGGCAGACCTGTTTGCTGTTATCTACACTGTTAATTGTATTATAAGCACTTACTCTGCTTGTGCAGACTTCTATTTTTCAGAAATTCAAGGACTCTGAATGACTCTTGTTTTTCCCCTTGTTCCCTCCTTCCTTGAGCACTTTGAAACACTTGCCTTGTGTATAGGTGTTTTACAAATAAACATTACCATACCATACCATACATATCTTCAGTGAACCGGGTCCAGATGAAAAAAAGAGCTTCATCTGCCACGGTGACGGGACATTGTTTCAGGAGCCAAATAGTGGTAAGAAGCTAGGCTGTGAAGGTTAAGTAATCGGATCATTCACAGTTCTCCACTTTAGTAGCCAGGTGAAGCCCGATAGTCTGAGCTACCAGTACAAACTGTGCCTCACCAGATGTATCGGACTACAACTCCCATGATCCCTTACCATTGAGTACATTGGTTGGGTCTGGTGGCAGTTGTAGTCCAAAACATTTGGAGAGCTAAAGACTAGTAACTGTCCGCTCAACCACCACTCCCGGTGGGGGCGGGGGGGTTGCTGCACGCTGCACAGCTCCTTTCTACGGCCGAGCCATGACTGATGAGGAAGCTAGCTTTAGAGCATGTTGCTTAATGAAGAAAGCGCATACGCAGTCGTCCTCCGCCTTCAGTGGACATGCCTGCTGTAAGGAATCAATTTCCATGGAATCCGCCTGTTTTTAGAATCTGGTCAAATCAGGTGGATGCAGTAAGAATCCATTAGAAATGTAGTCATCAAAGCCTAATAAATGGTGAAGACAATTTCACCTCCGCACCTAATTATCACTTATTATAAAATGGCGCCCGCCCATGTATTTTATTGTAAAAATGCAAGCTCTGAAAACCTCCACACTGCGCCCTACCAGCAGTGCCTATGCAGTATCTTTTAATCCTGGGCCTTCAGAGAATATAAAAACTTGGACGAAACTCTGTAAAGCTAGAATTAAACGTTTGGTTTTCTGTTGGGAAACCATAATTCCATCAGCAGCGAGGCTACACCCTAATAAGAGACGTGATCCATAAAACAGCTGGTTGAAAGAGATTTCCCGCTCCTCGCAAATGTTCTCTGCTATATTAAACCCATAAACTCCTCATCTCCTGACTCTGAAAAGTCCTTTTCAGGAGAAATGTCAAGCAAATGCATCACTCTGAAGAGGTCCATTAACACGCGATTACTGGGGTGGATATTTTGAGAGAGGCGAGATGTGAAGTACTGCTGTTACCCAGGAGCAAGAGGCTATGTCTTCCTGGGGGCGGGGTTGCTGGGAGCTTGCTGCAGATGGATGAAGAGAGCTGAAGCAGAACATCTTAAATTAGCTAGGGGGGGGAGAAAAGTTAAGGCATCTGAGGTTGAGTACACCTCGTCTGCGTCTACAGCAGATTGAGGTAGACCCGGAATGGAAATGCCACGCAGCTGCGCGTGAGCTCAACTCGGAACCCAGAATGATTAGAGCTTGTTTATTGATTACATACGGAAACTGTCCCCATTCTAAGCTTCAATACCTTGTGGATTATTTGTTCCATGCACAAAGGCGTAGTGCACCACAGCAGTTTCTCATGCATCACCACCTCAGTATATGCCTTCAGTGCCAATGTGAAACCTAGAGCAGTAATCTTTGCCCCTTCCTCCAGAATTTAGAATTATGGGGTTAAACTATATATTTCTCGGAGAAGTTATTAATATTTCTACAAATTCCAGAGTGAGTAATTCTGCACAACGTAGATCCCCCCAAATTCCCCAAGACCATGGTAAAATAAAGTAACAAATGCACAAAGCGTCGGTTTCACTGGCGGGCAGCAAAAAGTGACGGAAAATGCAATCGGGGCCCCCAAGAGACAGGCAAAAATGCCAGAATAAGATTTTCCGATATGCCCCAAACCTGCCCCACACCATGTGGCCTCAGTACAGCTTTGTGGGGACTTGGGTTCGAAAATTAAGGACGGATTGGTCATTGTATTGCTGTTGGTTGAAGAGGGTTCATTTATCAGAAAGGCCTGACAGGGAATGCACATTTTGTGGGGAATGACCCCATGGTGCATCAATGCACAGAATGCCACAATGGGTTTTGCCCCATACTGTACATGAGCGGTGCACTGCACTACATCATGCTTTTTCAAGCCCACAATGACCTCGTGAGTTGGTGTCTACCATACAGCTAACAGGTTTCTCCTTTTCAATCAGCCGGTGCCCACGTGGCTGCCTGCACATGCATACTCTGTCCCCAAAAGAACTGTTTGGGATACATACATGATCTGGCATCTGTCGATGTCATATATGACGAATCCAATGGAGTCATCACAGATTCCCCGCGGTGGCCAAGGGACGACTGACGCTACATGATCTTGACCCTGAGGCGGTTTCATGAGGGAGGATTACATGTGAGGAGACAACTACCGGGGAGATGTCATGACTCCATTGGAGGAGTCACAGTGTTCTCCCTTTCGCCATGAGAAAGACCCTCTTAATGGCCCAATGTCATTTTAGTCAGGCCTCCACCTTTCACCCAAACACACACAACTCACACAACACCTTTTGTTCTTAATGTACCTTTTTGTGAAACCTGTGAGAAAAACAATCCAGGAGTTAAAAGCCCAAAGAAAGTTCGGGACTTCAACTCTCATTATCACTCAGGTACTGAGACGAGGAGGACACAGGAGTTTGTGCAGAGTGACAGGAGCTCAAAGTATAACATGCAGAATAGTTATGTTTGCAAACCTGCAATTAGGGGGACATTTAAAAATGGCAACCACACTATGGTATGAAGAGGAGGCGCAGTGAGCAGTGCAGCAGAAGAGGATGTTGACATTCACGCCGGTGGTCTTGAACGCGAAGCACAACAATGTAGCTGACAGAGCGGAGGAGGCCGTTGAGAACAGTAGAGGAACGCTGCGTGTGAGCAAGTAGGGCTGTGGAGATGCTGGGAGCAGAGAAGGAGAGCCTGGAGGTTTGGTCACTCAGCGAGGCAGCAAACTTCACCCTAGACGTAGCAGGAGGTCTGGCATGTGACCGTGGAGCTGTGCCAGGTCCTGGGAAAGCATCTCCACACTCCTGCCTGGAAGGCAGTAGAAGAAGCCATAATGCAGAAGCGCAAGCAATGTTGGGAATTCTGGAGAAGGCCTGTGAGTCTGCCCAAAGCAGCTGGAGACTCTGGGGTGTTCTGACAACCGTGCAACTGATGATTGCATGGAACAAGATTGCTAATGCAGAAAATATACAAAGGCAAAGTTTGTTTGAATGCAGTCAAGGCAAAGTACAGATTCAAAACCCAATAACAAGAATGTTCAATGTGGAGAATATACAAAGGCAAAGTTTGTTTGAATACAGCCAAAGAAAAGTATCAAGGTAAGGGGCCATAAGAAGAATGTTTGTATGCAGACAAGATAAAGTATAAAAGCAAAGCCCAAGCAAATACAGAAGTATGAGATGCCGATGTGGGGGAGAGGTTTGAGCAAATACATTTGAGTAAAAAAATACCACAGACATGTATAGCAAGCGCCACATGGTAGATGCTATTTTGGTGTATCTCAGAACTGTTAAGTGCATACAATCTCTGACAGGTGAATACTGCAGACAGTTCAAGTTGAATTTAAGAACTTTGAAACATATAGGACATCCTGGCAGGCGAGTATACCAGGCAGTTGAGATTGTGCAAAGATTCCTGGCAGGAGAGTACACCAGGAAATCTGAGAATCCTGAAGAAAGGTCCTGGCAGGCGAGTACATCAGGCAGTTGAAAGTTGTATTAAGATTCCTGGCAGGGGAGTACACCAGGTAATTTGCAGAGATATAAGAATGTTTACTGAAAGACTGTTGCAGAACCGTTTGCTTAAACAGACCTTTTTGGTTAAACAAGAACTTTGTGAGTCCAGTAAAGACACCAAGGAACTGTTAGCTGAAGAGACATTTTACCATAATGTTTAAGAATCCAGGGGAAGAAGACCATCCTCTGTATTCAAGGGTCTTTACATTGGGAACATTTTTGTTGGAGACATTCTTACACTTTTGATATTGAACACTTTTTCTAACATCAAGTTAAAGACATGTCCTTGCACCTTTTGGTATTTGTGTGTAAGTGTGAGGGTCAGGAACGGTTGTTTTGGACACAAGACGACTTTTCAGTTACTGACATCCTGACACAGACAGATCCTAAGATTTAGTTTCTAGGTAGGGAAGTCCCTCTTTAGAACAGGGCTGGAGAGGCGCTTTTCCAACCCATTTGTATTTTATAAAAAAAATTCTACACTTGAGAATACAACCACCTTGTGCCAGTCTCTCATTTTTGACCCCTCACACAGAGCACTGATTTACTAGGCGTGAGAACATTTGTGCAGGAAAATGATCTTCCACAAGAGCTGGGTTCTTACCTCCCCACCAGCGCTCATCTGTTGCACCACAGTTCCTCGAAGTGGGAGTCAACATCTGAATGCAGACTTGTCTCACTTTCAGCACTCCATTGTGGGGTTCTATGGTGAAGAGTAAATCAATAAATGGGGTGGTATGACAAAGTGTCTGAAAAAAAGGGTGTCCAGTGATAAAGTCATCTGGGAAATGGCAGCTGAGGATGGCATTTCCAAGAAGAAATAAAAAGTCCTCAGTAAAATCAAACATTGTCCTCAAATATTCTAGGATTGGAGTTTATAATATTGAAGTATACCCCTCCTAGAATATTCAGGAAAGTATTTTAGGGGTCAGAAAAAAAGGTTGCCTACCGGGTGACTTTTTCCAGGTAACATTATCACATGGAGCCAAAAGAGGACCTGAGAGTCTTTTTTCTGACTTTATCATTAAGCGATTAATGCAGCCTTACTGCGGAAGACAAAAAGTGATACAAGAATGGGGACGAGGAGTAGGCATAGACATGATACGTGATATCACCTCAACAATGAGGAAAACTATAAGAATGATAATCCCAAAGACTCAATGGAAAGCCACACTCTTCAGAACAGGTTATGAACAGATGGGACACTGCTGTGTGCAGTGATCTAAGTGAGCGGGAGCGGGTTCCTCTACGTTTTTAAAATTACGTTTTACAGCTCCTATACTTTTATTTTAAAAAGAAACCATTCCGGAATAGTTTCATTTTAAAATGAAAGTATAGTAAGAAGTTGAAACGTGCACTTTCAGCACTCTTACGCTCCCTTAAACAGCAGGTGCAAGTGTTTGGGGGTTTGGATTGGGCATGGGAGGGGACGCGGCGATGGGGTTTGTGGGGAGTGGGGGCAGGCCAGCAGGGAACATAGTCCCACTACTTCCTTTAGTACACTTCGACCACTGGCTGTGTGCCTGGTGAGAAAGATGTACTGGAAACCACCAGACGGAGGGGACTAAGAGAACAAAAACGAGTGTTCTTAGGATGCAGCTAAACCCTCCCCAAGTCTCCCCAAAAGAGAGGATGAGAGCGCACAGGAACAACAAGAAAGAGGCCAACACACAAGGTGTAGAAAATTAGATGGAACCGTAAATTAGCATCAATGCTACCAGAAAGAAAGCATACCCAAAATCCAGAATGTAGAGCAAAAGCAGAGGCCGCAAACACTAACAACAGGTGATGCACACTAAATGCAGGGAGCAGAACCAGGAGAGGGGGTTCTGTGAATACTGCACTAATCAAGAAACTGTTGCAAGCTGAAATATCGTTTTAATAGGAATGAAGGGACTGATAACCCTTTGGGGAGAAAAGTAACAAGAATGTCTACATCTGGGAAATTATTACAGCTGCAAATGCTATAGATCAATAGGATCATGGAGATTCTCTGGAGAGGAATGAACAACATTGATACATTTCATGAAACTGTTGCAAGTTGAAATGCCTGTTAACAAGAAGTAGTGGTAAGCCTGTGGGGAAGAAAATAACAAAACATGGAAATGTGATAATGAGGGCGGGGAGGATAGCTCAGGGGCAATGCGTTTGTCTTGGAAGCAAGTCTTGCGCTTAGAAACGTTTCACCGGTATTAAGCGCGTTATAAAATAACAATTATAATTATACTCTGAGATCCTGGGATTCGTAAAATATTCAGAGAAGCAGTCAATTGTGATGCTGATCCTGTGGCATTCTGGGATCTGTAGTGAAAATAACAAAATCAGTCAATTACAATGCTTATAATAAGGCATGTTGGGACTTGTAGTGAACATAAAGCACCACATCAATATACCTTGAGATTCGATCTAGTACTGTCTGTGAATCACCTAGAACCACATCAATCCACCAGCAATGTTAGGCCAAGAACCGGGCCGGTGTAGAGAAAGAATTTAGTTTTTCTTTATCATGGAAAAAATTCATATTTACAATACTTCATCCAACAAGCCACATTCTCCAGGCACCAAAACAAAGATTCAATACAAATGGGATCAACAGTAACAAAATATCTGAAATAACACCACATGTGCATAGAATACAGGCCAAATGAACATCTGAACACTTATCACACACAGGTCCTTAAAACATAGCAAAATGATTTACCTAAACCATAGACTTTGCATGAGGTTCACTTTTCACAAAGTTTAATTTAAATAAAATGCCACTCTTTACTATTGGCAAAAGTGAAATTTGACATGTGCTGCACTCTTTATTTTAATCTCTGCACACTTTGCAATGCTCACAATGTTATAACACAACACACATTTAAAACAAACACGACCTTATGATTTTGTAGAAAACCTTTTTATCCCCATTCTGCAATGCAAAATCTCCCTTCTGTCAGGGAACACTTTCCAACTCTCTGTAGAAAGTGTGCTTTTGACACCAGGGAGTTTATTCTGTTGAACTTTGGGAAGAACCATTAACTGTCCCAGCACAAAAACCCAATTATTCAGTTAATGACATGGGACCCCTGTGCCTTAATGCAGGGTTCAGGGGAATTAGAAAGCAATAGGGAATTTCGTTTTATGCACCCCTTCTTTTAGGGAGTTGCGGGGTTGGCAAAAACAATAGGAATACCCAATTAGGTTATAAGGTATAGTTTTTTTTATCCAAACTGGAAGTAATGTTGTTCATTTTGAACTTAAGCAAAATTACTCTGTGTAATTGGTCTACATGTGAATCAATTAAATTATTATTTAATAAAATTGCTACGGTTCTACTGCCAGCCCCTACCCACTAATTAAGGGAAAGGTATCAACTCAACCAGATCCCACAAGACCATGTTTAGTTCGACAAGTTGGTTGGACAAGTTAAACTACATGATCATCTCTAGGTTTTTACATAGGAAAGGACAGCGGGTCATCTTTTAGGTACAGGACAGGAATCTGGTCAGAAAACCAACATCAGTCATGGATATTCTCCAGTCTCCCTTCTATACTGCTTCCTCTGGTCAAAGATCCATATCCTCTGTCCATGTTTGTGGTTAGCTGTTCCACCCAGATGGTTTCACTCAATCCTTCTCTTTCATTTCCCAGGCAGCTCTCCATAAGCACACTTGTGCCTCTGCTTATGATTTTTTTACAACCCCTGTCCAAATTATCATACTTATTATTATCATTATTGGTCATCCATTTTCGACAAATATTTTCCATCCCTTCTTCAAGGGAATGGCCTATTTTCTGTGATTAGCCTTTTCAGTTTACCAAGGCCAAATCGGAGGGGATCAGTCCACCCACTTGCATTTATTTATTTGTAAACATTTCAATTTTTGCATTTAAAAAAATCACTACATGGCGGCTATTGCGAATTTATAGTTAAAAATACAAAAATGTAGACGACTAAAATGGTCAACACATGCCGGTTGTGATGAAAAGCGGCTCATCTCATCATGATGTTGCAAGTGCAGATGTTTTTATTTCGTGATTAATTACAAAGTAACAGTTATCAATAGGTATCTAATTTATTAAACTATCACATCCCTGAATCTCTTTTTTACATTTTCCGGTTGTCTAAAAAAAGAAGTTAGGTTGTAACTCTTGTTCCCAATGTTTTTGTCAGAGTTAAATCAATCGGTAGGCATGTTCAAGCTTTTTGATGATTCTTTAACTATTACTGAGTGACATATGGCTGCCTGAGAAAATGAACAAAATATGATTGTTAATACAACTCTATGGCAAAATATAGCCATATATGCATATTCTGAGTTATGTAACACATTATGTTTAATTTCCCCACTCAACATGAGCTCTGGACATCTGCTTCATGCGTCTACTCTATTGGCCATAAAGCCCATCAACATTCTTACACAGTCAAAAGCAAAGCTTAATGGATGCTGAAGAGATCTTATCTCTCTGGCCAGATAGGTCTCTAGCATCATGTGACAGTCCTGATTGCAGGTCACCCCTCCTGTCCCCCCCAGTAAGCTCAGGCAAGGACCACACAATTTCTTGAATTTAAGGATTTTACAAATTTTAACCCATTAAGAGCTGCCATTATTTACCCACGTCAAAAAAAACTTCAGTGCAGCACAAGCTGGCTCAGTATAAACTTCAAAGATATTTTCAGATAACGGGGAAGACAGGGCTTTCCCTTTACATATGATGGAACTGGTCACTGTTTGAATGTTCTGAACAGAAACTGGTGATTTTAAATGTTGATTTCTTCACACACAAGGCTTTTTGTAAATCTCATCATGGAATCAAATTCCAGTCTTGTACAAACTAGGGACACCTGGTTGTTCCTTGATCCTCCCAGGTACTGTACACTTCAAACAACAAATGATCAGGGTGAACCTGTAACAACAATGACCCTGACAGTGGTTTAATAAAGATTTTCACAATGACAAAACGTTACATAATTTGGTACTCTTGGTCAAGACAGAAACTGGTGATTTTAAATGTTGATTTCTTCACACACAAGGCTTTTTGTAAATCTCATCATGGAATCAAATTCCAGTCTTGTACAAACTAGGGACACCTGGTTGTTCCTTGATCCTCCCAGGTACTGTACACTTCAAACAACAAATGATCAGGGTGAACCTGTAACAACAATGACCCTGACAGTGGTTTAATAAAGATTTTCACAATGACAAAACGTTACATAATTTGGTACTCTTGGTCAGAACCGACCAAGTTCTGTAAAGTTATATTGGAAATTGGAATTAGTCCGAGCCCAGTGGAGGAAGATTAATTGAACATTGTTTTAAAAGGGATCTGAGCCCGAGTGCGGGGGATCCAGGATCTGAGCCTGGCTGAGGGGGATGAGTTAATGCCTCCCGCTCATGGCATTCCTGGAGGCTTCACCACCATTGATTCTCCCTTCACGTTTCTCACGTCTTGTTTTGCTATGCTCTAGTCTCTGAGGTCTGATTCCTGCTTTCCCTTCATAGCCCCACCTCCCTTTCCGGGGTTCGCGTTGCAACTACTGTGGATCCGACGCTAGCAACGTTTTTCCTCTTGTTTTTCCTCTTGCGGCTGCTGCCGCCTCTCTATCCCGTCTTATTTTCTCCAGGGCGCCTTTTGGTTCCCCTTGCCCTCTTTCCCGGTATCAGCCGGTCTTACTTGCTTTTGCTTCTACACCTAGCGTTCACCACAGTATCCGCTTGGTACCACAGTGAATATTTTCTCTCCGCCTTTGGCTTTTCTAACTTTCTCTTCTTCGCCTTTCTGCTGCTCCTGTGTCTGCCAGGTCGCCGATTCCATCTCGGTGGTTCACCCTTACCTTTCTGCTGGTCTGCTTCACCGCTCCTCTGTACGCTGGGGGTTCTCTCTTTCTTACCACGGTTCTCCGCTGTCTCCTTTTTCTCTTGTTTTTGGGCGCTCTCACGCATAACAAGTACCGCTCCTTTCGGTACACTACCTGTAAGCTCCTTTGCCTCTCAGAAAACACCTGCTTGGGGCTTAATTGTATCCTTTGGATACCCAGCATACCGTAGGCTTCAACTGGAAACACAGAACTCGAATTCCCAGAATCCTTCTGCTATACCGCTACCAACTATCAAGCAGCTGGACAATATCCAAGAGGTTTTGTTAGCATTTGGCTTTTTCCTCTTGCCCCAGACGTTCCCGGGCGGGGGTCCTCTGTCAGCTGTGTTTAGTATGGTGACACTGTGGCTTCCATCCGGGGAAGGCCGTACCTCTTCCAAAAGAAGAAGATATCACGAAGAAGGAAAGAAAAGAAGCATTCATCTAATACTGAAGAGTCAGGTGAGGAGAAGGAGGAGGGAGTACCGGTTGGGCATAGTGATTCTACAGAAGACATTTCTGACAGTTAACCGCGAGTCACCCAAGAAAGAATATCCTACGAGAAATTGTATGCATGAATAATTTAGAAGCATCATTGGGCCTCATTACGAGTTTGGATGTAGCCATGCCCTTAATAAGGACATGGCTCCCCCCAAACTTGGTTCCTGCTCTGGGTCCCGCAAACAGGGATTTATCAGGCTAGTCCGACCTTAGAGGGTCCGGTAATTCTCTTTCACGGGACCCGGAGCCGTTACGTCCCCATTCCCATTTGAGCCCCCATAAGGCTCAATGGGAATGGAGAGGATGGTAGCAGCGGTACCGTTCATAACGGTATCATTGCTACCATCCTGGTCTGCTCGCAGGTGCCGCTCTGCACACCTGGTCTGACCAGGCGTCCAGAGCAACCCGCGAGCAGAACTCATAATGTTGCGGCATGGCAACAATGTCACCGCTAGCACTACCAGCACCATTGTTGCCTTACCGCAACAGTCGTAATGAGGCCCATTGTGTTTAGAGGATCTGAGGTAAAGATGGGGTTGAGTGACTGGATTTCGAGCTCAGCTTAAATACATTCAGTCAATTAAAGCTCAGATTCAATACAAAATGCTTTATTGCTGATTCTTTAATGGGTTGGGTGGTCAGTCGACAAATGTTGCGACAAGCGTCTTGTTCACAGCAGTTATTTTCACACAAGATAAAGCTATAACAAAAAGAAGATCCTTTCGTAAGAGTTAAATCAGCGTATCAATGCTTAAATAATCATGACGTGAGGTTCAGGTTTGTAGGCAGCTAGTAACAAAACATGCTTGAATCCAAGCATGTAATATGTCAAGCGCGTGTTAAATAGCCTTTTCAGAAGGAACAAGCAGAGCCAAGTCTTCAGTTAACAGTATATAGAAGAGAAGTTTAATGCAGAATACTCGAAACTCACTTCAAAAGAAGCATATAAATGCCAAACATATGCTATAAGTGTCATTCAACACAAGGCAGAACAGACCTGCTAGCTCGAAATAAAAGGGTTAGATCTCTGGAGAGCTTGGCTTTCGGCTCGAGGATCTGAGCCTGGCTGAGGGGAGCTGAGGGGGAGCTGAAGTGAATAGGGAATCGCCTGAGA
This sequence comes from Ambystoma mexicanum, assembly GCF_040938575.1. NCBI lineage: Eukaryota > Metazoa > Chordata > Amphibia > Caudata > Ambystomatidae > Ambystoma > Ambystoma mexicanum. The sequence goes on from NC_090936.1 coordinate 24,944,679, forward strand.
AATTGAGTACTTGTGTAAATCTTAAGAGGAAAATAACTTATTGTTTGTATCATCACAACCTCTGAATGAAGAGACTTTGAAAGGCAAAAGAGTCTTGGGCACAGAAGACCCTGATGCTAATGATCGAACTGTATCCTTGTGCTAGAGAAGCCAGAGACTGTGCTAAGCTTGATTGTATCGCCTTGTTCCATGCTGAAAATGTGGGGGAGGCCAACGGCCTGAACATCCTGACATATCATTTTGTGAACACTTCTTTCTTTTGCATAACATTGTTTCCCACACTATTTATATTTAGAGGTAAGGATTGCCAATAGGTTTATTAGTATAGGCCCTTTTATTTTGACAAGACACTACTAGGACTGTGTTATTATTTGATGGTTGTAGCTTGCTCCCATCTGTAGATTTAGGATTAGATAGGCCTTTTTCAAACTCTTTTTAAGTTCAATAAACACCGGTGAACTGTGGTCACTTGTGTCAGTTTTACTGTTGACACCCTGAGTTCCTTACTCAACAAAGCTCTGTTGAAAAATTGAATTACTCCTGTTAATTTAATGGAATGCTTATAAAAGCCATCTAGAATGGCCCCAGGAGATATGGAGAGGTGCAATCTGATATATCCGGGGGTCCCAAAGAGTCCCTTAGAGTTGTCTCAGTGTCCGTCTTTGCACCATTCAATATTTACTAGTCCGATAGAATCTTTGAAGACATCTAGAGGAGTCTCTGGATCTCCAAAGAGATAGATACGCAGAGGAGTGTTGCTTCTTTTCTCGAGAAGCCACAGATGTTCCTCATAGTTTATGGGTTTTGACTAGCTCCTTTTTTTTCCAAGGTATCTGTGAGTATCACAGAAAGGTATTTGGAGTTTGGGAAATGGCGTTGGCCCTCAGTGAAATTGTTCAGACTCCTATATTGTGTACAGATCAGCAATAGACAACATTGGATTCCCACAGTGTCTTTTTCCCTATGGTATCTGCAGTCATTGATTACTCAATATTTGATTGACTCTCATAGAGAAGATTTGCTTTCGAGAGAATCTGTTAATCCCAGTTGAGTAGTAAGGCAGTATCCATCATTATTGATCCACAATGGTCCTCCTTAGAGCGGGATGGCCTCCTAGAGATTCCATGGCTCTCCCACATAATGGTGGTGTTCACAATACAACTGTGCATGCATTGACAAACCATGTGGCTTCGTAAAGAATTTGTGGGTTTCACACATTTGCCGTTTGCAGTGAGAATGTGGTTCTTTCGCAGGCTCGCTCAGTATGCCCAAGACACGTGTGTGCAGGAGAGTTCTCAGATCATCACAAGAGGTAGTGCTGCAGAGGGAGTAAGTGTATCATTAGGAAGTCCAACATGTAGATCTGTAAAGTGTAAAAAGAAAAAAAACTCAAGCTAAAAAACAATGACCGGAGCTCTGCAAACATGTCTTTCCCTTGAATCTGGTAAAACCAAAAGTTGATGGCCGGAAGGTTTTGAATAAATCATAACCATGGGCATAGCTCTGGGCAACCCTCCAGACCATTTTTGTCAGCCTGCCAAGCCATTGCAGAAAGGGAAAGACCATATGCAAGTCGGGATTGGTCCCACCCCAAAGGGGGCAGTCCAGCCTGAACTGCTAGGTCACATCCCTTCTGCACGAGACCATAAGCATCCACAGACATGCTTTGGCCTTGTTGGGCGTCCTCAGTGAGGAGTACCTTGGGTCTCTAGGACCAGTAGGCACAGGATCTACATCTGGGAATACCCGTCCCACTCGGGGTGACTAAAACAAAGCCAAAAGTTGATGGCTGTAAGGTTTTGAATAAATCATAACCACGGGCATAGCTCTGGGCAACCCTCCAGACCATCGTGTTTCAGCCTTGCCGTGCCATTACAGAAAGGGAAAGACCATATGCAAGTCATGCTTGGTCCCACCCTCAAAAGGGGCCGTCCAGTCAGAACATGTACTTATTATCTACCTTCTTGAGAGGTTGCTTGTGATGCCATTTTGTTTGGCGTTCTCATTTTTGATAACCAATCAAAGTTTTCTTCTAAAGTAAAACCGGTGAAGCAGTCACTGATCGCGGCATGGTTCTTGGCGTGAAGTCCGCACTCAAGCTTAGCTCTGGGGCGGCCATTCCTTATATTACGCTGGTTTTTCCCTTTCGGAATTAAAATCTAAATTTATAAGACTAAATAACATTTCTAGAACCATATCCCTGTATCCATGCCTCATTTATCTGACTTTACTGCCAGGTCAACTTTATTTTCAATTTCTGTTTATCTGCTATATATTGGATTGTTTTGTTGAAAATGTTCCCAGCGTAATCACCAGCCGCCGTGTTATTCTGCTGTGCAAAGCAGGACAAAATAACAATGTAAATGCAAAGGGAATATACGCAATCAGAATTCATTTAGATGATGCAGACTTTCCTGAACATTTATCTTGATTGATGCCAACTCAGGTACCTTTTTATGGATCTGCAACCAGTATTGTTTTTTAGAATTTGTAGAATCCATAAGTTAAGCTTATTGTTCATTCCATGGCTTCTCCTCGCTGGCAAAGTAAAGGTCACAGCAGGAGATTGCATTTTTATTTCTGAATTTATTCATGATGCTTTTTGCATGGCTGCATTCTGTCCTTACAGAAGTTCAAATAGTCAGTTTGGATCCCTTCCTGAACCAGCAGTAGACACTCTCATGCTCTAGACTTTTCTTGCTCTTCTCTTTCTCTCTCTCTACTCTCCTCTTTCTCTCTTCTTCCTCTCTCTTTCTCCCTCACTCTCATCTTTTGACATCCTTATCCTCACTACTTAGTTTAAAGTGCACTGTTGACAAGAACATTCCTGTGCATATTGTTCAAGTGTACAAGCATGAAGTGGTACAGTCTCTGATTGTCTTCTGGTTGGACTTGTGTTGGTCAGTTGCTGTTTCCAGTCTGTGACCAGATATTTGCAAAGGACTGGATCCCGACACTTTGGGGTTTAGGTCTCTTCGAGATGCTCCATCAGTTTACACTTTAGCCCGAGTGAGATCAAATAGTCCAGGTTGTTGTGTTGGACGTCTGCTTACATTGGCAGTAATCTGGTAATATGGGCCTATACACAGTGATATTAACGCTACATATGGTGATCCATTCTTGTATGAAATGTATTTCATATTACAGTGATATTGTAACTACATTTGTGGTGGTGAAAGGTTGTGTGCCATCACTTCCCATGACATCACTTGGAGCGGGGTCAAATGACATCACTTCCTGTGATGTCATCAGAGGTCCAGGGCCATGTGATGTCACCTACGCGACCCCGGGCATTTTGGTGAAATTACGTCCCTGAGAGACTCCCCCGATACTTAGGAACTGTGCTTTTGTGATAAAAAGATCTACAGTCAAGTCGGTCAGGATAGTGAATCAGACTTGATGTTACATTTGTGAACTGGAGAAAGAATAAGGGAAGAGTCCCGCCTGATACTTGGAAATTGTGCTATTGTGAAGTAAGAAGACCTACAGTCAAGTCTAGCAGGATAGTGTACCAGGCTTGTTGTTACATTTGTGAAAGAAGAGGGAGAGGCAATTCCCTGTTAATCCTATTGTGTTTTTGTATACATGTTAAGGAACATCCAACAAAGAACTTTTTTTAGTTAAAGAACCACCCATTGTGTTTCCTCATCAAGAACTGAACATTTGAAATTGCATCCAGAACGAAAGAAGCCTCCTTCTGGATCAGGAAGACACCCAATTTTTCCTAAATTAGTATAAGTGACGGAAATAGGATTGGAACACAGTACAGTTGACATTTTGTTAAGGTAGGTCAACCCCTCATAAAAATAGGGTAAGATGGGCTTTCATTTTCTTTACTTTTATATATAAATACAAGTATTTGCGAACAAACACGCCACCACTGTGTCAGACTCGTACTTCTGCACCCGTACAGAACCCATAGTGCATAGCCACCCACATACATTAGGCACATTATCACAATGTGCATGGTTATACCGGTCTACATTGAAATTCTGAAGTGAATTTGTTTTTGCAACCCTACCGACATTTACAAAGCTTTATTATTAAGAAAAAACACTATGGTACATAACTCACCTTTGACAACGATAAGTAATTTAAAAAGGTCTGTTTACTGTGAAAAACAGGGGGTGCCTAGACCCTGGGGATCCCTTGTTCAGGTGGCCAGGGCACAGCCATCACCTTTGGATACAGACCCTGGGGGTGGACAAATGCGGGAGGATCACCTGGGTGAGGGGTCTTTGGGGTGTGGGTGAGGAACGCCCGATGGCGAGAAATGGTATCCCCATTTGCAAATCCCCGTGTCCCATTCCATTTTATAGGATATTCCAACTTCCCAAATCGTCCCCCTTTCCTACAAAAACAGTGAGCCGATGAAGAGGAGGTCTGAGGCTGGAAGGAATACCACCCATGCAATACATTGGATATGTCCCCCTAAAAAGATCAGACAGGGTCAGACACTAGATCTTAATTACATAAACCTGGTACCTATTAGCTCTCCCCACATGGTTAAAAGGTGGAGCACTGAGACACACTCTGAGCAAGGTGGTGCACAAGAAGGAGCAGTTCTTCCAGGGCGATGGTGGACCAGGTGGAGCAGAGCGACAGGCCGAGGGACGGAACCGAGGTGCGGATAAACCTTGGACGCCCCAGCAAAAGATTGTTACCTCCGAAGGGCCTTGAAGGGTGCGCAAGGAAGCCCAGTTAGAGAAAAGAGACAAACCTCTTGTGTTTCAAGGATACCTACCACCCTCACGGGTGAACAACAGAGTTGGGGAGGTCCAGCGGCAGTTGGTGTATCAGCCTTGACTTCAGGATCAAAGCCGTGAAAGACAAAAATGAATTAACACAGCCAGTGAGTTGATGAGGCAATGCAAGTCTGGTCTTTGTTAAATGAAACTTGACAGCAACAGTATTGATGAATGAAGGTTGCGTGTGTGCCGATAAGATGACAGAGAAATCAAAGCATTGTAAAGAACTGTAAATTAAAGATACAAATTAAAGGAGTGGTCTGGCGAAAGAAGATTGCCCAATCGAAGGTTTCTGTAAAATGTCTGATGCTGTAGAAGCGGCGGGAAGAGATAGAAACTGAGATGGAAGATTTGAACTGTTGTTAGGTTTGATCCAGGCAGAGGGAAACCTGGATATAAGAGATATCTTTGAACTTTGAAATAAATACTGTGCTCAAATTTACCAAGAGTAGGGAGTAGGAGAGGAAAAGGGACGTTTGAGTAAAGAATGTCGAAGTGGTCATGCTGAGGTAAAAGCAAAAGCCTTGCTATTTCGAAAGTCTTCGAAAGTGGAAGGAAAGTGAAAGGAGGCTTGAGCCCAATGGCGGTAAGCCAATGAAAGTGTGATTGAAGCTTGGGAAGGGAATCCCCACAAATTGTAATTGAAAAGTTTGAGCCCGGCAGAGGGAAACCTGTACTGAACTGTGGTAACCAGAAGGAAACCAACTTTTTGGGAACAGTATTACAAGCTAAAAGGTGACCTGGGCTGGAGTGAGAGAAGGCCGAGAGGCCCAGTGGATATACTAGTGACTTTTCATGGAAGGCAAAGTGGGCCCTGGTCCACGAAACATAATGCACCCTTGTGTCCGAAGCCAGAGTGTGCTGCAAGGCCCAGGTTTGCAACCCTACGCCGTGTTACAAAACGCGGGAAAGGGAGTTTACTCAGCCATACTGACATTTCTTTTGAACACTCATTTTCCTTTTTGGCATTACACATTCCCTTTAAACATGTATTGTATTAGAAAGAGGACAGCCATTGGTTTATAAGTATAGGCCATTTTATTTTGACTAAGGACTGACTAGAACTGTATTTGTTTTTGTTTGATGGTCGAGAATACTCTAATCTTAGATTTAAGTGGTTAATAACCACTGAACAGGTTATCATGCTGTGTTCTTTCGAGAGAGGGATGCCTGCTACCTTTTTTTTGTATTTTAGTTTTTATACAGTGCTAGCTCTCAGCCTCATCTTGGAACACCAAATAGAGGCAAGCCTTTTCCCCAAATATTTACTTTTGTCCTAGAGAAAATTCCCATTGGTTGTAACATTCATGGATTGGTCTGCACAATACACTTGACAAGTTTATTTAAGGATTACCTTTGTCAACAAACAGAGACTTTTGTTAAACTGAAATAAGAGTTTCTTGCTCTAAGCACAATTGAAAAATAAATGCAAGCTCTTTCATATTGTAATGGTCTGTTGCAAATTAGGGACAGTGGGGTCCCAGGGCAATTTTATAAGACAACAAATTTAATTATCAAGGCCCATCATTTCCTTTAACTCATTGTCTTTGATTTTCAGTATTTGAAAGGGTTACAAGAGAGGTTTATATGAGACAAAGAATACAAGAATATACAATTTATAAAAGGTATTTGAAATAGGGCTGTCCCTATATATAGCAAGCAGCATTTATATAGATGAATTTATGGACGAGCATCTCCAAACAGTGCTGTACGTAGAGTAGTATGCCATCTGGTGCTCTATGGAAACCGATTGAAAATGTTTTGGTATTTTATGGGATGGAGAAAGACACGGGTAATCAGATTTCAAGGTCTGTAAGTTAGTGTAGAACATGGGCAGATTTCTGAATCTGTGCAGCTCGTTGCAATCCGATGGCCAAAATCCTGCCCTTAGCACATGAGTGTAGACCCACAACTGTGGCACACGCTCCAATAGCACACACTTCAATCAAACACACTTCAATGAAACACACTCTTATTCATATGACACACACTCCTATGACACAGAGTCCTACAACACACACTTTTACGACCTATGCTCCTATGATGTACACTCCTAAACATTCGCTCCTACGACATATACTAAGACACATAGAAAAACATAAAAGATGTATACAGAAAACATACACTGCGTATTGCTTCAAATATGTAATCTCACCTTCTAAGTGGAATTTTTAGCAGCTGGAATATCCCAGTGGTGCATATTTGCTTTCAGTACACCTTCTACACAAAATGTACATATACATTACAATATACACTGCATACATTACGCAGTTTACATCTTAAAACTTACATTAAAGTCAGGGCTCACTTTAACGTCCATTCTTAGAAGATGTAATGAATATACATTTTTCATAAGCACTCTACCAAGAGGCATATGAGTTTAACAGTTGAAACATTGCAGAGTTTTCATCTACAAACTCCCATGAAACTGAAGGGCTGATTATCATGTTAGTTTTCAGGAGATGTTATGAATGTACATTTTTCAGACAGACTGTACCAAGAGCCGTGTGAGTTACACAGTTCGTAGATTATGCCATGTACGTCTTCTGAAAACTGACATCAAAGTCAGGCTAACTTTAATGTCAGTTTTTATAGGCTGTAAATTGCATACAAGTACAAATTGTAAAAAATCATCTACGCCTCTTGTAACCCCACAACGTACATGCATGACGTAAACATTTCATATATGAACACTGATAACAGACACTCTTACCATGCTCGCTCTTACAACACATACTCCTATGACACAGTGAGCATAGGGCCTTTTGGATGTTGTGCATGGCAATGGATGGGATGCAGAATAACTGACACCAAATAATTGAACAAACTCAGGAAAATGGCAAAGGTTGCTGTTTGATTAACAATTATTTAAAACAGGGAGTTACAATGGACATCGACAGACATGTGCTCAAGCTCTCTATGCATTTCTCATAAAAACATCCTTTTATACAAAAAATACATCAGACACAACATCATACTACGTAGCAAAGGAGAAACACCTAAAAGGGGTGTGATAGGTTAAAGGGGAACATCTAAGTATACTTTCTATAAGCGGTAGGATTGTGATTGGATGTCTACTCTCAGGTGGACAATGAATGCCTACCTTTAAAACATGTGATCTTCAACACTATTAAGTACACAGAATATCATTGGCTCTCAAACTATAAGGCCCTTTGTTATACGGCCCTTTATAATTGGTTGGCTCACTTGTGACATGTCTGAAACATTTGGTTCACTTAGCAGCACGCAAGCTCAGACCCAGGTGCCAGGAGGTGGACTTGACTTTACCTCCCCCCAATTAGCCCATCATCTCTCATCACCCATGCCTTCTGCCATTAAGATTGTCTTTGAACTTGGCCTTGCAGAGTATTCTTGTCTCTGGGAATATAAGGGAGTGCAAGCATGCACTATCGTTGTTCTAGAACTCCACGCTCAACTCTATTTCCATTCTTGGGTCACGTGACAAGACCACAATTTTTATCAGAGGTGTTTATTAGAGTAATGGTAAAGAACAAATGAGAGCAGGGTGCCTTGAATGGTTGCATATCGATGGAGGGTGTCCATCATGATTTGTTGTTGCTATCTGAATCTCAGAAAAATCAAGGGTCTAACGTCATTGAAAGGGCTACAGAAGGGGTAAAAATGCAATGCCTAATGCCATTGATAGACCTTCTGAGGAGATGATCATGGCTCTGCAGGTGGGTTCTGGGGTCATTCCAGAAAAAGAGGGGAGAGACGGGCCAATTGGGGTTTCCGTGACCTTTCAATCTGGTTTGGTTCCTGGGGTGTCCCCAAATGTATCAGATGGCCCGAAGACATCGATTGGGACTACCAAACACGCTCTTCTGAAGTAGGTTTGTGACCTTTTCGCTAGTAGGTACAAAGTCCCTATGGAAGGCATTGATGAATTCGGTCATATTTTACCACCCACCTTGATAGAATTAACATCGTCTGGTTATCATTCTCCTCGTTATAAGGCTTGTGTCAAGAATTCTTATTCAATGGCTCAGTCAGGGTCTTCACACAGTAGTGCAAATGTTGTACACTGAAGGGATCCGGTGTTACCCGATGAACCTAGTTTATTGTTCCATTATATGTTTGATCACAGTGGCCCTAATTCCCTAAATAGATTGAGAGTGTTGACTCTATTTAATGAAATCCAAACTCTTAGACTTTTCACCTCAAAAGATATTAAGCTAGTAGACTCTAGCCATCCACAGAGGTTTGAGCATGCAAAACTAGTTATCCCGCCCCGCATGGTTTATGAGGTTCTTTTAAATGAAATTCAAAATATCCACAAACTAGGAAATTATCTGTTTTCTTTTGAATCAGGGTTCCCTCATGGCAGTAATATTCAGGGATTGCAGGGGTTAGAGCACAGCACTACTAAAATAGATACAACCGTTGTAGTTGATCCTGGTATAGATGGGGGCCGATGTGAGAAGGACGAGCTAAATTGGTGGCTAGCTTTGTTCCTAAGGGAATCCACTTTGCAGTTAAAGAATTTAAAACACCAATTCTAGCCCTGCCACTGACCCATCTGTGATTTCTTGGAAGGTTAGAGGTTTCTCCAACCTGTCTTCAAATTCTGACTTTTGTCGTTACCTTGGTTCTTTTTCAATTATATTTTTACAGGAAACTTGGTTGATTGCTCCCCCTGTCTCAGATGGGTATGACATATTGGTGGAGCCTGCCACCCAGGGTCAAAGGGGCCACCCTACGAGAGGACTACTTATCACAATCCGGAATGGCTGGGGATTAAGGGTAATAGCACATTGAAATGTGACCAATAGTATTTTACCTTTGATTATTGCGATTTTATTAATAAATGTTTATTGGAATCCCCAGGGAAACATGGCAAATACACAAAAAGACCTTAACACGATGTTGGAAGGCTGGTTTGTTACTCTGCTTGGTGGCCAGGTGACTATCGCTGGGGATTTCACTGCCAAGTGTAATTCCTTTAACTCCTTGTATCTTGATTTCTTTACAGCATGCTATCCCAGATGATTTGGTGGATACCTCGGATCCTTATTTAATGGTTTCTGCTTCGAGGAGAAAAAGGTTCCAAGGTCAAATATGGTATCAGACACTAGAGATTTGGGGATTGTACTTGGTGAATGATCTTTATAAAGAACAGACGGGAAAAATTCCAACTTGGTCCAGTGGGAATGCTTCCTTGATAATTGATTATATTATCATATTGAAGAGGTTGTTTGATCTTGTTATCAATGCTGATGCTTTGCCTAATGGTCTTGGTGACCATGCCAAGTTAAGTATTTGTATTTTGTATTTTATTGGATTTATATAGCATTTTAATCCAAAACGCTTTACAAGAGGAACAAACAAGATACAGCAAGCATTACATAACAATTGAATTAAACCATAAAACCGTACAGAAACAATTTACATTATGGAAGGGGAAGAAGAATAGGGTTGGGCCAAGATGTGAGAAGAGGTAGGAGGAATGAGCAAAGGTGAGAGCAGAAGAGAGGAGGCAGAGGGAGTAAGGGAGAAGGAAGGAAGAGATGAGGATTAGGAAAGTGCAGGACATGGGGTAGGAGGTAGCAGAGTGAAAGGAGAGAGGGACATGGAAGGGAAGTAGGAAAGGAGTAGGTGCTGTGGGTGGGAGGACTAGTAGAAGTAAGAGAGGAAGCACATGGTTTTAAGGAGGTGAATGGAAAAGATAAGATTTTAGAGAGGTACGAAAGTAAATGAAGGAGGAAGTAGAGCAGATGAAGAGAGGAAGGCGGTTTCAGTGGTAAGGGGCAAGCAGTTGGAAAGAGGAAGCGAGAAGGGGCACAGGGTGGTGGTGGTGAAGAGAGTAGGTAGAGATCGGCAGAGCGGAGAGAAAGAGAAGGAGTGTAGAAAGTGAGGATGTAGGAAAGGGGGGGCAAGACCATGGAGGGATTTGAAGACTAGACAGAGGATATTGAATTTGAGCTGTGAGTGAAATGGCAGCCAACCTAGAGAGGTGAGAGAAGAGGAGATGGAGTCTTGAGGAGAGAGAAGGTAGAGGGAGCGGATGGCAGAGTGGTAGATAGATTTGAGTGGGGAGAGATGAGAGGAGGGGATTCCAAAGAAAAGAGTAGAACAGTAGAAGAGTCTAGAGAAGATGAGGGAGGAGATTAAGAGTTTAGTCATGTGAAAGGTTAGGAAGGATCGAATTTTACAGATGTTGTAGAGGTGAAACGGCAAGATCTGTCAGTAAGAGTAATATGGTGATATAGAGAGAGGTGGGGGACAATATAAAGACCAAGGTTGCGTGCGTGGGGAGAGAAGGAGAGTTTGGAGGCAGGAAAGGAAATGAAAGGGTGAGAATAGGGAGGAGGGAGAGTGCATGCAGGGAAGAAAAGGACTTCAGTTTTTTCAGTATTGAGAGTAAGGAAGTGAGAGGACATCCAAGATTTAATAGCACAGAGGAAAGAAGAAAGCTTCTGGTGGATGTCAGGAGAGAAGGAGGAGAAGGAGAGGAAGAGCTGGGTATCATCCGCGTAGCAATGATGTGAGACACCGAAGGAGGAAATGATGGGGGCTAAGAAGAAAGTGTAGAGTGAGAAGAGAAAAGGTCCGAGGACAGAACCTTGGGGAACGCTGCGGTTGAGAGGAAGGGTGGGAGAGGTGGAGCCACCCCAGGAGATGGCAAAGGTGTGGTTAGAGAGATAAGAGGAGTACCATAGAAGGACAGAGTCTTTGTATGGTATTAGGATGGAAGAAATCTGAACACGTTAGGCAAATGTATCCTAGGCCTTCGATCGCTAACACGAAATGCACCCATTTAACTTGGCATGATGGTAATATCTCAAAAGAAACATAATAGGGGTTTGTTGAAGGATTTTAAGAGCCTCCCCTTGGAGCTGAAATTAACTACCTAGTGTCATAGTTCATTTGGTCCCTATTTGGACTCAGTGATTTCAAATTTAGCAAAAGGAACCAGAGGCCAAAAATGGAGTATCGCCATATCCATAAATTGGATCCTTTGGTAAAAGATTTGAAAAAGGCCACCCATAGAGAGATGAGACCTTTAAATAAGGCCTCCTGCAACAGGGATTTTAAGGAGAAGGCAGTACAGAAACTGAAACAAATCTTTAGAAAATCGGATTTAATTACACAGGGCTCATATGTATCAAAGGGATGGGGAGGCTTTGATGAACACATTGAGATATGGTAACTCTTGCACCTTTTGGATATTAATTAATGGTTTCGAGATGAATCAAATAGCGGGCCAAACTAATCCCATTTCTGAAGCGGATTGGCACTGTTATTTTTAGATCTCTAAGGGTCGGAGGGGGTTACCTGCAACGAATTGGTAAGACTCAGGTCCTACAGATAGGATTTGAAATTTTCAATTGCAGATATCATGAGGCTGATGACTAAGGCCAGCCCTTCTAGGGCTGGGGGTCCTAACCAGCTCACTAATGTGACTCTCAAAAATAATATTGATCTATGGTCAAGAGTATTATTATAATAATTTTTTTAGCTATCGTGATCATCATGTTTATTCCTATTATCATGGAAAACGTCATACGTCATTCCCATTTATAAGGAGGGAGACAAGTCGTCCCCTTTAAACTGCCGTCCTATTGCCCTGCTAGACGCCGACTCCAACAGGTTTACTTCCTTGGTCGTAGAACATATGGAAGAAGGGTGTGTCTGCAATAATATCCTTGTCACATAACAGATGGGTTTCAGGAAAAATATGGGTACAGATTGTGGAGTTCTTTTGTTGTGTTCTTTGTAGCATTTACCTGGAAAGATGATGCCCCTCCAACTTATGTGGCCTCAATGGATTTATCATTGGCGTTTGATTTAGCGGATAAGAATATGTTGTTGTTCAAACTGGACGGACTAGGCCTACCTCATGGTTTACCGAATATATTGATACATCTCCATGAGGCCTATAAGATCGAAATCAGGTTGAATAATGATGGGTTATTGACTGAAACTTTTTCTATTTGTAACGCTCTGCGACAAGGTTGCATAATAGCGCCGTGTTTACTCAATCTATATATCTCAGACGTTGGATTCTTTCTAAAGCCTCATTCGTTCTGCCTAAAATAAAATTTCTAGGCGGCCAACGAAGATGACGTTATTTTGTATGACCATACACCAATTGGCCTACAAAGATTAATGGTTGCTTTTAATAAATATATAAGGGGAAACTATCTGTGGGTTAATCCACAGAAGTCGGTAATCCTAAAGTTGAGCACGCGGAAAAGTCTGAATAATTTTGCGTGGTTTCTTAATCACACAAACTGACAGTGAAAACAGGTATGACCTATTTAGGTTGTCCAATTATTTCCTTCGCTCGATGTGCTTTTACAGGAATTATTTGAAAGTAAAAACGCTCAAGTCTGATGCTTAAATTAAAAAGATTGACATCAAATATGGCAAATTACTCCCTGTCTTAAAACTCTATGTAACTCAAGTGATTCCCCGACTAGGTTATGGCCTGTAATTTTTTTCCTGTGTGGTTTACATTGAAATTGAAGAAACATGAAGCATTGATCGAGCGTTCAGTTTTATTCTTCATCCCCAAAGGTGTCATATTTTCCACCGTTCGATTTGAATTGGGGCGCCAGTCTCTACAAAGTTTGTTAGAGTGGAAGAGGTTGTCCCATTTTAGAAAATTGTAAGTTAGTCCTGAAAAGAGTTTTACTAGATACGTTATGAATCTCTCTGGAAACCTGATTGCAAAACCCTCTCAGGGTCAAGAAGGGAATTCAAATAAACGATTTGGGCCCAAACTACGATGTCAGCGGTAACCCGCTGGTGCGACCGGTGGGTTGCCGCTGACCTCGTAACACTGTTTCTGGCACCTAGCGTCCCGGTGCCACAGGGAGGTACAAGTCCCAGCGGACCAGGAAGCTGGGTGCCGGAAAATGTTAGTCCCCATTCAAATGGAGTCCCATAGGACTCCATTGGAATGGGTTCACGGGAGCACTGGCACTGCCACTAACAGCGCCGGTGCTTCTGTGATGAGTCTGCCTACTGGGGCAGCTGCGCCCGCCAGGGTCAGACCTGTCAGGCACAGCGGCCACGGCAGGCAGTCTCGGAGTGTGGCGGTCTGGAAAGAAGGGTGGTGGTAGGCTTACCAGCACCTTTGTTTCCGGACCCCCACACCCATAATGAGGCACAAAATCTCAAGTTCTCAATTATATTCACTGATTATTTCCACTCAAAAAGTATTAGGCACGGTGAAGCCTTACTCGAAACGTTTTCCAAATAAGAAGATACGAAAAAATGTTATGCGTTTCAGGTTGAATGTCTTGCCTACGAACTGAATTTTAGCCACAAGAGACGGTCTGCGGGATTTTTTGTCTCACTTCCGATTTTGTAATAGTGAATCTGAAAAAGAAACACTTGCACATTTGATTCTTCACTGTTTTGCATTAAAACCCCAGAGGATCAATAATTTTAGCAATTTGTGTCTCGTTTACATTGGGTTCCTTTAAAATATTTGTGGTGGAATATTATACAGTTTAAAGTTCTGAACCTTGCAAAGATACACCATTCTAATGTCATCCTAATGACATTATGTAATGCAATTTATCATATGAACTGGTGTTTATATGTTTGCAATGATGGATTTTCTGCATGCAATTATTATATTCAACATTTTCTTTTCCATTTGTTATGACTTCTTTTATATCTGTATCATACTTTGTAAAGGTCTGGAAGAACCAATACAAATAGTGCCTGGAAACACCCGTGTATAGCGTCGTACACATGTGCAATAAATCAAATAAATAAAGCATTTGGAAACACTGCATTGAGTGATCTACAAAGCTGGCGAGTGGCAGCGCTTGCTGACGGATTAGAGTGCTGCAGCTCAAAGGTCAGGGAGGGTGCTGGCATGCAGCTTGTTATTCCTTCAGACAGGCTGTCACTACACTCTGTGCACAGTCGGTGACCTTTGCCGGAGTCATGAAAGAGTTGTAATTATGTTTCCAACACGCACGAGATGTCCTGTTTCTTGCTGAATTTCAGCGTAAAAATAGCAGTATGTCAATTGTGAGGGCTGCAGCCATCCCCAAGCAATTGTTGGCATGTTCTACTTAGGCACCTGGCCAGCCTTTCTGCTACTGCCTTTCTTCCTGTTTTTGCAATCTGGTCTGGTTTTATTTAATTGTTTGTGCAACTTTAGCTTTGGGTAATTAACCTCAGGAAAGGTTACCTTAATTGTGTTTAAATATATTTGAATAACTCACTATCTACTGGCAAATTGGCATTTCATAATGCTTAAACGCAAAGGAAATAGCAAATGGCGGCAGCCATTTTGTGCAGGATATTTATTTTTCTGTCCAATAGGAGGCGATGAGTAATTATAAAAACCTCTTTGCATGTTAATTGTTAGTGGTTGGGGCAGTGTCCATTTTCATGTACACAGCAAAGCAGGTGCCGTCAGGATCTGAAACTAGTGGTGCAGTCACATTCAGAGGTCAACTTGTGAATAGTGCATTTTGTATGAATACATTAACTTCCGTTCCGATTGTGCCTGTACTCTTCATCTATATAGTATTCATAAAAAGCAAACCGAGCAGGGAAGAGTTGCCCAAAGAGGAGGCCCCCATGGGGTTACAAGTAGGGTGCGTGGGTCAGCAGAGGAGCTTTGATGGGGAGAGGAGATATAGTGCTACAGGGGGGAGTTAGGGTTCAGTGGAGCGAATAAACATTATTACCATGTATCCTTGTAACCAGGGACGGATCCCATTCCCCAGGATAAATGCAGGATTAAGTCCAAATTAAGAAAGTTTCTTTCAATAGACGAGTTCTGCTTCAAACACAAGACAACGTTCTTTTCACTCCACAAGTCTTTCACTTGGCACTTGAACAGTCTTATGGTTAATCAGAATGTGTCACTCCTCAAAATACTTGGCAAAGTTCCATAATTCGTGCTTGGTAGACCAGAAATGTTATCTTCACACTTCCAGTTAGTTTTCAATATAATTTCTCTTCTTTGAAAAACACAACCTCTTCCACATCTCTTCTTCATAAACAACACAGTTCTGTCAGGATAGTTTTACCACAAATCATCACAGCACATTAAATGGACTTTCTTGCCACCACAATGTACTACCACATTGCAGTACTTCAATTATCTTCTTCCTAGTCCACTAACCTGCCAGGACTAACAACTAATAGTCCCTTTCCTGGTGTACTCACCTGCCAGGATACAACTACCACTGCTACTAGTACTTTGCACTGAGGCTGCTTCAAACATTTCACACTTCAATCCTTAATGTGGAAAAGTAAAACACAGCAATTGTTTCATGAATAGGTCACAACACATTGACAATATTTCTCACTCTGTTTCATTTGCCCCAGGCAATGCAGACGATGTTCCTCCTTACAAGGAGGGGTTCTGTTCTGCCATCTTTTATTTTCCTTAAATGTCTTTCTTTTTAGTTTTAGCAATACTGGTTTTCCTTAATTGCCCTTCTTTGGCAATACTGGTTTTCCTTAATTGCCCTTCTTTGGCAATACTGGTTTTCCTTAAAGGTGGTTGAAATATTCTGGAGACATGAACCTAACATGGTTCAACGACGAAAATAAGCTTATCTCAGCTACAAAGAAGGAAAACAACGGCTAGGAGAGTTCGATGGAATAATGAAATGGATGCAAGAGATTGTGACATGGTTAATGGACATGTAACTGGCGATATGCCACGGAATTTTACCTGGCGAAACATTGGTCATGAAAAGATCTTAGACTATATATGGACATCAAAAAACCTATGGAATAAGATCTTAAAATTAAGAATTGTGCCGACTGTACGCAGCGACCATGATGTCTTGGAAATGACATGGCCATTAAGCCAGAAATCGGAAGTACAGACCTACAAACAAATTTTGGAAGTAAATCAAGGACGAAATCGGCTCCGCTTAAAAGAGAAACAAATAACAGGTTTGACAGAGGAGTTTCAGTCCTTATCCTATACACATGACTCGATAAATTATGTAGCATTACTGCCTTACCAAATATGAGCGGATCACAGAATGCACAAAATTCAAAAATACACAGGCATGAATGGAGTAGAGCTGTAAAAGATCAGAAGAAACAGCTCAATAAAGATATAAGAGAGTTAAAACGAAATATGGGAGTTAAATCCCTTACACCTATCAAACAACGAAGACAAAAATACCGAAACTGGTTAAAAGCGTTTTCCTGCATGAGAGATCAAGAATGTGGTGAGATGATGCTATCGTTAATTAAATCTAACAACTCGAGAGAGAGATCTGGCGCATTTTAAATCGAGACAACGCAAATAAAACAGATATGCTAGCAAATGGGGTCGCCGAGGGCGACTGGCAAAAGCACTTTAAAGGTGTATTCTTAGAAACTCAATCTGGAACAACAACAGAACTGGAAACAGAGTTAACGCGGTGGGAAGTGTCGGAGAATGAAGAAGATATGCAAATTGCTATTGGCAAGCTGAAAAACTCCAGAGCAGCAGGGCCTGACGGCATTTCCA
Organism: Ambystoma mexicanum; assembly: GCF_040938575.1. Taxonomy (NCBI): domain Eukaryota; kingdom Metazoa; phylum Chordata; class Amphibia; order Caudata; family Ambystomatidae; genus Ambystoma; species Ambystoma mexicanum. The sequence continues at coordinate 24,961,902 of NC_090936.1, forward strand.
AAGTGATGCTAAAAGCACATAAATATGAGTGGTCCATTTTTATAGCAATGTTATTCACTAGAATTGCGAAACAAAGGTCACTTCCAGCCTCCTGGACTGAGGCGATATTAGTGCCAGTTTTCAGGAAGGGCAATCGGGCTGATCCGGCCAACTACCTGATTGCCCTTCTTGACACAATTGGAAAGATAATGGCCACTTTTCTCCAACAAAAACTAACAACGTGGGCAAACAACAAAGGAATTTTAGACTGTCGACAGACAGGCTTTACAAAAGGAGTCGGGACGGAGATCAACCTGACAATGATTAATTTGTTGAAACTAGAAGCCCTAGAGAAGGGATCAAATCTGTTTCTCACCTTCGTGGATATGCAACAGGCCTTTGATACAATAAATCGTGAACTATTATGGAGGAAACTTATAAACTGGGGTTGCCCAGAAAATATCTTACAACCAATAAAGGCCTTCCACTCAAAAACATCAATTTGTGTTAGGATAAATGGAAATGGAGATCTATCAGAAGCGATAGATACGACTAAAGGGGTCAAACAAGGCTGTCCACTGGCTGCTGCTTTGTTTAAGCTGTTCATTGCTGATATCCCCGATGTTCTAACAAATGTAAAATGTTTCTCTCTGAAAATAAATGGACATCAAATCTGCTGTGCAACATATGCTGACGATCTGGGTCTGATCGACTCAACTCAAATAGGGCTACAGCAACTACTATCAGGTCTACAAAAATATATGGAGGAAAACCAACTGCGAATTAATGTAAAAAAAGCAAAAATCATGAAGTTCGGTCCGGCAAAAGGAAAAATAAATAGAAACTTCAAGTGAAAAATCGATAATGAATTGAGGAAGTGGCTGAAATCCGCTATTTGGGAGTAGTGGCAAACAGGTCGATTCGAGAAACAAGCTGGGTACAGTACCTATTTCAACGTATGGAAACATTCTCCCTACAAGGAGCAAGAATCCACACTTTATTTGGAAAGTTCAGTCTATTCCCTGTTCGGCAGTTCTATATGCAAAAAGTAGTTCATGGTATCATCTTTGGAGCAGAAACAGGCTGGAATTTAGATTATAAAATTTGGACACAACTAGAGGGAATCTTTTGGCGGCGAGTCCTAAGACTACCTAAATATAGATCAACAATTATAATTTGCCCCAAACTTGCACTAGAAGAGCTATATGGATCTGTCGTCTGGAAATCCCTCATGATACTACGAAAAATGTTAATTGACAACCCAGAACCAGCATATAAAATACTACCGCCTAGAGAAACCATTGCGTATACCGGCTTACTTAACAAATGGACCCAAAGGTTAGAGGCAATCCTGCAAGCTGCAGATATTCAGATGGCAACACTGTTAGATCAGCCCCTAAATGTAAAAAATAAAATAAAACAGTGGTTTTGGATTCAAAACTTGTCCAAATATAATATACTACCAACTGCCCGAGAACTTGGGCCCGCAATGAATCGGCTAGACAACATGCCACAGTACCTGCAAAAATTGCTATCTCGTTACCACCGCAATGGGTTTCTAAGATTGCGTCTAAATGCATAGAAAACAAAACAAATGCTGGTGGTACGTCATATGGAAACTACAAATGATGATGTATGTAGATTCTGCATGGACAGCATAGAATCACGTAAACACTTAATAACAGAATGTACTGTACTAAAGAACCAAAGGTCAATCCACCTGAGTCAATTTGCTCCAGCAGTTGAAAACATGGACGAATGGTGGCTCAGGATTTTAGGTGGAAGTTCTGTGCATTTGACATGCTCAGTAATAAACTTGCTGGATAATATTTTGGAGTAAATAAGAAATAAAACAAAATAATTATTTTACACCTGCTGAACAGATCATGTGTTTACTGTGAACAAATATTGAAAATTTAAGACCTGGAATCGATGTTGTGAATTGTTAAGGAAGTTAAGTTATTGTTTTAATGAAATGACAAGAAATCTGTTGTGACAAAAGTTTGAATTAAACTAAACGTTACAATAAAAAAAATATATATATATTATTTTTATGCTCTGATTAAACATTATCCCTTTCTGGTTTTCGACAATGGTGGCTACAATTTTTCTCAACTCAATCCCTCCCACAATACAAGTTGTGCCCCCTTTGACAATGCTGGATACAATGTTCCTCAACTCTATCTCTCTGAATATACGAGTTGCGCTTAATTGGCTTCCATTCAATAGTTCGGTATTCAAAATGTGTATCGGGAGGCAGTGGTCTATTTTGGAGCGCCCGGGGTTACCTGACACAGGCCAATTCACTGGTCTCGCCATGCACCTCCAATGGACCCACTGCTCCTACTTCCTTTATCTGACTCGCAGAGGCATCTGACAGCTCTGCTAATATTTCCCTCGCTCGTGAATTCTGAAGTTGCAGCTTTGATTGCTCCACTCCCACTCTGGTGAACACCACACACCGGAGTCACACGCAGGACCAGGAGAGGTCCTCTCTCCCTCGAGACAGCAAGTCGTCGTAATGCTTCCAGCTGTGCGTCCTCTGCATTTTACAGAGGTTCTGACCTCTGCTACTTCGATGACACGGCATCCCGCTTCTGCTACAGCAGTTGCTCCGTCTCGCTCGCCATGCCTCAGCTGTACCCACTGCTTCTTCCACTGCTTCTTAATTACCCTCACCTGAGGGGGGTTTTAAATGTTTGAAAGTCCTGCTCAGATGTGTGTCAATTTAACCACTAGACCGAAAACCATAGTCTGTGACTCAGAGTCCCTCTTCCTCATCCCAGTGCCTAGGGCATTGTGGGACTTGAATTCCCTAATGTTATTGTTCCTTTTAACACCAAAGTCTTCCATTTACAGTAGGCCATTAAGATTGTGGGATCATTGGGGAAGTTGGTTAGAGGGTTCTCCCATTTCTCCTGACTCTAGTCCCCTCCCATGTGATCCTCCCGCAGAACACCCACTCCAGGGTCAGGATCAGGAAGCGTACGACTTTCCCTGGCCACATGAGAAGGGTCCCCCACCAGGGTCCTTGGAATAATCAGCTCTGATTCATCACATTGGTGAGATGTTCTTTGAACAGTAGGATGCCCAGGTCCTGCCTGCGGTGTTGGATGGAGGTGAGCTGTGCGTTAGCTGTTATTCTGAACACCGTTGCTGTGGAAACTGTCATCTTGTCTAAATTAATGGAAATTATTCATCAAAAGGGCACAGAGTTGATGTCCATCCTGATGTGACTATTTGAACCTGTACTAGTCTTATTTAGGACTGATTATACCACCTGGTTTGTTCTTATGCTAAACCATCTCCGGATGCAAGGTTTCATAAGAGCATAATGAACGTACCCCTCTTTAAGTTGCAGTTCTTGTGGTGGAATGTCAGACAGTCAATGAATTACGCTAGGGAATTGGGACTGCTCAAACAGTTTCGCCCACTGCCTAGGCATTGGAGCTTCTTCAGGTCCATTCATGTCCTGGCACTGTGGCAACTATAATTGTGTTAATGTGGTTTTGTAGATCATGATGTGGAGAAAATACTGCTAGTTGAAACATCAATTATTTACTGCGATAATTTTGCTGTAGGTGTGAAAAAGTCAATTTAATTAGATTTGGAGCTATGAGGACATGCAGAGATGTGGATGCAAACATTTCCCCTTAAATGACTGTAAATATGTATTTGGAGGTAGTGGCAATGTAGAAGACACTTTTGGATTTGAGTGGCGGCATGTGACTCGGCAGCCACACTTATAGGTTAGATGTGCAAATTCTTTGCTAGTGGGCAGACTCTTTGAAGTTCAGTGCAGTGGTATGTGTTGTTTCAGGGTATGTGTACTCCTGAGTAGTGGTGCATTCCAGGATAGGGAGGAGCATTAGATGCTTTTAGCCAGGCCGGTGTCGCCCAGATGTGATGCTTGTAGTGTGACTTCTGTTTATACATGTTCACGGTCAGCAGGACAGCACAATAACAGAACTGGCCTAACATCATACATCAGCAAATTACATAGGGACAATTGGACTGCAAGAGTCTCAATACATTATGATCTCATAGCCTATGTGTGTATCAAATGAACTGCATCTTCACACCCAACCTGAATTTCCAGAAGTCCACGGTTAGGCTTCAGGTTCCATGGGTGATGGTTCAGACACTGAAGTTCTTGAGCTGGAAGTCATTGAAGACAGAGGTTCAAGCATGACCCTCGTGACCCCCACCCAAATCGCAGCTGGAAGGCAGAGAAATGATAGATGCCCATCACTCTTGGCCCCTTCATCACCATCGTCGATGTATCGCATATGTGAGAACGTTACTCGCTCAAACTGCCAATCAAGCCATAACCGACTGACAATATGGAGGAGATAGAGTTGTCATTGATCGAACAAGTTAATGGACTTTAACCTCGAAAGGCTGATGACACCATCACGGTCATCATTGACATCATGACGTAGCTGCAGGCAGACATGAAGCATATAGGCATCCGTGCCCGAAGTTACACAAATACTCATTAGTTTATTAATAAATTGGAGAACCATCTCTGGAAGCCCCTCAAAACCTTCCTTTTTGCTTCTGCTTTCTCTCCTCATCTCCCCTGCTGATTTCCTGGATGAAACTACACTGGTTACATTGCCACTCTTTCTGCTCTCTGGCCCAGGCCCGGCCAGTTGCTCACCTGCACTGCCTCCCTGGCAATCCCTGCACCTTGAGAGACTGTTTCTGTATCCCTACAGTCCCCTTACCTGAACTTATGTCTGCACTTACCTTACACTTGCCACCAGCTCTGGCAGTTTTATTTATTCTTTTATCCTACTATCACATGTACTGCACTTTCCCCTCTCCCTTCACCATCGCACTTTTTCCCTTTCCGCTTCCCATGCACTTGCACGATCTGAATGACACCTGGCCTAGTAAGATCGTTGTCTGTTCTCCCTTTGTTCCCCCCTTGCCTCGTCGCGCCTTGAAACACTTGTGTATAGGCGCGTTATAAATGCCATATCATATCATATCATACTGTTAGACATGAAACAAATGCTTATGAATCACGCAGATGGAGGACAGACACACACACATATATATCCTTTGCTAAGCAGGAACAGCAAGGTGCCAGGAAGACATATATCCAGCTTGCACATGCTTAACTGCGACTAAAACGGAAAGCCATAAGAACAAAGATGGCAGCCAGGGGTGCATTGAAGGGAAAGGGGAAGGTGAGACAAACTTTGAATACATAGAGAGGCTGACAGCCTGATTCAGCTAAAGGCAGACAGGGCTTCCAGCACAGAGATGTGCACATCCTTGCCAAGGACGAACAGAGACGGAAGGTGTCCATTTTACCAAATCGGCAAGGCACCTGCCAGGAATATAGAGTAAATTCCTCATAATTACAAGCAGAAGAGCTCCATTTCGTGGTCCCTACACACATGACCTGTAAGAAGAGGACAATGCCCACTCACTTGGAGGAAAGCGGTTCCCCTCGAACCAGAGGTGGAAAATTACAATTACTACACAGGTTCAAAGCTGGATGTACTCTCCCAGGCCTTAGGCGATCAGAGATGGCAACTTACTGGGAACACACAGCACCTTCATGATCGTTCGCACTGCCTTGGGTAATTCCATTCAGCCTGGTAGATATCCAAGGTCCCAAGGTTGGGAAGACGCATTCTGTCCAATCCTTAGCTACCTTTCACGTTAAGGCACACTATTTTGCAGGGGCCAATACTTTCCCTGTCTCACCTGCAACTTTGTATTTGTTACATTGAGAAGTGGTCCTTTGAGGAACCACCAGATATGGCTACTCAATAACAAAACTCCCCTCTGTGTCTTACATATTTAGTTTTCCTAAACTGATCAATCCCCTTCTCTGATAGCTTTTGGGGGATGCAACTTTTTCTTGTGACGTCATGTATGGTTAAAACAGTGTGGCACACGTTTGGAGGACGAGAGCTCTGGAAACGATCCACTTTTCTTGTGTGATCCCTGTCATTTTGTTGGATAATAAAGACAGTAAACGTAGCCCTATGGTTGAGTCTTCCGTTCTTGCCGCAGGGATTGTTTCGGGGCCCTAGCAACCCCTTGCTGGTAATCAGGGTATACGAAGAGTTGTCTGTCTGGCAGGTAGTGCTTGTAAACTGAGACTAATGTTTTTGCCGTTGATACAGTAAGCATAGTGTCATAAACGTGGATCATTAATTGCTAGAGAATTATTGCATAGAGTCGGAATCTTATGGCCGGAGCTCACACTGATAGACTGTTTGAGCGGCATTGTCGGGACTCTCTGTAACTCCCAGTTTAATTCTGTTGCTGTTGTCCAACCAGGGCATGAAGAGAGCATGTTTGAGAATTAACCTTTTGATGCGGAGCAGCAGACTGGGGTTTGCACAAATCAATCTGTTAGGTTAGGAAACGGGCCAGAACAAGACAGAGATGAGCTCCAGTAAAGGTTGTGTTGCCGGAACGCTGCTCTGTCCCGAGGCGGAGGGACAAGCCAAGGAAAGTCCCATATCTGTTTCCAAGCCGAGCTCTCACGCACAAGCAAACCCGTCAAACTTGCCATGGGATACTGAATGCAGCAACAGCCAAAGCTTTACATTGTCCTCAGAGTCTTTCAGGGCCATCCACATTGGTATAAATATTGGTCCTCATTATAAGTTTGCCAGTCCAATAACAACGGTACCGGTAAGCTTGCAGGTACCGTTGTTATCGGACTGGCAAACTACAGGTTCTGCTCGCGGGTGCCTTCCCACCCGCCAGGACTGACCTGGCGGGCGGACCGGCACCCGCAAGCAGAGCATGTTGGATGCACCAGCACCATTCTGGTTTTACCAGCAAGGCTACCACCAAACTTGTAGTGAGGCCCATTGTTTTGCTAGGGTGAATATTGTGACCAATAAAAAGAGCAGAGTCCAATTTCCATGACTGGCACAAAAGGGTTTCTTACCGAATCACTTTCACAGACATGTTTCACAATTAAAATTGTAGCCCTTCTTATGCTCCCAAAATGCTCTTTGCTTTTATGCAAATCTTCAGGCTTGTGTTCCATGAAGAGATAGTGTGTTGCTTGACCTGGCCTGGGTCACACATTCCCTCAACCCAACCCTCTCCTCCCTCCAGCCCACCCCGAAAGAGGAGAGGGCTCCCAGAGTACATTATTTCATTGTGTTTATGCGATCCATGGCCATCACGAGCTGTCTTTGAAGAACTGTTTAACCTCCTTCCACTTCCAAACATGGTCGTATGATACGATATGATAGGTTATTTATAACGCGCTTAATACCAAGAGGTTTCTAGCAAGGCGAGCATATTGCCCCTGTGCTATCCTCCCGAGACATATGCGAGCAATGGGTCATTTTATCAATGAATACAAATATTTTCAGACACGGAAGGATAACTGTGTCTGAGACGCAACCTATTTCCATCACAGCATGAAAGTAATGAAGAACCTTCAAAGAATGTAACTGGTTATGCTTCCACACCATGTAACATTCTTCAACCGTGTAAAGAAAATATAAGCAACAAAAACAAAATGGAGGAGCCTTTGACCTGGAACAACAAAGAAATAACGAGCAAAATGGTTGACCATGTTGTCGTCAACTCGTTCGAGTAATGATGATAAACAGTGATTTATAGCACTCACAAGTACAAAAAGTACCCCTCGCTGAACAGCATTCACCCTTTCCATATCTGCCCGATGTTCTTTCGCGGCCACATTTAAAGGATTACGCTGCAATGACGCTGCCATCTTTGCATGGCCACATAAGCACGACATCACATTACAGCAGACCCTCTGCTGTTCATCTTTCTTTGGGAATTGACGTATATTTACTCCGAAACAATATGTTCTCCGTGGCTGGCCGCAAAGCAATCAGAGGAAGGTGGAACCTGGGAAGGGCCCCCAGACAAACACAAAGAAGCCGCAGGGCTCTGAGATTTACTTAACATTCTGCAGGCGCTCTCCTCCTTGCTCTGCTCCGGCCCAAAACAAATGTCAGCTCAGACGGTGTTTCTTGCCTGTTATCTGTGTGCTCTTGTTTCACGTGTGCCTTTCAAAGAAGCACATTCTATTAGGACAGATTATACAGCTCGTTGCCAATGGCTTCACATTTCCGTCACTGGTTCTCCTAGTATCATTACTAGAGTACTGTTTCCTCTAAAGGTGCTTAGAAAAGGGCGCTCGTCAGGATGCCGATAAATAACAATGAAGCACTCCTCCGCTTTGAGCTTTAGACCATTCACCCAGCCTTGGGGTCGTCTCTCTCTCTCTCTCCCACCCAGCCTTGGGGTCTTCTCTCTCCCACCCAGCCTTGGGGTCTTCTCTCTCCCACCCAGCCTTGGGGTCTTCTCTCTCCCACCCAGCCTTGGGGTCTTCTCTCTCCCACCCAGCCTTGGGGTCTTCTCTCTCTCGCCCCACCTTGGGGTCTTCTCTCTCTCACCCAGCCTTGGGGTCTTCTCTCTCCCACCCAGCCTTGGGGTCTTCTCACTCCCACCCAGCCTAGGGGTCTTCTCTCTCTCTCTTGCCCCACCTTGGGGTCTTCTCTCTCCCACCCAGCCTTGGGGTCTTCTCTCTCCCACCCAGCCTTGGGGTCTTCTCTCTCTCGCCCCACCTTGGGGTCTTCTCTCTCTCACCTAGCCTTGGGGTCTTCTCTCTCTCTCTCTCTCTCTCTCTCTCTCTCTCTCTCGCCCCACCTTGGGGTCTCCTCTCTCCCACCCAGCCTTGGGGTCTTCTCTCTCTCTCTCTCTTTCTCTCGCCCCACCTTGGGGTCTTCTCTCTCCCACCCAGCCTTGGGGTCTTCTCTCTCCCACCCAGCCTTGGGGTCTTCTCTCTCGCCCCACCTTGGGGTCTTCTCTCTCCCACCCAGCCTTGGGGTCTTCTCTCTCCCACCCAGCCTTGGGGTCTTCTCTCTCTCGCCCCACCTTGGGGTCTTCTCTCTCTCACCCAGCCTTGGGGTCTTCTCTCTCCCACCCAGCCTTGGGGTCTTCTCACTCCCACCCAGCCTAGGGGTCTTCTCTCTCCCACCCAGCCTTGGGGTCTTCTCTCTCCCACCCAGCCTTGGGGTCTTCTCTCTCTCGCCCCACCTTGGGGTCTTCTCTCTCTCACCCAGCCTTGGGGTCTTCTCTCTCCCACCCAGCCTTGGGGTCTTCTCTCTCCCACCCAGCCTTGGTGTCTTCTCTCTCTCGCCCCACCTTGGGGTCTTCTCTCTCCCACCCAGCCTTGGGGTCTTCTCTCTCCCACCCAGCCTTGGGGTCTTCTCTCTCTCGCCCCACCTTGGGGTCTTCTCTCTCTCACCTAGCCTTGGGGTCTTCTCTCTCTCTCTCTCTCTCTCTCTCTCGCCCCACCTTGGGGTCTCCTCTCTCCCACCCAGCCTTGGGGTCTTCTCTCTCTCTCTCTCTCTCTTTCTCTCGCCCCACCTTGGGGTCTTCTCTCTCCCACCCAGCCTTGGGGTCTTCTCTCTCCCACCCAGCTTTGGAGTCTTCTCTCTCTCGCCCCACCTTGGGGTCTTCTCTCTCTCACCCAGCCTTGGGGTCTTCTCTCTCCCACCCAGCCTTGGGGTCTTCTCTCTCCCACCCAGCCTTGGTGTCTTCTCTCTCTCTCTCGCCCCACCTTGGGGTCTTCTCTCTCTCACCCAGCCTTGGGGTCTTCTCTCTCTCTCTCTCGCCCCACCTTGGGGTCTTCTCTCTCCCACCCAGCCTTGGGGTCTTCTCTCTCCCACCCAGCCTTGGGGTCTTCTCTCTCTCGCCCCACCTTGGGGTCTTCTCTCTCTCACCCAGCCTTGGGGTCTTCTCTCTCCCACCCAGCCTTGGGGTCTTCTCACTCCCACCCAGCCCAGGGGTCTTCTCTCTCCCACCCAGCCTTGGGGTCTTCTCTCTCCCACCCAGCCTTGGGGTCTTCTCTCTCCCACCCAGCCTTGGGGTCTTCTCTCTCTCGCCCCACCTTGGGGTCTTCTCTCTCTCACCCAGCCTTGGGGTCTTCTCTCTCCCACCCAGCCTTGGGGTCTTCTCTCTCCCACCCAGCCTTGGTGTCTTCTCTCTCTCTCTCGCCCCACCTTGGGGTCTTCTCTCTCCCACCCAGCCTTGGGGTCTTCTCTCTCCCACCCAGCCTTGGGGTCTTCTCTCTCTCGCCCCACCTTGGGGTCTTCTCTCTCTCACCCAGCCTTGGGGTCTTCTCTCTCTCTCTCTCTCGCCCCACCTTGGGGTCTTCTCTCTCCCACCCAGCCTTGGGGTCTTCTCTCTCTCTCTCGCCCCACCTTGGGGTCTTCTCTCTCCCACCCAGCCTTGGGGTCTTCTCTCTCCCACCCAGCCTTGGGGTCTTCTCTCTCTCGCCCCACCTTGGGGTCTTCTCTCTCTCACCCAGCCTTGGGGTCTTCTCTCTCCCACCCAGCCTTGGGGTCTTCTCTTTCCCACCCAGCCTTGGGGTCTTCTCTCTCCCACCCAGCCTTGGGGTCTTCTCTCTCCCACCCAGCCTTGGGGTCTTCTCTCTCTCTCTCTCTCTCTCTCGCCCCACCTTGGGGTCTTCTCTCTCCCACCCAGCCTTGGGATCTTCTCTCTCTCGCCCCACCTTGGGGTCTTCTCTCTCTCACCCAGCCTTGGGGTCTTCTCTCTCTCTCTCTCTCTCTCTCTCTCTCTCTCTCTCTCTCGCCCCACCTTGGGGTCTTCTCTCTCTCCCACCCAGCCTTGGGGTCTTCTCACTGCCACCCAGCCTTGGGGTCGTCTCTCTCCCACCCAGCCTTGGGGTCTTCTCACTCCCACCCAGCCTAGGGGTCTTCTCACTCCCACCCAGCCTTAGGGTCTTCTCACTCCCACCCAGCCTTGGGGTCTTCTCACTCCCACCCTGCCTTGGGGTCTTCTCTCTCTCTCTCTCTCCCACCCAGCCTAGGGGTCTTCTCTCTCCCACCCAGCCTTGGGGTCTTCTCTCTCGCTCACCCTGCCTTGGGGTCTTCTCTCTCACTCACCCTGCCTTGGGGTCTTCTCTCTCACTCACCCTGCCTTGGGGTCTTCTCTCTCACACCCAGCCTTGGGGTCTTCTCTCGCTCACCCTGCCTTGGGGTCTTCTCTCTCCCACCCAGCCTAGGGGTCTTCTCTCTCCCACCCAGCCTTGGGGTCTTCTCTCTCCCACCCAGCCTTGGGGTCTTCTCTCTCCCACCCAGCCTGGGGGTCTTCTCTCTCACACCCAGCCTTGGGGTCTTCTCTCACTCACCCTGCCTTGGGGTCTTCTCTCTCACTCACCCTGCCTTGGGGTCTTCTCTCTCGCTCCCAGCCTAGGGGTCTTCTCTCTCCCACCCAGCCTTGGGGTCTTCTCTCTCCCACCCAGCCTTGGGGTCTTCTCTCTCCCACCCAGCCTAGGGGTCTTCTCTCTCCCACCCAGCCTTGGGGTCTTCTCTCTCCCACCCAGCCTAGGGGTCTTCTCTCTCCCACCCAGCCTAGGGGTCTTCTCTCTCCCACCCAGCCTTGGGGTCTTCTCTCTCCCATCCAGCCTAGGGGTCTTCTCTCTCCCACCCAGCCTTGGGGTCTTCTCTCTCCCACCCAGCCTAGGGGTCTTCTCTCTCCCACCCAGCCTTAGGGTCTTCTCTCTCACACACCCTGCCTTGGGGTCTTCTCTCTCACACACCCTGCCTTGAGGGTCTTCTCTCTCACACACCCTGCCTTGAGGGTCTTCTCTCGCTCACCCTGCCTTGGGGTCTTCTCTCTCACACACCCTGCCTTGGGGTATTCTCTCTCACACACCCTGCCTTGGGGTCTTCTCTCTCACACACCCTGCCTTGAGGGTCTTCTCTCGCTCACCCTGCCTTGGGGTCTTCTCTCTCACACACCCTGCCTTGGGGTCTTCTCTCTCCCACCCAGCCTAGGGGTCTTCTCTCTCACACACCCTGCCTTGGGGTCTTCTCTCTCACACACCCTGCCTTGGGGTCTTCTCTCTCACACACCCTGCCTTGAGGGTCTTCTCTCGCTCACCCTGCCTTGGGGTCTTCTCTCTCACACACCCTGCCTTGGGGTCTTCTCTCTCACACACCCTGCCTTGGGGTCCTCTCCCTCACACACCCTGCCTTGAGGGTTTTCTCTTGCTCACCCTGCCTTGGGGTCTTCTCTCTCACTCACCCTGCCTTGGGGTCTTCTCTCTCATACACCCTGCCTTAGGGTCTTCTCTCGCACACCCCGCCTTGGGGTTTTCTCTCTCACACACCCTGCCTTGGGGTCTTCTCTCTCACACACCCTGCCTTGAGGGTCTTCTCTTGCTCACCCTGCCTTGGGGTCTTCTCTCTCACACACCTTGCCTTGGGGTCTTCTCTCTCACACACCCTGCCTTGGGGTCTTCTCCCTCACACACCCTGCCTTGAGGGTTTTCTCTTGCTCACCCTGCCTTGGGGTCTTCTCTCTCACACCCCGCCTTGGGGTCTTCTCTCTCACACACCCTGCCTTGGGGTCTTCTCTCTCACACACCCTGCCTTGGGGTCTTCTCTCTCATACACCCTGCCTTAGGGTCTTCTCTCGCACACCCCGCCTTGGGGTTTTCTCTCTCACACACCCTGCCTTTGGGTCTTCTCTCTCACACACCCTGCCTTGAGGGTCTTCTCTTGCTCACCCTGCCTTGGGGTCTTCTCTCTCACACACCTTGCCTTGGGGTCTTCTCTCTCTCCCACCCAGCCTTGGGGTCTTCTCTCTCCCACCCAGCCTAGGGGTCTTCTCTCTCCCACCCAGCCTTAGGGTCTTCTCTCTCACACACCCTGCCTTGGGGTCTTCTCTCTCACACACCCTGCCTTGAGGGTCTTCTCTCGCTCACCCTGCCTTGGGGTCTTCTCTCTCACACACCCTGCCTTGGGGTCTTCTCTCTCCCACCCAGCCTTGGGGTCTTCTCTCTCCCACCCAGCCTGGGGGTCTTCTCTCTCACACCCAGCCTTGGGGTCTTCTCTCACTCACCCTGCCTTGGGGTCTTCTCTCTCACTCACCCTGCCTTGGGGTCTTCTCTCTCGCACCCAGCCTAGGGGTCTTCTCTCTCCCACCCAGCCTTGGGGTCTTCTCTCTCCCACCCAGCCTTGGGGTCTTCTCTCTCCCACCCAGCCTAGGGGTCTTCTCTCTCCCACCCAGCCTTGGGGTCTTCTCTCTCCCACCCAGCCTAGGGGTCTTCTCTCTCCCACCCAGCCTAGGGGTCTTCTCTCTCCCACCCAGCCTTGGGGTCTTCTCTCTCCCATCCAGCCTAGGGGTCTTCTCTCTCCCACCCAGCCTTGGGGTCTTCTCTCTCCCACCCAGCCTAGGGGTCTTCTCTCTCCCACCCAGCCTTAGGGTCTTCTCTCTCACACACCCTGCCTTGGGGTCTTCTCTCTCACACACCCTGCCTTGAGGGTCTTCTCTCGCTCACCCTGCCTTGGGGTCTTCTCTCTCACACACCCTGCCTTGGGGTATTCTCTCTCACACACCCTGCCTTGGGGTCTTCTCTCTCACACACCCTGCCTTGAGGGTCTTCTCTCGCTCACCCTGCCTTGGGGTCTTCTCTCTCACACACCCTGCCTTGGGGTCTTCTCTCTCCCACCCAGCCTAGGGGTCTTCTCTCTCACACACCCTGCCTTGGGGTCTTCTCTCTCACACACCCTGCCTTGGGGTCTTCTCTCTCACACACCCTGCCTTGAGGGTCTTCTCTCGCTCACCCTGCCTTGGGGTCTTCTCTCTCACACACCCTGCCTTGGGGTCTTCTCTCTCACACACCCTGCCTTGGGGTCCTCTCCCTCACACACCCTGCCTTGAGGGTTTTCTCTTGCTCACCCTGCCTTGGGGTCTTCTCTCTCACTCACCCTGCCTTGGGGTCTTCTCTCTCATACACCCTGCCTTAGGGTCTTCTCTCGCACACCCCGCCTTGGGGTTTTCTCTCTCACACACCCTGCCTTGGGGTCTTCTCTCTCACACACCCTGCCTTGAGGGTCTTCTCTTGCTCACCCTGCCTTGGGGTCTTCTCTCTCACACACCTTGCCTTGGGGTCTTCTCTCTCACACACCCTGCCTTGGGGTCTTCTCCCTCACACACCCTGCCTTGAGGGTTTTCTCTTGCTCACCCTGCCTTGGGGTCTTCTCTCTCACACCCCGCCTTGGGGTCTTCTCTCTCACACACCCTGCCTTGGGGTCTTCTCTCTCACACACCCTGCCTTGGGGTCTTCTCTCTCATACACCCTGCCTTAGGGTCTTCTCTCGCACACCCCGCCTTGGGGTTTTCTCTCTCACACACCCTGCCTTGGGGTCTTCTCTCTCACACACCCTGCCTTGAGGGTCTTCTCTTGCTCACCCTGCCTTGGGGTCTTCTCTCTCACACACCTTGCCTTGGGGTCTTCTCTCTCTCCCACCCAGCCTTGGGGTCTTCTCTCTCCCACCCAGCCTAGGGGTCTTCTCTCTCCCACCCAGCCTTAGGGTCTTCTCTCTCACACACCCTGCCTTGGGGTCTTCTCTCTCACACACCCTGCCTTGAGGGTCTTCTCTCGCTCACCCTGCCTTGGGGTCTTCTCTCTCACACACCCTGCCTTGGGGTTTTCTCTCTCACACACCCTGCCTTGGGGTCTTCTCTCTCACACACCCTGCCTTGAGGGTCTTCTCTTGCTCACCCTGCCTTGGGGTCTTCTCTCTCACACACCTTGCCTTGGGGTCTTCTCTCTCACACACCCTGCCTTGGGGTCTTCTCCCTCACACACCCTGCCTTGAGGGTTTTCTCTTGCTCACCCTGCCTTGGGGTCTTCTCTCTCACACCCCGCCTTGAGGTCTGCTCTTTCACACACCGTGCCTTGGGGTCTTCTCTCTCACACACCCTGCCTTGGGGTCTTCTCTCTCACACACCCTGCCTTGGGGTCTTCTCTCTCACACACCCCGCCTTGGGTGTTAATCTAATACTCCCATTATATAATCCCACTCCATAATTCAGAGCAAAGAATAGACTGGGTTAGTCAAAAGACTCATCAGAAAGATAGGGGGAGAACGTGAAATAGAGAGAGAAAGAAAGAATGAGAAAGAAAGACAGAAAACAAAGAGGAAGAACAAGAAAGAAAATGAGAGGGCGTGATAAATAAAATAAAATAAATTAGAGTGAGAGGAAGAAAGAGGAAGGAAGATGAAGAAAAAGAAAGAAAGAAGGGAAGAGAAAGGGGGAGGAAGAAAGAGAAAGAGAGCATGAAAGAGAAACAAACAGAAATAAAGAGAAAGAGATAAAGAAAGACAAAGCGAGATCTGTGCATCATGGCTGCATCAGGCTCTAGGCGGGGTGACTATATGAGGGGGTTGGATGGAGGCCCACATTCAGGGTTGCTCCAAGAATAGTATCTCAAGGATATTTGTTGCAAACTCTGAGCAGACCTGCTTCACCAATTAAAAGCCAGGAGAATGACCATGATTACCCAGCAGATCCTGGCAGCTGAGTGGATATCCACTTGGACTGCGAGGGCTTCATGATGGGAATTAAGTCCACTTTGAATCTAAAGTGCAGTAAAATAACATTTGACCATTCCCCTTGCTTCTGGAAATGGTAATGTCATTCCCAAGTAGTCAACCTTCTAATTCTTTATAACTTATTAAAAAAAAATTCTTTATTCCCACTTTTCTGATATTGATGCATGCACCTCAGGCTGCCCATTGAGGAGGGATTTGAGGATTTAATAACATACAAGACCTGGTGAAGTAAGAGACCAAGACCTGCAAGTCATGTCTAAAACTCTCACATAGTGCCTGAACTAAACAGCAGAGAATTCTAATTTGGGGGCTAGTGGTATACAATGTACGGCTAGTCTTCAACCCCCCTTCTCTTAAACCTCCCTTCTCAACTGGATTTGCTTATGGTCCTCTCGCGATCTTGCCCAATACAGATTTACCTTTTCATGGTGACAGAAGTTCTCCAGACTTTGAAACACTCCTCGGTTCACTAATGTCCAAACAACATTCATGAATCTGGGGCACAAGGAAACGGACATGCGGCCAATGATGCCTGTGGAAGCCTCCTTTCTCCAAGTGGAAGGTATCACTACGGCACGAGAGCCAGCCAAAGAATCAGTATTTAACCTACAAATCATACATTGGCCCAGAATGGTGTTTGCACACCATGGAATCTGCCTCAATGATGCATTTGTATCTACGCACAAGGCTGGGGAATCTTCTGTGAAGGTACGCCCAAGATCTGACTTAATCACAACAATACTCAATGATGGAGTACTCGAGATGCACAGCAAAACCCAGATTTATTCACAACAATGAATCCCAGCTGGGACAGCATACAAGCATCTCGCTCTCGTAGCTCTCAATTGTTACAATGAGTTCAAGCAGATTTTGTACCAAAATTACATCAGGAATGAGGTCATACTACAATATCAGTTTACAAAACCTATAGGGAATTGGAATTGGTTAATACTTGAACCATGTATGGATTATACAGGGGTTAGTTACTTTATTGGTCGATACCCATCTGATGGCTCATCCTGGACCCACCCGTCTCATTATTGATGTTTATCATAGGTGGTGTGGCAAAGGGGCATTTCCATTGGTTGGCTCTTAGATCCCCTCCTTTGACACTTTGATGAGACGTCAAGATATGAGGGGCGAGACGTCCATGGTGTGCACTATTTCCAATTAACAATACTGCCCATCATTCCCAGGCCTGTGGCCTATCTATTCCTTTGGATTTTGGCCATGTGTATCGTCTTGTCTCTGTGTGTGTGTGCTGGGGAGTGTCCTATCTGTACTTGGCTCATAATTAATAGTCAGTGTTCTTCATGTCTGGATCACGTGCTAGGGATCCGTGTTGGAGAATGAACGTCTTCCTATTTGTTGAACTTTTAGCTAATTTTAACATGCATGTTCTATTCTGTGTGCCCACTTGAGGCATCCATCTATTATTCGCTATTGAGTTTTATGGGCTTACTATACCCGTGCACCTGGACATCAATGGTTGTTTGTGATTTTATTAACTTAATGGAATTGAGAGTCTATAGCTTTGCATCCTGGAAATGGTTATCTCATCTCTGCATTCTGCTAATCCAGTACTCACTTCCTTTCTTCCTGACCTTGACGCTTGCTGTGAGCTACTGCCAGGGCTTTGCGAGTTTCTAAAATACATGTATTTTTGTAAATTCAGCCTCTTGGAGTTTGGGCCCTTTCCTAATCCTGAGACCTGCTGCGGCATCTGTGCTAGGAAAATGGCTGTACTTCTGCACTTAAGCATCTGCCTTACGTTGGTGACCCTGCCCGTGTAAGCTTCATCTAAACTGCCTATAATTCCACCTGCCATTATCAGTGTAGTGAGTCCCTATCTTGGTATTCCGGAATCCTCCTCCCTTCTCTGCTATAGGCAGTACACTGCTTGTGTTTTCTGCTGCTGTCTAACTGTAATTCCTACAAGAGTCGAGCAACCAAACTAATTCTTTATGGCAGATGCATCTTCATTGACTGCTTAAGCATATCGGCTCATGGAGTCTATTTTAGTCTGCATTGTCTCTCACACTCCTAGGTTCATGAGGCCGAAGGGTTGCCACAGTTTGTATTGTCCCGTACCCTTGGGGTAACAGGTAGGGGCATGGGCAGAAAGTGGTAAAGACATATTCATTTGCGTCATCACACTCCCCATCGATATGGGGATCACCCCAGCCTCAAGAAGCTTTTCACCATTCGTTTGTAGTATTGTTGAAGATACAAAGCACTTTGTGCTTTTCTGTCTTCCCTTTAATTCTGGCAGAAACACTTGAATTAAACCACTGTTAATGTAATTATCTAATCGGACAACATGGAATGCACTATTATTATGCAGGTGTACAAGGTCCATCGGAAGAATGATCTTAGTGGATTCTGGGATAACTAAATCAAGTATTTGAAATGTTACTAACAAATGTGTGAAATATTCATTAATTGATGATTTTGGTTTTATTGATAATTGCAATATTTTTTTCAGTACTTTATTTCAAATTATTGCCCATTTCTTATTATATTCTATTATTTATTGTACTTTTCAGTAAATGTATTTTATGGATGGATGCTGTGCTTTTATGAACTATTGAACAAAATAAAGCTTCAACAATATCAATTCTGTTTTCTTTCTCCATTAACCGTTGAAGGATGCACTGTTGTCCAAAATGCATTGCTGTGTGTGCACCTGGAATCATTCCCGGCTATTAAGAGCTCTGACCTCAAGTGGGCTCACCACCAGCTCAGCTCGGAGAAAAGGTCCAACTCTCTTCTTATGCAACAGAGGAAGCAATCAGGCACTGGTACGGAATGCAGAGGATGTCGCCCCGACCAGTACAGAGATGATATTTTGCTCTTGCTAGGAGTGCATGGGCGTCAAAGTGCATTCCACCTCACAGTTACAGCAATATCAACGTACAACCCTTAAACCGGATAGTAGTGCCCAAATATTCAAAAAGGAAAATGCAGAACTCCAACACAAACTTCCAGAAGGATAGAGTTCCTTGTTCCAGAGTGTGGTTCCCTTCCCCTGGATTTCACTTCACTCTGTTTTATATTAAAAAATATCAGTTCCTTGAGTTTTTCTTGATCAAGAACGCAACTGGTACACAAAAAACTTGGCCCTTAGTCTTTTTGTTAGGATTCCAGGTGTACTCTCCCGCCAGGTTTTCTCTAATTTTTAAATATAGCTAGCACTGATGTGCCCTTATCAGGACTTCTTGACGCAATATATTTTACACACTGTTCAGCTTGACCATGCCTGGTAGACTTTCCTGCCAGGAATTTCTAATATGAACATGCTCATAACTTGTACCTGCCTGGTATACTATTCTGCCAGGGTTTTTCTTTTATGAGCATGCTTGCAACCCGCATCTGCCCGGTATACTCTCTTGCCAGGGCGTTCATATTATATATATATACACATATACATACTCTTGTGACTTGAATTTGTTTGCCTGGTGTACTATCCTGCAAGGGCTTTCTCACATATGCATTTCCTTGCACCTTCAGTTTTCCAGGTATACTCTCCTGCCCGGGATTTCCTCACGTGGGCTTTGCTCACATTTACAAACTTGATAGTCTCACATGTTTACTTTATCTTGTATTGTATCTGCCTAGTTTTCTATCCTGCCAGGTCTTTTCTTATGTGTGTATTGCATACACTCACAGACTTCAATGTTTCTTATACTGGTTCCATTCTCTCTTTTAAAGCAATGCTCACTTGCTCATTGTTTTTCACATGCTTCATTATCAATTATTCAGGCTTGGCATGGCTGCCAACACGTTCCGGTGTCCCCGCTTCCCTTGCTGGCGTATTCGGTTTATCACATGGCATGCAGGTGGCAGTCATTCAGCGCTTCCTTCCTTCTCGCCGGCTCTGCTTTTTGGCTTCTTTGCCTCCTGTGTTTCCTGCTGGGCTCTTCTGCATTGTTCCGGCCTCCATTGATCTGCATTGCTTGGTTCTTCTTTTTCATCACAGTATTTTTGTAGTTATGGGAATGGAAGTGCATTCTTGATGATTTGCAAGTAAAGTCTGGATAAGTGTTCTCAGTGATCTTTTAGGGCATGTTAGTTCTGGATGACTTGTAGGTAGAGTTTGAGAAGGTGTTTTCATGAGTCTAAAAAGGCAAGTCAGATTTTAATGGCTTGCATACAGATCTTGTGAAAAGGTTTTCAGTACCCTTCCGAGGGGAGGTATGACAATAGGCCATTAAGGATAGGTGCCCGCCGGGAAAGGTGTGATGACCCATCACACATGCCTCTAAGGCTCAGCTAGGAGTCGCTTGCACCCCCTGTAACCTCTGACCGGATCACAGCATACACTGCCACAGCAAGCCAGCTCTGGTGTGTGGACTTGCAGCATATTTTATAGGGTCTCTGACTTGGAATGCCCCCTTACCATAGAAAGCTGTCACTTGATGGGCAAACCCCTGCTTCTGTCTAACCTGAATAACTAGGAAGTTCCTCCCCTCATTTGTAGGAAGTATGTACACACTATGAGCGGCACCTCCCCTCAGCAGCTTACCGATTTATCTGCTCTTATCTTCTTGCCATTAGCACTTTGCTAAATTATGTCATTACACAATAAATTAAGGGCTGTACGTCATGGCTCCTTTAGTCTCAGCTCTCAAGCGAATGGCTGTGTATTGCCTTCACATGGGAAATTAAATGGAGGTGAATCCACGGCCTACCCAGTATAGCTGTATGGATGCATATGCAGTTAATGTACATATGCAATCATGTTTGCATGCATGTATGATATGATCAGGCATCAAACAGCTAAGCTCTTTGCTTTAATAAATAGTTACGTGAATGAATAAATGCTGCTCAATATGTGTGTCTGATACTACGACTAAAGCGCTCTTGCCATGCTACTACTCTTCAATACATTGCTAATATAGGCCTCTAGCAGCCTCAAAGCGCTTTGAGCATACTTCTACTATTTGAAGCTTTTCTGTTGCTACTACAGGTGTTGTAGATTAAACTGCCGTTTCGCCATGTGTGTCACTAGTTTCTCTTCAAGGCACTACATTCCACTCGGCCTAGCCAAGGCTAGAACATATAAGACCTTCTCAAGCATCAATCTGCTGGGCTTTGCCGCACAAGAACCTGCCCAAGCCCCTGTTTTCTTCCTGACCCTGGGCCATTTCTCCCTAGTCTCTATTTTACTAACTTGAGAACTAGAACTAGGAGCCGTTCTGCGTGGCTGGACATCCTCTCACGTTGCACAAGGCCAGTGGTGATACGTCAGAGACTCCTGACTGCAGGAACATCTTGCTATTATTGCCGGCCGATGCGAAGCGCTTGTGTCTGCATATGCATGGCCCAGGCCTAGTGAACATGTGTTCTGCCTTCACGCATTGGTATATCTTATTAGCTAGATGATATTTTGATGTCTTCCTTATTCCACACTATTTCAATGCCTGCCATTTCTGTAAACAATAGTCTGCAACCTGAGGTGCTCGGCATGTTTAGGACTACAACTCCCATGATCACTCGCCATGGACGGTACTGGTTAGTGTTGATGGATTAAAGCGATAAATGGAGAAGGCGATTGTTAGTCAGAAGGGGAACTACTGTATAGCCGAGAGCATCATTCTTGCCTTTTTAGCAACCAAGGAAGAGGAAATTGACCGAACACCAGAATGACTAATAATCTTTAATTCTTATATAGCAGTTCATCCTGGTTCCTTCCTGCTTCTAAGCAGTGTAATAACACATGTTATTATTATCCCAGTAAATGTTATTACCCCAATTAATGATGCAAAATGCATTGACCTCAGAAGGGTTACATGCTAAAGCCAGCCCTGCCCCAGGTATCAGGTAATATTATCCCCATTTTTTGGTGACATTTTTGCATGGCGATATTTTTGAGGGGACATAATTACATGGAACCCTGCCCCAGCACTCCAATTTATGAATTGCAGGCTGGTTCCTTATGAACAATGAGCACTCAATGTATGAGCCATCACTCTTGGCTAATTTAAGAGGTTTAAGATCTCAACTTCCGAATCAAAGACAAAACTCAACCATTTCAAAGTAGACTGCTTCTGAATGTAGACTATGACGAATCAGGAGACTTTGCCCCAGTGTCAGCAAACAGAAACAACAGGCTGATACCAAAACCCCGGAAAACACTACAAAATTCCACTTTTACTTTCAAATCAAAGACAGACACACCCTATGGGTATATGTATTGCTGTAAGATGGCACCCCACGCTCAAATTACTGGGAAAAAGAGGCTACATCCAGGGGAAAGACAAATGGAATCTCGAAACCAGAATCATAGTCCCTTCTTTGTTTCCATAAAAAGGCCTGACTATGAAAGAGAAGAAGGGCTGGGAGTAAGTGTTGCTGTTGAAGGAGTTAGTAGCAGAAGTCGCGGCTGCCGTGGAGGTGGTACTCTGGAACACCTGATTAATTGGAGAGAGCGAGGTAGAAGAAGTTGTTATGGCAGGAGGCGTAGTGGAAATTGCCTGCAAGACAGGCGGAGCATAGAAAACTTGCACCTAAATACAACTGGTGTCCGTGGTCTAGAGAGGGACAGGAACCAGACATGGGAGCACAGAGCAGGGGACGAGAGCAACCCACAGAGCGCTGGAGGAAAGCCAAGGGAAGCTGCTGGGAAGCCCCGAGATGTCCCGTGGAAACTGCGACCCGGGAAAGCTGCAGGAGGAGACTTCCATGGAGCCTTAGGCAAGGGAGCAAGTACTGTGAAGACGTGACCCTCAGCCCAAAAAGGAGGATGAGTGAAAACCATGCCCAGTCCCCCCCTCCACCCCCAAAAACGGGTAGGCTTATTCTTCTGTGGAGTGTCAAGGTACAGAAGTGTCGAAGCGCAGAGGTTCTGACAGACCCTGCAGCTGGGTCACCGGAGAACGCTATGAAAAGGAAGCTCGGAAAGGAACCGGCGAGTGCTACAGTTTCAATCATTCTTGAAACCCATATCGTGAACAAACAGTGAACCCTTTTCATTATTGAATGTCCGTCAGAGAAATACATTATATAAAACGGAGTAAGGTTCTGTGGGTTTGCTGAGAGAAATTGGCATGGTTGGAAGCAGAACAGAATAGATACTATGTAACTGAGGCTAACCAGGACCAAGTGAAACTGACCAGCTCCATGTGCTGAAAGGGAGCAGGACAGTTATTTATTTGTTTAAGTGTGAAACCATGATTACAGGAGGAAGCAAAAGAATCCAGGAGAGGCTCAGCCTGAAGTGGAGTGATTTAAAGGCACAGTTACGGATTACACAGAAGGGCATTCTGGAACTTGAAGTATAAATCAACCACACAAGGAAAAGACCAGGGAAGGGGAGTGCCCCCTGGCATATCACAATGCAGAGCCCTAAGAACTGGAGAGGAGCAGGGAAGGGGAGTGCCCTCTGGCAAATAACATTTACTTTTAGAACATTGGATATAGGACTCCCACGCAGCTGCAGGAAGACAGCCAGCTATTGTTTATTTCTCCCCGGCAATAATATTGGTAGATGAGAGACAGAGTAGGTTTTTGTTCTCATGTGTTGGGCACAGAAGAACAAGTTACTTTCTTACCTGGTAACGTTCTTTCGATGGGATGGTCCGACGACGTATTCCATATCTATGACATGTAATCACCACAGCTGTGCTGCTTCCTAAACTTTTTTCGGCGTCTGCGTCCTGCGTCGATGACGTCGACGCGCCGTCGTCGAGGACCTCCTCCGACGTCCGACGTCATCCGATTTGATAAGTAGGACACACGACGCCCGTAGCCTCAGTTGTAGTTTTTTCCCCCAGAACGTGTGACATTAGTCAACTGCCAGTCAGACACAAAGCCTTGCGGAACGTAAGCTGCAATCGCAAAAGAAATTCTGCAGTGGGGAAGGTAGGGCGGGAGCGATATGGAATACGTCGTCGGACCATCCCATCGAAAGAACGTTACCAGGTAAGAAAGTAACTTGTTCTTCGAGGGGATTGGGTCCTCCGACGTATTCCATATCTATGACAGACTCCCAAAGCAGTACCAGAGCAAGGAGGAGGGAAAGAATTTAGAATCAAAATTTAGATTAGCCAATCAAATAGCAGAGCAAAGGACCGCCTTGCCAAAGGCCAGATCCTGTCCTCGGATGGAATCGAGGGAATAGTGGCGTACAAATGTATGTACTGAAGCCCAGGTGGCTGCATCACAGATGTTGCGAATAGGAACACCCCTCTGCATGGCAGTAGATGCAGCCATACCCCTGGTAGAATGGGCCCGCAACCCAGCCGGTGGGTCCTTACTCGCCAAGCGGTAACACTACGAGATGGCCAAAATAATCCAGCGAGACAAAGTCTGTTTCGTCACAGCTTGCCCCAAACGCATTCCAGCGTAACCAATAAAGAGTTGATCGTCCACTCTGACCCGGGACATGCGTGAAACATAAAAGCTTAAAGCTCTCCTAGGATCAAGCCTATGGAGCCTCTCCTCTTCCTTACCAGGATGCGGAGGAGGATAGAATGCCGGAAGAACAACCTTCTGGGCCAAATGAAATTCCGTCACTACCTTTGGAAGAAAAGAATGACGAACTCTAAGGACAACCCTGTCCTTGTGAAATACAGTGAAGGGTGGCTTAACTGAAAGTGCCTGTAACTCACACACTCTGCGAGCGGTAGTAACTGCAACTAAAAACACAGTTTTCAGAGTTAACAGCCTCAAAGGGCAAGAATGTAAAGGCTCAAACGGAGCACCCATAAGAAACTTAAGAACAAGGTTTAAATCCCAACCGGGCACCAGGAAAGGTGACGGAGGGAACACATTAGTGAGCCCTTTCAGAAACACTGAAATCAAAGGGATTTTAAAGTAAGAACACTCTTCAGACGAGCGCTTAAAGATGGACAGCGC
The DNA here is from genome assembly GCF_040938575.1 of Ambystoma mexicanum. Classification (NCBI taxonomy): domain Eukaryota; kingdom Metazoa; phylum Chordata; class Amphibia; order Caudata; family Ambystomatidae; genus Ambystoma; species Ambystoma mexicanum. The sequence continues at coordinate 24,986,141 of NC_090936.1, forward strand.
CGCTAGGTAACCTTTAACGGTACCCACTTGCAAGCCCCTGTGGGCCAAAGAAAGTAAAAAGGACAGAACCATGGGGATGTCACATGCAAAAGGATCCACATTCTGAACTCTGCACCAGTCGCAGAATTTACGCCAACAGCAACGGTACAGAGACTTTGTTGCTGGCCTTCGGGCCGAAAGCAACACCTCCATCACGTCCTCAGGGAGGTCCCAATCCTTATACCTCAACCTTTCAGAAGCCAAGCGTGAAGGTTGAGGGATCTGACCTCTGGATGGAGAACCTGACCCCCCTCCCGTGAGAGCAGATCGTCTCGGTAGGGAAGACGACGTGGAGGGCAGATGGACAAGTCGAGAAGGTCCGGGTAACACGTCCTCCAAGCCCACGCTGGGGCAATGAGGATCATCCGGGAACCGAACTTCCGTAACCTCCGCAGCACTTGCGGGATGACGGGGACCGGAGGAAACGCGTACAGCAGCGGGAATGACCACTCCACCACGAACGCGTCTCCTAAGGCTCCTTTTGGAGGAAATTCCCGTGAGCAAAACCTTTCGCACTTCCGGTTGACACTGGAGGCGAAGAGATCCACTTGAGGGGTCCCCCAAAGGGTGAAGATCTCCAGGAGAATCTCCTGAGCCAACTCCCACTCGTGAGAGATCGCGCTCTGCCTGCTCAGAGCATCCGCCGTCACGTTTTCGTCTCCGGCCAGATGAACTGCCGAGATCGAAACTTCCTGCTGGATGGCCCAGAACTCGAGCTGCATCGCCTCCCTGCACAGAGGAAGTGACTCTGCCCCCCCCTTTTTGTTGAGGTAGTGCATGGCCACTGTGTTGTCCGTCAGGATCAGGACACTCTTTCCTCGCACAGTCGGCAGAAAAGCCTTCAGGGCTAGCCTGACGGCCCTCAGCTCCAACAGATTGATATGGAGTCTGGTCTCCGACGCAGACCAACGACCGCTGACTGTCAGCCCGTTGGCATGAGCTCCCCATCCCGTGAGGGATGCATCCGTCACGATCGTCACCTCCGGCCAGGGAAGCCAAAATGGAGCCCCCTTCATCAAGTTGCCTTCGACGGCCCACCACAGAAGGTCCCGTGCGACCGAGGGCGGCACCTGAACCGGGTCCGACATCCTGCCGGAGGACTGCGACCATTGCGTCTTGAGTGCCCACTGCAAAGATCTCATCCACAGGCGAGCTTCTGGCACCAGAAGAATGCAGGATGCCATGAGGCCGAGCAACCTCAAGAACTCGAACGCTGGGAGCGTCTGGGCATGCTGAAACTTGTGCACCATCTGCTGAATGTGAAGAGCCCTCACCTGGGGAGGAAAACACTGCCCCAGGGAAGTGTCGAGCACTGCTCCGATGTACTGGAGCCGCTGTGTTGGCGCCAAATGGGACTTCTTTAAATTGAGGGAGAAGCCCAGCCTGTGAAGGGAGTGGCAGGTGACGGACAGATGATCCAGGACTTGCTCGGGAGAGCTCCCCCTGATCAACCAATCGTCCAGGTAGGGGTAGACGTGAATCCCCCCTTGCCTGAGATGCGCTGCCACCACCACCATGAGCTTGGTGAAAACCCTCGGGGCGGAGGTCAATCCGAACGGCAGGACCCGAAACTGAAAGTGCGAGTCGCCAACCGCGAACCTCAGGTACTTCTTGTGCTTGGGATGGATCGGCACATGGAAGTAAGCATCCTTGAGGTCGAGCGACACCAACCAGTCCTGAAGCTGAAGGGCCTGGAGGACTTGAGAGAGAGTAACCATCTTGAACTTGTCCTTCCTGAGGAGTTTGTTCAAACCGCGCAAGTCCATGATGGGTCTCAATCCCCCGTCTTTCTTCGAAATCAAAAAATAAGGGGAATACATCCTTGTTCCTCTCCGCTACAGGCACCAGTTCTATGGCGCCTTTCTCCAGCAGGGCTTGAATTTCCTGCGCAAGGAGCGGATCCGGACTCTGCAAAGAGAGGTTCCCCGGTGGATTGTCGCGAGGCCTGTGCCGAAAGGGAAGACAGTAGCCGTGGGTTATGATCTCCAGAACTCACACATCTGAAGTAATGGCTTGCCACTCTACAAGATGCTGCGCCAGCCTTCCCCCAACCGGCGAACCATGGGACATGGCCTCATGACTGAGTGGAAGTGGCTGCGGCGTTACCTGAGGGCAAAGAGGCAACTGGCCGAGCGGCCTTGGCACCACGGGTACCCTGTCGTCCACCTCTGGTACCCCTGCGATGGCCTCTTTGACTGCCAGCTCCTCTCGCTTTACTGAAGGACGAGTAATAGCGAAAGGAACCACCCCTCCACTGCTGTCCCCTAGGACGAAAAGGCGGAGGTTGGCGAACTGCAGCGCCCAACGTCTTCGCTGCAGCTTTTGAGGTCTGCAACCTCTCAAGGCTCTCGTCAGCCTTGCTGCCAAAAAGGTGTTCACCGTCAAAGGGCATGTTGAGGAGCCGGGACTGCACATCAGGAGCAAACCCCGACTTCCGCAACCACGCAAACCTGCGTATAACGGTGCTCGCCGCCATGGACCTACTGACGCATTCAGCTAAGTCCAAACCCGACTGAACGGACTCACACATGGCATCCTTACCATCCTGGACCATAGCAAGGAAACCATCCCGTTCGTCCCCTTTGGGAATATGTACAGCCGCTAACGCAACACAGTTCCACAGAATGTGTGTGAAATGAGACAAGGCACAAATGGAGTTGGCCGCCTGAAGCGCCATACCACCAGAAGAAAACACTTTCTTCACCCAGCCATCAAAACGTTTGTCATCCCTATCAGGAGGGATGGTAGGGTACGACGCCTGTTTCGCCGGGGCCGTGGCCGCCTGCACAACCAAACTTTCCGGAGTGGGGTGCCTGGTCAAGTAGCAGGGGTCGCTACTGGCTGGACGGTATTTTCGCGACAAGGATCTGCCCACCGCCGGGAGACTCACCGGAGCAGTCCAAGCCGCTGCCACCCTTCTCTGTAAAGCCATATGGAACGGCAGTACCGGGTCAGTTGGGGGACCAACATCAAGGATGTCCGTTAGATCATCCTGCACAAACTCCCCTTGGGGAGCAGACCATCCCAAGTACTCGGAAACCCTAGTCTCCTTGTCCGAACGGGACCTCTCCCGTGACACGTGCCGATCACTCTTGTGAGCAGTGTCTCTCGACCTCTCACGACCGACCCCACTCGGGGGCGCGGACGGCTTAGTACCCTGCGACTCAAGAATCGCCAGCATTTTCTTCCCGAAGGAAGCCCATTCCTCCGGCGTCGCACGGCTGGTGGGGTAAGCGACGTGCCGGGCAGAGTCCTCCGAAGAGGACCCGGAAGACGACCGGTGTCGGCGCTTCCGAGAATGCCTCGAAGAGGCTGAGGAGTGGCGAGACCGACTCCTAGAAGGAGACCCACGAGACTTCCGACGATGACGCGGAGAGTCACCCCTCGAATCATCCGTCGAAAGCCCCGCAGACTTCGACTTCCGGGGCTTGGACACCCGACCTACCGATAACAACTTCTTACGTTCGCGTAAGGCTTTGGACGTGAGCGACTGGCAGTCGATACAGTCATCCGTGTCATGGACCTCCCCGAGGCACCAGAGGCAGGCGTCGTGCGAGTCCGTCACCGACATCTTGGACCCACACTCCCCGCACTTCTTGAAACCCGGGCGCGGGGTCGAAGACGAAGTCGAAGACATCTTCACACGAAGGATTTGCACAAAACGAACAGGTTCGAAGAACCGAGAAGAACAGAACTCCAAAGAGTCGAGGCGCTAACCGAGAGTCACGAAGCAACACGTTCGCGGAAAAAACGGAACTGAGACTACGGGCGTCGTGCGTCCTACTTATCACATCGGATGACGTCGGACGTCGGAGGAGGTCCTCGACGACGGCGCGTCGACGTCATCGACGCAGGACGCAGACGCCGAAAAAAGTTTCCGAAGCAGCACAGCTGTGGTGATTACATGTCATAGATATGGAATACGTCGGAGGACCCAATCCCCTCGAACAGTAGACACCTTAATGTTAGGACATCCTGACAAAGGCTGAACTGCTATTTTGAGAAATGGTTGAGACTACTCCCATGTAGAAATAGGGAATATGGACATTTATTCGAAACCCTCATTATCATCATCAGTTTTGTGTCCACTTTTTCTCTCTCCACAGAATCTCACAGGACCAATAAACAGAATTGAGATGTTTGGTTAAGGACCATCTTGTAACTTTACAATGTGTAAAATATATCCCCTGGCTCCAAGGCTTGGGAGGCTGAATGCTGTTTGTACATTGGTCAATAATGGCTGATAATGTTCAGTTGCTCAAGTGAGAGCCAAGATGACATGCTTTGTGGAAGGGCAGGTAAAAGGAGGTTTCCCATCCTAATCAAAGCTACCTTTTGCAGGCGGCGAGGCCCTTTTGCCAATTTTAGAGGCAATTTGGTGTGCCACCCCTGCTGCTGTTGTCTTAGGATGCCGTCTAGTATTGCATTGTCTCTGCCCAGCGTGGCATGCTTAAAAAAATACAATACAATCTGTAGCAATCAAAACAACCAAGATACTTGCAGAACTCCCAGTTTTATACTGTTCGGATAATAAGTTCATTTTTTGGAGGAGTATTGCTTCAAAATAGAGCATACCCATTTAAAGTAAAGGGGGCAGTGACCAAGGGGCAAAGGCAACGAACAAAGAACCTCTGGCAAACGAGTCGACGTGAAAGACTCTGCCGAGAACACCTAATTTTGCCATCACACCCATGAAATCCCCTCTGGTACCCACTTTTCTTCTGAGGTCAACACTATTATAAACATTAGAGAATAGCAAAGGTGATTTACTGGTTTAATCAAGAATATTGCCCACCATAACATCGAAATATATTATTTAATTAACATCATTACAGAAATGATGGCAAACAATCCAATACATTTTGGATAACATCGATTATATTTGCATAGAAATATCCCGCACGCCTCTTGTCGTAGGCAGCAGAAATGACATTTGTTCGAAGGAACAATACATTTCCTGACATTTTACAGAAATGTTTTGCGTAAAATGAACACCACTGCCTTGTTTCATTTGAAAGGTTATGCCTCCTTGATCAGAAAAGGTTAAAGAATTGCATTTGAGTTCCTCGGCGGGAAATCAAATGTCACAGGGCCCCTCTGCAATTCACATTAGGTCCATGTATTTGCTCAGTCCACACAGTGTGGCTGCTATTTTTTATTTTAAACTAATTTTATTGTTCACCGTATTTCTAAACAAAAGGATCAATAAAGAACCACAGGGGATCTTCATATTAGCGCCTGCTCTACATAAAGCAGGCAACATCTCGACACCAGTGAGCTATTAGGATGAGCAGTGTCGCCATAAGACTAGCTTGCATGGTATTTACAAGTTGCTATCACAACGCTACAGAAACTAAACCAAATCTTCCCCATTCTGCATTAGTGGACGGAGGACGGCATTCTGCAAAGGACGCTTTAATTTTTCTCCGAATTGTCAGCAGTGCAAAATTCTCTGTCCTTACACCCCCCCCCCCCGCATTTTAGAACGAAAAAAAGGGCAAATAAATTCGATCAAATGTGATTAGGTCAAATGTTTTAGGTCAAATAGACACAGACCTATTTTACATTACACCAGATAAATCATCCCAAATTGATTTCCGATTTAAAAACTCTGTTTTGTGATGCCGTGAACAAAATTAAACCATCCAACAATGTCTCGTTGAGAATTGTATTTTAAGTGTTGTAGACAGAACAAATGCCTTTACAGCCTCTGAATGCAATCATTTTTTTAATACATTTTAAAATATTATTAACAAGCACCCTTCTAAATAGTTCTCATCGGCTCAAACAATCCTTGTGACTCTTGACTTGCATGACAAGTGCATGTCTCTGGTATCAAATATCCAACTGTTTCCAATTTGACCTGGCACTCAAGACGTGTCATACTCTGACTCTGGTAATGGCAGATAAATCCCCCAGCGCCAATTATGTAATTCATCTAATGACATAAGGAATGGCTGTTAATTAGAAAATATATTCTGCTCCAGTAATTGCCACCCAGGAGACCATCTCCTTGATTTTGCTGTCAATGTACTTAACAGCTCGACACTGTTCTTTTCACAGTCAAAGAGGCTCTGATCACATCCTTATGTCAAAGATCTTGACCTTGCAGCTGAAAGCTCTTTCATGTCAGTCATTTTTAGTACTTTGGAGGGAAAACACACCCTCCTAATTACACTAACTCTAATGCGCACATGTATGTCTGCAGTCTGCAAAGATTCCCACCCTTGTACATTCCACAGCAGACTGAAGGCAATTATATGTACATTCAAATGGAAAGCAACACAGCAAGTAATACTACATACAAAAAACTAAGAATCACATTCCTAAAGTGTGTGTGTAAATATATATATTCAGTGAAAACACTTTGTTAAAGGGGTATTATGGTTAGGCTTCACTAATAAAAACCTAACAGTTCACTGTGAGCGACAACAGACTAAGCACGGAAACTGCTCTCCTGAACATCCGTGAGGACCTGCTCTCGAACCTTGACTCTAACATTCCATGTGTTCTCATTTTGCTTGATCTCTCTTCTGCCTTTGATACTGTCAACCATACCATCCTGCTCAACCGTCTCCGTGATAACCTGGGTATCACTGGTCAGGCTCTGGCTTGGCTGACCTCTTTCCTCTCAAATCGACCCTCCCAGGTCCAACTGGGGTCTTTCCTGTCTCACATCTTTTTCTCTACCTGTGGTGTCCCCCAGGGTTCTAACCTCTCTCCCTGGCTGTTCAACCAGTATCTGGCACTTCTCGGCCACCGCATCGCTGCTCTCTGCCCCAACTTTCAGTGCTATGCGGATGATACCCAGCTCATTTTCAGGCTACCCTCGGTCTCCTCTTCTCCTTCCCTCATCTCTGACTGTCTTTCTGCTATCCAGGAATGGTATGCCACCAATGACCTCTGCCTTAATGCCTGTAAGACCGAGATTCTACTCATCGGCACACCCACTCCCTCCTTCCCTGCAGCTCTCTGGCCGGCCTCTCTTGGCCCTCTTCCTGCTCCTACCTGCAAGGCAAAAAACCTCAGGGTCATCTTCGACTCCACACTCTCCTTCTCTCCTCACATTTCTGACGTTTCTAAGAAGTCACACTACCAGCTGCACCTCCTCAGAGGTATCCTTCCTTTCCTCTCCTTCCCCCAGATGCTCACTGTCTCCAGAGCCCTGGTCCTCTCGAAGCTGGACTACTGTAACAGCCTCTATCTAAATCTGCCTGCCTCTACTCTCCGCCCTCTGCAACTCATCCAGAACAGGACTGCGAGACTTGTTCTTGGTCTCAAGCCCAGGGACCGTATCTCTCCAGGACTGAAATCGCTACACTGGCTCCCTGTGGCTGCGAGGATTAAGTTCAAAACCCTCTGCATTGTCCACAAGGCCTTCTGGGGCCTGGGGCCAAATTACCTTCAACTCTCCCTTCCTAAATATCTTCCTTCTCGAGCACTTCACTCTTCCGCCTCCAACTCCCTCAGGGTCAGCCGCTTCTCCAAGCAACGAGTTGGGGGGAGATCTCTCTCCGCAGCAGGGGCCTCCCTCTGGAACAGCCTTCCTGCCTCCCTGAAACTTGAGGAGAACCATCTCCAGTTCCGGAAGTACCTCAAAACCTTCCTCTTTGCTTCTGCTTTCTCTCTCCCTCTCCCCTGCTAAATCACTGAAACTTTACTGAATCAGCAACTGGGCCACTCACCAATCTCGGTCCTTGGCCCAGCCACTCTCCCCTGCACTGCCTTCCTGGCAACCCCTGCACTGCGGCACTGTCTCTGTATCCCTACAGCCCCCCTTCCCAGCACTTGTCTGCACTTATCTTGCACTTGCCACCAGCTGGCCCTTATTATTTATCTTGTTCATTACTAACCCTGTACTGCACTTTCCCCTCTCCCTTTCCCCCTTGCACTTTTCCCGTCCCCCCTACCCATGCACTAGCGCGATCTGAAAGACACCTGGCCTAGTAGGATCGTTGTCTGTCTCCCCTTGTTCCCCCCTCCCTGCCTCGTCGCGCCTTGAAACACTTGTTTATAGGCACGTTACAAATGCCATATCATATCATATCATAACACCAGTATACCTGACATGTCCTAACACCATGGACAGGCAAGGTCAGGCAATTACGGATTATTACACACACCTGACTTCCATCACACTTCCCCACACGGATAAAAGGGTGAGCATGAAAGCACACTCTGAGTGTGGCACACCGCACGAGGAAACATCAATTCCAAGATGGCAGTTTAATACAAGGATAAAGAAGGCGAGACCAGAGAGAGAGTTGCAAGGAGGCAAGTACCCGTGACCTCTAAGGACTGTTACTTTTGTCAGCCTTGGAAAGTAAGAAACTGCAGACCAGGAACTAAGGCTGATCATACTTGTTTTTTATTTATTTATTTATTTTGGTTGGCTAAATTAAATTAACCTTTCAAAACAAATTTCTATATAACACTTTAAATTACAAATCATATCATAATACATCAAGAAGAGACAAAAAGAAAGACCATGAAAATATAAAATCAACATAAAATTTGCTTGTCAAACTTAATTCAGAGCATTAGCCACATATAAACTAATACGTAAACATATAAAATCTAACAGTCCAAAGTAAAATAATCTTAAGTGACTACGTGTTATTTTTAAATACAGTGTAATCAGCTCGATGAATACAAAATCAATCTACACCTTGATCACACCTGTACAGTTTTTCGGAGGTACCCGGGGCTCTCCTGCATCGATAACCAAGGCGGGGAGGAGCCATTGCCGCCGTTGTACTTTCCTTGGCTCCTACAAGAAAGCAGCATCAGAAAAGACAGCACACGCAGTGTACAGGCTATGGCTGAATGTCTTCAAACCCGCCCACCCAATTGTGTCAAATTTCTGCAGTAGTCAAAAAGGTTTGGTGTGTTTCTTCACTTCACCACAAGCTCTATAATACCGATTCCGCAATTAGAGCTGGCGGAGGGGGTGGGCCAGGTTAGTATGGGATGTACACCCGTTCTAGCGTGCTCCCTGCTGGTCTTCTGTCAGCAGGTGACTCGGCCTGGTTCAACTTGGATTACATAAGGAGACCCTTAAAATCTTAAGTCTCATCACCGGCTCTAGGAAATTTGATCACATGACCCGCACCTTCTGTAATTAACACTGCCGTCTCCATCACCGCTAGGATTTGGTTGAAAACTGCGTGCATCATGTACTAGGCAAAAACTACTAGTGACCCGGGTTACCCGACGGCCAAACTAAAAACTACAGGCGGCACATGTTTCTCTTGCAGCAAGACCCTCACCTGACTGGAAACTAGTCTGGTTTGCAAAAGAGAAAATTAGCAGAAATCCTTCGTATGCTATAATCTAGTTCTCTGGAACTCCTTCCGGCGGCAATGCAGATAGCGCCAAGAACCCTTTTGTCTTCTTCACGCCCCACATCCATATATAGCACTGCCAGAATGACTACATGACTTGTTAAGTTCTCGCTGCCAATGTTTTGCTATATGACCTGTACAGTGCTCGGTTGCTCGCAAGCTACGTTTGCAGTGTACAAAAATAAAAATAATTGTTATAAAAATAATTTTAAAAATCACTATTTCTTTCAGTGGCAATAAAAGGCTACTTGAAAAAAAAACTGACAACTAGCCGATGGTGTTTTGAACAATATAACAGATTACATCATCAATCAGTAACGGGGAGCACCAGCCAATATTTTGGGTACGCGAAATTCCATTTAGCCATGCAGTCATTTTAAAACTTTCTTTCCATTGATCGTGTATGAGGCCATGGAGTTGCGGCATTGCCTCTTGTAAACTTGTCATTGTAATTGGTTATTTATATTGCGCTTAATACCCAGAGGTTTCTAAGCACAGACCCGGGGATCGAACCTGTGTTGCTCTGTGTCATCTTGCTTCCAAGGTGAGCACGTTGCCCCTGAGCTATCCCGAGAGACGACTTCCCGCATAGGGAATGAAGAATATTCAATGAACATTTGCATCTGGGCTGCACAAAGGCAAGGCGGGGGGGGGGGGCGGGGTGGGGGTAATTTCGAATCATTGGGTTCACACATGAGATGAGCAAAGTGGCTTAACAAGGTTAAGGCGTCTCCTTTGAGGGTGAGTGGTTTTGGTGCTGTGTGCAAAAAAGATGCTTCTACTGCATATTGGAATTATCATAGAGTGATTTAATATGATGGGTAAGCACATTACAGCCCGGATGTGTGCTTTATTTGATTAGGTGTGTTTAATGACATGTTAATAAGTGATTGGGATATGGCAGCACAGCTGATTTGTATAAAGAATGTGGTCTGGCCACTAAATTGAAGCTGTCTGCGATGATTAAGTACCTCTTGGGGTTTTTGGCTTTAGGGTTTCCTCTATCTTGAAAGGGGAAATCTGCTAAAAAAGCTAAGGGTTATTGGAAGGACATGTGGGCAGTGGTGACTCCAACACTAAGGTGGGACTTGGAGACCAAACTTGGCCAAAGAGCGGCTCGTTTCAACTCTAGAGCTGCCGGCTTTTAAGGACCAAATGAAAAGGGTTGTGTGAGTAGGGATTTGTACTGCACACCGCTGCCATTTGCATCGCCTGCAGGCACTTTGGTGGATCTGGAAGAGAGCGGGCAGGTTTGTTTAGTTGGGAGGAAAGGGAAAGACAAGATTGCAGTGCCTTGCGTTGAGGTTGCAGATCGGAAGTACTCCAAGTTCTGCGTGCTTGCAAGCTTTTTAGGTGGAAAGTGTATGAGGCATCAGGGGCTTTGTGTCCAGAGGGGTGCAGTTTAATCACCTAACACCACCACCGCTGTACAACCCAACACAATACTTAATGGCACAATGTACATGTCTAGAGCCATCAGTCGAGCACCTACTGGGGTGAGGAAAAGTCAAGCCTACCCAAGAGTGTCTACTGCGATAAGGACTGAGACGAGGAAGAGGTGCAGAACTTTGAAGAGTGCTGCCAGGAAACAGGGTGAGCATTCTAGTTGTCCACGAAAGCACATTGAAGAAACTGAGATAAAAAGCGACAATGGACAAATGTGTTGTCACGCCATCCCTGGAGGAGCCGCAAGCAGGGTAGTGGTTTGGTGCGTGAGGAAACGAAGGCTGCAGACTGGGACGCTGTGGGAGGAACCAAGGTGTCTCGCAGACGTCCCACGTGGAAAGAACTCAACGGTGGCTGGTGAAGCAGTTCCTCAACCAAAGTCAGAAGACAGGCCATGCGGTCAGAGACGGGCAAAACAACCAGAGAAAACCAGCAGCTACAGAGCCACCGCATCTCAGGAGCAGTACACACAAGCAGCAGGAAGATCAAGAGCAAATCATAGGACAGTCCAGACCCTGGAAAGAAGTTCCGTAAAGGCAGGGGAAAAACCGGGCCAGCTGTGACATTACTCGGCAGGCAAGTAAACTGAGTCTGCCCAGTGAACTGAATGGAGAAACCTGGGTTGGGGACCCACGACAAAAGAAAACGAGAAAGCAAGACCATCTTCCTCATGGCAGTACTGGGCAGGCTATTGAACTCATTCTGTCTTCAAAGCGAAGCTGGGAGAAAATGAAAACTAACTCATTGTGGCAGAACTTGACGGAGAGAGAGAATCAAGTGGGCCATAGATGGGGGAAGCCTGGGTTGAGGACTCTATTGATGCATGAACTGTACTATTGAGAAGCCAGAAAATGAAACAAGGGCAAGCAGGGGAAGGGAGTCATTCCACCTGGATACTGCGGAGTGTGAAGTGCCTGCGAAACGAAGAAATCAGAAGGGAGTCATTCTCCTGGTAGAACTATAACTACAGGGAAAAAGCCAAGAAGCCTGTGGAATGGAGTCGTTTCCCCAGGTTAAAGACAAACTACAGTCTAGAGAATGGAGTCATTCTCTGGACTATTGAGAAAGCTGACCACAGAACCTTAAGCCAGGAGCAAGAAGTCATTCCCCTGGTTTTGTTTACAAAAGGATTAGAGCCAGAAGGATCAAACCAAGAGGTCAGGCGAACTGAGTCACTCCCCCCCACCCCCCTGACAACACCATTACAGTGCTGGATACAGTTGATCCAGGGTTATGGGAGTCACTTTCTGATATCTAGTGTTATGGGATTGACATCCTTTATTTGTGGAAGTATTGGGACCAGGGAAAGGGAGTCACTCCCCCCTGGTTAAGAACTTGCAACCAGAACTCTGCTGCCTCGTCCAGGAGAAGGGAGTCATTCTCCTCGACCAAGAACATTGACACCACCTTATAATAAAGGTGTAAGTGCAAGGGACAGAGTTCGAGTTTTGACAACGGTGGACGTTTTAGTTAAGACGGACTTTCAACACCATCGGTTCACAACTTCTTTTATATACATGTGTCACAAAAGGACAATGTGTCGCATGGGGAACTGTTTGCCTTCGGCAATGCAGGTTAAACCTCGCTCCACCTTTATTCTTTCTACAAGGAGGGCCTCTCCCCTGCAGATTATGGTTTCCTTTTACACAAGCTCTTGACGGTTAGTCACCTAGGCTATAGTGTTCCTTAATAGGATATCTCTCTTTACGCAAGTTATATCCCTTTTGCTCTTCCAATGTGTCCTTTTGGCTTTGGTAGTGTGGCTTCTAGTATTTTCTCATTCAACCTCTTCTTCTTGAAAGGTTGCACTTGTTTCCCTCCGTTATTGCCCCCTCTTGGATTAGGCAATGTAGGTTGTAATTTTCTTCTCGCTTTAGTTTAAATGTTCGGTATTAGAAACAAGGATGTATTTATACCGGTCTAGTTTGGAGCACCCCAGGGTTACCTCTAATAGGCCAACTCACTGGTATATACTGGCGGCTCCTACCGACACACTGCTTCTGTGTCTTTACACGTCAGGCCCTTGCCGATGTTTGACAGCTCTGCAGAGCTTCTCCCTTCTCGCGTTGACTGTCAAAGGAACACCCACTGCTCCAAACACGCTTCGGTGAAAACTTTTCACTGAACCCAGATGCAGAACATAGAGAGCCTCTCTCTCTGCTTGGTCATCTGACCTCCACACCACTTCCTGCCACGCATTCTCTGCATCTGCCCGGGACTACAAATGTTGCTGCTTGCTCTGCATGGCTTCCCGTTTCTAGCAATGTGTCGGTCCCAGCTTCTATTTCCTCCCGCTAATGCTTCGCGTGCGCACACTGCTCCCACTGCAATCTCCTATCAACTTGCACCTGAAGGGCCTTTAAACATTTAAAGGTCCCACTCAGGTCTGGGTTGTAACAAAGATCTAGGCCACTCACTACGGTTTAGCAACTCTGCATCACTCTTCTTCGTCTCAGAACTTAGAGCATTATGGGACTTGAAGTCCATAATGTTGTTAGTTATTTTGCCCTCAAAATCTTCAACTCCACAATAGGCCATCAAAGCATTATGATCATCAGTGTTTTCCCATTCTTCCTGACCTGAACCTCCCCTCAGGTGATCCTCCCACGTAATACCAGCCCCAGAGTCAGGATCAGGTAGCGCTTGCTTTCCCTGGCCACATAAGAAGGGGTCCAGGCTAGGGTTTCTGGGATGACCACACCTCTGCTTCATCACAGCACCTTTTACATTATGTTCTCAAAAATATTTTTAAAGCTGTGTGTAAGTGTTTGCTTTGTGTATGGTGGGAAAAGGTGGATATGAATTGTGGGTTAGTCAAAAGGTAGGGAGTATTCTTGGGGTTTCTGAAGTCCTTCCAAATGAATGAAAAGTCTGATCAAATCTTGGCATTAACTCCATTTGGTAAGCAATCACAGCTCTTTGAACGAATGATTAGTCACTACAAGAAACTGTGTTTACCTCACAATGATCACAGCTAGAAGCCCAACAGGTGCACTCACACTTATATCCTACCGAACTTGTGCAAATGTGTACCATCACATTGGGTAACAATAAACATCTCTTATCAGTGACAACAGGACCCTCCCAGTCAGAAAAAGTGTTGTAGAGGTGGAGTCAAGTACCCCCACCAACAGCTCCGTCCCCATGTTGCCTATATGTTGGAAGCACCTAGAAAAGATGCATGGGGCAAAAGAACACAGACGTTCTATAAGGTCTGCAGAGGAGGTGGTAAAGATGAGCAGTATTTCACCCCTCGAGATGAAGATGCTCATGCTATAGAAACGCTGAAGACAAAGTGATCTTAAGGCTGGCTATGTAGTGAATAGTTGCGGCAATGCACCAATGTATAGTTCATAGGATGTATAGAACCTGCATATTCCATGATGCACTTTAAGCAAGGCTTGAAACCCCGTGATTGGAAAGGGTTTTCCAGTGTGGCGCAGTTGGAAAATAACTAAAGGCAATGGTGAAAAACAAGAAAGGCTTGGCTGGCCGAGCACCAAGAAGACAAGGCCACCTTCGGCCTGGTTGTGCATCCAGTAGTTAAATGAACGTGGGAAAGAAACAAACATCTGTTTGAAGTGGAATGGAACAACATTGAAGGCATCAAAAGTTCATCATTTAATAGAATTAAATGCAGATAAGAGCTCATAAACGCGGTATAAACGCCGTCTCCAGTCACATGGTCAGATCAAAATAGGCATTGGGTCGAGCTACACCAAAACCAAGAAGATACTCCATTTTATTCTCAGGCACAGAGAGCTTCTGCAAGGCCAAGTTCAAAGCCTTAATTGACTGGCAGACTGCAAGAGTGATGATAGATGTTGGGCTAATTGGATGGGGAAGGCATGATATGATATGATATGATATGATATGGCATTTCTAACGCGCCTATACACAAGAGTTTCAAGGTGCGACGAGGCAAGGGAGGGGAACAAAAGGAGGACGGACAACGATCCCACTAGGCTAGGTGTCATTCAGATCTGCAAGTGTGTGGGAAGTGGGCAGGGACAGTGCAATACATGGGAATAGATAAATACCAATAAGTAAAGTGATGGCCAGCAAGTGGCAAGTGCATGGGTAAGTGCAGACATCAGGTGTCAAGAGCTGGAAGGGGGACTGTAGGGAAACAGAAACAGTCCCCAAGTGCGGGGGTTGCCAGGTAGGCAGTGCAGGTATGTCACGCTTGGCACAGGAGGGACCTGAGCCCGAGATCACAGGGTGTCCAGGTAGCCAGTGCAGTTCTGGTTACAGCTAGGAGGTTAGCAGAGGAAAGGAAGAGAAAAAGCAGAAGCAAAGAGAAAGATTTTGAGGTGCTTCTGGAACCGGAGATGGTTCTCCTCAAGTTTAAGGGAGGCTGTTCCAGAGGGAGGCACCATCCGAAGAAAGAGATCTATCACCAACTCGTTGCTTGGAGAAGCGACTGACCCTGATGGAGTTCAGGGCGGATGAGCGAAGAGCTCGAGAAGGAAGATATTTTGGAAGAGAGAGTTGAAGGTGTTGAGGCCCCATGCCCCAGAAGGCATTGCGGACGATGCAGAGGGTTTTGAACTGAATCCTCACAGCGACTGGGAACCAGTGCAGCGATTTTAGTCCTGGAGAGATACGATCCCTGGGCTTGAGGCCAAGGACAAGTCTTGCAGTCCTGTTTTGGATAAGTTGCAGAGGGCGGAGAGTAGAAGCAGGCAGATTGAGAAAGAGGCTGTTGCAATAGTCCAGCCTAGAGAGAACCAGAGCTTTAGAAACAGTGAGCTTCTGGGGTTAGGAGACGAAAGGAAGAATACCTCTGAGGAGGTGCAGCTGGTAGTGTGACTTCTTACAGACATCAGAGATGTGAGACGAGAAGGAGATTGTGGAGTCGAAGATGACCACTAGGTTCTTAGCCTTGCAGATGGGAGCAGGAAGAGAACCAAGAAAGGCTGGCCAGAGAGCTACAGGAAAGGAGGGAATGGGTGTGCCGATGAGGAAGATCTCAATCTTACTGGCATTAAGGCAGAGGTCATTGGTGGCACACCACTCCTGGATAGCAGACAGACAGTCCGAGATGAGGGAAGGAGAGGAGGAAGCAGAAGGTAGCCTGAAAATGAGCTGAGTGTCATCCGCATAGCACTAAAAGTTGGGACAGAGAGCGGCTACGCAGTGGGCAAGGAGTGCCAGGTATTGGTTGAACAGCCAGGGAGAGAGGTTAGACCCCTGGGGGACACCACAGGTAGAGAAAAAGATAGCAGAGAGGAAGGATCCAAGCTGGACCTGGGAGGGTCGGTCAGAGAGGAAAGAGGTCAGCCATGCCAGAGCCTGACCAAAGATACCCAGGTTAGCACAGAGACGGTTGATCAGCATGGCATGGTTGACAGTGTCAAAGGCAGAAGAGAGATCAAGCAGGATGAGGACGCAACGGGTGTTAGAGTCAAGGTTGGAGAGGAGGACTTCATGGATGTTCTGGACAGCAGTTTCCATGCTTCTGACAGCTCTGACCGATGGTCATGAAGGCAACCAACAGATTCAGTGTGGAGACTGAGCTTGCAGATGGCCAGTTTCTCCAGGAGCTTGCCCAGGAAGGGAGTGATGGAGATTGGGCGATAGTTAGCCGGGCAGGAGGGGTCGGCAGAGGATTTCTTAAGAAGAGGGTGCACAAGGGAGTGCTTCAGGGGGGATGGGAAGACTCCAGTGGCGAAGGAGTGATTGCAGAAATCAGCCAGGGCAGGAGCCAGGGAGTCGATGTGGTGCTTGATAGGTTTGGAGGAACAGGGATGAACCTGTTTCGACAAGACTTTCATGGATCGGACTTGTCTAGAAACCTCATCTGCGGAGATCAGGGGAAAGGCAGAGAAGGATGGAGGAGAGGTGGCTGTAGAAGGCCCAGAGGAAGAGCAGGGAGTAGGGGGAGGGAGGGGATAGGAGGAGAGTGAGGACAGGATTTCCTGAGTTTTAGAGATGAAGTGAGAAGCCAGTGCCGTGCAGAGGGCCTGGGAGGGGACGGCAGAGATAGAGACTGCAGCAGGGTTGGCCAGTTCCTTGCAGATAAAGAGTTCAGCCAAGTTGTTAGATGCCGCAGAGATGCGGGCTTGGATATAAGCTCTCTTCTTGGATAGGACAGAGAGCCGGTATTGCCTTTGCAGCAGGCGGCAGGCCAGTTTGTCAGAGGATGTACCTGAAGCACGCCATTTTCTCTTGACCATCCTGCACCTGCGATTTAGGGTGACAAGGTCTGAGCCGTACCAGGAGTTACATTTGGCTTTGGGCTTCAGGCGGATTCTCATGACAGGGGCGAGGATATCAAGAGTATCAGAAATAGCAGAGTGGAGCAGGGTGAGAGTCAGTCAGAGGGGGAGAGGGGTGAGAAGGTGGCAGCGAAAACCTCAGCTGACACGCGCTTAATGGGTCGGATGACCGACAAGGTGGGTGGCAGAGACGGAGGTGGCTTGGCCTGCGGGGTAGGGAGGGCGAGGTGGGAGGAGAGGAGGCAGTGATCACTCCAGGAGAGAGGAGTGGAGAGAGGGACAGAGCGGGGAAGGTCTGAGGAGATCAGAACATCCAGAGTGTGCCATGCAGAGTGATCACGCCGACCTTCCCTGCACCTGGAGTGAGAGCCTGCGTGCTGCTTGCATGTGGAATATTGCAGAAGGGTACAAAGATGCCAAACCAATGGTAGGGGGCCATGTATCAAAGAGCCCTATAATTTGCATAACCAATAAAGTGCCGAGTATGAGTATGACATGGTACATGACTTGCACTTGAGACGGGCTTAGTTGCCCACCTGACAGTAGAGACCCAATCACTTCCCCCGTCAGTATGGAACATATACTTAGATGCTCACTGTGCTCCTATCACATCCCCAAGTAGGTTTTTGTAGTTTGCCGTGTAGTGTGACGTCACTTATTACAAGTTTTGACTATAAAAGTTGTGTTTTTCATGATATGTGCTCAGAGAAATCGAGCGAATGCCCGTTGTAACTCCCTCTTCTAGATAATTTCAAATAAAAGAGACCAAGTTTTGCCAACTTCCTGCGTCTGGCTGATTATTGATTGTTTGAGTAAATTCTGCATCCCCATCTATCTCAAAATATTGCTGCCTCATCTTAAAGGGCCCAGGTCTAAGAGTTCAGTGTGATCTATGAATGCCCAGGTTATGTTCGGAAGGAACCCACAAAGGTGGATGGGGCAAATTGCTGGAGAGCATGAACGCCTCGCTGGGGGCAAGTGCACACAAGAGGAGGTCTTTTAAACATAATTCACCAACATGAGGTTATAATTAGCAATAAGGCGTCAATGTGGTGGTTACAACTGCACTGTGGCCTACACTTACCCGCTGCTCCGGCAATAAAGCACTAGGGACCGGCCTCCGCAGTATTGCATTTTAATGCTAGCACCCCACCACAGCACTCAGGGGCTGGGGATAACAGGTATTGCTATGATAGATGCAGATATGTCTCATGTTCTGAACCTCATGAAAACGTCTGAGTTATCTCTGTGTGAATGTAATCCTTGATTCTTCAAGATGCGCAATGAGTCTCCAATGAATTCCTTTGAGGTTATTGGACATTTCTCACTCTTGTCACATTCCCCTACTCATTCCAGAGGGAGGCCCGCACCTGGAGGAGTTACAGCATGTTGGCCGACTCAGGTGGACTCACCGCCAGCTCCTTAACAGGAGGATATCTTCTCTGAAACATCTGATTTGATAATTTATACAACCATATGTCCTACAATCCATGCAAGGAATGTAACACTGACTAGGGATCTTCTGCTTAGCGAGATCCATCAAACATATAACAGTGGCTTTCGATGACCTGGAAAATTGATCCGATGTTGTTTGTGTATGTGATTGCCTGTGCTACCAATCGCGCCTAGAAACACTTGTGTACAGGCGCATTATAAAAGCCATGTCATATCATACCAGACAGGCGGGGTAAGTAGTCTGTTAGTCTTTTCCTAAAAGCATTCTTTACTTAAATGCTGGGCCTACAGGGCAGTGGCATACAACAACTTGAAAGGCAGACTAGAGAATTGAAGTATGAGGGCAGCACACGTGCTGCCGTGCATCCATACGCCTTGCAGTACTCAGAAGAGCAGAATGCTTTCTGCCCTGCACTCAGCCACACCGGAGGAGAGCTCTCCACCGGTTTGCACTAACCGAAAGCCATCAGATTGCATCATGAGTTCTCTTGCATGAACATACAAAGAGCACAGGGTTCATGCCTGCACTGAGCTTTTCAGAAGCTCGTATGGATCAGAGCAAATGGCAAAATCCTGACTTCCTCAACAAGAGAGGCTGTTAGAATAGATGGAGTTTTAAGCAGAGTTCAGAAGGTCATCAGTGACTTCAATTCTTATTGGTTGGGAGCATTAACTGAGAAATGCATTTCTTTACTGTTCACAGAGTTGGGTCCCGGGACCACTAGCAAACTTCAATCTATGGATAGCAATGTTGATGAAGGCAACACGGTGTGGAACTATAATAGGGACATTAAATGCAGAGAGTTGGGAGTGATTAAGAGCACTTTGCACGGGATCAAACAAAGAGATGCTTGGTGGAGCTCAGATTTGCACCGATCGCCGGACACCAGATTCACAAAGGCTACACTGGAGCAAATCCTAAACTGTCTGGAGCATAGCAGAGATGCCCCTGTGTACGCTGTATTGTCAAAGATTTGCTTAAGGGCACCCCCAAACCCCTACAGGGACCTCTAAAGTTGCCCCAGTTGTATGCTTTGTGAATCCGGTAGATGGTGCAAACCTGAGGTGGTCCTGCTTTGCACCAATGCACATCTTTGCAACTCAAGCCATTAAATGCCAGGTGAAGCCACCTGATTGAGGCACAGTTTGATTAGGTGAGCCATAAAAGTGGGCAACCAATTTAAGAGCTTGAAAAGTGCTCCTTTTGAAGTCATGGAAAGAGAACTGAGCAAAAACCAGCAACTAATCTACTTGCATTTTGGATCTGGATACTTAAATGAATTCTGTTTTTGCACAGTACTTTCTAGAAGCACAAAAAAATAAGTAAAATAACTGGGCTCCTGGGCAGCATTTGTCATGTCTTTTTCAGATGTGCACCATGATAGACAGTCGACACGTGTTTCATGTCAGAAAGGGCCTTTCGTCAGGACCGAGTCGTTTAGGGGCTCATATCGGGCACGCTATGAAAGAGCTGCACCCACGGCCGTTCCTGGGGCTTTGCTGCACTCACCTGCAGCGGGGCCCTGCAGAACAGGACTGCACCCCCCCCCTCCCATTGTCCAGCGCTCTATACAGACCCGTCAAATGATGCACAGGGTATCGCATGACACACAGGATCTCCTGTCTGGATTTGCCAGATATTTAAACCACAGTGTCTCTGGGTAAGCGCTTTTCGGGCGGATTTGGACCGTGAGTGGTGTTGACTCCTGTTCTCTTTCTTTGGATGTTCTAGATTTTGGAACCAGTTGCTATGTTACAGGGATTGCGCCCTGGATCCCGTTTGGTCTCTCTACCGTGAACTTTGAGATTTTGGATTGTTTGCTCTGGATTGTCTCTGGATTACTCCATTGGAATCGGTCACCTGGATTTTTGTGTCTACTTGGATCTTTGAGACCCTTCTATCCTTGTCCCTCCTTAGTCTGCATCCTTGTGCTGCCTGGGAATAGGCCCTTGAGCTATATTTTCTTTTTTTGGGAATCCCCCTGCTTGCAGCGTGTCTGCTTCGGGCAGGTTGCCTTTCTTGTTCCCTCCCATTTCCTACGGGCTGCGGTACGCTGGACATTGCAGTAAAGAATTGTTCATACTAGGGAGGGGTCTTGGTAATCCACCATTGACTGTTGTTGCTCTTGCAGCCTCGTAGAGACCCTTGCAGCACTCCTCCTCCCGGTCCCTTTTACTCTATTGCCCGGCTAGTAGAGTGGCTTGAGGCTCTCTGGCTGGTCCATAGGGTAAATGGGCTATCCGTTCACCAGGGCCCTTCATTCGTGTCAGTTGGTTTATCCAGAGAGAGTTTTTTAAAGTGCAGGACGACATCCTGTTGGTAAGTGCTGTCGGGAGCAAGCAAGTGCCTCACAATGCCACTATTGTGGGAGCCAGACGACAGCGCCTAACATTGCGCCTAACATTGCTGGATTGAAAACATTTCTCATACTTGGATAATAGATGTTTGAAAACATTTCAGACAATACAAATTAGCATCAACAATCCTCAAGGACCGCCTTTTTTTTCCGGGCTAATAAGAATAAAAGCCGAGTGACGATACAAAATCCTATACGCTTTTTCAAACGATGTGTTGTCCCTTCTCTACCAGTATTTCTTCCAACTCTATCATGTCTGCATGTGTTACAATTGCAGGATGATCCTATGATAGATCTTTAATAAACATTTCAGGAAAATGTTCATCACACATTAAAGAGCTTGCCAGTTAGTGTATTCCCAAGGTTCGCGAGCATAGAGGTCAGCAACAGCCTCTAGCTCTGTAAGCCTCCATTGGGACACTAAGGCTGTGACCTCCAACCCAACGAGAGAAGCAAAGTATCCCTCCAGTAACCCGCTTTAATATGGTGGCCCTTTTCCCCACCTGGGCCATCAAGTACTCAAAAGTCTAATCCACAAGTCGTCGAACATTCGGACTTGCCCCTGTGCAACTTCTCTAAGAGCAGTCTTGCTACTTTTGTTTTCCGCCCCATTAATAGTAAGGTGCTTTTGATGTCGCCACTCTTTAAAGCCTTGGGGAAGGTGCTCCAGTTCATTCTCTGTTTGAGAAAGAATTTCTGCATTGTCTGCAAAAATCAGAATCAGGAATGGCTAGCTACCCCTCTTTGGGCAGTCTCATTCCCCAACAATGAAGCCAGCTGGCCACATCATTGATAAAAAGATTAAATAAAGCAGGCACAAGGCAGCAACCTTGCCTCAGAACTCGATCAATTACAAAGCCTTCTGAGTGCAAGACTTCAGGGCTCAGACGGATCCTGCCTCTTGAGCCCTGGGGAAAGTCCCTGATTAAGTCAATGAGCACCTTCCCCAGACCTTCTAACCTCAGGATCTCCCCACAGTGAAGTTCTGCCTACTAGATAGAAGTCTGCCTTAAAGGCATGGTCTAGTAAAAAATGTTATTGTCCCTACGGGTCGGCCATGTTTTTTTAAGCGTAAGTGGCTCGATTTTAGAAAACTTTCCTATGGACCTTACCCGAGTTTTCATCCGTTAAACGCATGCGAAAACAAGTACCAGGGAGCCGCCATTTTCTGATAATCCTATCTTTTCCCCCATCGCCCTGGCTGACCTGCTTTTGCGGCACTAAATCAATTCCCCCGCCCCTGAGCCTGTCATCAGCAGACTCGTACTGCCCATTTCCCAACGCCAAAGCACGTCTCGTGTCAACATCCGCTGCACTTCAGCTAATGACGTGTCGCCATGGAAATGGTAGGACGCCTCTTTTCTCAATAAGTATAAACAGACCGTTTCACAACACACAGCAGCAGATTTTCGATTCCATTCCTCTCTGTGTGTTACTTTGAGTATTCTGTGACTCGTTTCAGTGCTCTGGTCAGCTACCTTCGCCGCTTGAGGCCCGTGTGAACAGATACCAGTACCACCGCTATAAATTATTTTAGTTTGTTTAACACACAATGGCTACAATAATGCCCTACATGTACGAGCCCGAGTATACCGAGGAGGAACTACTGGAAAGGGAAGCACGCGAAAACGATGGGGATTCGAACGGCAGTTGGCAGGACGAATCAACAGATGAAGAGCCTGGGCCTAGTCGAATGGACGGCGTCTCAACCTGGTGCACATGCAATCGGTGCAAGCTAATGCCAACTGAGGACGAGAACTGCTGCTGCCGAGAAAACTCGGGATGCCTGGCCTACATTTCGGAAGGCGAGCCACGACCGCAATGCATCACCGAGCTGCCAGACTTCAGGGCAGCCTGCCTCACACGGGCCGTGTTGAGAATAATGATGGTGCTTATGCACGAACTTCGCGCAACTGTTCGTCCTCGTAATCCGAGTAACGAGTAAGTATACTCTGCTTGTCATGCTACTCCTATTTCATGTTCTTCTACTATCTCCAAAATTACATCTACATATCATTGTAACGCATGTAAGTCGTTCAATAGTGTGCATTGTCTAGATAGCATTTGTCGGTGCAGAATGCCATTAGTTACAAGAATTGTCATTGACAACAAACGTTTATTAAACTTATCTTGGTCATTTAAAAACAGTTTGTTTCATTCCTTTTCACAGGTGGTACAGGCTGGTGGCCTATCGTACCTTTACATGGTGGATCCACGGGAGGCTTGGACACCGCGTTCGAAGAGTGATACCCGCCTGTGCCGTTCGTGCCATTAGAGAAACGTTCCCGAGTGACAGCGGTCAGTACAGGGGATTTTCTCTCGCTGTGCTGCAACCTGACCTGTATAACCTTTAAAGTCTTGTATTTTTGTGTCATGAAAATAAGATACAAAATAAAACACCACATATATTTTAACAACGGTTGTTTCGATTTTTTAAATGAATCAAGTGTGTCTCCATTCAAGGATGACGTCAGACATCTGTGCTCCGAATGGGTGAAGGTCTGGTCGCTGTGAAGCAGGGTGGTCACTATCCATCTAAGCTAACATAACATATTCTCGATAATGCATGCACTAAATAACACTTGTTCAAAGTCTTTCAGTGGGTTATGTCTCTATACAAGTCACACATATGTCTATACTAACAATTACCATTGGATTATACAGGCCTTGGGTCTTGACCACTATAATACACCGGTTGAAGTGTGGGTCTGTGCTCACAAGAATCTCCGGTATGTGGCATTTGTTATTGATAAGCAACAATATACTATCATTGATATAAAGGCGATATACTGTATATTGATATAAAGACGGTTCGCGCCGGTGGATGCGCGCTGGCATGGGGGGCTGTCAGGGGCGCGAAAGGCCAAGGTGCCAAACTACATGTACACTTCAAAAGGTGTCCCACGCCAAGGGGCCATCGGTCACATGGCCTCCTCAGACCCCGTGTCTCCAGCCAGGCCTCCCCTTGTAGCAGGCCGCCCCCCTTAGACCACGACATACATACGTCATTCATTCACAAACACACCCCTGTTTCTAATACTTTATAAACCACTTGATATGTCTCATGAGAACATCTTTGTGCTTTGCAAGTCAACTCCTGAACGTGTCACCTGGCAAGCACTGAGATCTACGCTAATCTGCTCGTCGTCGTGCTATCCGTGAACTTCTGTGACCGCTTAGAGCAAACCCATAAGTGTGCTACCTGTGGCCACCCACCTATTCTCCTGTAACATACTGCTCTGCTTGCTGAATCCAACTGTTTGTTGGTCAAGGTAAGGCCATGTATCCTAGTCATATTTCGCAGATTTTTAAATTTCTATCTATTTGCGAGTTGAGTACACAATAGTGCTAGGTTCATTGGTCTCATTGCTATTGACTTGAGTTTCCATTGCTATGCTATAAATAGATCTATTTATTTTCATCTGTGTCTATTGTCATCGAATTGCATCCTTCGGGGGTCCAGTCTATAATGTAAGCATGTTTCCTTCTCGTGCAAGACAGAACATCCAAGGGATGAGTCACACGTTCAGTTTTTAGTCACATCATTTATACATTTCTGCAACTTATGCAAATACTAAGCCGCACATAATGAACTGGTATAGTTCCTGCGACCAAAACAAACCTTGCATTGATCATTGTATGATTCATTTACTTTTGTATCAAATCTTTATTCTTGAAGATTGTATAATAATGTCGATATTTACTTTTCAGATTTATCAACAATGCCTGCCTGTTCGATTAGCGGTTGCCCTTCGAAGACCCATGCTAAATCTGAAGGCACTACAATGCATGTACTCCCGAAAACTGTTGATCGAACAAGAGAATGGGTCAGACATTGCGGATATCCACTGGATGAGCTGGAAAGTAGAGTCCAACAAGTCTTACAGGACAAGAGGGGTGATCGATACCGCATCTGCAGCCGGCACCTTTCCTTGGACATGTACACAACATCTTGGGTAACAAAGAAGAATAAACGGCGAACGACACGGAAATTGCTCGAAAACGCTATTCCCACTCTATTCGTCCACATTCCGCCACCGGTGAGTCAAGTGTCCGGATTTAGCTTTAGGCCTTGCGGTAGTGTGTAGGTATCCGAACTGATTAATTGATATTGTAGGTGTTCTATCCCTTGTAATAATTTCGATATTGATATGAGTGTATAGTTTTTTGAATAATGACATTTACCAATATATTCTTTTTTGATTTCATAACCCACAAACGCAATATATATATATGGGAACAGGGAACTGTGCTGTATTGAGCATTTTACAAGTATTCTGTCGCCTTACATGGCTATTTTTAATATTGGCATTTCATTATCAATCATTAATTTACCTTTACAACTTCTTGACTATCCCTTGAATCTGAAGCAAGAACATTCTACATCCTTGACGTGGTCGCAGTTATCAACCACTTCTAGCGCGAATCAGGTAATCTTACTAGGCTAATCCGCTACAGACTTGTTTTATGCATGTCAAGTAATATTTTTATTTTATCGTGTAATCATTTTACCGAATGTTTGGTTAGTGCTTTCCAATTGATATACACCTTAGTTATCGTCCACTGGTGTTTGTTTTCAGTTATAATTAGTGTTATCCATACTAATGCAAGTACTGTCTTTCAGGGAGATGCTGAAGTGTCCGCCACATCTACAACATTTCTAGATGTTCTTCAACAGCAGGAGGTATGGATACTGACAGCTCCATCGAGCGTCATCATCAGAGCTGGAATTCTTGTCGTTTGATTATTCTACACAATGTTTCATTCGTGGTTAGCCGTTGATATGTACCTGTGCTGTCGACCCCAGGTGTGTGTTATGTTTTCACTATTGTAATCCTCACTAATGCAAGTACTATGTTTCAGGCAGTTGATGGAGCGTCAACCCCTGCACTTGATGCAGAGCCTGACATTCAAGTAAATCCAGGGGAAGTGGAAGCGGGACCATGCGTATACGAATCGGCGCAACAGCTTTCGGAAGTGCACACCACATATACAACATCCATAGATATTCTTCAGCAGCACGAGGTATGTATAATGACAGCTCCATCATGCGTGATCATATAACGTGATTCCATTTGCTATACTTTCTTCCCTATTAACGCAAGTGCTGTGTTTCAGGGAGACGACGAAGCTTCCACTACAATCACAACATCCAATTTAGATGATGCAGATGTAAATAAATCGGAGAA
The DNA here is from genome assembly GCF_040938575.1 of Ambystoma mexicanum. NCBI lineage: Eukaryota > Metazoa > Chordata > Amphibia > Caudata > Ambystomatidae > Ambystoma > Ambystoma mexicanum. Next base: position 25,012,192 of record NC_090936.1, read on the forward strand.
ATAAGTCGATGAAATGTGATCATATTTAGATTTTCCTTGATTCTTTTGGACAATGCATCATTTGCGTTTATCTCTTTATATGTACCTGTGCGTTTGACCCCAAGTGTGTGTTATGTTTCCAATATTGAAAACCATACTAATCCAAGTACTGTGTTTCAGGGAGACGACGGAGCTTCCACCACAATCACAACATCTCATTTAGATGATGCAGATGTAAAGGAATCGTTGAAATAAGTCGATGAAATGTGATCATATTTGGATTTTCCTCGATTCTTTTGGACAATGCATCATTTGTGGTTATCTCTTTATATGTACCTGTGCCGTCGACCCCAAGTGTGTGTTGTGTTTCCAATATTGAAAAGCATACTAATGCAAGTACTGTGTTTCAGGGAGATGCAGAGGCCTCCTCTCCAATACAACCATTCATGGCAGTCCATGCAGAGCCAGAGGTATGGATACTGACAGTTCCATCGAAATAGATCATCACTGGTCGAATACTTGTCGATTGATTGTTGCACACCATGTTTAAATCGTGTTTGGCTATTGAGATGTACCTGTGTGTTCGTCCTCACGTGTGTTTTATGCTAACAATATTTTGATACATAGTAATGAAAGTACTATGTTTCAGGGAGACGATGGAGCCTCATTCCGTGCTGTCTATGCGGATACAGAAAATATAGTCGTTGCAGCGCAAGAGGAAGGGAGGACATGCGGAAACGAATCGGAGCTACAGCGTGCAGATGTTGAAGGTGGAGTCAAAAAAGTTGCAAAGAAAAAAAAACAAAAAAAGGTTAGTTACAAACAGTTCATAACTTTAAAAAAATGTTTGTGCTGGGGACTATTTTATGTTTTTTTCCAGTCAATTCTACTACACTCAATCTTGTGTTTAAACTGAACATCCCTTTTCCAATCTCTCCTCCAGTTACCCGTGGGTGTCAGAACTATACACACACAGACAGTGAAGCGAATGAGAGATGTGGCTTGCCAGACCGTGTACACTATGGAGGAACTATTAATTGAGGCGAGGCGTGTTCAGGCTCGAGATGCTCATGTCCAATGGCCAGAACATGAATTAACTGTGTTTGGAGACTACAGCAAAGTTGCATTGGACCATAGCTACAGTGCGACCGCAACACCACAAGAAGATGTTATTGAATGTATTGAAGATAGCTCTGAAGTAGTTGCAGATCAATTTACACAATCTACATCCGCCAAAAATTTGCCACCAAAAAACCTGTCGACATTGTTGTGTTCTCCCATCAATGTTGAAGTAATAGATGTCGAAATGACAGAGAATGAACCAGCCGCAGCATCCATAGACGCATCAGAACTTGATATCAGCGATATTACTTTCCAATGTGTTGAAATCTCCACAACGTCACAGGCCGAAACAACGTTGACGCAGGATGACAGTCTAATGAAAGAGAGCAAATACATTGTATTCGACAGTTGTTTGATGGGAATTATAAGTATGCTGAAATGTGTGCATTCCATTAGAGGGAAAGTATGTGGGAAGCCATTGATTAATGTGACTCGTCAAATAAAAGGCAGTAACGTCAAAATCAATGCCGCCTGTAGTTTAAATCATAGGTTCTCATGGTCTGCACAACTGATGCTGGGGAAACTGCCAGCAGGCAATCTACTGTGTGCAGCTGCATAACTTTTTAGTGGCTCCAGTTTTAGAAAGTTAGAGGCTTTCTTTCATTTTGTGGGATTCCATTTCATTTCTAAAGCGCTGTACTACATATACCAACGTGATTATCTGTTTCCGGCCATTAGTGATGCTTGGAAAATTGAACAATTGTCTCTAGCAAGTACATTCGAAGGCAAACGATTCAGGCTAGCCGGCGATGGACAGTGCGACAGCCCTGGATTTTCTGCCAAGTACTGCACCTACCACTTTCAGGACATGGATAGTAAGAAAATTGTGAGTTCGGTGGTCGTGCAGGTAACACAATGTACATCGTCAGTGGCCATGGAGAAACTAGGATTTATAAAATCAGTGGAATATCTACAATCAAGGGGAATGCACATCGACCTCATAGCCACGGATAGACACGTTTCAATTGCCAAGACAATGAGAGAGCAGTTCCCACATATTAAACATCAATTTGACGTATGGCATCTTGCTAAATCAATCAATAAGAAAATCTCGGCTGCAGGGAAAAAAAAAGGTTTTGAAAGTATTTTGCAGTGGTCACATTCTATCACCAACCATCTTTGGTGGAGCTCAAAAACTTGTGAGGGGTCAGTGGAAATACTACTTGAAAAATGGCAGTCACTGATGCACCACTGTACCAACGTTCACCGCTGGACAGCAAATGAACATTTCCACCAATGTGAACATGGCCCTTTGTCCCCAGAGGAGGCACGGAAGAAGAAGTGGTTGATTCCATCTTCACCGACACAGAAAGCCATTGAGAAGATTGTTTTCGACAAAACTCTATCAAGAGATTTGAGAGGACTGACAGAATTCTGTCACACAGGAGATTTGGAGGTGTTCCACAATATGTGCCTAAAGTACAGGCCAAAGCGCTTGCATTTTAGCTTTCGGGGCATGAAACATCGCACTCTACTAGCGGTCTTGGCCCATAACAGCAATGTCGGACGTGAACAATCTAGGACTAGGGGTAAAGTAAGGATGCCTCGCTACACTAAGGTGTTTTCAAAAAAAGTAAGCAATGGGTGATCAAACCAGTCTATGATGAAATGCAGTTCGACTTTGTGAAAGGCCTTATTGTTGCTGTGTTAGAGAAGCACAGATATGGAATTTTGGACGTTTCTGTGCAGAGCAGTGATCCATTGCCACCAAACATTGCGACTGTGCCATGTCCACCAGAAGCACAGCTGGTTGTGAAGTACAAATCCCGGTTTAAATAATTGCAATACGATTGTCTTTTTGTAAATAAATGTTATTGTACAGTGTACCTGTAAACCTAACCCCTACCTTCACCATCATGGGTGGCGAACAAGCTGGGTGTCATCTTTGAATTCTCTCTATTCACCTCACATATGTGTATGTATATATTTTTCTCATGTCTCATCTCATGTAAAAGTAAATGCTGCGCACTGTTAATGGAGGGGAGGCTTGCGTATTGCAAATAATAAAACAAACAAACAAACAATAAATCTCACTTTTAACTCAACTCCTGTGGTACTTTATACTTTCCCTGACCTTCCGCCAAAAATTAAATGTCTCAATTTGGGCTGCAAAGCTCGCAGACAACGGGGACAAAATTGGGGCACTTAGAACGCGCCAGCCAAGTGGGCCGTGCATTTGGGAGACAAGCCAGTTCGCATTTGCACATTGAGGCGCACTACATAGACGGATTCTAAACTTCAAGTTCTCACAGATGCCTATACTATGTGATGTTGCAAATAAAGAATGCGAAGGACAGCGCCCAGATGAGGCCCACAAGTCGCACTGGAAGTATAAGGGTCTATTGTTTTTTGACCTTGAGACAGGGACCATGCCGAAAGAACTACATTTGAAGGGAGTGCGCAATAACGTAAGAGACGATAAGGCAGAAAATTCAGAAACTAGACCAAGTTTCATTTTAGTTCAGTATACGAAAAATCGTTGTCAAGAGCACGGTCCGTTTTACAGACTGCATTACGAAGAGACACAATGGAAATTTCAAATATAATGTAAGTAAATCTTTACACGCTTTTATACCGGAATGAAGATTTAATGAATGGATGCATGAATAAATGAATGAATGAAGAGCTAGGAAAAGCAAGTAAAACGTGTTCCTAGTGGGCACATGGGCATGCAGGTCCACTGGTCTCACCGATCTCGGTCCTTGGCCCAGCCACTTTTCCCTGCACTGCCTACCTGCACTACGGGACTCTCTCTGTATCCTTCAGCCCCTTCTCCCGGCATTTACCTTGCACTTGCCACCAGCTGGCCCTATTATTTAATTTGTATTCAACTAACCATGTACAGCCCTTCCCCATGCGCGATCAGAAAGACACCTGGCCTAGTAGGATCGTTGTCTGTCTGCCCTTGTTCCCTACCTGCCTCGTCACGCCTAGAAACACTTGAGTATAGGGGCGTTACAAATGCCATATCATATATCATATCATTCCTCACGCATGTAGACTAACTGTCGTTTATCATTGTGTGTTGGCCTCGATTTATCTTGTTACTTTTCGCATTGATTTTAGAGACGAACATACTCCATTGAACTATCCTTGCAAGCAAATAGTTTCTGATCGGCCGTAATAAATAAAATGAGTAATATTAATGAAGTTCGGCTAGCAAGACTAATTATCATTTTTTTGTTTTCATAACAGGTATTTGATACCATTCTGCCACTGCCATCTGTTTGAGACACCGGCGGATGGATTCTTCAGCAGACACCTGCAGCTTCGTGTCAACAACTGGAGCACGATCACCATATTATGGGACGATCGCCAAGGGCCCACATGCCCTTACGCTGTACTAGTGGCTAGAAGCAACATATCAACCTTTACGCTGGACTAGTGCCTAGTTGATGGAACAGCCTTGCGGTTCACTGTGCTTCCAAAGTGATTCTTTTTACGAAAATGAACACCCTGTGTACCATAAAGGAACAGCGCGTGACTCAAGATGAAACGGAACAGTTATTGCGGATACAGATAAAAGAAAATAAATGGCTTTCGGAGTTCATATGGCAATTGCTGAATATTCTCTAAACATTTAATGTCAAATAAATGTACTTTACCAAATGTACCGTGTTGCTGTTTCATTTTAAAGTACAGTTTCATATTCCGAATTGTGGTGCGCTGTGTTGTGAGTTGATCTGTGTTGGTTTCCGGGTCCTGTGTGGAGTCGCGCAGAAGACGACTGGGCGCGTTTGCCTACGCAGCACAGTAACGTCACAGAGAGAGGCGGGGAATATGAATGTTTTGATAATGTCAGGCTCAGGGGCGGGGGAATTTATTTAGTGCCGCAAAAGCAGGTCAGCCAGGGCGATGGGGGAAGAGATAGGATTATCAGAAAATGGCGGCTCCGTGGTGCTTGTTTTCGCATGCGTTTAATGGACGAAAACTCGGGTAAGGTCCATAGGAAAGTTTTCTAAAATCGAGCCACTTAGGCTTAAAAAAACATGGCCGAACCGTAGGGACAATAACATTTTTTACTAGACCATGCCTTTAAGGTTTACAACCCCCATTAATAAGGAACGCTTTGAAGGATTACATATTTCATGGTTTTAAGCATTAGGCGGAAACCCTTTTCAATTGTGTCAGCCCCCTGGCAGAATCCCTAAACAGGGGTCAGAATTTTACAATTAGTCTTGCTGTCCTAGCAAGGTCTTCTTTGAAGAAGATCTTTTTCCCAATGCAACCAGGAGAAACATAGACCTGCAGTTCACTCACTCACCCCTGTCCCCTTTTTTTTAAAGGTCTGAAGTAATTCTAAGAGACTCCAGGAATGGAGAATTGCTCCGTTTTGTAACATTCAAATAAACTATAATCATAAAATAAAAACCCAAACAGCTCAACTGGATTTTGTATAGGTTCCACGGAACTCCATTTGTGCCAGTGGGCCATCCCCTACACCTGGGATGGGAAAGCCTCATTACCCTCGTCTAAAGAGAAGAGCGGGACTTGAAAATGTGAGACTTCTGTGATGACTCCAGCGAATTTATCCCTTTTCCAAAAGTGGAAGGCATCCCCATTGGGAGTGGGGAGGTGTGCTCACAAAGCCTAACACTCCCTTTCGAACAAGCAGGATTCCACTGGGGGGTAAGGGGGACTCCCCCCTGGTGGACTAGGAATCCCCAGAAAGAGATTGTGTTTGTCCTTCCTCATCTGAAAAGTCCCATGCGTTTGTTGCCTATACGGGGATTGACACGTATAATTCTAATTCTAACCCTTTAGAAATGGTGGGTGTGGTTTCTGACCCTCGTATGATTTGCCTTCACGAGAAATGCAATGGATCAACCAATCTCAATTCAGCTTGGGAAGTTAAGACGCCAGAGGAGCAACACCAGAGGGGAAGAAAGAGGACATCCCACAGAGCAAGTCTCAAAAGAAGACCTCCTGCTGGAGGGCGGAGACACGCGAGAGCTTGATGCAGTCAGCGTCTGTTTCAGAGGAACCAAGGAGTCTGCAGAACGCGGCTCACACAAAACCAGTCTGGAGTCATTCACATTTGACCGAGCCACCAGGCGCACCGCAGTTCACAGCACTGATAAACTGATGAGCCAAAGGCCGACGAGGAGGCCGAAGCAACTAACTGATGTGGGGCATGCTGGAAAAAGCTGAACCATGGTTCGGTGGTCACAGAAGAGACTGCCTTCCCTGGCGAAAGCTACCATGACACAGAAGGTAGGTGGTTGTTCCTGCAATGAGGGGTAAGAGAGGCCACAAATACCCCAATGCGGGTCAGGAACCAAGAGACCTTGGCAGGGAGAAAGCAACAGAGCCCCAAGAAGAGGTAACAGATTTTATACCACAGAGTAGGGTGAGGAACCAAAAAACCCTTGGCAGGGCAAATGCCAGAAAACCCCAAGAAGGTGTTAGAGATACAAATCCCCATGGCAGGAAGAGAAGCTGGAAGACCCTTGGCAGGTAGAAAGACAAATGACCCCAAGCAGTGGTAAGAGACTGAATACCCCATGGTGAGGTGAAAAAACAGAAGAACCTTGGCAGGGTGAACGCCAAAACACCCCAAGAAGGGGTTAAAAAAGTGCAATGAGAAGGTGGCACGAGAGACAGACAACACCTAGGTCGACAGAAACCCATCATACTTCAGAGTGTAGAAATGTGCATTTAATTAGCAAAGTTAAAGACTGTTTACAAGGAAAAGGGAAAGACTTAATGGCATTGGTATTGAAGCGCTAAACTGTTGTGCCAGGCACAAGGCCTGGACGCTATCTGGGTCTCATTTGGGTGAGGATCAGAAGTCAACCATCACTTTGACTACTAAGGAAGAAATCCGTTAGAGACTTGGTCTGGCCAACTTTTTGTAGTCCGTCTTAGTGGTAGGGGCCAGTACTTAGGATAAATTGGGCATTCGTGACAGAGGACTGTATTAGGTTTGTAAGACTTCCTGGCGAGCACCGGTTATTCATCTTTCTTTTTTGATAGGGCTGAGATACACTTTAGGGTTAGAATAAGCCTTCTTAAGTTGAGTTCTTTTGTCCGCCTCCTAAATCCGGCTTACCACAATCCCTGCAATTACCATTCCTGTGTTTAGTTGCCTGGGTCATCCCTCTTCTGTGCTGCCACAGAGATTAAGAAAATGCTTCCTCCAGAGGTGCTGCCCCCAAGCTGCCACGTATTGGCATTTTATGCCCAGGTATGCTTACTACTCACCCCAATGGATATATTTTAGCATCATCTGCTCAAACGGTCACACAATGTGCCAGCTAAATGACCATCTATTTCCATAATGTCTCAGGTATTACCATGATCTGTTCCTTTATTCCCAGGAGCAGCCAAGTTTTGATGGCATATTTCCCAGGTCGAATACCCTTTGCCAACTATCACACATGGGGGTCTTGGATGTCTCATCAATCCCTTTCACTCGAATTCCTTCTTGTTCTCTTCTTGTCTTATTCTAGTTAGGATTATCCTTTTCCTTTCACTAGGCAAGTTTATTCCTTTCTCTTCATTCAAATTTCAGATTTTCCCTTTACTCAATGTCCACTCTTTATCTCGACTGAGACAAGTGTGACTGTTCCAGTAATGATTCTGACTTCATTTAGCCTTGACCATTTATCTCAACTGGGAAGAGTATGAGCATTCCAGTACTGATTCTCACTCTCCTCATATACTTTTGATACTTTGTCTCGACTGATACAAGTAGGAGCATTCCAGTAATGATTCCCACTCTCCTCAGGTACTCTTGAAATTATATTGCGACGAGTATGAGCATTCCAGAATTATCCTTGGTGCCCCTCCCAGGACTCCCGCTCTCCCTGTTAACTGGATTGTTCAGGGATAACTTCACTGGGATCCTCTTCTTCGCTTGTCTGGTTGGCTTCTCGTTTCGGCCTTCTTTCTTCATTCGGTTTGCTCTGCGATACCTTACTGAAAGAGGTATGAGCGTTGTTCATGGACTTTCAGGTCCACCACGACTTGCTTGTGGTCACGCCATCACTAATTTCTTGGTCAGGCTCAGAATGCCTTTCATCCACCTTGTTCTCTCGCGTCTCCTCTTTTTTGATGCCACGCATCAGAAGCTGCACCTCAGACTTCTCTCTCTCATCAGACACCACACATCCAAGTTTCCTTCAGTATTTATTTATTATAGCGTGCAACCAGCCCAAGGGCATTGAGCTGCTCAGCAAATTCAAATATCTCTCTCTCTCTCTCTCTCTCTCTCTCTCTCTCTCTGTCTCTCTGACACAGTCCTTTTTCTTTGATTCAATCTGTATTCTTCCAGGGGTTTTCTTCGTCTCAGTACCATGTAAGTGTTCCTTCATTATGTGATGAATTGTGGGATTCAGTCAACTCTCCCAAGAGGGATGCTTTCCTTAGGAGGTTAGGGAGAAAAAACCTGCTATGCAATACCATCACTAGGGGTAGAATTAAGCAGGACCTCACAGAGAGAGGCTCCCCCCTTGGGGACCAGAACTCCCATTCAGTCCAGCAGCTCCCTGAGTACTCACTCACGGACCAACAGTAACATCAGGCTTCTGAAGGGCCAAGAAGATCAAACCGCTGTTTGTTATCGTGTCTTAATGCCCCTCAGTAAGCCTGAAGAAATAGCTGGTAACCATACTGTGAAGAAGAAGAGTGAAGGAGTGATACCGATCACTCATCTGTCTAGGATTGACAATACTGTGAGGGAGAAGAATATACAAGTGATAGGGAGCACTCAACAGAAAGGAAAAAAGGACTATAACCCTCCGCTGGGGAGGGCCCAGCAAAGTGTTATAAAAAAGAGAAGAAGGGACATTGGGCAGAGAGAGAAGACCCGGATATTCAAGCCAATGTTGTGGTGAGACTTGAGTGAAACTGGGAAGTCATGCAGGCCGGGGAGGCAACCAGCTGGCGTGCGAGGGAAGCACCAAGAGAGCAGGCAAAGCAGGAGAGACCAGAAAGAGATAAATCCTTAGGAGCAAAGCAGTTGTGAGTGGTGGTGTGACCCTGGACGGGTGGACTGTGCAGTCTAGCAACTGTGCTGAGGCCTCTGCGACTTTGGCACCATTGAGTAGCTGCCTAGGAACCAGAAGAGTCAGAGAGTATGCAGAAGCCATCCTGACAAGAGGAATAAGATTTTCTGTCCTGCAAACAGACCCTGTGATGCCAAGCCCCAGAAGAAATGTTAACAAGGACAGTGGGAGACCCGGGAGGTATTACAACGATAACAAGTGTCAGAATCCTACTTGTCACAGTGAATGTAAAGAGTTAAAGTGAAGAGAAACATATTACTTATCCAATAATACTCTTCCCAGTAATATTGAAGTAAGAACGTTAAGTGAAGAACGTCACTGGCAGAATCATACTCGTCTCAGTAATCTTGATGTGAGAACACTAAATAAGGAACATCACTGGTTCAATCACACTTGTCCAAGTGATCCAGAGAAGTGGAAACCCATTGTGAATGATCACTGGTCCGAGTATAGTCCTCTCAGTAATGCTAAAGAAGAAGAAGAATCACCACTGGCATAATCATACTCGTCCCAGTGATCCAGAGAAGTGGAAACCCATTGTGAATTATCACTGGTCCGAGTATAGTCCTCCCAGTAATGCTAAAGAAGAAGAAGAATCACCACTGGCATAATCATACTCGTCCCAGTGATCCAGAGAAGTGGAAACCCATTGTGAATTATCACTGGTCCGAGTATACTCCTCCCAGTAATGCTAAAGAAGAAGAAGAATCACCACTGGCATAATCATACTCGTCCCAGTGATCCAGAGAAGTGGAAACCCATTGTGAATTATCACTGGTCCGAGTATAGTCCTCCCAGTAATGCTAAAGAAGAAGAAGAATCACCACTGGCTTAATCATACTCGTCCCAGTGACAGTGGAGAGTATAAACCTAGTGATAATCTTTGTTGGAAGAAACATTTATATTTTGATACCAAGAGGAAGCGTCAAGAAACTCAGAGGTTTATCAAGAGTTTTGTTGACTTGACCATCCAGGAGTGAGCCGTTGACTGGTTCAGCTAGGAGAGAAACTGCACAGTAAACCAGGAAAGCGTAAAGAGTACCCTACGCAAAGAGGGGCACGAAAAGCCATTCAGGATGGAAAAGCCAAGGGTTAAGGAGAAGTGGAAAAGTTTGGAAAACCCAATTTCAGAACTTTTTGAACTGATTAAAGTAGTGTTACAGAACTACTTAAAGATTGACTATTAAAGTGACTTTTGCTGAGAAGCAAAGTCACGAGAAGGGAGTCATTCTCCAGTACCTTCGTCCTTATTGAATAGTGGTAGGGACAGAGCAGAATAGAGTTGGAAACAGGACAGTCATTATTTTAGAGACTCACCGACAACTGGTGAGCACCTGAGTTAGTTTTGGCTAGGTAGGGAAAACACATAGATCAGGGATAGAAAGGAGTTACTTTATTTTCCCTTTTAAGTTAAATAAAATCAGTAACATGGTTGAACCCCGCCTCTGTCCTCCTTCTGACCAGACACAATAGGTACAATCAGAGTGTTTGGTTGACAATAACAGATTCTAGTTTGTTCTTCATATCGTCTTTCACTAGATGTTTTTGAAGATGGGTTAGCGGTTATGTCATTTAGGAAGTTCCTCATAAGAACGTGAGTCCTTGTCTTCAGAGTGGGAGTCTCTCCCAGTGAGGTCCCTCTTACCGCTACCTCCTAGGGAATGTATCCCGTAACGGGCTCACCTCCATTGCCTCATGTGGAGAAGTGACTGAATCTTGTGACTTGTCACACCATCTGCTCCTTTTATGCGCCAGGCATCGCCATCATACTGCTACTTAGTAACACGCTGGGCCAGCACATGCCATTGAGTAGCCGTGCACTGGTGTTCCGCCACTCCAGCAGCTCTGTGCATGAAATCTGCATGCAACTCCTCCATTTCATGCAGGTGCAGATGCTGGAATCCTTAGGTATTACCCATGCAAAACCAGCCAGAATCCTAAGGGATAGACGTAAGCGCCGTTCACCATGCGCGAACATGGCAGGTGGCACTTACATTTGTTTTGGTGAATGGAAAAAAAACAGCACGGAACCCGAGATATCCTGGCACCCATTTGTAAAAACGATCCAAACAGTACGAAGCCCCCCCCCCACCCACTCGGGGGCATGTGTGTGCAGAAGCAGACCTCACTGCGCCATTTAGGATTTATTTCAAACAACACTCTAGAACATCAGAGCATTTTAACAAAAATACACCACTAATTTGGAATTGTGTACAAACATTGGAATTCTTTTTTTTTTTTTAAATCCCTTAATACATTTATCTTTTTTTATTTGAAAAGGGTTTGATTTTTTTTTTCTCTTTGCTAGATATGAATAAAATGTATTATAAATCTCAAGAACGCACAACGACGAAGCAATCACTGTAGAGGTTGTGGTTCTAGGGTAAAGTATGAAGTATGTGATTTCTATGACTAGCGAGGGGATTTAAAAAAATGTATGTATATTTTCTTCCGACCGCGGATCGTCTCTGGGATTCTCAATCCACGGCTGTTGAACCACCATCAAAACGTGGACTATGCCTGTGGCATGATTCCCTGTTGCCCCCGAATCCTTCGGGGGAAAACAAAAGAGGTGATGGCTGTAAGGATTGGAATTAATCTTAACCTCTGGCATCGCTGTGGGCAACCCTCCAAACCACCGTTCTTCAGCCTGCGAAGCCATGACAGAAAGCGGAAAGACCATATGCAGAAGCGGCTTGCTCCTTCTGCTATGTATTTGTTGGCTTGAAATTGCAAAGGCACTTTGCAATCTGGTGCACTCGCTGTGGAGTGAAAGCCAATGAGAAGCCTCACGCCGGGATGTGCTGTCCCAGATAAGTACTTATTTTGTTATCAAGCGAGAGTTCAATTGGTTTGCACTTAAGCCTTTGCAGGCCCTGTTGAGCGGAGCACAATGGCTCCAGCACTGCGCCGGTCAGAATGGAGACCGCCGTCTCATGCTTAAACAGGTTGCCATGTAAGCGATAGCAAGTGCAGGCCATCTTGGAGCTTGTGTTAGCTCTCTACCTGTAAAAAGCCTTTGATTCAGCGGGTCGTCAAACGCGTTGCATTCATCGACTGTGCGGAAACTGAGGGCTGACAATCAGCCGCAAACTTAGGTTATCATAGATTTAGCAGACACAGAGCAACCGTCATGGTGGAAAGCGAAAAAGGACACCTCAATAAGCGGTCTTTCAAGCAGTCTCTTGCCGCCATTTTGATTCTATTGCGTAGCGTAGAGAGCGGCCGGAGGAAACACTATTAACAATTGTCAAGCTCATTTTTCCAAAGTCGTCTCATCACTAAGCAGCTTATTTACATAAAAGACAACTGCAAACAGTTTCATTGTCCCCAGCGCTTCACATTATGAGTCTTAAATCGCACAGCCAAATGCAATCTTACAAACTGTCTACAGGAACAAAAATCCACAGGCATTGAGTTCTGCATTCAATATTAAAAACTGTCATGCCGTATGCACTTCTGTTTTTATATGGCACGAAATGCCATACTGGTTTACAGTTAGGATTCAGTCCTTGCTGCACCTGTAATGCCGGGGACTCGTGCGTGTGTGCCAGGCGCACTTTTAAAGTGCACGATAAAGTGCGCTTGTCCTGTGAAATCCACAGAATCGTTTGACAGGTCCAGCGGTCACCAACCAACCGCCATACAATACATCTGGCACCGCAGACACACAAGTCTCCTGTCTAGACACAAATGCATGTACGCCCTCCACACAGAGCACCTAGAAACAGACCCCCAGTCTGCACGCATGCAGGCAACCCCAAAGCTACCTTGCATGTTCCCTCTTCATCACAGCAAACAAACCCACCCTCCTCTCTTTCAGATCCGCCCCTGGCAGCCATGCAAATAGCATCCCAGAATTGTACTAACTTTGTGTGTGGAAGGGGGATGGGGGCGACTGGGGGGGAGAGATATTCACACGATTGATATTTTTTCGATGAAAAAGAATTAGTTCAAATATCCCTCGATGGAAAAAGTTCCGATGCAAAGACAGCATACCAACAGCTGCAGGACAAGTTGTCAAACCAGATCATTTCAGATTATAAGAGTAAAAATTCCAATAGCAAATGGGAATCTTGGAATCAAGGATGCTCTGTAAGGAATGGCGGTATAGACCTATGAAGGCTTAGGAGGGGTCTTCATTTGTATCTTTGAAAAGGCAAGTGCAGTGCAGCAACCATCCTTTCACCCATTGCCTGGCTGTGGAGAATCACGAAGGACTAGTCACTAGTAAAGGGCCACAAGCCCACTTACACCACCCACGTGACATTCTTGGCAGTTTCTCCGCCTTCCCTCGCACTTTGTGGGATGGAACAGGGAAAAGGTTCAAGGACAGCCTGGGTTATCTGAATTTGATGTGGTGATTATGGGGCTCAGGGGCCAGCTATCCCACCAGGGCCCCCATTTAGATTACAATATTCCCCCAGAGTAGTGAAATGGTATTGAGCAGTACCCCATGAGAAGCACTTTGCCCCGACTGCCACCAAAACATACCTCTGCAATCTTGTCGAAGAAAAGCACTCTAATTGCACTCGAGTTGTTTTTGGCAAGTTGAATCAATTAAGACGACTTTGGGGGCAGAGGAGAGTGTAACCACACACGCACAAGGTGGAGTATAATAGCTAAGAAAAACAAGAGTCCTGGATAGGGACCCTCGCATCCCCTGCAAAACCAAAATGCTGTAAACCAGGAGTCTGCAGCCTGTGGCTCTACAGATGTTTTTGACTACAACATTCCCAATCACTCACCATTGAATATGCTGGGTAGGAACGATGGGATCTGTAGTCCACAAAATCTGGAGAGCCAAAGGTTGCTGATCCCTACTGTAAACTGTCAAAAGTATTCTTGTATATAACAAGAATGACCTTAAAGTACCAGATTTATCAAGAAAGTGGTTATAAAGAAGCATGTAGTTAAATCCAATTCGATCAAACAGACATTTAATAATGTGGTCAAGGATCAGAGCTCAGCGTGTTTCGGCTACTCTCCTTCCTCAGGAGCTTGAATTAGGTCATCAGTTCAACTTTCAAAATCTTCCATTACTACAAAGTAAATACAGTGAATTAGCCATTTCTGTGCAAAACTGCGCAGATTCTCAAAAAAGGAACGGATATAAAAGAAATCACACTCCCATACTAGGCAACCCTTTTCACCTGGATTTCTTAGACTGGTCGCCAATATCCTCTTGGCCATCTTCAAAATTCAATAGATATTGTCTGAAAGAACATGAACGTAAAAGTCAGTGGGAAAACAAAGCCAATGTATGGCCAAGGTAGCCTAGGTGCTTGGGTAGATAACATTCTTACCAAGGTCTGCAAACTAGAAGGCGTTATAGTCTCGTAATTTTGACAAGTGGAAGCTACGCTACAGTCCAAATACCTCTGCAATAGCAGACCTGTCTATTAATAAGAATTCTTTTTCAAATAGCGCTTTCATGCTGGATTCCTCATGCTTCTAAACTCTGTAATAATCAGTGTTATTATCATCCACTTTAATAATTCATTTTTGGACTGTGTGGCAAGAATGAATAGGACGCAACTAGGAATGCAATGAGACGTGTCTTGCTGCACTGTAGCACAAGTTCTAATCCAGAAATGCTTGCTGCCCATGAAAGGGGCAAGCTGTAACCTTTGACGAGGGAGGACAGGCCTCAGTGCAGAGATCTTCTGAAACCTCTTCTTGCAGCTATGCTCCGCTTCACCCGCTGGCAACTCTGGTGCTCCAAGCCTCAACGGCAGGCTCTTTCACCTCCCGCTTCCCACCACTCAACCAACAAGCATTGGCAATGCCAACAGTCTGGGTTTTTGTGGGCATCTAATAGCAATGACTGCAAAATGCCTAATTCTTCATACACATAGACAATCAATGTGTACTCCGAGACCCCCGGCTGGCCCATAGAGCCGAGGCTTGCTCAGAAGTATGTTAAGACAAGATAGCTGCACCTATGAGATGGATTGAGGTGCAGATTTATTACTCCAACACCAATCAATAAGGACAGCTCAATGGTTTCGCAAAGGGAGTCCGTTTAATGACAAGCACAAAAAACGGGGAGTTATGGATATTAGCAGTGATGTGATCGTCCTTCTCGCTTCAACTCCAACGAACTTCATAAAGTTGTAACATTTATACTCAAAACTCGTCATCATTGAGGTGTTACACTTAAAAAGTTAACATGCAATTCTATTGGCTAGGAAAAGGTAACTTTACTATAGGTACTATATCTGTATATGGTAACGGAGTGAGGGGATTGGGTAAACACTGTCAGGTGGGCGTCAAACCCCTTCCTTCAAAAATGACTACTGTAGACGTCAATAAAAGTATGACGTCCCATTGGTTCGAATAACTATAGGACCCTAGATTATTTGGTCCATTGTGATTGGGTTGGCACCAACCCAATGCATACTTTTCCACTTCGCTTAGCAGCACGCAGAATGGTTGGCCAGGTGTGGGATGCCCCTTTGTAACCATAATTGGAGAAGGCTGGGTAACTATCCATCATCACTTTAGTAGCCATGTGTCAATTATTTTACTGTGGTTGGCCTCGAGACTGCATCTTCTGTCTGGAAAAGTTCTGATACCTCTGCCTGGTCAGGTGCCAGCGTAGGTGTGAACCCTCGCTTCTTCTTGCTCAGCTGGTCACATGATTCCGACACCGTGAATTTGTTTCTTTTCTCTCAATTTGTGTATTTTATTTTTGTTTTACCTGCTACCTGCCACCTGCCTTTGCCTTCTTATCTCGACCTTTCACAGGCAGGATATTCTGTTCCTAGTTTCAATTAAATGTAGCTACTGTTTGCTTCTTCTATTGGTATGACCTTGGCTTTCCTGGCACGAGTTGCCTCTGCTGAGTTTAGTTTCAGCCGTCTCTTCTCGTTTTTGCTAAATATGAATCTTTCTCGTGTGGCCTTTAGTAACCTGGGTTGACTCTGCTTCTTGTGCAAAGTAGATATAAACTTATAATACTGTGCTTCGTTTGAGGTAGATTATGTATAATGGCGCTTGCCACACTCCTCTTCTACTTAGCATAGCAAGCCGCACTGTTTTCTTAGCTTTCTTGCGTTTCCAAGCATATTTACAGGTGTAAACTGGTTGAATATCTTCATCTTGCTTACAGCTTTAAATTTCTTTGCATTTCGACATCGTCCTTCACTTTAGGTTCACAATATCCTTATTCATGGCGTTTCGTCTCTTTGCATCATTCTCTGGTTGTCATTTCTTCTATCTGCAAGTCAGTCCGGGCCCTCGTGATGTCACCATTCAGCTTTCATTAAGGCTTTTGGCTTTTTGGTTTCTTCAGGGACTGTACTCAGACGATCTTCATTTCGTTTCATTTGTTGGTAGAGCTTTCTCAATGGGTACCTTACTGTCATGGTTTTCTTGGTATTGGTACGTTAACAGGTGCTGTTCTTATAATAGGTACTGGGCAGAGTCCTACTGCGGCTCTCTGCTGGTTTATTTGCCCATCATACATCACATATGTCGTGTGAACGATCCTGGTACTTCAAAATGGGCGACTGGAGTGCAGGCTTTATTTGGGACCGCATCTACACTGCCCCTATGGGTGATTCATCGACCACTTTCACTTCCGTCTTTGGATTCATCGTACTTGGTTATTCTGTATTCATCTTCACTTCATTGCCTGGGTTCATTCCTTCTTCATCTTCTGGATCTATACATGAAGGTCTGAAGAAGTGTCTCTTTGGAGTCCATATTTGTATTACTCCTCTCAGGCTTCCTGCTGTCCTTACATGTTTATCTTTATTCCATGTCATCAATTGACATTGTCATTTTTGGGATGCAGTAAACTCATCTTCCCACATAGTTTCGATATTTCCTGGGGTAGAGAAACTTTGTTCCTTCTGGTGCGTGAATGCTGCCCTTTACAAAGTCTCTTATTTCTTCATCAGTCAGGTCGTTGGGCTTCCAACCTGGCTTGACATCAATCATGATCTTCATCCCTATGGCTTCCTTTGCAGTTTTCTGGCACTGAGAGATTATTATCTTGATAACACAAAACCCTAGCAATATCATCACTAGCAGCAGGGCTCCCAGGAACTTGAATGCATCTGCCATCCATTGCGGAACCCATGAGAGTAGTGCTCCAAACCAGCTATCATCATTAACTTCGCCTGTCTCGTCAATCATCTGGTTCTGCAGTTTTGTCAGCATACCTATGGCTTCTGTTAGAGTTCTGTTTTCCTCGCTGTGGGATGGTCTAAATGTGCAACATGATTCTCCAATTTTTGCACAAACTCCTGCATCCATAGCTGTGATCATGTCAAATACATATCTGTTCTGGAGAGTGATAAGTCGGATGGCTCTTAACTCTTCCTTGATTGCATTGAATCCTTTTATTGTCATGTTGATGGTCTGCAGTACTCCCATCTGGTTATCTGTAACCATTTAGTATTTGCACCAACTTGGAATCTTGGCATGAAAATTGTCACAAACACTGGTGAGGTGAGGCTAAACAGCCTCTGTTCATATGGGATTGCATGAAAGGCTTCTTCAGATTTGGCAGAGAAGTAATTTTCCCTTTTCAATCGAGTTATCAGTTCCACAGATCTCCTTTTCCTCAGGTGAACATCTGCTTTTGGAAAAATGTCAATATTCAGCTCACTTTTCGGGATCACCAATGCTGGAATGTGGACGTTCACTATGGTGCATATGCCTCCCCAGTTTTTCGGCAGGCTGATGTATGCTTTGGATCCACATGCCCAATAATGATCCATGATTACTGCAGTTCCGTGCACCATTGCTGGGGTGTCAAAAACCTGTCCACAGTTCTGATTATCTCCCATTTTTCTAGTGCCATTATTCCTGAAGCAGAACTTTGGGCTCTCCAGTGGCACTATATGCAGGGGTCCTCCTCTGTCTTTGACCCATGTCAGTAGTTTTGCAAGCTTTGGCCATAATGGCTTGCATCCATTCTGTACAATGTCGAAGGTGCCTTGGTAACGACCAGTGACCATCCAGGCTCTACAAATCACTACTCCTTTCTCCCATCCGTCTGGTGAAAGCACTGTTCCCCAAATCTGCATTTGGCCTCTTTTCTTCCATCTTTGAGCCTCTTCTGGAGCATTTCCTTGAACATTCAGCTTCTAATTCACTTCCCACCTGATTTCTGCTCCTTTTACTCCAGGTTTCTCGTACCGGTTTACATGGTTCCTAGTATGAGCTCTGTTTCTTGTCTTTATGTCTTGAACATAATCGTCTCCATCGGGATAGGCTGTTTCAGTTGCCCATATTAGGGAGGCATCACTACCCATGAACTGGCCTCTGGTCTTGCACATGGCTACGTGTGAAAGACATGGACATCAATTTCTACAGCTACGAAGATTTTGGACTTCCCCATGCTGTATGGTAGGAGTGCACAAACAAAGCATTCCTCTTCCGAGTTTCGTCTTCCAACTTCTTTCATGTGCTGGTACCAAATGTTGTTTCCCAAATGTGCTGTGCTGTCCAAGTAATCATTTAGTTTGCTGTCGTCTCCATGCATGCTTCTCTTAATTCTCAAGGTTTTCATGTAGTTTGCTATCACTACATCCCTGAATTCATCTATATGGCTCCTTCTTGCTGGAGGATTCGCAGGTATCCTGGTCCATGGTGCAGGCCTCCTCATCTGTGCCATTTGAGTGGAGGAAAGTCTGGCAATTCTTTCTATTTCCTTTTGCCTCTTCCTGGCTTTCAAAGAAGAAAACATGTAAAATTCCTCTGCATAATTGGGAATTCCTAAAACTGGTGCTGTGCAAATTGCTCGTTTGAGTTCAGAAAATCCTTCCTCCATAGTCTCTGACCATTCAATTTTTCTTTCGTCACTTGGGCCTTATTTAAGGCCTGAAGCAAAGGCTCGGTGTAAGAGCTGTAGTCGAAGACCCATGCCCTGACATAGTTGCACAGGCCTAAGAAGCTCTGCATCTGTTTTATCATGTGTGGCTTAGCTGTGTTCAATATGGCTTCAGCCCTTTCTGGGGTCATTCTTTTTCCCTCATGCAAGATATACACGGAGACAGGCACCTGGGCCATGTCATCATCAAAATATTCAGGACGGTTTCGTGCCAACATCATTCTCTGGGGCACTTCTCTTTTGATCATTCTCACTCAAAAGGTGAGACTGACCTCCACTGTTGTCTCTCCCCCTACTTGCTCTGCAAACAGATTGGCATCAGATCAGTGACGTCACTCAATCGGTATCCTTCTTCAATGGCGATTACTGCGCACCATTGTCGGCCTTCGTCGTCATAACCATCTATCAAGGTCATTTTCCCTCGTACTGCAGCTGTGTGTATAATCAAGGGAAATACTTGTCCCTTTTCCTTGTGCATAGGTATTCTTGGCCTGAATAAAAACTCAACTGGCGTCCTCATGATTCTGTCTGCAAGGCCTGGCAGCCCTGCCATTAGTATGCGCATTCCATACGCGAATATTTCTGGCTCTAATTAAACAGCCCTCATAGCTGTGTGTCCTGCGTATGCTCTAATAATTTTGCATACGTTTGAATAGTGCATTCCTGGAGTTGAACATACTTTGCCCTCCTGCGTGAACAAGATTGTCGTATTCAACTTTGTCATTAGGTCTCGACCCAAAATGTTTACTGGGGTCTGTAATGAATATAATAAAGGCACATTCATCTCACATTCTCATATAGAGACTGGAAGTGTGTTTGTGAAGGGAACAGGACTTGTAGCTCCTGTGAAACTCTGAGTATTTATGGCATCGCCAGACAAGGAAAACTTGCCTTCATGTATGCATGAACGTGTTGCGCCTGTGTCAACTAAGACTGAATATTCTTTATCCCCTACAATGACATCCACCCTAGGTTCCCGGTGAGGGTCTGGTGTCACTGATAGGATAGAACACATCAGGGCTCCTACTGAGCTGTCCTAGTCCATAGATAGTTTGGGCCCACCGTGTGCTGATGGATTTCCCCCATTTCCAGTGTTACTTCCCATTCCAGGGTTCACGGTCTGCCCTGCGCTCATCGTTTGTGACAATTTCAACAGTGACTGTTGGGATTGCCCTTGTGGAAAACTCACTATATTCTGAGGTTGCAAACCTTGTTGCGCTCTTGGCATTTGTTGTTGCACCGTGTGATTCTGTGCAACACCCTGTTGTGTGAAGGTGGGTGGATTTGCCACGCCTGCTCCTATTCCTTGACCGTTTTACATCATGTCTTGATTCCTGCATGAGCGCGCTAAATGCCTTGTCATCCCACCCAACCAACATACTGGTGGTGGTGGTCGGATCATTTGCCCATTTGACATGTCTTGATTGCCATTTTGCATGTTTTGGAAGCCTCCTTGATTATTCTGGAAACCCTCCCTATTACTCTGCCATCCTCTTCCCCTAAATCCTCTTCCCCTGGGGTAAAATGCTGTACTGCCCTGATTATTCTGTTGTGTATTATTGACCTGCTGCATGCTCTATTCAGCTGTGCTAGTTATCATGGCTCCCTCAAGAGCATATTTTGACAATTCCTTCTGCACCAGTTTCACTTCCTCACCCTTTCGTGCAGCTTCCTTTTTGCAATTCTTTTCATGCAGTAGCTGCAGTAGAGTGCAATGGTAAGCTGTATTTCTGAACAAGGGTTAGCCTCGATTCCTACCAATTTCTTGAGCTGTTTCTGTACCGGCTCTGGCAGCCCTTGGCACAATATATGGTAGAACACAGGTATAGATGTCCCCCAAGATTCATGAGTCTCGAGTACCCACGCTTCTTGAAAATTCTGTATGTAACTTAACTGATCCTCAGACTCCTTCATTTTATGTGTCATTATTGCTTCCATATCAGAAGTGTCTAGGTAAAGCACTCATAGGGCCTTCCATACCGTGGTTCTGCAATTGTTAAATGGAGCTCCGTCATGCACATTATTAATTGTGGTCAAACCAGGGTAGCCTGCCTGTGTCCACACATCGTCTGCTCTCTCACCAAGTATGGCGATTAGGAGACCCTTGATATCACCTATAGCTAATGTGTTTCCTTCTATCATTTTTTCTAACTCGTGTATCCATTTTACGGCTCCTGATGTCAACATTGGGAGCTTGTTATTCAAATGTTCTTGATCCACGTGTGGCCATGGAATATATTGTGGTCTTGCCCCCCACCCCCTTTCTCGAGTAACGGAAATTGGGATGTATAGCTCTCTCTCTCTTCTCTCATTGTTCTCCTGTCTACTGCAGGGGTAATGTTCCCACATCGCCGCCTGCCTGCCAATGTCCTAAGCCGGACCACATAGGGCGGTGGAGACACCCCCCTATGACCGTGAGGTACTTCTTCATGTTGGTCTGACTGCGTGACTGACTCTGATGCCCTCTGTGCAGACTCACTAGTGTCTGACCATCTGATCCCTTTTTCCCTTGGGAATGGTCTTTCGCTCCTTATCTCTTCCTCCTTTTCCTCACGCTCCATCATTTCTGAGTCAGACATGGTCTGTCCCCAACTCGTGCCACTACTTGTGTCTTCTTTGTCCCTACTCATTTCTAGTCCATCCAGGGATAGTTCTCTATTGTCACTACTTCGGGGGACATCCTCAGTATCATAAAGCAGAGTGCTCTCTAGGCGCTCGTCTTCCCCCTCCCCTTGGGGTGTTTGTTCTTGCCCCATTTTGTCATATATTCTATTGATAGTTTCTCTGATGCTTCTGGTGTCAAAGTCATCTTCAATATTCACCCTAAGCATGCCTGGTAGTGAATCGTACGCAGGGAAGAATTCTTCGATGTCTTCCCAATCTACCATTGGATCAGGTTTTTTAACCTCTCTCTCCAGAGATTCAAGATCGCGTGCTCTCTGTCTTCGCTTTCGTTCTACATCGTCATCGAATTCTCTGCGCTTCCTCGCCTCTTCTCTGACCCCATCTTCTTCATTTTTCTTTTTGTTTCTACGTTCATCTGCCCTTTGGATTTCCTCATCCCTTCATCTCTTTATTCTTTTCTCTCGTATTCTTTGTTCTTCTAACTTGTGCTGCTTCTGTCTATCTTGATCATTGATTGCTCTCTGTTTGCGATCGAGCTGTCTTTCTTGCTCTTGGCGATATATCTGTTCTCGTGTCTGTCTATCTTTTTTCCTTATTCTTTCGTCTCTCAATTTGTTCTCTTTCTCCTTGTTCTGTACATTGTCCAGCCTATGCTTTTGATTTGCATCATCAATGACTTTGCCATCGAGTTTCGAAAAAATTTGCCCTCCCATCCATTTGTTTTTTGCGAATGCTATCTCATCAGTTCCATCTCCGCTTCCTTTCCTTCTTTTACCTTCTCTTTCCTTATCGAGAGATGCACTTGTCTGTGTCTGGTCCCTTCTTTTGTCATCGCGTCTCTCCTTGTCCCTTGGGACCATGGAGGTGATATCCTTATCCTTTTCTTTACCTTGATTCTCGTCACTACTTTCCGTAGGTGACTCATATGCTGGGTTGCTATACCCTGTAGCTGCTTTAAGTTCTCTCAGCGGGTATAACCCCTCGTCTTTATTTTCTTCAATCTTCGTTTTGGATGGGGTGGGTGGTGCAGTAGGTGTCTCACCCCCCTCTGAACATACATTAAGTATCCAATCTATTGGCGGCTCCTCTCCATTGATCATAATTCTTCCAAAGCTCTAGAATCACTAGCCGTTTGTCTAACCTTTTGCCCGTGCATGTGGCGTGCAAATATGTCATCATGTGTTGCAAAACAGCTGTAGATAAGGACGCGCCCTGTGGCCATGGCATACATATCTTGTGGGTGGTTCCTTTAACCCACACTGTACTGTATTTTTTCAGTTTAGGTGCATGTTTCGGCAACTGTTTGCAAAGGTGTGCTAATGGAGTTATGTCCTCCATGTTTAAATCTGTTCCCTTTCTCCTTATGATACACTTGTCAAAGCTTCACGTGACTTAAACAATTCCCACAATATGAGCGAGCACCAATCACCTCAAGCTCCAATCCTGATTTGCTCCCCCAAAATGTTATATCTTCTATTTTACTCAAAAACCATCAATTCGTATACTATAATATCTCAGGTATTCAATCGCGTAAAATTTAAGTCAGTTCTTCTCAAGAAAATGTTCAATTTATGATGTCACAACAAACATGTAAGACAGACGTTTAACAGACTAGATGAACACCAGCTGGTCACATGTATCTCTGCCCCTAAAATTACCCCGACATGGAGTTTAAACATATCCCTTTTGCAGCGCCATTAATCGCTGTGATAGTGTATTTGTTCCTTTTTATTTGGGACTCTGGATACACGTTTCTTCTAGCCACTATATTAGCGTAGGAATAAGGCAAATCCTCTCTCTTCTCGGGTGTCCTCCCCGGTAACCTCTCTCTTCTCGTCTTCTCGGGTGTCCTCCCCGGTCTCTTTCCTCTATTTAATTCATTATTCTCAAGTCATTATTCCCTTCCCCATATACCCATATATATATATATATATATATATATATATATATATATATAACAAGACATTTAAATGTCTTCACTGTCTGCGCTTACCACCTAGATAGATTGATTAGGTAGAAGGACACAAGTGATCTTAAATGATATGAAAGAACTATAGCAGAGCCACTTTTGGTTTCAATTATTGTTATTAGACAATGTTTGTCAAAAAATTGAAAGTATAAACTTCACAAAGAGTGGTTTCACAATGGATTTGAAACTTGGAATTTAACAGATTATTTCTAAGTTGCAACAGAAAAAGCCGCAATACAATGTTACAACAGAAAAAACGCCAACACGTGTTTCAACCCTAACCGGGCCGTCCTCAGGGCATAGAAATCTATAAGTGACTGATAGGTCGGAAACAAGATACTGGTTGTGCGCGAGATCCCGCACAATGTTTGGCTGTGTTTTCTCTTAATCTTTAAAAAGCCGTCCAGTGGTATGAAAGATCTATCAATTATGGATTCTACGACCGTACACACGGCATTGACTTCTTTTCAGGCATGCATTGAAGCAGTTATATGTAAACGCTTGCTAACTCGCTACAACCTTTAAATCTGGAAATTAACACTACGGAACGTATTCCATATTGAACATACGCCCAGCAACCAAAAACCGTAATTCATAGATCTTTCATACCACTGTTGTGGTTGGTTGGTTGTTTTTCAGCAGTAATGCAATCGTCCTTCTCGCTCCAACTCCAACTTCATACAAGTTGTAACAATTATACTCAAAACTCATAATTGACGTGTAACACTCAAAAGGTAACATGAAATTCTATTGGTTAGGAAAAGGTAACTTTACTATAGGTACTATATCTGTATATGGTAACGGAGTGAGGGGGTTGAGTAAACACTGTCAGGTGGGCATCTAAGCCCTTCCATCATAAAGGACTACTGTAGACGTCACTAAAAGTATGACGTCCCATTGGATCTAGTAACTATAGGATCCTAGATTATTTAGTCCATCGTAATTGGGTTGGCACCAACCCCATGCATACTTTTCCGCTTCGCTTAGCAACACGCAGAATGGTCGGCAAGGCGCGGGATGCCCCTTAGTTACCCGGCCTTCCTCCAATTGTGGTTACAATCAATCATCACTTTAATAGACATGTGTCAATTATTTCACTGTGGTTGGCCTCGAGACTGCATCTTCTGTCTGGAAAAGTTCTGATATCTCTACCTGGTCAGGTGCCAAGCGTAGGTGTGAACCCTCGCTTCTTCTTGCTCGGCTGGTCACGTGGTTCCAACACTTGTGAATTTGTCTCTTTTCTCTCAATTTGTGTATTTGATTTTTGTTTCACCCACCACCTACCTTTGCCTTCTTATCTCAACCTTTAAGAGGCAGGATATTCTGCTCTTAGTTTCAATTAAATGTAGCTACTGTTTGCTTCTTCTATTGGTATGACCTTGGCTTTCCTGGCACGAGTTGCCTCTGCTGAGTTTTGTTTCAGCCGTCTCTTCTCGTTTTTGCTAAATATGAAGATTTCTCGTGTGGCCTTCAGTAACCTGGGTTGATTCTGCTTCTTGTGTAAAGTAGAAATATACTTATTATACTGCACTTCATTTGAGGTAGAATATGTATAGTGGTGCTTGCCGCACTACTCTTCTACTAAGCATAGCAAGCTGCACTGTTTTCTTAGCTTTCCTGCGGTTCCAAGCATATTTACAGGTGTAAACTGGTGGATTATCTTCATCTTGCTTACAGCTTTAAACTTCTTTGCATTTTGACATTGTCCTTCACTTTAGATTCACGATATCCTTTTGTCTCTTTGCATCATTCTCTGGTTGTCATTTCTTCTATTTGCAAGTCAGTCTGGGCCCTTGTGATGTCCATTCGTCTTTCATTAAGGCCTTTTTGGTTTCTTCAGGGACTGTACTCAGACGATCTTCATTTTGTTTCATTTGTTGGTAATGTTTTCTCAATGAGTACCTTACTGTCCATGGTTTTCTTGGTATTGGTACGTCAACAGGTGCTGTTCTTCTAATAGGTACTGGGCAGAGCCCTACTGCGGCTCTCTGCTGGTTTATTTGCTCATCATATGTCACATATCTTGGTGTGAATGTTCCTGGTACTTCAAAATCGGTGACTGGAGTGCAGGCTTATTTGGGACCTCCTCTACAAATGGGTGAGCAAATAACCAAACACCTACAAGCTTTGTGTTGTCTCCAACATACGGTACTCACACAATCCAAAGAGATGCAACAGAATGCACCAAAACGGAAGCACCCACAACTTCATGTAATCAGTTCTGTGTTGTACTTGGCTGCAAGATTAGCTAGCATCCAAAAGAGCGTTTGCCGCTGCGCCTGCAAGGAAAAGCATAGGTTTCAGCTCTGCGCTACTAAAAAGAATAAAAAATATCCCAAATGTCCTAATTTTGGTCAATCACAGATGGATGAAATCCTGGTTCCACCTCAATGGGATGCAAACATGTGACCTATAAATTGCATTCTGTTCTCAGTTAGCAACATTCGCTCAACCCAGCCATCTATCCTTACCTAGCAAAGCTAACACTTTTCCCTCACCTTCACCCTGCCTCTGTCCCCCACTTCCTCTGCCTTCACTCTAGTATTTCACCAATCATGGTCACCTAATTAGCGCAGATGGCCGTACTGCCTACCTCCACTTAAAAATGTCCAATGTTGGTTGTCTTTAATCTATATATGTCTGCTTATGGGGGTGCTGCCTTGGAGGTGCAGAGATAGTGTGAGGCATTCCTGTCCTGGTTTTAAGTGGGTTGGACATAAGCCTAAAATGCTGGCAAGCCTCCAGATTGGCCAGCGATGCCTACGGGCTGGAACTAAAGCAACCCTGCGATCCTGAGTGTTCTCCTGCCAAGAGAAAACAAGATGCAAGTAGTGCCTGCTTTAAGTGTGTCCCTTCCAGGAAAGCGCTACACCAGAGACCACTGCTGTACAAGCAAGCCAATGAAATTGGGGGGTGGGGGGAGTTTTGGGAGACGTGCAAGTCTGAACACATTTTGTTAGTGCAGGTAACTGGCCTAGCTTCATCACAGAATGGCCAAGTAACCACCTTTGTTTGACCCGGAAATACTTTCCGGGATCTGAGCCCACACACTTACTGGTGTTCTGTTCTACTGTCCCGTGGAGGGTATTGGATGAGAGTTCAAGTCTCCTGTGTCTTCAGGTGAAGCCAAAACAATTGTTCAACCTCATGTCTTTGTCGGTTTCTCAGAGTCACCTGGGGCTAGGGGGGCACACCTTGCTCACTGGGTGGTCCGGAGAAGATGAACATTTAACCTTTATTATGTTTGAATCAAGGAGGCGGCTAATCAATGATACCCGCAATCAAGCGTAGCTTGCAAAAATGTCCCGGGGGCTGCCCTGCCCTATCTGCAATACTCACTAGCCACACCATGCATTGTTATCTTTGCACTTTATGACAGTGAAAAGCCACACTAGCCGACAGACACGCTTGCTGAGAAAAGGGAAAACACTGAGCAAGGTCAAAATTTCCCTAAACTAACAGAAATGCTTGCTTACCATTTCTCAAGCAGGTGGAATTTTAAACAAACAATTGTTCAAATCAGGCCCATAATGTTTACTAACAGATAGCATTGCCACACAGTTTTATTTTTGTATCACTTTAGGACTTGTCTGGAAAGCTGCATAACGCATAGAAGATTTATTTAGGCTGACATCATTTTCCATTCGTATTCTTGTATTATTCCATTCCAGATAGGGAAATACCGTTTCTGATTCACATAAGTAGTTATGTATTTGTCATTTCAGTTTACTAATGATTTGTGTACAAAATCCTATGAACACCCATGAGTACTGGACATATGTGTTTTGCAGGATTTTGCTCGCACTTCGGATTTCCAACTCCCCTCTGTCGGCATTGCAGCGAATACCGACAGCGGGGAGCTAGAAATCCTGAATGCAAGCATAATCCTGCAAACACACAGAGGACAGTGCTCATGTTGGAGCGGGTCTCAGGGCTAAAGACGGAGATCCTCTCAGACGTAAGCACTTTGGGGTTTCATGTCTTATTGCAAGTTTCTTATTTGAACACTTTATAATTGTTTCAAAAGTGGCGGGGGTGGAAAACAACAGAAAGGGAAGGCATCGAAGGACAAAAATGGAAGTGGGGTGAGCCAGACAATTTGTGTGTGAAGCCAAGCATAACAAGTCAGATTGTGGGACCATGAGGGGCAAGCTTCCGCATGAGTCTTCTCAGCTAACGGAGGCAATCATTGAGCCAGTAAGGGTTTGAGCACTACCTGACATGTATCACAACATTGCCGATTTTGTTTTCTAAGACATTTTTACATATTAAAAATGATTTTAAAAGGATGTGCAACAGCCCTAGCTATATTAAACAAAACAAGGACATAAACTGCAGAAAGGACAGAAATAATTACTGCTGTAGAAAGTATTGTAAATTACTTTAGCTATTCTAAAAAAAAGATTATAGTCACATGATTCAATGTATCATTACATTTGTAAAATGCATGGTATCTTTCCTATTCAAAGATGGCTGCTAGTTTCAGCTTTTTTCCAGAGAGCTCCCTTCGATACAGTCATCCAAGATGGCTGCCTCCATGGAAGAGCTCAAAGAGTTCCGAGATGGCAGGAACGGCTGGAATTTTTCATAGGGTTAGCATGGCTAGGGGCAGAGAATGGGAGGGATTCAATAGCCGAACAACTGTGTCATCTCCATAGCGAAAGCATTACAGACCTGCATTCGAAGCCCATATTGGAAGCGCTTATGTTAAAGTTCTTATGTTAAAGCTCTTATTTTAATGATAATAGTTTTGGCATAAAGGTAGTGTTTTCAGTGCCACCTAATAGCGCAAACTAAACACGTTCTTCCGATAATGTTCAGTGTGTGTGGCTTAGTCTAAAGAATGTTTGGTTTCTTCTGAAGTGTTCCGGTCAGATGACACCATTTATACCAATTTACACTTTTGCAGAACAGACTCAAAAGAGGATTCTTATTTCCTTTGCATTTGAAATACTAACAAGCTTTCTGCCATTCCATTAAGTCGTGAATTTGGGTTTTAGCCTTTCAGCCTGTGGTTCCGAGCGCGGCGTAATGTTGACTGGGTTCCCTAGTGATTTATCTGCAACCTGTGCTTAGTTTGAAATGAGAACAATGTTCGTATTACATGAGAAATCTGTAGGTATAGCATAGCAGAAGGGGTGTTAGATTTTTGTAACTGACCGAAATAACAGGTTTCTATAATGTTAAGAAACGATGCATGTATTTTGCATGTTTGTTTCGGCCAGGGTGCAGAGTTCCTAAGAGAAAATAAATGTCTACCACCCATCAAGGCCACTCCGATCCAGCAGCATTGTCTGTTTGGAACCAAAACCATGCAACAAAAGAACATTCAGAGGATCCTCTTTCTCTCACCTTGCCCCAAAAAACTGGAAGGAGCTACCAAAGAACATACGTACCACAAGAGATCGTCCCCATCACCCTCAGCTCACTCCCATCAACTGAAGTACGGGAAGAACAATCTACGGCATGTCACCTTACCAATTGAGAGATAGATAAGCTAGAATCACACCAAAGAACGATCAGGGAGAGATGGGGCTTGAAGGGTAACGATGATATGTCAATAACACCTTAGCCGACAAGGCAAACACAGCAGCAATGGATCACTGATGGGAAATGGATGGGAAGGGAGCGGAGGACTGTAAAATACACCAGCAGTACCGGAGTGGGGGAACAATGCGCGCATCAACCTGTTACACTAAAGTCAGAAAAAGCACAATCGAAACTTGCCATGCCGTCACTCCTAACAATTAGACGGACAGACTAAACATGCCAACTTCATAGGACAATCAGATACGTAGAACAAGAAATACGAAGCCGAAGAGACATAAATCCCACTAACCCAAAAGCTCTTACTGCATACATATCTCACACAAAATCCACACAACCACCTCTTCGCAGAGCCGACTGCACGCACTTCACCACACCGCAGCAAACAAACTACACATAACTCGCCCCAACAGCACACAAGGACTCACATCGATCTGATACTCACACCAGAGCTCAGAGCACAGTCAAAACCAAACTGAAGCTGCCAACAGGACACACTCTCCCTTTCCTACTCTCTCTTCACCCTAATAACCCTCAACCCTTCTTATTTGCAGATCCGCCGGAGCGCTTGAGGGACCAAATCCATTGGTGACGGTGTGCGATACAAATACCTTTAACATTAACTTTCTATAGTTAATTAAAATGTTATACGTGATATCTCTTTTAATGTTCTATCCTAACATTCATAGTGCTTTGAAGGTGTATATATAGGCACGTGGAGCTGACCTCTTATTCCTGGTGCTTAGAAAACATGTTAAATCAGTAGAATGCATTCATACATTCAATATACAGTGCTTGGTCTGATCACTCTCTGGTAGGCACTATGATCAGAATTTCCAAGAAATCCCTGACATAACGGGAGAGGACCCTGATCCAATCAGACGATCTGATTTTCTGCTGCAACCCTTAGCTCCGCCTTCTCTCACTTGCGAGTTGTTTGTCTCCTCAACTTCTCCTCGTGGCTTGCTCAGATCGAACTAGATCAAGCTTGCAGTCTGTGTGTGACCATAACCTATGAATAATGCCCACTTCGCGGGTCTGGTTCTCAGAATATTAAACTCTCGGGGCAACGATGCTCAACAGGGGGTTGCCTACCCCAGAGTCGGCCTTTACACTTGATTTGGTCTATTCCTAAAAGATTGATCAAGATCATTTGTAGGACTTTTTTTTTTTTATTTGCTTTTATTGGTTTTATCATATACAACAAAGAAAAAAAACAAGAAAGAACAATAAAGAAAAATCAAGATACATACCAAATAATGCTCCGGTTGTCACATTTAGTTACAAAACAAAAAAAAACAAAAGCTTAATGTCAGCTCACAGTGTCATACAGTTATCTGAGTTCTCAATTAAGGTGCAATTCCCGATACTCAAAAAGAAAAAGAAAAAACAACTCCCCTTTCCCCCCTCCCTCCCTCCCTTAATTTAGCACCAATCCGTTTTTCACAATTAGAGGGCCGAAACGTTGATAGGGCAATGTTCCTGACTCCAGTGTCTGATCACACAGTGCTCGCTTGTATCAAGAGACAGTCACTGCTACCTGAGCATTGGATTTCCATTAGGTCTCCTCAGGTTCGTCTGATAGGGACTCATTATCTGGTGTTAGGTGTCGACTTTTAAAGTCCATCCATAGGGTTTCACATTGGGCTGCCCTTCCGTGCAGAGCGGCCGTTATGGTTTCCATCAGATAGATGTTCGTGGCTAGGGCAATCCATTCACTCCTCCTAGGGACTGTACCGGATTTCCATTTGATCACCAGGAGAGCCCTGGCGGCAAGGAGTAGATAGGGGGTCAGGCCTTTCACTTTGTTCCATTCGTCCGCATCTCTCTCTAAGGCAAAGAGCAACAGATGGGGATCAGCATCTCTCTGAATACCATCAATTTCCTTGATCCACCCCAGTACTTCGTTCCAGAATACTTTGTTGCGCGGGCAATCCCACCACATATGCCAGTAGTTAGCCGTTTGACCACATTTCCTCCAGCATCTCAGGCTCATTGACTGAGACATTTTGGATTGTCTGAGGGGGTCGTGTTGCCACATGTGCAGGAGTTTGATGGCATGCAATTTGTACTGACACGATAGCGATGTTCTAGAGGCGGCCCTGCACATTAAGTTCCATTGCTCGGGGTCCATTTCTTCCCCAAAGTCCTTTTCCCACCTAGACCTCAAGGGCTCCGTTGAACCGTCTCCCGCTGCTATTAGTTCCTGGTACATTATTGATCCCGAGTATGAACCCAACTTGATCTGAATGGACCAGGCAGGGCACTAGCATTTCTAATCTAGCCGCCAATAGCCTGGAGTAAATTCTGGCATCAAGGTTGAGAAGGGAAATAGGGCGATAAGATCCGCAGCTTTTGGGGTCCGTACCCTCTTTGGGAATCACCGTTATCATGGCTTTTTTAAAGGAGTCTGGGGCCTGTCCTGTCTCTAATATTTCATTAAATAGAACCGAGAGGAAGAGGGCTAGTTGTTTGGCAAACGTCTTATAGAAACCGGCGTTATAGCCGTTTTCTCCCGGGGATTTACCTAGTGTTAGCCTTTTGATCGCCTCATGCACTTCCTGTTCATTAATCGGGGAATCCAGAAACTCGGTTTCTGCGTTCGTTATCGTGGGCATAGGGATTGATGATAGGTAGGCTGATGGGTTAGGTTGGCCGGGAATTATCTCAGAGGTATAGAGTTTCTCATAAAATTTGGCAAAGGATTCTGGGATATTGTGGGGGGTATGGGGACGAGGGACAGGATCCTCGATGATTTCGTTCACTCTACAGTCAGCTCTTTGTTCCCTAAGTCTGGCCGCCAATAAGGCCTTATCTCCTGTCTCATAAAATTTCTGTTTTAAAAATTGCAATTTACGCACCACATTGTGTTCCAAGAGCCGCAATTCTTCCCTTTTCAGCTGCGCAGTTTTCACTTTATCGGGGTCAACTCTATGTTCTTTTTTCATCTCCGCTTCTAATTGACCTATATCGGCCCTCAACCTTTGCTCTATAATTTTCCGTTCCCTTTTCTTTGCGGCCCCCTCCTGTATTAGGGTCCCTCGCCATGTGGCCTTCCCTGCCTCCAAGACCACTTGTTTGGAAACCTTCCCATCGCCATTCATTTTAAAGTACTCTTCAATTTCGGTCTCCATAGTCGTCTTGAAAACCGGGTCCTTCCAGAGGGTTTCGTTGCACCGCCATTTCCCTCCCATGGTGGGTAGGTCCGCCCAAGAAATGTCAGCCAGAACCATGTCGTGGTCCGACCAGGTTATTGGAATAATGTCTGAGTGTTGTGTATTTGGTATGAGGTCGTTCGACATGTATATATAGTCAATGCGCGTAAAAGTGTGGTGGGGATTTGAATAGAAGGTGTATCCAGCTACACCGGGATGCATTATTCTCCATATGTCACTCATGTTGTACAGATCCATTATCTCGACAAGGTCGGTACGTCCCTCTTTAATCTGATTCCTTGTCTCTGTATTTCCCGGTTTCCAGTCAATACCTGGATCAGCCCATTGGTTGAAGTCAACCCCCAGGATTACGTGCCCCGTTGCCTACATCATTATTTTTGGGATTACTCTCTGGAGGAATACAGTCTGACCAATGTTTGGTGCATATACAGTGGCAAGAGTCACTTTTACTCTGGCTATTTTCCCCGTGATCAGGAGGGCCCGACCTGCCACATCAGACCATGTCTTTTCTACCTCGAATTGGATGTCCCTCTTGAGCAGGAGACCAACCCCACCTTTTCTCAGCGGGCCTGAGCCCTAGAACTCCAGTCCCCCCCTGCTTCCCGATGATGCTTCTTTCTTCCCCTTTGGAAAACTTGGTCTCTTGCACGAGCATTATGTCAATGTTGGATCTGCGGAATTCCCTTGCTACTAATGACTTCTTAGTTGGAGAGTTCAGCCCTTTTACATTGATGGACGCCACTCTGAGTGAGTCTTTCTTTTTTGGGTTATCAAGAGATGCCATCTTCGAATTTCTCTGGAGTGTCTTTCAAGACTGTCGGCCAGACAATTGCTCGCTTCTCAAGGCCCATATCAACGTTGGTGTTGCAAACGGATTCAAATCGTGCTTTCATTATTCCCACACCCCTTTCCCTCAGAAGTTGCTGAGGCTTAAGGAAGCCCAGGAACTGAGGGTGCTGCATTAGCAGCTTTTGATGGCGTCCGAAACGGACTTGGTGACAGTGTTCCGTCCATTGTCGGACCATCAATGGGGACCGTTACCTCACGGTCCCAGTCAAATTTTCCATCTCAACATAAGGGTGAGCCCCCGTCCCACTCCCCCCCCTCACTTCATGTAATACAACAGTGGTAACAACAATAATCATACAACAATATAACATTACGTGCATTCCCGGGGTCGTCTCACTCGGGTTCTTACCCCCTCTTACTTCAGAGGGGTGTTCTACTTCCGTCGTCCCCCGAGCACTTCCCTTCCAAGCTCTCGGTCTCCATATGACCAGAGTCCCGTGCTTCAACCATGGGTACCAGTGCTTCTGGTCATGGCATTCAGGGGAACATCCTCATTTTCCATTATCGGGTGTGTTATTGGGGCGTCTGTATTTTCTGGATCCTTTTACTCTTTTGCGCCTAGGTCCCTGTTGTTCCCATTGCATTCCATCTCGTCCGTTATCCCCATTTTCGTTGTCTTTCGGGCCTGTACTCAGAAGGTCGGCAATGCATTCTTTTATGTCATTCTCTGATCTAAGGACGATTTTCCTACTTCCAAGTTCAAGGTGAGTGAGAACGGGTAACCCCATCTGTATCGTATGCCCTGTTCCTTGAGCCATTTTGTCAGGGGACTGCAAAGGCGTCTAAGCGCTAATGTAAGCACAGATAGGTCCTGAAAGATCATAATTTGAGCTCTTCCCATCGTGAGTGGGCCTCCGGATCTGGCCTTCTCAAGAATCCTAGTCCTGTCCTGGTATCTATGGAATTTGGCCAGGACCGAGCGGGGACCACCGGGGGGTCCACCAGCTCGGTGTATTCTTTCGGTTTTGGGCTCATCGATTTCTTCATCGGCCGTTAGAATATTTATAATATCGTGGATCGTGTCCTTGAGGTCCTTTTCGGTTTCCCCTTCACGTTCCGGGATTCCAAAAAAGCGAAGGTTATTCCTTCTTTCCCTATTTTCTAAATCGTCCATTTTAAGGCGCATCTCCTCTTCCTTTTTCTCAATTTTCCGTATCCTCATGTCCATTTGTATCTCAAGTGTGTCGATCGACGCCTGGTTGTTTTCGACACCCTCCAATCTTTCTTCGAAGCTGTCCATTCTCTGGGTAATCTTATCGATTTTGCCACCAAGGTTGGAGCCCATGCTTTTAATCTCACTTAGTAGTGCTGCAATGTCCCCCCTAGTGGCCGCGGCTCCCGCCTCCGAGGCCTCCAGCAACATGGTGGAGATGTGTCAAGCAGTCGGAGAAGATGGGGTGTATGCGAATCTGGAAAGTCTATGTCGCACGTTCATAAAATGGGCCCAAAGTCAGAGGAGGCACATGCCCCTGGATCGGGGGCCTTACCCTCTGCGGAGTCGCGTGGGGTCCTAAGAACAGGACAAACTCGAGTGCTTCGTTTGTGATGGCGGGGAGGTCTTCAGTGGGGATTCCGAAGAGCCGAGGGTCAGCAAGTCGTGAGCGCCAAGGCTGTGCCGGCTTGCCTGCCTGAGGCTGGGTTCTGCGTATCACAAGGCCGCGGTCCCTCTTCCTCAGTTTAAGGCCGTTGACTCAAGCGTAAGGGCGCTCTGAGCGCGTATTCGATGCAGGGTCTAGTAGTCTCTGGGTTGGGGGTTCTAAGGCACGATGGCAGTGAAGTGCCGTAGATTTTCGGGCTTACCGATCCGGGAATGGATCCGGGGTGAGAGGAGGCACACGCCCCTGAGTTGGGGGCCTTACCCTCTCCAGAGTAGCACAGGCGAGTAAGTTCCGGGGGCGCTCATACACTGATACAAGGCTGTCATTCTGGGTGGCTAGGCAGGGCGCCAATACTGTCTCGGATCCTCACAATGGAGCCTGATGTTAGGATTAGGGCCACAGTCTATGGCTGGCAAAAATGGGGCTTTCCGCTCAGGATTCTGGCGGCGCAGTGTTCCTGAAGAACGAGTGTGCAAAAGTGGCTGGACTCTCCTTAATTACTACGTTCCGTACCCGAGGGGCACAGCCCATCCACATTCAGCGAGGGTAGAGAAATTCGCCTCCCAGGCGCAGCACACACGACTCGCGGGTGCAGGAAGTCTTCCGCTGGATTGCCGCAACGCGAGGGCGCTGTTTCACTGTCGCTGCTGGGCCGCCTCCGGGCTTAGATGTTCACACGGTGATATCTCCACTTCTACCGGTCCGATTTTGACTGCGTTTGCTCCCAGGTGATGAGGGCTCAGGTTGCCTCAGGGACCATGGGTGCTGGAGCTCACGCGGAGTCGGTGTTCATCCGTGCCGTAGGACTTTTTTTAAGCAACTTAACATCCAAGTAAATCTTAAAGCGCCATTAAAATAACATTTCGTTATCCTGTCCTTTATCTAATTTACAAATGTATATGTTGCCCTGATGGTTCCTATTTTCACTTTCAACCAATAAT
Organism: Ambystoma mexicanum; assembly: GCF_040938575.1. Taxonomy (NCBI): domain Eukaryota; kingdom Metazoa; phylum Chordata; class Amphibia; order Caudata; family Ambystomatidae; genus Ambystoma; species Ambystoma mexicanum. Next base: position 25,047,854 of record NC_090936.1, read on the forward strand.
AACATAGTTAAAATGTCAATAATACTAATTATAATATAAGGATTTTACATAGCGCTTCGGGTCAGCTTCGTCCCCGTCCTAAGAGGTTTAATATCAGCTATCACCCAATTTCAGGGTACTCGATGCATTGATGTTGAGAAAATAAGGGGGCGAGTTAGTCCCGCTGGAGGATTTGAACCTGAAACATGCAGCCTTACCACAAGTCCTAGACCAACTTCAAACCTGCGAGATATCCACCTGGCTATTTAGTTCGTACATTTGTAATATGTGCCTTTGTCTGGGTCATATGTTTTATGTTTTCGAACTCTTTTGCAATGTGTCTTTTCTTTGTGTATCCACAATATCTCTTGCTAAAATGAAAGCTTGGAATGAACTACAGCTGCCCGCAACCTTTGGCACTCCAGATGTTTTGGACTACAACTCCCTTTTGCTCTAGCCAGGATAGAGAATGATGAGGGATTGGGGGGAGCCTTCACTGTGTCTTCACCACAGACCCGCTACAGTAGAATTTCACACATGTTCACAAAATCCATCAGGGTGTTTCTCCACAACAGAGCATACAAGTAGAATGTACTCTGCCCTATACATACTAACAAGTCTTACAGAAAATAGGAGGAACACTTAGAAACCAAAATCAAGAGGTTTACATGTTATTGTGAGCTACACAGTATGTTCTGTTGAAATTGTTTTTTTCTTCGAATTATTTTGTTATTACAACAGCATATTTGCTGCTACTTATTTGTAAAATAATAAGTCCACACTTTTTTTTTAGCAGTGATTTGGATATACATGCTTTTCGAATGAAAAAATATTAAAATATTTGTAGACAACACATCATTTTGACAATAAAGTGCCAATGAAAGCACTGTACGGGTTCTCGCTTCCGTTCTCCTGCCATTTCCAGCTGTACTTAAAACCCACCCTGATGAAACCAGATTCGAAAATGAAAGCCGCCGAAACATGTCGACTTACCATTGAAGTTTACAGCCCGGATATAACTTAGCAGCTCTTTGCCGTCCACCGTACTCATCCTTTGGCACAGGCCAATGGCACCCGGGCAAAGTTCCCGGTGCATGTTGTTGAGTGCGTGAGCCATGGCATAGACGGCATCAATGACGAACTGCACTTTCCCCTCCTGCTCATAGTTGGAGTCCCTGCCAATGCGTTCCAGCCCTGAAAAAAAGGGTACGTTCATTAACTTTAATTGGTGCATTAATTATGAAAGTAGCCAAAATGGAAGGTTAATATTACAGATCAAAAAGATTAGATAGGTCATTAGGTGTTTGGCAGTATTTATGTCGGCAGTACTGCTGGCCCCACCTGTGCTGTAGGCTTGCCACCCATAGGGTGGCAAATCCACGCCCTACACACATTTCTGAACTACTTTGTGCACTACTTCAGAAATGTCCCATGTTTATTAGAAACATCTTTCAAGTGCATACAGGATGGCAACAGTGCACACCTCTGCTGTCCTGGGGATATAAACGCTCAGAAGCATCAGGAGGAGCTCTTATGGATATTGCACATGTTGGATTTAGGACATGAGAATGGAAACATTTGGATGCCCTTTGGCGGTTAAAAATTGTAGTGGTTTTTATCCTCGTTATTGTATTCAATATTTTCCTATTAGATCACAAGGTGAATACCTTGTTACACCTCATGATTGGGTATTAAATATATTCTGAATGAGCGCCTTGGAGCTATTGTATTGGATGCCATTTGCTTTCAGGGGAATCGAGGAGGCTATATACACAGTTGGTAGATGTGGCCTGGAGAAAGTGCCAATTTCAATTGTGAAGGAGAGGAAGCCTTGAGTGCGGGAGGTGCAGTATCAACGAAGCCCAGAATGTGTGTGTCCGTGTGACTGTATTTCTTCCTCCCTTCCCCCTGGCATCAAACCTCCAGCCCCCTAGGTGCAAGCCACAGTGGTAAAGTAGCAAGGATGAGTCCAGCGGATGCACGTGGACCCTGACAGATGGTGGAGAAACCAACCAATCCTAGCCTGGCCTCCCATATTGAGAAGGATTGTGTATAAGGCCTCGTCCAATCAATTGTGTGGGTTTAGACTCTTAGGAGAGCAAAGTAAACACCCTTACTTGAAGAAAAGATAGTGCTGAGACAACGTTAGCAGCAAACTGGAGGATCCCCTCGTGCCGCGAGGCTTGCCCCAAAGGTAGTATTCTTGGTTCTATGTTAGAGCAATGCCGTTTTTTGGTAGTGGGTAAAAATAAAAAGTAAACTTTTGTTTTAAACTGCAAAATTTTGGAGGGGGGAGACCCCCGTGCACCTCTCATCACCTACTCCATCCCACTTTCCATATACCCTTAAAGAAAACCCCACCCCCCTCCGTTCACGACAAAACCGCTAAAAAAAATTGCAGTTAAAAAAACATTCTTTTTACCCGCGACCAACATGGCAAGTACCGCTTTCGGTTCTATGCTAATTGCACCATACCAAACAAAAGGTGCATACAAGGGTTGCTAAAAAATGGACTCCAAACTCGGGTAACTGGCTACACCAGAAGCATGATCCCCGGCTCAACTCCTACTCTTTGCAAATCCTCTTGTCCTGGATATGGTAAAGAACTTGGGTACTGAGACAACCCTGCACAGTGCTGAGTCCTCCCTTTGGAAATACTTCCTGCTAAGAGGGGTTCGGAAACCCGATGAAATCAGGCCGAAACCTGCATTGGTGGTTGAGGCCTGGCTCTGTGCTGGTAAGTGTAGAGACCAACCAATGCCTTCTTCCCATCAATAAGATGCAGTAACCATGATCAATGCTGGGGAAGGTTATCAATAAAGCCAAAAGGAAGCCTAACACATAGATGGATTTGTATAATTCATTAGCACCCTCGGTGGGGAGCCAGCCAACCAGGAGGCATGAAACGCGGGCTGACACTGCTAGTGTTAGCCCGCTTTCCAAGCCACCTTACAGCCGGTTCTCCCACCCTCCATGTTCCCCCCCTGACCGACTCTGTTTTTTCCACCTCCTACTTCCCCCAATCCCATTTACCTGATTGCTGCAGACCCGCCGCCACGGCTCCTGCAGCTCCTGTCCACACTCGTTTTGCCCACCATGGAAATGGATGAGGGGCTCAGTGTGGAGTCCCGCCTTCCTATTACATGGCGGACATGTTGGTATAGTATTTACTCTCTGTGAACGGAACGCCGCGAGGCATCCCATTCACATATTACATTACAAAAAAAAAACTTTAGCAACCGTGTAACAAACTACACAGGGAGAATGGTCTTATGCCCCGAGTTGGCAGGCCGACCCTGTAGATAATGGCCTGCCATCATCGTTAAGGGACCCTCCCTGCGCTTGGGCCCTTAACTTGGCAGGCAGGCCGTTACCTACAGGGTCGGCCGGCCACCTCGGGGGCATATCGCCTCTGTAAGGACCTGCGTGGTAACATAGGTTGCACTTGTTTACACACAACTTGCCAATTATATCCACCGATTCCTTAGTTTTGCAGATGGTACAGAATATCATCGCATTGCATATTTTATTGGCAGATTTTCACCCATTGCCTCTGATGCATTTCCATTTATACAAGGACAAGAAATTAATGGAAATGTGTTTGTGAGTCTGGACTGTGGTGATTTGAACCTGCTGATACTCTATCACTCAGTGAGGCTTCTGGGTATAGATGCCAGGTGAAGAGGAAACAGAGGGCACTGCAGGTCAGGGATATCTGGCAATTAAATGACTGCATTATCCACTAATCCTTCAAAATGAATGCCACACCCACGTGTAGGGGTTTACTTGACCCTATGCTAGCATACGCTCACTTGCAAGACTTGGATCTCACGGCTCCAGTTTAGGGACCACATTGGCACGTCCTACAATTGCAATGAGCATGCCGCTTCTGGTAATGGGGGACCATTCCCTGTCGATCTCATCATCCTGGTCTTTCACTAAACTTACAAAACCAGTAGAGCACCTGTTATTCATGTCTCAGCGCATGATAGCTGCTCAGAGTCAACTGTACGTGGTGCCGACAATAATTCAAGAACCAGGGCTCCTAACCAAATGTGAGAAATAAGAGCAGATGGAGACCCGGAGTTCTCAGTGTGGCTTCTGTGCTTTAAAGTGTGGACAATATGCACATGAAACTGGATAGCCCTTCCGAAGAGTCGATTCCCTCTCCGTAGGCAAGCAAGACTAACTGTCCTGCCCCCACGTTCATTTAAGTTATTCTTTTGAGCCCCAACACTAGAGGACAAGACAATGGCTCAAGACCCATCACTGTCACATGTCTAGCACTCACATGATGGACCTATCCCAGGACCTCAGCACCATTCATGGCTAGCAAACAAGGTGGCATGGACTGGGAGAGCAACCTTGGGATAAATCCTAGTTATTCTGTTTGGATTCTAGCACTCACACGATGGACCTCTCCCAGGACCTCAAGCGCCATTCATAGCTAGCAACAAGGTGGCATGGACTGGGAGAGCAACCTTGGGATAAATCCTAGTTATTCTGTTTGGATTCTAGCACTCACACGATGGACCTCTCCCAGGACCTCAGACACCATTCATGGCTAGCAGACAAGGTGGCATGGACTGGGAGAGCAACCGTGGGATAAATCCTAGTTTTTCTGTTTGGATTCTAGCACTCACACGATGGACCTCTCCCAGGACCTCAAACACCATTCATGTCTAGCAAACAAGGTGGCATGGACCGGGAGAGCAACCTTGGGTTAAATCGAGGTCATTCTATTTGGATCAGAAGTGAGTTGGTGAGGCTTTTGTACCACCAGGTGTGGCGAGGCACCTCCAGGGCCGAAATTGTCTCCAGATGAACTTGTTTTATATGTAAAATGCTTAGAGCTATTGGAAGGATCTTTTGTGACCCACTTTCTAAAGATAGTGGTTTGTTAAATTCAAGTCGGACACATGGACCAGCTTGATATGACATGCTCCAGAATGATATATGCGAGTTAGTGACAGGCAATGTGCATTGCTCCCTGGAGAATCGGATCACAGTCACTGCAGAGTATCTCTGGGGCCTATCCAATGTGGCGGCAACATGACATTCCGGGCATCTGGTGTTCAACAGTAGCAGAAGAATGGGTAAGTGGTCAGAAATTAAAGCTGGACACAAAGTTCTCATGTTTCTGGTTAAATAATTTTATTCAAATTAAATGGGTTGGGAAAATGCCCCTCTGACCCTAAGCTAAGGGGGAGGATTTGTCCCTGTCCAAACAAGAAAAACTAAGGATCTGTCTGGGTCAGGATGTCAGAAATCAAAAGCTGCCCTTGTGTCCAAACATTCTATACTGACCCTCGAACTACAAACAAAATAATAGAGCGAGAAGGGAAATAGCCTGGTATTGGTAAAACATGTTCATAATATATATATATGTGTATATGTCTCCAACGTAAATATTGGCCTAAGATAGATAAGGCAGCTTGCTGTTAGGCCCTCAGGAGTAGACAGCTGGATATTAGACTGTTGACACACCGCATCTAATAACCTGGGGGTTAGGGCCGCTGGGCAAGCGTGAGGACTGCTACACCAAGATGTGAGAGTGAGCGACAGCCCTTAACACACTGTAGATTACAATAAACAGCCTTCATTAATCTTTGGCAGTCAGAGTACATCATGAAAACCATTGACTGAAAGTCATCTAACCCCTTGATTTCTAAAGCAGGGTTTCCTGACCCAAAAGAGTGATGTTCCATATTCCTACTAAGACAAAAAGCAGGTTTAGTTGATAGCATGAAGACTGGCCTCAGCTGTGGAATGTAAAATGCCTTCAAGGCTGTGAGTCAGCACCAAAGGTCATGCCGGGCATTCCCCACTAGTGATTTCCATACAACAGTCTCCTAGCCCAACGTCATCCTGTACCTGGAGTAATCCCCTGCTGTAGCCTGCTAGGTGCAGGGGGATGAAGTCTCAGCCCACTATAAACACAGGACTCTTCAGTGCTCATTGTGGCTCACAGAGTTAGGGGCGTGCTTAGAAGGCAATGCCAAGGTCCTGCATTTTCCTTTTAGGAGGTCTACTTGAACCCATCTCATAGCTATATTGGCACTGAGGAAGCCTTATGTGGGCGTTCAACTTAGCTAAGGTCCAGACCTTTAGTGGACATCCGCCGTACTTAGTACAGCAACGCTGTGATTGTGTTATGATCATACATTTACGTATATGACATCATTTCAAGATATTGTATAAGAAGATGGCAGTAGTTCCTTGGACCTTAGGACACCATAGAGCCACTGATCAATTACCATCACTGTTAATGCCTCACCCCCCCCCCCCCCCAAATGTGATCCTCCCTTAAATCGCCACCCCCAGGCTCAGGATCAGGTAGTGGCCGCTGTCCCCCTGGTCACATGAGGAGAGGCAACCTCTGGGAAAGAAGTGATGACATCATCGGACTCATCACAGGATGCATGTTTAAATACATCCTAAGGCCAAAGGTCGCACACCTCCTTTAGGATGTATAGATGCCCCTTATGGGCACTCAGAGACATAGTCACAGCCCTCAGGTTCTTCTCACTAGAAATATTAACAGGCCCAAAGCATTTCAGAGCTGAAAAATATTACAAAACCAATAGACTCTGTGGCAAAGGCACCGCATGCATTAATGGCCCTTCTGAATATATGTATGAAGGCCGCGCCTCGCGACTGGCCAGGACCTCCCCTGCCTCGCCAACCTGTAAATCATTGTGTGATCACGCATTGTAAATGAAATGTGTCGGTAACACAAGCACCAACCATTTAATTTATGGCCTTATCAAATATTCAGTTCATATAGACTACACAAATAATATTGCCATGCTGGGAGATTAAAAATAGTGGTTTCCCCAGCATATTTAATGCACAGGGGGGGCGCGGGTGAATTATTGAATATTACATTTTTTTGCCAGCTATATTGGTTTGGGCTCACACCATAATCACCCCAACAATGCCAAAAGCCAACTACATGTTGTATCATTCCAATTTGCCTAATCCTGTGGAAAATGTGCCCAGAAAGGTTGGTGCTTGTTATTCTGTGCACAGAATTTGACTAGCAGCTCATTATAGATTTTCTGTTTGCCGCAAAAGTATTTTCTAGTAAATAAAAATGGTCATATATCTGCCAATAGTTAACTCTCACAAAACTGAATAAATAAATACAGTGCCACACATGATATGATGTGTTATTTATAATCCGCTTAATACTCAGAGGTTTTAAGCGCGGACCCGAGGGTCCAACCAGTGTCACTCCGGAATGTCTTGCTTCCAAGGCGAGCACGTTGTCACTGAGCTATCCTCCGGAGACCACACACAACACTGGATATAATACCTTATCCTTAACATACCTCCCAAACCACGCACAGGCATGCACACACATCACTGCGTAACCCAGCCTTGTCAAAGGGGGGGGAGGGGCAGGAACCCCTCTCAGTCGGGGGTGGGAGGCCTAACGGGGAGGAATCCAGAGTCCGCCCTACCCTTGAGGTGGATGGTGGCAGCAGACAGGGAGCCACGTCCTGCCACGTCCCCCCCATTCTCCCCTTGTGGGAGTATGTGGACTTGCAGACCTTTATCTCGGTGGTCAGTGATTTCCTTTACGTTCACAATACCAGAGGGTGATTCAAAGCACCATAGCTCACCTACCCAAGAGAGAGAGAGACCGAGAGAGAGAGCCACTGCGCACAAGAGGATATCCCAGCCCTTTAAAATGAGTAGCAATTACCCTGGAGATGGACGGGTACGTAGATTTCTATTCATACATCAATAATCAAAACGACTCAGGTAGTTGGCAAAAGGAAGACCGTTTAATATCAATTATCTAAAACAGGGAGCATAGCAAACTTTCTCGATCCTCTTACTCAAACATTCTTAGTAAAAACTGAGATCTTATACACACAACTTGTCATCAATGATGTTAACCTATGTTTTACTAACGTCATCCTACGTGGCAAACTACAAAAACCTAGGAGTATGGGTGATTGGCTCTGAGTGAACATCTAAGTATACAATCCATTCTAGTCTAAAAAAAGTGTGAATATGTGATTGGTTACTTAACATCAGGTGGGGCAACCACTATGAAAAATGACCACTATGATCTTCACTAAATACACTACGTACCATTGGTTTACACAACTACAGGACCCCTAATTACACGGTCCTCTACAATTGGTTGCCACTCTAACCTCCATCAGTACCTTTCCATTTACGTCTAGCAGCATGCAGGCTGGCCATCCAGGTGCTGGTGAGCTCGCTTTAACTATTGCTTCCCACCAATTAACAAATCAATCCATCATCACCTCAGTGGTCTACTGTCAATAAGGCCTTTGAGGCTCGGCCTTGAGAGTGTGCTTGGCTCTGTGAAATTCAGGGAGCGAAAGCACGGTCTGCCCTCGTGCATAGGTTTGACCATCTTGTTCATCCAACTTCATTCTTCCATGTGACTAGAGACCACTTCTAGTGCTTAAAACTATTTTTTAATTAACCTCTGCCGTCTTCCTTGTTATGTTCATGCCTTCTGAACAGGAGTTCTGTTTTTTCACACGATTTGTATCCAATGTCAGTTCACTTCAGTTTGATAAGACCTTGACTTCTTGGCTCATCCAGCCTCGTTGTTGAGATTCACTTTGTAATTCAATTAGCTTTTTAACTGTGACACACTAGAAATGAGGCCTTTCTGCTGCTGTCCAGCTATAATGCGTAGTGGAAACATCCATCCTTTACTTTTCCATATGCATATATATTGGCGCTTTCCGCAATCTGTTCGCTATAAAGCTAGCCTAAAGATAACTTCATCTGCTTGCATTTCTTTTGCATCTGTACACGTGTAAAATGACTTCATGTCTTGATCTGTTTTTATGGCATAAGCTTCTTCACCTTGATCCCAAGATGTCACTTATCCTTGGTACTTTCTTGATGCCTTATAGAATATCTTCATTCTCTAGGCTCGGCATCTCTTCTATGTACGTCAGTTCAGCTCTGTGTGACGTATACTGGCGATGGTTGGCGACGTTACCATTCTTCCTTGTCGTTTATTTGCTCTGCTTCTTCAGGAATCTCGTTTAAATAACCATCATATTTCCTTGTGTGCAGGTATGGTTTCCTCAACGGGGACCTTGCTCCAATGGTTCCCTTTGGACTTTGTTGTCCAACTGCTCTGTGTATGTCACATACTCTGGTTTCCAACATACAGGTAAAAGGGGCAGAACAGTTGAGGCGGGGGTACTTGGCTCCTCCTCTACAAGGGCAACATAGAAACCCACGTTGTGAGTACAGCTGAGTCCACTGGCCAGCTGGCACCATCAATACAAGATCCCCTAGTCCAGTGGTCGGCAACCTTTGGCTCTCCGGATGTTTTGTACTACAACTCCCATCACACTTGCCGGCATACCCAATGGTGGAGAATCATGGGAGTCAGGGGCCAAAACCTCTGGAGAGACCTCTGTCCTAGACTGTCAGTGAGAGGGGGAAAAATAATACCTCCCGTGAACGTACTGAGACGCCCCATGGGGATGAAACCATGAATTGGGACATTGAGCATCCTACCAACCATGTTCACAAAGTAGGTGGCCCACAAGGAGAAGGTGAGCAGTGCTTAGTCCCCTCTCCAAGACGCATGCTGCATATCCGTGCCCTGGGAGTGGAAGAAAGGGCAGAATGGTTAGGAGAAAGAGTCAAATCCTCACGGGGAGGACTACTTAAGCATGTGACAGGAAGCAGGAAGTGTGGGGTTTGGGGCAAGGTCAGAGGTGGAGGATAGCCAAGAGACTAGCAGGAGGAAGGAGGGACCAGCGGCTTGTGGAGAAGGCTAGTGGAGCAGGTGCAGTATTGGCTTGGGAGTGATAGTGGTTCTTCAGTGTGAGTGCTGGTGTGACAAGTGAGCAGTGAAGATAGTGCAAGGCTGAAAGGCAAGTGACTGAGGAATAGTGAAAAGTCAACAGTCGTAGTGGGCAGAGGAGAGTGATAGTGAAGGGAGGATGGTAGTTGTTGAGGGAGGAGGGAAGGAGGGGGCTGTGGAGTGTAGTGGTGGAGGAGGCAGTGGCAGAGGGGAGGAGGAAGGAGTAGCAGAGGAGGGGAGGATTAGTGGAGGGATAAGTAACAGGTGGAGGCGGGGAGTGAAAGAGTGGTGGGGGGAGTGAGGAGGACTGGTACAGCAGGAAGAGCAGATGGGAAGAGCCACATGTGGGGGTAACTGGACCAGCCTGAAACTAAGAGTAATTGCGGGGCACTTACCATGTTCCTATTAGAACATCAACCATTGGTTAAAGTAGGGAGATGGGGAAGTCGCTGAGGGAGGTTAGCTAGCCTGGTTTTAGGGGACCAGCATTATAAGAGAAAGCTTAGACAGTTTGGGTGACCATTCAGTAGCACTAACTAGGGGTTATGGATATGGAGAGAGAGAGAGAGACAGACAGAGAGACAGAGAGAGAGAGACAGAGAGAGAGAGAGAGAGACAGACGGAGAGACAGAGAGACAGAGAGACAGAGAGAGAGAGAGAGAGAGAGAGAGAGATCCATCCCTAGGACACACAAAGAAAATATAAACGCTTGCCCTGTCTGAATGACGTGGATTCTTTTCTATGCCATTACACTCAGATAGGGAGCGAGCTGCAGCCTCCATTTTCAAACGCCAACTATAGGCATTGGCGTCTTGCCAAAATATGGAGGTCTATTAGTAATCTACTTGGGTTGTACAACCAACCAGGGACCTCACAAAGCCTCCTGTAAGTGGTGGACTAAAGTCAATGGCTGCTCTCTCTTCACCCCACCCTTCTCACAAACCAACATGTAAAGCCTATGTGCAACCCCACTTTCCCATACCCCGTGCTCCCCGGCCGTGCCGCCTCCTACACCTTCTGTGTCTGCTCTTACACAGCCTCCCCTGCCCTTGAGCCCCGAGTGCTAGTGGAGTTGAAAGCCAGCACAGCAGGCAGTTACCTCCTGGGATGGCACCAAGGACGGCGCAATCACCCATTGGTGGAATGTCCCAGGTAAAGCATGCTTCCAGTGACAGGCTTACTCACAACACAGACATACTTTGAACATATTTGGGGAGCCTGTAAATGTATACGAACGCTGATACAGGTGTCCACATCTGGATGCAAAGTTGGAACAAAGAAAATACTCAAGAGAGTTTACTGTTACAATTTACACATAATGATCAGTCAAGTGGTACAGCAAGTAGAGCGCTTGCTTTGACATCCGTGCAGAGCCTGCTGACCTGGGTTCGAATCCTGGCAGGGCCAAACTCAACCCAGCCTTTCATCATACTGAGGTCGATAAATGAACACCACACACTGTGGGTAATGATAAGCAGTGCTCAGATACCTGAGGGTTCGTAGCGCTATATAAATGCAAAATTATTATTATAATACTAGCCAGAGCAAGTCAATAGAAGCTGCATTCACAAATCAAAGAATGAATACATTACTAATCATCAGGACCCTTACATCATTTAGAAGGCTCAGGGGCCAAAGCTTCTCCTCCGCCCCCTGCAAAAGCAACTAAATACATGTTACCAACTTAACTTAAAAAATAGCGCCTCCATGTAGGGTGAGACTTCTCCCACTAAAGGAACGTATTGGAGAGGACCGGCTCTCCTCTCTGGGCAATGGTTGGTCAGGGCCTTTGCTTAAATGTGGTTCTTGTGTCCCCGGATGACATTTCTAAATATTTGACATGCATGTTAACCTGGCATATGGACCCCAGGGTGCATTTCCAGGGATGTCCTGTGCATGCTAAACTCCATGCAGGTAGAAGCATAACCAGGCATCTTGTGACTCCTTACTTATTATCACCCCGTTCCCTACCCTGACACCGGGTAACCCATCCCTAGACCATTGCATTCCTCCGGAACAAAGCAAAAACATTCACGAAATAAAGCAACACAAACATATAGTCTCATCCTGATTACTACGGGCACTATTTATTTGTCAATATCATTTTAAGTTAGCACTGACAAAGCCAATAGATTTGGCATGTGCAGTTGTTTGCTGCATTTTACAGTTGCAAGGAAAAATGCAGTAAATAGTTAGGCCCTGCTTAGCGAGTAGTTCCAAAAAGGTCTGCAAAGTCTGCAAACCAGTGCTCGCAGAAAAATAACAAAAATAGACACTGTAGAAAGACTTCGTATTACTGCAATGAAGTCTGTTTACTACTTCTATTACTAATATTATTTACCAGCAGACAGTATTTGCACTTTTTTAAAGGTGTTATGCCTGCCCCCCCTCCTTGCCTCGAGCAGTGTCACGTGCTTGGCACACGTGCACACACCATGTGATTCATTTAATAAAAGAGCCGCACAGCTCCCCAAGCGGAATACCAACGCACCGACTTCTGTGTGCATTCACGGCAAGCATGCAGGAGGGGTCCTGGCCATAGCATGCCCCATAACAATGGCGACAAGGAATTCTAGAACCCCTGTGCAGACAGACCATGTCAGAGAACATGCTGGAGCGTGACTGCCATGCGGAGCTCACCTGTTTTCCAGGTCGGAGGAGGAGATCCTGCAGGAAACTGAGGTGACAAACACACAAGGCTGCTGCCAGTGGGGAGAGAATGGAAGCAACTACTTCCACCTGAGTTAAATATTGGTTGGCACCTGGAAGGACGAGACCGGAACCTACCATCAGCCCGCTACCATCCCACATCAATCCATCAAACGGTTTCTCTGGCTATCAACGAGCAAAGAGCTATTGCACAATGCTGTGTCTAGCCCAGGGACTGTGATGTACTTTTGTAAAAAGCGGTGTTCCTGCATATGGGTGCACAATTAAAGCGGACACAGTGAGATGCCGGCCGGAAACTGTGGTCCTGTTGACTGCCTCTAGGCTTAATTTTGGATTCAGCAAAACAATTGGACATTATTGGCATACCTTCTTCTTGGACTAACCAAGTGTTTTTGTATGTATTGTCCCCACTGGCTGTGTTTTAAATGTATGTGTTTGGCACTATTGTCCAAAACCTGAAATCTTGATGAAAACAAATGAAAATGCATTAAGTGTTTGGCACCATGTTGCGGCAGGATTGAACACCAACTCACCGATTCCTGTGTGCATTCATGGCAAGGATGCAGGAGGGGTCCTTACCAAGCCCCACAGAAGTAAGCATGGTGATTTTAAGGGAGCGCTAAGGTGGAAGGAAGAAGGGGCGAGCTAACATGGGAGGCAGCTGGCATGGGGCAGGGGTGAGCCTGGCAGGCATGGATGAGCTACCATCAGTGGGGGTTGGCAACGGTGAGCTAAGGAGAGAAGGTTGTTGGAGAACAGCAGGGGTGAGGCAAGATGGGTGGTATGGAGGGATAGGTGGACAGACATGAGGTAGGGAAGGTGGGGGTAGAGTGCCCTGGGGTAACATGGGGATGAACTAGGATGAGTGCGGGTAAGTAGAGGTAAACTAGGGCGGGTGACTTGTTGGGTATAGGCAGGTGTCAGCTAGGGTGGGGGAAGGGGTGAGGCAGGGATGGTGTGGGTGAGGTGGGGAAATGTGGTGGTAGAGTGGGGTGAGATCAGAGTGCGCAGCGGTAGAGCCTGGAATGGAATAGAAGACAGAGGAATAGGCAGGTAGGGTCATAGTAGAGGGGGTGAGAAAGGTGTGAAGAGTGGTGGGTACCAGTAAGAATCTCCTTCCAACGATCTGAAGCAATCACACTCTACTTGGGTTAACATAAAAGATGTTTAAGGCCTTTCCTGAAGTATCTTCAAACAATACATTGCTTGCAGCCTATAGAGTTCAGCTCTATCTGCCCTGCATTGCATAGATCATTTGTGTGTTGTTGATTTGATATGAATATAGGCAACCACCACCTGCCTTGCGAGCACCCGAGAGCCGAGTCTGGCGAGCACTCGAGAGGCGAGCACTCGAGTGGCGAGCCTGTCAAGCACTCGAGAGGCGAGCCTAGAGAGCACTTGAGAGGCAAGCACTCAAGTGGTGAGACTGGCAAACACTCGAGAGGCAAGTCTGACAAGCATTTAAGAGGCGAGCCTTGTGAGCACTCGAGAGCATGGCCATGTGAGCACCTGAGAGGCAATCCTGGCAAGCACTCGAGTGGTGAGCCTGGTGAGCATTCAAGAGGTGAGCCTGGCCAGCACTCAAGAGGTGAACACTCGAGTGCCGAGTCTTGCTAGCAATCGAGAGCCAATCCTGGAGAGCACTTAACAGATTAGCCTTGCAAGCCCTCAAGAGGTGATCCTTGCTAGCACCAGTGAGGAAAGCCTGGTGAGCACTCGAGTGTTGAGCCTTGCTATCAATCGAGAGCCAATCTTAGTGAGCGCTTGAGAGGCAAGCCTGACAAGCACTCGAGAGGCGAGACTGGCAAGTACTTGAGTGGTGAGACTGGCAAGCATTCGGGAGGCGAGCCTGTCAAGCACTCGAGAGGCAAGCACTTGAGAGGTGAACACTCGAGAGGCGAGCCTGGCGAGCACTCGAGAGGCGAGCCTGGAGAGCACTTGAGAGGCGAGCACTCAAGTAGTGAGACTGGCAAGCACTCGAGAGGCAAGTCTGACAAGCATTTAAGAGGCAAGCCTTGCGAGCACTCAAGAGTGCAGCCATGTGAGCACCTGAGAGGCAATCCTACTTGAGTGGTGAGCCTGGCGAGCACTCAAGAGGCGAACACTCGAGTGCTGAGTCTTGCTAGCAATCGAGAGGCAATCCTGGAGAGCACTCGACAGATTAGCCTTGCAAGCCCTCAAGAGGCGATCCTTGCTAGCACCAGAGAGGAAAGCCTGGTGAGCACTCGAGTGGTGAGCCTTGCTATCAATCGAGAGCCAATCTTAGTGAGCACTCGAGAGGCGAGCCTGCCGAGCACTCGAGTGGTGAGCCTGCCGAGCACTCGAGTGGTGAGCCTTCCATGCACTCGAGTAGTGAGCCTGCTAGCACCAGAGAGGCGAGCCAGGCAAGCACTCGAGTGGTGAGCCTGCCAAGCACTCGAGTGGTGAGCCTGCCAAGCACTCGAGTGGTGAGTCTGCCAAGCACTCGAGTGGTGAGCCTGCCAAGCACTCCAGTGGTGAGCCTGCCAAGCACTCCAGTGGTGAGCCAATTTTAGTGAGCGCTTGAGAGGCAAGCCTGACAAGCACTCGAGAGGCGAGACTGGCAAGCACTCGAGAGGTGAGACTGACAAGCATTGGAGAGGCAGGCCAAGCGAGCACTCGAGTGGTGAGCCGTGCCAGCAATCAACAGCCGATCTTAGCTGTAGAGGCTATGAAACAGAGTTAAGCTGGAAGCACATGAGGTGCAAATATTGTGATTCAACCAAAACAAAAGAAACATTGACAAGCTGAATACTGAGAGATAAGACCAGTGGATAATAACACCCTGGGATAAGTGGAGAAGGGGAAAATAACCTGACCAAAGAGAAAGAGAAACGAGCTAGAGTGTAGAGGAGCTCAGCAATTGAGCCACAAACAAAGTCAAGTAGACCAAAAGCAATTGAGCTGTAATCATCGAGGAGGGAAAGCCCACCAGAGCAATAACTTCTTCCCAGGATGCATCCGGATTAACAACCCAGAGCAGAGTCTATAAGAGACCCCCAAAAGGGCGCAATAAAGAAGAAAGAACACTGAATAGACCCAAATGAAGAACTGAAGAGATTGATCCAAGAAGTCACAAGATAATATTTACGGATCCCAATTTGAAGAGAAATATTGAGACTGGTACTAGAAGTGCCCTCAGGAGAAGGGAGTCATTCTCTTGACCTGAGTTAGTTCAGTTTTATAGTGGTAGGCACAATTTAGGGTAGTTTTTGGAAAGCTGACTTATTTCTTCGGATGTTCAAGACTGACAAACGAGCACCTTAGGTGTTAAGATAGGTGCATTCCACCCACAGTGATAGGGAAAGTTAGGCCTTATAATTTTAATTTAATAAAATATTGTACACAATGTCCATAGAGAGTCTGTGACTTTCTTCTGACTCGCCACACCGATCACCATAATTCTGGGTTTTAGCACCCATACCAAAACATGCCCGGTTCCAGACAGAGGTAAAATACCGCCACTTAAAATGGTGGTAATGACCCAAGCAAAATGACTGCATGCAGAAACCTCTCAATGGAATCATGTGGTACTTCTAAATGGGGAATAACACACCCTAAAATGACCCTAGCCTCCTCTGAGCCAGCCAAACTTTCAGAGTCCTGGAGCAGTCTGGAAGCATTTCACAGAAGAGCTACTCGCCCTTGTACAGGTGGAGCACGCATTGTGATCATCACAGCATTGTTAGCTGGACCCAGTGTTTGTGCGTGAGCAGGTACATGATTTACATTCAGGGTCTGCAGCTTGTGGCTCTAGAGGTGTTTTGGACTACATCTCCCATGATGCCTCATCATTGACCATGCTGGCTAGGGCTGATAAGAGTTGTAGTCCAAAACATGTGGAGAGCCGCTGGTTGCAGACCCACAATGTAAATGGTAAATCTACCTTCATAACCCAGCCAGGCCAGTAGGGGTTCCAGCTAGGACTCAAAATCTTTGCTCTCAGCAGACCTCCAGCCTATGGCTCTCCAGGTCATTGGACTACAACCCCCATCAGCCCTAGTGGGCACAGCCACTACTGAGAGATCATGGGAGTCGGTCTAAAAGATAAGAAGAGCCACAGGTTGCAGACCCTGCCCTGCCATCATGTATAGTATACTTTTTTTCTTTTTTTTACAATACTCAACATATAGGTACAATTCTCAGAGGATAGGACTTGAAACTTAGAAATCCAGTGTAGCCGTTCTTGTGGGTTTTGCTTTAACTTGAACTGTGCCTCCCCCGCACCCTCACAGTCACAGTTATAACAACTCATACGGGTGTCCTGATTGGCAAGAAATCTCTGCCGCTCTGACCTATATTCCTTTTTGACGCTGTGAATTCACTGCATGCTGCTTGAACATTATCAATACAATCTTTAATTTTGGACAATTTAGTTTTACACTTGACCTATCACAGGAGTTGGACTGCCGCAGCATTGGCCAATCATTTCAGCTTTCTAGAGCGCACATTACCCATTCATGGAAAGATTGGTTTGGCGAATTGGTGAAGGTCTTAGTCTTTGAGGCTGAGAATCATCTTATCATCGATTCCCTAAGCCGTGATTACAATACGTTACCTGGAAGCAGAAGCAAGGATTTCTGAACATAGGCCATGTCTCTCTTTATATGGTATGCTCTAGGACTGCCTATCAAATTCTCTGTATTCTTCTTGTCAAGTACCATACCCCAAGATGTCTTTCTTTCTCTATATGATCAATATTGTAATGACAAATATACCAGGTAAAGGGGGATTATGGTTCCATTCATGTAGTGTTCAACTACAACATCATCTGCTTTTGTCTGGAGGTTATTACCGCCACACACAAACATTACAGCCTGTAGTGTTACCCACCTGAGGGAATACTGCATGACACCAATGGAGTAGTATGGACTTTCAAAATGTGGAACAGGAAGATCCAAATGAGTCTCAATCATGCGGCCCCTTCACATTATCCCATCCTTGCCGCATGTGGTAGTGGCAAGAGAGTTCAATGGGTAATACCCTCAAACTCATAACCAGGCCCTGGAGGTCACTCAGGGCAGCAAATTGCAGCTTCTGCATCCTAGACACTCCAGTCTTGAGAAAAAAAACAATTACTCAAATCATTCCAAACGATATCCCGGTGAAATAGGCAAAATAACTCCAGAAAGCCCAGGACTATTGCCTCTAGGCACTTTTTTGAAAAACAGTGGTTGCAAAAATGAATTGTCATTAGTTGAAGTAGTTTTACGCAAGAAGGAAGCTGACACTACCCCATTGAAACTAAGCCTATTCTTTAAAGGCAATTCCTCTTTGTCGTTCTTTAATGAGGGTCATTGTTGTGTAGATGAAAAGGCGTCAAACCTGTAACATGCACATTTCTGACCGTCCAGTGCTCAAATGCACTCATGTTGAAAAGGCTTGATACAAGAGAAACAGAGGGATCCTGTCTGATCGGTTTTGCTTCAGCCTTCTACAGTTTCCTATTATCCCAGGAACCCTTTGGCATCCTTGAACCATCTTCACCATGAAGACGTGACAACCAAACCCAACCCTATTGGCCTGCAATGAAGACAACACATGACCTACCACCAGTCAATTGAAATTATCTCGCTTAGAAGCAAGTCTAAAAGTGCATTTTCTCTGACGGGGGCAAACAGTCACCCATGTCTGGCAAGGGCTCATCTTCCATTCATCATGGCTAACTTAAGATTATTCTGAGGCCACCAAAAAGTAATTCAAAGCAGTTTCCCAGAACCAATAAACCTTAGCGTCTAATAAAGTGCATCTTCTAATCTGGTGTCCAATACTGAATTAAAATTGGATGGCTGGCTAGTGCAATTTTTGATCTTGTTTGCTGCCATGTCCAACCCCAACCAATGTGTGACTCCTCCCAAGTAATACCTCTTTCTGTATTTGAATCACTTCATCTTCCAACTCTTTTTGATCGTACCAGTACCCAAGGTTACCAGAGGACTCCATATCGCTGCAGACACCACTTACTGACTGTGGCTTTGTGTTTACTTTACTTTTAGGGTTGCCCATTACATTCAACTGAGGTGACCATAGACTACTACTCCCAGAATGCAATTGGTAGAAAGTCCAAGACCGGGCATAGTGTCTCTGGCGAATGGAGTCCTCCGGTAACCTTAGCCGTACCTGAAAGTGTTTTGGTTCGCCGTTGCAGTTGTCAATCACTGGATGAGGGATGATTTGGTAGACCTCATTAAGTCTCTGGGCCTCACTAAGAGTTTGAGGGTCATTTTCTATTACCATCACTCAGTCCATAAGATTTACTGCAAAGTGGGGTAATGATGGAATTAGTCCACATTTTTTAAAAATGTTTATTTATTGAGCATGTGTTAGGCACCTATACAACAAAACAGTGTTTCCAGGCGCCACAAGGCAAAGCGAGGAGGGAACAGGGGAGTAATTGCAAAAAACTGTAAATATATAATCGTGGTCCTACTAGACCTTGTGACATTCAGATTTGCAAGCGCAAGTGCAGTGAAGAGAAGTGCATGAGAGAGGGATGGGGGAAGGAGCAATGTATAGGCAAGTGCTGGTGTGAGCCGGGAGGGAAGTGCTGAGAGGTGCCAGGGTGGCACCCCTCAGGGCGGCGGTGTGCATCCGCACAGCCGCCAGGGAGGTGGCCGACAAGAGCTCTGCTGGGGGACCGGGGAGGTGCTGGTGTCAACAGAGCAGGGGTCTGGTAACCTGTGAGACTCATGAAGGTCCAAGCCGTCAGTCACAGCGGCAGGGGGGTGATTAGCAGGGAAATGGAAAGAAGGAAAGAGGTAGAGAAAAACAAAGTTCTGAAAGGTTTCCGCAACCTAAGGAGGTCTGACACAAATCTGAGAGGGGAGGGAGGCTGTTCCAAAGAGAGGCACCAGCCATAGAGAGAGACCTGCCCCAGACTCTCTGCTTGGAGAAGCGTTTGACAACAAGAGAGTTGGAGTGAGAGGAGTGCAGTTCTCTAGCAGGGAAGTATTTAGGGAGAGAAGGTTGAAGATAACGCAGTGCAAGGCCCCAGAAAGACTTGTGGATGATGCAGAGGGTCTTGAATGTGATCCTTGCGGCCACCGGGAGCCAGTGGAGAGATCTTAGGGCTGGAGAGATATGGTCCCTGGGCTTGAGGCCAAGGAAATGTCTTGCAGCCCTATTCTGAATTAGCTGAAGGGGCATAGACAGGAAAGGGGGATAGTGAGGAAGAGGCTGTTGCAGTAGTCCAGCCTGGAGAGGACCAGAGATCTGGAAACTTTGAGCTTCTGGGGCAAGGTGAGGAACGGGAGAATGCCTCTAAGGAGGTGAAGCTGGAAGTAAGCCTTCTTGGCAAGGTCCAAGATGTGAGGGGTGAAGGGGAGAGAGGAGTCGAAGATGACCCTGAGGTTTTTGGCCTCACAGGATGCTGAGAGTGGAGAGCCCAAGGAAGGTGGCCAGAGGGTAGGAGGGAATCAGGTTGCACACTTCCCAATAAGAAGGATCTCCTTCTTACTGGCATTAAGACAGAGATCGTTAGCCGCACACCATGCCTGGACTGCGGTCAGACAATCTGGGATAAGAAAGGAGGTAGAGGAGGTAATAGACAAAAGTTTGAAGGAAAGATGTGGGTCATCAGCATACCACTGGAAATGAGGAGAGAAGGATAAGATCAGGTGAGCAAGAGCGGCGAGATAGATATTGAAGAGCCATGGCTATAGGATAGAGCCCTGGGGTATGCCGCAGGTAGAGAGTCAAGTGGTGGAAGAAAAGGGCCCAGCTGCAACTTGGAGTGGTGCTTAGTGAAGAAAGCGGTCAGCCAATCCAGGGCCCAGTCCTTGATGCCAAGGGTATCACCGAGCCATTTTATGAGGATAGAATGGTTGACCATGTCAAAGGCTTAGGAGAGATCGAGGAGAATGAGAACAGCAGGAGAGTGGAGTCAGGATTTGCAAGCATATCTTCACCGGTGTTCAGGAGAGAAGTTTCCATGCCACTTGAAGCCCGAAATCCAGATTGATGGTCATGGAGGCAACCAACAAGTTCAGTGTGGAGGCTCAATTGGGGAGGACTAACTCCTGGGAGAGTTTACCGAAGGCGGTGGTGGAGATAGGGTGAGATTTAGTCGGGCAGGAGGGGTCAGCAGAAGTCTTTTAGGAGCGGGTGTGCAAGGGGGTGCTTGAGGGATAGAGGGAAAGAACCAGTGGCGAAGGAGTGGTTTCAGAAATCAGCAAGAGCCGGGGCGAGAGAGGAGATGTTGTCCTTAATGGTTCTAGATAATCCGGGGAGCCTGTTTGGATGAGACCTTCATAGAGCGGACAACTTTAAAGACCTCATCAGGTGCTATGGGCAAATGGGAAGTGAGTACGGGGGTGGAGGGAGAGGAGCCAAGGGAGGCAGGAGCGAAGTGAAGATGGTGGTGGCAGAAAGTGAGGACAGGATGTC
Source organism: Ambystoma mexicanum (assembly GCF_040938575.1). Classification (NCBI taxonomy): domain Eukaryota; kingdom Metazoa; phylum Chordata; class Amphibia; order Caudata; family Ambystomatidae; genus Ambystoma; species Ambystoma mexicanum. The sequence goes on from NC_090936.1 coordinate 25,068,729, forward strand.
CTGAGTTTTAGAAGTGAAATGGGAGGCCAAAGCGGTGCAGAGAGCCTGGGAAGGAAGGGGAGAGGTTGAGACAGCAGTTGGATTGGCGAGTTCCTTGCAAGATTGTGAATATTTCAGCCGTGTTGTTAGTGGCTACAGAGATGCGGGTTTGGATGTCGGCCCTCTTCTTGGAGCGGATAGAGAAGCGATATTACCTTTGGGGCAGGCGACAGGCCAGTTTGTCGGAGGATGAACCCAAGGTCTGCCACTTCCATTCAGCAACCCTGTACTTGCGTTTCAGAGATGCTAAATCAGAGTTATACCAGCCGTTGCACTTGGAGGCAGGTTTCAGGCGAATTCTCATGACAGGAGTAAGGATGTCAAGGGTGCTAGAGATGGAGGTGAAGGTTAGCAAGGACGGGGACAGAGGGAGAGTCAGAAGCAGGTGTGGGGGGATGAAAGTGGGAGCAAAAAGCACTGACTGACACTCGCTTCATTGGACGAATGATGGCGAAGGAGGCTGGCAGTGCGGCAGGCGGCTCAGACAGAGGGCTGAGGGGCCCTACGTGAGAGGAGAGAAGAGAGTTGTTAGACCACAAGAGAGGGGTGGTGACCGAGTTAGAGATAGGGATGCTTCCAGAGGTGAAGGCATCAAGAGTGTGCCCGGCTGAGTGGGTCAGACCGGAAGCGAGAATAGTGAGGGAGAGGGAGTCACAGAGGACCCAGAACTGTGAGGTCGCTGATTCAAGGGAATCAAGGTGGATATTCAAGTCACTGAGGAGGATTTTGGGAGCATAGGTCAAGAGGGAGGAGGTGAGGTCGGCCCATTCAGGGAGGAATAGAGAGATAGGGGCGGGGGTTCTGTAAATGGAAACCAAGGTGAGTGAGAGAGTAGGAGAGACCCCAAGCATACAGACGAGGATGCATAAAGTCCACAGGACTCCATGGGGGATTTGGAGGAATTACCATGCGTGGTAGTTCAGCTCGTGGTCATTCCTACCATTTTTCACAGTACAGTGGTGGCGATACCTCCAGTTACATTCCAATGACAGCACCTCCACTTCACCTCATGACTCATCATTTGGTGGTGTGGAAAAGTGGCATTAAAAGTGACAGTAACAGAATGACTGCAACTTTACTACCACTTTGTACCCCACAAGCATGCTTGCAATGGCGTTCCAGATGTTTTGGACTACAACTCCTGTCAGCCCTAGCAATAGTCAATGGTGAGGGATCATGGGGTATGTAGTCCAAAAAACACAGTGGAGGCGCAGGTTACAGATCCCTGCTAGCCCAGCAATCATTTATTTTGTATTTTTCCTGCATTTATAATCCCCAGAGCCATCCTCGGACACTGTTATGAAACACTTTCAACTAATTTGCCAAAAGACAATGTGAAAGAGTAAATGAATATCAAATTAATAGATTTGGCCACCAAGAGTTAAAACTGACTGTAAAAATAGTGGACAGTGTTTAATTGTGACTGGCCAAAAAGAGAACACAACACAGCCATGTCAAAATGGCCACCAATTTCCCTCGTATTTAACAACAATGGTCGCAGCGTAATGATAGATCATATGAAATTGTCATTAATGAGCATAATTCACGAACCTAATTACCCAGAAAATTAGAGCTGCCTTTATTTTCTAAGGTACCTCTTACCAGGCAATAGAGCCGTAATGCGTTATCTAAGACTCCGGTCACACAAGTCTAATGTAATCACCAAACGAATTGAGGCACCTTTATGAGTCCAGCAGTAATAACGCTTTCATTTACACCATTCAAAGGCAGGCTATTTTTCTCAGCATCTTGCGATGCCATCAAGCCTGGAGTAAGAACACATTTCTTTGGGTTTGGGAAACAGTACAGTTTAATGAGTCAAGCAATCATTTCGAAAGTATAAAGAGAAGACAGTTAATTTGGTGTGTACTTCATAAAACAAGTACTACAGCCACCATTCAACATGTTTTTGCAGATGTGGAGATGTCACCTGCTGGCGGATTTATGGACTTTGAAAAAAAAAACATCGAATCTAATCCTGCCTTCAGAACTTCCCAAAACAATTGTGTACCTCTAGGCAACTTACTTGCCCTCGCTGTGCCTCGAATTTGAAACCTTATGTGCAGTCCAGCTGGCCCATTTAAATGCCCCTCCCTCCCCGCACAGCACTTCCATGTTCCAGTATTCTGGTCTTTGTATCTGTATTTATTGTATATTATATAGCGCTTTTAGCCAAAGCGCTATACATGCAACAACAGGAAATACATTACAAGCAAGTTAATAGAAATCATGAATCAAGTAACTGAGAACAATATACGGAAGAATTTAGAGAATGGAGTAGGTGGGATTTTAGAGAAGTGCAGAAAGAGGAGTATGAGGTGATGGAGCGGATAGGGAGAGAGAGACAGTTCCAGTGAAGTGGAGCAAGAAGTTGGTAATCTGGTCTTTGCTGGGCCTTATTGCAATATACCTTCTGCAACTCATTGAGATGTTTTGAACTACAGCTCCCATGACCGTTCATGATGAACTATGCTAGCTCGGGCTGATGGGAGTCGTAGTCCGAAACATGTAGGGAGCCATATATCATACTGTTCTCCGTTCAGGACCAAAGATTTGAGTTATTCCTGCTATGCTGTGTTCTCCAATGCAAATCGGTATCACCTATTGGACTACACACTTACAGCACTGAACTAGCACCCTTCTGTCACACTGTCAATCCGTCTTGTGCTCCAGTCAACCCTCTTGCACCTCTAACATCATCTTATCCTCCTCCTATCCCATCATCTTACATCCCCACCTATCTTTCGACCATCGACCGCTGGATGGATCTTTGAAGCTGAATGCTCAACTCCTCAAACACAGAGGCCATCCATTTCCCAGAATCAAGTGCCTCGCCATTCCTCCCGTCTACCACATCTTTAACCCAGATGTCCTCAACCCATGCCCCAAGCCTCACACGATTGCCGATACGTTTCAGCCGCAGTCTTAATCAAAACCTCTTCATTACTTCTGCTGCTTCTACCACCGGAGTTAACCTCTCGAACATTTCAGAAGTCTGGCAACGCCTTACCTTTCATTCAACCAAATTCTTGATTTCCACTCGTGCCCTCAGCAGGCTGAATTACTGCCCAAGCATCCTTACGGGACTGCCGTCAGTGTCTTTTCCCGCTCAAAAAAATACTGATGTTTTCACTCCCCACCACACTTCAACCAGCCGCCCTCCATTCTGCTATCAGCACATCACCTCCATACAGGGCGGGTGGTTCTTCTTGTAGCACTGCTCCACTTCACAATCCTCCTCACCTTCAAAGCTGTTCATGGACCGCCATCCAACATGGCTACTCCCTACCTAACCCTTTGATATTCCAAAGTGCCTCAACCTCTCAGTTCCTAGATCTCCTGCTGCCTCTCCTTGGTCATTCCTGCCCTTTACGATTGGAATTATTTATCCCCTGAAATCAAAAACAAAACTCTGGTTCTGGCCTTCAAGGTTAATCTAAAAATAGCTCATCTCCAGAGCGGGGGAACCTGCGTTGTACCACGGCACCACCCCACGCCATTAGTCCTCCCCAATCCCCGCCTATCGTAGTTGTGTAAGTTGTGTTAGAATAGCAATGCTGGTCTGTGCAGCCGGTAACACTCCTGGTACCAGGTGTAAGTGTTTCCTTATCGCTTTGTGATCCTTACTGAAACACTCAGTCATCAGACTACCCCGCTTTACTGACGGTCTTTTTAAAGTCCAATGCTTCTATTCGAAGCACTTCTACATGTTTCTGAATTAATGACAAAATAATAGTGTCTGGGATTCCATTCACTGTTCATGGGTCTTTCTATAAAAACTATGAACATTCATAGATTTCAACTAAATCTGTCAATGCTATGCAACCTGCGACACATTTTTGCCATCTGTTGCTGTTCCACTGTAACCCTGGAACATATACTCGCTCACATGTGTTGCTATTATCTGTTGATGATCTGATGCAAGCCTGTATTCTGGAACAGCGCCACGATGCCCAAGGGCCGCTGTGCGCTACTAAATTTCAAATAAATAAATAAAAAAAAAATAGAGTTCTGTAACCAGTGCCTTGATGCCTCCGGGTTTTGGTGCGCTTTACAAGTGACAAAATAAATAAAGAAAATAAACAAATTGCAAGACAGCCTTCCGGATAACTGAAGGCATCAAGAAAACCAGCTCAAATTTAGGGAGACCGTTAGAGCCGATGTTCCCTCAGCCCTTTGCCACAGACCGACGACAGCCAACAGACTATATTAGTCTCGCGAGCTTGTGATGATGAAGACTCATCATGAACTTTATGAATGATGATTGCTGGCTATGGTTTTCGGAATGTGGCATGGTCTAGCTGAGAGAAAGGTCTTCCTCTTTTCTGCCATCCTTTTAGTCCCAGCCTTTGCAAGTTCTGCCTCAGCTTCATCAGTGTCTACTCCTCCCATGTTTCACCTGCCTATGTTCGGCTGGAGCACTGATACCCCTTTCCCTCCGGGAGACTATCGACCACTTTGCCTTCACTTGGAAACTGAAGACCTTGCTTTTCTAGTAACAGCAACTCGGAAATACTCCTCATCTCCGCACGTGCGCTAATCAAATACAGCTAACATAACATAATATGCAGTAGAAGCGTCACAGTGTGGCAATGTAAACACTCATTCAATAAATACATACAGTAATATTTCCGCTATCCGGCACCTTGCTAAACGAAATGCTTCACTAACTGGCACCCCTTTCTCCTGTAATAGTGGTAGGTCCTTTTCAGAAAATGCTGGAAAACAAAGTTTTAAAGCCAATTAAAAGGTCAGGAAGCTTGGTTATCCAGCCTATTGTCTGCCATCAGGCTTGGGTAAGTGACATTCATGTAACCTGCTTTGTTAATTAACCAGCTTTGTTAAATAACCTGCCTCGTTGGGCTCTGATTTGTGCCAGGCAATCAAGCTTCCAGTGTGCATGACAGAAGGGTGACTCCAATATTCACCTTCCGTCGCCACCATACACTAATAGTCGGCAACACAGATGGGGCAAGTAGACCGTGAACTAACATCAGCACCTATCTTCCCTCTCACATTAACGAGAGAGGGAAGAGGTCTTCTCTTCATTCAAACAGGCACGAGGCGTGAACTCAAAGGGCCACAACTAGGCTCGGAATTAAATTTGCTGTTCGAGAATGTAGACAACGCCACAAGACTTTAGTAGTGGCATGTCGCCATTGCAGAATCAATGCAGAACTCATCTGTGTGTATTGTGCGGGGGATTTGGGGGGAAAAAGAGACCCTTATCAGAATGATTGCAGAACTTCATTGCTGGTTCAATTCCATCACACCGTAAATTGACACTGCAAAGCCAAACGTGGGTCATTCACAACTGTCGAAACTCATTTCAGCTCACGTTCATGTTTTATACAGGTAAATTAAACACAACTTGCGTGTCAGAAATGACAAATATGATACAGGACATATATCTTGCCATAAATATTCAAAGATTCGCTAAATATTGACAGATAGGGTTACATTTAGGAATGGAAAATTAGCCTATTTGCGGTTAGGGCGAGAATGTTTCCTTAAATATTTAATGATGTAATCATGCATTATTACACAGCCATGATATAAAATATTTGGGAGTGAAGTCCCTAATAAATACCGAAATAATAAAATAATATAATGTGCTATCCCTAATGCCAGAGCTAGAGTATTTGGCAGAGGATCATATAGGCACCCTTAAATATTTGCAACAAATCCTATTAACTAAAGTTGAATCTCTGTTACATGACCTTAACTTACTATTCGATACTATATGCAGGAATGCCTACGCTGTGCACGCACAACTTACTGCTGAACTTAAAAAAGCAGGTGACCCGGGGGCAGTGCAAACTTTGCCCAACACTCACCATGTCATAACTCAAGGGGTTGCTGTCAAGCATTTTCAAATTAATTTCCCACTCTTATCTGCCCAACTACCTTACACCCATGTAATCTAGACATAAAAGATGCACTAAGCAACAAGAGGCTGCAAGTGGTCTACTAATCATCAACTAGGTATTAGTGGTTTGTTTGTTTATTTGTAACGCGCACCGGACCCAAGGGTATTAGGGCGCAGAAAGCATAAAGAGGATTGTTCAGCTTAGGTTACATTGCTGTGCATTGTGGTCTACTACACATTCAGAAGGTATAACTGGTATACTAAGCATCAAATAGGTATTAGTGGTCTACTAAGCATTCAGAAGGTATAACTGGTCCACTAAGCATCAAGTAAGTATTGGTCTACTAACTGGTATACTAAACATCAAATAGGTATTAGTGTTCTACTAAGCATTCCGAAGGTATAACTTGTATACTAAGCATCAAATAGGTATTAGTGGTCTACTAAGCATTCAGAATGTATAACTGGTATACTAAGCATCAAATAGCAATTAGTGGTCTACTAAGCATTCAGAAGGTATAACTGGTATACTAAGCATCAAATAGGTAGTAGTGGTCTACTAAGCATTCAGAAGTTATAACTGGTCTACTAAGCATCACATAGGTATAAGTGGTCTAGTAAACATCAAGAAGCCATAAGTAGTGTACTAAGCAAAATCTATGCATTTGTGGTCTACTAAGCACCGAGAAGCACACCAACTGCTGTGATAGATGTCGAAAAGGCCCCAAACATGGCAAACCTATGCAGGTTAAACAGATAATTCAATGTCAGAACCTCGAAATTCCTAATGATACCCTTGCTCAGTGGGGTCTGTTTGGACTGCACAGCATGCACTCATGTAAGCCCCAATGTTCAGTTATTAGCACACTATTTGGTGAATACAAACAATTTCATGTCTAATTTACCATATATGTGCAAGTTAACATACATTTGACATATTTTGACGGGACGATAGCTCAGGGGTAACGTGCTCTCCTTGGAAGCACAATGACACGGAGCAACACAGCTTTGATCCCCGGGTCCGCGCTTAGAAACCTCTGGGTATTAAGCACGTTATAAATAACCTATTATATCAGATCATACTATGTCTGGTTGCAATTTAATATCACATTTAGCCTTAACATGTGCAAGGTGTCAATTCCACATGAAACGGCCAACCTTTGTTAATTGGTCGCAATAATTGTAACTATTGTGACATTTGGACACAAGGATACGAGATATAGGACTACATGTATATAAACAATGAAAAAACGTGTTACGGTCAAAAGAGGGCACTGTACGTATGCCGAGCTCTTGCGTAGCGACACCACTGGCAGGAAGATCAAACTAATTGCTAAAGACAAGGTCCACAGCCACTTGCAAATGCATTAAACAAGGGTGAGAGGTTACAGATCCGATGTAGGCACCACAATTCTCAGAAGACAGATTCTGCTCAAGTGAAAGGGCATGGAGGGAGCAGGGCTCTGGGGCAATGCCAGTGGTTGGATGATGGTGTCATGTGACTGTGGGTCAGAGGGCATGCGGTGGGAGGTTTCCCAGCTATCTTCCTGCACATTCTCCCTCATTGTCCAGTCATTGGCTGAGGAGGGAAGCAGCACAGAGGAAGAATGTGGACAAGCACGCGATATATATCCTTAACTATGAATTAGAAACATTTATAATTGCATCCCTTTTCAAGTAAACATCTTCAGCAAATGTACCTTGGCTGTGAAACTTGAGACTTTAGCATAACAGGCTATTTTTTGCAAAACCCTATATTGTGAGCAGTGAAAATAAAATATATACCGTTTATGACATGTTCATTTTACAGTTAGGTCTATGAATTTGTTCAAGCCCAGAGTTAGTCTTTTGTTGGCGGGAAATCTGCTGGAGAATTTGAGTGCTTAGGTCATTAAAGGTCCTGTCTGTTACACGCTGTGTCCCTTTCAATCATTCCCCCGGGAACGGGTCAGTGCAGATCAAGGTTCCAAAGGAAATCCTGCTCCCCAGAGTTCCACGAGGGGGCTTTGTGTGCATTCAATGCGAGCTTGCACTGCAAATGAGTACAGTAGCATCTGTAGTCGGTTTCTGGGTAAATCAAAGAAGGCTCCATCTCTTAACATTCTAAACATGCCCTGTGTCTCATTCTTAACCATCACTGTGCTTCGGTATGGCATGTATCTCTGATCTTTCTATGACTGCTTTCTCACTATGCTGGCACTGTACAATAAATTACAGTTTCAGGACATTGTTCTGTTTAAGGACTTGAGTATTTCTTTTATTTCTAATGGCAGTTTTCCTCTTAAAAATAATTTTTTTAAATTTCTGTTTGACCATAAAGGGTAATACTGTCATTATCCCAGAAATGATCAATACTGTCCGAGGCCGCGTTAGCAATGCCGTGGAAAAAAGGTAACCGTTAATCTCCTTACGATTTGCCCCTTAACATTTCTTTTTAAGTAATTGTGGACAGTTTTGAAGTATAGGTTATTGGTTGTGCAGATGTCGATGACCTTAATCATCTTACCTCAGTTTACGCCAGGACCTAAAAACTAGAGTCACATACTAGCAACTTCTAGCACAGCTGTTTTAGTGGTTTGAGTCATTTATCTCCGTGAGATTTCAGTAACTTGTGGGAGTACCTGGAGAGTACTGCTTGTCCTCTACACTCCCTGCTGCTTTTGTTGCCGGATTCTGTCTGCTGCCCGCGCCGTCAGAGCTTGCCATTTTCAGCCTCAAGGATTGTGGAGAATCCGACACGCCTTCTATCAGCGTCATCACTAAACTGCCATATCACGAGCATGCACGTGCACAGCGCGCGCGCACTTGTGGGAGTACCTGGAGAGTACCGCTTGTCCGTGTGGCGGTGGCAGTGGCATGGTGCTAAATTGCTTGTGTGTCTTTTCTACTTAATGAGCCCTGTTTTTCTTCTGATCAGGTACCCCCGGAGAAAGCAGAATGCAATCAATATTTTCCTGACCCACTTTTTGAACTGTACACGCAGTGCATATTTCGTTCGTAACCTGTTTAAACTGTTTTTTTTTGTTTTGATTTGTCATTAATTTTACGTTATATCGTGTTCATTGGTTTAGCATAAACATTGGCATATAAATTAACAACAAGTGTGCCGTTCAAAATTCCGCATTTATCATTAGCATTCAAACAGCTTAGCCAGGCTGAGTCGGAAGTTCCCCCACAAAAATGTTACTCAGCTACTTCTAACACCCCAGTTTGTGTGTCTGCCTGTCCAAAATCTAAATTCACATTTGATGAACACTCGAATGAATCCATTGTTTCCATATCATCGATGTCGACCTCTCACATTGCTAACAACAGTACATCTTGTCCTCCGGAGGTCAATAATGTGCCAGCTCCTCTGAATACGTCACGTGCAAGAGCTAACCCTCAACCACTCTCTGATAACACGATGTTAGTATCTACTAAACATTACCCGCGACTGTCTTCCTCACGTGTTGCCATATCTCCAATTAACTTTCAATCTTGTCCCATGAGCAATCGGGCCTGTCCATTCATGCAAGTCAATGTGATTCTCCAATGTTATGGAGAGGCAATAACCAGCATGATGAGGATTTTGACGATGGCAATGATGATGCAACTCATCCTCAATCCCGGGCAGATCGCCGCATTCCCATGTTACGTTCATTTGCTCTACCCACACCCAGACCAACAAGAGCAGCACCGTCTGATCTCCTTTTTCAATACTCATCTACGATTCAACCTGCCCTGACAGCTATTAACACCAGCATTATCAGCTTACGTAAACTCTTTGAATCACTTGACACTAAAGTTGCGCACCAGTCAAAACAATTTGAAGAAATGACGAAGTGGTTATTAGCACATCACTCATCAACTCAAACTAAGAATGCTTGTTTGTCTAGAGGCTCGAATGATTGGGGTAATTTGGTGGAATATGTTGATGCCCAGCACTCACCCAAGACTGACAGACAGGCATTAATATGTGTTCTCAGAGGATGGCTCAGAATTCTTGTGTACTACCTTTGAAATCAGGTATTATACACCCTATTGGCAAGACGTGCTCTACTCCCACTCCGGATTTAAAGAATGCACCAATTGCACCAATTGCTCATGCACCTCAGGTCAGCTCGAATGAGGCAGATCCTGTGAAGTTGATACCCATACCTGAGCGACCATCGGGCCAAGGCCAAAGCCATCTAGATGCGCTCAAAGACAAGAATCCCAAAGTTGTACAAAAACAGTCTTTATCTTTACTAAAAAATAAAAAAAAAATATGACAAATGTTAAAAACACCAAAAAAACACTCAATTCTTTTTTTAAAGCATTGAGTAAAACGACTGAGTCGCAAGCCAAAGCGGCTACTATAATTGAGCAGACATCTGCTCCAATGGCAGCCTTTATACCTACCATGACTATTCCTTTGTTGCCCCCAGCCATTCCAAGCTTACCGCATAAAGCACACGCAGGAGGCTCTCTCTCACTTCTATCACAGTTAGTATTATCCTTACAGCGAAATAAGGAGGTTGAGAATCACCAAGCTCAATAAAATAAACAAAAGTCTCTGTTGCTCTACACTGCCTCTGTTATGCCCACTGCACCTCTATCATATCTGATTGCTCAGAGCTCACTAACTAGGCCAAGTGAGCCTTCAATTGCACAGGCTCCGTTAAATACCACTGCGCCTATCACTAAGAAATCTGTAGTTTTCTGTCCGCAAGCTCATGCTACTACAACAATTCTGACTGATCAGAGCTCTTTAGCTAGGCCAAATCTGCCTTCAATTGCACAGGTCCCATTCCATGCCACCGTACCTGCCACTAAGCAATCTGTTGCTTCTTGTTCGCAAGCTCATATCACTACGACAGGTGCTGCTTCAACATCACAAGATGTATTTGAGAACTTCAAACAGAGAGTGGATGAATACCTGGCCACTGGTATAGCTAAGGTCCTCTCCACCTCCATTGAACCACAACTAAGATTGCAAACTACTCTTCCTTCCCCCGCGGTTGGTTACAGTAGCCATACTTCACATACCCCTTCTCATACTAATCAACACGTGCAGGAGGAATTGAGTTGTGAATACCCCAGCATAAGTCCAGATCGATCAACACTAAATTGGATACCACAGAAACAGAATTCACAACCAGCTTCACGCCACTTACACCCGCGTCAAGCAAATTTTCATACTCTCATCTTGAAATGTAGAGATGGGAATTTTCCTGCCTACGACCTGAATCGCCAGAGCGTTTTAAATCTTTTTGGTGATGTCCACGAATTGCGCAATCTGACAACACAGGACATCGACCAAATAGAATTCATCTCTGATTTTACTCGCTTGGTAGTGCGATTATGGATTCCTTCAGGAGTAGTCTGGGACTTGATTTGGCAATGCAGAATGCAGTTGTCGAAATGGGCTTTCTCATAGCAGAAGACCCAGAATTTGTCCCACCCAAAACCCAAAATCCCATCTTGAAACCAAACATTTATCAAGGAGTGGACAGAGCCAGTCATGATATTCAGGGTGTTTCCTCTCAACAGCGTTAACCACAAACGTTGGATGCCTCATCCATCTTGAAAATTGTTAGTTGGAATACTAGAGGTCATTCTCGTTTACACTCATCCGTTAATAATCTGATAGGCATTCCTCATGTGATAGCATTACAAGAAACTTGGCTTCTTACCCCTCCCCCCCACTATGGGGTGGCTATAACATTGCGTTGCTGCCAGCTCTTCCTAGTGGAGGTAGACCATCTTCAGGCCTGCTCGTCGCTGTGAATATCTTGTATGGTTTTAAGGTTAAGTCATGGTTATCTGTTGGTGCTCAGATCCAATTAGTCGAAATCACTAGCAATACTCAGGCACTTGCCTTAGTCAACATCTATTGAAATACCGCTATTATGTCTGATGACATCTTTTATGAAGGTCTAATCATGATTTTAGATACGATATTGCTAAATCACACAATCAGCCACACAATTATTGTGGGCGACCTCAATTTGGACTGCTGGAATCTGACTGGTAACACGAAAGATGTTCAGAGATGGTCCAATGTTATGACAGATCGTAACTTCTACATGCTTAATGGTTCTGTCGTCGGGGATGTGCCCCCTAACCACACGTGGCACCGTGGGATGAGTTCAAGTATCATCGATAACATATATATGAGTCCTCAACTATTGCAAAATGTAAAAAAAACTCACTATCAGTGACCATTCCCACAGTGATCATAGATTTTTAGTTGCACCGATAGATTGGGACTTTTCAAAAAGTAAAGAAAAATTAGCTCTGCGGGCAGAGGCGACAGTTAACACAGCACGAAGTCGTCTCAGGTGGAACTTAGTTACATTAAATACTTTCAAAAATATAGTGGATTGCAAAGCATTACAGTTCAATAATGCACAGTACTCTGATTTGTTAAAACCATTCATGAAGACTGTTACAATCTTACGCCATAATCAAGTCCGTCATCCACACACTTTTGACGCAGATACCCACCGAGTTAAAGCAGAGTTAAAAAAACTCAAGAAAAAATGTGCATCATCACAAGACCTGCTGCGCTGGCAACACCGGAAAACAGCTAAATGCCGTTATAAAAACTGGTTAAGGAGCCAGAAAGCAATAGAATTTCAACGTGATAGTGAAATGATGCAATCAGCCATGTCTAACAAAAACTCCTCTGAAATGTGGCAACTGTTAAACGATCGTATATGCCACCTTCAGGGGGATGCAAAAATCAATGGTGTTAATGAATTAGACTGGGTCACTCATTTTTCGTCTTTGTATGCTGACCCAGCCTTTGCAAAAACAGTCTATACATTGACATCCTGTTCATCATGGCAGCTACAGATGTCTATAGAAACTATTCGCAACATCATCATGCAGGCCAGCTCCTCCAAGGCGATGGGCCCTGATGGACTCTCAAACTTCATGTTCACAACTCACCCAGATGAATGGGCTGATATTCTATTCAAAATCTTTTATGACATCTTGAGGACTCGTTCCATACCACCATCTTGGAAAACCTCAATGATCATTCCCATTTTTAAGAAGGGTGATCGGAGCGTGCCCACTAATTATCGACCCATCGCCTTATTGGATGAGCCAGGCACAGTTTTTTGTAAACTGATCCTTTCTGAATTTAACGCTTGGACTTTAAGATCTGGGCTTCATGATCCACATCAGACAGGATTTGTTGCAGGCATGGGCACAGCCATAAACCTATTTGCTTTAAATTCCATCAAAATGCAATGCCATATGCATAAGCAACAGGTTTTTTTCACTTTTGTTGATCTAAACGCGGCCTTTGACTCGGTGAGTCGGTTAATCCTGTTGTCAAAGCTTCGTAAAGATCACTGTGCTGCCACATTATATGATGTCTTCCACTCGCTTCATTCACAAACATCTATTCGAGTCCGTCTCTCCTGGATGGGGTATAAACAGATCAAATTAACACCTCACGGGGCCTAAAACAAGGATGCCTTTTAGCCTCTGAGACTTTCAATTATTTCATCCAAGATGTTAGATTTTCATTAATCAATGTTGTGTCAGATTCCCCAAAGCTTAACAATACATTAATTCAAACACTCATGTACACAGATGACTTAGTGCTCATCTCTAAAACACAAATAGGCCTGCAGCGTCTTTTGGATGAGTACTGTGAGTACACCCAGAAGAATGAGTTAAATATCAACATAGGGAAAACACAAATTGTTGTCTATTCACCCAGACGTGTTGGACCATTATCCTATGTCTGGACCTTCGACCAGTCTCCCATGAAAATGGTGCCCCAATATAACTATCTTGGCATATTATTCGAGGGTTCCACATTAGCAACAGGCCATCTAACCCGATTGGAAATGAGGCTCACTTCATTTATATCACAAGCAAGAATTCTCATGTATAAATATGGGAAGTTCTCTATCCTGCCAGCATGGCATTTCTGGAACATGAAAGTAACACCAGCTCTTTTGTATGGCCTGGAAGCATTAAACACCAATTCGCCTTTCCAATTTTCAAAATGGGAAGCAAAATACTGGTGACAGATATTACACCTACCTAACTGCATACCCGCCGCTTGGATATGGTAGGAGTTGGGCTTGCTTTCCTTTCAGACTGTGTATAATTGGCGTGTATGTTCATTTTTCAGAAAAAGTTTGATCTCGACTGAGTTAAATGTCTTGTTAAAAACTCTGACGAATTATATGTTTACGACTAATCATTTATTCATTAAATCATGGCTCTCGAATGTCTATCATGTGTTAAATTCGGCAGATATTTCTTTGGAATTACTAGTATACAACCCAGATAAAGCAAAATTTAAACTGTTCCAGTCAAACTGGATAACTACAAGGTCATTGTGTCTCATATTGTGACAGTGGGGAATATCGTTTCCCACATAAAAAACTGCGTATCTTACCCACCTATTTGATATGATGTCCTTCACTCAAAATTCGCAATGATATTTTAAGATTACGGTTCAATTTATGGTTACCAGGGACATATAAGCCAAACGAAAATTCTTAGCCGTAGCCGGTAATTTCTGCCGTTTCTGTCTAGTGATGGACATTTGTGAAACTCTACCACATCTTATCAAAGAATGTAGTGCACCGTGATCTGCCCGAGAAATGCACTTTGAGACATTGTAAATATTTGTGTTTAAAAGATTCGTACTCTTGCTGGTCAATAATCTTGGGTGCATGTCATTTGCTGTTACGAATTGCAACCGTACATTTTTTGTCAAGTTTAAAACTGGATCCTTTGAAAAACTAATATCATTGATGCCCAATCTAGGGCTAATTACATATCATGCTTTCTGCAGGCACTATAGATCCTAGCGCTTAAATTTTACTATGATGAAATGACAAATGAGCGAAAAGTATAAATACATTTGGTCTTGTTTCAGTATGTATTGTTAAATGATGAAATTCTTTTTGTTGATTCTTCTTATTTATGTTAAATGTAAATGGTTACAATTTTGTATATAAGAATGTTATGTATTTTGTATTTGAAAGGTTGATTTGATTCAACCAATGCAAATAATTTAAAAAAAATTAAGTAACATAACTGTACTCAAAAATCGCCAGATGTCCTCATCATATTATGCTATTTCAGGAGATTGATTAGAATGCTCTGCAATATTTAAGGTCGGCAGTCATAATTTCAAAACTATGGCCCACCCGGCTTGACCAGTCTTTTGGGTGGATCTTAAAGATCAAAGATTCTAATGCAGGAAGCCAATGCGATGGATGCAATTAGAGTTAAAACTCAGATTCTAGAACAGTCTGAGATGTTAATATAAATGTTGCCTGGCTGATCTTAGCTTTTCAAAAAAAAAATATCAGTATACTTGGACATAATGAAACTAAATGCTCACAGTTGAATTTGACAGGATGTTGTCCGCTTAGTTCAGAATACAGAGACCAAGGACTCTGTGATAATGTAGAGTGATCAAAGTGACTTCAACGGCTTAAAGAGCAACACCCACATTTCACAACATACAAGCTGGTCTTATCCATTTGTAGAGAGACGGGAGGCACTTTTTTGCCAGCTGGCATTTGTAGAACTGCCAAACACCAGGCTGAAAGTCTGCAGGAAAAGGTAGGGTGCAAAAAACAAACAGAAATGGTGCAAACTGCAAATATAGTACTGTTGTCAATGTAAGTATGTATTATTACAGGTCGCCACGCAGATAGGTATCCACACAGAGGCGTGATGCAGCAGGATGAATGCCTTTAGTAGGTCAAGGTCATTCCAGAATGTTTAGTTCCTTATAAAACATCTACAGCCCTAAATCTCATGTGCAATATTCAATTACAAACTTTAAAAAATATCTTTTTTGCAATTGTCGCTTTCATTTTTCTTTTTCCTCTAGGCCACTGCCTTACTTTTTATATCACTTTACAATTTGTTTTCCTTTATTTCCACAACGTATTCCTTTCTTCTATTGTATTAAATTCTACCGTGTCCTTTCTCTGTGTAATATGTTGCATTTTCTCTCCCGTTCCGATTCCCTTCTCTTACCGAGGTGGCTTTTTTTTCAGCATGGGTTGTCACTATTTTCTCGATGATTTAGTATATACTACAGTTATCTTTACTTGTTGTTCCTTTCATCTTGTCATCTTTGCTGTCTCTGTTTTCTAGTTTTCTCCTTGTATCTATCATTGTTCTCCCCATGTTTTTCGTTTCTGACTTTCCATCGTAATTAATCCCCTCCCCCCTCAGTATCTCAAGCAGAACGGGTATCATCTCCCATGATCAGCCAGAAAGAGATTTCCTGCTCAGACTCTGTACTTTCGGGTTTGCGGACGCGCAAGTTCATGATCGTCTGTAATAAATTATTACATCCGCTGATAATGTAATTTCCCTTTAAGCAGCCAGATTTGAGGTCAAACCTGTTTGTATTAGGGCAATCTATGATAATTTCAATCAATGTTATAATCCTATAGGATCACTCCTCTTGTTTTGGAAATTGTACAGATAATCAACATATATTTTTGCTTTCTTATTGATGCTAAAGGAGATCATTTTAATTTACATAGAGGAAAACAGCATCCTTAATTTGTGTGGTGCCTGATTTAAGGGTAACCACGTGTGCTGATATTCACCTTGTGTCGCATCAGGAAGATAAGTCTATGGGGTTGTGTCCAAATTTTGCAGGGAACTTTGTTTTCCCCACATTTCTCAACATGATATAAGAGTATGCCGATGATTTTAGGCAAATAAGTATTAAGGTTTTCATCTTCAGGTTGCACCTGAACCACTACAGTGGTAAAAAGCGGTATTCTAATCTAAATGATACATTCACCGGGGTTAAGAAAGAGGACATGGAGTTAGACTGTGGTCCAAAGGGCAAAGGTGGAGATCAAAGCAGTGACCTGAAATTTCTGGATCATGTAGGATTCCATGAAGTTAAAGAAGGATGGATAATAATGGCAAGGGTCTTTACAGCCCAAATTACACCGTCTTCCCTACTTTATCAGGTAAAGTAGCTTTACATTTAAACTTGTCATCTAGTGTGAAGTAGAGAGTAGAAAATAACACATTTTATGAATTACATTAAAACTTTGCTTTCATGGTAACGGGACATACAGCGGTATGCTCTGTCGATCTATAATGGCTTATTAGCAACTTGAAATAGTAAGGCCAGATTCCTTTATAGGTGCGAGTAACAAACTTAAGATTCACAGTTTATTTCGTAATTGTCCAACACACAGCTTCTAGCATTAAGATCGAGATTAGCTAATAACTGGTTGGAGTTCCTCTGTAGGCTACTTTCAGGGTCATGTGAGGTGCATGGTTGGCTTTAGGTTAATATACGGTTTGGGGTTGAGGGTTGATGGCGGTTTCAGTCAAGTTGGTTTTGTGCAACGGTGGTTATGGTAGGGCGTAGCTCAACTGTGAGGACAATGTGGTGTGGTTCAAATGTTCGGTTTTGGTTGACGTCCACTATAGTCAGGTTACATGTTTTATGGCACGTTTCCAATGTTTGGGCATTTTGTTATCTTCCATGTCCGGTGCACAATATGGGTTGGCTTTAGTTGCAGGGGTTTGGCTAGATGTTTTGTGTTGTGGATGGTGCTCAGCGTTTTAGCAACCTTTTCCAAATCTGTGTTTATCATCTATTGTAGGTGGTGGCTGCTGCTTGTGGTGGCCATTTTTTAACATCTGTTTTGTGCCAGACAATGTTCTGGTTATTGCGTGAGAATAAGTTGCATCTGCTTTCTTACTGTTGTTGTCGTTCTTTGTGGCAGGAATCTTGTTGCATGTGTAGTCTTTGATGAACAGATGAAGTGGGTAGGAAGGTGTTCATTGCGTATTATGTTGCATTGTGGTAATTTTGCCTTTGTGCTTTTCTGTTGGGTACTTGGTTTTGTGGTTTTGGCTGCAGTAATGTGCTCTGTGTTCACTTTGGTTCTGTGCAGTTGGTTCTGTGTGGTTTTGTTCCACTGCTACGTTACCTCTATGTTAAGTTTCTGGTGTGTTTGATGAACATGGTGAAGTGCAGTAATGTGCTACTGTACATTACGTCATACCTTGCAGTTAGTGGAATGTGTTGGGGCTGCAGAATTTTGAGTGCTGTTTGAGTGGGGGTGTTCTGGAGGGACAGTTGGAGTAAGCTGGCCTGATGTGTGGATGAGCCAGTGTTTCCATGTACTGCATGTGTATGTACTACACTTAATCTACAAGTGTACATCTGGTCAGGATAAACATACATAGGACTTGCCTGGTCTCCCGCTTGGTACTTGGAGGAAGAACCCATCTTACTTTATTTCATACAACCTTGACCAGGACTTCTGGATTGTTAATGTGTATACATCACACTTCCCCTTTAGTTTTCAATCAGTTTGGCCATAGTTAAAAACTGTGCTCTAGCACCTTGAAGCGTCTCTTGTGCTAGATGGAATTACCAATAAAGAGTTCAGACCAAATAACAGGACAGACTCAAGGAAAATAGCAAAGTACTATTTTATTCTCAATTCAATAAAGCAGAGTACACTGGAAAACATCGTATTGATGACATGATATAAGATGTTATTTATAACACGCTTAATACCCATAGGTTTCTAAGCGCGGACCCGGGGATCGAACCTGTGTTGCTCCGTGTTGTGTTGCTTCCAAGGCAAGCATGTTGCCGTTGAGCTATACTCCCGAGCTCATGCACACTCACACGAAAACTTGATTACACTGAGGTCTTACACCCCAATATTCGTCATCTATGATGTCACCCTAGATGGCAAACAATAAAACCTATTGAAGGAAGGGATTGGTCAGGAGAACATAACTACTTACAGAAAGTATACAGGTCAGTACTTCATTGGCTGTCTCTTATCTGTAAGACACACCTTGAATGGTTCAATGTGTTAATATCCCCGCAAAAACATCGCCATACAAAAATATCGCCATATTTCTGCAGCAATATTAAGGCCTGGAACCTGCGGGGCACCCCCCGCAACCCCTGTATTATTTTAAAGGGAACGGGGGACACCCACACAACTCTCACTTCCAAAAACCCCAATTATTATCCCCAATAAAAATATCACCTATCGCTCTTCCTGATGACCATATAAACGGTGATATTTTTGTTGGGGATAATATTACGCGATACCCCTGGAACTACCTCTAAATACATATAATACTGAATATAGCAGATAAAATGCCGGATCGGTCTATGGAACATTGTATAGCTGGTTGAACAATAGACCCATTGATTAGTTGGCATTCCCACCCAGCCTTGGACTTTGGACTCCGTAAGCAGCACATAAGTGAAACCAAACCCAGGTGCTTGAGTCACGGCAGATTACTCACCACTTTCCCAATTAGTCCATCATCTCTCATCAGAACGGCCATGAGCCAACGTTTCCCATCTGTAGTTGACATTGTCGCTGCTCTCTGTTCTAGGACATTCAAGGGAATATGAGCACATTGCTATCTGCATCCACAGCTTAATGAATAGCCTTTGTTCTCAACTTCTGCATCACGTGTGAGGAGACCGCAAATGTGTACATTTCAGCCTCCTAGTTACATCTATCTCTTTCAATTATGCAGGGTGTTATTGCTCCTTTGGCTTCTAGAGACCTGCTCACTCCATCTTGTATGAGCCTTATTCCTGGTTGATTGTCCATTATTTGGCTTTTCCAATTTTGTTTGTCTTCTTTAATCCAAGAGTAATATGTCTTACGTTCATGGCTTATCAGCCTGCCCCCCTTTTTACTTTGCAGCTATTCTTAGCCATCCTGATCCTAGGCCAACATAGACTCCTCTTCATTTGCACACAAAGCTGTCTTTGTGACTCTGCATCCCTGGTCTGTTTCTGAGGAAGGTAGAATTACTCTTTGCATGAGCCGGAATCCATTTTCCAATCATGGCCGTCGTAGCCACATTATATATTCCTGTATAGCAAGCTTCTATTCGTCTCATCTCCCTTGCGTTGCTGCACATTTACACTTATTGATCCACAAGTTACTTCGTCTTCTTTTTGCATACATGATTACTTCATCATTTCGTACATGTTTCTCTTGTTGCTTCAGTTACATCATCACTCAAGTATTTTCATATCGCCTCAGTATGGCTTCATATACTTGCTTCATGACATCAGATGTCACTCAGTGCGCCATTATGTCTAATGGTACGTGCAGGATGCCATCCATTCTCTCGATGTGAGGGTACATTCGGTATGGTTGTCTGAGTGCATAGCGCCCTTCACACACTCAATGCGCTATAGGGACAGCACAGGGGGACCCACATGCAGCTCTTCTCCTGCAGTTACAATAAGACGGTGGTGAGGGGGCGGGAGTTTGGGTATATGCATCTTCCTGCTCCTCTACAAAACCTTATTTATTGCGATTATAATAAAGCACACTGATGTTGATGATGTGAGAGGATGACCTCAATGCACAGTGGAAGGCACCCTGTATTCAGAGACCACTAGTCCCAACACAGCATGTTTATTTTTAAATTTCTGTTTATTTGTTGATATAGAAAGCACCCAATGCAACAGGCTTGCTTCATGGGACCCAAAGGTGCCTTTTCAAACAAATGTAAGGGATAATCATGAATCGGGAGATCTCATGGAGTTGGGGGCTCCATGTCAGAATCTCAATCTACGTTTATCGTTCCATAAAGCTTTGATCACTATTATTTTATTTCCCTGCTCTTTAGAGGGGTTTCTCTGATTTAAGAGTAGTTATGAGACTTCAAGGTGGGAATAATCCTGTCTATTTTCGAAATTTGCTTTTCTTGACAGTATAAAGAAACATTTGCAGCAAACACCACAAACATCACAATAGAACCATCTCTTGGACCAGCAGAATAGCATACGAAAATTCATACATTTGCAAAAGGAATGTGATACTGCAGACACAACCACAAAGAGGAACGTCTAAGTGAAAAAATCTGGAGATCAGACCCTTCAGACCTCAACAAGAATAACCTGAATAAACTAGCCACTCTCTACAAAAAAAGAAATTATCCTAGCCAAACAAACATCCTACAACTCCCAAATCTCCGAAGCCAAATCAAACACCAAAGAACTGTTTGCCATCTTTAAAGAGGTAGAATCACCAATTCAAGCCCCAGACTCCTGTCTCAAGGATACAAATTGGTGCACGAGTATACAAAATGCCCTGGCCAACAAGATAACAACTCTCCAGGTGGATTAACAATAAAAAAGACACCCCGATTGTCCCCAAGACTGGCAATAATGCTATTATCTCCAAGACTGGTACAAACGCCACACCACTACTTCAGACTACCCCGACCCCACCCACACCACTGACCCCCTGTTTCCACTTTCACAAAGTATCTATCACAAAGAAGTTGAAAAAGTTATCCTTACCCTCAGACCGTCCAATTGTCATGGTGACCCATGTCCAGCTCAAATCATAAAAGATGCTGCCCGTGAACTTTCCCCTTTCATCACTAAACTCATAAACGCCTCCTTCACATCAGGCACGATACCTAACAACCTGAAACACTCCTGGGTCCTCCACCTCCTCAAAAAACAAACCCTTGACCCTTGCATCCCCACTAACTACCGCCCCATAACCACAGTGCCATTCCTACTTAAAATCTTGGATAAAATAGCATATCTACAAATGCAGCATCACCTGGAACAAAACCTACTAGGAGTCCGACAGTCTGGCTTCAGACCTCCACACGGTACTGAGACTGCGTTCATAGACCTCAAGGCACAAATAGACGCACTGAGAGACGAAGGTAAGACGGCACTCCTGCTACTCCTTGATCTCTCAGCCACGTTTGATTTGGTAGACCACTTGATACTTTGTAACCACTTGGATTCCGCGTCCCGCTTCTCTCAGGAGGCTGTCGCCTGGATCCAGTCCTTCCTTGATAACAGGACAATGCGAGTTTTCTCTCCTCTAGCAGCCACGGACCCCGCACCCATAGCTTGCGGTGTAACCCAGGGCTCCTGCATATCTCCTACTCTGTACAACATCTTCACAAAGCCCCTTTTCGATGTTCTAGACGGCCTGGGTATCACCTACACAAATTATGCCAATGATACCCAGATCCTCATCCCGTTGACAGGAGATTATGACAAGGATTTGGCCTTTGTGAACAGAGTATACCTCATCATCCAGGCATGGATGGCCTCTCACGGTCTATGCCTGAATGATGTCAAAACAGAACTCCTCATTCTAGGCACCCCATCCAACATCAAAAAACTAGGTCCGAACTACTAATGCTTCAAAATTGACAACAAAAACATTACTGTGGCTAAGGTAGTCAAAACCCTTGGCTTCTACATAGACCCCACACTCAATTTTGGTAAACAAATAAATGCTATGGCCTCAGCCACCTACCTGCAAGCTAATCAGAGCGGCCAAGCCTTTCCTCTCTCCCAATAACTGCATCACTTTAGCGAGAGCCCTAATCTTATCCAAAGGGGACTATTGCAATGCCCTCTATATAGGCAGCAACAAATACATTACGTCCACAATTCAGACCCTTCAAAACAATGCCTTAAGAGCTGCCCTAAGCTTCCCCAAAATGCCCATATATCTGACCTCAGGAGATCCGTCAATTGGCTTTCTACGAAAGACAAGATCCTCCTTAAAACTGCATCTTTGACACATAAATGCCTTAACCAATCTGCCCACAATACCTCACAGCTAGATTCACTAGACAAACAGCCTCTCGCCCCCTAAGAAAAGTCCATTCTAACCTCCTATTAGTACCCAGATGTAAGCGTACTAAATCCGGTGGGAGTAGCTTCCCCGTTAAAGCAGCACAATACTGGAACTCCCTCCCCACTGCCTTAAGGGACGATCTACCCTACCTACAATTTAGATCTAGTCTCATTCACTGGCTAAAGGAACATGATGTCTGACCTTACTTCACTTGCAACCTCCTAGCATTTATTGTATATATGTGAGCTTCACTGCTCTTGTTATATATGTATGTGCCTTACAGTTACTCTTTGTATTATTGTATATACCTATCTGCCTTGCCTGTTATTCATGCATACAGCATTGTAACCAAAGCTGTACTTATTCCTGTTTACTATGTAACATAAACTTAACAACCCTCTTTATGCCTTCGCGCCCTAATACCCTTGGGTCTGGTGCACAATATAAATAATAAAACAAACAAACAAAGTATTGTGTAGACTTACACAACAGCGCAGTTAAATCTCATGGCGTTTATGCGTAATTAACAAGGCATGTTTGAAGATTGGTTCATCGTATTGTGAAAAGAGAAAAATAATATGAGGCCGGGAAACCCAAAGGAAACACACTAAACACCGGTTACAAAGGAACATACAAAGTGCTTTATTTTAAGGTCAAGCAATGACAAAGTCAATGATAGATCGGATAGCTATCGGCCCTCAGTTCAACACAACGAACTTCAACGGGGTTCGATGTATTCAGTGAGAGACTGTACATTGGGGATTCAGGCTTTTATACATTTCTCCAGCCTTTTGTCCAACCCCTTCGCGGGTTAACCATTCCATGAATGTATTACTGGTCTAATATATACATCAGTATGCGCCTAGATCAGTTCCATTGATACAGGTAATCCATTTACATGCAGGTCAACAGAAGGACAAGGTCTCAGTTCACGACCCTAACAAGTGGCCTGTAGGCAAGTTATACATTAGCTGTACGGAGGTCAAGATGACCTAGATTCTATTCGGAATGGCATCGTCCACCATTTTGATGTACAGGGTGACTTTTACACAGCAAGAGAACCTAAAATGGCGGTTTGATTCAAGATGGTGGCTTACATCAATTTCTAAGGTCAAGACCTTGCCGTAGAGAGTTATTCGCGTACAGTTTTAAGCAACTTGGCGTAGGCCAATATACATACAATCGTTTACAATAGGAGGCATAACTTAATATCCAGTTTGACAGTATGTCAGAGTACAGATGACACATGAAAACTAAAAGATTGAACTGTTTCTTTTACACCATCACAAGGAGGACAGAAATTGCAGTCAAACGTCTGCTCCATGCAACTGCTTGCAAGTTGCACACCTACCATCTCTCAAAATGATCAGCCTATCTGATGGCCCCATCTGTAAATGGTCGCCTAATTGTTACCCTAGTCTGCTGTGTTGTAAGACACCAATGCAACGTTGTCTGCAAAAAGCCCTATGCTGATTCTGTCTCTGGGTAATTCTAAACCTTCCTGCCATGACCTCTTTTGCTTTGCTCTAGACACCCCGAGTGGGACGGGTATGCCCAGATGCAGGTCCCGTGCCTGTGGGCCTAGAGACACAAGCTACAACTCACTGATTACGCCGAATGAGGCTGAAACATGCCTGAGGATGCTTGTGGGCATATGCAAAAGGATTGTGACCAAGCAGTGTGGGCTGTACTGCTCCTTTTGGGGTGGGACCAGGCCTGATTTGCATATGGTTTTCCCCTTTTGTAATGTCTTGGTAGGCTGAAGAGTGATGGTCTTGAGGGTTGCCCAGAGCTGTGCCCATGGTTAAGATTAATTTTAAACCTTCCAGCCATCACCTCTTTTGTTTTGCTATTTCATAATCCTTTTACTTTATATGTGTTGTCTGCAAATGATAAAATAAATGTTTTCAATAACAAGAAAACCAAATGGCGAGGAAAGGGTTTCTTAAATAGTTTGGCCAGGAAAAACTCTAGGCTCTTGCTAGAGGAAACTACACCGGCCATCAAACAGGCTATGTTGGGTGTTTATACTAGGTACATAAACCTGTGGAGGGAAAACAGAAAAAAAAATGTTTAACCACCCCTCAAGGCTATATGGGATTTTAATGACAAAAAGAAGCTGTAGGTTCGTGCAATATTGGGCAATCTTTGACTCCATGCTTTTCTTCGTCTGCCCACATCTCTGTTGTCGCTAAAAAGTCAAACTTCCTACTATACCTCTTTAGAGGTATTCTGCATTTCCCCTACTTCCCCCAGAAGCTCACTGTCTCTCGAGCCCTGGTTCTCTCAAGGTTGGACTATTGCACCAGCCTCTTTCTAAATCTACCTGCTTCTACTCTACGCTCTTTGCAACTCATCCAGAACTGGACTGCAAGACTTGTCCTTGGCCTCAAGCCCTGGGATCGTATCTCTCCAGCAATGAAATATCTTCACTAGCTCTCAGCAGCTGCAAGGATTACATTTAAGACCCTTTGCATTGTCCAGAAGGCTTTCTGGATCCTGGGTCCAAAATACCTTCAGCTGTCCCTCCATAAGTACCTTCCCTGTCGTGCTCTTCGCTCCTCCACTTCTAACTACCTCGGGGTCAGTTGTTTTTCAAAGAAACGAGCTGGGGTAGATCTCTGTCTTCGGCTGGGGCCTCCCTCTGGAACAGCCTCCCTGCCACTCTGAAACTTGATGAGAAGCATCTCCGGTTCCGAAAGCACCTCAAGACCTTCCTCTTTGCTTTTGCCTTTGCTCCTCCTCTCCCCTGCTGATCTGTTCTGTCTCAGCATCGTACACCTGGTCACCCTCTGACTTTCCAGCCTCGTTACCTGCTCGCCCTGTCACCCATCCGCACTGCTTCCAGAAATCCCCTGCACTGGGGTCTGTATCTGTAACCCTTCAGTCCCCTCCCTTTTTTCTGCACTTATCAGACACTCCATGTCTGTTGCCTCAAACCTAGCCCTTGCCACTTGTTGGCTGCACTATTATTCTCTTTTGCTTAGCACTTTCCACATTTCTCCCCACCCCTACGCACTTTCACTCCTTCCCTCTCCCATGCACTTGTACGTTCTCAAGGTCACTGGGCCTAGTAAGATCGCTGTTTTTTCCTCCCTTCTTCCACTCCCTTGCCTCGTCGTGCTCTGAAACACTTGTGCACGAGCGCCATACGAATAAAATATCAATCAATTGGGCCTATTAGAAGCAGATTTATTTAAAAAAATGAAGACAGAAATATAAAAATGTAATTAAGTGCTGCAGAGTACAATATCCGTCTGACATATTGGGCAAATATGACAAAGCAATGAAAGTGACACCATCTAAGCAATTGTGGGCCCGGGTACAAAATACAGAGGAAATTACTCTGAGGAATAAGTCTAAGTAACTTTGTAAACAGCTACACATGAAGGTTAAGGAATGTGTGTTTCTATCAGCTTCCACAGTGTGGCCCTCCACTATTGAGAACATACCATGCTTGATTAATACTACTTGTTACTTTAAAGGTTATTGGGTAGCAGGTTGGAAAGGGTTATCAAGGTGACACCTAAGGTCTCTTTCCAAAATATGATGTGTCCTTTTATGACTTTTGATTTTGAATGTCTGCACCAGAAGACAAATTCCAGGCACCTGGTGAGGAAGTACATTAATTCCTATATGAAGAAATTAAGGATATCAAAGCCACACAACCAAAGAATGACAGCCCTGCAAGATTCCACAGAGAAGTCCTTTGTGAACTGCTTCCTTTCACGACTTTCAGTGTGGGCCATAATGAATACTATCTGCCCCCTCTCCCTTAATGCCCGTCTCCCAGTGCTCATCATTCCTCCGAATTGCTTAGTATTGACGTCATTGGCGGAGGAAGCCCTGGTGGGGACAAAATGGTACGAATTTGACCTTGTAAAAGGATCCAAGCTTTGGTTTTGAAAATAGATTGAAAACAGTATTGAATGTTCTCATTTCATTACAATTATTGGTTACATTTTTAAATTAGGTAAATTCATTTCATGGGAGCAATATATAATTAGACAATGATTTGTAATATAATAGGTAGGGTGATATCGATTTATATATTATAACAATTTCTTAATTTAATCGGACTAACAATTTTTTTTAAAAATCGCTATTGTGGGTTTTTCCCCTGCATTTCATTGTTGCATGCTGCATGTCTGGCATATCAAGGCAATAAACATGGGCTTGGTAAATTAACTATTATTGCGTCTGCTTTCTTCTTCTGGTTTTATTATTTTCCACTTGGTTTGCATCATCAGTGATATTACTTTCTATACTGTCTTCTGGATCAAAGAGAGATCACATCAAGCCCTGTGGTGTTGTCAACTTTGCTTGCCAAATGCTGGCTTTGTGTCTGGTGCGATTTTGTGTTTTCGATCTCTTAAACTCCCAGAGTAAGGTTCACAAATGAATGTTGCCGAAACTCTCCCATGCATTATTAGGATGTATTGGATTGGGGTTGTTTTGCCCAGGCAGAATTTTTCCGAAATAACCTTCAGTCTTTTCTCCCCTGAACATTTCCCATATATGGAGATTATCGGTTTAGATTTCAGGCATATTACCCCGGTGCCACTGCTCATTTCAGAAATTCTCTCTGGACAGTGGTTGAAGTTTTGAAGAAAAAGTAAGTGCTGCTTTCCAAAGGCTGGAATAATTGGACTACATTTATTAAGCCTTGTGTTGATCCCGCTACCAAACAGTGAGCCATGGTTACCAAAGCGGAACTTTGGTTCATAAAACGTCTGTGAGTAGCTGGGGGAGCTATGGAAAAAACGCATTGGGCTTCTATCATCTCTCCCTCTGACATTGTCCCATACAACCATTAGATCACAACGACAATACACAGTTAAAAGGCAACACATTTGTGCTAATGTTTCAACACAGTTTAGGTGTCATGTCGTCCTTATTCCTTTATTGTCACAAAAGGTTGGAGAGACACTTAGGGGTTAATGCAAATGCATCAGAATCTGCCCGAGAAGAATTTGCATTATACAAGTGAAATTAATCAAAATATAGGTGACTAGTTGAGCACATAAATCTAACTGACAGAACATTTATTTTGTAATTGCTTTTAGAAATGTTTATGACAGCAGCACCCTTTAAAATAGGATTGCTTTGATCCCACATACCAAACATTTTCATCAGGCCATTAGCATTTATTTAAATTAATAAACTTTGCAATGTAGACGATAGTACCAAAAGGATTCTACAATAAAGCAAACACAATTCGTACCATAGGACTAATTGAGAATATATCAAGATGAAACATGATGTCTTTTTGATAAATGAAGGGTATTTTAGGTCTTCCATAATTCTCAAACACTAAGAATCTGAATCTGTGATCACTTTCCAAAGGGAACGGATCGGAGAGCATCCTGGTGCATGGACTCTTTGGATAAAGTATTCCCATCATGTAGGCCTTCCTTATTGGTTGGCAAGACATGACATCCCAACACAATAATAAAGTAGCTTCTTAAACTATAAAACCAAATGATGACTTTTTTTAATGCAGTTATCATTGGGAGTTCTGGACATCCAAAGAAAGGTTGAACACTATGTTACTGAAGTTTTAAAATTGCACACCCAAAGGTTGAACAGAAACATGCGTTGTATATGATCCCTTTCCGGATGAAGTGCTGCCGAGCAGAGGAGAATGCTCTAGAGCAGTGATCTGTAACCTGCGGGTATCCGGATGCTCTGGACCAGGTCTCTCACCATTGGCCATGCTGGGAGTTGTAGTCCAAATGATCTGGAGTACCAAAGAAAGAGTTCCAAATCCAGGACATGCACACGTCAGGTTAGGGCACCATATGGAGCTCGTGCGAGACAATACTTTTGCTCACCATTATCAGGAGAGTAGAAATATCCTCTCTGAATGTTTGGTTTGTCAGAGGCATTCACAATCCACACAGGCTACTCTAACCTCTTGCTAGAACGGACAAATAAATGTAATTCCACAAGTTTTCAAAATTCACATAATACCCATAGCACAATCAGTCCTTCAGTACAACAGATCACTCAGTGAATGCTCTTAATGGTGGCAGCTGGGTGCAACCTGTAGCTCACAGGTCAGATGTGAACAGGCGTGCATGCCCCATTCATCCAAGTAAAATTAGGATATCCCTCATTCCCCCTCAGCCAACGCACAGAAAGCCCAGGATATCTACACGTTCCATCCAGCTAACTCATTTAATGCCATTTCAGAGAAGTATATCTTTAAAAAAATGAATGAAAACTTTTTGCAAGGGCAACACACTGCAATTGCAGCCATTAATTTGTAGTGGCCAACTCAATAAAAATGTGTAAGGGAAGGGTGACAGAAGCATTAAACATGTTCTTAAAAAAAGAAATCAACCTAAATAATAAAATGTAAGGGGGAAATAGACATTAGTACCCGGCGAGAGACAATCAGAATGCAACAAGCATTCTGATTGGCTCTCGCAGGGTCATTACCCGGCCATGAGTCCTTCGATTCTCGGCCAGGATTCCAGCCGCCTTGTCCTCGGCGGAGGCGTGGCAGCCCCTCAGCCAATGAGGAGGCTCGAAGCAGGGCCATCCCCGCTCCGAGCCTCCCCACGACTGAGAAGCTGCCTTCGCCCCCCGCCAGGGACTCGGGTAAGCTTTTTCTTTTTCCTTCCCTCCCTCCCTCCTCCCTACCCCACTTACCTTTTTGCTCCTGCGTCCCCGCTGGGCAACGATAGCAGGCTCCAGCAGTGTGGAGACTCGTGGCGGGCCATCCCCGCTCCGCGCCTCCACACGGCTGGAGTCTTCCATCGTCTCCCAGCGGGGACGCAGGTACTTTTTTTTTTCTTACCTTCCCTCCCTTCAACCCTGCCAACCCCACTTACCTTTATTTTATCTTTTATTTTTCTGTTTCGAAATGCGCCGAAACAGAAAAAAATAACTACAGCATTACCTGGGGCTGTATTGGCCTGCCACCTCGGGTCTTATTGCCACATTAAAAGAGAAGGAAACATGAAGAAAAAAAGATAAAGTAGAAAGGAAAGGTAAAAGGAAGGGTGAGGTCAGTAAAAAGAAAAATTAAATTTAGTGGGGACAAAGAAAAATCTAAAAGTTCACAGAGAGAACATAATCAGGGACATCATTTAGGGGTTGCCAGGGGTCGTAGCTGCGATCCCTGAGGTCTCCTTTGCTACCCCTAAAAAAATATTTAAAAAATGTTTTATTTTTTAATGCAATGTCCTGGGCTGTGGCCAACACCATGTGACTTCTGGAGCAACTGGCTTTCTTGTTCAGTCCTCTTAAAAAAAATAACACAGGTTCCACAAGTCTAAGATTTTCTGCAGTGACCCTAAATAAGAAAGAACAGGAATACTGAATCATTTGTCTTTCTGGAAATCTGTACAATAATTGCTAGACTCATTAAAGGATTATTTAAGGCACACCTCAGGGGGTGAGTCACTGATTTAGCCTGTTCTTAAACACCTCAACTCAGCCTTTCATCGCTCTGAGGTCGATAAATGAGTACCAACTCAGGTTGGGTGACATTGTATGTATATTTGTTTTATATAAAGTGCTTAAGCGTAAGTGCTATATAATAACATCATTATCATTTGGCCATGGGTGTCTGCTTGCATTCACAGTAATTTGGTAATATGGGCCTATACACACTCATCTTAATGATACATATGGCGATCAATTCTTATATGAAACGTCTATCACATTATAGTGATATTGTAACAATATTTTCTGTAGTGTACTTAGGAACAATGCTATGTGATGCCAATTCCTGTTTTGTCGAAGGGTAAAAGATGGTGTTCCATCGCTTCCCTTGATATCACTTTGATATCACTTTGACATCACTTCCTGTGATGTCATCAGAGGTAAAGGGTCGTGTGATGTCACTTTCGCTACCTCTGGAATTTTGGTGAAATGACATCCCTGAACATAATGCGAAATTGCCAAGATGAAAAGCTATTTCAGTGAGTTTGCTTTCAATGCAATGAGATGCTAAATGAATGAGATGATTTGTCTTGCCATCGAATGGAGTGAGGCGAGGTGGCTTGCAATGGGATGCTGCTACGTGGTGAGAGTGAGGCGAGGTGACTTTCAATGGCATGGCCGCTACGCAGTGCGAGTGAGTCGAGTTGGTTGTAATGGGATGGATGATGTGAGAAGGGAGCGTTGAGTTGGCGTTCAATAGAAGGCTGCAATGAGTGATGAGTTGCCTTGCAGTGGTATGGCTACAATGAGTAGGGGTTGATAAGCTGGCTTGTAATGAGAGTTCAAAGATAAAAAATGAGCATCATTGAGTGGCAAAACTTTAGAAGCGAGAAGGCCCTAATAACAAATCTGTCAACTGGAGCAAATCATGAGATGCCCTCAACACATTTGTGTGAATTTACTCCCAAGATCTTGAAAAGTGCCTCAGAAAAAGGGAAAGGATTGAGGCAGAATTGGATTGGTTACATGTGAGGCATAACCATTTAATGTTTCTGAGGTTGATGAGTGCCAACTACATCATTAAAAATGAAATTAGGGCATGCCATCATAGGCCAGTGACCCTGAAGTAAGAATGGAGCTAGTGCAGTCTCATCTAAAAGTTAGGCATCCCAACACTTATTGGGCTGGGATCTAGTAAATTAGCAACATTTCAACATATGCCAGTGCATCTATGATTTATGCAAAATCAGTTATATATGAGACATTCTTGCCGTAGCCTTTCACCGAACTGAGGTTACTAAAACTGCCTCTGCCCCAGTGCTGATAGTATTTGTGGCTCAGCCTGTCAAGAAATATTGCCATATCATGAGAGGCTTGTATGGAAAGAACACTTTATATATAGGCTTTTTGGATTCCAGTAAATCTGATTTAATCCAACTTCTGCCCCCAAAGATAATTTTTACGTCTAAGGATGAATCCAAAAATGTCCACAAGATGGCAGTGCTGACCATGCTATGCATTGATTCCTGAATTGAAAATTCAAAGCAAGGCCAGCACTGTCAATCGGTAGATATTTTTAGACATGTTCATTCCTGAAGATGGTCCAAACTGAAATAGGCCATATATGTTGCCTTTAATAGTTATTCGTTTTATGGGGCATGCATTTTAAAAAGTAGCTATTTTGAGTTAATTATTGGATTCCCATATCTAAAAGGGTGAAAACGTTCAGCCATTTATCAGAGAAGATCCGAATGATATGATTGGTTATCTATAACACGATAATACCCAGAGGTTTCTAATCGCGGACCCGGGGATAGAACCTGTGGTGCTGTGTTTCACCTTGTTTCCAAAGCGAGCACGTTGCCCCTGCGCTATCATCCTGGGAGAATGGAGTACCTGATCAAATGGTGCCTTGTATTCCAGATATCCTCAATCAAACACTGATCCATTCAAGCTCCAGTGGGCAGATGGACCAATCAAATGTCACTTCTATTCCCATAATGCAAAGTTTGCAGGAAATATTATTGCACAGTTGGGTTACAAATTGGTAAAGTTAGGTCTGCTATTTGGAATGCCCAAAGGTCAATGAATGAAATATCCAACTCTTTTTAGTGGTTTCAGAATCTATTTAACTACACATGTATATTTTACCAAGGGCTTCATTGTAATTTGAGTGATCAGAAGCTTAGTTCCCCACAACAGATCTTTTTTTTTTAAAGTTGCTCAGCAGAGCTTTGAAAAAGTACTATACAGATAAATGTACCTCTGTTCCCCATGCACCATAGCCTTCCTATCATGTACACCCGGATTTATTTTTAACTTTGGGTACTACATATTTTAGGGCTCACTGCAAAATGAATTTGAGATCTTATATTGCCCCATGTCAGATAAATGGAGACCATCAAGTCCATATTTCATTCTTTGCTTTTTTGTTTGTGCAGTTTTCATTTTCCAATATTCAATTCAGGACTAGAAGTCTAAGAATGCAAAGATATAACAAGGGCTGTATATGCATAATTGTTTTATTTGTGTTGCATCAAAGAATTATGCATAATGTACATCCCTCACTTTGGAACAGCCTCACGGCCACCTTGAAACTTGGGGAGAACCATCTCTGGTTCCGGAAGCACCTCAATACCTTCCTCTTTGCTTCCGCCTTTACTCCTCCTCTACCCTGCTAATCTGTCCTCTCTCTCGGCACTGTGCTCCTGGCCACTGCTCTGACCTTCTGGCCCAGTTACCTGCTCACCCTGCCTCCTTCCTGCACTGCCTCTGGGATACCCCTGCACTGGGGCCTGTATCTGTACCCATACAGTTCCCCTCCTCTGCACTTATCAGATATACCCTATCTGACGAATTCTAGCACTTGCCACATGCTGGCTGCACTTCCATTGTTCATCACCTTTATTTATTTTTTATTTATTATTTATTCTGTTTCTCTCCTCTGTTCCACACTTGCCACTTCTCCCCCTTCTTCCCTTTTCCATGCACTTGCGCGTTCTCAATATCACTGGGCCTAGTAAGATGGTGGTTTTCGATTCTCCCTCGTTCCCCTCCCTTTGCCTGGTCGCGCTCTGAAACACTTGTGTACAAGCGCAATGCAAATAAAATAACAAATCATATCATTAAGCATTACAAGATACATATTTGGTGACACTGGAATAATCTGCCATTTGTTTGAGGGAAACAATGGGTGAGCACTGAAAAAAGCATGTTAACAAAATTGAAAACCCAGGAAAACAACACCATCATTTAAAATACAAACACTGAAAACTGGAAATCCTATTTATATACCATATACTGTGAATTGAAATGTGGTAACCGGGGGGTCAGCAGGGTCACAAACATGTTCCCTCATGTCTTCCCTTTTTCCTCTTTGCTGATATGATAGCTCAGTAAATTATTGTGACTGTTTTGGTAATCAGTCTGTCATTTTTTAGGGGTGAAGTATTGTAGTTACTCTTAAGTGTTTCTGACACCATGTTTTGGCTGTTGCATTAGAGTACTAAAAATAAACTTGTATGTGAGAATTCTGACATGATTGCTGGCTTCCTAAAAGCTGCAATCTCTTGTGGTAGGTCATGTTCAGGAGACGGACATGAAAGCATGATGTTAGGACTTTTATTAAAGAAAAAGAAGGACCAAGCTTTCCCCTAACTCTACAACTCCAACCATGTTCTAAAACAGAACAACCGAAAGGGTGCTCCTCAGGTTATCAGGATGTCTGAACAGAAAAAGGTCTTTGGTCCAGAATCCTAAACTAACTTAGTTCCTGTCCTTACATTTGAAAAGAAAATAACAAACACATGCTGTGGGAACGGCCCAATAAAAGGGATGGCTGCTCGCTTCGGATTCCCGCCCCTTTGCCTGCATATTGCCTCATCTATTTTTCCAGGTCCAGTCAGAGTACATGTGTTGCTGAAGACTGTCCAGGGTCTCAAGTCAGGTCTCTGCTTTTCTTCCAACTCTAGAGTTCGCTCAGTCTTTCTCCCTTCAGGAAGACTTTAGTCTTTATTGCTCCCCCTACTTGGCCTTTGAGTCTCTTCCCCACACTGGCGCTCTGCTCCTTATCACTCTCCGCCGTGGGGCTTCCCCTCTCTTGGGCTTTTCAGTTCCATCCCCACTCCGAGGCTCACCTCCCCACTGTGGGGTTTCCTTCCCTTTCCCCTCTCTTGGGCTTTTCAGCTCCCGCCCCACACCGGGGCTCAACTCTTTCACTCTCGTCACTCCCTGGTTTTTTGGTACTCTCCCCACTCTGGAGCTGCTCACTTTTCTCCTCGCCACTCTGGGGCTTCTCATCCCGCTCCCCTATGCAGGGCTTTTCACCCTCTTCTTTACAGTCTGCTTCCAGGTCCAGTGGAGTCACCACTTACCTGCTTATGATAAGCACTGGTCCTCAGGAGGGTTGTGGAGTCTGTCGGGCCTTTTCTCACCACACAGCCACTTACCCGATTCATCATGAATACCAATTTCAGTTGGGTGATTGTATGTAAATACGTGCTCTGTAAAGCGCTTTGGATTAAGGCACTATATAAATAAACACATCATCAAGTGGAGTCCACGTTGGAAACTCTGCTTTCCTTGTCACTCCATGCAGGGACAGGTTGACTGTTTCTCCTTGGGTCTTCAGCTTGACGCTCTGAGGTTCTTTTTACTGGTCTGCGTCGAGCAGGGCTTTCTGGTTACCAGTCTGCTGTGCCTTACTGAACTTCTGTAGTGCAGACCACGGTTGGGAAACTGTGTCTGGCGTTCTCTCTTCCTTACGAGCCACCCCGCTTCTGAGCGTTCCGGTGCAATTGAACTCGGCAGGATTTGCAGAGTGGCTCTTACGATTGGTTCATTCAAGGACCCTCCTCAAAGGGGTTGGTCGATCTGCCTTTCATGGAAGTTTGCATGGAACAGAGTGCTGTTCCATGAAAACTGGGGATGTTTTGGGCCAGAAGCTGAGTCAGCCATTACAAAAGGGGTCATAGGGGTTATCATAAACCTTAGCTCCAACATATGCCATAAAGGCGTTACAGTATGGGTGGGAGCGATGTTGACTTGTACCCCTTTCTAAGCTTTTCCTGTTCCTTAAGGGGTGGGTTACCCCCAGAAGGATACAGATTACCGTGTCCCCTTGGGGTGTTAAGCATAGAAGGCTCATATCCCTAGTCCCAAAGAGGGTGGCTGTCCCTTGGGGAGAGGTGATCTCATTGGAATCGTGTCACACACTATTTTTTTCTTTTTCTTATTATAACATTTATAGCAGCGCCCAAGACCCTCAGGTATCACAGCGCTAGTTGCAGAAAGTGCGGTGTGAACAGGTAAAGTACAAGAAAATGCATAGTAGTTACAACATGTGGGACGGAATTTGAGAGAAAGAAGGCATGACTGTATACTGCCTCACCTCATGGTGCGGGGGGCTACATCAAGTTTGCAATTACAGGTGGGTAAAGAGCGACATTTATAAGTGTGCACAGTTTGGAAAGCTACACCTTTTGGTACAGGGGCTACATCAAATATGCAGTTACAGGTTAATAGAGGACCACAGCCCAGAGCTGTGAAAAGTCAATTCAGTAGTTACAATAGGTTAAATGCGAGATAGCACAGGGCTGCGATAAGTCTATCCAGTAGTTACGGGTAGGTTAAATACGAGACAGCGCAGGGCTGCGAAAAGTCAATCTAGTAGTTGCAGGTAGCTTAAATGCAAGAAACAGAGAAATTAGATACTGTAAGGACCTCATTATGAGCATGGTGGTAATAGTAAAAACATGTGGTGATTTAAATAGTTCCTATTTTTAAAATAGTGCCTAATTAGGAGTTTGGATTTTGTCGAATATTTACATGTGGCACATATACGAAGCGTTGATTGGGGCAAAAGGGGTTAATTAGCGCATGCATTACTTTTTGTATACGCCATGTTTTAAAGATTGTGGGCCTCATCACTAGTTGGGCGGTATCCCGACTTGGACACCGCCAACTTTATTTGCATTACTGCCCACCTGTCCGGCGTTATTACCGCCGGATCACGGGTTGGATGGTAAACACTATTCCCCATTCCCCATTGGGTCCAGTGAACCCAATGGGGAATTTTTGGCACAATTACTTCTGGCTTTGAGTCGGGGGTAAACATGCCAGACTCATGATTGGGTGGACCTTTAAATGCGGCAGTAACCCAGTTACCACCGCATTTAAGGGCTACCACCCAACTCGTGATGAGGCCCTAAGTGTGATCCAAACTTCGAATCCAATGGTTTTTTAATTTATTTTTAAAAAATAAGAGGTAATTAAAATACTACATATTTTGCAGTTATCATTATGCTCACAGGATGAGGTAAGTAGATGTTCCTGAAATATCAAACAATTCTGCTTGTGCTTCAAATGTAGTCGTAGATGCAGCAACGCATTTTTTCGACGTCGCTGTTTCCTTTGGCGTTAGAGTTTGTTGGGAAACATTGACTGCTGGGTGAGTCTTGCCACTACGTCTTCTCATCACTGTCCCCATGTGTTTTGGTCCAGCTCCTGTGCCACCCTCAACTTATTTTCTTATGTCCAGTATGAAAAGCTGACGTTTGATGCTTTAGTGACATCAGATAATAAATAAGGGAATGTGGAGTATGCATTTTGCTCCTTCAGTTATTCTTCAAATAATGCGATAGATCTGGGGAGAGGGATGGATTATGTACCTTTCTTAAAATTGTACGGTGCCTCCTTTTATCAGTAAAGTCCTCATATTAGATATTAATGAGGTCAAACATATACTCATTTCCGTCCCTATGAAATGTTCCTTTTTATCTTCTCAATCTCTCCGCAATTTTTTCTAATAATCACATTTTGGTCGAAAAGGATCTTGTACTGTTCTTCCTCATTTGGATTTAATTATGAATCTTCGTAGTTGCTAATTCTAAGGTCTTTGGTGTTTTTTGCATTTGTTACATTTAAAATAAATCCGATGAACTTGTATAAAGTGTTATGTGCCATCTTATCTTAATACAAGTCATTGGATCTCCTTACAGAATTTAGGTTGTAGTAATAGCACCCTTGCATTAGTTCGAGAGCTTACAAGGCGTAACGGTTTATTGAGAAGTGTCATGATGCCTACCTCCAAGGAGCCAGGTCCGACCCAGCAACCCCAGAGGCAGGCATCATTTCCCCCAGGGGAGTGCCAGCGGGCCCAAGCTGGGGCCCTTTGGACACAGTCCTGGCGCCTTAGGCGCCAGGCTCATGTTGGACCTCTGTCCTGGCGCCTTAGGCGCCAGGCTCATAAAGCTAGACATGTGTTCAAGTGTTTTAATGTGCACTTACCTGATGCAGACCATGCTGCCACATCCAGGCCCTCTTGAGGCCTGAATGGAACTACTTTACCTGTGGGACTACTTTCCACCCGGGTGTGGTCGGGGAAGGATACATACCTAATCGGAGGAAGGATACAATTGGAACTTCTTCCAAAGCTATTTAAACCACACCCGATCAGCAACTCACGCTTCGCGTTGTTCTGCTCCTCGCAGCTGGACGCTCACCGTGTCAGCTCCTGCATCTGGACTTCAGCCACGCCTGTCAGTATCCTGGGTCACCTGCAAAGGGAGACAAAAGACCTTACCTGCTAAATCAGCACCACAGAGGCATCACACCGACGATCCTGAAAAGGAAGACATCATTTTAAAAGCATTTCGCTACGATCGCTGCAGCGCTGCATTTCACTCACCTTTCCTGGACGCCACCATCTTCAGCAGCGATCATCCGGATCCACAGCCACTTCCCAGAGCCTAGAGAGAAAAAGACAAGAACAAGGTGAGAGAAGGAAGGGAATAGGAAAAGCTCAGTTTCCTTCTAAGACTTACCTGTTGGGTCATTCCCATTTCATTTCGGGTCTTGGCGCTTCCATGCATCCGGACCCCGGCCCCTATGGGGAAAAAAGACAAAGACATTGAATGAGCGAATGCAAAGACATTACCTGAGCGCTCATCCAGAACTTACCTGTCATTTACTGGAACTGCACGTTTCACTTCGGGTCGGCGCCATATCTCCAGCATTCCGAACCCCGGCCCCTAAGGGGAAAAAGACAATGAACATTATTATTAAGCTTGGACTTTTGAACTTGCAACAGAACTTTTACAGAGCCTTACCTGAGTAGTCAAGCTTACCTGAACTCCCATCAATCCTCAATCCAGTGAAGTAACTGGGTTTCAACGCGCCCCTGCATCAGAAGCAGGATGGAGAGCTCCTCCTTCCTGACCCTAAGTTAGACTTCACGGGGAATCGTGGAAGGGTATCGTGGAGAGTTGGAAGAGAGTGGGAGGCTTGAGCATAACTCAGTCAGTAGGTAATACTCCCTTTTCACGCACAGGGGAATATTCCTGCGAGCCGGAGAAGCCAGAGTAGAGGGGCCCTTCCTGTCCATCTTCAGAGTCCTGCGCTTCACCATTGAAGAAGCATCAGCACTAGAAGCCAGACCTGCGCCTCCGTGGGAATCAGGTGAGCGTTACAAGAAGCCACCCTTGACACGGAGTTCCTTCGCTCCCCACTCAAGTCATTATGCAACAAACTATTTAACAGATTCTTTTTTTAGCCCTATCTCAGACCCATATCATGCCCCTTGGATTCCTCTCCCATGAGCTAACAATGAGCCAAGAACCAGGCCGATGTCCAGGATATATATTGGTATTTATTTAAATTGAAAGTAATAGAAACTAGCACAAAAATGGCAAAACACTGCGTTATCTGTGGCACAACACAATCAACTTCTCTTAGCATAAGTAAATCACAAACGTGATTTAAAAAGGACACAATCACAGTTCTTACTTTCGACAAATTTCACTTCACAAAATAATTACACTGATCAATAACAAAGGCACTATGTGTGATTATGGTTTTCTTGCAGGCTTAAAAGGGCAGCAGTAGGATTTCACGATTGTTAAAAATACACGTGCCAATTATAATTTCGCCCACACTTTTGGTTTAAAATAAACACAGGGTGATGTACCGCTTTGTTTTTCAGACCCCCCTTTACTTATGTCTAGGTTGGGAAGCCAGACAGAAAATTGGAATGCTTTGGGGAATTTTGGATTTCAGACCCCTTTACTGAAAGGCCTATGTTGGGGAAACTGGATAAAAGGTTGGACTGATTTAAGAACAAAGAAACCCGTAAGAAGTCAGGGTCAGCTGAACAACAAGGATGTCCTAATTAATGTATAGGCTATCGTTTTGAGCGCACACTGGGTAGTAGGCTTTGTTCATTTTCGAATTTTAACAAAATTAATCCCATAGTTTTCTGCCAAACGAGGAATTAATTAAATTAATATTTTGGGTTACATAGGTTAAGGATCTACACAGTTTTGCCCCCTACCCACTATGAAGGGAAGGGATTCAAGCAGGGGTGTTGCTAGGGGGGGCTAAGGGGGCTATAGCCCCTGGTCTTTTGGTTGTAGCCCGGATAGAATGTCAGGAGCTACAGCCAAAAGACTAGTTAGCCCCTAGTCCCAACAGTTCCGACATCAGTTTAGCCCCGGGTCTTTTCCAGACCTAGCAACTCCCCTGGATTCAAGGCAAGCAGACTCCCCCACCTTTTGGTTTCCTAGGGCTCAGTCCTACTTACATAGCAAGCATATGTTTAAGGTTCAGAAAGCCAGCTGCATTTCAGGACAATCTGGAAAGATAGGGCAGGGGTCTGGTCATCCCAGTCTCAAAGATGGCCTCCCACTCTCAACCATAGGACCCATTTAGCTTTGAGGCCTTTCTGGAAATAGACAGCTCCACCCAGATGCACTCTCAGCACTCTCCTCTGGTGTCTCCTTACAGCTGTCAGATGGTTAAGTTTCAGCAGCCTTCCCAATGGTCTGTCTCTTCTCTCTAGCCTTCTCCTGTCTTCCTCTTTTTTCTGTCTGTCTCTCTGTCCTAGTGCAGTCCCCCTTATATAGCAGCGATGGCAACACACATTTTAGAACCTTGTGGAAGTACCCTGCAATAATCCCTGCCACTAGGATTGGACAGTCCTCTCTCTCCTCCCAAACCCAGCCGACAAGTCAGGATTAGTTTAGGGGTTTGGAACAACATATGGCCATTCCCATTTGTCATCATCCTTTGTTCTCCTTTCAACTTTTTGGCAAAAACTAGATATGTATCACAACTTCATAATTTTACTTGCAACTGCCAGACAAAACATATCATGGGGAACCAGATAAGCCAACCACCAAATCTGTGTCAGGTGGCACCTTTCTGTAATTTCCATAAAAAGCACAACAGTTATGAATATACAAGTTATTAAGCATATCTGTCATTTTCACTCGTTCACCAACTCTCACATTTGGAGCATGTTGAGATCAGCCAGAAACCAAGTTCAACCGGCCCTTACAGTTCCCAGAGTCACAGGAAGATGAATTTTATATCCCCCAAAATCACCTGGAAATTACATAAAAATGGTACATAGATGAAATCCATCTGCCTTATGATGACTGAGAAAAAGGCCTAAATGATAACAGCCCTTTTAAATACATTGTAAATGTTCATGTGGGACAAATGGTCCTGCTTCTGGCAATGTGTTTTCATTGGGTCATCCTGTGTCTTTATCAGTCTCCTTTGTGTTGGAAGCTTGCTCTTTGAAGTGGGTGCTCCATTTTCACACATATTTGTCGTGCTCCAGTCAAAGATAACTTTTTCTTGAAGTCCCTGCTATCAGAGCCAGCAGGTCTGGAGAACACTGAATTTTGACGCTTTTAGCAGGACATTTTATTGCAGTTGGTCATTAGATGGGAGATGTGACATCCAGGCTGGGCGTGGGAGATGTCCTTGTGAAGTTTTGCCCAGCCAGAAAAAGGGTCTTCCTTGGGCTGACATTTTGTCCATGAAGACAAAGTGGCTCTTCAAATGTCACTGGAGTTTTGCGGGTGAAACATAATATAGCTTGCTCTTTGTCAACCCACACATCATGTTTTGTTTTCCTGACATTTTTCTGTGAACAGTGATATATTTTTCACTTTTATTTTTTCAAAAACCGTGTTTATTTGCACACACACGTTCAGGCCGTTTTTGTTTTCAATGTTTAAGAATCCTGTTTTCCATGTGACAGGGAATCTTTGATTCCTCTTTTTTTTGTAAATCAAAATGCTGCTTATCCATTGGTAATGACAGGTAGGCCCCTTTCCACAAGACTCTTTAATTTTACATGAAAAACAAAAACAAATGCCAGGCCGATTTTGTTTCAGCGTTTAAAATCTTGCTATTCATGCAGGGACATCTTTTCACCAAAATGCCAGGGGTAGCGTAAGTGAAATCACATGACCCTTGAACTCTGGTGGCATCAAAGGCCGTAATGTAATTTGGCCCCGCAGCGAAGTGACATCACGGGGAGCGACGGAACACAACCTTTTACCCCTTGAAAAAACAGGAAGTGGTATCACATAGCATTGTTCCTAAGTACACTATGAAGAATATGGTTAGAATATGTCTATAATGTGATATACATTTTATACAAGAATGGATAACCATATGTATCGGCTGAAAAAAACATACTATAACTGCAACTTGCGAAAAGCAAAATACACAGTCTGAAATGGATGCTTATTCTACTCTAAATTACTTTTGGAGGATTTTGTCTGCATTGTGAATTAAGGTGTTTAAGAACAGACAGTGACTCACCCCCTTTCGTGTGCCTGAAATAAACCTTTAATGAGTCTAGCAATTATTGTATAGAATTCCAGAAAGACAAATGATATGTTTTTCCTATTCTTTCTTTTTTAGGGTCACTGCTCAAAGTGTTACACTTGTGGGACCCCCTGTTTTTTTAAGAAGCCTGGAAAAGAAAGCCAGCCACTCCAGAAACAAAGAGCCACATGGCAATGGCCACAGCCCAGGAGCTTCAAGCTAGGGGTAGCAAGGTAGACCACGTGGTTAGCAAGGGAGACCTCAGGTGACCCCTAAATGACGTCCCTCTACTCATGTGAAATGGACTTCTGTTTGGGGCCTTTAAATGCACCCCACAAAGGTGAGGTGCCCATTTCTCATATGAAATATTCTAGATTAATAATGTTATGGCTTAGATTTGAGAAAAATAAACAATAGCTATTAAATGATTGAACTATTGTGTTTCTTTCTTCCCCCAGGAAGCATAAGGTCTCAAGCAGATTTTCTGTACTCTTTTTCTTTATGAATTCACCCTTAAAATCAGTAAGAAACAAGCTAGAAAGTAGTGTTGCACCCATGATTCGTCCAGACAACTTTGCCGACTCGCTAGAAATTGGTGTTTTCTTTCTTTCTTTCTCTCCCTCTCCTTCTCTGTCTCCCTCTCCCTCTCTCTCTAGATAAGTCCCCAGACCCATGCTACAAAATACACAAATATGGCTTCTATCTTGGTTTGCTAGAACCAGTATTCTTATTGTTTCCAGTGTTCTGTAAATGGAGCTGCACTAGATATAGAAGAAATACTATTTCTAGCATGGGCCCAAAATAGAAAACAGTCTTTATTGTGCTTATAGCATGCAGCCTTCTCGGATGCAAAAAAATGAAAAAAGAATACTATTTGTAGTGTGGCAGGCCCAAAGGGCGCCTGAATTCTGCTGTGAGTCGATCGGAGTCCTAGCGGCTGTAGATGACTTTGGATGTTTACAGAAAGTCCACCCCACATTTTACGTCATGGAGCTACAAATAATCACTAATTCTTGTTAGGAATTGTACACAGACTGATAAAGAAGTCATGTGTACAATCATTTGGATGTTATGAATGGGGGCTAAGATTTTACATAATATCAAAATATGAACTCATTCTATTTTTGACGTTTA
Source organism: Ambystoma mexicanum (assembly GCF_040938575.1). Classification (NCBI taxonomy): domain Eukaryota; kingdom Metazoa; phylum Chordata; class Amphibia; order Caudata; family Ambystomatidae; genus Ambystoma; species Ambystoma mexicanum. The sequence goes on from NC_090936.1 coordinate 25,111,413, forward strand.
CAATAGGTGCCTTGGTATTTAGAAAATGTTGGTTGTACAAGAACGTGCCTTCTGTTCAGTCACTGCTCAGTGCCGTTACAGCTGGAGGTTTATCATACAATCCTCCACTACTTGCGGACTGCAATGCAATCGGCCAATCCGGAGCTCGCAACTAGAAGGCTTTAAAACCAACTGCAAATCAGAATCTTGCTGACTGAGCCTTATAATACAGTATACTTTAAATGAGTAGTTTCTACTCGCACAATTTAGTATCATATTCATCAGGTGTTTTTACATTGTTTTTCGAACAGTGGCGGGGGCATGTTTAGGCACCAGAGGAGGCAAAGATTTCCATCAGAGGCATCTGTGAATACCATTGAATGACTTTGCATGCACACATTGGAGAGTGGGGTACATCTGGACCGGAAGGAAATACCTGAGGGTGGGAGGCGGGAGAGGTGGGATGCCCCCATACCCAGTCCTATTTCTACCACTGGAGAACCTAACCTTCACATGCACCCAACAGAATCCTCAAGTGAACATTTTCAAAGAATAGCACACTCTTCCTATTCAGCCCTAATTCTAGGGACCTCAAATACGTGTCCTGTTGTAAAATGCGAAGCGCGTGATCAACAGAAGCGCGCAGTGTATACAATTCAGGTTCTGATTTGCATGTGGGCGCCTTGCATCTCATGCCAAGGTAATTATGGTAAACACGTTCGACATATTATGCATAGTTTAGAATTCCTCACTGCCAATAGCTATAGCAGAGGCTCAGATAAGCCGACTAATTTTCAAAAGACCGACAAGGATGGATGGCAGCAGAGCACAATGACGCAGTAATTACTATTCCGAGGGGAGAGAGACTGAGGCCCTTTTCTTCTTCTGGGTCATAATCAGTTTATAATTATGGCCCTGCAAACATCGCAACACACAAAGAAACAGCTAGGACCTAGCAGTCCTCTCCTATGCTGTGGATTTAGGCTCTCTCTGGGCATTTTATCTGTGCTGTTCAGGCAGCCAACTGGAAGACGGAAGCTTTTAGTTCACAGCTCTCTTTATCGACAAGTCTCACCGGTTCCTGGGGCAAATAAAGCAATAGAATGCAGGGGGGGGGGCTTACCCGTTGAGTAATGCCCCCATAGCGATAGTTACAAGCCTGAGTAGTCCCTTCTCTCTTTCCATGCCAGCCGGTGAAGAAAGGGAAGGAACTCCACGGGATGCAGTGCTCTGATGGGAGTGCAGCCGGTGAGTCTTTGTCGACCGGGTAACAATCCGGTGAGGGCCAATCAGATAATTTGTAACAATCTGATTGTCCATCACCGGGTACTAATGTTCTGTAGAAACCCATTGATAAGGACTAGACAGTACACACCAAATAATGTATGTTTCAAAGCTGCTGGGTCGATTGTAGGAAAAGAGTTTTGATGGCAGGTTGATTATTCGTGTTTTCTGCTCCTTGAATGTGTGTGCCAAGACCACCTTTCAGAATGTTGGCCTGAAGGATATGGACACAGTTATTAATGTATTCAGTCATCTAGTCATTAAAGCAGTAATTCATTCATGTGTTTCTGTAGTCCACAACCACCCATTCATGCACGCACTCATTCATTCATTCATTCCTTTGTCCATCTATCTTTCCATCCCTTTATAAATGCTTCCAAGTACTCATGTGTCCATTCATTAGTGTGGAAGTCTATTATAAATGTCTTCACCTCTGTCGATAGCAGCCTATACATGCACAATTGAAGAACATATGGCTTGGAACCCAAATCAAAAATACAAAAAGGAACATTTGCTTAAAACTAGTAGGAAAGAGGTCCTGCTAGTTTCTAAAACTGATGAAGATGAAATCATGAAAGGGATTGGCTGAGGTGAAAGGTTTTAGGGACAGAGGCCAGGTATGTTAAGAGTAGAGGAAGGATGGGCCGCGGAGGAGATTCAGACCCTCATGTTGTTAAGCTTAGCTTTGGTATGCATAGACGAATCCTTGGGGAGGGCTGGAGGGTCCTTTTATTTAGAGGCTATGGAGATTCTCTTTCCAGTCAGAGCTGACTTGCTTAGGGCTAACTTTGTTCCACCCCCGCAACATTGAACCTTTCATGTTCCGCTCATATCCTTCCACCCTGTTTTAAGGTGGACAGCATAATACACATTTTTCAGGACCTCACTGGCCACCAAGAAGCCCATCTTTTTCCTTCCTCACCATTCTAACGTTATCCAACATGTGGTCTTCAACCTCAACACTGACTGGCTCACTCACTGGGAGCCAGCAGTCTCAGTGCACCCCTGCCCCATCCGTTGTGGATTCTGTATTTATAACTACCTCACTTAAGCTCACCAATGCTTCTGTCCTCCAGCTTTAGTCTCCTTGATCCCCCACTGTGACGAATCAACTTCCAGGGCACCAGTGGTCCAGGGATGAATATCGGTCTCTAAACCATCAATCAGCCCCACACCTCTAGTACACCAGAAGGGATCCAAACAGATTGAAAACACAAGCAAATTATAAACCTCCTTGCCCAATTCTGGTAACGTTGATGGAACAGCAGGCTTATCTCTGAAAGGTCATGGATCGTTGGTTAGTTGCAACACAGCAAAAATATAATTATTACCCATTGATAAAAGGGACTGTCCAGTCAAGGTTGTGCACACATATCTACTTTATTATTATCACAACAGACAGTTCTAGCATCACTACGAAATACAACGCACCTTGTAAAGGAATGCAGAGGACAGACAGTTTCAAAGAAGGAAAAGCGATGCATTCTGGATACTGACAGGGTAGTCGGTACAGTAATTCATCGCAATAGTTCAAGGGAGCAATGTGTCATTAAATGTCACTAGGTGCCTTCTGAGACGGACCAGGGGGACACAACCCCAATGTACCTACTGCTGTAGGATTTCTTGGTGCTCGACAACTTCAAGTCAGTTTCAGGGTACTTTGCAGCTTCTGCAACAGAGTTCAAGGCGGGAGAAAGCTGCGGGTATCAGGTGGCAGGCAGTTCGACGAGCAAAGTTGGACGGATAGCTAAAGGCTGGCCTACATTGCAGCTTTGGGTCATGAATTGTCTCTGTGCCGGTCGGCGGTTCTAAAGCACGGGTCGAGGCGTCTTGGAAGTCTTTAAGTGACTGTGGCATAAGAACGGTCAGCGTTGCAGTCGGTTAAACCTCGAGGGTCTCAACTGGCTTGAAAATATCCTTTAAGGTGGACGTCGGTAGATGCTTGTCAATGCCCTCCTAGCTTTTTCACTAGGCTTGTATGGTCGTTTAACATGGATTGCCCAAAGCTGAAGAGTGTGTTCCAGGCAGCTGCCCTGTCCTTGCTTTGGTTCAGAGACTCTCTGGCACTTCCCACCTAGGAAGCTTGCTGCAGGGCCTAGCAGGGCACGCTGTGTGCGGCTGGATACTGGTGCTGGAGCTGCTGGAAGGTCTTTTGTATTCAGTTTCACTTTCTGTTCCTTGGGAGATCTTTAGGGAAGGATTTTGCTTCCCCTTCAGAGGTCCTGGCCCTTCCTTTACTGGTGGAAGATGTATGGAAGACTGTGCCTTCATCCAGGGTCCAATGCGGAGTTCTTCTTGTTACTCCTTGCAAAGTCTTCAGATGATCTTCACAAAAGAGGGGCTCAACCTTCTTTCAAAGCAAAATGGGCCACAGTGATTGGTGCAGGTAAAGCCTACCTTAATGAACCAATCCTGGGTCCCCAACAACAATGTCCTGTATGCGTGAGGTCATAACCAGAGTGCTTTGCAACAGAAAAGGTAAATGGGTGAAAACATGTAATACTAAGTCTCACATATCTTCATGTCTGTTGTAAATCAAAGGGTTTCTCTGGCTAATGGAGCTCTCTGTGGTTCCTGATTAAAGCGGCAGGTCTCCCTTGAAGCTGCAGTAAAACCAAACTTTCTGGCTCCCCCAAACCACATTCTTGTACCTTCTGAATGCGGTCCCCCTGCAGGGATGACTACTGTAATATACGAAGTCCCAGACATGATATTTCACTGTCAATCGATACTGAGGGCAGGGCAGAGATGTGCTTCAGGTTGACACAGTGCATATGAAAGTGTGCTGGGGTTTCCTGTCTCCTTGGTTAGCCTCTGTGGCCAGGCTCCATGTGGGCCCATTTAAATTAAATTCTGATTGGTATGTGAATGCTGCCATCAGCTACAGGGCTAAACAAAATGACAGGGCAGATCCATGGAGCCTTTGTTAGTTAATTAGACTGGCCAAGCCGGAGAGGGGGGGTAAAGTAGGCCTCCCCTTACTGAGATGACGTGGCGTACTCCTGGCTATCATATCCCAAACTTAATATGAAAGGGGGGACTGTGCCTGTAAGCTGTGTCCACCCAGAGTACATGGGTCTATGTGGATGTCGTGCAGTGAGGTTGATCGACCATCATTCAATTTCATTTAAAATTTTAAAAAATCCCAGGCGAGCGCACACTCACTGTGCGGATGGTTGAATTCCTCACACTCACCCACGTGTGACACAGTTATCTATCACCATTTCCTTCTGATAGGGGTACCACAATGGTCAGAACTTTGCCCCAGGAGCCTCCACAGTCTAGTGGGGGTGATGGTCCCCCCCAGTCACCGTCACTTACCATTACTCACTGTGACTTGACCGGGCACAGCCACTGGACACCCTCAGTCAGCTTATAAGGCACTCACCTTTCAAGAACTGATAGGAAAGTAGCTATCGGAAGATGACAGCCTATGTAGAAGATCAGGGCATGGAGCAATCGGGCATACAGTGGGCTAAGACCGACTCTTCCACACTGTAGCAAGCTCAGGCCAAAACTCCATTCTGAGATTGCAGGCCACAGATGGAAGCAAATAAATGGACAACTTTTTATGTAGGTTATGTCTTTTTGACTGTGGATTTTTGTACACGGCAGATTGAAAAGCGCTCTGATGTATTTGTACCCGATTTACGCTATAGAGATTTCTTTTTAAAAATGGATTCCCCAGCAGTTTGCAACATGAAGTTGTGTTTACTTGTAGCCATCTCTGAAACTGCTGCCTGAATTTTCTCTATGAATGAACCAGACCCGAGGGGAAATTGCATACCAGAGGTGCCTCAGTCGCTCCCAACACAACACAGAAGACGAGAACACTGCAGCCTTGAGAAGCCCAAAACAAAGAAGTGAAATCCAAGATTGGGGACCAGCTATTTGAGGGATTGGTTTAATCCAGGAAGACCTAATGAACCCGATTGTGCTATTTAGACACGACAAATCCCAATCCCTCACACATATGGTCATGCAGTGGAAACCCTCCTAGTGTAGCCAGACCAGGGAGATGACATACAGGGATCTATAATCCAACACTTTAAACCAAGTGCTTTGGGCATTTCAGAAGAAGCAGTTGCCATGTGTTTGAAGAAGGATGCCAAATGGAAGGCTATGGGACAGGAGAAATCATGTCATGAAAAAGAGCTTGGAGAGGAGGGCTGGAGATGATCGGGTAAAAGAAGGTTGTGGAAGTTATTAAAGAGGAAGAATGGAAAAATCAGGATGAGGTAATGGAAGAAAATAAGGAGATGGTAGGTAACATCAGGAGGTGGTGATTAAAGAAATTAAGCAGGACATGAAGAGGAAGTGGTAGAGCAAATAAGAGAGTGAAAAGGGACATCAGCAGGAAGTGGAAGGGGATTGCAGGAGGGGGCGGCAGACATTTGGAGAAAATCGCCATAACATGAAGATGGTGCCAGGAGGGCTTTAGAGATGTGGAAGGAGTAAATCATTGCATCTAAAGGGGGATTAGGTGTCGTAGAAGGAGGGGATTCCCAATTCCTATGAAATCAGAAACCTTAGTAAACTCACTCCCGAAACACTAGAACCATTGCTTCTTAAAGCACTAGATACACTCTCCATCACTGACAACAATCCCAATTAACTGGCAGACGCATATCACAATTGCCTCACATCAACCATCAATGTTGTAGCCCCACTCATTACCAAAACAAAGCGCTCAGAAAAACGCTCATGTTTCTGGTTCAATGAGGAATTAGTCGCACTCAGAAGAACCAAACGGACTTATGAACATATTTTTAGAAAACTTCCTTTACCAGAAAATGAATCAGCCTTCAAGGAAACTAATAGAACTTACAAAAAAGCCATCATCACACACAAAGCCAATGCCTTCAACACTCGGATCAGTACTGCTGCATCCGACTCCAAAGAACTCTTCACAATATTAAAAGAATTGGAAAATCCAACACCCATCACCATTTGCACCAATACCAGTAAAAAATTGTGTACCACAATGCAAGACACGCTTGCTGCAAAGATCAACCTCCTTCAAAATAAAATCCAAACCAAAAAACAACTCCTAGCAAATCAATATGACAATGACACCCATCCTCCCACCACCATCGGCAACACCAAACCTACCTTCCCATTCACACCTGTTTCACAAGATTTAGTGTTAAACACCATCTTTAAACTCAAAGTATCCACTGCAAGGGAGATTCCGTCCCGGCAAAAGAAGTCAAATCTTGTGCCCACGCACCGACACCCATCATAACGAAATTTGTAAATGCTCCCTTTGACAATAAAATAGTGCCAGCAAGCAGCAAATAAGCCTGGGTTACCCCTCTACTAAAAAAGGCTAATTTTGACCCCACTGTGCCCATGAACTATAGACCAATAACAACGGTCCAATTCTTATTACAAATCCTTGATAAAATAGCATACAATCAAGTCCAAGCATACTTGGAACATAACCAACTCCTTGGCCCCCGACAATCTGGCTTCCCCCCCAACCATAGCACAGAAACAACCCTCCTGGACCTCAAAATCCAAATGGCCTCCATCAGAGATTCAGGAAAGCTCTGTATCCTCCTCCGATTAGACCTCTCTGAGGCATTCGACCTTGTGGACCATAACAAACTCTGCTCCACCCTAGCTAAAGACTTTAACTTTTCCAAGGACGCCACTACATGGATTAAATCATTACTGGCTGAACAAACCTCTAGAGTTTCCCTAAGCAAAGAAGCTGCAGACCCCATACCAGTCCCCAGAGGTGTACCACAAGAATCCTTACTATCCCCCACCCTTTACAACGCCTACACGAAGCTCCTCTTCTCAGCTCTGGATGATATGGGTGTCATCTACACAAATTTTGAAGATGACACCCAAATCCTCATCACACTCTCAGGGAACTACACACAAGACACTTCCACTATAAATAAAATCTACTCCATAATCCAAAACTGGATGGCCCTACATAGCCTCTGTCTTAATGACGAAAAGACAGAGATCATCATTGTGGGTTCATAAGCCAAAATTAACGCCCTCCAGACAGACTATACCACCATCAACATAAACGGAACTCTCATCCCCATTCTCAAACATGTAAAAACACTAGGTGTGTATTTAGATTCTAATCTATCTTTGACCAAACACATCAGCGCTCTCTCGTATTCCACGTCTAAGCTTATCTCACTCAGCTGCCAATTCCTAACCCCTGCCAACTGCATCACGTTAGCCAGGGCCTTGATACTATCAAGACTCGACTACTGCAAGATACTATTTCTAGGCACCACGGCCACCAATCTCAATAAATTGCAATGAATACACAATAAACCCCTCAGGGCAGCCCTGGTAATAAGAAAATCTGAGCACATAGATATGTCTATCAAAGATAGAATCTTATTCAGAACATTGTGCACCACCTTCAAATGTCTACATGAAAATGCGCCCATAAACCTAAACCACACAATAATAAAAAAGTGATTATCAGAACCTTAAAATCTAATAACCTCTCGCTACTCTCAATCCCCCACTTTAAACAGACCAGAGCAGGAGGCGCTAGCTTTCAGTATTTAGCCCCCAAGCATTGGAACGCTCTGCCGCTCCACATCAAAAATGAGACAACCCTCGCTGGATTCCAAAAAATGATTGAAAACTTGGCTATTTAATCAATAGCAATAACATAGGCATTTTTATTTTGATGTAAATATACCGTCCCCTGCATATATGCTAGTGTCATGAATATATGTTCTCTGTATTGCTCATGTACATGTCTTGCCAATTATTATTGGCCAATGTGATGCCTTGTAATGTATTCATATTCACCTCACTATCCCTACCCTGACCAGGATTTCCCTGCCTAAAATAAACTAAAGGAAGCACTCTAACAAAAGGATATGTCTCCCTCACACTCGTACATTCAATAAAGCAATAAGGTCATGCATGGCAGTTCAATTTCACAAATACAATCATACAGCCATATTCACAATATGGGAACTCCCTCTTCTCATAACCCGGGTGATTCCCCTTCCCCTGGTCTGAGCTAGGTTTTGCTCCACAGTTCAAAAGAAATCAGGAAATCCATGGTTGACACAAAGTTCCAACACAGTTCTTGAGGATTCAAACTTGATAACAAAATGTTCTGTTGTATCCACAATGTACCAAATAATGTGTTCCAACCCCTCCTGGAGTAAGAACAGGTTTAAACAACAACAATGGTCTTTGCCAGGACGACTTGCCACCACTTTCATTTCAAAAGAAATAATGTGTTCCAACCCCTCCTGGAGTAAGAACCACAGTTCAGCACTCTCATTAACCTCTTCCTGGTTTACACTCATGCCAGGCCTTCTACATCAGTAACTTGCCGTACGGGTTTACTCGTCTGCCTGTTTAATACTCCACCAAAGAATAAAGTGGGCTTCAGTGGTAACTTGCAACTTAGAACAACAAATTCACAAGGTTTAGTGAGCATCAAACTTTAAACCATTTTCTGGGAAAGCAAGGAATCACTCTTTAGGCTTCCTCTGCAACTATGCACCTCTCCCTCTGGATAATCTTCTTCTAAAGGGCAGACAGGTGTCTACCTTTTCTCCCCTCTACACCGACAACCAATAGTGACCAGGATATGATGGGTTATATGTGATTTTACTGAGCACAATTACAGAGTGGTACATTTCAAAACACTGAAAAACAGCATTTTGTTTTGTTTTTATTATTTGAGGGGTCCCCCCCAGCCCCCTTGATTTTAAGACCACCCCAACCCCATCCTGACCCATTTTATCCCCTTACCCCACTACCCTTTATGTATTTATTTAATCTTTTCTGTTCTTTTTCTGTGTTATTGTCTGCTCTGTTATGTACCACTCTGTAATGTTTGCGATACAATGACTGGATACTGATGTGGTGTTGCTCTGCTTCTGTCTTGGCTTTGGAAATGTGTGTTTATATGTGTGTTTATATCATCTCATGATCTATATCCCACAACACATGAGCAAGTCTTATAACTTTTGGGTTTCCCAATATTCCCCTCTCGCCTTGAGCAAAGTTTGTTGTAATGGTGTTTCTGGGTTTCTAAATACTCTTAGCTTTGGTATTGCTTGTAAGCTTTTGTTTGGACTAAAGCTTCCCCACAGGGTTTTTGGGCCTTCCACCAACTTGCATGCTTGCTTGCATAGTCACTTTGGTTCAATAAGTAAAACTTTTGTGGTTTTTGTATAGTTCGGTATTCCAAAGTGGTGTTATTTTTTCTTTCACTCAGAGGCGAGTTTAACTGCCTGCCGTGAACATGTGGATAGCGTCGGAGCGCTCCGGAGTCCCTTGCAAGCTCTGCAAGGGACATGAAAGAACAGTGAGCAAGGGGTTCAATTGTCTAAAACAGAGAGAGTACAACAGACATCAACAGACATCACACAGCATAATCTCAAAGTATCTCATGAAAAAATGACATGTATATACTTAAAGTTAATCAAACGTGACGTCATCCTACATGGCAAACTAAGAAAACCTACGGAAGATTGTGGCTAGCTAAAGGGGAACATCTAGGTATACGTTCTATATAGAATAGGATAGCATTGTGATTTGGTCTCTATAGTCAGGTGGTCACTCATGCCTTCCCTTAGTGCAAGTCATAGAGCAAGTCATCTTCAATAGTAATTAGAAACACAACACTTCATTGGTTCTCAAACTATAAGGCCCTTCGTTATACGGCCTTCTATAATTGGTTGGCACGCTTGTACCCTTATGTAACATTCGATGCTCTCGCAGCATGTAAGCTGGTACCCCACGTGCTGGAGGGTGAACTTGACCATATATCCCCACCCAATTAGCCCAATATCCAGCTGACCAACCTCTGCAGCAGGGATGACTCGAGGCAAAGACCCTCTCAGGACACGCTACTGCTCTTGATTGCACAGTGGTTCCGGCGTCTTCTCTCGCCTCCAGCTTCACTTTCCTCTGCATACGCGGTTCACACGGCTTTCTCCTCTCTTGCTGCTCTTGCTGCTCCTGCTGTTCGTGCTCTCTTTCTGCCTGCACCGGAGGGGACTTTTTAAGCCTCTCAGTCTCCCTCAGGTGTAGGTCATTTACACTAATGAGCTTCCTGCTCCTACAGCACAATTCCTCTGCATCCCTCTTCCTCCTGCCAGTACTGAGGGAATTATGGGTCTTGAAGTCCCCTTCAGCAAAGCGAGTTTTCTTAACCTTTTCTACTTTGCAATAAGCCATTAAAAGATGGGGATTTCTGGGAAAATTAAACAAGTGGGTTTCCTCTCCTACCTTGCCTGTTCTTCCGCCCATGTGATCCTGCCGCAGAACACCACCCTCAGAGTCGGGATCAGGAAGTGCTTCTTCCCCTGGGCACATGAGCTGGCTCCCAGGCCGAGAATCTGTGAGAAATCACTACAGATTCATCACAAAGGGGAGAGATAACAGAAGGCAGTGGGTGAACATCAAGAGAAGGAAGAAAGTCAGATTACGAAGGTTCAATAGGGAACATCTGAAGGGCCTGAACCACAAGCAACCAAACAGAGAAGTAGCCAGGTGGACAGAAGAGATAGGTGAGAACGCCAAGATTGTGCGGTGAGAGCCCGAATCACTAGCTTGTTATGTGCTCCAATTTTCTCGAGCCTACTTTCCTCTTCCAGGGGCTAGCTGTGAGCCCCCCTTGCCACTGAGCATTGGGGAAACAGGGCTCCAAGCACTAGATGAGTAACAAGTCCGGAACTGGGCCTGAGCTGGACGGAGTTACACAGAGATAAAGAGATGGTGCAGGAAATCACTTTTGGATGCAGAACTAGGGAAGGAAGAATCAGGATTTCCCTTCAAATCAGGAACCGTAGGAATCCTGAACCTAAGGAAGGGCAAAGAGGAGGATGGAAACCCATAAAATCTCGCAACCGGGAATGTAGACTTGGGGCAGAGAACAGACCACTGCCAGCCAAGACAGTCAGCAGGTGGCCTGGATGGGTGCTGGCTCAAGAACTAACAAAAGGACCCAGATTGCCCTTAAGATAGGTTTGTGACTGGAGCATGGAGAGAATTCCATTCCTGAGTTTATGTTCCACCCAAGCACAGCAACATTTAAAGTTCAAACCACTTAAAATATGATTTAGGAATGATATATGTCCTGGTCTAGCTTCCGATACCCGTCAACCTTGCGACAGACTCCTCACTCTGCAAATTCATCCCATCATTTGGGGCCGCATGCCATCTTTTTGCCAATGTTCCTCAGACTTTCGTCTCCTTCTCCCTTAAGCAGTCTTCTCGCAGCACTAATGGCCTAACTGATATCCATAACTTTAGGATGCCGCTTTGTTTGCGGCTTCTAAAACTGAAGTGATAGCTTTCCTAGCACGCAATGACACACTGATTAGCCCCTCGTCTATTTCTTTGGCCTATCCCTCATTAACCCCATTGTCAATCTAAACCTTCCCTTTGACAATGACCTGCAACTTCATCACCATACAGGCTACAGTTGCTTGGCTAAACCTTCCCAATATTTGTAAAATAGGTTCCCATCTCATCTTTCACTGTACCAAAGCACTTCTTGCCCAACTGTTCCTTTGCCAGCTAGTTTACTGCGCCAACCTCCTAATTGGCCTCCTCTACAACCACTCATGATCCACGCCCATCTCCATGCGCCACCTTCACACCTTGCCCCTATCCATTCACATCGCTTCCTAGCAAATGTCTTCTTCGAGCGTTTCAAACCACCCATGGATTAAGCTTCCTCCAGCCTGGCTGGATAGGTCTTTCCATACTCGCCCTCTATGGCTCTTTACTCCCAAGCTATCCTCAATCAAGCTGCCTCTGTACCCCCTGTGATGTTTTCTGCTTTTGCTCCTTCACTCTTGCCCCCCCGACCTCCATCCCTGAACGCCTTACTCTGGGAAATTAAGGAAATTACAACAGAGGAGAAGCTGTCCTTTAAAACCATCTCCTCTTTCTAAAAGTCTAAAAGTCTCGGTCCAAGAGAACCATCTTTTCTAGGAGCCAAAGAGGGCTATCACCCCCAATGAGCCCAACCACTATAAACACTGAACTAAGCCCACGCATTGGCTTCAGGCTCGGCTAATGGGCAAACTAGTTTAATTTAAGCAATATTTAGGACATCTTTAGCCTCTTTCACAAACATTTTAGGTTTGCTCCAACCATTTCAAGAACCTTTCCAAAAGTTAATCCTTTTCCATGCAACATTTGAGGACTTTTTCTGCAGAGTCCAGGTATTCACCAATTATAAATGCTTTTGGTTGCACATTAGCAACATGATGGGGGCACTGGGTGTGTGCACATTTTCTACAACGTCTCTGCTTTTCTCTTTGCACTGATCATTCCTTTTATTCCACTTCTAATCCTCCCTTTCTCCATCACAGAGTACCTTCCCCTTATCCAATCTCGTCTCCGCAGGTTCTCCTTTGACGTCTTTCTCCTACTTTGTTAGTGTCTTCTGATATGGAAGCAGTAAGGCTTTCCCTGTCCTGTCACATGAGCAACACTTGCATTTATCAAAGAAGTCGCTGATGAGGATCGTGTTTCTAAGCCTGTTTCTGAAATTTGGGATCCTTGCCTTTTTTGCAGTATCTTCATGTGACACAGAAACGCATGCGGAAAAAGCAGTTCTGGGCCGCCCAAACATGATGTCTGGTGTCCCCCATTCTGGTTCGTTTCCACAGCCCCAACATCTCCCTTCCTGCCTCCCTACTCGCCTACCCCCACATACACATACATATGGCTACATCTAATCGGTCAAACCGACCATAGGTGGTCAACCAAACAGGAAGCTTCTAGAAGCAAGTCTTTTTTACTCACTGGTTACCTGGTTACCGGATCTGCCAGTCTTGAGGCCGTTTAATTATCAGTTTCTTTTTATCATGTCCCTCCAAGCTTCTCTCAATAACCTACAACTGGAGTTGGACTTGATTTGCCCATCAATTGAGCATCGGCATCAAGATCAAGGAGAATCGCTTAACAATTTTGAACTGATCGAACAATTTGAGTGGTTACATGTATCAGGTATTTTTACCGGGAGTACTCTTGCTGGGTTCTCCATGCTTGCCAGTGCACCCGGATCCTGATGGCAATGCTCAATTAAGGGGCAAATTAAGTCTTTAAAATGTCTGAGCACCTCTGATTTTGCACATTAGACCCTGCTAGACAGGAGCGGGTTGTGTCCTATGTCAAAGTCAACATACATTCATGTTGCCCCAAGAAGTGAAATGGCATATTTGCAATCTTGACCTAAGCATCAAGTTTATCCTGCATCTCATAACAACCCCACAATGTCTTCGTTTGTGCAGAACCAACGCGTGTGTTTAATGGATCCAAGCAAATGTTTGCAAGGCCACCTCTGGTGCATTGCCTTTTGATCACATTTGGAACGTCTTCAGCGGTTCATCCTTTCCCCTCCCCTTTCTCCTTGGAACATCCCACCTTTCTTCCTTTAAAATCTCTGTATCCTTTCCACTGAAGTCTGCACAGTATGGAAGTGGCTGGATGTATGAGCATGTTTCTGTAATTCACGGAAAAGGAGTAGTTACGCAAGATATATTCTGTTTTGACCATCATTACCCATGCATTTGGTAAGTCAGACACAGGAGACGGACAAGAGGACATGGTTCAATGATGATCTTTATCTAGAAATTAAAGAAAACCTCTTCTAACTCGATTTCTATGAAAGGGTCCCTAATCTACAAAACAACGAACTGGTGCTTGTCAGTATGTTTCACAAATAAAAACTGTCTTCCGTCCAAATCTATTCTTACCCATCAGCTAACCTACCACTTATGAAAGAAAGACAAGAAAAGAGAATCCCCAGGCTTGATCTTATATTAGGGTTACTTCCCCTTGCTATTGACTTAGTGGAGGCTGTGTCACGAGTTCCAACAAAACAAAATGCCTCTCAGCTTTCTTATAGGTCAAGACAATGTTCTCGGCTGGTACTTTAGACAGTCTCTACTTTATTCCATTGCCTGGAAAACCTCTTCTGGAACAGCACAGGTGGGTAGTTAAAAAAGAAACAAAGTTCACTCATTGTCTTGTCTGAATATTTCACATACTCAGCATCGGACTTGCTCAGTCCTGTTTGGTTTGTGTGTTCAGTCAGTTGCTCATGGGGTAACTGTTTTCTCTGCCTTGCCTGAGTTACTGGTAATATCAGCCCAGTGTGGCTATGGGCCTGCTCAGTACTGTCTGGTGTCTTGCTTCACTCAACCCCTCCTCGGTTATTCTTATGATCAGCACTGTGTGGGCTTTGCCATGGCCTCACCGCCCTCCTCCCACACTCGGTACAACGTTGCATACCTTCATTAAAAAATGGAAGAGCGTCTCCCTAGTTTCAGTGTCTCTGGCGGCTGCCGCTCCATGGTTCAGCCCTGGCTTCTGGGTCATTGGCGGCTGGCGCTCCATGGTTCAGCCCTGGCTCCGGTGTCTCTGGCGTCTGCCCTCCTTGGTTCCGCCCTGGCTTAGGTGTCTGTGGCAGCTGCCACTCCCTGGTTCAGCCCTGGCTTAGATGTCTGTGGCGGTTGCCACTCCCTGGTTCAGCCCTGGCTTCAGTGTCTGTGGCGGCTGCCGCTCCATGATTCAGCCCTGGCTTCGGTGTCTGTGGCGGCCGCCGCTGCATGGTTCAGCCCTGGCTTTGGGGTCTCTGGTGGCTGCCCCTCCATGGTTCATCCCTGGCTTTGGTGTCTCTGGTGGCTGTTCCTCCATGGTTCCGCCCTGGCTTTGGTGTCTGTGGTGGCTGCTGCTCCAGGGTTCAGCCCTGGCTTTGGTGTCTGTGGTGGCTGCCTCTCCATGGTTCAGCCCTGGCTTAAGTGTCTCTGGTGGCTGCTGCTCCATGGTTCAGCCCTGGCTTCAGTGTCTGTGGCGGCTGCCGCTCCATGGTTCAGCCCTGGCTTCGGTGTCTGTGGCGGCTGCTGCTCCATTTGGTGTCTGTGGTGGCTGCTGCTCCATGGTTCAGCCCTGGCTTCGGTGTCTGTGGCGGCCGCCGCTCTATGGTTCAGCCCTGGCTTCGTGTCTGTGGCGGCTGCCGCTCCATGGGTCAGCCCTGGCTTTGGTGTCTGTTGCGGCTGCCACTCCATGGTTCAGCCCTGGTTTTGGTGTCTGTGGCGGCCACCCCTCCATGGTTCAGCCCTGGCTTCGGTGTCTGTGGTGGCTGCTGCTCCATGGGTCAGCCCTGGCTTCGGTGTCTCTGACATCTGCTGCTCCATGGTTCAGCCCTGGCTTTGGTGTCTCTGGCGGCTGCCCCTCCATGGTTCCACCCTGGTTTTGGTGTCTGTGGTGGCTGCTGCTTCATGGTTCAGCCCTGGCTTTGGTGTCTCTGGCGGCTGCCCTTCCATGGTTCTGCCCTTGCTTAGGTGTCTGTGGCGACCGCCGCTCCATGGTTCAGCCCTGGTTTTGGTGTCTGTGGCAGCCGCTGCTCCATGGTTCAGCCCTGGCTTCGGTGTCTGTGGCAGCCGCCGCTCCATGGTTCAGCCCTGGTTTCGGTGTCTGTGGCGGCTGCCGCTCCATGGTTCAACCCTGGCTTCGATCTGTGCGGTTGCATCTCTCTTGGCTGCTCTGTTTCTGGACGGATGGGTGTGGGACTTCTCATCGACGGGACATCAACCCGCTGTTCATGGTGGATCCTCAATTCTTTAATCTGTGGTGGTACCAGGCTCTCTCTCCTTGCTCAGCCTAATTGCACAAGTCAGCGTTTCTTGCGATCCTGCTGCTTCTCGCACTTGCTGCTGGCATTGACTGCTATTTGAGTTCCTCCCATGAAGGCAAGTGAAGATGTGATTGGTCCTGGTCTTCAACAGGTACAGGGCAGATACCATGCCATCCATATTAAAGTGGCCCTGTACATGGTCACCTAGTTGAACCCCCATGTAACAAATGGACACGGAGGACTTTGATATAATGGAAGGTGGGATAGATGTGTTATTTGGGCATTCCTTGTCCCGAGAATGGTGTATCCCCCACCCACGCCCCAATGGATGCTGCTTGTCCTGTTCCCTAGGGAGGGTATTGCCTAGCAGTCCCGAGAATGGTGTATCCCCCCCCCCACGCCCCACTGGATGCTGCTTGCCCTGTCCCCTAGGGAGGGTATTGCCTAGCAGTCCCGAGAATGGTGTATCCCCCCCACGCCCCACTGGATGCTGCTTGCCCTGTCCCCTAGGGAGGGTATTGCCTAGCAGTCCCGAGAATGGTGTATCCCCCACCCACGCCCCACTGGATGCTGCTTGCCCTGTCCCCTAGGGAGGGTATTGCCTAGCAGTCCTGAGAATGGTGTATCCCCCCCCACGCCCCACTGGATGCTGCTTGCCCTGTCCCCTAGGGAGGGTATTGCCTAGCAGTCCCGAGAATGGTGTATCCCCCCCCCACGCCCCACTGGATGCTGCTTGCCCTGTCCCCTAGGGAGCGTATTGCCTAGCAGTCCCGAGAATGGTGTATCCCCCCCCACGCCCCACTGGATGCTGCTTGCCCTGTCCCCTAGGGAGGGTATTGCCTAGCAGTCCCGAGAATGGTGTATCCCCCACCCACGCCCCACTGGATGCTGCTTGCCCTGTCCCCTAGGGAGGGTATTGCCTAGCAGTCCTGAGAATGCTGTATCCCCCCCCACGCCCCACTGGATGCTGCTTGCCCTGTCCCCTAGGGAGGGTATTGCCTAGCAGTCCCGAGAATGGTGTATCCCCCACCCACGCCCCACTGGATGCTGCTTGCCCTGTTCCCTAGGGAGGGTATTGCCTAGCAGTCCCGAGAATGGTGTATCCCCCACCCACGCCCCACTGGATGCTGCTTGCCTTGTCCCCTAGGGAGGGTATTGCCTAGCAGTCCCGAGAATGGTGTATCCCCCCCACGCCCCACTGGATGCTGCTTGCCTTGTCCCCTAGGGAGGGTATTGCCTAGCAGTCCCGAGAATGGTGTATCCCCCCCCCACGCCCCACTGGATGCTGCTTGCCTTGTCCCCTAGGGAGGGTATTGCCTAGCAGTCCCGAGAATGGTGTATCCCCCACCCACGCCCCACTGGATGCTGCTTGCCTTGTCCCCTAGGGAGGGTATTGCCTAGCAGTCCCGAGAATGGTGTATCCCCCCCCACGCCCCACTGGATGCTGCTTGCCCTGTCCCCTAGGGAGGGTATTGCCTAGCAGTCCCGAGAATGGTGTATCCCCCACACCCCACTGGATGCTGCTTGCTCTGTCCCCTAGGGAGGGTATTGCCTAGCAGTCCTGAGAATGGTGTATCCCCCACCCACGCCCCACTGGATGCTGCTTGCCCTGTCCCCTAGGGAGGGTATTGCCTAGCAGTCCTGAGAATGGTGTATCCCCCCCCACGCCCCACTGGATGCTGCTTGCCCTGTGCCCTAGGGAGGGTATTGCCTAGCAGTCCCGAGAATGGTGTATCCCCCCACCCACGCCCCACTGGATGCTGCTTGCCCTGTCCCCTAGGGAGGGTATTGCCTAGCAGTCCTGAGAATGGTGTATCCCCCCCCACGCCCCACTGGATGCTGCTTGCCCTGTTCCCTAGGGAGGGTATTGCCTAGCAGTCCTGAGAATGGTGTATCCCCCCCCACGCCCCACTGGATGCTGCTTGCCCTGTTCCCTAGGGAGGGTATTGCCCAGCAGTCCTGAGAATGGTGTATCCCCCCCACGCCCCACTGGATGCTGCTTGCCTTGTCCCCTAGGGAGGGTATTGCCTAGCAGTCCTGAGAATGGTGTATCCCCCCCACGCCCCACTGGATGCTGCTTGCCCTGTTCCCTAGGGAGGGTATTGCCTAGCAGTCCCGAGAATGGTGTATCCCCCCCACCCACGCCCCACTGGATGCTGCTTTCCCTAGAGATGCTGCTTGCCCTGTCCCCTAGGGAGGGTATTGAGGGTATTGCCTAGCAGTCTCCCCTATCTAGTGCCAAAGAGGGTGGGGGACTAATTCCTGGGACTTTTCACAAGCACCTTTTCCTTGGATGCTTCAATTTAAACAGAGCTGTTCATGTGACCTGCGCTAGATAGATAACATAGGAGTGGTGGCAGTCAAATTCTACTGTAAGGACCTCCCACCTGGATGGTCTCAAACCCAAACCTCACACAAAAGAAAACAAAACAGATGAAAAATAATGCCAAATGATATGAACTGAGTTTCTACCGCTGAAATGGGCCAGCAAAAATATGAAATATTGTTGGTGGAAATCGCTTCACGAAGAAGACAAATTGGCTTCTCTTAAGAGAACACAGAGGTTACTGTGTGACCATCAACAGCAAAAAACATTTTTCTTCACAACTGCATCTCGCAATCCTCAAACAATTCTTGATTGAAACCCTGCCAGATCGATGAAAAATATAAAAATCCTGCCAAAAGCAACCCAGGCTCCATGAACTCCATACACTCCAGTAAACCTGCCGATTACTTGTTTTCTCGCTTTCATGATTCAAGGTCTGCCATTCAATAAAAATCGAGAACCAAATTCGACCCTGCAGCCAACCTATACTGGAAAGAAAACGCAGGGCTTTCAGACCGAATCCTCCCAGTGACAACACAAAACATTATCTCTAAAAGAAAACTTAATAGGTACCTGTCCAGTAACTGCAATCAAACATAACATTGTACCCCCTGTTCCTGTTCTTGCAACCCTGATCATCATCTCCTTAAAACACAGCCATTCAACAAACTACATGGAAAAAACACGCATATCACAACTCCTAAAAAAAAAGCTGTCCCTGTAGGTGTCCGTCAGGGAATCACTAAATGTCCTTCACAACCCCCAGACAAGGCTTAGGCCTACCAGAGACAATGAATTTCCCCTCTTGCTGATGAGGGCCTAACTCTTGGAATCCCTTAAGAACAACTGCACAATCCTCATATTTCTCGACCAGTCAGCAGCATTAGAAACTGTCCACAATCCCACATGGCTCAATAGACTCCAAGGATCTTTGGGGATTAAAGGCTTCATACTGAAATTGATCAATGCATTGCTTCAAAGTAGAGAAACACAAGTACATTTGAGGTTGTTTTATCTAAGGTCCTGATCAGCAACTGTGTTATCCCTCAAGACAAGACTTTGTTCTATCACCTTGGTTGTCCACTACTGTGAGAAACCTAAGGGTATACTCACTCCTACTCCCCTTGAATCCTCTACAGAGGTGGCCAGGTGAAGGCGATCGCTTTTGGATACTGACCATGGGGCTGGAGAAGCAAGGGAGGAGCACCTGATTGGAAGGTCTTTGAGGATTGGGAGTGAGGTGCCCTCTGGGAAGACATGGTATCCCCTGTTTCCCATTTTTGACCAACCTAAGCCTCCCCTAACCTTTATGGGCTATTATAAGCCAACTACCATCATTTCCCCACATGTGACACTTGACAGTACTGAGAAGAAGAGACAGAGTAAAGCACACCAGACCATTTCATCACTTTAATACTGGGACAAGGAGGATGCCTATAAAGTGTGATGAAGGTCAGGCATGTCCTCTTGATCATGGCCAGGCAAATCCAAATGGAAGTAACCACCTGCAACCTGTTAAAAAGTAACAGGTGCATAAAAGCAGACAGAATATGCAGCCAAGAGAGAGACAGGGAGACTCGTGTTTGGAGGAAGAAGCCATGGTGGGACTTGTAGGACAGCCAGGACGCTGGCCAAAAGTCCAGTGTGCAGGAGCCCCTGCAACAAGAGACATGCATTAGAAGCTGCGTGAGCGGAATGCTGTCTGCATCCAGTCCAAGGCAGTGGCGCACTCAGCGGGAAAGAGACAAGCCCCTGAATGCGATCATGGCTCGTACCAGTGTGCCTGCAGACCTGCGAAGCTGGAAGACAGCAGGAGCCCCCCGGTTAACATCGCCGTAGACCAGTGAGTGTCAGGAGAGGCACTCGGCAGTCGGGGGGGTTCCTGGTGGGTGGCGAAGCAGCAATA
This sequence comes from Ambystoma mexicanum, assembly GCF_040938575.1. Taxonomy (NCBI): domain Eukaryota; kingdom Metazoa; phylum Chordata; class Amphibia; order Caudata; family Ambystomatidae; genus Ambystoma; species Ambystoma mexicanum. The sequence goes on from NC_090936.1 coordinate 25,131,522, forward strand.
CATTACTGAATGAAAGGGAAACTTACAATTAAAACTGCTAGATGCATATTGAATACTGAACTAAGTGGGAAATTGAAAATAAGCATATTGAATATGTATTACCTAATGAACTGAATGAAACTTAACCATTGAGCATATTGCATATCTGATAAATACTGAGCAGAGTGAAATCACACAATTACGCTTGTAGAATATAAAACTAAACAAAGCTTTATACGCAAAGCAAGTGATAAAAGACTACAAAAGGAAAATGCCCAAGTACCAACAACATTTAAGAAACTACATCAGTATGAACGGGTGGCAGTAAAAGTGGGAAAGATGTAAGAACACCACAAAGTGAGCTTCATGAACAATTCCAGTGCAGCATGGCCAAAGACCGACAAGAGGTGGGAGACATACTCTGGCAGAGCCAGCGGGCTACCAAGGAGAAGCCAAAGAAGCGTGATTATTATACACAAAGTCAAGAGGCCACAAGGAGAGAGATCTGGGTTGCGTGACCTGTAATGGGTGGAGCCTTTGGTCCGATATCTGTGCCTAGACCAGTGAGCCCTGATCTGCAAGAACCAAAAGACACTGTGGACCAATACTAGAAAGAGGCACTGCCAGTGAATGGAGGAGGCAATCCCGGAACATGGTCAAGCTGACCGTAAGCTGTGTTCAACTTTATTGTTTGAAAGATTGAATTAACTATAACTGGTAGAGTTGAAGTCTTTGGGAAGGGAGCTCAGACCATTTTCCTTTGAACTATATTGCCTGGAACTTGGGGAAGGCGAACTGAAGAAGCAGATGAGAGCTGGAAGCAGCTCAGAACATTTTGTTGAACACTGTTTCTTTTGACTTTGACATCCATACACACTGTATATCTATAATTGTGAGAGCAAGCATAGGATTTGGACATAGACAGATTTTTAAGTTGAACTCTTTGACTCAGACTTTCCTTAGTTTCATTCAGGCAGAGAAATCACACCTCAGCATAGATCCAAGTTAGGCCTTCGACCATGCTGACATTTAAGTAAATAAATATTGTTTGTTTGGATTTGAAGTCTGTTGTCTGTGTCTTACTTCATGATGCCTTCACACTACGTACACTTAAGTGTTGGCAAACAGCACTGCACATTTCTCCTTCCCTTTCCCAATGTACATTGATGACACCCAAACTGCAGTTAGACTTGGTTTACTTCAGACCCCAAAAACATCTCACCCTACCTCTTCACATTCAAAACTGAAAGAGCGTCAACAGTCTTCCCCTGAACACATCCAACACTGTGATGATCTTCACAAGCTCAGCAGTCCCTGACTCCCTGCAATTTTCCTTGCACCCATGGGTCCCCTTCCTGGGCCTGGGCCTCTGTCTGATGTGAAGAAAACTTGGAACCACTGTTGATGAGAATCTGTTTTCCATTAAACTAATTCAGGATCTCATCTGTGTAGCCCGCCTCCATCATGACATGTTGACATGTGCAAACACATCCTGCCATCCTCAACACGTCTCAAAAAATAGAAGTGGCCATGGCTATAGTCTGGACCTGCATCCATCTTCACAGAAGCCTTTATTAAAAGGTAGAATTGCACCATAATGTTGTGAGACTGAGCTTTTGACATGCAAGTTAATCATCCCACAGCCAACCATGTCATGGTTTTTAGTAATGCCATCGTGCTGAAAAAAAGAAGATCATCCTGGGAGCATATTTGTAATCAGGCTTAATATCGAGCAAACCCATCTATGGAGCGCTATACATCATGTTGACTGTAACATACAAGGTCTTGTGAGTTACAATATATGCCATGGGGGATTCTGGGCATTGGTGTGGGATGTGATGTGGGAACACAAAGAGCCTAGGAGGCCCCTAATTATTGACTCAAGATTGAGGTCTTGAGTTACTTCGAGAACTGCAAGAGTGTTGGCTTGGTCTGGGTGTTAGATGGTGTTAGAGCAGGCATGGGCACACTAAAAGAAGGCAGGTTGCCTGTTTTATTTTTAGTGTGTGCCAGTTTCACCTCAAGCCTAGCAATATCCAGGATCCCGGAGGAGTGTGACCTGCCTGAGAGAGAAATTTGAAGCAAGGAAGCCAATTGTGCAGGCGGTGGCTGATGTGAGAAACCCGAAGTTGTCTCACCAGCTAGTCACCGCGGATCTCCCTCTCTCAGGTGGCCAGGGCACAGCAATCACCTTTGGATACAGACCCTGGGGTGGACCAGTGCAGGAGGATCACCTGGGTGAGGGGTCCTCAGGGAATGAGAGTGGGGCACCGGATGGTGAGACGCGGTATCCCTCTCTTCTCTGTAACACCTTTATCCCATCCTATCCGATGGATAGTTAGAAACTCAACCCCCACCCTCCCCCTTTTCCTGCACGAACACTTTCTCATGGACGGCCCGCTCTGAGAGAAAACAGACTCACACCGGAGCCATATATATTACATGTCTCTATACCATGGTCAAGCGAGGTCCAGCAATTATCGACAATCACTCACATCTGACTTCCATTACACTTCCCCACATGGATAAAAGGTAGAGCAGAAGAGCACACTCTGAGCAAGGCAAAACACACAAAGGTACATCAGTTTCGAGTTGGCAGTTGAACAAGGGCAGAAAGATGGCCAGGCACGAGAGGTTTGTGAAAGGGGCAACTCCCTTGACCTCGTTGACAGGAGGCCGTTACTTTCAAGAATCCTTCAAGGCAGAAAACGTAAGACAAGAAAAAAGGCTAAGGAATCCTGCATTGTGTGTCAGAGGTAGAGGAGCACCAGATGCCGTTGTATAGTCCTTGGCTTCAAGAATAAAGAAATGAAAGAGAACACCACAGCCAGTGAGTTGGGGGACCAGTTTGTGTTGAAGTCAAAGTTGCAAGCGGCAACATTGTAAAATGAGATCTGGAAGGAACATTGTTAAACGCGTGTGATGAAAGACGCGAGTGAAGCTAAATTGCTGGTGAATATTTGAACATTAGAAGAAAACATACAATACTGTTTACAGGGTGGTCCGGCAGTGTGAATGTGCTCAATCGACGGTCTCTGTATGTTATCTTGATGAAAGGAAACGAAAGCAGAAAATCGATGTAAGGTGTAAATTGTGTGAAGTGAATCGAAGTGGTCCTGCAACGGTTTAAGCAAAACCCATTGCACATTCGAAAGTCTTTGATTCTGGTATCAAACTAGGATCTGACACTGGATGAGGGGGATGCATGGTCCGAGCCCAAACGAGCGACACCAAATTGTGAACATTGTAGAAAAGGGGTCTGAGCCCAGACGAAGGAGGGAGACCAGTCTTGATCTTGGGAAAGTGAAACCTTGACAAAGGAAAGGAACCTTTGTGTTCTGTTTGCTGCATCATGCCCTCTGAATTAAGAGACTGTCATTGCGAGAGAGACTTTGGCGGTAGGCCCGATGCCTATGTGTTGAACTGTTACCTCTAGAGCTAGAGTGTGGTAGAGTGTGCAAAGCCCGCACATGCCACCTTGCCCCGTGCTGAAAACGCGGGAAAAGGCAAGCTAACTGCTCAACTATCCTGGCATAATTTCTTGAACATTTTTCTTTTGCATACATTGTTATTATGTACCGTTTTTATTATTATTTGATGGTCGTTGCTTGCTCCCATCATTAGATTTAGGTTTATATAGTCATTTTTCCAACTCATTGAAGTTCAATAAACCCCTTGAACTGTGATCACTAGCGCCTGTCTTCACTATTTGATACTATGGGAGAAATGTTGAATCCCCCCTCCTGATAATATACACTTACCAAATGAATCCCACATCTTTAGCAAAGTAGAGATCACAGAGTGTGTAGCTTTACAGCACTATGTAGCACCTTGAGGTCCAAGGAAGCAAAGGTTCTCTGAAAACACAGGAGATGGTCTTATTTGGTTGCAGAAATCCATCTTGCCACAATAGTTTTAGGACCAGGCAATGAATTGGGATAACCTGCTCAATTGTAAACATTATCAAATGCAATTGTCAGCGGTCTACTACTACATGCATAATATGAATAAATTAATCATAAAAACATCAAAAGGCGCCCTTTGCTGCATAATGAGGCCATACTAATGGGATAAAGGCACTATGTAAACGACTAACTACTACCACGTACAGACTCACAATGCAGAACTGCTTCAATGCAGAGTGATCAATGAAATTGATTCCTCCGCTTCTTGCTGCAATGACTTTTCATCTTTTACAATTTAAAAGTGAGCAAATTGATGCATCAATCCAGCCAATTAGACGAGCCCTAGGCAATCAAGGTGCAGTGACAGGTGTCTGTGCGACAGATCCTCAGCGTGGCTTCCTCTGACGTGGAAGGATCACTGGGCGCGTCACCTCGTCTCTCTCCTAATCGGTTTCTTTGTCTGCGTGGTTGTGTTCTCCGCGCTCTGATGCCTGCGGGCTTCGCCGCAATATAAGTAAATAAAAAGATAAATAAAAAATAGACATATAACCGGGGAAGGCTGCATTTTTGCACCTGGCCAAATTCCAAGAATAGTGCACACTTTGCCCTGTTGCGAGAATGCATTGAAAGAAATTGTTATTTGCTGATTGTGCTAGCATCGGTGCAAAGGTTTTTTGTGCCGCATTTAGACTATGCACAGAAGTGCATTGGAGCAATAGAATTTGCCCACTCCATTTTTATATCTATACATTACTATCGGTCTAAATCAAAAACCGAAGTGCTGTACAGTAGCGCATGAAACATTTGATATCCTCAAACACATTTAAGGAACAGCTTTTGTAATTTTAGATTATAATCACACACATCCAATATCAATGCGTGCCGCTGTAACGCGCCTAGTATTCGTGTGGTTGAAAGTGAACGCTTATTTATTTATTTATTTGTCTATTTCTTACGCGCCGCAGCCCGCAGGCATCAGGCACTTACCTAATAAAAAAAAAACAAACAAGAGAAAGTTGCTTCTCTACAAACGCATTTCTCTCTCAAATTCTGGAAAGTGCAACATGCTGACAAAGAAATCGGTGGTGCATAATTCGAACACCTCCCCAGTGAGAAATGTATATGCATGCAGCAGGGGGTAAACAGGCTAGGCTTATCAAAAGGGGGAAAGGTCTCATGCATCTGGATTTAGGTAAATTATCCTCATCGTTTATATGATTGTTTTTCATTTTTTTCCAGACCGAATTGCCCAACCTCCGACCCTTTTTATGGAGGGGGCGACCTCCCCACCTACATCTAAACTTACGCCTGGTGACCATCCATATTTTTTCCTTGTTTTATCCAGAATGCAATTGCTGGTTCATGAGGGGATGTTGTGCTCTTTTTCAGACATTTTCTCCAAATGCACTTGGTAAATTTGGAGAAAATGTATACACAAAAGAGGATGCACAAATAATGGCCCGAACATAGTTGACAGAGCTAAGAAAAGATCCCCAGAAAGGAGAAAATGCACACAGAATCTTACATCAACCAAAAAATGAACACCATTACTTCACTAATTTGCTCTCAATTGCATGACACCCACACTTCCCCATTCCAGACCAGGGGCCAGATTTCGTAATATTTGCACCAGTGCCAAAACACTGAGGAAAAGCCTTGAGAAAATAAAGTGGAGCAAACAGGTTTCATCACAAGCCATTTTACCTATAAAAAAAAATATCCCTCCGCAAAAATGAACTACTAGAATGTTTTTTGTAGTAAGCTTGCTGCATAACATCAAACAAAAGGGTGTTTAGTGAAATGGCTGTTCGTGTTACACAGCAAATATGGTAAATAAAACGTTTAAAATGTGTGAGTCATCCTATTGAGAACGAAGATGTTCAAATAACCTGTTCTAAGGAATTTCTTCCACACCGCAGGGTCTGCAGCCACATTATTTTAGCTCAGTGATACTTTCCCAGAAGGGAAATATCTATTTGCATATCAGTCTTTGTCCCGCCCACATGGGCAGTCCTGCACCGAAATACCAGGCAATTCCCTTCTGACCAAGAGTACCAACAGCAACCCCAGAGACGTTTTTCGGCCTAATTGGGCCTCATCGGTGAGGTGGAACTGAGCCTCTCTAAGGCACAGTCAGCAAGGGGTCCACATCTGGATTATCCTTAAACACAGGGGGAAGAACAAGTTTTACAAAATGTACACGAGTGTGGTAGCCACTCTGCTGAGTACAAACACGTTTCAAATAAGCCGTTCTGTGGAACTGTTCCACTTAGAAGGGTCCACAACCACGTTTGAGTGAGCTAAACTCATTTGCCACATTTTGATTGGATTAGGGAATTATTTTCATAATCTGTCTTCTGGTATAAGAATAACATCTGCAAAGGACACAATGGCGGCCATGACGTGTACAACAAGAGTACCCTAATGTGTAAAAGTTATATATATTTCCAGATACATTTCCAACTTTGCGAAGAATTCATGGTAGAAATTGTACATTGTAGCAGATTGGGAAACAAAAGTTTGCTCCTGAAAGAGTTCCTCCATAGAGGAACTACATCCACATGCTCTCTGCGCCGCTCCCTGCCAGCAGCCCCCCAAAATGTTTCTTTCCCCGATAACTGCTATCACCCCACCATTGAACCCCTGACAGTCCTCCGAAACATGGAGGGACACACACTGATGCCTCGCCATTATCCCTGCATGGCTGAATCCACCCGGGGAGGTGACCCACTGAGCCCCGGCTTCAGCCCTAACCCGTGAGGATGGAACACGCAACCCTTCTGCCTCGATGCGCCCCTGCAACTCATCTGTGCCGGAGACCCTACTTCCCCTCTCCTTAACTGCAGCTCCACCATTGCGCAGTGTTTGATGACGTTGCACTCTTAACGCCACTCCATAGTCTCGTTCAACCTTGCATTGTTCTTCCCAGCACCCATATCCCTTCCCCTGACAACTCCCTGTTTTTTAGTTGGAACAAGTTTTACTTACATGAATTCTAAAAATGCAATTTGTTGGCATACAATCAAGATGTTAATCACATTCTCTTGAAATGTTTACTTGGGAGGTCGACCTCTACTCCACTGAGCAATGGCTGCCCCTTCCATTAACGCTAGCCCTATCTAGTGATGGGTAGACAGATCCTTCCCTGTCTGGAGAATGTGCATTGAAGAGCCAAAGTGTGCACCACAGATTCAGGAAAGGATGCACCCTGGGATGTGGCAGGTCCTGCTTCTGTGTCACCTGCAGCTGTTGTCCCCTTTCACAAGTCCTGCAGCAGGTAAAAGGGGATGCAAACCGTAGCCTTCCTGGACCCTTAACCGGATCCAATAGCACCTGATAGATATGTTCAAGCAAAGCATGAGCATTTCTATTATTCCTTTCTTTAGCCTGCCTTTTAAGCTTTTACAACTGCATCCCCAAAACAGGAGTGGAGACGTTACTATGGCATTTTCAATAAAGGGGTCTACGTAGGCTTGTCACAACCAATGGACATTCATTCCGCATGTGGGAGCTGGTACCTAAGCGTAAGCATGCGTAACATATCGGGCGAGTGCAGGTAGTGGGAATGAAGGGACTTGTGTGCTGGGTGATTCTGGTGCCAATGTGTATTGGTCACATTAAAACTATAATTTCAAATCCTCATGATGTAGAGAGAAATGCTTAGTATAAATAAATATCAATGCAACCAATGAGACTGAACCAACTAAATCAAAGACAGGTCTTTGTTATGTTATCTTATGATTGCAGAAGAAAACAGAGTCCACACGACACATTTGGTAACGTGTAGCCCGAGAGAGAGAGTCAACGTAAGAGTAACTCCTCTTCTATCATAAAGGACAGCAGCCTTCATACACTTTTGATCTGCATATGAGCCCGCTATCAAAATTACTTCACACGGCCTTAAGAGTGGGTACAATTCCCTGGAAGATGAACTCCCCCGGGTTCAGGAAGCAAACTCAAAGATGACCAACATCAATTCCCTTCCCACCTGGAGCTTGCAACATGCCACATCTTCTTCCAGAAGCTCCCGTCTTGGAGCTAGCCTTGAGGGCTACCCCCAGTCTTCTCCGACGCATGATATCCCAGGATTTCCTTCTACAAATGCCAAGACCCATCTGAGGCCCGCATCTTGAGGCCAAATGTCCACACTGCTCCGTTTGCTTGGGGTCAAAGTCCGCTTAGCTAAGTCAGCAATTTTCATAGCTCCATCAGCCCCAATGGCTGTCATCTCAAAGTAAAGGCCTGTTAAAGTTCCTGCCTTTTTCCACGTCATTGTCCATGCTAACGACTTAACATAAAAATGCAAGAATCATTTTATGACCCACATCTTTCACATAGGTATGGTCATGTACTCTTGTAATTTGTTTACAAAAATCCTTACATTGTTTCCCTGTACTTTCTAATCATTGAATGACACTGCTCATCAAAAATGTTACATTCGAAATCAGACAAATGTGCAGGAAGCCTCAATATGGCTATGCGTACACAGACGATCAGATAATCATTCAATCACGCATCTGAGTTCTCAACTGTCCTATAGGCTAATATCACTTGTCACATATGGCCTCAGGAACACACCAGCTCTCAAAGACAGTTCAAGGATGATTTATTAAATAGTCAGGGGGCTCTCGAAGGTCCACTCCTCTGTCTAAAGTGCGCCTTCCTAAAGGTGATGGCCTAACGGCAAACACTGTACCTATCTAAGACGCCCTCATGGAACAATCCAGGTCGTCGCTGCTCTATTCTCTGTGACATTATTTTTTTAATTTTTTTATTTTTTATTTGTTATAGCTGAATTTTAAACAGCCTTTCAAATATTTCAACTTACATTTTACATAATATATGAAAAGAAGCAAAATATATCATTTCAAGTCTCATATGTATAACATATTCATTGAATAATTTACATATCTCATAGATAAAATGTATAAAATTGCAATAAAGACAAAACAGAGTACAATTGATTTCCATCCTTGGTGCAACTTAAACTTTGTATTCATCAAACTTAATTTTGGACTTGCTCTATTTTTTGTCATTTCTTCTGGTATATTTAGAGATTGTATCAATTTAACCAAAGCTTTATTCACAGCAATTCTATGACGATCAAAGAGAGCTCTCCACACCTTTTCTGAGGGTGTTGTATGGTAGTCGTGAAACATATGATGAAAATGTCTGGTCCTTGGTAGACTTAAAGAAGGACACTCGGCAATCAAATGTTTCATAGTATCAGGATGAGATGTGTTGAGACAGAATCTACAGATATTCTTTTGAATAGTGATGATTGTACGTGTATAGAGCACATCATTGGTATGCCAAAGATTCCTTCTTAGTCTTATAAACTGTCTTCTAATCTTAGGATCAGGGAATCTTATCATGTAGGGCTCTATCGTATGCAACCGTTTTGAACAAGAAAGCGTGATCTACAAACAGATGGAGATTGGAACATTTTTACCTCGTTCTTATCCAGTCTCCCAGCCAAAGCTTTTTATTTTTTCCGCTCTGACCAGGTCGGTAATTAGTAAAGTGTTAGAAATCCCCTCAGCTTTATGAGGTATTCTTGGATTTTAGTTCTCCAGAGTTGCATCATTTTCTGGTTAGTTGTCATTGCATAATTTGGCACGGTATTCATGATACAGTGAGATTTTTCGGACATTAGGTATTTTCTGTATAATGAGAAAAGCTTCCATTTATACATTGCATAGAGGAAAACGATTCCAAGTCCATGTCATACGATAGACATAGATGTAGACTGAGGTAAGGATAGTACTGATCTCCAGTACAGAACCTCCATCCTTTGCCAATGTGTCTCTGTTTGCCAAGCTCTAGTTTTCACCCTATATGTCAGAATTGGGGTGACTTTTTTTTTTAAATTAATTTCAGGCAAAAATGAACATTTTCCATATCTAGCCTGCATAATGCGGGCTTGCAAGGTGGTAGTTTTCAATTTACTCTGCAAATCAAGGAGATATGGTTTGCCAGACGGATGATTGCTGATGGTGAGGGCTAAATACTTATATTCCTGAACCATCTGTAATTGGATGTCTTGAAGCTTCCAAGGAGATGATTTTTTGTCCTTCTTTCTATTCGTATAAATTATCTGGTCTTACATTTGGACTGATTAATCTTAAGAAAGTTGGGTGTAACATATTCACCCAACCGGGAAAGAAAGGCATGTAATCCACTGGTAGTTTTAGCCAACACAAGGTGGTCGGCATAAAACAACCAGGGGATCGCTTGTTCTCCGAGCTTCGGTGAATCAGTGGTGATTTCAGCAAATTCATGACGCATGTCTGCGGTACAAAAGTTGAAAAGTGTGGATGCGAGTAAACATCCCTGCTTGAGACCCCTGAAGGTTTTAATCGGTTCTGACAGGTTACCGTCAAGGGACAGCCTTATTTGTATGGTAGCCTGGCAATGTAATTGATCAATACAGAACAACAAATAATCAGGACAGGCAGAACTAAATCATTTTTTCATAAGGAGTTCTCTACATACAGAGTGAAAAGCCGCCTGAAAATCGATAAACTCCATGTAGAATGGTAATTTGTTTTTGCTGTTCTTGCAGTTTAATTGACTGTAAAGTGTGAAGGTTAATCGCTGTTCAGAGGCCAGGCATGAATCTTGTGTCAGTCCGATCACCCTTTTTATAAATCGGGACCACAATGAACTTTCTCTACGATGAAGGTAACTGGCGAGTTCTCGATGCCTGTGTAAAGGTCACCATCAATATTCTGGCCCATGCTGTTGGGTGTTCTTTAAGCATTTGATTAGACAGGCCGCTGCCCGGGCCAGGGTCCCTAGATGAGCTAAGTTTAGAAATATCGTAAAGTATATCATCAAAATCAAACTGTAGATGGTGGTGGCTAATGCAGGAGCAATCAGGTGTATTATCTGATAGCGGGGTGGTAGCGTAGAAGGTCTTATAGAATGTCAGCCACACTTCCTCAGGAACTGCATTTATTTGGGAAGTCAATTGAGAGAAACCATACGCTGTATTTAGCAGTCCCCATTTCCTGGCAGAGTTTTTGCAGGCTAATGATTCCAGCATATGTTCAGCATCTCTTGGTATGCGAGTGCTTTCCTTCCTATTATCCAATTTTTATATTGGCATTTAAGGGATCTTAATTCTGCATATAAAGCTGACGTTCTTTCATGAGTGCATTTAGCATATAGCTACAGGTAAAAGTAATTTTGAAGATCTTTTAATGCACATCCTGTTAAGGTCTCCTACCAAGATGGTATGCTTGAAGGAGGGATGTGCAGCTATTAGGTCCTTGATGAAATCATCGTCCGTGATGCCAGCATGATTCCAATAAGTGTTTATCAGATGGAATGGCTACTGGCTTTAATTTTGACCAATTGTAAAAAAGCTATTGGGGGACGCCGAGGCTTCTAATATTAAATTCAAGCTTGTTTTAATGGCGACCATTAGGCCTGGCATCGGGCGTCCTCTAACCAGTACTTTGGCTGGTATCAAGGATATTGTATGCTGGTCCCACACAGGCGGTGTGGTGAGCCAGATCTCTTGTAAGGCTATTATGTCATATTCGTCTAGAGGGTTAAATTTAGTGATGGTAAAGTGTTTATATCCCCTATTCCAGGAAACCAAGGAGCAAAGAAAGGGTTTTATAGGTTGTCAATTTGGATTCTGTATTTTGTTCTGCTAATTAGGATTTTATCTGTTTTACGTTTTTCTTGTTCATGTTTTTTGAATAACAGATTTTTATTTTGATAATTGTCCTGATTAGATACATATTGTTATGCAAATTTGGCTATGTATTGGTGGTCAAAAGAAGATTGGTTAATCAAAGGGAAGCCTATTATTACATGGCTCTGCACGGGCTTGCCATAATGTGTTTCTTACTACGCCCGATTTCAACCATAATTTGACAATGGACAGATCTTGGTCGTGTAGAAATTCAATTTGATCAATAGCGTTAGAACACATTTCTTCTAAGTCAGGTATGTCGCCTAATATATTCATAACACATGTCCTGTTTAGATCATATGCTGGAAAAGGATGAGATCGACATTGCAAAATTAGATGAAACATGTTTGAACTCTTATTTTGTGGCAGAATTTTTTGTTTTGCATCATTGTTTAAAGGTGGTGAGGTCAAAGAGTGTTGCTTCCTATTAGTAATATTGCCCGGTACTACCTGTGACTCATCAGTTATTTGGTTATCTATAGGGAGGGGAGTCATCTTAGGTTGTGTTGATTTAGGTTGAATAAAAAATAACTGCAAGGATTTCGCAATATGTTCTGTCCTGTCTTCAAGCGTCAAACATTTATAAGAGTTATAATCTCTGTGGACAGTAGATTCTGTTGTTTTGTCTTTCTGTTCAGATGAAGATGCTCCCATATGAATTGAGGAGATTGTAGTTGTGTCGCATTTGGATGCTGTCTGTTCTGTATTCCAAGACGACAAGGATTGTGCATTGTAATGTTCCCTTAATTGGACTAAAATGTCCACGGGTTCATATGATAGAGATTGGTCCTAGGACTTCACTCCAGAGGGCTGAGAATTTTTCTGTTCGGCCACTTTGCAATATTTCTTGGCAATTGCCATTCGGGCTAAACCTGTTGCCATTTTTGGTAATGTTAGATTTTGAATAAATTGCTGAGGGTCAGTAGTCTTATCTCTGACAGTCATTTTCACATTTTTAGTTTTTTTGGCTGTGTTATTGGAGGCAGATGCTTTCACATTATTTTCAAATATTTTATCATTTGATTTAAGAGGCAGAACGGTGTTTACTACTGGGGGTGTCACTTTCAGTGGTGATTGTAGTTATCTCGGATTGGTTGCTCGTGGATACTTGTGTGTGCCTGAGTTTTTTCTTTTTTTTTTGGACAGGGTCTCCCTGATTCCCAAATATATATATTTTTTTTAGATGAAGAGTTTGATATTTTTTCCATTTCTAAAAGAGAGATGTTTGAGGTTACTATTATGCTATCTCCGCCGCTGGGTTGAATAGGGTTTAGTTGTTGAGGGGTGGGGGGGGATACAGTGTGTTAATGATGTGTCCCCGTCTTGCTTATTAGCTGATGTTTCTGTACAGTCTTCATCCAGCTGATCTATCCTATGGTGTTAAGTAGAAGTACTAACATCTCTATGTTTACCGTGCACCAACTGTTATAATAAGCTATGTTGTATATTGAGTTTGTTGTCCATTGTCTCATATAATTCAGTAAGGGCGAATAGGGCTGTGTTCATTGATTGTAAGGATGTGTCAAGCCCTACTCTATAGTCCATAGCTGCAGTGACAGGAATAACAGAAGGAGAAGCCAGCTTCCATCTTGGAGTTGACTGCGTGAAGGAAATAGATAATATTGATGAGTTCTGCGCTGTGGGGGAGAACATGGCCGAAGATTGGGAGAAAACCCTTGTCGCAAGATTTTTATCGAGGTTTTGTGAAAAATTGGTTTGTGTATTTACATATATTTCAGGGGCCGTGTGAAATTGAGTTTTTGCAATGGCGGGGCCAACATCCATTACAGTGGGAATATCTGCATTTCACTCTGAGATCTGGGTTGAAATTAATCTCTGAGTGGTGAATCCACTGTTGAAGTGTGGGTTGGACCAATGGCGGAGATGGCAAGACGCCTTGATGTAAAGGTGATAATAATAACGCACCCGCTTGGACTAGCGAGTCAGTCGGCGTATGGGTCAGATCGGCTCTCTCGTCGCTCAAGTCGGTTGCCTTATCCAGGGTCTCACGAGGAAACAACGACGGCACAGTCGAAGCTTCGACAGGTTTATGATCAAGGACAGAGAACTTTCGTATATAAGATGTTAAGGAAGTTGACCGCCCATTCAAAGCAGCATTGCTGTTGCGTGAGAGGTAAATTGTATGCGTGATGAGGTTTTGGGAGTAGTCAAAGAATCAGAGACTCGGGCAGTGATTTCTTTGGCCGGAGGCATGTCAGATGTAAGAGTGTACAGCCTCTGCATACAAGAGTGCGTTTAGAGTGCAACCTAGGTTGTAGTATGGGGGCCTCCCAGACACTCAGGCCCCACATGACCTTTCCCTTACGTGCTCAACTACTCCTCTCCCGACATTTTGCTGTCCTCTTTCTCCTATTACTGTCCTCACTTGAACTCCACCCTCTGTATTTTCTCTCTCTCCACGACACTTCCTGTTCTATTCCTCCAATGCTCCTTGCTATGCTGATCACCTCCACCCCGTTGAAACCCCTTGCTGCTACTACGCTCGACTACCTCGTCTATTCCACTCTCTCCACACCACTACAACAATCCCTTTCCACACAGCTACACCTCTCTCCTCTCCAGACTCCTACCACTCTCTCCAGACTGCTTTCACCTCTCGCTCCACACTGCACCTCCTCTTCTAATCCACGCTCCTCCTTGTCCTGTCGTCCACCAACCTACACTTCACCTTGCAAAATCATTCAATAATTCTGCTCCACATCCACACTCCTCTGCTCCATCCTTCCTCCGTCTGTTCTCTTGGACCCATCTTAATCTTCTCTTTCCCTCCCTCCATTGGTTCCTTCCCTCACCTGTTTCCCAGGGCCAACCGCAGTCCGTTCTTTCCCTTGTGGAGTTGTTACAACAGGAAGAGAGTCTTAAGGGATCCTAAGTCCCACCCCTCTTTTCATCCAAGGGACCAATGCTCCTCAGCAAGGGTTGCCCACCACAATGAACGTACCAGTTTGTGTGCCAGTCTTCTGGCATCCTAAGCCTACCTGCCATAGTGGTGAGGGTGTGTAGAGCTGCCCCCCAGCAGGTAAGCATAATGTCCAAATTAGTTGCAGTTTTACTGGGAGTTCCATGTCCAGGCTGGAGAGGGTTTGCTTATAGTAGGTGGATTGTGGAGGAGCACGCCACCCTCTTTCACTGGCGTGCTTGACCCGTCCTGCTGTGTGGTTTATTCTGTCTCTTATATGTAAATCCTGATTTCTCAGGGGATAATCGCTGCCTGTGTCAACGCTGCTGGTGGGGTGACAAGTTCCGCAAGACAAAGAGACAGACACTGGCCGGATAGGGTGCTAGAAAGTGGTAGTGCTGTCACGCAAACAGGCCCAAGCGAAAGCAGCAGACACCGAAACCGCTCTCAAATGCCACATTCCACACTGAGGAAGGATTGGCTCTGGTGTTAACCCTAGTAGGCCTCCCACCCCTGGCTGAGAGGGGTTCCTACCCCCACCTGTGACAGGGACAGAGCTCTGGCCCCGTCACACACCGTTACAACAGCTCAGGTTGTGAAAATCCCAAGATTATATGGCACCAAAATTCTCAGCGTGACTTTGCACTCTGAGTCCAGTCTTTGTATCCATTCACAGGAAATAAGAGATATGCACTTTAAAAATAAATCCTCAAAACCTTCCATATGATCACTGATAAGCCACTATTTTACATGCAGTGTAAACCTGCCCCCCCAATCCCTCCCTTTCTTTCTATTCTGTGCCTCGCCTGCACTGTCTTCCTCTGGGTTCCCCCATCTACCTTCCTCTCCTCTCTTGGGCGATGGGATTTTCTCCTGCCTTGTGCTGGTTTTTGTCTCCTTTTCTCTGACTATCGTGGCATGTTACTCTGGTTACCTAAACACTGAAGAAATGGCCTTTCCACCGATAACCTTGGAGGCCTAAAGCCATCAAACCCTTTGACTTTGCTTGGGAAGAGGAACTTTATACCTTTCTGTGTGAATGACATATGAAGTCAACCGTATGCCTGTGTAAATTACGCAGAATGTTAGGACATCATACGTTCGTTAACCTTCTGTATGCCTTTTTTCCCTTCGATTGCTCACATTTTGTGGGTTATTTTACCACCCCCATCGATGGACATCGATCGGGAGTTTGTTTTTATGAAACCATCAGACACCCTTTTAAGCCCAGACACCGATCTGGGATCCCTTTTAGTTTGCCCCCCCCCCCACAAGATGGCATAGTAGTCGAATTTAACAGCTAAATTGGTATAATGGCCTTTATGAGTATTCTTGCATGTGGCCCTGTGGAGGCAGAATGCACTGTGCACTGTATGATTATTGCATAGGAAGATCAGATAATTGCCCCCTGGATATACGGTTGGGATTTGTATTATGCAACTGAGGAGGCAAGGAGTATTAGCCAGGATTGTGGCTGATACTGGAATAATAAGCACTGTGCACTTTATGGTATCCTGATGCATCGAATCGACTGACATTGGCTATCACGAGCCCTCGCAGTAGTCCTGCTGCAATAATAGACAGGGGATGCACTGTGCACCTTATAGTTACCACATGGGAAGATCATGTCACTGCCCAGTATATACACGGCAGAGATTTGCACTGTGAACCTTATAGTCACCACATGGGAAGATCATGTCACTGCCCAGTATATACACGGCAGAGATTTGCACTGTGAACCTTATAGTCACCACATGGGAAGATCATGTCACTGCCCAGTATATACACGGCAGAGATTTTCACTGTGCACCTTATAGTCACCACATGGGAAGATCATGTCACTGCCCAGTATATACACGGCAGAGATTTGCACTGTGCACCTTATAGTCACCACATGGGAAGATCATGTCACTGCCCAGTATATACATGGCAGAGATTTGCACTGTGAACCTTATAGTCACCACATGGGAAGATCATGTCACTGCCCAGTATATACACGGCAGAGATTTGCACTGTGCACCTTATAGTCACCACATGGGAAGATCATGTCACTGCCCAGTATATACACGGCAGAGATTTGCACTGTGCACCTTATAGTCACCACATGGGAAGATCATGTCACTGCCCAGTATATACACGGCAGAGATTTGCACTGTGCACCTTATAGTCACCACATGGGAAGATCATGTCACTGCCCAGTATATACACGGCAGAGATTTGCACTGTGCACCTTATAGTCACCACATGGGAAGATCATGTCACTGCCCAGTATATACACGGCAGAGATTTGCACTGTGCACCTTATAGTCACCACATGGGAAGATCATGTCACTGCCCAGTATATACACGGCAGAGATTTGCACTGTGCACCTTATAGTCACCACATGGGAAGATCATGTCACTGCCCAGTATATACACGGCAGAGATTTGCACTGTGCACCTTATAGTCACCACATGGGAAGATCATGTCACTGCCCAGTATATACACGGCAGAGATTTGCACTGTGCACCTTATAGTCACCACATGGGAAGATCATGTCACTGCCCAGTATATACACGGCAGAGATTTGCACTGTGCACCTTATAGTCACCACATGGGAAGATCATGTCACTGCCCAGTATATACACGGCAGAGATTTGCACTGTGCACCTTATAGTCACCACATGGGAAGATCATGTCACTGCCCAGTATATACACGGCAGAGATTTGCATTGTGCACCTTATAGTCACCACATGGGAAGATCATGTCACTGCCCAGTATATACACGGCAGAGATTTGCACTGTGCACCTTATAGTCACCACATGGGAAGATCATGTCACTGCCCAGTATATACACGGCAGAGATTTGCACTGTGCACCTTATAGTCACCACATGGGAAGATCATGTCACTGCCCAGTATATACACGGCAGAGATTTGCATTGTGCACCTTATAGTCACCACATGGGAAGATCATGTCACTGCCCAGTATATACACGGCAGAGATTTGCATTGTGCACCTTATAGTCACCACATGGGAAGATCATGTCACTGCCCAGTATATACACGGCAGAGATTTGCATTGTGCACCTTATAGTCACCACATGGGAAGATCATGTCACTGCCCAGTATATACACGGCAGAGATTTGCACTGTGCACCTTATAGTCACCACATGGGAAGATCATGTCACTGCCCAGTATATACACGGCAGAGATTTGCACTGTGCACCTTATAGTCACCACATGGGAAGATCATGTCACTGCCCAGTATATACACGGCAGAGATTTGCATTGTGCACCTTATAGTCACCACATGGGAAGATCATGTCACTGCCCAGTATATACACGGCAGAGATTTGCACTGTGCACCTTATAGTCACCACATGGGAAGATCATGTGTCACTGCCCAGTATATACACGGCAGAGATTTGCACTATGCACTTTGTATCAGCAAGGACAGACGCTGGTACCGAGAAAGTATGCACTTTTGCACTTTATGGTGTCCCTAATATGATCAAATGATAGGTAAAGTCTATCGGTTTGGTGTTTATACGGGTTCACTAGCACTTTCTAGCATTGTAATGCCACTGAGGAATGATATAGTCCATCCACCTACCTACCAATTTGTAGTGGGAACACAGGGCTCATACATTTATTTTAATTTAAGAGCCGGAGAGGTTGTTCCATTACTTTGAGCAATTATATTTTCAGATAACGAAACCACTCTGTAATGGCGGGCAACTTGCAAATAGAAAGCATGACCATTGTGGAAGCAGTCCCAGTCCTACTTCTATTTTGACTATTATTCAGAGGAAATGATTATGGAAAAAGGTTTAAATGGTGTGTCTGGTTGAATGATAAAATCATGTGAGGGCTGGGTGAGGGCAGGAGGTGTCTATACAGACTTTTTAGACATTTTGTTAAAATAAAGATGACATTTTAATTCAACGTCGGCTGTGGCAAGTTTTGTGAAAACAAAGGTGGGGACTTTAACAGTGGCACACCACTCCGGGAGTGCGGCTCAAGACAGCACTGTGAGGTCGGTGCGGAATATTGTGTATATATATATATATATATATATATATATATATATATATATATATATATATATATGTAAATTTGGCAACTTTGTACGCATATGTTGATCTCTGTGGCACCAAGTAGAGGTATGCCTATCACCACAGTCCAGTCATTCCTAGTGGGCTACAAAGACACGCATAGTGGCCTTGGTTGAAGGCTGTGTCCACCTAGTGGATACTAAAAAAGCATATCGGGGTAACATGTACAGTGGACATGGCCGAAGGATAGTGACCTGGTAGTGTTGTAAAATATACAAGGGGCCTGAAAGACATGTATAGTGGCCACGGACAAAGGCTGTGGCTACCTAATGGGACTAAAAGAAACATTAGGGGAAACATGTACAGAGAACATAGACGAAGACCATGGCTAGTGGACTGTAAACAAAACAATGGTATAAAAAAAATCCTTGACATTCAAGGTGAAACTTTTAATTGCAGCGATGTTAAGGTGAAAATGTAATGCAACAAAACCCATGAAATCCGGAAGACCATTCCGGTAAAGCCGACTTAATTTTGCGCCCCGTGGTGCACAGCGTAGGACCACAATGATGAAATCACTGGTGACATCACTAATTATACCATACATGACATCACTGATTACATCAGTGATAGCATCCCTAATTGTATCATAGATGACATCAGTGATTACATCTTTAAAGGCCATGGCCACTGGCCACTAGTGTTTTAAAATATACAGTGGGCACGTCCAAAGGCTGTGCTCACGGCCCAGTCTAGTGGGCCTGAAAGACACCCATAGTGGTCACTGGCCATGGTTTAATGCCCTGGCTAGTGGGCTGAAAGACATGTATAGTGGTCACGGCCAAAGGCCGTGGCCACTTAGTGGGTTCAAAATTAAAAAATCATGGGAACATGCACAGCGAAAGCCCATGGCTAGTGCCAGTTAAAAAAAGTATGGTATAGAAAACCCTTGAAATTCGCTGAAAAAAGGTTCCATGTGTTAATATCCCCGCAAAAATATCGCCATACAAAAATGTGTGGCGATATTACGGCATGGAACCTGAGGGGGGCACCCCTGCAACCCCTGTATTATTTTAAAAGGAGCGGGGGACACCCCCGTAACCCCTGCTCCCAAAAAACCCTAATATTATCCCCACTAAAAATATCACCTATGGCCGTTCCCGACGATCATATATACGGCCATATTTTTGGTGGGGATAATGTTACCTGATACCTGAAAAAACATTAGTTGCAGGGATGTGAAGTTGAGCACTACATTGTAAAAAAGCCTTTTAACCTTCC
The DNA here is from genome assembly GCF_040938575.1 of Ambystoma mexicanum. Classification (NCBI taxonomy): domain Eukaryota; kingdom Metazoa; phylum Chordata; class Amphibia; order Caudata; family Ambystomatidae; genus Ambystoma; species Ambystoma mexicanum. The sequence continues at coordinate 25,151,354 of NC_090936.1, forward strand.
ATCAGTGATGTAATCAGTGATGTCCTATATGATGTAATTAGAGATGCCTCCAGTGATTGCATGAGTTATGTAATCTCTGATGTTATCATTGTGGTCATACGCAGCGCAACAGAGGCGCAAAATTAAGGTTGTTTTGTTGTGTTACATTTTCGCCTTAATGTTCCTGAAAACAAGGTGTTTTTCCTGAATATATATATATATATATATATATATATATATATATATATAGACACACATCCTAATTTCCATAGGTAGGTATTAAAATGCCCTCAAAGGAAGGGATACATGATTCTGATTTTTTGGTGCATGCCTTGTTAAGACGCCGCGCAAGCATGCACAATGTGGTGTTGCGCACCTAGCCAGCGATGCGCGGTATGTGAAAAAGTCCTCCTTGTAATTACTGGCATTCATTCTGAAGCAGGCCCTCCGAGTATAGCCTTTGATGAACAAATTACCTATTAGTTAGATGTGCTCTTAATGAGCATGATAATTAATCATGAATAATTACATTAGATCGCTACCTGAGTCACAGAGTGCCATTATGTAGATTTATGTTCCTGGTAATCCAATCTGTTCTCGCATTTTGTCCTGAACTAGTTTAGTTTTTGGGCGCGCAGCCATTATTGTAGAATATTCCAGAACCAGGGGTTTGCGATATTTAAATAACCAAATAGTCGGGCACAGGAAATTTAATAAACAGTTGTTTGTTGCATAACATTATATATGAGACTGCAGGTCAGGAATGTTTGATTTTTTTAATGAAAGTTTTATTTATGAAAATCAACCAGAACCTTAATACATGAGAACATTCACCCATGTAATTACTAGTGATATATAACCCTAGGAATGACAAAGCACTTAGTACCTTTTTAAAACTAAAATCAATTTGTATCTGGACTGGCAGCTCTCAGTGCCTAAAATCCTCATTATATACACCAGCTGCTAGAAAATGCACCTGCCTGGTGCAGCCAGCAGAGGATTCTGGGGTATGGATACGCCATGAAAGTCGGCCCCGCTCCTGTGCTCTGCCGCGCCCCCGATACCAAATCAATATTATGGAGGCAGAGAAGCCTGCCCGAATACGACCAAGAAATGCACTACCCATTTGGTGGGCAAAATCTGAGTGTCTTTTGCTGGTGGCAGCTAAGGGTCTCCAAGAGATGTGGAGGTGAGGACATTTCAGGTGACACCTACCACACTGGGAGAGGAACAACTGCACGCCTCTATTCCGTGCAGTCCTGTGTAATGACAGGGAGGAAGGACCCGGCAAGAAGACCGCTCCGCCATGTTTTCCACCCACTGAGACAGAGTGAGATGTTTTATTAAATACCACTTCCCCCCAAACTGTCTGCCTAGCATGATCAATTAGTATGCACCTCAGCTAATCTAGTAAGTCTACCGTAAATGAATGGCCAAAAATGTATGTTGCACATTTTTCACAAGACCGAGTTGTAGTGCACATGCCCCATCTGAACCGAAGGCTGTGCACGTTGCATTGCAACACTGGGATGTCTAGCCGGGAAGGGACATTTTGGTATTGTTGGCTAAATAGAATGGCCTACGTGGAGGCAACTGTAAGGATCTTCCTCCTCCCTGGCAAAACTAAAAACCAAATACTAAAACCACCCGAAGCCTATAAAACCAGATACAACTGGAAACATTAGTCACAGACCAGCATCAACCATTCAAAGCCAGTTACATCTTCATGTGGCCTGATCTTCAAATGCACGTGTGTCAAATCTGAGCAGAGTCCGAGATAGTGGAGAGAAGAGTGGTCTCGGGAAGATAGCACAGGGGCAACCTGCTAGCCTTGGAAGCAAGGTGACACCGAGCATCAAGGGTTTGATCCCTGGGTCTGCGCTTAGAAACCTCTGGGTAGTAAGCGTGTTATAAATAACCTATCATATCATATCATAAATGGAGGGTGTTGGAGTTGGCCAACCAGTGACTCCCATGTCAATCCAGGGAAAGTGTTTTAAGGTCCAGCGGTCTGAGCAAAGCCAATCAGCGCTTGTGGTTCCCTATGACGCCATTGTGTCGAAAGAGGAACGCGCCTTTCCCTCTTTTTGTATCCTTATTACTATATAAGCAACTATTTCTTCAGCTCCGATGACTTGGTTACCGATCAGTGGGTCTTTTCAGGACCCTAGGCTTTAGAGAAGATGCCAGTCCTGGCATGCAGTCCCGTGGACCACCGGTGGAGAGCAAATGGTACCCGCTGGACTACAAAGAACTGGCTTGTTGGATTTGCCTGAACCCTGTGGTGCCATCAGAACTTGAAATGACATCCAGGAAAAAAACCATCTGCCCAAACAGAGCGATGAACGCATGCCTGGAGCCCCGGGTCTGGAAAAAGCAAGCCGCTTCCAAGGGGGATACCAGGTTAGGATTGTTCTGGAATCTAGCCCAGCCCTGGAGAAAAAGCCAAGCTTCCCCCATAGAAGAGGTCCATCCTAGCCCTGTTCAAGGCTTCAGCGTGTTTGTGTTTATGCGTCAGTAAGTCAGGATTTTGCATTTTAAAGAGTTGTCTGGTAGGAAAGTGTCATTTTTTGACACATGTTCATAAAAAGTCAATTAGTTAAATAAAAAAAAAACAAGTCCAGAGGGTGAAAAGCAAAGGTGATGGAGAGAAAACAGGGGCAGGGGGCCCAGAGAGTTAAAGAAGAAAACACGGGCAGATGGAGGGTGCCCCTCAAAATAAAACCATGAAAAAAAGAGAAGGAATTCATGAAGCTGGGGTTGTTCACCTCACCTTCTTGAATCTCTCAGGGGGAGTTAGAGGTAGCTGCCAGAAAGTCATCTCTTCTTCTGAGCATATATAGGCGGCAGTGCTTCCAGCTATGCTTAAGCCCAGCAGCCCCCCTCCCAAGAGATCAATGACCACCCTCATGGATGGCAGCCAGTCCAAGGAACCGTAGCCTCACTCTCTGCCCTCTTTCCTATCTCCAGACTCTACTAGAGGAAAGCAAACCTTGCATGAAACTCCCGGGAGCAGGTGGCCTGGACACACTTCTGCATTTCCCATGATTTGGTCACTTTCACCCATATTTCTCAATTTTCTTCATCTTTTCCCTCCGTCGGAACCCTGCAGGATGCAGTCTATTTACCTTGTCACCACTTCCGGTTTGGTTCCTGAATGCTCCTGATAGTCGTCCCAGGACGTGCCTCATGTGTCAAGGTCAGTAGCTTGACCTTGTCAAGAGGGGATGGGTACCCCTCCCAGCCTGGGGTTAGAGGCCTACCATGGAGGAATCAAAGCCACTCCTAGAGGAGGACGGTGACGATTGGGAGCGGCCCAATTCTTGTCTGCCCCATGGGCCAGTTTTTTTATGTGCAGTACCCATTTTTATCTCCCCTTGCCTAAAAATCCAAATGCTGACAAGGTTTCTGTTGCTTTTCAGAAACGCTGCAGAACCAGGAGAAGAGCACCTGAAAGCAAAATAATTAGCTTGCAAGCTGCCACGGAGAGTCACAAGCGAGTATCAGAGAACAGTGTGTCGTCCAGGAGTCCTGTACAATTGGCTGTCAACTCAGAGCGAGCAAAGCACACGACTAAGCAAGGAGCTGGAGCTCTGATGTGGCTCTCTGCAAAGCAGCGAACGGCACGTCATCCTCGGCCTGCCCGGGACGGAGACCTGTGCAGGCCCCTTAGACCACCAGGGACATAACAGAAAACCCTACCACATGAAAAGAGGACATACCTTAAAAGTGGCCAGGCCAGACCCCCTAACACACTGGAACATTGCACAAAATGATCTGCCATCGTTCCAAAGCGGCGATGCATGGAGGAAGGCAGTGGGATGTGGTGGAAGTATATCAAATCCAGACGTGGACCCCTTACTCACTGTGTCCTGGAAAGGCTAAGCTCCACCTCACTGATGAAGTCCAGCTAGGGCGAAACACGTGTATGGGGTTGCAATCGGTACTCTTGTTGAGAGAAGACTTGCCTAGCATTTCGGTGGTGGACAGCTCAAGTGCGTGGGACCCGACTGATATGCAAATTGATATTCCTCCTCTGTGAACGGTCCCATGAGCTAAAACATGGTTGTAGACCCTCTCGAGTGGAAACCTACCCAGTGAACAGATTATTTGGTTGTGTTCATTCTCGGCAGAGGGGCTACCAGATATTTTGCACATACGACTATATAAAGGTTTGTCTTTATCCTTTTTGGTATCCCAAACTAAATACCTTCCTCAATCCAAAGGGTACAATGTACACGATTGTAGAAACATTCCTCATTAAGCCATCTTCCTCTATGATAGCTAAGTATTTGTTATAAACCTTAAGGGTATACAATCTACAGTTACAAATAATGCAGAATTTTAAAAACCTGGCTGTATTGGAAGAAACTACAAGTCCCAGAAACATTTAGGCACTGAGACGAGGAAGAGAGCTGAAGAGGCATGAAGATGTAGTAGTCAGGAAATTAAATCCAGGGGAAGGGAACTATCCACTGAAGTCAAGAACTGTCTCTTTAGTGTGAGGGACAGTTTTCCCATACTAGAGAATGTTCCCTTCGCCTCTCGACTAGGTAGGGAATTCCTCTGTAGAGAACGGCAAGGAAGGTATTTTCTTTATATAATTTCCCTAATAAAAATGGTACCACCCAATTTGCTCGAATCAAACTGCTGTATGTATGTTTTGATTGAGTTTGGGTGGTACCATTTGTTCGAGGCCTAATATACCGAACATGAGTAGCAGGGGCGCCCCGCCGCCCCCCATGTTTGGTATATTAGGCTTTGAGGGTGGCAGGGGCGCCCCGCCGCCCCCCATGTTTGGTATATTAGGCTTTGAGGGTGGCAGGGGCGCCCCGCAGCCCCCCATGTTTGGTATATTAGGCTTTGAGGGTGGCAGGGGCGCCCCCCGCTTCGTGTACATGGAAAGCGGGGGACTCAAAAAAATAAAATGAAATAAATAAGGAGGCACATTGGAGCGTCAGCTCCGACCTGCATTTGAGGAACGGAACTGATGCTGCAGGGCTGAGGAAGAAGCCCCTGGGGCCAGAGAGAAGGTAAGTAGGGGAGGGGTGATTAGTATAAGGTTTCTTCGGGTGCAGGGGTTTGGGTTGTTTAAACGAAGGTCAAAGAGTTGCGGTGGAATCGCCTACAAACAATTCCGCCACAAAATTCGGTAAAACAACCCAGATCCATAAAAATGGCATATTTTGAGAAATCTTTAAGCAGTTGTCCACCTTGCACTACTGACTCCTCACAATAATCAGTCAAATGTTCGATCATCAAGATCAATAGATGAGGACTTTTTGCCTCCCATTGCAGATATGGATCAAGACGACAATCCAGTAAGTGACGAGCCCATAATAAAAACAAAAGATGGTGTACATTGTAAAATGACTGGCATAAAAGGAACTGGACTGAAATAAGTACTTATTGAGGCTTTGTCAATTGTGCCTAAATACCCAGTAGGCTATCTCAAGGTTTGGACAGGCACTCTAATCACTGGAGTGGAATCCATCTATTTGAAGACCACACTGGGTCCATTGAATCATTAAATAATCCTTGCTCTGTTTCGAGAACCCCTCCCCCCCAATTAAGACTAATAACAACTGCAGACGTACTGCAAGTGGAATTACATATAGCATACAAATTCATCTTTGGATTGATATTGGATGAGGCAGAGTCATGTATGCTGTTGGGCTACAATATGAGGAAAGAAGTTTGAGTAGTAGTGCTATCCTACCTAATATTGGGGTGTATGAAAAGGGGATTCAGTGCCCTGGTTAAGGGGTACTGATCAGGGGCTGTCCGTGATAGTGAATTTTCAACGTGGGGTAAAGATCAGTCCAGGAGAGGATGTGCAGTTTTGAGAACACTTCCGGGATTTATATGCAAGCCCAACGAAGGCACCCTCAATAATAGCAAATACAATTCAGTCTGAGTGGCGTCTTCCTTATTCTAAGGAAGATTTCATCAGCTTAATTTGTCATTTGGAGAGTTTCTGAGCTGCAGGTCCTGATGGGATCTCAAATGTTATTCTAAACTTTTACCCAAAATTAGATTCAGCGATATTAGACATTATATTTCTAAATATAAGTAGCACCCATATGAATCCATCACCGTATAGTCCTCAGATATCACCAATCTTCCAAAGGGAAATTGGGGTGATCCGGGAAATGATGGCCCGAGCACCCTTTAAATTGTAAGCAGCAAAGGGTGTGCCTTTTTGATATGAAGAGTATAACAACAATGGTTTCAGGATACAAATCGACTCTCCAAATACCGAATTGGGTTTCAGTGCCAATTGGGGACTTCCCTCAATGGGTTTATTTCTACCCTACTAGAAGTTAAAGCATTTGAGATGGGCATCAGTGTGTACTTTTCCAGTATGGACCTGTTAAACCCTACAGGACAAATTAAAGTCCTCTGGGCCTTTTGCGACTTAATAATAATGCATAGCAACACCGCAGTGAAAGTCAGATTTTAAGGTGGGGGGGAGGGGGGTAATGAACAACATCCTCATCTTGGGAGGTTGAGGACATGGGTGCGTAATTGACCCCGGACTCTTCAATCTGTACTGATCAGATCTGGGTAACAAGTAATCCGCTGAGAGATGGTACCAAGGCTGAGCCACAATATCAGTGGCAAAACAGATATGATATGATATGGCATTTATAACACACCTATACACAAGTGTTGGATAATATATCTGATTCTTATCAACTAATAGTCCCATCAAGGTAGCATTGCCCCAATGTCTGCAGATCAATATTCCCCCATATATTGCTAAAATTGAAAAATCTAAAACCGGTTCTGCCAGTTTTCACTAATTCCATTTATAAAAAATCACAAAATTAATCCCAGGAATCACGTATGGATTGGCATGTAACCATACACACAGCAGTGATCCGTCATGAATTGGGATTAATCTCCCTATAAGCAATGGTTATTCAGAGATCAATATCGATCTATACCAAACTTTTGGTACCATCAAGAGACTAACTATACAAGGATATTTCCAAGGTGGTTAACAAAAAGGAGTCTGGTACATTAGAGGAATTTATTTGGGCGTTCTGATAGAATTCTGGCTGACAAATGTTTCTTGTGATCTCTTCGTTAGGAACCCTAAAAAGGTAAAACTAGGAATCTGAACAAGGTGAAGTACAAACTATGGGATCATGACTGGGAAAGAACCATTCATTGGGTAAAATCCCACACACTCTGTGGTAGAGGTGTATGAGAGTGAGTGAGACATGGGCCTCTCCCACCCTATTTAGAGAAATGTTCTTATCCCAAAGCCCGAATGACGCATTTAAGATTGGACCAAACCTATTACCCACCTATGAAATCATTGGAATGACAGCAAGCTGGTCAGTGGATGGTCTTACATGTGGTCTGTGTGCAAGTAAAGAAACATTTGGAAACTTTAAAACATCCAATATTAAATTGTCCTAGGTTGAATTCTGTAATGATTCCAATGGAGTCATCACTGATTCCCCGGCAGTGACCTCCTCCCACGTTGCCAGAGGACGGCAGTCGCTACCTGATCCTGACCCTTGGGGCAGCTTTATGAGAGAGGGTCACATGGGAGGAGACAACTAGAGGTTTTGGCTCCATTGGTCAAGACGCAGCATCCCCCCCTGTGAAAATGATTTGTTCAAATCAAACTGTCCCTATGTGCGTTTTTGATCGAATTTGGGTGGTACCATTTGTTCGAGGCCTGAGACACCGAACGTGAGGAACGGGAGCGTCCTCCGCTCCCCATGTTCGGTATATTAGGCTTTGAGGAAGACCCTTTAATACCAGAGTTCCTAATGGCCTATTGTCATTCTTGTCAGGTCTACACCTTTGGCCCAAACACCCACAACTCACACATATCACCTTTTGTTTCTAATGTACCTTCTTTAAAACATCCTGAGAAAAACAGCTGAAAAAGTAGAAGTCAACTAGCATTCATGGACTCCTAACTCCATAATCACTCAGGCGCCGAGACGAGGAGGAGAATGAGAGAATTTGTGCAAAGTGACCAGTGCCCAAAGTACAATGCCCAGGCTAGTTGTTTTTCAAAGCCTACATTGATTGTGACATTCGAAGATGGTGTCCACTCTCCAGAAGTCGAGCAGTGCCGGAGAGGACGGTACACTCCAGGCGGAGGCTCACAAATGCAAGACACACAAAAAAGCTTACCGGGACAGAAGGAGGATCGCCGTCAGATAAGCAGGAACAGCTGTGGAGAAGCGAGGAGCTGTACAGAGGTTCCTGGGTGTAAGGCTGCTCTTAAAAGCAATGTACATCCGTCTGGTATGAGAAAGCAAGCCAGCGTGTGACTGTGGAGCCGCATAGAATGCTGGAGAGAGCTCCGCTGACTGCGCGGTGCAAGGCAAACGAAGCAGCAGTTCCACAAAGGCACAGGCAGAGGCAGAGACACAGGAAGAGACTGGTGAGCCTACTTAAAGGAGCTGGGGGACCCCGGGGCATTCCAGCAAGCATGCCAGCCCACATTTGATAAATGTGAGATTGTTAACGATGAAAAGAGCTTAAGAATAATATGTGAATGCGGTCAAGACAAAGTGCCAAGAGAAATCCTAACCCAAAACAGGTGCATGAGGTGCCAGCGTGGGGGAGAAGTTTGAACAAGTGCTACCTGTGAAGGCCTCATGAAGTAGACACACACAGCAGGTTCAAGTTTGGTTCACAAAGTTGTATTAACTTAAAAAGGCAGAATGTGGTAAGGCCTAACTTGCCCTATGCTAAGGTGGGATTTTCCTACCTGAGCGAGACTAAGGAAAGTCTGTGTCAGGAAGTTCAAAGCAAATGTCTGTCTGTGTCCAAAACCTATACTTGCCCTCACAACTAACTGTATAATATGTTTTGGGATCTCAGCATCAACATGAATAGTATTCAAAAGTAAGTTCTGAGTTTCTTCCAGCTCTTGGCTTGTAATCAGTTTCCCCTTCCCCAAGTTCAAAACAGTTCACAGGTTATCCGGGTCCCCTTCCACAAGAGTTCAAATCTTCCAGCTTTTCACACACAGCACAATTCCTTGGGACACTTCCCAGCTCTTTCAATATTGGCAGTTTTCACTAGTTCACATAGGCAGTTCAGCATCTCAACTTTTAAATCACTTAGAGGTTGTTGTAAAACAGAAGCTTCTTTAAGGATACTTTCAGTGGCTTTTCCAGAAAGGGGGGAACTCGGTCTAGGTGCAGTTGTCAGACAACACAGTCCACCCATTACAGGCCACACAAGGGATACACCTTATTGGCTGCGTTCCATCAACAATATGCCACTTTTTCAATTTGACAGTGATGCTTGATGTATTCACCTGTGTCACACTCTCCGGACGCTGCACTGAGGCTTGGTTGACCACCATGCCCTTGTTACACTTTCTTGTATTCTCCTGGCTCTTTCCAATGCAGGTTTCTTCATAACATGCAGTTCCATGAAATCTTTTGGCTGTTGTCAATGTTCGTTATCTCATATAGTGCAATGCCTTGAATTCTGTTGGCTTTGGCCAATACTCGTTTCTCATCCCATACCCTTCTTGGTATTCTCTTGACTTTGCCAATACCTGTAACTCAGATAATGCAGTTTATGGTATCGGCCATATTTACCAACTTTCTTTCACTCCACTGAATATTTGTGAGTAATCAGTACTTGCTTTCTCCCTGTTCGGTATTCAAAAGTAATTATAACGGCTTTCATTTAGTTCGGTATTCAAAACAATGTTCATGGCCTGGTTCGCATATTCGCGTGCCATCCCATTGTTTCCCCTTCTTGGTACACTCATCGGTGGGAGCTTGCGGCTCTGCGAGATCCTCTGCCACCACGGGTTCTTGTCTTCATGTGTTGTACCTCGCTTCTTCTCCCAGCAGCTATCTGTGGATATGTGGTACTGCTCCCCCAGCGATGCTCCACCTGCAGTTCAGGACTCTTGCGACCACTTCGCTCAGTTATGCAGGTCTCCCTCACGCGGTCTGCTTCCAGCCTCTAGCGTCCTTAAGCTTTGCTTCCTTCACTTGCCACAGAGCTGATCCGGTGTTGCTTTCCGAGCTGCTGCCCCCATTTCTGTGATGATTCTGCCTTTTAAAGATCCTGCCATTACGGAAAGGGCTGACAATTAGCTATGAAGTCTTTTGTGATGGAGGGTACATTATAAAAAGGAAATGCGGGATACCATGTCTCACCTAAGGACATCCACTTCCCACCACCCAAGTTCCTTCCACCCAGGTGATCCTCCCTTGCATATCCACCCACAGGGTTAGGATCCAAGAGCGATGGCGTTTTGTGGCCACCGGAGGGGAGGATACAGGGGGAAGTGAGGATGCCCTTAGGTTCTTCAAATACCAGAAGCCAATATACCAAGTACCTTACAGTATACGCCATTTTTGTATAACCAAGGAACTGTGAATCAATTAAGAGAATTCCTAGAACGCAAGTACACCAGGCATTAGTAGTTATGTAAAAATTCCTGGCAGGAGAGTATACCAGGTAATTGAGATTGATGGAAGGAATTATAAAAGAAAACCGAATGCTGGAGTTTTCTCCTCTTGCAAGTTCGATACTCGCTTTATAAAGTAACGCAGTATTCCTGTATTAGATGCACGTTCGACTGCTGGTATTTCTTTGCTTTGCCCACGATTGCAAAAGTGTGGGTGATGTGTCATGTATAGTAAACAGGAGTACACCCAGTACACACTTCCATCTTACTTCTTTTTCCACTCCTTCCGACTACTCTTCGCCCTCTGTTCCTTCTCCTCCCTATAATGGCAAACGACTTAAAAAAGAACTCGCCGCTACCTGCCATATTTGAACGCAATTTGATAAGGCGAGCTGGATAATGTCATTTAGCTAGAATGGTGACGCCGGCACCGCAGATGCTAATGCGATTGCACTGTTAAGCACGTTAGACGACAAGCTGCCTCCTTCGTTTTTCTAATCACCCTATCAATAATGGATTGGATTAAAGATTTAGCAGAGGAGCAATACCTGCTCCTTCCCACAGGCTCTCAACACGACTCCACTCTCTTTCCCGGGCTGCGGAAAGCGAACATGGTGCAGAGGGCGGGGAACGCACACAACAGCCTCAATCTAAATGGGGCGGAGCTGGAAATGGACAGGCACGCACGAATTACGCCTCACTGCCTCTGCTCCATTTTGCAGCAGTGACGAGGCGCAGGCGGGAAACACTGCCGTGCTGCGATTCCTCCATCTTGGCAGTGCCTTCTTTGACACTGGCATCGGATTTTCATGCAGGTGTAAAATGAATGGATTCTGTGGGTTAACGCTTTAGCTTTGCACCTGCTCAAGACCAGGTGGATTCCAGGGGAAACCGTACATGTCGCCGGCAAAGCATAATTTGCAGATGGTATTTATTCTTTAGCATAATGTAGAGGAAAGTTACAGTAAACATGAGCACGCTTTGTTTTACTCCTTAATTTTATTTTATTTTATTATTTTTTATAACACGCTTCACGCTTGATTCCCTTCCTGAGTTGGTTTCTAAGCGTGGATCCAGGATTCGAACTGCTGTTGCTCTGTGTGGTCTTTCTTCCAAGACCAGCTTGTTGCCCCTGTTCTATTTTACAGGCATAGGCATGTGTTTTAGAGAGCAGAGAGGCTCCTCCTTAGATAAATAAGCCAAATTAGCCAAAATACGAACAATGCAAACCTGACCACTTCAACTCGTGTAGAATTTGAACATTCTTTCCAGGGCCCCTTTTGGTTCCCAGTCCACCCCTGATGACAGCCGCCAGCCTTGCTTTTACAATGTCTCTATTCAAAGCAAGGTGATGGGCATCGAGGACTTTCCAGTCCACTGGCTGCCATCCCTGACAGATCTAGTTTCCGGCAGCTTTGGGTACAATCAAAGACACACTGTGGGACACTTCGACATCTGGAATGGAATCCATACTTCTGTGGCTAAGACACCACGAAGGATACGGCTACTGCAAGTCAAGGATGCTCACTGCCTGCACGCAGTCTGGAGGTGACGACGGGGTGGAACCTTCTGGAGGCACCCAGATAATGGGGCAGCGTCCTCCTTCTTCGACCCCCTGGCTAAGTTGGAGGAGTTTTGGGGCAAAAGCCTGGGAAGTGGGAAACAAGCCCAGGAAAAGGAAACAGTGGCGGGAAGCCTACCAAATGGGCTTGGAATGCCTGTGAAAAAAAGAACAAAGGAGGTGGGCGTGCCTGGGGGCTTATAAACAGCTGGTGGACTGGCAGCTTTATCTACGCAGCCAGAGGACTCCGGACCGATGGAAGGAGATAGCAGTTTTTCTTCCCACCCACCCTACATAATGATGGCGGAAGTGCAAGGCTTTGCCGTTGCAGTCGCAGAACGGCGACACAGTGCTTTTTGCGACCAGTGGCACTATACAGACTACTAACGAGCCGTGGGAAAGCGGGAAGGGTTTTCGCTTTTCTCACGATCAGCGCCCCTTTGAGGGCTAAGCAGAAAAGGCTCTGGAGGTATCGATGAGGGCTCGACTTCCCCTGGCAAAACGGCACCCGTTCAGCCCAGGAACACCTGCAAGGGCAGGCAGGGCTCAGACAAAAATGTTTGAGGAAGTTGGGCCTTCAAGTGGACTTGTTTGGGAAAGGGGGAAGCAAGGTTTGGACAGCTGGTCACCGCACCTTCAGAACTATTTTCACAGAGTTTGGTTTGCAGTGATTTGAAGGATGTAGTTATTAGCAATGTTGTGAAAATAAATATGGCCTTATATGCCAACAAGATCATTCTGCACATTTTTCCACAAGAGGGGGGCAAGGGTAGCGAATGGAGTAAGCAATTATGCTGGTATAAGTATGGACAAATGCCCAGGTTATTCGCAAGGCCACGTGCATCAGAACTTGTCAGGATGGTGATTAGGGCTCCGCCGAGCTTCAGAGGAGCAAGATACCACGGTGCATGGAAAAAGTTCATGTAGCAGACGATTAAGCAAAGCCCTCCACCGCACTCCGGGCCCCCCTAACTCCACTCGACTGATCAAACCTACCCGGCCTCATCACAAGACGTGGCCAGCCATGAGCGGACGCTCCAAGCTGCGTGTTCTAATATTCCCTGGGCAGCGTCTCAGGTGCGGGTATGCCCACTCCTCTGCCGCCAGGGTCATTAAGCTGGGAGTGGCAGGGCTTAAGCCGGAGGGGGATCGTCATGTTTTGTTCCGAGCACTATAGATTGTTTGGGCATGGCTGCTCCAGGATCACAACAAAACACAAACCCACAGCAACGGCTTCCTCCCACTCAGGCTATGAGTTTGTCTGTAGCATCTAGCCGCTATACATACAAGCTGCCCATTCAATGTTTTTGATCCATAACATTGTATGATCCATACATGTATGTATAGCGGGCAGATGCTACAGACAAACTCATAGCCTGAGTGGGAGGAAGCCGTTGCTGTGGGATTGTGTTTCGTTGTGATACAGTTTAATCCTCACCCACAAGGGCCCCTAAAAAGAGGACCATATAGCTTGGTTTAGCTAACGTGCTCCAGGATCAGACATTGAAGAGGCTTGGGGGGTGGTGCGGAGGTAGGGGTGTGGGTGTGTGTTTTGAACTCATATTGTAAAGGTGTCGGATAACTCCAAATTGGCAGCACCAAAACACGTGTACAGTTTATATTTCGAGGAGTCCATGCCGCAGCGTTGTGTCTGATGTGTCCTAAAACTCTGCAGCTGCAGTCTGCAACCCTCTGCTCTCCCAATGATTTGGACTACAACTCCCATGAGTCCTCTTCAGCACAGCTCATACTGAAGGGGCATGGCTATGAGACTCCAAAACATCTCGAGGCGTAGGGTGCTAACCCCTTCTCCATTGGCGTTTCTGCTCAAACCGTTTGCATTTACCAATATAGTAGTCTATTAAAGGCAAGTGCCCGCAAAATCTTTTTATTACCCGTTCACTACCCAATACAATTTTGAAAATACAAAATGCTCCCGCTACAGGCCGTCTTTTGAGCGCAAGCGGAAGAAACCCGAGAGGTGAACCATCCCAGCAAATTAACAAAATGAATCGCCTCCAGGACCTCTGGACAGCGACTGGTCCCTCTCTGTTAGACCCAATCTTTTGAAGGCCAGGCTCTAATTGCAAACACAAAGTCATATGTTTAATAGCATTTCCAAAGCTATATTCTTAACTAGTGTACAGGCCCTACAGGCCAAAGGGCCGGTTTTCATTCACAGAGCAAGAGCACTATATATCCTAAGCCTACAGCTCCCTCTAGCGGTAACAACATGAAAAAGCTATGCAAACTGGGCACTGTATTTCCTAAGGCAACAGCTCCCTCTAGCGGAGCATTCTGTGCGCTCGGGTAGCCTCTACTGCGCATGACGGTATCAGACAAAAATACATCTGGCCTTTAATTATTGTTAGATAGATGGGGTAATTAGATTTTCAATTTTTGAAATTACTTGAGTAGGATGACCAGGTCCCAGAGAAGACCAAATTCATTAAAAAAAATGCTCTATTTAGTTTATAAGACCCATAAGTTAAATTTAATTAATTAAAATATTACCATGTATTCTATCATTGGGGAATACTGGGTGCAGGGTATAAGAACGCTTCTTGCCCGAAACTTAACTTTTTCATTTTCTTCCTTCTTCCAGTCTGTTCTTGTTGTGGTTTATTTTGCTACATTGTTTTTTTTCCGCAGGGTGATGGAGGGGGGGCTAGTCTGCCTGGCATGGCGGCCCTGTAGCTGTTACTGCTTTTTAAACAATGCCCCACGGCTGGAAGATGAGGGGGGCCAGAGGGGCGGCCACTGGACTTCCATAAGGCGGGGGCGCTGCCTTCCCAATGCTCTGCAACTTTAATGAGTCCAGGGCCAGCATTCAAGGAGAGTCTTTCAAGGTCCTGGGTGGGCTGAGGGATGATGCCAGCAGCGAGTGTTATGCATATTTCTAGCTGGGAAAGGGTCAAGGTTTGAGCAGTGGTTCTGGAGACTGACTCGCTGCGGTGAGCCTTGAGAATGAAGAGACTACGTGCCTGATTCACAGAACGTTTTCCTATGGGATTGCGCCATTATAAAACGCTTCCACGAACCAGGCCCTAAATCAGAGCCACATACTGGCTGACGAAAGGCGTGCATTATAGAGCAATGCACAAAGCAATATAAGGTGCCCTCACACACTTTCACATAGATATTACGAAACATCACAAAAGGTCAACACAATACAGGTAATACCTTTTCATGAAACACTTCCTGTTTTGGGTGCAGTGGGGTCAGCAATCACTCTGATTTCCAATTCTCCCAAATTGGAGCCACAGTTCATTGATGTTAATTCCTGCCAGGGGCCAGGCTACACGTGCCGTTATATTGCATGCGATGTTCGCGGATTCCAGCCCCAGAAAGTCAGCATTGTGGCTGTCAGATTTCACATATAGTCAAGGACGTGTGAAGAATCGGCAACACGCATTGGTAGTAGATTGCAACTGCAGCTGACCACATGAATAATAAATAATAAAAGAAATCCTTCTGGGACTGCGACTGCTTCCGTTGTGCTCAACAACCCAGCCCTCACAATACTGTCCATGTGCATTCACAGTTCACAGACAATCACCATGGTCGGCACAGTATGAAGATAACGTTTTCCGGCACTTTATGGCAATCAGCCTGTCTTTTAACCTGTCACAACATTAACAGTTCCTTTGGCAGGTTTGGAAGAGCACAGAAGCTGAAGAGGTGTTTTCATGGCACCTGTGTTTTCCATCTTCTAAACACCTCGTGGCCTGCTTGACCAAGGTGGCACGCACCACAGTACTTAAAAACGTGCCCTGCTACCCAGTACTCGACATAAACCAATATGGGTTCTGCCACCAAGAGTCAACTCTACTACTATAAGTAAGAGCTGCTCTCTTCACAGTCCAACTTCCTTTCGGCAACAGCACTGTTGCATGATGGGAGCATTAGGAGGATCTGTCTTGGATTATGATTGGTTATTTTTTAACGCGCTTAACACCAAGAGGTTTCTAAGCGCAAACCCGGGGCTCGAACCTGTGCTGCTCCGCGTGGTCTTGCTTCCAAGGCGAGCGCCTTCCCCCTGAGCTATCCTCCCGAGCTTCCTTCGACAACCTCAGATTGACGTGCAGGACTACAAAAGTTATTTTCTTTTTTAAAAGGGTCTTGTTAAATAAGCCTTCATCAAGGAACACACACAGCATAAAGAGTTTGGCTGGAGCGATAAAAGTGGGGGACACATGATTAAATCTGGCACACGTCTTTAAAGACCCTTGAAAACATTACAGAAACTGAGGGCATTGAGTACAAAGTCTTGTCTCACCAACAGCAGCTGTACTTATTTTATAGCTAAAGAAAAGGCGGTAGTGGAATTGTATTATGGAAGAATGGTAGCAAACACAATATGGCGCCGATTAAATAAATAATTAGTGTCATCAAAGTAAGATAGAGGTCCAAATACTGGACACTAAAGGGACAACACTCACCACTGCAACCATAGATCTATAAGGCGATGCTGGTCATTAGGAGTTTGGTGGTAGTCCGCTGGTAAATCCGGCGGGATAGCGTTCCCAACGCCTGATATCCTGGTATTACCGGGATGTTACAGGTGGCGGGAATGGCGGTAATAACGAAATTACCACCATCACCGCCCCTTTTACCAGACTTTTCCTGCACCACAAAACTTCTAATGACCCTCAATGTCAAAGGGCTACTTTCTGGGTTTACTGAAGTGAAACCTATTGGTTAGAGGAGCACTCATAAGCATATTTTATTTAACACTGATCAGTTGCACACAATAGAGCATTAAACCTGGAAGAAAAGTTTATTTAGCCCCCGAAATGAGCCCCTCCCCCATTTGACTTCTGTGCAAAGACATTTGAAAGTCACCCTATTTCATCTCCTGGTTTATTTTCTGGCTGCAGAGCGCCTGTCAGAATTTAACAAGAAGAAACTTGACTTCACTCTACTTCTAACTTGAAGACCGTTTATTGCGACACAAGTCAGCAGCTAAACAGAGGACCCATTTCTGAGTCTAATTAAGATTGGGTTACAAATCTCCTGCAGTACCCTGAGGTACCAATAATGATTACAACCACTTCTTACAAAATATGCATGGAAAAGACCCTTTAAATCTCAGAAATTATGAATGTGCTTTGTTCAAAACAATCAGTAATTTTTTACCAAACACACAGATTTTGAAAGTGCTATTGTATCTTTATTTCATATAAATATCATTTTGAATTAGTACTGTTTCTGGAATCTTACCTACAATAAATGCTTGAATACAAACTAATTATGATCATCCCGCCCCCGCACTTGCGCGATCTGATTGAAACAAGGCTCAGTAAGATTATTGTTTTGTCCTCCTTCCATCTTAACTTGCTTGTCTTGTCGCGCTTAGGAACACTTGGGTACGGGCGTGTTATAAATGAATTATCATATCATAGCATAATTTGATAGATTATCCTTACATCCATGCACAATCTTAGAAATCCCTTCATCTCATTAAGTAATAATACGGGCAAATTATTAAAGGGATAATGCGTGGGCGAATATATCTAACAAACCTATTTATAAACGCCAAATGGGCGGGCACAGATGGGTGGGCAGAAAATTGCCACACTTTTTTACACCGATGACGCGATCCTTCTATCTAAATCTCTGGTGGGTCCGATTAACATCATTACATCGGTTGCTTGAAGATAAACGGCTAAAGCTTAATAGATCCAAGGAAAAAGATAACGATGGTCGATTCTTTGGATTTGGGCATTAGGCTCGATTCTTGCCTCTCGAGGACACCACTAGTCAAGAAGAGCTGCACTATGTGGTGCCACCGAGGCAAAGCCATGCAAACGTTTCAAGAAAACTCGAGGGCAGTCACATCTAGTGCCCTCGAAATCTATACTAAGCAAGCTGTTTGGCAATGCTATATGGAGCGAAGGTTTGGGACCATATTGATAGACATCAGATCCAAATGAGGGAGAACAAAATAATGAAAAAGGGTTATTTCGCTGTCGTACAGTGCTCTGAGAGTTCCGGCCTGGCTAGAACTTACCTATAAAATAAAATGAAAGCCACTGATATACGGTACAACGTCCTTTCATCACAGGATGTTTTTTCGCGGGGGTTTTTACTGTGATTATTTAACGAAAAAAACTCTTAGGGGGGTTAGACAATTATATATTTGGGGTGTGGGTGTTTGGGAATAGCAAAAACAATTAAAGGGGATGTGGGTTGGGAGGAACCCCCCAAAAATACCAAAAATACAATTCGATGAGTTTTTTTCGTGAAAAAAAACTGCAGTAAAAACCCAGCAAAAAACCATCCCGCAATGAAATGACATGGAACCCCGGTATACTGGGTGAAGATGTGGGCACATAATTTTCAATTTGATGATTTTATCCAGTCTCTACGTGTGTCCAGGTGCAGCCACGTTACTATGGCTAAAAGATATGTTGTTTTCGGATTTATGGTCTCACCAGCAACTTATGGGTCCTC
Source organism: Ambystoma mexicanum (assembly GCF_040938575.1). NCBI lineage: Eukaryota > Metazoa > Chordata > Amphibia > Caudata > Ambystomatidae > Ambystoma > Ambystoma mexicanum. The sequence continues at coordinate 25,169,767 of NC_090936.1, forward strand.
ATTCTAGAACACTTTATGGGTCCTCATTCTATAACACTTTATGAAGGCATTTGATCATTGGGTTGTGTGATGAATCTGGCGATGTCCTCACTACTTTCCCTGAGGCAGCTTCCTCATATGAGGGAGGACCACCTGGGCGAGGTATACCTCGGGAAAACGGTCAGGTATGGTTTGAGGAAACCATACAACGCCCTTTTCCTTTTAGGGATGTTCCCCCGATAGGTGGGACTCTATGAATCGACAGTTGCTACTGACACCTTGCCCAAGGATCTTACCGGTTGGGCATTTTACTTCCAAATGAGGGCATTAAGCGCTCAAGCAATGTTATCACTGCAGAACGATTGACAAAACCGGTTTTGCATTTTCTTTTTATCTGCCCGCTATAAAAACCCTGAGGTCTCGTTGGCAGAAGTCACTTAGGTTGCAGGAAGGCATGCTGAATGTTTATAGTGTATTAGAACCTTTGGAAACGATTGAATGACCAACTGAAAGAAAGCCAGTGACTCAGCCAGTAGAGAACAGAGGATAGCACAGGGGCAATGCGCTGGTCTAGGAAACAAGCCCACGCAGAGCAACAGAGATTTGAATCCCAGATTCGCGCCTAGACACCGAACTCCAGTATGGTATTAGGTGTGTTTATAAAAAAAAAACTATTTAATAAATAAATAGAAAAACACCTGTAAAAAGAGGACAGCATTACAGATGGCAAATATGGAGCCTCTCTCTACCCATGAACAAAGAACGTTTTACCCGAGTGCCAAACTGTGAAAAGTTTGTCTTGATTTGATGAAATTAGATTGCAGCTCAGCTCCAGACTTTCGTGAATGTGTGTTTATTAAGTCATTTTAATGATTATGTGTTGCTCTCAATATCTCCATCCATCATTGACTTCTGGATATTGCTGAACCGCACTCTTATGGTGCTGCTACGGTAAGACAGGAATGCTTGGGCCACCATTGCTGTTGGGATCTGAAGCTATCAAGAACCCTGCACTCTAGAGCTGCCAGGCCCATTCAGACTTCTTCTATCAACTTCATTCGTTTTTAATGACATTATTTTTATTTGAAAGATTTTTTTTTTATTGTTCCACATGTTTGTATTTTTTGCTTGGCAGAGTATCATTATGGATGCCTTTCCTGTCTATATGTATGAAGTGAGATTTTATATGTGTTCTGTAGGTGTTATGGCATGCATTGAAATAAACAGTGAAATTATAAAAATGAAAAAAATGGAAGCCAAAACTTGTTTACAGGTGTTTCAATGGCTTGAAGGAAAACAGTTTCATTGGGCCCTCCACAAACAATAACCTGAATCTGTCTGACTAATTTTGAAGCACCTGCAGCCATAAAGACATTGACTGGTTAAGGTTTGAATGGCTGTCTAAGAGAACATCTTTTCGCATACGTGGATGTCATTGGCCCTCCGGGGGTCTGTCCGAATAGTGAGTGGCTTTGTGCGTTTTGACTCATCGGGCCATCATGTTCATAGGGGTGAGGAGGGTCATTCTAGGGACCCTCTCTTCAGTATGTTGCCTAATCCTTGAAACAAAGACATTTGAAACAAAATCTCAGAATATTGATAGAAAATGGTTCTTGAAAGGTTATCTTTAATAACTAACTGCCCCCTACATTAAGCATATTGACAACGTGGGTGTGTCCCAACAGCGGGACTTTGCCTTCTCGTCTCAGCGGAACCCAGCCATGCTCAATTGATTTCATTTCAATCAATGACACCCAGTGCCTCAGAACAGAGAGCCTGGTCTGTAAACTTCCCGGCTACCCATCACATTCTGATGATCTTAAGACATGTAAATCATGGTAAGAGGTGGTAGGGAGACACGCCCAAGTGGAAAGAAACAGGAGTGCTCCTACATGAGTACTGCACGAAGTTGACAACTTTCAAGAACTCCAGGCCATAGACTAAGACTTCCCTTTCCAAAGTTCCGGTGCAACTACAATTCAACCAGTGGGACAATGCTGCTCCTCATTTCATTGTAAAAGTAGGGATCAGCTCAAGGCACATGTGTGGAACCTCTGGGGATCATCTCAAGGCACATGTGTGGAACTTCTAGGGATCATCTCAAGGCACATGTGTGGAACCTCTAGGGATCATCTCAAGGCACATGTGTGGAACCTCTAGGGATCATCTCAAGGCACATGTGTGGCACCTCTAGGGATCATCTCAAGGCACATGTGTGGCACCTCTAGGGATCATCTCAAGGCACATGTGTGGAACCTCTAGGGATCATCTCAAGGCACATGTGTGGAACCTCTAGGGATCATCTCAAGGCACATGTGTGGAACCTCTAGGGATCATGTCAAGGCACATGTGTGGAACCTCTAGGGATCATGTCAAGGCACATGTGTGGAACCTCTAGGGATCATCTCAAGGCACATGTGTGGAACCTCTAGGGATCATCTCAAGGCACATATGTGGAACCTCTAGGGATCATCTCAAGGCACATGTGTGGCACCTCTAGGGATCATCTCAAGGCACATGTGTGGCACCTCTAGGGATCATCTCAAGGCACATGTGTGGAACCTCCAGGGATCATCTCAAGGCACATGTGTGGCACCTCTAGGGATCAGCTCAAGGGACATGTGTGGCACCTCTAGGGATCATCTCAAGGCACATGTGTGGCACCTCTAGGGATCATCTCAAGGCACATGTGTGGAACCTCTGGAATTTCTTCCCATATTTGCCCCTGAATGGAGGTGGCAGGGAATATTCACACCTGATCTCAGTTCAGTGAATTCAGTACAGTGATTTCAGTAACCGACAGTGGGTTACTGTGCCATGCTTGCACCTTACTTCATGCCTTGGCATGCAGTTGCTGCCACTTGACCCTTCAGCTAAGGCCAGTGGATGTTGAGCATCAGAAACCGCAACTGCTTTGTGAACGGTTTTCGCCATTTCTGCCCATTCCAACCACCCAATACGTAGGCTCCTCCCATCCACCCAATCTCTAAGCTCCTGGCACCCTTATGTGACTTTTGTGTTGAACATAAGATCGGGGTGCAGGTTGACAGTAAAAAGACATTTACCGTTTCACCTTTTCCTAAGTTTAGCATGTGAGGGCTAAGACAGGTTTTGGACACAGGATGGTGGGCTATAATTTGGGCATCCCGACATGGGCAGTATGCTTAGTTCCGTTAAGGCATGGAAACCCCTGAGATATAGGGCCAGTAAGGGGTTTTCTCCAATGTGCCACCTTTGTGTTCGTCCCAGACCATCACACATTCCACAGCAATCCTTTCTTGCACCCCACCTCTTCACATGTATTTTATTTGGCCATTTAGAGAGCGCACCGAACGCTGAGTCATCTGGGCACTAGTTAATTTAAACGTCTATTTGTCTGCCCACTCACAAACATGAACTGAAAACAAGGATTACCCAATACACATATGTATATGACCCTCAAAGCCCACACACAACTAAAACCAGACTAAACAAATCTACATCCAGAATCCGTCCGATGCTTCGACCAAGAAGACTTCTGGATGCTAAAACAGATTCAAACTCAACCCAGAAAAAACAGAAATAATGATTAGCCTATGAAGACATTACGCTGAATCAAACCTCCTTGGCTGGAAGAGACGGAAGACTAACGCCCGGCCTCAGACATGGTCAAGAATCTTGGGATTCGTATGGAAATGGTCCATCGCCTGGAATCACAAGTGAGAGTGGTGTTGAAAATTCTTTTTCCAGGTCAGGTCTCTCGGATGCATCATTGACTGCATCGGAGAGGAGTCTGCAGCCTGTGACCACCGACGTTCTGAACTGCAACTTCCATGACCCCTCATCCTTGTCTATGTGTGCAAGGGCTGATGGGAGCTGTAGTCCAAACATGTGTAGAGTCAACAGTTGCATAACCCTGCAGGTTAGGCAATCAGAAAGTGTTGAATCCCAGCTCTAACCACAGTTAGAAGAAGCATGTATTCTATGATTCGCCTGTGTTTTTCTCACTATTTTCAGCTCCGTCAATCAGAAAGCTTGGAATGGTGGCTGTAACCACCTGTAAAGCCTGCATTCCGTCCTTTCCTTTCTAATATTCCTGGTGTAAACATTGGTATTAACGCACATCCAGCAGCATGGCATTACCACGCACGGAAGTGTGATTCACCCCAAACGGCCCTGTTGAAGGTTGGTTTGGTAGCGCTATCCTGTCTTCCAAATACAGAAGGCAGACCCAAGCCTTCCTCCTTGCAACAATGCGAATCGGGTGGCGCTTGTGTGAGGTAAAAATTGATAATTTTAACACCCGTTTACCCAACGACTCTGAAACCACGACTCTGTGTACGTGCTGCTCTGCAAAACACCAAATAATACCATGGGGAAATGAAACAGGCCAGGACAGACAGCCATGACCTTAATCTCGTCCTCAGAGAAGGCGCGTGATTGGTGGGTAGTGAAACTCGGGTACTTCAAGCCATCCCCTTCAGTCAGCATCATGTTGGGTGCCAGGGGAGTCCCAGCAGGTCTTCTCTTCAATGTGCTTAGAATAAGCTAGCTTTTTTCCAGTCGTCTTTTGGGTGTGATTTGCCGATTTGTCGGATTCTGTATTGGTTGTATCCAGTTACCGACCAGTGGTATGTTGATACCCTTTGTTTAAGAAAGGGATTTACTTTGTATCCTTAAGACGTCCTCTGAGGAAAGTCAAGTACACATTTCTATTAAACAAAATGTGTTGGTTCCTGCTCAGGAGATCACATCACACATACATTTTCACAAAACCCTCTAGTATTTAGCCTATTGCCTTGTCCCTTTGTACTACACATGTTCTTCTTATTAATTGGAGGGCAGTTGGTTCCTGGCTACCAGCATTGACTACACCTACCAGAATTCCCTGAGGCCAAAATTGTCACTAATTAGCAACATCTGAACAGACTGACTCCCTGAAGATTGCAAGAGGCATGAAAGCGCTTGGCGGAGAAGAGGAACTGAACTGCAGAAGGTACACAAAGCTGGGAACTAGAGTGCACGCCTCACCCCTTCTTTTTTCTAAACGTTTTCTTATTAGTTTGAGATTCCCAAATGTGAGAAGGGAGTGTAGAAGCAACCAGGGTCGCCATCTTGGAACCACACACCCAGACTAATCAGAAATCCAGTACAGTTAAGCCATTATTTGCTTAACAACTCCCACACAAGCAATTAAGTGAAACATGACAGTTCTTATAGCTGAAAAGAGAGCCCTTCCCTGCCTTGATCCCCCAGCCACCTGCCTGCCAGCAAGGATCCGTCGTAGATCACTTAACCTCCGCAGCAGAATCTGACATTACTGCAAAGTTGCAATTTCTTCCTGCACTCCAGTTTAACCTTCCCTGGCCTAGAAAACAGAGCGATCAGAAGTTATGCAGAGTGAAGGCGGGTGCCCGTCCACCCAGGCCAGCCTGCGCCTGCTGGAGCAAGAAGATTAAGTGTGAGGGGCAGTGCTGCCATCCAGAACACACAAGCATGTTTGCCAGCCAGGCTGACAGTTTCAGAGGGAAATCCCCTCCCCCAAGGACAAGGACTCTGACATTATTCCAGAGATGGGATGCCATACACATTGCTCAGCGTGAATCCCCGTGTTCCAGTGCCTACACAAGAGGGTGGAGGGCCCTTCATATCAAGGGGAGTGCCGCCCTACAGATATTGCAAAAGGACATATGGTGTAAAAGTGGGACAGCGAGGTTTTGGGGCAGCACAATAGGTCGAGGGAGTATCTGGGGGCTGGGTTTTGGCAATAACAAAGATGGGGTGGAGAGGGGCACTATGGGGGTTCTTCCCCACTTACATTTGTGTTGAAATATACCCCCCAACCCCCAAAAAAGAAACGGAAATATCTCCCACGACCAATTGTGAGGAAATCACACCGTAAAAGTGACTTAAAGGTCTGGATTAATCTGTTTAAGGCTGAAATGAAATTGCAGATTCTTTTGGAGATCCGGAACACAGTCTCGGGAGGATAGTTCAGGGGCAACGTGCTCGCCTTGGAATAAGACGGCGTGGAGCAACACAGGTTTGATCCCCGGGTCCGCGATTAGAAACCTCTGGGTATTAAGTGCCTTATAAATAACCAATCATGTATCACGGTCCTTTGGATACGGTGTTCTTACACAAAAGACAGGCTTGGGATCTCAGAATTTGAAACAGCCGGGGCCACGTTACAGAACAAACAGCAAATACCCCGGCTGAATTGGCATCAACAGGAAACAATTGCCGGCTAGTTAGAAGGTCAGAAGATACTGGCAGTCTCTAGCTGGTGCAAATATTGGTATTGACACATATCCAGAAGCATGGCATTACCACGCACAGCAGTGTGCATCACCCTCTGCGGGGTTCACCGCCGGTGTAAATGATCTCATGGGCAACAGGAAATTTGTTTAAGGCAATGGCCAGGTATTAGCATTGGCGGGGTGTCATTTCACCTGCACTGTTGCTGATTGCAGATAGAAGCAATGGGCCATTGCCAGTTGCGTCTTATATTGTTTCTGTGGGGGATGTGCACCGCCGGTGGTGGAAAACTTCACCTGATTCTAATACATTTGTGTAAATTGGAATTAAGGTGTGTTCTAAAACACCGGATGAAGAGCACCGCATTCAGCTCTGCAACGCTCCCACACAAATGCAGGAAGTACGCCGCACTGGTTACACAGACGTAGACGACATGCGGGGACCTGGTGGGAGACCACGGATTCGTAGATCACCAGGCCATATTAGTAGCAGCTTTCTATTGGACGATGTAAAAGTTTCCCATGAATACGCGGGAGTGAAAGATCGATCTAATTGATTGCATTGTCCTCAGTTAGATTATGGAAGACACAAGGTGTTTAAGCTTCCTCTGTAAGAAAAAGCTGAAAATCGAGAGGAAAATCTAACTGAATGGCCATATGATATATTCAGCTTTCCTAGAGTGGATATATGCCTAGGGGGACCGAGGCAGATCATGTTGTATTGCTACACTTTCTATTAAAAGTTTCCCATGTGTGGGCTTGATGTAAAGCACACACCAATTGGTTATAAATGTGCTTACATGGTGAGCAGACAAACTGCATGCAGGCTCTGCCCGGGCTGATCGCTCTTTTTTGGTTTCCTAGAACACTGGGGCGTGCTCTGCCACATCTTCCAAGCAGCGGCCCCGCAATGACACCTCCTTTCTTGGCCAACTCATCTCCTCCTTTGAATTTACAGATCATATACTTGAAAGCGATGCTCCATTCACCTTGTGCTCCTAAACCTATACAGCCACCTCCTGAAACTCAACCCTGCGGACACTATTCCCGCAAGCAGTCCTGAACCCATCACATCCACCCTCTTCTCCTTTTCCCTCCTGGCTCCTTGGTCAATGGAACGCCCGCGCTCTATAAATGAAGGCCATTCCAACGGTGGCAGACTAGATGAAAATCCTAACAAACCATCTCCAGGCGCCGGCGGTAGACTCAGAGTTCGAGGAGCGGATTCACAATGAGGTTAGTGATTACTGGAGTGAGTTACAATCCTTCCCCACAGAGCGCCATGTGGCCCCGCAACCACAAGTTTGGTTTTATGTCCATCGTGTAGAGCCCCCATTTAGCCTTTCTTTCTCCCTCCGGAAACACAAGCCAGTTGAAAGTATAAACTACCATATCACGAGTTTGTAAACGTTTGGGAGGCACCCAGCATTGGCTTGCTTCTACCATCAACATGCCAGGCTCATTTTTTTAAAAAATGACTACAAGTACAAATAAAGTAGATTTTTTTTTAATTATTATTAATTACAACCAGTTTCTCAAAGATGTTGAATCTCTAGATTGAAGTTTGCTCTGTATGACCACCTCTCTTTTACGCTTCTTCTGTAATTCTGGAGTCTCATGTCAGTTGTATGTCTCAGATTTTAAATATCTTTGAAGCCTCTCATGGGACTGATTTCAAAACAGACTTTAAAGATTCCTTCAATTTTTTGCAATTCACCATTTTGACTTCCGATTGGATTGATTAGGAAAATGGTTTCATGAATGGCCGGTGTCGTCATTCATTCAATGCTGCTGGTCTTCCCTCTAGAACAGATGCCAGTCTGCAGCTCAGTGGCCAAGGATGAAACTGAGCACGCCTCCTTGAAGGCGGGTCTGCAGCTCAGTGGCCAAGGATGAAACTGAGCACGCCTCCTTCTAGGCGGGTCTGCAGCTCAGTGGCCAAGGATGAAACGGACCATGCCTCCTCGAAGGCGGGTCTGCAGCTCAGTGGCCAAGGATGAAACTGAGCACGCCTCCTCGAAGGCGGGTCTGCAGCTCAGTGGCCAAGGATGAAACTGAGCACGCCTCCTCGAAGGCGGGTCTGCAGCTCAGTGGCCAAGGATGAAACTGAGCACGCCTCCTCGAAGGCGGGTCTGCAGCTCAGTGGCCAAGGATGAAACTGAGCACGCCTCCTCGAAGGCGGGTCTGCAGCTCAGTGGCCAAGGATGAAACGGACCATGCCTCCTCGAAGGCGGGTCTGCAGCTCAGTGGCCAAGGATGAAACTGAGCACGCCTCCTCGAAGGCGGGTCTGCAGCTCAGTGGCCAAGGATGAAACTGAGCACGCCTCCTCGAAGGCGGGTCTGCAGCTCAGTGGCCAAGGATGAAACTGAGCACGCCTCCTTCTAGGCGGGTCTGCAGCTCAGTGGCCAAGGATGAAACGGACCATGCCTCCTCGAAGGCGGGTCTGCAGCTCAGTGGCCAAGGATGAAACTGAGCACGCCTCCTCGAAGGCGGGTCTGCAGCTCAGTGGCCAAGGATGAAACTGAGCACGCCTCCTCGAAGGCGGGTCTGCAGCTCAGTGGCCAAGGATGAAACTGAGCACGCCTCCTCGAAGGCGGGTCTGCAGCTCAGTGGCCAAGGATGAAACTGAGCACGCCTCCTCGAAGGCGGGTCTGCAGCTCAGTGGCCAAGGATGAAACGGACCATGCCTCCTCGAAGGCGGGTCTGCAGCTCAGTGGCCAAGGATGAAACTGAGCACGCCTCCTTGAAGGCGGGTCTGCAGCTCAGTGGCCAAGGATGAAACTGAGCACGCCTCCTCGAAGGCGGGTCTGCAGCTCAGTGGCCAAGGATGAAACTGAGCACGCCTCCTTCTAGGCGGGTCTGCAGCTCAGTGGCCAAGGATGAAACGGACCATGCCTCCTCGAAGGCGGGTCTGCAGCTCAGTGGCCAAGGATGAAACTGAGCACGCCTCCTTGAAGGCGGGTCTGCAGCTCAGTGGCCAAGGATGAAACTGAGCACACCTCCTCGAAGGCGGGTCTGCAGCTCAGTGGCCAAGGATGAAACTAAGCACGCCTCCTTCTAGGCGGGTCTGCAGCTCAGTGGCCAAGGATGAAACTGAGCACGCCTCCTCGAAGGCGGGTCTGCAGCTCAGTGGCCAAGGATGAAACAGACCATGCCTTCTTGAAGGCGGGTCTGCAGCTCAGTGGCCAAGGATGAAACAGACCATGCCTCCTTGAAGGCGGGCCTGCAAGCTCAGTGGCCAAGGATGAAACACACCATGCCTCCTTGAAGGTGGGTCTGCAGCTCAGTGGCCAAGGATGAAACAGACCATGCCTCCTTGAAGGCGGGTCTGCAGCTCAGTGGCCAAGGATGAAACTGACCATGCCTCCTTGAAGGCGGGTCTGCAGCTCAGTGGCCAAGGATGAAACAGACCACGCCTCCTTGTAGGCGGGTCTGCAGCTCAGTGGCCAAGGATGAAACTGAGCAGCCCTCCTTGTAGGCGGGTCTGCAGCTGAGTGGCCAAGGATGAAACTGACCATGCCTCCTTGAAGGCGGTTCCACAGCTCAGTGGCCAAGGATGAAACGGACCATGCCGCCTCGAAGGCTGGTCTGCAGCTCAGTGGCCAAGGATGAAACTGAGCACCCCTCCTTGAAGGCGGGTCTGCAGCTCAGTGGCCAGGGATGGAACTGACCATGCCTCCTTGAAGGCGGGTCTGCAGCTCAGTGGCCAAGGATTAAACTGAGCACGCCTCCTTGAAGGCGGGTCTGCATCTCAGTGGCCAAGGATGAAACTGAGCATGCCGAGCATGCCTCCTTGAAGGCGGGAATGATCATGGGACTCACAATGGTTTTGAACATGCCAGTAGACTATGCACATCACCTCTACCATCATTCAAACCTTCCCCACCATCCAAAAGTGGCACGCGTCACAGATTGGAAGGTTGGGAGGCCAAGACCAGGTGCTCAAAGTTCAAGATTTGTATTAGGGTGTGTAAAATACGGGGTGAGCAACTTAATAAAAACAGGATCTTCCCCAAAGAAATAAAATATAGGATTGCCGTCTCTCGGAATCTCTCATTCTTTGGCTGAGCGGTTGGGCTTTCGACTCTAGGGTGTACGAAGCTGCACTTTTGCACTTTGAAGCCTAGGTGCAAGCTTTCCTGGGTCCCATACCCCAAGACTAAGCCAGTCCCTGATATTCTTCAGGACCCTCAGGGTGTTCTTGTCACGCATCACGTACACCTCCTTACCAGACAGCTAGCTCACCCCAATACTGCCCGTACACTACATGACACCCCCAATACACCACACTCATGTGGTACACAGGGCATTCTTTGCAGGCCATGACGTGGAGGCCGAAACAGGCATAGCCTTCCTCATTTGCCATTGCAAGGGGTCGCTTCTTTGCTGCCACGCCATTCCAGGCGGCTTCTATTGTGCCGTGATTGGCGGGTGCCCTGGAGACTGGGCCACCTCAGGAGGCCACGCGCTTCTATGATCACGTGCGAGGAACATGACCACGTGATCGCATCACCATGGCAACCGTACAAAGAAATGCCGGAAGCACAGTACGGTGTTTCACAGCTGCGTTTGATCACCAGTTTACGGCGTTTGTTACAGTTTTCACAGACCTTGTCTTCGTGGAACCTGACCACGGCTCTTGAACCACGGACTTGCTCTTGCCTGCTCCCTCTCAACTACGGCACGATTGTCTTCACAGAATATGACCATTGCTTCTTGAACTACGGATTTGTTCTAGGCGTTTTTATGCTACGGACTTGGTAAAACTATTTGGACTACTTGGACACGGCGTCCTGCCTTACCAGAGCCTCGCTCTTGCAGAATTGTGTTTCCAGGGCTCCGGTTTATGCCATTAGACTGCCTTTGCTCAGTATCTTGTTATCCGCTACAGGACTACCTCTGTGTTCCAGGCTCCACTCTCACACGCCTGGGAAACCCCTGTTAAGTACCACAGATCACTGCATCTGGTTCCATCTAATCTCAGGTGTTCCAACTGCTGGACAACCATCATTCTACACTAGCACCACATAAGTGGGTACAGCCAGGTTATCTGCTTGTCCCCACCACTTGAAAACACTCCCCAGCCAACCACATGGTAGGTGCCATTGTTTCGATGTTTATATTTCTTGCTCACATTGTACTGTGATAGCCCACAAACTCTGTTTCCATTTCAGCTACCTGGGGACCTGGTGCCTTGTTCCAGTCACCTGTGGCCTCAATGATTGGTCCCTGTCCCTGTCCCTCTCCCTCTCCCTCTCCCTCTCCCTCTCCCTTTTCCTCTTCCTGTTTATTCAGTTCTGGAATATCTCAGGGTACCCTTCCCCAAGTTCAACACAGTTCTGGAATATCTCAAGGTTCCCTTCCCCAAGTGTAACAAAGTTCCAGTATATCTCTGGGTTCCCTTCCCCAAATTCAACACAGTTCCAGATTACCTGAGGGTTCCCTTCCCCAAGTTTAAAAGTTCCAGAATACCTTGGGACTCCATTCCCCAATGGCAACACAGTTCCAAGATGTCTAGAGGTCCTGTTCCCCAAGTTCAGTACAGTTGCAAGATATCTTGGGTTTCCTTCCTCTTGACTTTCAAGAATATTTCCAAGTTCACTATATAATTCTTGTAACAGTTCAAACAAATGCTTTCCTTTTACTTCAACACTTGTACCACAAAGCCTTTGTCTCTTGGCTTCTCTTGGCTCATTCCCAGGTTGGACTACTCGGCCAAAGCATAGTTGTTGGACCACAAGGTCTTCCAATTACACACAACTGATAACCGTTAGCACTTTATTATTCTTTTGCTTTCCCTTGGTTTGTACCACAACAAGAGGGCTGGTCACTCGGTCTAGGCACAGTTGTTGAACCATACGGTTCACCCAAAACATTATTAACTTGTGTATCTTCACTGTCAACCAGTATCATATGCCACCATATACTGCCATGCATCTTTTAACAGCCTCCTTGGTTCTCTATCACGTCTTTATCCAACACAAGCCCCCTCTTTTTGAACATGTTTCAATAATCAATGTTGGCGGTTTCATTTTCCTTGGCAGTATTTTGGGCTTTTTCACAACTAGTACATCAGCAGTCATTTGGCTTTGCAAAAACGTGCATTCACTTTATCCAGTGGCCTACATTCTCTTCCACCGCCTTCCTTTCACCTTGCCAATTCAAGTTCAGCAACTTGTTGTAGAGCAGCAGATGTACACCTCATCTCTAGTTCCCGCCCCTCGCCTAAGTAAGAGAGCACTATGTGTGACACCAGGTATCATCCCAATACTGCATCGAAGATATGAGAGACGTTATGCACTCAGACAACCATATGAAATGTACCCTCGCACTGACGTGGTGGAAGGATGTGTGCATACACCATTGGCCATCGGAAACTTATAAGTTAAGTCTGATGAGAGCAGAGTGACATCATGTTGAGAAGATACGAAGATGCACCGTAATGATATGCAAATACTTAAAGAATAAAAATGTAACTGAAGTAATAAGAGAAACATGTAATCGGATATGTAGAAATCATGAGAACCAAAGAAATAACTGAGAAGAGATGAACTGTATGTACATACGCAGAAATGCATGGTAGATGAGACATATAGAAGCTTGCTGCAGAAGAAAATGTAATGTGTCTAAAGCGGCCATGATGAAAAAATGTTAAAACCAATAAAGCTACCTCAGAGACAGACCAGGGCTGCAGAGTCAGGAGACACTGGAAAAACAGCTTTGTGGGAGGAAGAGAGAATATCTATTTGTCTGGGATCAAGAATGCCTCATCAAGGAATAATTGCAAGGCACAAAGGGAGTAAAGAGGATAAGCCATGTACGTGAGATATTTCTATTAGATTAAGCAAAGAAGAAAACATCTGCAAGTGCCAAGTATTGGACAATCAAAGACGCAGAAAGCCTATGTGATGTAGAGCAACCAAGTCTCCAGAGGCCAAAGGAGTAATGACACCAAGCCTAATTTAATTAAATAGCACTAAAAAATAGGTTGAAATGGACAGAATCGGGGTCTCCTCACACGTGATTCAGAACTCGAAAACAAGGTCTATTCATTAAGCTCCAGATGGAGAGAATGGTGTACCTTCACTCCCTTGAAAGACCCAGAGCAGAGAACAGTCTGCAAAGCCAACTACAAAGAAGCAGCCTTGGCTTGGGGCCTGACCGATGAGAGATGATGGACTAATTGGGCAAGTGGGTAGTAGTCTGACAATATACTCTGCACCTGAGGTTTGGTTTGCTTACATGCTGCTAACAAGACACAAGTCCAAGGTTGGAAGAGAATTCCAACCAATTATAGGGGTCTATGCAACAGCGTGGTATACAATGTTGCAGAAGCCAATCCGCTGCTGTTATTCTGCTATAATCAGTATTATACGTATTAGAGGTAGTTTAAGGTGTGCCTACCAGACAAAGGGCTTCCAATAATGACAACAAATATGTATATAATATATAGGTACATATGTTCCCTTAACCAATCCCTCCCTTCAATAGGTTTTACAGTTTGCCACGTAGGATGGTGTCATAGCTGATGCATATTGAGGTATAAAGCCTTTGTATCATCAGTCTCGGGAGGATAGCTCAGAGGCAATGTGCTCGCCTTGGAAGCAAGATGACACGGAGCAACACAGGTTTGATCCCCGGGTCAGCGCTTAGAAACCTCTGGGTATTAAGTGCGTTATTAATAGCATATCATATCACATCAGATTGTTATTGTGTGTGCATGGACTACAAATTGTTATTCGCCAGATTGCCATATTTTATTGGGCTGATAATGAAGTAGTACTTTGCCATATTCTTTGAATCAGTCCAGTTATTTGGGTCTGAGATCATTATTGATAATTCCATTCAGCACTTGAAATGCTCCAAGGGCTACTCCACATTTTGGTAGCGGTGCTGATGTTTCGGGTCCAGTCGACCGGGCCCAGATCCAGACTCTCGGACTATCGACAGCTTCCACCATTAGCCGGAAGATTGCAGCGTTTCCTGCAGAGAACAGAGTAATGACACACATGTGATAGCGAGACGGTTGGCAGGGGCCCATTTGACGAAATTCCTTTCCAGCCCCCAAAAGCACCCCATGGACGAGGAAGAATTGGCTGATTGGGAAGGGTCAATACCGAGGTACTCGAGCTGAGCACCGGATGTAAGTTGAACAGAGCATCGAAAGTGGCAAATATAAGGGGAGAGACTGTATTATAAATATGATATAAGTAACAGGGTTTTTTGGGATTAAAAAGAAAAGAAAAAGATACCTCGAGAGGGGGCGAAGGGTATGCATTAAAACACCAAGTGGGGTATTATTTAAGGATTTCTGAGGAAAGGCCAAGATGAAGCGTGCGTATCAAACTCCAAACTGGGGTAAACAGTGAGAACAGATACATTTAATAGAGGTAGTAAAGGAAGGCGTCTGCAAAAAACTAAAAGTGCACATGTGTATGGGGTTATAAATATATCAGCATAAAACGCTTACTGTGTCTAGACTAAGAGATATAAAACAATAGGAATAATTTAGGTGATCATCAGATTATAAAGTCAAGAGATTGACATCAATCAGAAGGATAAACATCAAAGGAGAATAATAAATATATAGATTCTTAGAGTATCCATGGTAAAAGAATGGGGCAGCAAGAATTGGCAGAAACTGTAAATGAAGGACTAAAAAGAATATTATGGCATATATTTGAAAAAAAAACAAATTGTAAAAGGGCGGCGATTGACTATGCTTGCTCGAATTAATTAGTGTGGTATATTTGGTAAAATAAATAAAAGGATAAAACATCTGGTAACTATTTAGACAGTCAAAACCGATTTGTCACCATGGGGGACACTCCCCTTCTACATCTATGCAGGATACTGCCAAGATACACACCCAAAATGAGAAAGTATCACGCTGAGTGGGTCAAAGGTACAATCAATAAGACACTCATGCCGAGGTCTCAAGTAGGCTCATTATCAAAAACAATGCTGTGACATATGACTACATATTTGCATGCTACATATAAGGGGAAGACGTTACAGAAAAGGTTGGCCATCTTAGAATTATGGAAGATGTACCAAAGTGAGAAAGAAGATCCACCTGAGAAGAAGTGGATGCTTAATCAACATAAAGGGGGGGGGTGTAATGCCTTCGGGTCCTCTTTCCCCTTCTGAAAACAAGAGCACAGATACCTGAGAAACAGGGAATTTATCCTTTAAAGGAATTGAAAGCAGCAGCAGGGTATGTCAATCCGACATATGAGCCCCCCGCTTATGACAGTGAGGACAAAATGGAAGAGAACAAAAGTAGAGAGCGCAAATATATGTCAACAAGCAATGAAAATAAACACTGATGAGAGAAAGGACACACAAATGGAGATAGAGGAGGAGGTCAAAAGACAAAAGAAGCGAAGGACAAGGCTAAGGAAGTGACAATAGTACAGAATGAATGGATGGGAGGATAGATATTACTCAAAATAGATGACAAGGGCATCAATACAGTTAGAGAAAGAAGAGTGGGAAAAGAAGGAAAGAGAATGAGAGAAAGCATACAAGGAAGAGAAGGAAAAGAGAAAGTGAAAGGAATGATGGAGGTATTAGGTAAAGAAAGAAAGAGAGACTAGAGGAGAAGACACAAGAGGAGATAGAACAGAGAATGAAAGAGCATAGGTTGCAAAGAAGGTAAGAGGAAGAAGAGGGATGGGAAGAAGAGATGAACAGTAGTAGGGGACAAGGGATGATGAAATAGATCATCTATTTAATAGAGGCATGGTGCTGATCGAAGCACAAGAACGATGGGAAGAAGAGAGAGAGGGTCACAAAAGCCCCGCTGGGAGTTGCAAGGGCTACCGAGAATACAAACATGAGTTGACGAACGTGAGGCAGAAGGCATAGGGAAAAGGATTGGGGAATTTTATAGGCAAATGAGGGATAAAGATGGATACAAAACCAAAGAGAATATCGAAAGGATCTCTATTGAGGGACAAAAGAGGTAGGTCAGATGATATAATGACAGATAAGCACACAATGTTGCCTCTAGGTAGACAAGATCGTGATGATGTGTAAAGGGACGACAGTCACACAAGCTGGGGTATAATGATGTCAGACAAAGAAAGGGAAGAAAACGAGAGAGCGCGAAGAGAGGGCACATGTGCTTTTTTGAAATATTCAAGCTTATAAAAGGAGGTAAAATGGCCAGACTTGGAGGACCCTAAAGAAAAAACGCCATACACTGAGCAATCACAAATACGATTCCACAGTACAAGGGACATATCCCGGCCTTATGTAAGCAGTTTAAGGTCACTGCCAGGATGGAGACGAAGGGGCGAAACTTGCCCCACCTGAAAATCAAGAAATGTTGGGGGATATGATACATAATTCCTATTATTAGAGAAAGAGGGAGGACGACCACAATATATACCATGGCCACAAATAAATACAATTTGAAATGTAAATTACCTAGTTTAACTCCCGGTGTGGGAAAGTGGATTCATGAGTTAGAAAGAATGACACCAGGAAAGATTTTAGCAATCAATCACATAAAAGACCTGCTAGCAGCCATTCTGGGGGAGAAGGCTGACGACATTTAGAGACGAGCAGGGTAGGCAAGTGTGACTGCACAAAATACGACACGATGGAGCAGGATTTGATAACTTCATAACAGATGTATGGTGGGCGCTCAGAGTGCAATATCCTAATACATCAGACATTAGAGCGATTAGGACTAGGAAAATCGGTGAAGATCCTGTTGCCTTTATTCAAGATATTTAAGAACGCTGGCGTCTCGAGACGAAAGAACCATGGGATAAAACAGTGGCATTATTTTATCATATTTTATATCAGGGACTGCCCAGTGCAGCGGCAGATGAAGAAACAGGTAGGGATGGATGCGAAGCCATGGGCAGAAATGCAATTGACTATTGTGCATCATTGCCGATTGTTACGGGAGAAGAATAAGAAGAACGCTGAGAGCAGAAAGCAGGAGGAAGCAAAGTTGGTTCAGAAACAATTGCCAAAACTAACCATAGAGGGAGTGGTATTGACAAGTGGTGAAGGTGTGAAGGTGTGGCAACATAAGAGATATGGCCAGTGCAGCAAAACAATGTAGTGTAACCTACGGATCAGAGTGGGTACAATTTCCGGCTGCGAGGTAGAGGGAATGGATGTAGTGGATTCCAAAACCCTTCAGGAGGAGGTGGATTTAATGGCGGACAGCTGCAGCAATGTTGGAATTGTGTAAGGATGGTACTTGTAGCCTGAACATGTAGAAGTAGAGGCGGCATGCAGCAAAACTGACAAGCTCCAAGAGGGGGCCTGGGCTACTCTCCCCAGTACAATACATAACCGCAAGAATATCATGCCCACGATCACATGCAGAATCAGAAACGTGTGCCACAAAAACAGCAAGCTCAGAAAATTCCAATGCAATTACAAATGCCACAAAGGCAAACACAGCATGTTCCCTTAACCAAACCAATCCCTCCATTCAATAGGTTTTACTGTTGCCACATAGGATGACATCATAGCTGACACATATTGCGGTATAAAGTCTTTGTATTATCAGATTGTTATTGTGAGTGCATGGACTACAAATCATTGTTTGCCAGATTGCCCTACTTTATTGAGCTGATAATAAAGTAGTACTGTGCCATATTCTTTGAGTCTGTCTGGTTATTTGGGTCCGAGATAATTTTTGGTAATTCCATTCGGCATTTGAAACGCTCCACGTGCTACTGCACATTGTCTTTCACACTTGCTTTTCATTTAGTTCATTCGTTTTCATTACAGGCTTTCTCTTTGTTCATTAATGCTTCTTAGCATATTTACCTTCGTTCACAAAAGCACATCATTTGCTTTCCACCCGGCCTGTGATTTCACAATGTTTTCATATCTTCTCTTTAGTTCAGTATAAACGGGTTAGAAGTCAATATTCCTTCATTTGAGTTCCACACCCCATTTTCATAAGTTTCAGTTTGTTTGATAATATTTAATGTCCAATTCCCACCCCTAGAATGTCCCGGTCAACTGTTCCCTGTCTCGCACTTACTGGGACTGGTCTGCTCCTCTGAGCTTCTTCTTTCTGTTCTAGGTCTTCTTTTTCTTTCCTGGGTCCCATCAGGAGCTTCAGGCAGCGTCCTGTGGCACATAGAAGGTTTCTGTGTTCCCCAGATACAGCTGGGATCACACAGCTCAGGTCATTGCTGGGGCTCTGGTCCTCTCATGGCCCGCTCGGGTTGCACATGCAACACCCTTCTAACCCCCTGGCAGCACACAGCATCCTCTATGATGGTCCTGCTCTAGCCTGCTCCTCGCCTCACAGCTGCCACCTTCTCTCCAGGCAGGTTCTCCCTCTTATGCTGATTGACACTCCTTTTAAGCACCTGTGGCCTCTCAATAGGTTGTAGGTGAGTGCAATTTGCCTGACCATAATTACTCCAATTAAATGGACATGCCTGACCCTCCCTAGGCATCTTCCTCGTCTCAGTACCACAGTGGTGAAACTGACTAGCAGTGTGCATTATTCTTAGTTGCTTCTTCCTCATCCCAGTCTTAAAGGCATATGTTTGTGGGCTAGTGTATGTATGTGTGTGTGTGTTTGTGTGGCATGGATAGAGACTGAGTGATATGGGGTATTTATTTCGGTATCCAGTCATTTTACCCTAAAAAATTCAGAGTGATATGTTTTACCAAAGAAAACAATATTGGAAAAATATTGAAAGTTTTAAATAAATATATATATATATATATTAGTTGGGTAAGGGGTTAATATGGGTGGGGATGGGGTTAAAGGGGTATGAAAATGGGGGCTTGGGAGGGTGACCCCAAATTAAAACAACATTTAAAAAAAGATATTTGTTTTTTTTCTGCTTTTATTACCTTGGTAAAACATGCCACTCTGAATATCTTCCTAGTCATTTACTTTCTGGTTTGGCATATTTTTAAGGCATCTTGGAATCAACATAAGTGCTATGAAGGAGTTTTACCTAGCCCATATAGAGCGAGGTGTTCTCAATCTAGACCTTTTATAATAAGGGTATTTCCAGTGGTCATTCTGAAAGGAAGGCACAGGGGTCTGTCGACAGGACCCTATAAAAGCTTCCAGGATGGAAGGTTCATCATGAAAAGGGAATGGGGAATACCGTGACTCACCTAAGGACATCCTCCCTCCACTCCCCAAGTCTCCTCCTCCCAGGTGATCCTCCCTCACATTTCCACCCACAGGGTCTTGATCCAAAAGCGATGGCCTTTGCCTGACCCTCTGGGCAGAGGAAGCTGAGGAGAAGGGAGTGAGGATGCCCTTAGGTTTCTCACAGGACCCATTGTGGTGTAACTTCAAAATAGTGATTGCACTCGGCGGGGTGGGGGTGGAGGGTGAGTGGGCAATGCATTCTGATGGTGCTGTGCCTTGATTTTCAGGGTGCGTGCCCCACACATTTCAGGTAAAGTCTACAACAGTCGGGCACATGTTTTCATCTTTTCATTTAGCTGTAGATGCTGACATTCCAAGTTGGGGGAAATGGTGTTATAAATGATGAAGGCCACCACCGGTGATTGTGGGATCAATTGTGCAGTCTGGTGCGGCATCTCTGGTGTCACACATCTGCTAACCGTGGGTGGAGGGGTGCTCACATCTGAAATTTGTATTTTTGCAAGTGCTCTGGGCTTTTTTTAAGGGTGGTCGGGGGCCTCAAGAGGATTGGTAATTGATAAAGACACTGCCACCAATGCACAGAAGGTGTAAAGCTGCTCTATAGGGAGGAGTGTTTCACAAAAGTGCGCACAAGCTACCAGTAGCACTGGAAAGAGAAAGCCATTTTAACAGAAGCCTTCCGCCCTACAGAATCCTACCAGGCTCCAGTAGGGTAACTGGCCATGTTATGGGATCTTCTGGGATGGCCACCGCCTGCTCTCCCTTGCAGGGCCCTAATTCATACACCCCAGTGACCTTGACATTTCGTGGAAGAGTCCCCAGAAGACTTTAAGAAGTTTGTTGGAACAAATAGGACCCAATGTCCGGGTGACTCTTCAAACTGCCAGACATGTTTGCCCGGCACTACCCAAGAATATAAAACAGTAGCTCCTTCATCTGCCGTGACGACTTTCTCTTCACACGCCTCCTTGGCTTTTTGATGAAACCAATTATCCCCCATTACGCATCGTCAGAATATCTGCTTCTCGATTACTTCACCTAATTCGCAACTAACATGTAATTGCCATCAATTTTCCCAGAGTGCTTTGCAATTATTATTATTACGGTATTTATTGAGCGCGGATCAGGCTTCAAGAAGCAACAGAGCGCGTATACAACAATACAGATACATAACAGAGCAATTTACAGAGGTATACAACAGTACAGATACATAACAGAGCACTTTACAGAGGTATACAACAATACAGATACATAACGGAGCACTTCACAGAGGTATACAACAGTACAGATGCATAACAGAGCAATTTACAGAGGTATGCAACAGTACAGATGCATAACAGAGTACTTTACAGAGGTATACAACAATACAGATACATAACGGAGCACTTCACAGAGGTATACAACAGTACAGATGCATAACAGAGCAATTTACAGAGGTATACAACAGTACAGATGCATAACAGAGCACTTTACAGAGGTATACAACAATACAGATACATAACGGAGCACTTCACAGAGGTATACAACAATACAGATGCATAACAGAGCGCTTTACTGAGGTATATAATGTTACAGATGCATAACAGAGTGCTTTACAGGGGTATACAACAATACAGATGCATACCTGAGCTCTTTACAGAGGTGTACAACAGTACAGATGCATAACTGAGCTCTTTACAGAGGTGTACAACAGTACAGATGCATAACAGAGCACTTTACAT
This sequence comes from Ambystoma mexicanum, assembly GCF_040938575.1. Classification (NCBI taxonomy): domain Eukaryota; kingdom Metazoa; phylum Chordata; class Amphibia; order Caudata; family Ambystomatidae; genus Ambystoma; species Ambystoma mexicanum. The sequence goes on from NC_090936.1 coordinate 25,190,830, forward strand.
AGGTATGCAACAGTACAGCTACGTAATGGAGCACTTTACATAGGTGTACAACAGTACAGATCCATAACAGAGCGCTTTACATAGGTATACAACAGTACAGATAAATAACGGCGCACATTACAGAGGTATACAACAGTACAGATACATAACAGAGCACTTTACATAGGTATACAACAACACAGATGCATAACAGAGTGCTTTACAGCAGTATACAACAGCACAGATTCATAACGGAGTGCTTTAGATAGGTATACAACAGTACAGATACATAACAGAGCAATTTGCGTAGGTATACAACAGTACAGATATATAACAGAGCGTTTTACATAGGTATACAACAGTACAGCTACGTAACGGAGCACTTTACATAGGTGTACAACAGTACAGATACATAACGGAGTGCTTCACATAGGTATACAATAGTACAGATACATAACAGAGCGCTTTACATAGATATACAACAGTACAGACACATAACGGAGCACTTTACATAGGCATACAATACAGATACATAATGGAGCGCTTTACATAGGTATACAACAATACAGATACATAACAGAGCGCTTTACATAGGTATACAACAGTACAGATACATAACAGAGCACTTTACATAGGCATACAATACAGATACATAACAGAGCGCTTTACATAGGTATACAACAGTACAGATACATAACAGAGTGCTTTACATAGGTATACAACAACATGGACGCATAACTGAGCACTTTACAGAGGTATACAACAATACAGATGCATAGCAGAGTGTTTTACATAGGTATACAACAACACAGATGCATAACTGAGCGCTTTACAGAGGTATATAACATTACAGATGCATAACAGAGCGCTTTACATAAGTATACAACAATACAGATACATAACTGAGTGCTTTACATACATATACAACAGCATAGATACATAATGGAGTGCTTTACATAGGTATACAACAACACAGATGCATAACAGAGCGCTTTACAGAGGTATGTAACATTACAGATGCATAACAGAGCGCTTTACATAGGTGTACAACAGGACAGATCCATAACGGAGCACTTTACATAGGTATACAACAGTACAGATGCATAACAGAGTGCTTTACATAGGTATACAACAACACGGATGCATAACAGAGTGCTTTACATGGGTATACAACAACACAGATGCATAACGGAGCGCTTTACATAGGTGTACAACAGGACAGATCCATAACGGAGCACTTTACATAGGTATACAACAGTACAGATGCATAACAGAGTGCTTTACATAGGTATACAACAACACGGATGCATAACAGAGTGCTTTACATGGGTATACAACAACACAGATGCATAACGGAGCGCTTTACAGAGGTATATAACATTACAGATGCATAACAGAGCGCTTAACAGCAGTATACAACAGCACAGATGCATAACAGAGTGCTTTACATAGGTGTACAACAGTACAGATGCATAATAGAGTGCTTTACATAGGTGTACATTAGTACAGATGCAAAACAGAGTGCTTTAGATAGTCATACAACATTACAGATACATAACGGAGCAATTTACATAGGTGGACAACAGTACAGATACATAACAGAACGCTTTACATAGGTATACAACAGCACAGATTCATAATGGAGCGCTTTAGATAGGTATATGACAACACAGATGCATAACGGAGCGCTTTACATAGGTGTACAACAGTACAGATACATCACAGAGCGCTTTACATAGGTATACAACAGTACAGCTACATAACAGAGCACTTTACATAGGTATACAACAGTACAGATACATAACAGAGTGGTTTACCTAGGTATACAACAGTACAGATACATAACGGAGCACTTTACATAGGCATACAGTAGTACAGCTACGTAACGCAGTGCTTTACATAGGTGTACAACAGTACAGATACAGAACGGGGCGCTTTACATAGGTATAAAACAGTACAGATACATAACAGAGTGGTTTACATTGGTATACAACAGTACAGATACATAACAGAGCACTTTACATAGGTATACAACAGTACAGCTACGTAACTGAGCACTTTACATAGGTATACAACAGTACAGATACATACGAGCCCTTGACAGAGGTATAGAACAGTACCGATGCATAACAGAGTGCTTTACATAGGTGTACAACAGTACAGATACATAACGTAGCGCTTTTCAGAGGTAACAGCAGCACTAAATTCTGAACTTATCTCGTGCGCTTCCTGTTAATGTCATGACTGTTCTATGAAAAGCACATCAGAAATTAAAAAAAATTGTCAAACGTACCAAAGTTGTTTGGATGAAAGGGCAGCATTTTGCGCTGTACATATGGTCACGAGTGCGGAGTTGGTGGCGCATTATGCATTTTTAAGTACGGCCATTTGCACTTCCAATGAGCAATAAAAAGAAGCCATCTAAAAATAATATGGATGGGACCGCGACACGGCACCGTGTTGGCTCGGATGGTACAATTTAACGACGCAATGTACCGTTCCAAGTAGCGCAATATAATATTTGCAAATCCAGCATAGCGGGGCCATCAGTGTGCATTACACAGCTCGGAAGAGGCTTTGCAGTCCTTATTATAGGCAATCACGAGGAGGAACACTAATTTGTTTTGTTTCTTATGCCTATCTCCTCCTTCATTGTGGCAGAATTTTGATTACTGCTAATCAAAGCCAACTTATTGATTCCTACACTTTGTCTGCAAGCGGGGAAGGACGGCCACAGTAGCTACTGAATCTAGCTTTCACGCACCACAGAGCAGATAAAGTTTTTACACCACCTCTCACTTGGGCATAATGTCTGCACCAGCCAAAATTCTTGAAAGGGACAGTGTTTCATGGGAAGCGAATGGGACCATATTTTGGACTTTATGCCACTGCAGAGGAGAACATTACTGTTTTAAGGTGGATCTTCAAATGTGCAAACGCGCTCTTTGCTGTCATTGGCCTGAATGCAGTGATCGAGCGATGGTTAAGGACCTAAAACCACCCAATCGCCAAACTGCTTAGCCAAGTAAGGTCTGGGACATTATGCGCAATGACTAAGGTGGCAAAGGCCTCAGTCCATTTATCCTGCAGAAAGTGGTAGCCACTATAGCAATCCCCCTAGTTTAAGGAGCAAACCCCAACAGTTGAACACCCAAAAATTCAAGTCGCCAGGCACCCTGGAGGCCATTTAAACATGTGTCTGCACAACCAGGTGAACTGGTCATGCCCTCACAAAGCACTAGTTGCTCTGAAATGGCAGGAATCAATCAATTGTTCAGGATCGCTCATGCAGTTGCAAACGATTCATGCATGCAACTGTGTCAGCATTGCACGTGGCAAAACCAAGATAAAAAAAATCAGAATGAGTCACAGTTTGCTTCTTGCAGTTATTGAGTGTAATTGACAAGCCTTTGCCCATTTCATTATCAAATCACAAAACTAGGTTTGATCGTGACTAAGGGGATCATACATTTGCTCATGCATGCGCACACCAAATAAATCAATGAGATATATTTCACAATGCAGAGAGAAGAAAGTGATGGCTCATGATTTACTGGAAATTTGTGACTTGCTTTGATCAACAGTATGGTTAATTACTAAGTGCAAGTATTATCTTATATATTTGCCCATACATTTGACAAGATATAGATGGTAGATTTGTATATTTAATTAGTGTTTCCTGTGAGAAACTAAAAGGGGTCTTCTCCGCTAGTCCTCGGGAACTTGTCTTCCAGGTGGCCAGGACACGGCCATTGCTTTGGATTCAGTTCCTGGGGTTGGACCAGTGTGGGATCATCACCTGGGTGAAGGGTCTTCGGGGATGGGGTAAGACAGCCAATGGTGAGACGCGGCGTTCCCCCCTTTTTTGTACATCAAGCCCCTCCTATTTTTTAGGATCCAATGTCGCAACTCCCCCTCTTGTGCACAAACACTATGCAGAGGAAGAGGGCGACAGAGTAAAAAGACTAACTCTTATACACCGTACTTTACATGTCCCGCTAATCGGGTCAGGCAAAGTCAGGCACTTGACTTGAAGTGCATACACCTGATTCCAATAAGCTCTCCTCACACGGACAAAAGGCAGAACCTAGAGACACACTCTGAGCAAGGTGGAACACGAGTGCGAGCAGAACCTCCGGGGTGAATATGAACCTACTGGAGTAGAGCGGCAAACCAAGCGATGAGAGCAGCGGATCGAAAACCCCAAGAGTTCCCTTCAGGAGGTCATTGCCCCACAAGGCTGCATAGACACATGGAAAAGGCCAGATCCCTATATTGAAGACTGCACTGTGTTTCAAGGACGCGAGCAAGCACCTGCGGGTGAACTGCAGAGTTGGGGAGGCTAGGCCAACCTGCAGTACTTTACCTTGACTCATAAATTGGAAATTGAAAAAGCATGAAAGAACCGCATACAGCCGGGGAGTTGGCAAGCGACTTGGGAGACCGGCGTGTGCTAAGAAAGATTGAAGTTTGCAACAATATATCGCATGTGAAGGTTGCACGCATGTGGATGAGACGCGAGGAAAGGCAGACCTCTGATAAAGACAGCTTTGGAATCAGTGATACTGAGTAACGGAGTGGTCCGGCGAAATAGGAGTAGCCCAATCGAAAGTCTCTGTGAAAGATGCATTGTTTGAGGCGATAAAAGTGAATGAATTGTAAAAGCGAAAGTGAACAAAGTTAATCCCGAGAGAAGGGGAGAGGAAAAGCTGAACGTTTAATTCTGAGTCACAGTTGTCTTGCGTTGGTCTGTAAAGCAAGCCGTGCACATTCAAAAGTCTTCGACTTCCCGAAAAGCGGTCTGAGCCCAACTGATGGGAGACCCAAAGTGTAAAAAGCTTGGGGAAGGAAGCCCTGGCAAGTGTTGTTGAACGGTGAAAGGTCTGAGTAGGCAGAGGGGGACCAACGTTGAACTGTACAAGGTCTGAGCCCAGCAGATGGGGACCATCGTTGAACTATGAAAGGTCTCAGCCCGACAGAGGGGGACCGGTGTAAACTTTCTGTTTCATTATTTGGGGAAGACTGGAACAAGAGTCTTTAATGTGGAAGGCCAGGCAGGCCTTGATCCACGTTCCAAACTGTTTCAGTGTTAAAGCCAGAGTGTGTCAACACTGCCTATAGAGACTGCCTTATTCCATGCTGTCTAAACGTGGGGAGGAGAGCTGATTCAGCCACATGTATTCTTTATCGAGCACTGATTTTCCTTTTATAATCGCACCTCCTTTACACATTTTTAGTACAAGACTTAGGGCAGGACTTAGGTTTTGTTAGCATAGGCCATTCTGATTTGACAGACACGACTGACACTGTTTTATTTATTATTTGATGGTCGAGACACCTCCCATCCTAGTTAAAGAAGCAAAGTGGGAGTGTTTCCACACCCCACAAAGTTAATAAAGGTTTTACAAATTGTATCTTTTGTGTCAGTGTCGTACTTGTGATACCATGCCACCCCCGCATCCCTTTCCGATTGACTTTGACATCCTTGTTCTACAAATAAAACAAAATACAAATAGTTAACAGTAGCCATTTAAATAAACCGTGTCCTGCGCATATTCAATTGGAGAAAACACCTGCATTCTACAGATGGGCAGAATCACAGATATACATTTGTGGACACACATGGTTCTGTGTGCCCAAATTCACACGTGCAAAGCAGCCCACATGCAGAATGTGGGAAGAGAGCTATTTCAGGAGGGTCTCACAAAGATAAAAGCACAGCCTTCACAACTACAAAGCATCCCACATGCAGAATGTGGGAAGGGGGCTAGCACAGGAGGGGCTCAAACAGATGAAAGCACAGCATTCCCACCTGCAAAGCAGCCCACTTGCAGACTGATGGAAGGGGGCTAGCTTGGGAGGGGCTCTGTGAGAAACCTGAAGGTGTCTCATGTGCTAGTCCCCATGGATCGGTCATCCAGGTGGCCAAGACATGGCCATCGCTTTTGGATCCAGTTCCTGGGGGTGGACGAGTGCGGGAGGATCACCTGGATAAGGGGTGTTCAGGGAGTGGAAGTGGAGCACTGCATGATGAGATGCAGTATCCCCTTCCCTGTAACACCTTTCCCGACACAAACACTTTCTCACGGACAGTTCATCATGAGCGACAATGGACTAACACCAGAGCCATATACCTAACGAGTCGCAACTCCATGAACAGTCCCGGTCAGGCAATTATGGATTATTATACACACCTGACTTCCATCACGCTTCCCCACATGGATCAAAGGCAGAGCATGAAAGCAAACTCTGAGCGAGGCAAACCACACAAGGAAACAGCAGTTCCAAGATGGCAGCTTAATACTAGGAGAAAGACGGTGAGACCAGAGAGGGTTACAAGGAGGCAAGTGCTTGTGACCTTGAAAGACTGCGAATTTCCCAAACCTTGGAAAGTAAGACACCTAAGACCGGGAACTAAAGCTGAACAAACATACACTGTGCATTGAAGGTACCCAGGGCTCTCCCGCGTTGATAACCAAGGTGGGGAGGAACGATTGTAGCTGTGGTACTGTCCTTGGCTCCTCCAACAAAGCAACACCAGTAAAGATAGCACAGCCGGCGAGTCGGAGAGGCTGATACCAAACCAGCTTGTGTTTGAACCGAGGTTGAAAGCGGCAACATTGTATGAAGAAATCCAAAGAGGCCAGTGTGGGAAACACATGTGATGAGCGACGCAAATATAATTGGAAACCAAAGGAGTAAAGTAATTTTTGGGAGGCCAAGTGAGATACCATATACAGAGTGGTCCGGCGCCGCATGGGTGCTCATTCGAAGGTCTCTGTTGGGTATCTAACTGAATGGCTATTGTATTGTAAAATGGAAGTTTGCATCTAAGTGGTCCTGCAACGGGTCAAGCTAAACCTGTGCACATTTGAAAGTCTTTGATAATCCAAGGTGAATTACAATTGGTTCAAGACCGGCTGAAGGAGACTAATTGGCAAAGAGGATGGATCTGAGTCCAGCTGAGGGGGTTCCAGGGGTGAACCATGAGTCTCCCAAGAAAACTAATATTCTCTGAACCTTGTAAAAGTAGGATCTGAGCCCAGAAGAGGGGGATCTGCAGTAACGACTGTAAAATAACCAGCGTTCTGGGCCCGGCTGAGGGGGATCTAGGGCAAAGCACCCGAGTTGAATATTTGTAAGAAGAACCAAACTGTGTATCTTATTGTTTTGTACATCAGGCCCTTTGAATTAAGAGACTTTGATGAGAAGAGAGACTTGTATACAGAATGCCCTGGTGCTGGAAATAGAACTGTATTCTCATGCCGAAGCAGCCAGGGTGTGTTTTTTGCTCGAGTGAACTGCCTTGCCCTGTGCTGAAAACGTGGGGATGGGAGGCCAACAGCCTTAACATCCTGACATATCATTTTGAGAACACTTCTTTCATCTTATGAACATTACCCCACACTATTGGTAAATTAGCGTTAAGTATTGGCAATAGTTTTTTTTTTAGTATAGGCCCTTTCATTGACAATACTCCACTAGGACTGCATTATTATTATTTGATGGTTGTAGCTTGCTCCCCTCTGTATATTTAGGTTGATATAGGTGTTCATCACCCCTTTGTGAAGGTTCAATAAACATCCTTGAACTGTGGTCACTTGCATCTGGCTTACTGTTGATACCATGCCTTCCTTACAGCTCACACAGATGAAAGCACAGACTTCACAACTGCAAGCATCCCACAGGCAGACTTTGGAAGGGGTCTAGCACAGGACGGGCTCACACATGAAAACACAGCCTTCCCACCTGCAAAGCAGCCTACATGCAGAATATGGGAAGGGGCTGGCACAGGAGAGGCTCACACAGATGTAATCATGGCCTGCAAACCTGCAAATCAGCCTACATGCAGAATGTGGGAAGGGGCTAGCACAGGAGGGGCTCAAATAGATGAAATCACAGCCTGCACACCTGCAACTCAGCCCACATGCAGGATGTGGTAAGGGAGTCTAGCACAGTAGGGGCTTACATAGATGAAACCACAGCCTTCCCATCTGCAAAGCATCCCACGTGCAGAATGTGGGAGGGAGACTTGAACAGGAGGGGCTCACACAGATGAACACACAGCCTTCCCACCTGCAAAGCAGCCTACATGCAGACTGTGGGAAGAGGACTAGCATGGGAGGGGCTCACTCAGATGTAAGCACAGCCTTCCCACCACAGTATGAAGCAAAAGATGCAGCAGAAGACATTGGTTCCTGGCAGTTCAAATCTCACTGTTCCTGAGCCTCAGTCGTGGGGACAAGGGGGAGGACGTCAGGGGACTCCTGCACTGCACGGGATCATCGGAAAATGCTGACAAAATGGAGTCACTTCAGTTCGAGTAGCTGTCGTCAAGCACACAAGCTGGTGTCCTTCCCCCTGGTTAATCCTAACCAGATCCGAGAATGGAACCCAGGTGGCTTAATAGTTGATTGGTTCCACCAACTCAAAGGGAGAAGTTGTCCTTGAAGGGGCTTCTCTGTCGAAAGGAGCTTTGGCAATTCAGGCCTGCAGCAGGGCTTCACCGGGCAAACCAACGGTCCAGGAATTGCAGCAGCCATCCTCTTCCAGCTCGTCTTTGGTTCTTTCGTTCCAGTGGTTGACTCTGTTTTCCAGTCCAAGAGACTCGCCTTTTAAACAGTTTTCTCCTAGCTGAGCAGGGTGGCTGTCCTTGCCTGACAGTCCGCCAGCCAATCACACCAGAGTGCATTTGGGTCTCCTAGGAGACTAGACAGCTCATTTTCAGGCTACCCTCGGCCTCCTCTTCTCCTTCCCTCATCTCTGACTGTCTTTCCGCTATCCAGGACTGGTGTGCCACCAATGACCTCTGCCTTAATGCCAGTAAGACCGAGATTCTACTCATCGGCACACCCACTCCCTCCTTCCCTGCAGCTCTCTGGCCGGCCTCTCTTGGCCCTCTTCCTGCTCCTACCTGCAAGGCAAAAAATCTTGGGTCATCTTCGACTCCACACTCTCCTTCTCTCCTCACATATCCGACGTCTCTAAGAAGTCACACTACCAGCTACACCTCCTCAGAGGTATCCTTCCTATCCTCTCCTTCCCCCAGAAGCTCATTGTCTCTAGAGCACTGGTTCTCTCGAAGCTGGACTACTGTAACAGCCTCTATCTAAATCTGCCTACCTCTACTCTCCGCCCTTTGCAACTCATCCAGAACAGGACTGCAAGACTTGTCCTTGGCCTCAAGCACAGGGACCGTATCTCTCCAGGACTGAAATCACTACACTGGCTCCCAGTGACTGTGAGGATCAAGTTCAAAACCCTCTGCATTGTCTACAAGGCCTTCTGGGGCCTTGGGCCAAAATACCTTCAACTCTCTTTTCCTAAATATCTTCCTTCTCAAGCTCTTCGCTCATCCGCCTCCAACTCCATCAGTGTCAGTCGTTTCTCCAAACAACGAGTTGGTGGCAGATCTCTCTCCTCTGCAGGGGCCTCCCTCTGGAACAGCCATCCTGCCTCCCTGAAACTTGAGGAGAACCATCTCTGGTTCCGGAAGCACCTCAAAACCTTCCTCTTCGCCTCTGCTTTCTCTCCCCCTCTCCCCTGCTAAAGTTACTGCACTGAATCTGAAACTGGGCCACTCACCGTTCCCGGTCCTTGGCCCAGCCACTCTCCCCTGCACTGCCTCCCTGGCACCCCCTGCACTACGGGACTGTGTCTGTATCCCTACAGCCCCCCTTCCCAGCACTTGTCTGCACTTACTCGCTCTTGCCACTAGCTGGCCCTTGTTATTTTTCCTGTATGCTATTAACCCTGTACTGCACTTTCCCCACTCCCTTTCCCCCTTGCACTTCTCCCTTTCCCCTCTACCCTTGCACTTACGCGATCTGAATGACACCTGGCCTAGTAGGATCGTTGTCTGACTCCCCGTGTTCATCCCCCTGCATCGTCGCACCTTGAAACACTTGTGTATAGGTGCGTTACAAATGCCATATCATATCATATCATATCAAGCACAAATCATGGTAGTTTGTTGTAAAACCACTGCCGCCAGCCATTTCGAGAGGAAAGCGTAGCATTTGACTGCTACATAAGTATTTAGACACAGGGGGTACTATGTAACCCCTCCAGCACTCCATTGTAAGATGGTGTGTGCTGGGTCTAGGAATTTGCAAAGACTAGTAAAGTCAATTTCTCTTTACATTCTCTGGGAAACAGTAGTTTATCCTAGAGAAGGTATTTAAACATTTGGGAAGTCCAAAAACACATCCTTGTGTTACTCCACTGAGGGTGCTGTGTAACACACATGAAAAAATACCTCTGGAGTTATCTTACAATTCCATAATCAAATAAATAAACACAGAAAACAAACAGAATTAAAAAGTACAGAATCCCAAAGTTCAGCAAAAGAGCTGGGGGTCTCTAAGGTAGAGAGGAATTAGCACATTTTGAGAATTATCCTCAACACTGTGCTAGCCCCCCTTCTAACATTCTGCATGTAAGCTGCTTTGCTTTGCAGGTTGGAAGTGTGATAAACCTGAGGGTATCCTCCCAAGTAGACCTTAGGAGACCCTTATTCAGGTGGCCAGGGTAGGGCTGGCGCTCTCAGATCCCAACCCTGGGGTTGGACGAGCGAGGGAGGATCACCTAGGGAAGGGAACCAGGGATTATGCTCGGGAATGACCAAAGGGAGACGCAGTATTATAGCGAGGAGGAGAGTGAGGGGGATGAGGTGCCTGAGGTTTTTCTTGGTTATACCACATCTACTTCCCTTCCATTCAAAGAAGTTCCCTTAACAACATCCTACCACCCCTTTAACCGCAAGACCCTTAACTCCCAGAATCCTTGTTTCAGCAGTCTCCATTAAAATACTCCCCATCTTTTGGCTCCACGTCCCTCTAGTTATTCTTTTCCCAACACCAAATTAATTGACAGGAAACTACCACTCTCACACTCCTCCTGGGTCATTTCACGATCCCGGTTATTCCTGTTTGCCCCACAAACCCTCCTACCTGATTCGAAAAACCTCCGAAACCCACCCTTCCGAGATCCCCAAAAAATGCTCTAAAGCGAAGGTGGTAATCCCATATAGCACAGTTTTTTCATCCTATCACATAGGACAATCTGCCACTCCAACCCCTCCCCGACATGAACACTGTTTTACCCCATGGAAGACAGCGATCTTGTAATAAATCTGTTTACCTGTCATGTACCGACACAAGGTTCAGGCAAAGTCAGGTAATTGACCTAGATCACTCGCACCTGACGGCCCCTTCCTTTCCCCACTGGGATAACAGGTGGAGCAAGAGAGCACAGTACGACGAGACAGCTATCCAGGCCCAGCAGTTCAAGAGGTCGTAAGACCAAGGACAATAGCCCAAGTATGCTGCAGAAGTCAACAGTACACAGAGCGTGTCGATGCTGATAAGCGGGAGCGAGGGAGGCTCCTGCTTCCGTGGTCCCGGGATTGACACCAGTTACGAGGAAACTGAAGCGGTTCATCACAGCCGGTGAGTCGAGGGGAGAACTGATAAGAGCCGGGCTGTGGTGAATAACTCGCCAAGTGGCAACTCGAACTAAGTTAAAACAACTGTGAAAGTGTGAAAGGACAGACCAGCTGTCAAGGGCACCGGCACCATGTGGGTGCTACCTCGAGAGACCCTGGCCGATCCCAGTCTGAGTGAAACTACAGATACCAGAAGGCCGTAGGAGAGCCATCAAGTTAGGTCTAAGTGGTCATACAGGAGGTCAAGCAAAATCCCTGTACAGTCAAAAGCCTTTGACCTAAGAACTGTAGATAAAGTAAGGGAAGTGAATCCCACAAATCATTGAACGCAAAATGAATGTGAATTTAGCAAGAGTGAACCCGGAAGAGGGATGCAGACGAGAAGGGGGCAAAGTCTAAAGTCCCAATAAACAGTGTGTTAACAAAAGTGAACCTGGTTGAGGGATGTCCACTGACATTGTTTAAAAAGTCATTAAGATTCACAACGAGAAAAGCCATAGTGAACCTGGTGGAGGGAGGCTGGAAGTTGAGAGGGGTCTGCGCCCAGAAACAGGGACCCAGGGGTGAGTCATTATCGCCCTGAACAAGTGAACCTGAGAAAGGGAGGTTCACAGTGAACTGTTGATCAGACTTTGTTGAGCGACATACTGAACCCGTCCGAGGGAGGCCAACAGTCGAGAGGGGTCCATCAACCAAAGTACATTAAGAAAAGGAACTGTTATTGATGTTTGGAATACCATTTATGAAGGGTCAGCATCAGGAAGAGGGGTGCCCAGGGGTGAATCCATCACCCAAACAAAATGTGAAAAGGATCTTTGTGTTTGTTATTGGAATACATCAGGTCCTCAAAGGCAAGAGACTTTCAATTGAAACGAGACTTGGCCATTAACGGTCCTGATAAACTGGAAAAAGAACTCTCGACTCGTGCTGGGAAAGCTCAAGTCTGTGCTGTGCTCCAAGACCCCACCTTACCCCGTGCTCAAACTTGGGGAAGGGAGACCCGAGCTACCGCATCCTAACATATTATTTGGGAAACACTTCTTTCTTTTCTTGAAAACCATCCAACACCCTTTTTGTATACGTTTTAAGGTTTGGCAATAGTTTTCTTAGTAAAGGCCCTCGTTATTTTTGACACAACGCCACTAGGACTGCCTTATTTTCATTTAATAGTCAACGCTTTCTCCCATCTTAGATTTAGGTTTAGATTAGGCATTTATCTCACCCATTACACAGTTTAATAAACACCCTTGAACTGTGATCACTTGTGTCTGTCTTTACTGTTGCCAACAAGAGTTCCTAAGGCTGTGCTTTCATCTGTGTGAGCCCCTTTTGTGCTTGCCCTCTTCCCACATTCTTATTGTGGGCCCCTTTGCAGGTGTGAAGGCTGTGCTTTTAACTGTGCGAGGCCTTCCTGTGCTGGTCACCTTCCAATATTTTGCATTTGGGCTGGGTTTCAGTCGGGAAGGCTGTGCTTTCATCGGTGTGATCCCCTCCTGTGCTAGCCCCCTTCCCACAGTCTGCATGTGTGCTGTTTAACAGTTGTGAAGGCTGTGATTTCATCTGTGTGGGCCCCTCTTAGGCGTGTCCCCCACCCACAGTCTGCATGTGGGCTGATTTGCAGGTGGGAAGTGTGAGAAACCCATGTTGGCAACAGTAAAGACAGACACAAGTAGTCACAGTTCAAGGGTGTTTATTGAACTGCCAAAGTGGTTGAGATAAACACCTAATCCAAACCGAAATCTAAGATGGGAGCAAGCGTCGACCATCAAATGAAAATAAGGCAGGTCCTAGTGGCGTTGTGTGAAATAAAAGTAACCTATCGCCAATCCTAACGCTAAATAAAAAAAAGAGTGTGGGATAGGGCTCATAAGAAAGAAAGAAGGGTTTATAAATAATATGTCAGGATGCAGTAGGCGGGGTCTCCCTTGCCCATGTTTTGAGCACAGAATAAGGCGGAACCTCTGAGTACAGCACACTTCTCAGGCTTCCCCAGCACGTGACAAAAGTTCCCTTCTCAACCTTCAAGAACCTCGATGGCCAAATCTCCTTTCCTGAAAAAAGTCTCTTGCCTTTGAGGGTCGGAAAAATAAACCAAAAGGTTCCTTTTATGCGGTAGTTAGGGTGATAATGGCTCACCACTGGCACCCCCTTTCCGGGCGCAGACCCTTTTCAATGTTCGGTCTCCTGCTTTCGGGTTCACTATGGATTATTCTTAGTTCACGTATCTTAATGTCTTTTTAAACAATTACTCAGGCTTCGCCCCTTTCTGTCGGCATCCCTCTACTGGGTTCACCTTAGCCAAAGTTTGCTAAACAGTTCACTCTGGACAGCCCTGGTTGGATTAATTTCTGTCAACACACTGTTCATAAGGACTTCAGGCTTCACCCCTTTCTGTCGGCATCCCTCTGCCGGGTTCACTCTTGCCAACTTTATCAATCGTGCCCTTCTCAATCACCAGTTGGTCAAAGACGTTTAACTGTACAGAGGATTTTGAAAGCAGCCCACGTGCAGAATGTGGAAAGGGGGCTAGGACAGGAGGGCCGCCACAGCTGAAAGCACAGCCATTAGATCTGCGGCACATTTCCCTGCACCAGGTTTGCCCTGTCAGAATCCAGGCTCAAGGAAACCGCAAAATGCTTACAAGAGTCTGACAGACCCTCTGCAGGGCCAGGAATAGAAACTATCATAACCTCCAAGTGGATGTGAAACAATGGGCCTCATTATGACCTCATTACGACTGGCGGTAGAGTGATAACGGCGCCGTAGTGCTGCCGGCGTCGTTATCACTCTACCGCCACATTACGAGCTCTGCTCGCGGGGTTGCTCTGTATGCCTGGTCAGACCAGACGTGCAGAGCGGCAGCCGCTGGCAGAACAGGATGGTATTTAATGGTATTTAACGGGACTGTTGCTACCATCCTCCCATTCCCATTGAGCCCTCTAGGGGCTCAATGGGAATGGGAACATACCGGGTCTGGGGCCCGCGAATGGGAATTACCGGTCCCGCAAAGGTCAGAATGACCCGGTAATACCCTTTTTTCGGGACCCGGAAACAAGTTTGGAGGTAGCCATGCCGATAAAAATGGCATGGCTACCTCCAAACTCCTAATGAGGCCATATATGATCTATCACTGGAAATGGGCTTGCTGGCCACCTGTGGTTAGGGAGATGACCCCAAATGGTTAACCGCACAGTGCAAGTCAGCCAATACGTGTTTGAAATGTGCCCAAAACTTGCATGAAGGTGCAGGTTGTGCACCCCGCCTCACCACCGCCAGTCCCTCCCCCTGAGTAAAAAAACTTGAGCTCCAAATCCTGTTACTGGGGGGGTATTTTTCGAATGAACCCCCTCTGTGCACTGATTTAAGTGCCTTGGAGCTAAATGAAGTGATAAAGTGCTTGTGTAGTGGTGAAAGCTTGAGCTAAACTTACACACTATAATGACAAGGAAGCTGAGTGCCAAGAAACCTTTGTTGCTATTTTATGTGAGCAAACATTGCCTTCAATAGGGCACACTTGATTCCAAAACATTTCTTGACTGGGGAAATTTTTTTTCAACATGCTTAGGTACGGAAAGTCTATGGTAGAGGGAAAGTCTATGGTAGAGGAAAGTCTATGGTAGAAGGGAAGTCAATGTTAGAAGTGAAGTCTATGGTAGAGGGAAAGTCTATGGTAGAGGGAAAGTCTATGGTAGAGTGCGTTATGTTGTTTTGAGGAACACGTCCAAAAGGTCGACATTTGGGAGTGCAACTCCCTAAAATCAGATGACTGCTAAAAGTCAATTGCCAACATCAACCGGGCGCATATTCAGGTTGATTCCCAAAAAATAAACCCTTCTGAAAATCGACACTGTTTTGTAAGACCCTCATGCTTAAGTGTATGTCAAATAAATTGTGCACTCTAAAAGCATTTGCGCTGTTCACCTTCAAACCTGTCGACAAGATGTAGACCCATTTCCGAGTTTATTTATTATTTTTTTTTATCAACTTTTTAACTAGAAAATCTAGGTTGATTGTAAAGCAGTTTGTGGGGATTTTGGTATTGTGATATTGGCTGTTCATACTCGACCTTACACAAGTTAAACAATCCATGTACACATATACAAACATATTGTGGGGACTTATCGGCTATCAGGACCACTAACCGCGATATTTGCCATGATTTCATGCCATCTGATTGCCACCCAGCAGATACATTCTTGCAACATATTATGATTTAATGTTGAACCCCAGCAAACACTTTGCGTAAAACCTGTAATGAAAATTGCCTTTAAACAAGTCAATGCATTTGATTGATTCCAAAATCAAGCAATCATAAATTTCCCCAAAACTTGTAGAGAACTAACACAGCAAACACATTTTTGAAAAGGGAGCAATGCGATTGCGGTCAAAGAACCGGTACAGTGTTGCATGTCAAATCTTCTATATAATCCAGCATCAAAAAAGCAATTGGCCACAGACTTGCCAAGTCCCAACTGCTTGAATTCAATATAAGATCAGGCTCCCATTGCACTCACAAAAGGTGAAATTTAATCAAAAGAAATCTGCCCTAGAGGACACACTTACGCCCCGGCAGTCATAAAAAGAGACCGGACAGACGTGTAACCGAAGCGAAGGACACTTCATAAAAGACATCCATCCATCCATCCATCCATCCATCCATCCATCCATCCATCCATCCATCCATCCATCCATCCATCCATCCATCCATCCATCCATCCATCCCATTCTTCCACCCATCCATCCATCCATCCATCCATCCATCCATCCCATTCTTCCATCCATCCATCCATCCATCCATCCATCCATCCATCCATCCATCCATCCATCCATCCATCCATCCATCCATCCATCCATCCATCCATCCATCCATCCATCCATCCATCCATCCATCCATCCATCCATCCATCCATCCCATTCTTCCATCTCCACAGTCATGATAAGTAGGGGGATGACTCAGCTGAAAGCCTGAGGAGAATCCATCGACCCCTGTAAGAGGACAACACATTCTCCAGAAGCATTAGCTTTAGCGGGAAATGTACCAACCTGCCCCATAGGTGTGTATGCTTGAAACCCTTGCATGGAAGCATCATACTGAGGCCATGATTGGTCATGTGAACATGGCAATGGGGAGTCTACATCAGTTGCTTCCATTTGAATATGGCTGCAGAAAACTAGACCACTTTTAGTAGATTTACTTGGCATCTCAAAGTGCATTTAAAAGTGTTCTTTAAAAAATGCAACACCCACATGTTCTCTTTTTAAAATGTAAGGTTGCAAAAGAAGAAAGAGGCTTACACAAAGGTTGCATTTCTGGGGCTAAAGACTTATTTAAACAAAAAAAAACTATCTATCCATATTCCTAAGAGTGGTTTCCCCGCCTCTACTAAAGCTACAAGGTGGCTGAGGATGTCTGTCAATGCAAAAGTGTGCACTGCCCTGTGTCAAGAAAACCTTACTTCTGTCCCTTACACCAGACACTAAAGAATAAGGCAGTACTGTTCTAGTCGTAGGAGATTGACTCCCTTCTCCTGGGTTCTGGTTCCTGGTCGGTTGAAACATTTCCAAATCTTAGAATAGTCTTATGTCTCACATGTTACCAGGGGGCATGGTTCCCTTCCCCTGATAGTAAAGTTCCACACAATGCTCTTAGTGGGCCAGGAGAATGTCTCCCTTCTCCTGACGTCCAGTCTCAGACAGCCTGGGGAATGGCTCCCTTCCCCAGGCCTGTTTGACCTTACTGACGGTCCGTGCTACCAGGAGAATGTCTCCCTTCTCCTGACGTCCAGTCTCAGATAGCCCGGGGAATGGCTCCCTTCCCCAGGCCTGTTGGACTGTACTGATGGTTCGGGCTACTAGGAGATTGGCTCCCTTCTCCTGGTATCTTGTTATCAGTTTCTTCAACCAGGGGAATTACTGGTCGTCTCTTCATGAGGCATCACAGCACCCAACTCTGAGGATTGTGACCTTGGCTTCTCTTCTTCTTTGGTTTGGCCCACTTGGTCCCCTCCCCGCCAAGTACTGCCACAAGGAAGAGGACCCATCTCTTTTAGGGTCCCTGGGCTTCCTGGGATGGCAAGCGTTCCGTTCGGTTTCTCCAGTGTCTTACTTTCCCTCTGACTGTGCAATGGCGTTCCTGACTGCCTTCTGCATTCCTTCCTCCTCTCAAGGTTGCTGGGCACCGGTCTACTCCTGCAGACTTTCCGATCATTAGAGGCCACGGACTACCGGTGTCCTGGGAGTTTTCTTTCTCTGGATCAGCAACGCAGGTTTGTATCTCCTGTGGTCATTGTGCAGCACACCTGCTGTCTTCCACGGCTGCTTGAGACCAAGTGTTTAGTCCATTGTCTATTTTTATACAATTTTGCCAGCAGTGTCTGAGCCCATTGTATAAGTTCTTTGCCTTTCTCATAGGTTTCATCTTCATTGCTCTGTAGGGCCAACTCGTCCCAGTATTTGGATTATCTATGGTCCTGTTGATCTTCTTCGTCTCAGTACTTTCAAGAACCTTGAGGCACTGCCTCATAAGAGTACATAGGTCTACTGTCTACAAAGAGTTTAGCAGAGGAAGGAGTGGATAGAGTATGTGGGGGTGTGATGTTCTTATAAGGGCTGTACCCTAGATGGGTGTCCTTGTCCCTAGAGGGGAAGTCTTGCCCCATGAGATCCTCCTGCATTATACCACTCCCAGGGGGACAATCGGGTAGCGGCCTCACCTCCCTGACCTCAGGGGAAAAGGCTCCCCCTCGGGAGAAGTGATGACATCTAGTGAATTATCATTTAATAAAGTGTCATTTTTACATATTGTTAAAATGTTCCTATTGTGCTACTCTCGGCACGATGGCGATCTAAGACCCTTTGCCACTATCCATGGAACTATTGGAAGACATTCAGGCAGTACTCTTAAACCATCATGCAGACCTCTGGATTTTAGGGGGGATGTTAAGGATGTGATGGACACGACCCAAGACAGTACACATTTGCGCAGGAGGAACCCCAATATACCCACTAAACGATCCACTTTCTCATCTGCACTTGGCTTGGGCTGAGCGACATATGGCGGGAACTACACTCACAGGAACGTGACTTCTCTTTCCACACCGTATCAATTATTTCTTTCTCCACAGACAAGATGCGCATAAAGTGACTAATTGCGCTGGCATACCACCAAATGCTACTTGCGTTACAGCTACTCGGTCCCACACAATTTGTGCCGCATAACGAGTAGTGGTAAGGTGGTAAATCCACATTTTCCATTGGTTCTATTGGACCCAATGGGGATGGGTGGCTTTAATACCACCAGTGCAAATACTGCTGGCAGTAATAGCACTGAAAATGGGCGTACCGCCGGTACATTCACTTCCAGCTCTGAGCTGGAGGGGAATGCATCCAGTTATGGCCATACTCATGATTGGGGCAACCCTTAAATGTGGCAGTAATATCGTTACCGCCGCATTTATGGGCTAAATCCCAACTCGTGATGAGGCCCAGAGTTAGAGCACAATAGGATTTTCTTTTCACTTTTCACTTGAATAAACTTTGAGGCCAACCACCGTGACCACTCAGTGTCGGGGTCCTACATCTGCACCCTCAATGGCTAAACACCTTCTAGATACAACAGGAACTATTATTCCACTTTTAGTGATTCAAATGCATCTGCATCGGCCATTTTGTCTTTACAGCAAGAAGGTGCAACTTCCAAACCAGGACAATGTCAGAATGAATAAGAAAGAATGGGCCAGATTCATGCATTGGTGCTAAAGAGGAGTTGCCTGTGAGCAGGTCCCATTTGCACCTTCTACCATCCACCTGCCTTGCAAAGCCTAAAACTGACGCAACTGTGGAAACGGCAGTAACATCTTTGAAATGCTTGTGTGCAAATGCGATTCACAAATGTTTACGCCAGGGCATCATAGAGATGGTGCTGGTAGCTACAGATTTACTCAACTATTTACTCCCCCATTGCATTGCCATTTTCTGCTCAAATTTCCAGTGCTACGCAGACGACACTCAACTCATTTTCAGGCTGCCCTCAGCCACCTTCTCTCCCTCTCTCATCCCTGATTGCCTACCTGCCACTGAAGATTGGTGTGCCGCCAATGATCTTTGTCTGAATGCCAGCAAGACGGAGATCCTCCTCATCAGCACACCTTCACCATCCTTTCCCCTCACTCTCTGGCCGGCCTCCCTTGGCCCTCCTCATACCCCCACCTGCAAGGCTAAGAACATCGGGGTCATCTTTGATGCCACACTTTCCTTCTCTGCCCACATCTGTGATGTCTCTAAAAATCAAACTTCCTACTGGACCTCCTCAGAGGTACTCTGCCTTTCCGCTCCTTCCCCCAGAAGCTCACTGTCTCCCAAGCTCTGGTTCTCTCTAGGCTAGACTACTGTAACAGCCTCTTTCTAAATCTTCCTGCCTCCACTCTCCGCCCTTTACAACTAATCCAGAACAGGAGTGCGAGACTTTTTCCTTGGCCTCAAGCCCTGGGATCGTATCTCTCCAGGACTGAAATCCCTCCATTGGCTCCCAGTGGATGCAGGGATTAAATTCTAAACCCTCTGCATTGTCCACAAGGCTTTCTGGAGCCTGGGTCCAAAATACCTGCAGCTATCCCTCCGCAAATACCTCCCCTCTCGAGCTCTTCGCTCCTCTACCTCTAACTCCCTCAGGGTCTGTCGTTTTTTCAAAGAAACGAGCTGGGGGTAGATCTCTGTCTTCGGCTGGGGCCTCCCTCTGGAACAGCCTCCCTGCCACTCTAAAACTTGAGGAGAACCTTTTCCGGTTCCAGAAGCACCTCAAGACCTTCCTCCTTTCTTCTGCCTTCGCTCCCCCTCTCCTCTGTTAATCTGTTCTCTTGGCACCGTGCACCTGGCCACCCTCTGTCCTCTGCACCCAGGTACCTGCTCACCCTGCCACCCTCCCGCACTGCCTCCGGGCCACCGATTGCACTGGGGTCTGCATCTGTACCCACACAGTCCCCCCCTTTTTCTTCCTGCACTTAGCTTACCTACCCTGTCTGCTGCCTTATACTCAGCACTTGCTGGCTGCACTACCACTGTGGCCTTTATTATTTATTTATTCATTATTTTTTATCTGTTTCTCCTTTGCTCTGCACTTTCCACTTCTCCCCATTCCATGCACTTTTCTCCTCCCCCTCTCCCATGCACTTGCACATTCTCAATGTCACTGGGCCTAGTAAGATCGTTGTTTTATTTTCTTCAGTTCACTTCCCTTGCCTTGTTGCGCTCTGAAACACTTGTGTCTGAGCGCGATAGAAATAAAATATCAATTCAATTCAATTGGGGTTTGTTATTCCTATGTGAGCAGCAGGTGCAAATCTGAGACGCGAGCCTCCCCTAGGCTCTAGTCCGGGTCTTTCTGAGTTAAGCCCAATGCATGGCTCTGCAACCTGAGTCTGTGCAGGTGTTTTGGACTACAATTCTTATAAGCCATGGCTAGCATTTTCAATGGCGAGTTACTATGGGCAACACAGTCCAAAACATCTGGAGGGCTGCTTTTTACAGATGCCTCCCATAATGGAAAACAGGGACTGCAGTAACACAATGCCTACCAAGTGGTTAGTTGTGAACAAAAGAGGGATAGAGAAGCCAGCAGGCATGTAGGCCACCGGGAGTAAAGAAACCAGCAGGCATGGAGGCCACAGGAAGTAAAGAAATATGCAGGCATGAAGGCCACAAGCAGTAAAGAAATCAGCAGGCATGGAGGCCACAAGGAGTAAAGAAATCAGCAGGCATGGAGGCCACAGGGAGTAAAGAAAGCTGCAGGCATGGAGGCCACAGGGAGTAAAGAAATCTACAGGCATGGAGGCCACAGGGAGTAAAGAAATCAGCACACATGGAGGCCACAGGGAGTAAAGAAATCAGCAGACATGGAGGCCACAGGGAGTAAAGAACTTAGCAGGCATGGAGGCCAGAGGGAATAAATAAATCAGCAGGCATGAAGGCCACATGGCGTAAAGAAATCAGCAGGCATGGAGGCCACAGGAGTAAAGAAATCAGCACACATGGAGGCCACAGGCAGTAAAGAAATCAGCAGACATGGAGGCCACAGGGAGTAAAGAATTTAGCAGGCATGTAGGCCAGAGGGAATAAATAAATCAGCAGGCATGAATGCCACATGGAGTAAAGAAATCAGCAGGCATTGAGGCCACAGGGAGTACAGAAATCAGCAGGCATGGAGTCCACAGGGAGTAAAGACATCAGCAGTCACAGAGGCCAAAGGGAGTAAAGAAATCAGCACTCACAGAGGCCACAGGGAGCAAAGAAATCAGCAGGCATGGACACAGGGAGTAAAGAATTTAGCAGGCATGGAGGCCAGAGGGAATAAACAAGTCAGCAGGCATGAAGGCCACATGGACTAAAGAAATCAACAGGCATGTAGGCCATAGGGAGTAAAGAAATAAGCAGGCATGAAGGCCACAGGGAGTAAAGAAATAAGCAGGCATGAAGGCCACAGAGAGTAAGCACAGGAATTTTACTTCTTGCAAACAAGTTGCTAGTTCTTGTTCACATACACCCACAGCACCCTTTCAGTAGCACCCATTGCTAAATTGCCATTCCTATTTTTCTCCTTTAGATTTTCAGTATTGCATAATCTGTACTCCACCATAAACGTCTTTCTTTGATGCACTCACATAGCTGCATTTGAAATAAAGTGCGGTCACATTGATTTGCGGTGCTTCATTGCGCTCTACGCCCCCAATCATCAACCAGACTTGCCAAGAACACAGAGGATAATCACCAACTCTCCAGCGGACATGAAGAGTGTATTGCGTGGCAGAGAAATTCAGGCAGCTAGATTCAAGGTAAATACAAAATTTAAATAAAGCAAAACATATAATTTATGCAGGAATGTAAAAAACAAAATCTACAGAACGCGCTGACAAACATATGAGCAAAAGAAATAGATTATTTGGAAATGAAAGGAAAAGGTCCTGTTCATCCTCAAATCAACCATCCAGTTATAGACTTGTTCAAATTGAAAACAACTAAAGTACTAAGGTGTTTGAATTATAACTCACAAGGAACAAAGAGTATCAGACAGCATCAACTGTGACTAATGAAAGAGTTAGCCGAAGACAGGGCAATTCTAATGAAACCGGCAGAAAAGGGTGGTGCCTCTGTAATAATGGACCCCAGTTTTTACATTGAAGGCTGTATGCAATTATTACTTGACCAACAAACTTATTTACAATTGGACCATGATCCCATACTAGAGATGAAAGAATTGGTAGAAAAGACGATCCAAAAAGCACTGGATTTAGAATGGATCACAGAACGCACCAATGGAATTCCGAATAAACAAGTCTCCAATAACACCAATCTTCTATGCTTTGCCAAAGATTCACAAAGATCCCAGCAATCCACCATTTAGCCCAATAGTGGCCGGGACTGAGAGTATTTTTCAACCACTAGCCATCTATTTAGATGCGGCACTACAACCCCTTATACAAGCAACAGACACCTATCTCAAGACCTCACACTTTTTGCAACTAGTTCAAGAACTACACTTGAGGAACTCAACTCTCATACTCTTCACATTAGATGTCACAAGCCTCTATACCTCCATTCCGCATGGAGAACGAATAGAAGCAATGGAATGGTTCTTATTAAATCACAAGAATTGCAAGATCAGAAAGTCTTAGCCATTGAACTATTGCATATCATCTTGTACAACAATTACTTTAGGTATAATGAAAAGTTCTGGACAGAAAGGAATAAAGGTGCACACTCTAAGTTCTGTAGTTTAAGGAGTTACAAGCGTTAAGAGCAACAGTTAAAGATTTCTGGGTGTGGGGGAGGAAAAGCGGCCCTGGCACAGGGTCACATAAATATATAGAAATGAAAAAAAAGAGGATCCAAACTGGAACCCTCCCGTCCCCTGCACACCTTTATATTGCGTCAAAACGACACCCAAATATTAGTTCAAGAAGACTAGTTAGCAAGTCATAATCAGAATGTTCAATTAGAAAACAGGTTAGACCATTTATAATAATACAGTCAATTGTAAGAACAAGTGTTATTTATTCCAAACGCAAATGGCAGAGAAGGTTCAGTTCATTGTAGACAGTTGACACGTTTCGAGAGGCATATTCTCTTCTTCATGAGCCATAGATCTTATAAAAGAACTAAAATGTAGAGAATGTAAAGAGAATATAAGTAAACAAAAATCAGGATTGTGTAGCTATAAGGTCAATACCACAGTCTGCATTTTCTGCACAGTTGCACAGTAACATTTCAAACATTAAGCTGTATGTCACAGTCTGTCTACAGTCCCATAGAGACAGAGCATTAATTAGGTCTACCTTAAACACTTATAGTCAAATTATATCCAAATTCACAAGCAATCCAACCTAAAGTGGCTACAGTGACCAATATTAGAAAAATCATAGATGAAGGGGTAAAAAAGGAAACAAATGCCTAAGTAAATCGTAAGACGTAAGGGCTGGGCATTCGCTCACCATCGGTGGGAGGATCCTTAGTCCTATTGCGTTTGGTGGTGCCTCTGAGCAGAGGTGGTTCAATCGATCATAAAATACTCAACGAAGCAAAATTGCAACGGGAGCCCAAAGTACTGCAATGGACAATATGAGTAATCAATTGTGTGCATAATAACACGGAACGGCAACAGAATTGGCACGGATTCAGTGAGGTAAAGAGAGAAGCATGGACTCACCCTGGTGAGGTGGATTTCAGGACAAGGTACGGCGGAATACAGTGAACTAAGTCCCGGTGACAGCGTGAAAGCACTGATCAGTGCTGTTTGGGACACAATCTTTGAATCTGTGAAAAGCCCAAAACGAGCTATAGGTTACTGAAAGTGAGCCTTCGTAAAAAATCCAATAACTGCCGCTCTCGGTGTGTGAGTGAGGGGACTTACTGTTATAGCAACGATGCGCGGTCATAAACAGTGATCTTCGTCCTGCGCAACCTACAAATAGCAGCCACCTCAATGGGCTCATCAGCAGAACCATCACATGCGAATACTTCCATGTATCATTTTGAAAAGAACTTTGTGCTTAACAACCATGAATGGGTACCAAAACTGAAATATTGGAAGAGATTTATTGATATTTTTGGAATCTGGGAAGGAACAGCAGAAGAACTCCATCAATTCTACAATTACCTGAGCAGATGTAACCAACAAATTCAGTTTACTTTAGAAGGAGGAACACCACACATTTACTTCCTAGATGTTTAGATTCAGTACACAGGCACTGAACTTCTAACTACTATATATTGGAAACCAACGGATGTTAATAATAGTCTACATTATAGAAGTTTACACCCGAATCAACACAAGGAGAATTCACCTTTCAGACAATTTTTAAGACTAAAAATAATAATATCAGACACTGCAGATTTGCTTAAGGAACATGAGAACACAATTTATAGAGAGAGAGGCTTTCCAGAAGAAATCTTAGAAAAGGCAAGCACAAGAATAGAACCACTCAAAAGAGATAACCTCCTTAAATGTAACAAAAAGAAGGAAACCACCAGATTGGTACATTCATTAACATTTTTTTCACAAGGCTTTCAGATTAAGAAAATCCTAATGAAGAATTGGGATCTCATCAATAACGATGTGACTTTACACAGGCTGTTCCCTGAACCACCAATGTTTACACCCGAATCAACACAAGGAGAATTCACCTTTCAGACAATTTTTAAGACTAAAAATAATAATATCAGACACTGCAGATTTGCTTAAGGAACATGAGAACAAAATTTATAGAAAGAGAGGCTTTCCAGAAGAAATCTTAGAAAAGGCAAGCACAAGAATAGAACCACTTAAAAGAGATAACCTCCTTAAATGTAACAAAAAGAAGGAAACCACCAGATTGGTACATTCATTAACATTTTTTTCACAAGGCTTTCAGATTAAGAAAATCCTAATGAAGAATTGGGATCTCATCAATAATGATGTGACTTTACACAGGCTGTTCCCTGAACCACCAATGTTAGCCAACAAAAGGGGCAGAAACTTTAGGGATATGTTAATTAAGGAAGAAAGACGAAAAAACAAGAAACAGACAGTTTTTAAAAAATGTAAGAATGGCACTTTTGCCTGTTTACACTGCCAACATTGTTCGAATCTGATAAAGAGTGATCATATCAGGCATCCGAACACAGGAAAGAAGATTCAATTGAGGGATTTTGCCACGTGTGATTCCAAAAACCCAATTTTTGCCCTGAAATGTCCCTGTAAGAAATATTATGTAGGCAAAACGATGAGAAAAGTCAAAGTATTTAGGACGGAACATAAATCCAACATTAGGACAAAAAACATGAAGTCACCAATTTACAGACACTTTAGAGATTATAAACATATAATAGCACAACTAAAATGTATAATCCTGAAAGTAGTACACTTCCTCCTGAGGTGAGGCAACATCGCTAAGATCCTCTCCCAAAGAGAATTACACTGGATCCACAAATTAGACTCTATGTCTCCTTTAGGCCTCAATTATGAATAATTCCTAGGGCCCTATCTCTAGATGAATTTTTAGTGATATGGAGAGATTGTGAACTCAAGAGAGGCAGATCAATTCGGTGTTACAATGAATGGTGACAACATCTAATTTGATAACAAGTGAGCGATGTTCAATTCCCTTGTATAATCCCTTGTAACAGAGAATTTACCAGAATATTTGGATGAAATACTTAAGCCAAGGGCCAATCTTTTACCATCTTACTTACAGGATTCTACCTCACTGATACGACAATTACAAACATTCAAATGGCAAGATTCCTTCACCCTGGCTACATTGGACGTTAAAGCATTATATACTTCAATACAACATAAATGGGCAATAGCAACAATAGACTACACTTTCCGAAACGACTCCGCTTCATTTTTTCAACAGATACAAATGTTAAAAGAAATGTAAAAACTAGCATTGGATTCCAACATGTTCACTTTCGACAATAAGACATACCAACAAAAGAAAGGGGTCGCCATGGGCACCAAATTCGCCCCGTTATTAGCTAATTTATTCATGGGCATATTGGAAGAAGAGGTTGTGTATCAAGATCCAGACTATGGTACCAGAATTAAATTGTGGAAAAGATATATTGACGATATTCTACTTATCTGGGAAGGACCTGAAGACCTTTTTTCAGAATTTACTAACAGGTTGAATCAAAATCACTTTGAAATTGAATTCACAGGTGATTGCAATACCAGACAAATTCATTTTTTAGACCTCACAATCAGTGTCATCAACATCAGCTCGAAACACGGACATTTAGAAAACCGACAGAGGTCAACTAATTATTACATGCAACAAGTTGTCACAAGAAAACGACCATCATGAACATACCATTAGGTGAGTATGTACGAGCAAGGAGTATTTGCCAAGATGAGAAGAGTTTTGAACAGGAGTGTAAACTATTGAAAACTCGTTTTACGAATAGGGGATACCCAATGTCAAGTGTAAAGAAGGCCTATGCAAAAATAAAAAACCTCAAACAAGAAGATACTTTGATGAAAAAAGGTAAACCAACAAATTCAGAACTAGTGGAAGTAAGGTTTATAACACAATTCAATAAAGATTATAGAAAAATTCAAAAAGCTTTAAACAAACATTGGTATCTATTGAAGTTGGATGAGCATATGATATGATATGATAGTTTATTTATATAGCGCCTATACACAATGTGTTTCAAAGCGCTTCAAGGCAAGGGAGGGAGTAAGGGAAAAAACAATGACATTCTTACAGGCCATGAACAGTAAGGATGTGAAATTAACTATTGTACTCGGCCTGACGACATTTCAGATAGTGCAAGAGCTAAAACATAGATAAGGAAGGGAGGGGGAGAGTGGGAAGGAAATAGAACCAGACAGGCGACTACCCTACTAGGCCTGACGACATTTCTGGTAGAGCCGGAAAAAAAACAAGAGGTGAGGGAGAGGGGTGCAGAAAGGTAGGGGAGGAACAAAACAAGTGACTATCATTTTAGGCCTGATGACATTTCAGATAGTGCTGGAGGAGGATTGGGGGGGGGGACCAGTAATGGGAGGGAGGAGGAGACAGACGAGGTTGCTATCATACTAGGTCCAGGGACAATTCTGATAGAGTAAGTGCATAGAAGAAAGTAAGGGGAGGAGATAGGAAAAGGGAGAAGGGAACGGAGGAGAGAACAGAGAGTTAGCAGTCAAAACAGTGGAGAAGCAAGAGGGGAGAGTGAATATAAGTAAATTTGTGGGTGAAAAACCATCATTGATTTTCAAAAGAGCGAATATACTCAAATCACTAATAAGTCCATCATTACTACCAGACATTAAAGAACCCAAGGCACATACCTGGCTCATGAAAGAAGATATGGGATTTAGAAAATGTGGGTATTGCACTATGTGTAAATTTGCCAGTGATGGAACACAAGAATTCAAGGATCAAAATGGGAAATCTGTGAGAATCAAGCAAGCAATAAATTGCAGGACTAAGTATGTTGTGTACAGCATTTGCTGTGTTCGCAATAAAATCTACATAGGCAGCACGAAAAGAGAACTCAGAACAAGAATCCGGGAGCATCTCAGCAAAATAGGGAGTCAAGATCCGACCTTGCCATTGGCAGTGCATTGGCAGAGCTCACACCAAATGGATGATAAAAAACAGATCAAATTAATTGGACTGCAACATGTCACCCTGTCCAAAAGGGGCGGGGATAGGATAAGAGCTTTACGGCAAGCTGAAGCAAGACTCATTTGTCACTTGGACACTACAGCAACAGGCCTAAAACACAGACACTGAAATGGCGTTGTTTCTTTGAGTGTGGGATATGAATTTAGAGACATATGTGACTATTAAGCCAACAGCTTTTAAGTATTTTACCTATTTGGACAATGTATGTATGAATAGGAAATGAGTACCTTTGTGAATTGGTATCCCAAATAATATGAACTTTAAAGCAATGATTGCACTAATGCCAATTAATCTGTTGATATAACTCTGACGTAACGAGAGATATGAGTTGAAATATATATAGTTAATTGTGAAATGCGAGGTAAACTTAGAATAATAGATCCAGATTGACTTATCGAGCATCAGTCCAAAAAATGTATGGTGGGATTGCAGCCGGGATAGTAAATTTACATTGCGTTCCATAATATTCACTTAAAAATTAGGATGTACAACAATGTGGGATATATGATTAAATTATAATATTTAAAACATATACAAAATAACATCTTTTAATACGCTCGTATTTAGCTTAAGAACATATTCACCAAAAGTAAGTGCATGGTCACCATATCAATGCTTTGAATACGCAGTAAACAAAAGGGAGGAGAGGACTCCTTGTCGTCATGGAAACCCCTATAAAAAGGGATTACAAGATGGCGACGGAGTTCCCAATAACGTTGTACAATAACGCGGGATACATAATGATTAAATTATAATAATTAAAAACATATACAAAATAACATTTATCAATACACTCGTATTTAGTCTAAGAATACATTCACTAAAAGAAGGTCCATGGTTACCATAGCAATGCTTAGAATACGAAGTAAACAAAATGGAGGAGAGGACGCCGTGTCGTCATGGAAACCACTATAAAAAGGGATTCCAAGATGGCGACGGTGTTCTCAACAATGTACTACACACCAACGCGAGTGAATTAGAAGTCAGAAGGTAAGCGATCGCGGTTTAGAGTTAATTTGATTGTTTTTCAGACAAAAATGAGTAGTCAGCATGTTATGGCACGATTTGGGTAATAGTCCTGATACTTAGGTCAAACATATGAGTGACCATAGTTAATATCAGAGCTACTAAATGCAGTTTAAACAAGTAATAATTAATCGTTTTGATTGGAAAGAAGGGTACTAAATATATTTTACTATATGCAATTGGCAGGAAAGAAGTATGGGTTTGAGCCCAATATAACTAAAACCAGAGCAACACAATCAGTGGATATATTTTGAATCTCTGGGTAAGTCACCATGTATTAGAGTAAATAATAGATTTAACTCTAATTAGATAATATTTCGCAATCATTGCTAACAACCTTATATTTGTCTCTCTCCATTGTATTTGTTTTGTTTCATGTATATTTGAATCATTTATGTTCCTGTTTGTTTCATTCCCTGTTTACCTACCTTACCTCGTCCTCGTGTTTTGCAAATTTTATTTGCAAAAATGTTTTCGTTTCATGACCTATACAATCCTCCCCACTACCCATCCCTAATCTCTGTCAAATTGAAATGTACAATAACATATGTGGATTTAAGATCAATATATATATTTGGTTTACCATTGATTCATTTGGGGGTTATTAATTGGGGAATGTTTTGATTGAATTTTTAATTTTTTAATTATTTGAATTTTTGATGAAATACGTTTTTTTTTTGATTGATATACGAACAGAGTGCATTCAAGTAGCCCAGATTTGAGAAACGCTCTATTGAGCCGAAACACGTGTTATCATGGAGGGCGTTTTGAATTAATTTTGACTTAATAAAATACAACAAAATCAACAAAAATAAATTGGCGCAGAGTCACAGAGTTATTTCCATGTATTATTATTATCTACAGAGCATAATCATCAGTGCATACGCGTATTATTTTTTTTGAAAGGGACAGAGTTACAACATGGAACCATTGAAATTGTGACATAAAAACATACAAGACTTGCAGAAATGATGTACCAAAAGATATGTACTCACTATTGGTGCTATTCACTTTGATTTATGATTGGATTTGTAGGTACAAAGACAGAACATGTACAAGTTACAAATAGGTGCAACATCTTTCTTATGTGCACAATGAACGTTTAGATACATGAGTTACTTATTCAAGTTTTGATAATTGATGAATCTTTTGAGAAATGAGAAAACATATTCATTGCATTTTTTGTAAATATTTATTTTTTTGTAGAAATTTTGTGAAACAAAGCCCCTGAAGAAGAGATAGTCAATCTCGAAACACGTTGCAATAAAAGATCACAACTGAAGAAAAGCATTTTTAGAGTTTAATATGGCGAACTATATTTATAACCAATACGTATGCACGTATGTAATAATTCATAAGCAATCCTGAATCAGGACAAGCACTTCCTAGAAAGTTGGGCTCATCTATTAAGCTATTGATAGTGTGCAGGGGACGGGAGTTCCCCAAATAGGAAACGTATTATTCACAGTTTTCCCCTATACAACCCATTTGGCAGTACTGATCAGACGGTCACCTTCATTCCAGTGGTGAGCTCGTATATATGTTGACCAACTAAGGGGGGGGGGGGGGCTGCAGAGATCCGCACACACACATGGAACACACGAAAGGGGGTGGTTCTGTAACACGTCACAGAACCAGGAAATTGCTCCATCAAAACGGATACAGTGTATCTTTGTCCTTTAACATTTCAATGACGAGGGAAGGGGGGCTGGGGGGAGGGGTTCATGCCCCATACTGGGAGGGAGGGGGGTCATGCTGCATGCATTCCTCCTAATTTGACCTACGAGGACGAGGGAAGGGGGACTGGGGGGAGGGGTTCATGCCCCATACTGGGAGGGAGGGGGTCATGCTGCATGCATTCCGGGAAATATTCCAATAAACTGAGGGTTATGACCCCACTCGAATTATGTGTATGGAGAGGCTGGTGTACATATAATGCAGTAGGAATTAAACAGGGTAATGGGAGCGCCTCTCGGGGTATTGCAGCCAGACGCATAACAAGCAAGGAAACCTAAACCACAACTCTTCAAACGCGGTTTTAAAGTTGGATTTACTTAGTCAGATAGCTAGGATTGTGTGCAAATTGAAACACACATATTTAAGTGTACATACATGTCTGTTCTTTCACTAAACGATCTACCTGGAATTAGAAGCAAAACTAAAGTACTTGATACTTCTATCCTTCTGCTAAGATATAAGCGAGAGCCACCCTCATCAGTGACATGCCATAGAAATAGGACTTTTGTTCTCACGTTGAGGAGTCAAAGTCACATTTTGCATAGCCAAAAAAAAAGCCGCACAGTGGCCATTTCCCCAACAGTAAGCGCCTAGATGCCTCAGGGCTTGGTGCGCTATATAAATGTACACACAAATAAATAAATAAGTACCACAAAGCTGAATGGGCCATGTCTAGTGGATGGCGCGGCTGCCGCTTCAATCAGCGGTGATTATATCCCCTTTCACGTACTGACATGCTTTGGATAAATGCTCTCCCACAATGCATTGCTAGTAATTGTGATTAATTAATTGTATTGCTTATAGCTCAAACCTAGCTGGCGCTTTACCACAGGAGGCTGGCAGCGCTGTGCATGGCACTGTAATGTTCGTGTTGGGAGGGAAGGAGATGTAGTCTGTCCTGCACATGTTGTTGAACCAGTCATGTGTGTTTACATGGCAGTCATGCTTACAGACTAACTTTCCCTGAAGTATGGTAGCAGTGGACAGATGTCTCCATGATAGAGGTATTCCAATTAGTCACGATATCGCAATTACATTTAAAGGTTTCCCTTTTGAATGCCAACATGCGGGCCAGTTCCTTGAACCATTGGGAGGCCCCTGATAGACAGAAAACGGCTCCTAAAGGAGTGTTGTGTTTTCCAAGGGACCTGTGGATTAATATGGCCGTCAGTGTTAGTGCAACCTGCAGCGGGGGACCCCGTTCCTTCAAGCATTTATAGCAAACAAGGACGAGTATGCTTGTCCTTTTTGCATAGACTTGCATAATAGCCTGGCACTTAAGCGGTTAAGCAGAGTGAAGGGCAGGGGACCTTCTCAGATTGGGCCAATAGCATTCTAAAGAAAGACTGACATGAGCGGTATACCAGGAATCCTAGTCAAGCGGGAAACACACATTTCCCATTCAACCCGAGTGGGGTCTGGAAAGGCTAGCAACGTTATTTCCCCTCGACATTGTGTCAAGCGCAGCGAGTGGGCTACAAGTCGCCAAGACATGTACTGTGGAATGCATACTCACCTGAGTTCATTTTACAAAGCAGAACAAAATGGCCGCTCATTAAACCCGAGTGGGGTCTGGAGAGACTAGCAGAAGGCTTACTAGAAATGCAATGTTATTTCCCCTCGACATTGTGTCAAGGGCAGCAAGTGGGCTACAAGTTGCCAAGACATGTACTGTGGCCTACATACTCACCAGGCTTCATTTTACAAAGCAGAACAAAATGGCCGCTCATTAAACCCGAGTGGGGTCTGGAGAGACTAGCAGAAGGCTTACTAGAAATGCAATGTCATTTCCCCTCGACATTCTGTCAAGCGCGGTGAGTGGGCTACAAGTTGCCAAGACATGTATTGTGGAATGCATACTCCCCTGGCTTCATTTTACAAGCAGAACAAAATGGCCGCTAATTAAGCCCATCCAAGGACAGTACAACTTCAATGGATTGTTACTGCTGCTGGGCCACTCAGGAGAGAGCCATCTATGGAAAGCCACCAATGCGGTCCAGCCCTACATGCATCGATTCCGTCTCAGAGAGAGACATTAAGTGCCCGGATCTTTTTCAGCATCTGGAAAGTTCTTCAATGCAAGCCCCTACCAAGCTCATCTCTCAGGAGTCCTCCAGTCTCCCCCACTTGATAAAACATCCAAGCGATAGAACAGAGATACAGCAATCATGCCGATACCAGCTGTTGAACTCTGAGGGTACCTTTGCCCCTCTGGAGATTTTCTTAGGCTCACGATTGTTTCACAGAGAGATCTGAGCAGACATGGAACCCATCACTCTTCCCTCTCCTAGTGCCAGTCGCTGCTTGAGGTAACCAAACTTTCCAAATTCTTTAGTGGGCAGCCCAACGCTAAACGGGCTCCGGTTCCGACCCGTCTCTCAACGGCCAAATAAAATACTTGTTTCTGAACATGTTTCGTCTCACTGTATGCTTTAACAGGACTGCACTATAAAAAGTAATTATATGTCCGCCTTGGTTACCCATAAAAAAAATCTGTACCTGACTTTCATTCCCAGGACCTCTATTTACACAATCCACCATTTAGTGGTGTTTGAATAATAGATTTCTACATAGTTCTTTTTCTAAACCTTAAGTTTGGTATCTTATGACTGTTTTCCCTTGTTTGTGTGTGTTTACCGCATAGCCCAGCACTTAGGTCAGGCTCAAGTCTGGGGATTAGCCTCGCTTTCTTAAACAAAAGTCAAGAGTTCCTCAAAAAGGCTAGATTTGCCCATGTGTCCGGAAGTCCCCTGATCGGGGGTTCATGGAGCTGGGGTACCAGACTCCAGGTTGGCTTTTTTAAAGAGTTTTTTTTTAAGGATACTTGAAGTGGAACTTTCCAAATTTGGCTCTCACTGCAGGCTGGGAAAGAAATAAGAAAGGGGCGTGCGGGGGGGGGGGGACCATCCTACTCAAACACTACACAATACTGTCCAAAGAGGCCCCTGTATTTAAAGTTCAGTTTGCAGTGAAATTCTTTTGTCCAAATATCACTTTTTTCCTGAACCCTAACCCTTAGGCTCTTCATCCACTCACTGGGTTTAATTAAGCTTCTGGGTCTGGGCGACAGCGACATGTTCCCATCCCTGTCTAAGAAGGTGGCTTTAAGGTACATATAAACTAGACGTTGTGCTCCCTGCAGTTATAAGCCAAAGTTCAGAGCTCCCAAAAGCAGCCTAGCCAGACAGTAAATAGGCCACAGAAAGGCTTAGAACTGTGTTCCATCAGTATCAGCACCGCCATAGAGAGCCATGCCCTGTAAGCTTTCCCCATGCCACCAGACTAGGGAACTGGGACAGCCGTCCCAGGAAATGCCACAACCTTTCAAGACTTGGAGCACCCCTGTAGCCTTCTGTACCCCTCAGCACTCATAACTGCTGAACCCATATGCATGCATTAGTATTGGCCGACCCCCAAACCCTCACCCGTAATAATTGGCTCACAACTTGTTTCAAGTGTTGGCAATAAAAGGCCGCAGGGTTTTATTGTGCAGATATGATTATGGCAATAACAATAATCACATATCATATTAGTAATCATACTTTTGGGCACTGGGTCCTGAGGTTACCGCCTCTGGCCCGTGCTGCCACACGCGGGCAGGTTGGCGGCTGGCCGAGTTCCCCCCAGAAGTACCCCCTAAAGACAACCCCTGGAGGTGAGAGTGGCTGTGATTTCTCAAAAGAAATGCTCCATGCCCTGGTTAGATAAATGAGTGCCGTCGTGGAGAAAAAGGTCCGGGTTGCCAAGTGTAATGGCCGGGTGCCTTATGAAGCCCAGCCCTCTTGCTGTACAGAATTTTTCTAGCCCCCTGTTGAGCTTTCTTCTAGAAATGTCCACAGATTTGTAGCAGTTGGCCCCTAACCATTTCTTTGTGGGTATTTCTGTACCCCTCCAATTGTGTGAGATGCCCGCAAGGGAGGAGCAGATGTCCTCGAATAACATTCTCCTGCCAATGGAGACCAGGTTGTTGCCCCCTAGATGGATGATCAGGAATTCTGGCGGGTCTCTGTATGAGACCAGCTCAGCTAGTGTTTCGTGGATGTCGGCCCACCGTAGGTCTCTGTACCCCCACCATGAAGCAATGGTGTTTCTGAAGGGTGGCCCATCTTTCGTC
Organism: Ambystoma mexicanum; assembly: GCF_040938575.1. NCBI lineage: Eukaryota > Metazoa > Chordata > Amphibia > Caudata > Ambystomatidae > Ambystoma > Ambystoma mexicanum. Next base: position 25,225,799 of record NC_090936.1, read on the forward strand.
TCCTCTGCCCATCTGCCTGTCCTGAAAACAATTGAGTGGCCGACTATCCATGCTGATCGGAGTGCAGTCCTCCCTTCGCTGGCTGTTTCTGCAGAGGGGGGGAAAGGGGGGGGGGGAGAAAGAAAATATGAGAGGAGGAAGCTATATCTGCTGTGGTCTGATATATCTTTTGTAGCAATCTGACTTCCAGCCCCCCTATGTTTTTTAGTTGTTGCGGTGCTAGGCCTACTTGCCATGGTGAAGTGGCGGCACCTATCCTGAAAGAGTGGGTGCCGAAACCCTTGGAGTCCCACCCTGCTTTGCTGATTGCTTTCATCAGCACCCCTTTGAATTGGTAGCGGCCTAGCGCCAATGAATCCTTGTGGATTAAGAACCTCCCCCCCACTTTGGGTCGTTGTGTAATAGAGGTTGGTGATACAAACCGGACAGTTTGTTGCTTCATCAATGCAACAAATGTTAATGGTTCTTTTGGCCCCCGTATTTGATTGTTGAATTTCTATGCTAACGCTCTCTTGTCTCACCCTAACCTCCATGACACCCAAGCCGTTTGCGGCCTAGGTGCTGGAAGCGATGAGTTCTCCTACCCGGAAAGCCCCGAAGTAGGCGAGAAAAAATGCTGTTTTGAATAAACTTATCTCGTATGGATGCCAGCATATGGCTTCCAGCTGGCTTGCTATCTGTACCAATTTGCTGAAATCAAGGGGTCGGCGGGTGTCCACATGGGGGCCCTCTATTCTGCCCCATCCTTTCATTGCATAGGAGATAAGGGCGTTCTGGGTAGGGTCTGAATCGCCCCGAATTTTTAAAAAATATGAGATTGCCACCAGGTGTCTTTTTGTCCAATCTCTTTTGAAACCCTGCTCCTGTGCCCATTTTAAAATACTTCTATGTCTTTAATTGTTATTAACTCTGCATGGTTTAAACCTGTGGCTCTAAAGACTATTTGTAAGCACTTACTGTACTGAGCTGCGGTAGTGCTTGCCAATGCTTTCTCTGCCATTTCCGTTAGGAACCCTGAGAGGTTGTTGGCATCCGTTTTTGAGGTGCCTGTTTTATGTAGGGCATCCCGGCCTGGGCTCTCTGGCGCTGGTGTTGATGCCATTATTCTTGGTTTCCCATTATTGCCCAGCATTCTGCTGGTATTGGCGTCATCTGTCCTTGGGCGTGTGGCGCTAGCTCTCGGAATCTTGGCCACTGGAAGCAAGATAAAGCATGAGCAATGTTATTATCCACCCCCGAAATGTGCTTTGCTTTGACCACAATGTTTTCTTGTAGTGTGACTGCTGTAATGGCTCGTAGGACTTTCAGTACTAAAGGGCATTTGGTAGACCTTCTGTTTATGGAGCCAACTACAGCCATGTTATCGCACCAGACCAATAGCTCCGTGTTCACTAGCTGCCTGCCCCAGATGTGTAAGGTTAGCCAGATGGGAAATATTTCTAGGAGGGTGATTTTTTTTGTCCACCCTGCCAGTTGCCATGAGTTGGGCCAGTGGCCTGCCACCCATTCTGACTCTAGTATGGCTCCGAACCCCTTGCTCCCGGCTGCATCAGTGAATAAGACCCTATTTGTCCAAGTGTTCAAAGGCGTTTGCCAAAGTGAGGTCCCGTTGAAATCTCTAAGGAAATTTGCCCATGTTTCCAGGTCCTGTTTCACCACCTTTCCTAGCCGGATGTGTAGGTGGGGTTTGGTGAATGTTTTGATTTTTAGCTCCAGGCTTCTGGAAAATATCCTCCCTTGGGGTATTATTCCGGATGCGAAGTTGAGACTACCTGCTTGAGATTGTATTTCTTTCACTGTCCCCTTGTCTTTAGTTATCAGGTTTTGTATTTTTTCCAGAAGTTCTGTTATTTTTGTTTTGGGGATTCTGCAAAAACCCCTTGCTAAGTCTTTTTCAATCCCCAGGAAAATTATGGTGGTGTCTGGTTTGGTGGTTTTTTCTCTAGCCAGGGGAATTCCCCACTGTGCGGCCATGTGCACCAGTTTTTCTAGGGCCTTGCCGCATTCACCAGAATTCGGTGGTCCCATTACCATGAAGTCATCGAGGTAATGTACTATTTTGGTCCCTGGTCTCTGTTTTTGGAAAGCCCACTGGAAAAAAGAGCTGAATTGCTCGACTAGTGCGCAGGATACTGCGCACCCCATGGGGAGGCATCTGTCCACATAGAATTTGTTGTTAAAAGTGAAACCTAGCCACTGCTGTGAATCTGGGTGGACTGGCAAGAGTCTGAAAGTGGATTCAATGTCCAGTTTGGCCATCAGGGCATTCCTGCCACACTCCTGCACGAGTCTTACCGCCTCTTGGAAATGTGTGTAAGAAACGGCAGTTTCTGTGTGTGGGATGCCGTCGTTTAGTGATTGGCCTTTGGGGTAGGAAAGATGATGGATTAGCCTCATTTTCCCAGGTTCTTTTTTGGGGACCAAACCTAATGGAGATAGTAAGTAGTTATTTAAAGGCATTTGATCCCAGGGACCTGCTATCCTGCCTAGTTGCAGTTCTTTCTTGATTTTGCTCTCAACCATCAGGGGGTTGTCCCTGGCTGACTTTAGGTTCATCGGGATGGTTTGTGACCTTGTGCCCTTAAACGGGATGATGAAACCGTTGGTGAAACCATGCCATATTGCCTCGCTGGTTTCTTTGTCTGGGTAGTTGTTGAGGGCTTCCATAAATTGCCCGGATTGATGGGTGTTCTTCCTGGTTCTAAAATCGGGATGTCATTCTTTCTTGGCTGGTAGCCTGGTGCAGTTGCTTGCTGCATGGTCACCATTGCAGTTTGTGCAGGTGTGTTTGTACCAGCATTCTTTGCCCCATGTACACTGGTTTCTCCCACAATTTCTGCATGGAAGGTTGGATTTAGAGGATTGGTTTTTGTTCTGTCTGTGGGCATTATTTTTAGCCGACCATGGCTGGTTCTTCCGAAAGGGCTGTTCCCCTTTCTTGGTTTTATCGTTATCATTGGGCCTGTTACCTTGTGTATTTTTGGAGGAAGTTTGCGGGGCCTCTTCCTCCGGTGGAGGTTCGGCGTTGAGGGTGTACAAGTCATCATGGACCTCGTCCCACTCAATGGCTGGCCTCTCTGACATGCTTCTCCTGAATCTAATATCATATGATAGCCATGTCTTCCCTCTCTGGGTGACTTTTACTTCTCTTATTTTATTCATATATGCCCAGAGCTTTCTACAATCCATGGGGAATTTTTCTTCGTATATTGTTGCTAGGATGGCAAAGGCTTGCAACCAGTTGTCCCAGTTTTGTTCCACCTGGGCGTTTCTGGCAATAGCTTTTTCCTCTATCCTTTTGGGATCTCTGAAAGCATCTTTCCCTTTGCGCTGGGCTTCTATTAGTGAAAAGATTTCTATGTATTCTTTGGTCCATATGGCCTCTTTGATTGTGGTGTCAATGTTCCATGCCAGGCATCTTTTGTATCTATTTAATATTTCAGTCTGAAAAGATTTCATTTTTAACTCTGTGTGTTACAGATCGTTACTATGTCTGTTGTGCTGTTACCAGGTGACCCTGTCAGGCCCGTGGTGTCTGCTATGGGGGTTGCCCATGCTTTTATTGCACCTGCTGAGTCTGTTGCTGAAGCTGTTGGGGCCATTGCGGTGGTTGCTGTGGGTGTTACTGGCACCTGTTGAGGTGGGATTGCTGGAGGTGGAATTGCCGGGGTGTTGACTACCGTTATTGCAGGTTTTAGTGCAATGATAGGATTTGGAGCCCCAGGTTCCCCTGCGGGCGGTGTTTGCTTTACCCTCATTTTGCGCATTAATTGCTGTAATTCAGATAAATTCTCGCATAGTATTGACCATTTTTTGTTACCTTTTTTGGCACCTTCTGATAGTTTTCTCTTTTTTGATGGTGCTGCGCCCTCCTCTTGATTGGGTGGCCTGGCAATTCCTTCTTTGGGTAAGCCATACAGGTTTTCCCTAACCCATGCCCATCCGTAGTGCTCTGCTGCTTCGATGGCTGCTAAAAGCTGCAGTGATTTGGGTTTTTGTGCCGGTGTTGTGGGTGCCTGTGTTTTCCGTTTGGGCACCATGTTCCTCTTTGGCCTGTTACAGGAAAGGGAAAAAACGTTTTATCAAGGTTTTGGCTGGCTGTTGTAATTAGGCGTTACTTTGAGCTTGTTATATTTGTTGCTCGTGTTGGGTAACTGGTAGCTGTTACCACACCATGTTCTAGCTTATGTTTTTTGCCAAATCCCTTTGCCCCTGAAGCTGGCTTGGCTCTGCGTGTTTAAAGAGATAAATATTGCTGTGGTAGGCCTGGGGACCTTTTTTCGTATGCTGTTCATATCGCCAAAAAAGAAATTGAATCTCCCTTTAACTAAACGCCACGGGCGGGTCTAAGCGCTGTTTCCTATTACCCACAGTGTGTGGTGTTCATTTAAACTACTCAGGCGTTACAAAAATTGTTATCGTGTGTCTCATTGTGTTTAAATATTAGCCTCGTTGCAGGGTCACACGTGACAGCTTTGGAAGAATGATCGGCTGGATTTGGCCCTGCCGGGATTCGAACTTGCGTTAGCGAGATCTGCGTGAATGTTAAAGCGAGCTCTCAGTTCGCAGTACCACTTGGCCGGCTGCGACTTTCTCTGTATTTAAATTAAGGTTGTGTTTGTCATGCGCAGTCTTCCTTGTAGCCCGGAGGCTCCGCTTACAACATTCCTTCCTATAGACTTTGCATGAATTATGCCTGCGGTGCCTTCCGATTCTTAGTACATGTATCTATTCACCTCGTAACACAGCAGCGTTATCATTTTCCCTCTGTAGTCCCAGCGTGGCGGCTCACCTGAAAGTTTTTGTTGAAACTGACACCGTCCGCGCCAGGCTGATCGGATGTCCTCTTCTTCCTTTGTTTTGGGCTGGATTGAAATGATTTTGCACGGCACGCGTCCCTGGATGTTTATCTTCGTGTTTCTCCAGCGCTCGCCGCTCGCTTCCCCTTATTGAATGTTTTGAATAGTAACAATGTTCAGAAAGGAAAACAAAGACGCTGCGGAGTACAGCGAACTTCGAAGATTTGCTAAAGAAGCAAAAAGATTGGAAGACACTGAGTACATAGTGAACCTTCTGTTTGTTTGGGTCCCTGTTAAGGGTCCACAAACAGATTGTGTTTACTCAGAGCCTGCTGCTCTTATTTATAAGACCCAGGGAGGCCCTGAGTCTTTGTTATGTAAGTGGTGGGGGCTGCTGTTGTCACAGCCCCCAGCCAGATAGCCGACTGTCTGGCCCCCTGGTGGGGGTAGGTCTTTGAACCTGGGCCCTGCCTGACTGTTGGTTTCCTTTTGGTGCTTAGCACCTTGCTTTTTGGAGGAAGGGTGAGGTGACTGCTCACACCTCACCCTTCCCTGGCTGTGTGTTGCCGAGACTGCGTGTCTCTGCAGCTGGGGGGAGGAGAGGAGCAGGCTGAGGGAACGTTGGGGCTGCCCCTCTCCCAGGCAGCTGATGGTAACAGCAGTTACCCTGCCTTGCTTTGGGATGCCCTGCAGCATTGCCCATACGTGGCTGTGAGTGCACAGTAGGTATGTTAAACTCCCTCAGTAACTTCAGGCACGTCATTTCACCGAAATGCCAGGGGTAGCGGAAGTGACATCACACGACCCTTGACCCCCCTGATGACATCACAGGAAGTGATGTAATATGACCCCACCCCAATGTGATATCGCGGGAAACGATGGAACATGACCATTCACCCGTTGACAAAATAGGAAGTGGCATCACATAGCATTGTACGCTACGAAAAAAATGGTTACAATAACACTATAATAAGATGTACATTTCATAAAAGAATGGATCGCCGTATGTATTGTTAAAATCAGTGTGTATAGGCCCATATTACCAAATGATTATGAATGCAAGCAGACGTCCATTACCAAATGATAATGATGTGTTATTATATAGCACTTATATAGAAAAAATATACACCCAATATCACTCAACCTGTGTTGGTACTCATTTATCGAAATGGTTGAGGCTGAGATGAGGCGTTTAAGAACAGACTAAATCAGTGACTCACCCCCTGAAGTGTGCCTGAAATAAACCTTTAATGAGTCTAGCAATTATTGCTTAGAATTCCAGAAAGACACATTATTTGGTGTTCTTATTCTTTCTTATTTAGGGTCAGTGCTGAAAGTGTTAGACTTGTGGCACTCCTGTTCTTATTTTTCATTTTTTTTTAATGGGCCTGAACAAGAAAGCCAGCCACTCCAAAAGTAAAGAGGCACATGGTGCTGGCCACAGCCAAGGAGCTTGCATTACAAAAAAAATTGTTTTTTAGTTTTTTTTTTTTTTTTAGAGGTCGCAAGGGAGACCTCAGAGGTCGTGGTTGCGACCTTTGGCGACCCCTAAATGACGTCCCTGTGTAACTTGCATTCACTGCCATCCCCTGAAAATACACCCTTTCCCTGTACACACACTGGTACAGCAAGACTGTGTGTGACATTAAAGGAAACAAACACTCCTTCAGTTGCTGTAGAAATATCCTGCCATCGATGCTAATGGTTTGTGTTCTTATATAGTGCTTCATGGCAAGTATTCTCCCGCTTCTAAGAGCCCTAATAAGAGGTGCTATTACCCCATAGTGTGGTACTTCCGTTATGGACATCGGAAGGATGAAAAGGGAAATGAGTCATTCTGCAGGATTTGGACTTGAGAAGTGCAAGTGGCCCATATGTTAGAGACAAGCGCTTCACTCTTGAGCTATCCACCCGAAGCTATAGCACAAGCTGTATCTGCTCTTTGGCAACCATATGCCTGCAACTTTGAGTGGGTTAGGCTAGGCAAATCGGTCTCCAAAATATTTCACAGTTTGCACTGTGTCTCTGAGCAGCACCAATGTTGGCTCATATTTTGGCAATGGAACCAAATGAACAACACAAACCACAGTGGGGCCCCTGCAAACATAGGCGTGACAAAGTCACGGTGCAAATGTTGCATCTAGACCTCATCCACTCCACCTGAGACTAGGACTGACTGGACCAGTCCTGAACTATTGCCAATCCCCTTGAGATAGCACCTAGTAAGAAGATTCTAGGTCCCAAAGGAACTGGGTTTTCTGGAATACATCTCCCAAAATGCATCAGGTTTAGAGATCCAAAACCCGTAGCAGAGTCCAGAGAGGGTTTTAGGGTAAATACGCTATGGGGCAACATTTATACATGCAGAGAGACCTCCTTAGTCAACAGGTTGGTTTGCTCGAACGGCAACACCCTAACTTATGCACTTATGCAAACCCCTCCCCCAACAGCAGTGCTTGAGGAGGAGAACAGTTTTCTCCTTCCCATTTAGCTGCAGCATTTAAGAGAAATATATCCTTCTCATTTACCAAAGGAAACACAGTTTGCAAAAGTGAACACTTACTAGTGGTTTCCCTGTCTGTTGGGATGACCTTTCCAAGATCAGAAACTCTGAAAACAAACTTTTATGCAGGGGGACAGCCAGGAGGCAAGGCAGGAACAGAACAGCTAACAAACAGCCACTCCAGCACTTGGATGCCAAATGAAAGAAATCCAAGATGGAGGCAAGCCTTATGAAGACTTCCTTCCCCTGGCTTCGAATGGGGAGGTAGTTATCCAATCAATTCAAAAGTTTGCCTCAGCCAATGGGTGAACATTGAGGGCTCTGTAACAAAGGACAAGCAACACAGACAGTGCCTTTCTGACTGGAAGCAGAGTTAGCTTAGGATGCCCCTTGGGCCCACACAAGGGGTGTGCTCCAGTGAGGGGTCAATACGCCCCAGAAGAGGGGTGTGCTCTAGTGAGGGATGAAGAGCCCTCACTGAACCCCCACATGTAAGGTCTTCATCAGTGAGGGCGAGAAGAGCCCTCTGAACCCCACAAGTGGGGTCTTCTCCGGTGAAGAGGAAAGATGCCCTGGACAGAAGATGAGGAATGTGCTCCAGTGAGAGGGAAAAGGGGACACCTGAACCCCAAAATAGGGTCCTCTTCAGTGGCAGGGAGATGGGTGCTCTGAACCCTAAAAGAGGGTGTGTGCTCCACTGTGGTGGTGGATAGCCCCCAATCCCAAAAGTGGGTCTGCTCCAATGAGTGGGAGAGGAGTCCCCCGAACCCCAGAAGAGGAGTGTGCTCTGGTGAGAGGGAAGGGTTCCCCTCAACCCTAAAAGTGGGATCTGCTCTAGTGAGGGGGAGATGAGTCTGCTGAACCCCAGAAGAGGGGTGGGCTCTGGTGAGGGGGAAGGGTTCCCCTCAACCCTAAAAGTGGGATCTGCTCTAGTGAGGGGGGAGACGGGTCTATTGAACTCCAGAAGAGGGGTGTGCTCCAGCAAGGAGAAGGCCCTCCCTGAATCCCAAAAGTGGGGTCTCCTCCAGCGAGGGGGAGAAGATTGCCCTGAATCCCAGAAGAGGGTTGTGCTCCAGCGAGGCTGTGGAGAGCCCCCCATAAACCCTAAAAGTGTGGTCTGAACCATTGAGTGAGAGAGGAGTTCCCTGAACACCAAAAGAGGGGTTTGCTCCAGTGAGGGGGAGAAGCGTCCCCCTGAACCCCAAAGGTGGGGTCTACTCCAGTGAGTGAGGGGAGTCCCCTGAACTCCAGAAGAGGAGTGTGCTCCAGTGAGGGGGAGAAGGGCCCCCCTGATTCCTTAAAGTGGAGTCTGCTTCACTGCGGGGAGCGGACACCCCAGAACCACAGAAGAGGGTGTGTTCCAGCAAGGGGGAGAAGAGCATCCCTGAACCTGAGAAATTAGGTATTTTCCAGGGAGGGTGAGAAGTGTCCCTTGAACCCAAAAGTGAGGTGTGCTTCACTGAATGGGAGCAGAGTCCCCGGAACACAAGAAGATGCATATGCTCTGTCAAGGGATAAAGAGCCTGAACTGAACCCCCACATGTGGGGTCTGTGCCAGTGAGGGAGAGATGAGCCCCCAGAACCCCAACAGTGGGGCCTCATTCAATGAGACAGGGAAGAGCCATCCGGAACCCCTGAAGAGGTGTATGCCTCCTTTGAGGAAGAGGCGAGCCCCTGCGACCCCAGAAGAGGGGTGGACTCTGAGAAGAGGCAGAGCCCCATGAACCCAGAAGAAGAGTGCGCTAGAGTGAAGAGACTGAGCCTATGAATCCAGAAGAAGAGTGCGCTAGAGTGAAGAGATTGAGCACATGAACCCAGAAGAAGAGTGTGCTAGAGTGAAGAGACTGAGCCCCATGAACCCAGAAGAAGAGTGTGCTAGAGTGAAGGGACTGAGCCCCAGGAACCCAGAAAAAGAGTGTGCTAGAGTGAAGAGATTGAGCCTATGAACCCAGAAGAAGAGTGCGCTAGAGTGAAGAGACTGAGCCCCATGAACCCAGAAGAGTGTGCTAGAGTGAAGAGATTGAGCCCCATGAACCCAGAGGAAGAGTGCGCTAGAGTGAAGTGATTGAGCCCATGAACCCAGAAGAAGATTGCGCTAGAGTGAAGAGACTGAGCCCCATGGACCCAGAAGAAGAGTGCCCTAGAGTGAAGAGACTGAGCCATGAACCCTGAAGAAGAGTGCGTTCGAGTGAAGAGACTGAGCCCCATGAACTCAGAAGAAGAGTATGCTAGATTGAAGAGTTTGAGCCCCATGAACCCAGAAGAAGAGTGCGCTAGAGTGAAGAGATTGAGCCCATGAACCCAGAAGAAGAGTGCGCTAGAGTGACGAGATTGAACCCCATGAACCCAGAAGAAGAGTGCGCTAGAGTGAAGAGTCTGAGCCCCATGAACCCAGAAGAAGAGTGTGCTAGAGTGAAGAGATTGAGCCCCATGAACCCAGAAGAAGAGTGCGCTAGAGTGAAGAGATTGAGCAATGAACCTAGAAGAAGAGTGCGCTAGAGTGAAGAGATTGAGCCCATGAACCCAGAAGAAGAGTGCGCTAGAGTGAAGAGACTGAGCCCCATGAACCCAGAAGAAGAGTGTGCTAGAGTGAAGAGACTGAGCCCCATGAACCCAGAAGAAGAGTGTGCTAGAGTGAAGAGACTTAGCCCCATGAACCCAGTAGAATTGAGCATGGTACGATGTCCCTATGCCCCGTCCAGTAAGCAGGGCACTATATCTTGGGGTGCAGATTAGTAAGCAAGGAACCATATTCCTAGAAGAGTGAGTAGGGCACTATATCCTTTGGTACAAACTAGTGGGAATGGCACTTTAACCCTGGAAGGGTGAGCAGGGCACTATATCCCTGGGAGGGTGAGCAGAGAACTCTATCCGGGCTGCAGATCAGTTAGCAGGGCACTATATGTTGGGGTGCAGATTAGTGAGCAGGAACTATATCCTTGGAAGAGTGCGTGGGGCACTATATCTCTTGGTGCGTAGTGGCGGAAAGGGCACTATATCGCTGCGAGGGTGAGCAAGGATAGCTACCCGGGGTGCAGATCTGTTAGCAGGGCACTCTACCCCCAGGTGCAGACTAGCAAACAGGGCACTATATCCCTGATTAAAAGAACAGTGGGCAGCGCCCCTTGCCCTGGGAGAGGGAAATAACTAACGAGAACTAGCACCCCAGTGAAGGGGAGGACTTTTTGGAAAACCTGACAAAGGGGGGAAGCCCCACAAATCCAAGAGAGGTGGAGAGGCTTTGATAAAGACTGAATGCTAAAGCGACCTAAACAGGAGACCTTCCTGTTTGGAACTTTCTGAATGCCTTTTTTTTTTACATTGCTTCATTTATTATCCTGAGTTCAAGGATTATGTTTCCCAAGAACCTTTATGTAACAGCCACCATGAAGCAATTTCCATGCAATAGTCTTTTGTTCAACTTTTGTTTAATAAAAAAATGTTAAGCTTATGGATCTACGTGATTACTACCCATCGGGAAATTGCGAATCCTAAAAGATTGAATCGCAAAATCCAGTTGCGCAGTGATCACGTAGATCCCCATCTGCCATCCCCCATATCCCCCTACCCCTGCACACCCACTTACCTTTTTTTCGGCAGCACACAAAGTGTGCCACCGACTCGCCTGTACCCCTGCAGCGCCAGTTCCCTCCCACTAATGTGGGTCGGAGCTGGTGCCGCAGGATGCTTTTTTCTTTTTTGTTTTTTCTTTTTCTTTATTGTCCCCCGCTTCCAATGTCATGGAAGCGGGGGAGACCTCCACAGCTCCTGCTCCCCCTGTTCGGCATTATTGCATTCGATTGTTTTGGTCCATGCAGAAGATGTTTTGGGGCACACCCAAGTTTATTCTGGTGTCAGTAGCTGTGAGTTCCCTTAGTCACATAACATAAGGTAGAATTTAGCTGAACATGAATAAACCGTCGTTGACATTGTAGGTGTTCACGCTCTAGACCCGCCTAATTACTGACAATTGTCTTTTCGGTTAGACATGGATGCGCACCCTACTGTCTGGGGCTGTAAAAGAAGCCCTGTTTATGGCACGTAAGATACGTGTTCCGAACCCTTTTCATGAATCAAAGACGACTATGTGTACTTGGCCCAAGTCCCATGGGATGGCTGAAAAATATCTGACCCGTACTGTGGGTTATTGGGCCTTAGTATGTAGGTTTTCCTAGTGGATTACCATTACCGTGCACTATATTCTGAGGGTATCGATGTGATAGAGGCTTTACCACTTCATTAATGGTAACAGTAACTTAACACCTGCCATTAGCCAATGTAACTGAACAGGGAAGGTGTTTGGGCGGCCATCTTGGAAATATCATCCACTTTAAATCACCAAATTTCAGATGCCACCAATCCAAAATGGACGCTCAAACAACTCTGGGGGTCTGTGGGGGGCAAGGGGGCGATCATAAAGCAGTGAATGGAGGATAGTGCAGGGGCAACGCGCTGGTCTTGGAAACAAGACCACAGAGGTTCGAATCCTGGATCCACGCTTAGAAGGTACGTATTAGGCGCTTTATAAAAAAAAACAATTAAATAAATCAAATTAAATACATTTATTAAAATGGAGGAGAGGGGAAACTGCACAAATGAAAAATTTCTGAGCACTGTCTGATGAGATTGAATATGACGGCACTGCCTGTTCAGGCCCTGACAGGAAGCTGGGCTTGCTCAGGGCTGAGATTCTGGACAGGATAATGGTTACATCTCCCCACCACTCTACCGTCCCCTCCAACTTTACATCACCCCTGACACAAAGAAGAGATGGGAGGGTTCCAGGTGTTTTAACCACTGATTTGTTTCACCCCCATTTTTGAAATTTCACCATTGTTATATTCCGAGCAGAAACTAAATGCATGAGGTAAGCCCCTGCACTCCCTATTAGTACCCAAACCCATTCTAAACACCTTAAAAATATTCCGAAATGGACTACATGTAGCTTTTTAAAGGTGAATTTGTTGCTGATGAATGAACAGGGCAGTGAATATTCTGCAATGTAATCACTGGGCACTGTTGCAATAACCTCAAGCAGCGGCTTTCAGATCCTAGCACGTGAACTCCACTGAAGTCCAATAACCTAGAAGGAGGAAGGGGCATGGGGTTCAACGCCCAGAAGGAGAAGAAACCCTGTGCTACCATTGGCTGGCTGTCCATGCCAATAACAAAAGCAACAAAACCATAGCCTAGAGAACTGCCTTTATTCCCCTTTCTTGACTATTGCTGGTTGGTGCGTGACCCCCTCCAAAACAATGGACCTCATTACAACTCTGGCAGTAGCTGTGCCATTTAAAACAGCACGGCTGCCGCCGGAATTGCATTTTTTCCGGCACCCGCGAATGGACAAGAACCGGGTCATGCTGAGCTCGGCGGACCGGGTAATTGCCCATTTGTGTGTGGCGGAATCCAGGGCGTCCCAATCCCCATTCTGCCCGATAGGGCTGAATGGGGATGGGGACGTCGGATGCACCAGCACATTCAAAGTTGTGTCGGTGCATCTGACGTGCTCTACTCATGAGTGCCGTTACACCCGCAAGGAAAAACCTGATGGGTGAAACGGCACCCGCGAGCACAGCATGTAGTATGGCGGTCAGGAAACTACGGTACCAGCATGCTTACCGGTGCCGTAGTTCCTGGACCGCCATGGTTGTAATGAGGCCCAATGTCTCTCTAGAATTCTCTTCTCTTGGGTTTGCAGGTCTTAGCTGCCCATACAGTTCATAAACATAGTTCAAATGTCTCTTGGGTTCCCTCCTGGTTTTCAGCAGGGACGTCATTTCACCAAAATCCCTGGGGTAGCGGAAGTGTCATCACACTACCCTTGACCCCTGATGACATCACAGGAAGTGATGTCATTTGGCCCCACCCCGAAGTGATATCGCGACCTTTCACCCGTTGACAAAACAGGAAGTGGCATCACATAGCATTGTACACTAAGAAAAATATGGTTACGATATCACTATAATGTGATGTACATTTCATACAAGAATGGATCGCCAGATGTATCGTTAAGATCAGTGTGTATAGATCCATATTACCAAATTACTGTGAATGCAAGCAGACGTCAATGACCAAATGATAATGATGTGTTATTATATAGCACTTACGCTTAAGCGCTTTATATAGAAAAAATATACACCCAATATCAACCAACCTGTATCGACCTCAGAAGGATGAAAGAATGAGTTGAGGTGTTTAAGAACAGACAAAATCAGTGACTCATCCTGTGAAGTGTGCCTGAAATAAACCTTTAATGAGTCTGGCAATTATTGCATAGAATTCCAGAAAGACACATTATTTGGTATTCCTATTCTTTCTTATTTAGGGTCAGTGCTGAAAGTGTCAGACTTGTGGCACTCCTTTTCTTATTTTTCTTCTTCTTTTTAAGGGGCCTGAACAAGAACACCAGCCACTCCAGAATTAAAGTGCCTCATGGTGCTGGCCACAGGCCAGGAGCTTGCATGAAAAATAAGTTTTATAGAGGTTGCAAGAGAGACCACAGAGGTTGCAGTTGTGACCTCTGGCGACCCCTAAATGACGACCCTGGTTTTCAAGCCTTTGCCTGGTTATACAATTCCCAACAAAGCTCCTTGATTTCCCATGGAAAAGGGGACTCCTGACCCCTTCCGGCAAAGCCTTGTTCAAGATAATACGTTTGTTGCTCAAGTTTACAATTTGGCTCTGTAGATCTGTGATTCAGATTCAACCCCTCTGGGATTTTTGCTTACCCTCTCTACTGACCCTTTGCAAGTTATTGTATAACAGTTCATTCCCTCAGAGTGTTTCTCTCCCTCTCTGCTAACCCCTCATGGTTTATTTGATTCGGACTCACCCCCTTGGGGGCCTTTCCTTGGTATCGTGTAGTCCCACAAGGGGCCTCACATAGTTAATATGGTTTCTTTCGGAGCGTTTCAAACCTCTGCTGCTGTCCTGCCTCTCCGCGGCAGGACTGGCATACCTGTTTGTTTGCTGAGATCTTCTGCAGGGGAAGCAGCAACTCCTGTAGCATAGGAAACGCTCTTCTCGGGTCATCAGTTCCCTGGTTTCACTTGTTCATCGGGCACCTTCTTCGGGCACGCCGGTATACTGCGTCACTTCTGGTTCAGTCTCTTGGCCCTCCCAGGCTCGGGTGTTCCGCGGGCTCTCCATCCACCACATATAAAATGTGGTCCCGCTTCCAAGAGTTGCTGGATCAGCTCTGCGACATTGGCCTGCGCTGAGAGCGGCATTGCTCGGGCTGGCTCCTGTTAAATGGCTGGCTCACTTCGCACTGGCTCTTTTGATCCAGGTAAGGGTCTTGGAGTGTTTAGCATAGCAAGCTCACCTTCCTAGCCCCAAAAGGGTGACTCCCCAGAAGGGCAAACTCCCTAGATTCGTCACAAAGGCCACGATTCATGACTCTTATCTGCTCTCAGGGACAGTACAATGGCTACAGAAGGCTCAGATTATCCTACTAGAAATAGTCAGTGGGGATTCTACCTCCTCCACCTCAGCCACTGCCGCATAAATCTCTCTAATCAGCAAACCGCTACAAACAAGTGAACCGCCCCACTCCCCTTCCTCGACCATAGAGAACAGGAGAGGAGCATGTAAAGGACGCATAGTGATTGTTGTTAGGAGCGATGCTTTGAGTGAAGGGTTGAGGGGATATATTTGGTGAATGGTGAGAATATGTTTGTGGAGTGTTGTTAGGGAGCAGATGGTGGGTGGAAGGGAGGTGTTCAACGTTCACATGGGTTGTTGGTTTGTTATTATGGGAATACATACATTGATTTTACAAATAAAGCCACGAGAAGGCTGTTGCCTGAGACGGCTGTATAGAGGGTGCCAACCCCTGCCCCCTCAACTGAGTATAGACAACATGATAGGCAAATCAAATGGTTCTATTTTTGCAGAAATCATGATTATATTGCCTTTATTTAAGGTAAAAAGTGCACATGGCACTGTGCATATTTGTGTTAGGATGACCCAGGAAATGAAGGGTCCTTTAAATATCACACACATATCATGAGTGTATAAAGATATATTATGAATAAGAGATACAAAGGGAGAGATGCTTAAATAAATAAATAATAGTTCCCTGGAGAATGAATACAGTGTCAGACAAAAATATATTTGCAAAATGAATAACTCAAGTACAAAATGGTGTCCAGTCTTAAGCCAGGTGTGAACAAACTATGACTCATGCCAAGAGTTTTCAGACAAGCAACAGAGGTTGATAGATTGGAGATAGTCTTTGGCAGCATCCTGCAGTGAAGTCATTTGGTTTGAGAGGTTAACATTGGATCATGGCAGGAAAAGCATACAAGATTAATGATGAAGCCAGATAAAGCAAGAGAAACTTGGATACATTTATCTATGTTCTTAATGAAGAAGGGCACAAGCTGTGTCATGCAGACCATTTCGTGAGACTACTGTATTATTTTGGCACCATATAATAGAGCATATCTATTTCTCCAGAGTATAAGGCCCTAACTAACTTGGCAGGACCTCGTAAATCAGATAAAGAGTAGACGCTGATCTGATTAAGGTGTTCTTGGCAGAAGTTGAGAACTGTCATAGTCGTGCCTAGCCAATTCTAAAATAAGCTTATCAGTTTTGTGCGTCAGAGAAAATTGTGTATGCCAGCTATGCTAATGTGGGCTTGGTGTACACCAGACTATAAAAGCATGGGAAAGGCAAAATGTCCGAGTGTGTCCAGAGCATGTCTTATAACTACAGCCAATAAAGACTGCTGAGAAACTCCCAGGCGTCTGATTTTTGTACTTCTGTCTGATC
Source organism: Ambystoma mexicanum (assembly GCF_040938575.1). Lineage (NCBI taxonomy): Eukaryota > Metazoa > Chordata > Amphibia > Caudata > Ambystomatidae > Ambystoma > Ambystoma mexicanum. The sequence continues at coordinate 25,241,882 of NC_090936.1, forward strand.
AATGAGGAGTGTTCATAGATGCCAGATGCCACAGAACGAGACACATTGGAAGTCCAGAGAAGGCTTACACTTAAGAGTGCCAGAGAACGAGATACTGGCGAGAGAGAGAATATGGCACTCTGGGAGAGAGAAGTCTAATGAGCCACGTGAGGCAAGCTATGAATGGTTTAATGATTCAAATGAACAATGATTTAGTGACTTTGCATCTTTTTTTTTCTTGAGAAGAACATTTGTTTAATCTGGATTTTCTTTATGAGAACGGCTATGAAAACCCTAACCAGGAAAGTGCCCTGGGAGGAACAATTACGTTGACAATGCTCTAGAGCAAGGGGGTCAGCTAGGAGGTGTGACACACTCCATACTGAAGCCTCGTTTCTTTGTTTTGTTTACTTTCATCTAGTAGCAGGGCCAGGTAGTTGGGCAGGTTAGGCCGGAGGACTGGTTTTGGTGATTCTGACATTCTGGTGAGGACCTTAATTTTAGTTTATTTAGCAAGGGCGAGGAATCTGGTCAATTTGTCCCTTTGAGGCTAGGGAGGTGAGCTGCCCCGCAAGCCTCTTCCTATGGGCCTGGGCAAGTGCGACGTCACTAGGAGTGACTCCCCTCTAGGGGACAAGGACTCCCTGTCTGATAAGGACCTTTCAGACTGGAATATAAAGTCTGTTTTTAAAACACTAATGTGTTCTTTGCTGTTCAGAATGATGTATTTAAACCAGAGAGGAACTCTGAACGAGGAGAAGGAAACTCCTATGTAGCATGTGTGCAATCCCTAATCAGAGGCGAGTCCTCTGAGGGAGACGTCCTGAAGGGGCGGAGCCATGCTGTGCCACAGGGCTTGCTGGAGCATGGAGAGTGAAGCCAGTGCAAGTTGGACGCCGAAAGGCTGGCGTTCACTCTGACCGTTCAGTCCAAGTCAGGGGAGAGGAGGCAGGCACAAGGAACTACATCTCCTCTGGTTGCGAGATCACAGACAGGATGTGGTGGGCTCAGGACCCAGTAAAAGCCGCAGAGACCAGCTCACTGGGGAGAGCCCAGAAAACCAATCTCCATGCCCAGAGGACGTTCGCTGCCAAGCAGAGCAGCAACCAGGAGACAAACGCTCCAACAGAGAGACTACTGCTAAGAAATGCGGAGACATCACATTCGGGCTGGGAATGCCAACAAGGTTACAAGAGCATTAGAAAGGCAAGCGGACAAGCACCCAAAGTGAATCTGAACAAAAGAAGTGGGAATGCTTTGCATTCAGGCTGAGAGAGCCAATGAGGTTACGGGAGTCTTAGAAACCAGAGCAAGCAAAGGTCCAACAAGAATCCGAATGAAAGAAGTATGAATACTTCTAATCCAGGCTGGGATAGCTCAAAAAGTTACAGGAACAGTAGCAACCCAAGTGAGCAGGCACCCTGTGTGACCAACATGCAGTGATACAAGACAAGTTTGTTTGAACGCTGTAGGACTTTTCTGGAGTCCAGGAGGCGCAGAACCCTGTTAAATAGAGAACTGTGATGACAAAGACACCTTGGAGGTCTTAAGAGGGACCCTTGTTTCCCAAGGAAAAGAAACCATAAACAGGAACTTTTTTGGTTGAACTGATAAAGGTTGCAAGAAAGCTGATAACTTGTTTTATTTTGTGGGACATTAACAAACTGGAACTATCGACAGAGCAGCTAAGTTCCTGGGTGAGACGCAAGCAGAATCAGAGGTTTCTCTGGTTGGTTTTGTTTTCTTAAGTGGTAGGGTCACAGTAGTGGATAGGATTTTGGCTAAGTGCTATTTACTTTGACAAGCACCCTTAGGTTTTAGTTTTAGGTAGGGCTATGGCCAGTTAGGAGTTCTTTTTTACTTTAAATAAAGATTTTTAAGAACATGTCCGTCGGTGGCCCGATTCCTTCATCCGAGGGACCACAGAAAGTAATCCCCATTTGAATAAAGAAGAGATGAAACATGTCCTTCTGGTTCGACACACAGCGCAATGATGGACTATGCCAATGGCACATAAATCGCAGGACAACATGGTGTGGGGAATGGCTAAGAAGATATTGTTGGCACGTATGATGTGAAAGGGTCAGGGCTATGAGCCTCGCAAAGATGGCCCAGTTCCTATCCCCTGCCCCCCAGTTAGTGTGCATTGTATAGAGCTGTGTGTACCACTTTTCCTTCCACAATGCCTGTCAGCCTCTCTTTTGGCCAGAGTTCTCTTTTTCAGAAACACAACTCTCAAAATGCACCTGGGCACAACCAAGTGAATCTGACGCGAATCGGGGAAATTGAATTGTGAACAGAAATCTAATGGACTGGGACATTTCCTACCAAACAGAAAAGAGACAACCAAGAGCCGATCTATCAACCTCTCACTGAATCAGTGAGAACTGTGGCAGCAGAAAATAACCAGAGTGTGAAAAGAGACTACAGAAACAGGAGACACAGAAATCATCGCCAACCCAATAGCAAACTAAAGTCACAAGCTCAAGGAGAAAGCTACAAGGACAACATGCAGCCTAAGCACATGGCCACCACCCTGAAAATGGAGGGAAATGGAAACGGTCCAACCCCAAGGGCATCATGTGACCAGGGAAACCAATGGGATCAGGGATGAGTATTGGAAGTGAGTGGGCTGGGCTATAAAGCCTAGCGACAGCAGAGGAGATTGAAATGTGTTCAGATGGAATCAGGTTCTTCGCTGTTCGATCAAGAGACTAGGCAGGGGGTGGATGGTGGTGCTGAGCACAAAGGAGACCGTGGCAGTGTTTTGTGAGAGTTGGGGGTAGGGTATTGTGTGTAAGAGAGAGCAGTAACAGTTGGGTATAGTGTAGTGGGTGGGTGTGAATGGGGATTGAAAGATAAAGGGGGTGGAGAGAAAGCATAGGGAGAATAAAAACGTGTGTGAGAGTGAATGATAGGAGGGTGTGGAGAAAGCACAGGGGGGTAGTGGTGAGGGAAGAGTGAAGGAGAAGGGGTGATTGCACGAGATAGGTGGAGAGCATGTGCTAATATCAGGACAGAGGCGTAGGTATCGGGATTAGAGTAAAAGGAGGTAGAGAGAAGCGGGCAGTAGAGTGGGAAGAGTAGAGAGAGAAGAGATCGTCAGAGGAAGGCAGGCAGGAAGAGGAGAGGGAAGAAGCGGAGTTAGAGATAAATAGGCAGAGTGATAAGATATCAGATGGAGAAGGAGAGGCTGATGGAGACGTCCTGGTGAAACCAGTCTGCTGACTGGAGGGAGAGAGTCACTAAGAAGTTCCCTGAGGGAGTGAGGCAGGGAAGGCCATAAGTCTGTCTTTAGGTTTCCCTATGAGATAAGGAGAGACAAACAGTCGGGGTGACCATGCCATATTGCACGTCGGGACTTTCTGGGGGTCAGGTACACATGGGTAAGGCTAGTGGGAGCCCCGAAGATTTCAAGAGAAATATTGGGATACCCTTTGTTTTAAATGTCCCAGCCTTCCACCCACCAATTATTTAAAGACTTCAATAACACCTTACATCTAATAGCTTTGACTGGGGCTTTATGAGGCCCTTTCCTACTCCCCCTTACAGGAGGGGGTGGAGGGCCGGGGAGTAGGCAAGATGTATATATAGCACAGAAGCAGTGATTGAGTGATGAAGGCAGCAGAGGGAATAATCAATTCAATTGCATTAAAGCAGGAGCCCTACTGGACTGAGCACAGGTGTCTGGGGCGCCCATGGTCTCCACATAATTTCATCCATGGAACCTTCTAAAAACTCTACCCTTTAAAAAAGAAAAATTGAATAGCGCGAACCCGAGGGCCTCAGGGCGCACATAGAATGAACAAGACAGGGCAACAGGGAGGGGGCTTCAGAGGGAGAAGAAAGAGAGGTTAAGATAAAGGGTGCATTGAAAAGAAAACTTTTCAGCCTCTTTTTGAACTCAATAATTGGTTGAATTTTTTTGAGGTCGGAAGGGATGGCGTTCCATGTAACAGTGGCCAGGACATGAAAGCTTCTCTCCCCGTACTTAGTCATGTCGAATCTAGGTTGAACTAGTTTGGCCTGATCTTGTGATCTCAGGGAATGCGGGGGAAGTTACGACTTCAGCCGCTCTGTAAGATAGACAGGTGCACCGTGGGTCAAGCACTTGTGGGTAAGCGTCAAGATCTTGTGAGGCACATGTTGCCTCACGGGCAACCAGTGCAGCTTTCTTATTGCCTCGGAGATAGGATGCTGCCTGCTTTCTAAATAGCCAGTTTTGTCCCATCTCAATGGGACCCCAAACCTATCGCTGCTCAAAAGGGTCTTTTGTAATCCTGTTAAAGTGCGGCTCAAGGCACGAGCCTTCCTCGCATCTGCGTGCCACACTGTCAAAGATGGAATCCCAGGTCTTTTGCTCATTTCCGGTCTTACAGTCCAGCTTCCTGTGGATCCTGAAACTGGTCATGCCTATGGTGTCCTATAGTGCTTAACTGCGTGTGATCACATTGAGTTCCCAACCAATGGGGCCACAGGGAACGGTGGATAGTTTCCAGCCACCACTTGGATGTTGCCTTCATGAACGCCCTGTCCACCTCAGTAATTCCACCCTAGTATATAATTTAAATGCTAGTGGAACTCGTTTTTGCCTTTTTGGACATTGGAACTGTAGCAAAAACACGTATGCAGACAGCGGGCTCATTCTCAAAACCCTTGACCGCTCTCCAAGTAAAACCATCAATTAGTTCTTGAATTGGTATTTTGTAAGATCACTTATCTCTGCCACTCTTCCAAAAAGATAACAGACTCTTTAATCGAGAGGAAGATTTGTAATTGAAAAAGCGGTCATTCTTGTTTTTTTTATTTTTTTTAATAACAATAGCTAGTAATGTTACTCCTTTGGAAGAAGCAAACTCCTATTGGAGAATTTTCAATGAGTGCGGCACGGTGTCAGGATTTGTTTCAACTCAATTTTATTCAGCGCACTCCGTCATCGCACTGGAATATAAGGAATGGTTTGATCCGAGAGGGACCTCGATCACAATATAAGAAAAATAAATACATGTGGCCCAGAGCTGTGGAAGGATGTGAAGGATGGATCTGTTTTAATTAACGTCTGTTATTCGGTATTAGATAGGCAGATTCCCAATGTATTCGGCGGGCTTCACGGATGACTGATATGTCTAGGTACAAATTACCTCCAAAGAGAATATGCACAACAGCAATTTTATCCCGGGGCAAAATACAGGGCGCAGACAGTATTCATCAGTCGCGCATCTTCAGACTGTTGACTCTTACTCTAACCGGGGCCATTAATATTGTAATGAGCCCGTTCCGCTGCTCCCGGCTCCATTGGGAATTATGGCAGCCCCCTTCCAGTATTGGCCCTGTTTGTGTGTGACAGTGTTAATAAAACAGATCCAGGCGTGCTTTATTTTTTAAAAAGCAATAGGCTTCAATAATTGTATTTTTCCCCGGATAGGATTTGACAAGGTATAACTGCAGGACAAAAGTCTGTCTGGATCTGACGCGGGGAATATGCGCAGAGGTTATTAATTGCTAATGTGCTTCGCCGATGACTCATAAGCCGTCCTATGGAAGCTTCTGAAGACTGCGCGGCCCGCTGAGGCAAATCATATTTTCAGAGCCTAGCGTGAAACGACGCTCCCGATCATTCCCAGCGTGTCAAAACATAATGAGAAGACAGACTCCGCGCACAAGAAGTCTAGAGAAGGAACATACTTTTGGTCTTGCTAATGAAAATTGGTAAACAATACTGAGAGAGGACACCTTTTATTTCAAGCCCCTGTCGACATCCGGCTCTAGGAGAGAGTGAAGACTACCTAAACCTCAAGGGGTCTGCGTCCTGCGGATCTCCAGATATTTAGCACTAGGACTGACCTCCCACCACTGGGGCTGCTGGAGAGAGCTGATGGGAGTTGTAATCCAAGCCATACAAGGAACCAAAGGCTGTTGGAACCCTAGGTCTGTCGGATGTGGCTACTGTACAAATCCGGGAAAACATGTTTAGCCAGAAAGTCACTGTACTGGAATATTTTGGTGACCTGGGCATCACCAGTGCAGGAATTATCATAAAGTTCCTCTGGATCGCTGCAGGCACAAGACAAGCACTGCGCACCCAATGTTAATGCAGAAACACCTCAGCCTTGTGAAAAATCTGGTTATGACTGTGGAGAGCAATGGGGAAACACCACCAAATCATTCGTCCCAAAGCAAACAATGGCCTTAAGAACACCACAGCCAGCACTGTGAAGGCAACAGGAAGCCAACTCATAACCCGCCAGCAAACTCCATTTCTGAATTCTCACACACACTACTGCAGGAGAAGAGGGGGAAGGCCTCCCAAATAAAGGCCAAGCAGAAGATGACGGCCCAAGTGTTCACTCGCTGACATGTCTGGGCAGCAAATCCTGACCACCTATGATCTTGACATGTGGCGCATGCAGGCAATCAAGGTTGCCAACCTGGATGACCTGGAGCTGAACAGCAAAATGTGTATGTATATCCCTCCCTTCTGAAACTGACAATGCTGCACCATTGTAACACCACTGCCTCGTTCCAGAGCAGTCTTGGACTGACACATGGCATAATACATCCAACCTTTTTAGGTAGTTCATGCGGGCTTGCCTGGAGTGGAGACTACATGGAAGCGGGGAAGTTCTTCCACAATGCTGCCAGTGAGCTGGCCTGCACCAATTTGGACCTCATTCTCCAAGAGGGCGGGGCCTCTAGTCTCCTGTAGCAGGCTACGACTAACACGGCAGAGTGTGGTGCAGTACTCTGCATCGCACACGCCTGTACCCAGACCCCTGAATTTACCCATGGCTCTGTGGCCATAACATGATGGTCATTCAAGTGTCATCTCAGGCTTGGCTACTAAGTATCTAACCTAAGGACCTACCACACTCAGGCAAGGCTGTATCACATCACAATGCACACACACACACACACACACCCGGCTTCCCCAAAGCATGGTCCGCGCACACTCAGATGGTTGCATCACATCACAGCGCACACATACCCCAGGGCAATGCTAAACCAATGCATGCACTATGAACACTCAGAACGACCAACATGTACTCTCTCCCCTCCCTTTTCACTGTGGACCCAACTACATTTAAAGGGGTGTGCTGATCGTGACGTAAAATACTACACGCACAAGACAAACTGGCATCATCAATGAATCAGAACAGGACAAAGGGACAGTGTTGGAGAGGAGTCTGCATTCAAACCATGTGGATCTTGCAGCACAAAATGAGTTAAAAAAGGAGAGAAAAGAGTTCAATGAAATATAAGCTCTCCTTGTTCAAAATTTGTAAAAGGATTAGCGGGTAAGGAGAGGATGGGTAATAATGTGTGTTGGTTTTAGTTCGTTTGGTTTCTTTCATCTTCATTCTATTGATTTGAGCCGGTTTCTAAGCAGATCATTGCGTTATTTGGGAGTGATTGGTTGTGTGGTATTCAAAGCTTCCTTCCTATAGGCCTCGTTCAGAGTTTGCCGACTTTCCAGCGATACTTCCACGGAAACACTTCCAGGGTCGTGCATCGTTACCACCACTCTGTCTGGTGGAATGTATCCAGGTTATTAATGGTGGCATGGCAGCGTTAATCCTCATTTTTGGAGTCCATAGGACACTGTTGAGATTTTGGCGATCCCAAGCGTCTAGGTGCCCCAGGGTTTTGTGCATTAAATAAATAAATAAATACATAAATAAATAAATGTGCCGAAGGCTGCATTCCGAGCTGGATAAATCCACCACTTTTGGCATTGAAGTGAAGGATTAACTTCCAACAGCTTGGTGGACGTAAGTCTTCCAATTAAACATCCCTATCAGAATACGGCTTTGCAGTAGAAACGGATGTAAGGCTAGATTCTGGCTAGGAATCATCGTTTTTTGGACGTCTCTTCTTCTCCCCTATTTTCATGATTTGTTTGAGGAAAGCGACCCATATACGTGCGACGAGCCAGTTGCAGATCCATTGGTAAGACCATCGCCCATTCTCAGCGACCATTCATCTTCTCAGCATTTAGGCAGCATCCCAAAAGGCTCCATCTTGTAGCTTCTTACCAGGGGGGAAGACACGCTGTAGACCCTCTTTTTCGGAGCCCATGCACATAGTGGAACTATCTTTGGAAATCTTGGACCGGCCACCAGTTTCCTGCAACTGGCCAACATGAATAACCTTCATTGATCTGGGCTGGCGTGGAGGGTGATCATTGATAACACCAATCCAACACCTTGGAAAATGACTATGAGGTGGATGTTTCAGATTGCATTGATTTGCCTTCTTGGTATCTCCCATAGATCAGTTTAGCCATTCTCTTTATCTGTATGCTTGTTTGCATAAGTCACCCAGAGTGGGGCGGGCATGCTCAGATGTGGGTCCCGTGCCTGCTGGGCCTGGAGACCCAAGCTACTCCCTACTGATGAGGCGCAACAAAGCTGAAACATATCTGGGAATGCGTGTGGTCTCGTGCAGAAGGGATGTCACCTAGATGTTAGGACTGGACTGCCCGTTTGGAGGTGGGACCAAGCCTGATTTACATATGGATTTTCCCCTTTTGTAATGGCTTGGCAGGTGTAGAACAATGGTCTGGAGGATTGCCCAGAGCAATGCCAGAGTTTAGGATTAAATCCAAACCTTCCAGACATCACCTATTTTGTCTTGCTTTTTATACAGGACATTTTAGTTTACAGTGAGGTTCTGAGGCTTTCTAGGTTTTTTGTCTTTCATGTGCCAGTTCAGGAAGGCTGATGCATTGGGTACTGTGACGAGTCTGAACTATTCATCCATTCTCCCCCCCCCCCGAGGGGAGCTGCCCCATTTGAGGTTATGGAGATGAGCCCACTAAGCAAGACCCTCTAGGAGTCTGGGCAAGTGGGACCTCACTGTGAGTTACTCCACTCTAGGGGACAAGGACTCTTATTCCTATGAGGAGCTCCCGATCAAGAATACATTGTCTGCATACATGGGACTCGAAATGACTGATGCTACTTCTGCTTTGGATTCAAATAGCCATGACATTACTTCAAACACTTTGGCTTCAGGTAATGCTGGTTACCCCCTGAACCCAACAGCCAACGGAGAAAAGGCACATCCTTTTCGTTATTGGTAAGAGACATACCAAGATGAAGACCCTTGAATGGAGGAGAGAGAATCCTACACAAAGGCGAGCCTCTGACAAGGAGACATCCTGGAGGGCAGAGCCACCCTAGATAGCGGAGCTGGCGGCAGCGTGGAAAGTGAGCGGATCACGGGCAAGATGCCAGAAGGCTGGTGTCCCAGTGGGAAGAGCGCTTCGGGGAGCCCTGGAAATACAAACAATAGGGGAAAATACTGGGACCATAGAGGACCAGGAGGGTTCCATTGCCCAAACCCCAAAACAAAAACACTAGCCAAAGAAAGAGCAAGAATGGTGCAATGCACAATAAGAAAATACTGTTTCAAAGCGCGCACAGGCAGGGAGGGAGCAAGAGGGGGAATACTTTAAAAACACAATATTTAGGAGCTGGGTGGGGAAAAGGTTAAAGTTACAAACCTACTATGCCTTATGAGCATTCAGAACGTGCAAGTGCAGCAAGCAAGAAGGGAAGTAGGGGGGTAAGTGCTGGGGAGTCCGTGCTCATGGGTGAGCCACAGATGAAGTGCTAGGAATGTTGAGTGCTACATGGACTGAGGTCCCAGGAGGTGTAAGTACGAACCTCCAGGGCGGAGGGTGTGTGGCTGCAAATGCTGTGGTTAGACAGGAGCTGGGCAGAATTGGTGTGGGAGGTCAGGGCCCTGAGGATGCATAATGGCCCAGGACACTGATTGCAGCAACTGTGGGATTAGCAGAGGAGAGAAGGAGGGAAGAGGAGGAAGAGAGGAAAGTCTTAAGGAGCGTCTGGAATTTGAGAGGATCCTGCTTAAGGTGCAGAGGGAGGGGGAGGCTGTTCCATAGGAGGGAGCCCGCAGAGGAAAGTGAACAACCACCTACTCTCTGTTAAGCAAAATGCTTTACACGCAAAGAGTTTGTGCCAGAGGTACGTAGTGGTCTGAAGGGAGAGTATTTAGTGAGATTAAGTTGAAGATAGTGTGGTCCTTGGACCCAGACAGCCTCATGGATGATGCAGCGGGATTTGAATGTAATCCGTGCAGCAAACGAGAGCCAGCAAAGACTTTTTAGTGCAGGAGAGATGCGTTCCATTGGGTTAAGGCCCAGGATAAGTCTTGCTGTCCTGTTCTGGATTAGCTGTAGGGGTCGCAGAGAGGAAGAAGGTAGATTCAGGAGGAGGCGATTGCAATAGTCGAGCCTAGAGACAACCAGGGTTTGGGTCACATTAAGCCTCTGAGGGAAAGTGAGAAAAAGTAATATTCCTTTGAGAAGTAAGAGCTGATAGTTGGACTTCTTGGAAATGTCCGGAGTGTGGGGGAGAAAGGAGAGAGAGGAGTCAAAAATGACTCCAAGGTTTCTGGCTTCAGTTGAAGGTGCAGGGGGAGATCCCAAGGAGGAAGCCCAGAGTGAGAGGAAGGAGGAGGCAACAGGGGTCCCGATGGGAAGGATCTCAGTTTTACAGGCATTGAGGCAGAGATTGGTGGAGGAACACCAGGACTGGATGGCAGATAGGCAGTCAGGGATGATGGATGGTGCAAGAGGGTCAGCAAGGAGTCTGGAGAAGAGCTATGTGTTGTCTGCGTAGCACTGGAAGTTGGAGGAGAAGGGGGCAATGAGGCTTGCAAGGGGAGCAAGGTAGATGTTAAAACAGCAAGGGGGAGAGTATAGAGTCCTGGTGGACACCAGAGGTTGAAAGGGAAGGAGGAGAGGATATGGGGCCCAGGATGACTTGAGAAGAGCGGTTAGTGAGGAAAGAGGTCAGCCAAGTCCAGTGACTCTTCCGAGATACCAATGTATGAGGATGGAATGGTTGACTGTGTCAAAAGGCAGAGGAGAGATCGAGAAGGATAAGGACAGCTGGGGAGTTGGAATCCAGAAATGCAAGCAGTTATTTGGTAAAGTTCAAGCTGTATCCAGGGGTTTGACTCCCTTCCCTTGTATCTTGGTTGATAGATTGTTCCCGGTATGTTTTCCTCAGCCTATTGTCGGGCTTTCCTTTGCTACTGTCTGGATGGCATCTCTCTCTGGTATTCACCTTCTGTTTGTTCAGGTCCCAGACACTTTGAAGTCTCCCTTTCTTATTAGGCCCACTTGGTTCACTCTCCTACCAAGCACTACCATAGGGAAGACTATCTATATTAGATGCTTTGCGTTGGGTTTGGGTCCCAGAGCCTGGTTTCTCTTCTTCTTTCACTAGGCCCACTTGGTTCACTCTCCTGCCAAGTACTGACACGAGGAAGATGAATCTTAGTGTTACTTGCGTTGCTTAGATACGGATCCTAGACCATTGGTTCTCTTCCCGTCTCACTAGGCCCACTTGGTTGTCTTGCCTGCCAAGTACTGTTGCAAGGAAGATGCTTCTTATCTTTATTATTCATGTGCAGAGGATCGGTCTCTTAAACTTTTAAGCCCCTACTGGTCCCCATGTCATGCCCGTTACCTTTACTGGGTCCGGGAATCTCGGCCCCTTCTTCCTGGGTGCTCGCGTCTTCTTGCGCTTTCCTGCCTTCTCTTGCTTTCACCCCAGGTCTCTTCTTCCCGGTCTCTGGGTCGGCAGTGTAGGCACCATTAAAGGACTGCATGGTCAACCTCTCTGAGGTCGCGTCACTGTCTTTCAGACTCCAGTGACGTTCTATAACAGCTCCAAGCCATCGGGCAAAGGACTCCCTTTGTCAGCCTCTGGACTTCGGGAGTGGACTGTTTTCAGCTTCCCCACCGTTTTTTCTGTGTCTCTTTTGCACTTCCCGGGCTGGACTACCGCTCGTGCTGGTTGGATGTTCTTCCTCTTGAAGTCCTTCATCTGTGTTCATGTATATCTTGTGACCACTTCTACACAGAAGTCTATACTGCTCTTGATCCTTCGTTTTGCCACTCTGTATTACTCCTGAAGGCCACCTCGTCTCAGTTCTTACATAGTTGGTAATCTTCATGTTTCCGATGATGATGATCTTCGTTTCAGTTGGTGTGACAGATATTGAACTACAATAGCGCATGTAACTACTAGTTAGGGGGGTGTAGGAAGGTATTAAGGGTCTTGGGGTGTTAGGGCTAGGGGGAATATTGGGCAGCGGCCTCACCTCCCTAGCCTCAGGGGAAAGACCTCCCTCTTGGGGAGAAGTGACAACGCCTAGTGAATCGTCACAGTATCCATCTATGCATTGCATATTGCACTGACCTTTTAAACTTTCTAAAATATATACATTTTTCTTGAATTGATCACATTTTCCTCCAACCGTTGCCTGCTTAATAACGCCAGTTGTAGGGGTCTCCGGCTATTTTGTACTACAACTCCCATGAGTCCACATCATTTACTATGTTGCAATAGGCTGATGGGATTTGTAGTCCAAAACGTCTGGAAAGCCAAGGCTTGCAGGCACCTGGCCTTTTGTGTAATCTGCAGCTGATAGGAAGGCCATGCAGACCCTTACACCTGTCTGAAAGGGGAAGTTGAACTGATGAGTGTGAAACCCTCACTCATTGCAAAAGGCCTTCCAGTTTGTTTTGTGTGTTTGTGTAAAATAAAGTTGCAAAAAGTTGTTCGATTTTTCATATGCAAAGCAAAATGCGCTTCATGCTATGTACGAGTAGAGTGTGCTACACACAGCCATTGTGTGTCGCTCCAGCACTAGAAGTGCCCTGCCTGCCACTTAAACTCCTCCAAAGGATAAAACAAATACAGGAATTAAATAAATCGGGGCGCCATGAATTATTCAGATTGAAGAAGCTGGTGGCTTGTTCAAGTAACTGCGGTAACAGGCTCAGTTGTGGTTGCAGTGAAAGCTTTCAGAAGTAGCCCTCCAGGTGCAGTTCAAAGATCGCATCCCATTATCATGGTACAGACATTATCCATGCGGGCAGTAACACACATGGGCGGAAAAGAGGTTACTTTGGCATAGGGTAGCTTATTACAATATGCCATTACCTCCACGTCCACTCTTCCTCGTCCCAGTACTCACCTCATGAGGCCCCTGCCTCCGACACAGCTCAACCGGGTCCCGAGCCCCGCAGGGAACCCAGGAGTATCGCTGCACCTGAGGGAGCCGAAGGCCCCGCCACACAGCCCCATCAGTGGGCCAGCAACCGTTGCTCTCCGGCGCCCTGCGCCGGGAAAAAAAATCCCAACCTGCCGGAAGCAGGAAAAATTAAATTGAGTGACAGGGTTATAGGGGAGGAGTTATAGGGAATACAAGAAATAAAAGAAGGTCCTGTGTCAAAGCCAGGGGTCTCATGAGGTAAGTACTGTGACGAGGAAGAGTAGGACTAGGAGTAATGAATATTACCGGTAAGTAATTAGAGCATTTACCGCGTGCAGCAAAAATAGAATGCCACACGGACAACATGCGCTAAAGACATGCGCAACTCTCTGATTTTTTGATTTTTTTATACACAGAATTGTACGATTAACAACATTGTGAACATTGACTTTGCATACCCAAACAATTTCATATAATAATAGGGACATTTTGAATTCTTTCTCAGCTAAAATGCCGTATTGTGTCCTCTATGTTGCGGCTCAGCAGAGTCTTCCCACTTGGTTGCGGGTAAGGTAGCGGGGTTGGTATTGGAATGGGAGGTTATCATTCACAATGGACAGGAGTGTTCCATGTTCAGCTGAGCTGAAACTGCTGTTAAAGGGGTTATGATTTTTAATATAACCATAACCTGCCAAAACTTCCCATGGAATACAAGCAACCCCAAAAATGGTGATGTGCACCACGGTGCCACCACGCGTAATCCCGTGGTAATGCCACGGCACCGAGTGTGCTGGTGACTCACTGGATTTACTGCCGATTTACCACCAAACTCATAATGAGGGCCATTGTACCTTACTAGGAGCATGATGCTAATTTTAGAAAACTGCATTTTAAATACCACTTTTTATTTTTGAATACTGCCTAATTAAGATTTGGATTTGCATGAGGTATGTACTGCATGGAACGCACATAAAACCGATCCATGAAAAGGTAGGCATCTGATCATAGAAGAGCTTGTGCGCCAGGCACATGGGCTTAAACTGGATACGTTTCTTAAGTGGCAACCAATGGAGTGACTGCAAAGCTGACAAAATATGATCCCCTTGACCCAGATGCAAGAGTAGTCTGGCAGCAGCATTTTGTCCATCTGTAGCCAGTGAAGAGCTGCTATTGACAGACCCACATATGCAGACGTGCACAAGACGCATGTGCAGCTCTGCAGAAGTGCATGTGCAGCATTGCACAAGTCACATATGCAGCATTGCAGAAGATGCATATGCAGCAGTGCACAAGTCACATATTCTGCATTGCAGAAGTCACATATTCAGCAGTGCAGAAGTTGCATATGCAGCATTGCAGAAGTCACATATGCAGCAGTGCAGAAGTTGCATATGCAGAAGTGCACAAGTTGCATATGCAGCATTGCACAAGTCACACATGCAGCATTGCAGAAGTTGCATATGCAGCATTACACAAGTCGTATGTGCAGCATTACACAAGTCACACATGCAGCATTACACAAGTCACATATGCAGCATTACACAAGTCACATATGCAGCAGTGCACACATCACATATGCAGCAGTGCACAAGTTGCATATGCAGCATTGCAGAAGTTCCATATGCAGCATTGCAGAAGTCTCATATGCATCTCTGCAGAAATCACATCTGCAGCAGTGCACAGGTTGCATATGCAGCAGTGCACAAGTTGCATATGCAGCATTGTACAAATCACATATGCAGCAGTGCAGAAGTCGCATACGCAGCAGTGCAGAAGCTGCATATGCAGCATTGCAGAAGTCTAATATGCATCTCTGCAGAAATCACATCTGCAGCATTGCACAAGTTGCATACGCAACAGTGCTGAAGTTGCATATGCAGCAGTGCACAAGTCACATATGCAGCATTGCAGAATTCTCATATGCAGCTCTGCAGAAATCGCATATGCAGCATTGCACAAGTCACATGTGCAGCATTGCAGAAGTCGCCTATGCAGCATTACACAAGTCACATATGCAGCATTACACAAGTCGCATATGCAGCATTACACAAGTCACATATCAGCATTACACAAGTCACATATGCAGCATTACACAAGTCACATATCAGCATTATACAAGTCACATATCAGCATTGCACACATCACATATGCAGTAGTGCACAAGTTGCATATGCAGCATTGCAGAAGTCTCATATGCAGCTCTGCAGAAATCGCATATGCAGCATTGCACAAGTCACATGTGCAGCATTGCAGAAGTCGCATATGCAGCATTACACAAGTCACATACGCAGCATTACACAAGTCACATACGCAGCATTGCACACATCACATATGCAGCAGTGCACAAGTTGCATATGCAGCATTGCAGAAGTCTCATATGCAGCTCTGCAAAAATCGCATATGCAGCATTGCACAAGTCACATGTGCAGCATTGCAGAAGACGCATATGCAGCATTACACAAGTCACATATGCAGCATTACACAAGTCACATATCAGCATTGCACACATCACATATGCAGCAGTTCACAAGTTGCATATGCAGCATTGCAGAAGTCTCATATGCAGCTCTGCAGAAATCGCATCTGCAGCAGTGCACAAATCGCATATGCAGCATTGTACAAATCACATATGCAGCAGTGCAGAAATCGCATACGCAGCAGTGCAGAAGTTGCATATGCAGCATTGCATAAGTCTCATATGCAGCTCTGCATAAATTGCAATTGCAGCATTGTACAAGTCACATATGCAGCAGTGCACAAGTCGTATATGTTGCATTGCACAAGTCGCATATGCAGCATTGCACAAGTCACATATGCAGCATTACACAAGTCACATATGCAGCAGTGCACACATCACATATGCAGCAGTGCACACATCACATATGCAGCAGTGCACATGTCGCATATGCAGCATTGCAGAAGTCGCATATGCAGCAGTGCCCAAGTCCCTATGTAGCAGTGCACAAGTCACATATGCAGCATTGCAGAAGTCATAGCAATTCAGAAGTCGCATATGCAGCATTGCAGAAGTCGCATATGCAGCATTGCAGAAGTCGCATATGCAGCATTGCAGAAGTCGCATATGCAGCATTGCAGAAAAAGCTATGGAGGCATTTACTAGCTGAACCTTATGTTGAAAGGAGAAAGGAGAAATGAGCCAGATGTGAAAGTCCACAGATGAAAGACCAAGTGCTAGTGACTTCACCGATCTGATGGTCCACGGAAAGAAAAGGAACCAACAAGATCCCTAACTTTTTGAGATGGTCCAGGACAAAGTGCAAGTCTTCTGGAGCAGAATTCATTGGCCCGTGATGAAACTCTATAGGCCCTGAAGGGATAGAAAAGCATAGCACAATTCGGATTTCCTCATTTTGAATTTAGGAGGGTTAGCATTCAACCAGAGGCTAACTTGTTCCAAGCATTATTTAAGGCTGGCAGCCTGAAGATCATTTGAATACCCCTCGCGGAAAATCAATTGAGTGCCATTGCATACATAAAAAAGATGGCTGCACAAGATCGAATAAGGTCTTGTATACACATTGAACAGCGAAGGGCTAAAGAGGAGAGCCTTAAGGGACACCTCAGGTAAAACAGAGATTAATAGATTCAAAAGAGGGATGTGTAACTGACGGGAATTTATCCAGAAGAAATTACCAAAGCCGAGCCAATTCCGATCTGGTGAAGCCAAGACAACAGGATAGAGTGGTCCATGGCATCGATTGAGGCCGAGAGGTCCAAACAAATTGATCCCTCACCCCTCTTCCGTCAACCAAACGGTGGTTGCCATTGATCTCAATGCTGTGGCCCAGGCAAAAACCAGCTTGAGCCTCATCCTAAAGACCGCGTTTTTCCACACAAGCTTGTAGTGTGCCGCCGCCACTGCTTCCATCACTTTTTTAAAAATTGTTTTTGGTTTAAAAACAGAAACCTTTACAAATGACAAATTGCAGTAATAAACATAATTAAACAGAATACCATATGACAATATTACAACCATAAAACCTATACAAAGCATTCCTTCACTTTACTGGAAGGAAAAGCAGGGAGATGGGGCGATAGTTCGCAAAATCAGCACGGTTCAGAGAGGGCTTTTTGAGCGGTGGGTAACTGCAGCTTTTTTGGATTGGTCTGGAACCGGCCCTGAAAGAAATTACCTTTTGATAATGTAACCAAGATCTGACACCACCACAGATCGAACCTTTTTTGATATTTTGTCAAGGTATATGCAGTGAGCCAGTGAAACAATGAGCTGTCATAAAATTGGATAGCAAAATAACAGGGATGGGCTGGAAAAAAGAAAATGGATGAAGAGGAGGTTGGGCAACCGACCAACTGCAGGGAGAGGTCAGATTGATATTGTTTAAATAAATTGTAGATAACTCCTTCTGAATCTTTTGAATTTTTATCACAGAAGAACTGAGAATTGACCACAGAAAGCTTGGGATGAGCTCAGAGAGGTCTTTAAACAGCTCTTGAGCAACTTTGGGATTAATAAAAAAGATGACCAGAGCGATAAGAACGTTTAGTTTGGAATAAAATGTTTTTGTAAATGCGCAGTTGCGGTTTTGAACTGGTTTGAGACCTTGCATGTATGTTCGAACTGTCTTTGTTTCTTCCACACCAATTTGAGAGCCAGAGAAAACCCAGGGTTATGTTGCCTATCATTGGCTAGGAAGCATCAAACTGCGTGCCCATTGGCCCAGTTATGGATGGCATGGGAGATGGCCAATGGGGCATGGCTGAGAGATCAGAGAACTCACACATAAACCCAATAATTCAAATCTCCAAAATAAGAAGCCATGAACAAAAAGAAAGAAGTTGAAACATCACATCCTCGCATCTAGGCACAAAGTAGGCAACAGGAGATTTCATATTGTATTTCACATGCAGCGCCTCTATGACCTCTGATACCGTTACAATCTTAGTGGTTAATGTCAATTTTTGGTTGTTTATTTTGGAGTCTCCAAATAGAGTAACACTTTCCTGTGAGCGTGCACACCACACATGTAGACAACTCATCATGGGCACGAGTGTCTGGCGGAGAAAGAAATATGAGAAATGACAATTTTCGGAAACCAGACAAAAAAACTGCAAAAAGAGAAGCTCAACAGAATGGTGTGGCCTAACTTTAGAAAGCATTCTTGGTCATCAGGACTGCAGATACAGCAGGTTGCATTCCTTCCCATCAGCAGATACTGTGCATAAACCTTGGGTATAGACTTTCTGGCAAAGCACACTTTGTTGGAGCACCCAAAGCTTTATGGGCCAGGCTGCCAAGGTCTTGCTTTCAGGTGGACAAGTGATCAGGGATGCTAGCAAAAGTTGATCTAAGCTGGGGAATGATGCTGGCAGACAACCTCTCCCAAAAAGGGAAACCGGCTACTTCACACCACCAAGCTCAAAGCAGTATTCCCTAGTGTTCCCTAAAAAATCACTTCCATGAGTTTTAAGAAGCAGTTCAAGATGTTTAAAAAAAATCCAAGCATCATCTTGAGGCCCTGAACTTCCTGGTTGGCCTCTCAGTAGCTCACAGAACTTCCTGGTTGGCCTCTCAGTAGCTCACAGAACTTCCTGGTTGGCCTCTCAGTAGCTCACAGAACTTCCATCCTTCATATTTTGCCCGACGAGCTGCTGCCTTTTCTTGTGTGAATGCCCTCCTGGTCCTGATCTTTTTTCCATTTTTATTTATGTTTGTAGCTCAACAGTGCATGTTGTTGCCTCTTGCTGACTGCCCCCACCTGTGCAGTAGGACAATACTGAAGCAATTGGGAAAGAAACATCTTCTGTTGTGGAACATTGTAAGTTGGTAACTTGGTGATCCCAAGACCACCCCTCCCAACAAGATCCACACACTAAGGCAGGTCCATTCACAGTAGTACACATACCCATACCACAAACTCCAATGACTGCCAAGGGGGAAGTCAAAAACACTCAAAGATAGCCCTCACCATAATGTTGGCAATTTTAGAGAGCCATTCCAGCTCACTAGCCAGACCCAAACAATCAGCATAGGCAATATAAGGTTTACTTTTATATAAACAAAGTTGCAACTTTTTGAGCTCCACTGTCATATGTGTGCAGGCTGTGGAAGCCCTGCTGGAACAACGTTTTGCATCAACAATTGGAATCTGACTCCAGTGTTACCAAGGAGGAAGAAAACAAGCCAACACTGTTACCACCTCCTGTTTGCATCACAGGGATTGCAGGGTTGTACACTAAAACCGATGAATGAGTTACAGTCTTACCAGAGTGTTTTCCGACTTAAAGGTTACTTACTGGGAGAGATCAGGTGGTAGCAGGCAATGGCAGGAAAGGGTTAGTGGGAGGTAAGAAGTTCTCGTACATGTCAAGGGCCTTTCAGGAATCCAAGATCACAGCAGACCTTAGGACAACCCCTTTTCAACCCATATCACCCCAAGCACATGGCTCAAGGACAGAGTTGGAGGGTGTATGGAGAGTAATGAGGTGGTTGGATGAAAACTGAGCACCATCTGAATGAGAAAGTTGGGAGCAGACTACTGAGGACGACGGCGGAAAACCATTGAGAACGCTGGAGAGAGACACTGAGTGTCCATTGGAGGAGTGAGATGGTGGTTGAGGGCATTTTCAAGGAGGTTGAAAAAATATGGAACACCACTAAGAGAAGAGAGTGGAAGTTTGGAGGGAGAGGCGAAGAAAGCTGGCAGGAGAATACATACCATCTGGTGGACTACAGAGGAGGTGTGAGGGATAGTGTGAGGGGTCAGTAATGTAAGGTGGACCATATCTGGATGATTTCTCAAAATATGCCATTTTATTAAATTATACATTTCAATAAATGCCTCAGCATCCCTATCCTGACACGGATTTCCCTGTCTATCATAAACTAAGGAAACACTCTAACAAAGGCTATCTAGACAAGGCAAAATGCACAAGAAAATATATGGCAAGTCGCAACAACATCAGCAATTGCATTTACAATGTATTAACAGTCTTTCTTTATTTATTTTAAAATTTGTTTATTGGCATTTATCAATGTTATTGCAGTAACTTGACATAGAAATATACACTGTTAAAGGATGGTGTGGATTCCGTGAGAGAACATTAACATTAACAAATTAACAAATCAACAGTTCAACAGTAACTGTCTCCAAGTGTTCCGTTCGTTACGGTGGCCTAGGTTGCCTGGGTGAACTCACCTTGCCCAGGTTTTAGGTTAGATTCAGTCTCAATGTTCAATAGAAGAGAAGCAAGGACATCTTGGTTTGCAACAAGGTTCCAACACAGTTCTTGGCTCCTTCACTTTGTCAAAAGAAGATTCTGTTAAATCAATGTTCGACCAAAATAAGAATTCTTCTTCTTCGAATGATAATTTCCACTTCATCAAATAGGACCAAATAATGTTTTCATTTAAGGTTCTTTGCCACACTTCATGAATGTCAAAGAAAATATAACTCCTTGTCAAATTCAAAGGAACACGGCTTCTGGCAAAGGTTAAAAGAAACACAGCTTCTTCTAAGCTATCTGCTTCATAACACCTGAAATCAAATACTTGTTTCAGGATTTTTCTTCTGTGTAAAATATGGATTCCACATGTAACCAAGCCTATCAGTCCCTGAAAATGTGAGTCATGTTGTACCATCCCCAAAAACCCAGATATAATTTGCTCCTTTGACAATTCAGAGAATTAATGAGTACTTGACTGTTCCATATGCCCCGTGCAATTATATATTCTAGGACATTCGTTTTTAAATATACTCCCACAAAGTTTGATTTGCAGGTCCTGTACGCTTTTGTTTGTATAGCTTGTAAACAGTGTTCCCCAAAAATACTTTCAATTGCTATGGGGGATTTAACTCAAAACTTGGGACATGTATTTTGATGCCCTGGGGTATTGTACTCACTTTACTTTTGTCTTGACTCTTTAAAGGCCCAGAAAAGGTAGGGACATCAACATGTCCAAGCAACTCTCCCAGATACTCTGTTCCTTTCAGACTATCCACCTTCTTCCAAATCCCTGCCAGGCAATCTGGTGCTGTTTTGGGAATGCCTCTGCATTCAGATCCCTCCGGGAAAAGGTCATCTTAACAGGGATTTCCATCAGTTATATCGATGTGACCGTTCTAGGTCATCTGGTCGAAAAACCAAATGATCGAATGCCATTTGATCGACAGTCAAAAAAAATAGTCAAATTTATTTATTTTTTTTTTTTTATGGGGTGGTTCCACTCCAAAACCCCCTTTTTCTTTATTATTATTTTTTTTTACCAAACAAAACTAAAAAAATATATAAATAAATACATTTTAAACAATCGACTTTCGATCAAATGGTCATTCGATCTTTTATTTTCGACCAATTGACCGGACAGCGATGTGACACTGCTATCAGCTTTTCTCTTGTCGCACAGGGCCTCTAACTCTGCTGCTTTCCCAAAAACTTGCTCTTAATTTCCAGTGTGTTTAACTTTAATCATCAACTCCACCCATATAACATCATTTGACAGAGCAATTTCAGATTAGATGACGACTGTTATAAGTTCCCTTTATTTACTAACACCCACAGAAAACTCCTCTTGGCTTCAATTGGCCCAATGTGTTTTGTCATGGGTGAGGAATCCTATGGATCCCTCTTGAAATACCTGTCTAGAGTCTCCTTCCTGGTGGCCAGGGAAAGGCAGACACTTCCTGATCCTGACCTTGAGGGAGGAAGAAAGTTGGCTAAAGTGTCTAAGATCAAAAATTCCCATTTCTTGCAAAGGTCTATGGAAAGAAAATGTATACATAATGACTTGAACAAAATGTCTCCCTCCTTCCAGCCAAATCTTAATGATTTTATTTCCAATGCGGTTAAGAAAAGCGAGACTGCATTTAAAATAAAGAAGTCAGCAGGAAAACCCGATTTTGAACAAAACTAAGGAGAGTCTGAGTCAGAAAGTTCAACTTAAAAGTCTGTCTCTGTCTAAAACCTATCCTTGCCCTCACAACTAAAGCTACACAATGTGTAGCGATGTCAGTAATGAAAGAAATAGTAATTTACACACTTTTCTGAACCTCTTCTAGCTCTTAGCATCCTTTTTCAGCTCCCCTTGTCCAAGTTAAAGATTTCCATAAAAGACTTGCTACCTTTCCCAAGTTCAAAACAGTTCCACAAATCCATGAGGTTCCCTTCCCCAAGTTCAAGACAATACAGTTCAAAAGAAAAAGGGTCTTGAGGCTCTGTCTTCAAGACAGTAGTTGCAGTTCATCAGGTCTCAGGGTTTCCTTCACCAAGTCTTCAACGTAGCAACTGATATTTGTCTTAGTCTGTTGTATATCTAGTAATATTAGAATCATTGCATTATGTTCTAGTTGAATGAAATTAGTTGTGCATTATTTTCTTTTTTGTTCTTCTTTTATGTAAAAGGATGTAATATGGTGTTTTCGTTTGTAAAAGGTTGTTTCAATCAAATACAAATAAAAATAAAAATATATATATATATATTTGTTTCAGTCTTTTAAAGTTCAACACAACTCTAGGTAAAGCTGCCCCTCCAATGGCATTGCATTGTCAGTGCCCTTGCAGTGCTTCTCCTTGGCTTGTTTCACAATGTCTTTGCCTTCACAATTTAGGTCTCACTGATCTAGGTGCAGTTGTCAGATCACACGGTCCACCCATCACAGGTCAGACAACCAAAATACCCAGGATCTTCAGACCACACAGGATCTTCTGCACTGGCTCCTGTGTACAGATCCGCCTTCACTTAGCTTCTCTTGGTCAACTCTTTGCTCTATGTGCAGTTTCACACTCTCCGGGCTTCTCCTGGCCAGCCTCTTGGCTTTTCCACAACGTGTCACACACCTCATGCCAGTCTTTGGCACTGCCATACTGTATCCATTCATCAACTGGTTTTGCTCCTGCTTCACCTTTCTGTTGCACTCTTTCACACTTGAGCTCTTTTCTGTAAGTTGCTTTCAAACGGGCACTTTCCCTTTTGGCTTTCATCATCTATTAGCTTTGCTCATAAAGTTATTTTCAGTTCAGTTTTCAATATGTTTAATTTGGCTTGGTTTCATGTTTACATTCATTTTGGTATTAAGTATGCAAGTTTACATTCAGTTTGGTATTCAAATATGTGAGTTTTCATTTATATGGCACTTTGTTACTTATGCGCTGCCTTCTAGGAGTGCCCAGGCATTGAGTGACTTTCCCTGACACTCACTGGTCCTCAGCGTTCCTCTCCGGTGTCCACATCTGCTTCGTTTCTGCTTCTCAGGCCAGCCTCTGCAAAGCCCCGCTCGCGCTCAGGGTGCCTTTCAGCACACGCCGGCAGCTCTGCTTCTTGGGCACGGATGCGGACGGCATCCTTTCTTCTTTCTGCTCTCTCGCAGCTCCAGCTGATTTATCTCCACCACAGAGGCTCCCACACCCAAGGTAGCCTAACGGCCCAACTCGCCCTGTGCTCCAAAGGTCCTCCGGGATGTCAGCCGGCATCCTGGCTTCCTCTAAGGTCCCACCATGGCTGCCTCCTCACAAGAAGGGTCACCTGCTAGTCTCCCCCACACAGGCCTCTCTGTTTCTCACCTTGCTGCTCTTTGGCTCCCCCTTTGTACACCTGCACCCACTTGCCAGGCTCCAGGTGTGGAATCTCAATTGGACTTGCCTGACTACAGTTAAATGGACATGCCTGATCCATACAGTACTCTGCAGGCATCTTCTTCATCCCAGTACTAGAGTGGTGAAATAAGGTTTTAGTGTTGATTACTCCCAGTCGCCTCTTCCTCGTCCCCGTACTTTCAGAGGTAAAATGTGGGAAATTGATGCAAGGTGTTTTACAGTAGCCTATAAAGGCCGGGGAAGGGTCTGGTTGGTCTTAAATAGGGAAAAATGAATACCATATCTCACCTGTGGGCCACCACTCCTAATCCTTGAGGACCCTCTACCCAGTTGATCCTCCCTCGCTTCTCCATCCCCAGGGTCAGGATAAAAAAGCTATGGCCTTTCCCTGGCCACCTGAGAAGAGGATCCAGGGGGAGTAAGAGTGAGAATACCCTCAGTTTTCTCTGAATGCACTTCATTTCAAGGCTGTACTTTGCATGTCTTGTTGGTGTTTTGAATTAACAGAAATATGTGCTGAACAGATGCCCTAGGAACAAAAGCTTCATTTAATAGGGTGCTTTGCCTGCAGCAGACACATCATTGATGCCTTATTGTTCTGCTAGTTCCAGGTTTAGAGTTTTATGTTTACTTCTGTTCCTTTGAAATGTCCTTGCAACCTGAACTTTGAATTTTTTGTAAAATATTATGTCTACTGATTAGAGCTAATTCTAATATCTGGCTCTTATTTAGGTCTTTATTCTTGGCATTTTAAAACAAGTCCTTTTGTTCTGAGAACACATCTGTGGCTATTCATCTCTGTCAATGGGTTAGTCAGTGATGAATTGGGAGGTCTGTTTCACATAAAGCTTACCTCCGCACCTCTTGTCGTAATAGCTGGGACGTAGAAAAATAACCTCAGGTTTACGAGCATCCAACTAATTTGATTATTTTAAAGTTACATGTAAAACTTAAATGATCCTTGCGTGATTCTTACAGGAAATGGCAATTTAATCATGTGTACTCCTTTTAAACAGATCTAACTCCATATATCTAAATTATAATATATTCTTACAGAATATTGCACTATAATTTATATTACGTATGCATGTTTTTCTTGCCACATAGGTGCAGAAACACTCATTTTACGCCTCATTACAACAGTGGCGGTATGGCAACAACGGCGCCGGTAGTGCTTCCCGCCCGTTGTTACCATGCCACCACATTATGAGTTCTGCACGCATGGCCAGACCACGCATGCAGAGCGCACCTGCGAGCAGAGCAGGATGGTAGCAACGGTACCGTTATGGACGGTACCGCTGCTACCATCCTCCCCATTCCCATTGAGCCCTATCGGGACTCAATGGGAATGGGGATGTACCAGCTCCGGGTCCCGCGCAAGGGGGATTTCCGAGCCTGCAAAGGTCAGAATGGCCCAGTAATTCCCCTTTCACAGGACTCAGAGCCAGACCTGAGTTTGGGGGTAGCCACGCCCTTATTTAGAGCATGGCTACCTCCAACCTCGTAATGAGACCCAATGTCTTAAGAAAATAAAGAAATTCAAAATGCACCTTGTTTAATGAAACGCATTACATTTATTCAAATCGCATAATCCATCAAACAGCACGAAGGGTGACATGAGGTTCTCTTTGTATTGTATTTTGTTGTAGTGTATTGGTCAGAATGCATGCCATGTGTCTTCACAATCCTGCTCCCATTGCGAAATGACACATAAACCAGCTGCATACATTACACATCAATGTTGGATTGTTTAAGGGCTGAAAGGCAAATATCCTATAACATGCATTACTATCCAGAGCAATCAGATAGAAAATGAAAAAAAGGAACTTGGGAGTACTTTGACAATATGATTTGCTTCCTATTTTAAGGACACAATTAAAGATACGGGAAATATCTACCCCCAACTGACATTCGATATTATGCATAACTTCATTGTTCTAGGATGGCCCCAGCTTGTAACAGTCCTAGCTCAACACTAGATACCCATTCTATATTGCATGAGAGGCACCTGTGGGATGCTTTCAGGTGTGGAAGTCTGAAAAAGAGTTCTTGTCCTTGTTTCCTGGTGGGTCTAGGCATAAGGGTAATAGGAATAGTCGCTGACATTAACCTGTATGCCCTATACCACTATTTGTCAAGACTCACTTTAACTACGTGATAGATGTGAGCTGTAGACGGGCTTGCCTTGGCAACTGTGAAGAGTGGGACACTTAACCGAAAAAAGGAACTTACTGATGGTGCTTTGATCTTGAAGGAAAAGAGGCACAATAGTCTGCAAACAAGAGTAGTTTAATGGTGAGGAGGAAAGCCTAACAGATGGAGTTAATTCACTGAAAGAAATTCACTGAAAGAAATTCACTTGAGACTATGCAAGGAAGGAAAGCCACTGGTATATCAAATTTGGTTGGAAAGTGACTGCCTTCTGTGCTGGGCCTGCCACAGACAAGCTCAAGACTCATCAAATTGTGCCATGATCTTTAAACTACAAAAATATAAGAGTCTTTTGTCTACTTACATTTTTTATAGTTTAAAGGTCTGCGATCTAATCCATTTGAAGTGACTCCTTACATGTCAGCTCCTAAACAGAAACCTACCATGTACACAATATAATTGTTACCACAAACATATTGATTAAATGTAATTAAGCTATTTGTATTCACATTATCTATATTCCAATAGGTGTTTTGTGTTCTTAGCCCTTCCTCGGGGCATTCATTTTAGTGTTGCTAGCAACAAAGTGCATGTTTCCAATAATATTTCTTCCAATTATAATGTGATAATCAACATATTATAAACCCATTGAAAATCATAAATAATGACACAGTCAAAGGAAAAAGATTACAAATGAGAAAAAACAAAGACAAAGCACATAATGTTGATTAAAGTTTGCAATTGTACTTTTGAATGGAATTGCTCTAAAACATTCTTAACAATTGGTCTCTTTTCAATTTCTAGTATATTATTGCTACTTAGACATTTCCAAGCCACAATTAATGAATGCATTTAACATAAAAACATTGCTTTGATTCTTTTTGAGACAGTGTACCTAACACAAACACTATAATCTGTTGCTTCTTGTTAGTCAATGAAGATGACTGTGTACTAAAAAAAATCGAACAAGGTAATTAAAGAAAAGAAAATCCAACACTTTAAGCTATCACACACATCATGTGGAAGGATAGATAATCTAATATTCATACTACTCGATTCTTTTTGATTGGTTGAGCTCACTCTTGCAATCTTTGAAACCCAGGCCATCAACACGCAAAAGCACTACTAACATCAGCTTTGTAGTCTTTATACTACGGCACCTTGACCAAAAACCTTTATCATCTCCAAAAACTCCAAAATCTGTTTTTGCAGCTCACAACATGCAGAAGCAAATCAAAGCCATTTCTTATCAACTCTAGAGCCCTGAGGAAGCATTGTTATAAGAAACATACATTGATTCAATCTCACATTGACTTAAGTAATACAGAAAACCAATTAAAACAATCAAGTCTAGCTAATTGTTTTAGCTCTGCTTTCTACAGTTTAACACTATATATAAATAGATTGATCTCTGTACAACCACATGACATTTTCTGAAATTTGGGGACGAAGAAAATTAGGAGTACACAGGGAAAATTATGGTTAACAGCAGCTATTCCTGCAGTTCCCAATTGTTTCTTACAAATGAACAATTATTGTAAAGGACAAAAGTGTGTTCATTTGTTTCACAGTTTTCATATATAGCATAACATGTTTCATTTGTATGATATTTGCACAGCGTGTTCATTGTCATATGTTGTATGTCTATGAACAATTTTTTAAAACATTTACATTTTCTATAAACCTGAACTAGTACAACAATAAATATCAAATATGCCGCTGTGCATTTATGAATGTACCTGTGCACTTCTTCAAATGACTGTTTCTTTTGCCATGGGACCCAAGCCTACATGCAAAGTTCTCCTCCCAAAATTCTGCAAACCACACATTCCTTCGATTATTGGCCAGGCTGCGGCTTCTGAAATATCGATCAAATCCTATTGGGGGAACAAAAATAAGCGGTTTACTGCTAGTATGAAAAATACAAACATTTTACAGACATATGAGCAAATATTACAATTTCTTACAGATTAAAGGAAACAGTCAAAAACCTCATCTGTTGAGCAAGTGTCTTGAAACTCTTTCCCCAAAGTGTGAGCTGTTGTTTTTAGCAGTGTTCATGTTACCTCCCTCTGACACACCCTCACTTACCAATACCCTTAACACACTTACACTCTGACATTTTGCATTCTCCGGGCCTCAGCATGGGGTTTGCAGGGATTCTGTTGGATTTCCCCCACAACCTCATTTACTGTTACCACCAATTGGCCCCATGGCCCTATAGGACTCAACGTGGGGTGTCACAGGTTTACTGCAAGCAATAAATTAGAATGATTTGGGAGGTACAGTGGAGGACTTGGTCAAGCCTCTGCTTTTCCTCTAAAAACGGAATTTGGAGGTGCAGTAAAACCAGCAGCAATTCTGCTATGGCAAAAAAAGCATGTGGTAAAGGAATTACCGCCAAACTGCACAGCTGAACTCCTAATTGGGCCATCTGTTTCTGATTGTGGCTTCATTTTCTGTCGAGTTGCCTTTCATGGAAAAAATGCAACATTTTCACATTTTCTCAGGACAATTGCACGGCACGTGCAGAAAACAGTGGAAAATACACACGGACCCAGCAAGCGGTACACTTTTGTGATCACACACAGTCTATATGCTGCACTTCCTTTATATAACTTGCATTTGTTGGTAGCAAGTTTTTGCCAAATGAATTCGCATTCGACCACAGTTCAATATAAATTGTTAACAGAGAGCTGCGAGAAATTGCCATCTGGTGAGGGTGTGAAAGCCCAAGCTTTTTAAATATATTTATTAATTACCGCTAAACAGTCCCCCTTTCTTGAACCTCCATGCCAAAAGCACAGTGATGCATGCGCCCTGCTGCATCAGTGTCCTGACCCGCAGCGCCTGCTCTTGAGTGGCATGGAGCAGTTTGAAAGTTTGCATGGGCCCTGTTTGGCAGTTGCAGTGACACCAAAGTCAACTCTGACCCAGAAATATAATTGTGAGGCTTTCCGTCTGATGGCAGGGTATGCTCTAATTATAAGCCGTACCTGGGTTTTGATAGTGCACACAATAATTAAAGCCATATTAGATTTGTATCGTACTCATGGCAACCATGAGAGTCCAGCTCGGCTATGCAGATGTTATTTGCATCATTGCTAGACTGCCTTTCTGGCTTCAGCAAGCAAGACAGTGGGCAGGAAAGCGGCCTCCTTTTGATGCTCTGGGACGTGTGATGAAACCTGCAGAGTCATCACGGATCCCAAGCCTAAAGTCTCCTCCCGTGTGACCAGGGGAATGCAGCCGCTCCCTGATCCTGACCCTGGGAGTGGTATTCTGAGGGTGGATCACATGGGAGTGGTGACTCCAGCAGGAGAGAGACAGTATTATTCTCTTTCTTGCCAGGAAGATCCCTTAATTCCAGAGTTTTTGATGGCTGGCTGCCATTATTCAGAACCATTTCATTATAGAACTCTGAAAACTACTTTGTTCAAACAAACCCCTGTTCTGTTTTCATGTATACATGATAAGCCTAGAACATATCTAACATCTGATGTGTATGGTGATTGTTATTTAAACAAAACGGTACAACCATGTATCTTATAATCATGGTAACTTCTCTGGACTCCAAGTCCCATAAACCCTCAAGGCCTGAGACAGAGGAGCAAGGAAATAATGTTGAAGAAATGGTATACCAAGTGTAAGATGTAGTTTAGCTGTCAGGATCCAAGTCGGCTCCGCAGGACATTTAAACCTGGGAATCACCTACAACTGACAGACCGGAGAAGGAGAGATGAGAAAGGCTACAGAGTGAGTGGAGCAGGAAGCGAGTCCAGAGGCAGAGGCAACCTCATGGAGAAGAGCCATGGGAAGAGCAGTAAGCACCTCGTAGTAATGAAATGGAGGCGTTCAGGACCGGGGAAGAGGAACTCCGGTGAAGTCAAGGCAAACTGTGCACAGCAGGACAAAGGGAGACGTGGTCCTGCATAGCGTCAGAGGTTCCATTGGCAAGGTGCTGACACGCCAATGCAGGAAGCAAAAGAGACTCTGACTAGCTTGCCCAATGGAACCTCCTCGCACTAGCTGCAGAGTGAACCAGTGATTCAACCTAAATGAGTAGGGGGCACCGGGATGTGCAAACATGTTAATGAACATTTGGGAATCATTTTTAATACCGCCCAAGTAGCACTGAAATGCAAAGGCAAATATGGGAGAATTCTACTGATATGAGACGCCAGTTGGGGGAAACCTGGAAACAGCATTGTCCCTGGAACAAGTATTGCCAAGAGCCAAGAGATATTGAAAGAAAGGTTGACAGACAGAGCTTGAACAAACCCTCATATGTGGGATGCCAGTATGGGGAAAATTGGCACAAGTAATAACTGATGTCAACAAAGTTGTACTGTTGAAGAAGTAGAGTTGTGTGATACCTAAGAAGAATGTTAATGTTGCAGAGAGATCTGATAAGAGCATTAGGTAGTGAATCCTTTGGGAAAGAGATAACTAGCAGGAGAGTACACATGGTGATCTGCATGGCCCAAAGAGGAGATATTCCTGGCAGCAGATTCAACCAGGATATCAGGAGATTTAGTGAGACTGTCCTGGCAGGGAAGTATACCCGGAAATCCATTTGGAAACTGGTGTGTTAAGGAGAAACGTTTTCATATCAAGTTGTTGTTTAAGTTGTATCGGCCCAATGTGAACGTTGTACAGCGGCGCATGCCAAGTTTTTCCACCTGGCATGGGACTGCCCCGGAATCCAGCGTTTCTGGGCCTCAGTCCTGCAGATCGTCGCCGATATTATTGGAGAACAAGTAGCTCCGCTACCAATGGCGGCCCTCCTCGGCCTCACAAAATACTTACGTCCCGCATCCCGCAGACTGGCCCGTAGGTGGATCGCCATGGCCTGGAGCCGTGCCCCTTACCCAAAATTGAAGATTGGAAAAAAGACATTACCTACTGTCAGGATGTAGAGAGCGAATTTATAAGAATGCTACCACTGCATGCTCGACCCCCCGACATCTGGGGACCGTATATTACATATCTGCTTAACAGCGCTGCTCCTTCCGCCGCTGACAGCCCCTGACTCCGAAATAGATCTGTGAGATTGAAAAACACTATATATTTGTGCCTTAAGGGTGACTGACAATTAACCAGGAAAGTCTGGATGCTTGTTGTTGTGGTCATGAGTGGGGGTGGGGCGGCTTCGCGGTCGAACTCGTGAGCGGGAAATGTTATGTTTTCTTATTTATTTATTTATTTCTTCTTTGCTCTATTCTACTCCTTTTCTTTCCCTGCCCTTTCTCCAATTTGTTCCTTTCATCTCTCTGTTTTGCTCTGCTACGTTAACACACCAAGATGGTGTGCTTGTGTTTTTTGTTGTTCTGAAAATTTCAAAAATAAAGTTAAAAAAAAAAAAAAAGTTGTTGTTTAAGTTGAACATGTTATCAGCCAGAGAATTGGAAAAGACTTGCCTTTTGCCATAGTTTAACCAATATTGGAGAAAAGACATTTGTTTAACCATCCTGAAAATCTGGAAAGCCTTTCCGTTGCTACATTCCAACCATTGATGTGTTATATCATCCTAAAAGTTTTGGAGAGACTTCCTCTTTGTTATATTCCAGCCAGGGTTGGGGAAGAAACATTGGTTTTGCAATCCTGAGAAATGTATTTGAACATTTTGAATCATTTTCCTGAAATAATCCAGGGGAATGGAACCAAACCCTGGATACAAGGATTGTTTTTGATGACGTTATATTTTTGAATCTTTGCACATTTCTGTTGAATTGAAATTCTAAAAATGTACCTTGCACCTTTTGATTGTGTATGTTACTGTGAGAGTCAGATTTAGTTTGGGCCCAAGGTCATCCTGCTTTAGTCTTAGTTTTATAGGGAGGGACACTCTTGTTAGGATAGGGAAAGCGACACCTTTATCCAAGCCCCTTTCTGTTAATAAAATGGCTAATGTTGAGAATATGACCACTATGAGTCCTCCTATCACTTCTGACCCTTTAGAGAAGCTTGGTAACACCTCCCTCCAGCACAGGAAACTTTGTGATGACTCTAGGACTCTCTAGATTGGATTATTCCAGCAACCTCTACCTGGAATGTGCAGAAAGTAAAAATGTAGAGCTGTAAGAGCAGTCACGCTCTTGTGAGGCATTATCATCCTAGATTGGCCCTCTACTGCGTCGAGACAGAGCATCGTGCACCGTCTGATCTCAAGTCCCTATCCACGGACACCAAAAACTGCATTGATGTCTGCCCATAAGAACATACATTGGCAAAACAGATGAACCTACAAGCACCAACATCCAGCAGGGCCTGCCTTCCTGGTCAAGTGAGGGGTCCTAAACTCTGGAACAAATTACCCAGTCTCTTTGGGTGGGAGAAGGACTGTTTTTTCATGCATGTATGCCTGAACTGTCTGGACTGAACTGTCTGGAATGAAGTGTTCATTTCCCCTAAGTCCCCTCCTATGCCCATCACGTGTCACATGTCTTCTGAAGATGCTGGCGCATTGACCCTGGGACTACATTATCCTCCTGGAGTAATGATACTAAAGGCTGATGTCATGCAGAGTCCTGATTTAGGGTTCAGAAGGCCCTTGACCGGGCAATCCCAGAATCACGTGATCCGGCTGCGATTTCACTTGGGCGGCGTCTTCTAGTGAATTTGTGCGTGGTTAAAGTGCACAGAGGCACAAGACATGCTCCCACATATGTAAAAACTATTCTCCCATTTGCACCAACAGATGGAGTTAGGAGCCACAACCAGATAAAAATGTGCAGGCCTTATTGTGGGTCACGGCTACAAATCAGTGCGCTGTCCCACACTGCAAAGTCGCAGAGTAGCCAAAGCAGAGGTTTGCAAATTAATACACCATTTGAAGAAATATTATTCATTGTGAAAGATGGAAGTCAATAAATTGCTAAAGGGGAAGAAGGTCCTCAATAAACATCAGTGGCAGCTCTTCCAAGGGCTGCATTATTGCATTTTCACTTAAAGTGATGAATTTGTGTAATATCCTATGAAATATATCATTCACGCCCTTATGCCATATTTATGTATTAAAGAAAGCTCCCCTGGGTGCTTACTGTAAAATGGAAGCTGCCTCGTCGCGCAGGGATATCCTCTGTAGACCCATTCACCGAAGGATATTTCTCATTTACATAAGGCCATCGCATAATTGAGAACGTTTGCGCCGCCGCCTTGCTTTTACGGACATGGCGGGTGCCATTTTAGTGCTGCTCCTGTATTACAGCAAGACTAGAATCTAGATTTAGGTTTCAAAATAGCTCCTCGAGTGTGCTTCTTTTAGTACCAGCTCTAATTAGGGAGCATGGTCCAGGATGTGAATGCGTGAAACTTCGGTGCACAACTTTCATAGTCAAGGGGGTGTGTAGTGTACCTTTTTATGTCAATGCTCCTAAAGGCAGAGCGGAGGTTCCCTGGCATAGTGCATCTCAGCTTGACCCTGGCCAGGTCTCTTCCCTTCTTCCCTTTTAATTTCCACGCTGCAGCTCTGAAACTGACATGAGCCTGCACCTGTGGAGTAAACTGAGAATTGGAAAACCTAACCATGTCCTGATGAATGCAGGGAATACAAAAACAGCTGAAACTGGTTGACTTAGGAGTGTCCTTTGCAATAGTAACACCCCGCTTTTTTGAAAACCAAGTTGACTTATCGTATTAACTATTGATTCTCTGAGTCCGCGGAAGAAATAAGAAAAAAGGAACCGATGATGATCCTGGAATACTGAGTAATTGCTGGCAAAAGCATCGGATAAGCACAGAGAGAGTGGTGTTACCAGATTTGCATTAAGTTGTGACATATGAAAATTACTAAGGGCACTTTGCATCCCTTTGAACAACCAGCCATGCCCACAGCCTACCATGCCCTCTACCTCTGTGCCACCTGTGAGATGGTGCATATGCACAACACGCCCGTACACAAGTGTTTCTAGGCGTGGCAGGACAAAGAAGGGAGGACAGAAGGACGAGAAAGCAGTAATCTTACTAGACCTTATGTCATTCAGATCGCGTAAGTGCTGGGGCGAAGGAATACTTTGACATCATTGGATTATGCAACTTTACCCACCATGTTAGCGGCAAGTAGATCCTGTATAAGAGATTACTTTAATTCATATTGTTATGGAAATATATTCAACTACACAATTTGGCACCTTATCCAAAAAACAACTAACCTATAGTTTTTGGGGGAAACTTTTATGTTGCTGCAGGATTTTGCTTTTCAATACCGGTGGCTAGCATTGCCAATTTGCCCGCTAATTGGCAGGCCTGCAATAATTGGGCATAGCTTGTGTTCCATGAAGTGGTGGCTAGCCATGGTGCCACACAAGTTGGGTGTGGTTTCTGGGGCAGGGGGAGGGTAGTACACTTCTGGACTGGGCATGCACGGTGTCGAAACCTATTAAACCCCAACACGTGTTTTCTTCCAATTTCAGATGTTTTCATGAACCCTGAATTACTACTATTCCCCAGGGACTCAGAGTCAACCCCTGGATGCTGCGTCTTATAGAAGCTTCTCATACATGACAATGTACATCTGTCCCTTACCCATGCCATGCTATTGCCTTCGTCTGAAGAATTGGAGGCAGGGTCTAACAATTTGTCAATTATGGTTTAACTAACATGATGGCTGTGCGGTTTTGCGCAAGCCCAGAACCGCCTACATGTCAACTTCCGGTCTTTCCTTCAGTTCATCCGATTCACTCCAATCCCCCTCCTCCTCACCTGTGAGTTCCGAAGGTAAGGTTTCCCCGAACCGCTTCTTCCACAGTTCTTCTTTCCTCTTTCCTTTTTTTTGTGGAAGGGATCTGCCCCAAAGGGAAGCCACCCTGACTTCTGGATAGAAGATCTGGGGGGGGCCCCTCCTCCGGTTCAGACCAGCGGGGAAAAAGCCGTAGGCATAAAAAACCCCTAGATGATGTAGAGAGATGAGATTCGACACAAGGTGATTTCTTGTCTGAGAAGCCTGCGGGAAGTGGCAGACCAGGATACGAGGGATGACAATACTGAGAGCAGAATGCGAGAAATGCAGGAGCGGGGAAAATGAGAGAAAACCGGAGGGGAGGGGGAGAGAGGATGCAGCTGCGCTCCCTGCTAAAACTTACGAGAGCCTGAGGAGCCAAGGGCAGTAAGGAGGACACAAAGGAAGGGGGAAAGCAGAAGGGAGAAATACCGGCACCGAGAAAAGGCGCCGAGCAATAACAGCGGGAGAGAAAAACTTACTAGCGCTTCAACCCGAAAGCCTGACGCGAGTAGGTTGCAACGCGCAGACTTCCGGGTAGGAGCAGCTAATAAGCGATAACCTTCCGGCAGCCGGCTGGAAGACTAGACCGTCACTGTGCATTGCACGGAGACGTGGCGGAACCGCTAATGGCCGCTCCATCGCCATCGGCTCCATGCCCGCCAGTCGCGGCGGATCATGACAGTATGCCCCCCTCCACGGCCCACCCCCCCCGGCTTACCCGGGTGGAGTCGGTGAAACCGCCGAGTAAGCCTGGGTGCATGTACATAAGACACCGGCTCCCAAGAGTCCTCAGAATGGGGGAACCCTTTCCAGGCGACCAAATACTCCAGACGCCCACGTCGATACCTGGAGTCTAGAATACTTGAAACTTCGTATTCCTCGGAGAAAGGAGGTTGGGCTGCAGGTAAGTTTAGTTTTTGATTGCAAGGAGTACCAGAATCCACTGGTCGGAGTAAAGAAGAGTGAAATACAGGATGAATCCGGTGCATACTTCTGGGGAGTTGTAGTCTAAAGGCCACTGGATTTATCTGCTTGACAATCTTAAACGGACCAAGAAATCGGGGAGTAAGTTTGTTCGGATGAACCCATCGTGGTAAATATTTGGTGGACAGCCATACTCTGTCTCCTACCTTCCACTCGGGACAAGGACGGCGAGATCGATCTGCCAGCTCCTTATACCTACTGCGGGAATGTAGCAGACTTTGATGAGCAGACTTGTGTGCGGTGGTTATCTCAGCTAAATGGGATTCAAGCGTAGGTATATTGGAAAAGGATTTGAAGGAGGGAAGCAGTCCCCGTGGGTGCATACCATATGTACAAAAGAAAGGACTTAAACCTGTGGCTGAGTGCAAGGAGTTATTATATGCGAATTCCGCAGTCGGTAGGAGGGATACCCAGTTATCTTGTACACTGTTAACATAACATCTGAGATATTGTTCGAGTGAGGCATTAAGTCTCTCAGTCTGCCCATTAGTCTGTGGATGAAACCCCGAAGAAAGGGCGCGTTCGATTCCCAAACGCTGACACAGTGCCGCCCAAAACCGAGAGGTATACTGACTTCCTCGATCACTGGTAATCTTCTCAGGTAGTCCATGTAACTTGAAAATATCCCTAAGAAAAACTTCCGCCATGACCGAGGCAGATGGCACTCCGGTAAGAGGGGAGAAATGAGCCATCTTGGTAAAAGAATCTATGGTAACCATCAGGCAGGTACAACCCTGAGACGGAGGTAGATCTACAATAAAATCTGTAGAAATATGGGACCACGGTTGTACAGGGGTCTCCGATTGTTCGAGGAGACCATAAGGTTTATAAGTTGGATTTTTGTTCTTGGCACAGGTCAAACAAGCTTTACAATGACTCTTGACATCTTGGGCAAGAGTGGGCCAGAAAAAGGATCGGGAAATAAGATCTAGGGTACCCTTTATCCCTCTATGACCTGCTGTTACATGGTCGTGGCCCCAACGTAGGATCCCTGATTGTAGGGTCTTGGTGGGGATGAACAATTTCTGACCCACCAGCAATAGACCATCTGACCATCTAACCTGGTGTTGTTGGTTCCGAGGTATCAGAGTCTCTGTTTCAGATGTAGTAACCGTTCTGACCTCTTGAAGAAATGCGGAGATCATACCCACCAGACGGTTCCTAGGAAACATAAACTCAGGAGTGGGTTCTGGTAGTAGATCGGGGAGGTTGCGCCTAGATAACGCATCTGCCAAACCATTCAAGGTTCCAGGTATGTAGGTAATGATGAAATCGTACTGACTAAAGAAATGAGCCCAACGTGCTTGTCGAGAGTTCACACATTCCATGTTCCTGAGGATCCGTAGGTTTTTATGATCTGTGCGTAAAGTAAAAGGATGTAG
This sequence comes from Ambystoma mexicanum, assembly GCF_040938575.1. Classification (NCBI taxonomy): domain Eukaryota; kingdom Metazoa; phylum Chordata; class Amphibia; order Caudata; family Ambystomatidae; genus Ambystoma; species Ambystoma mexicanum. The sequence goes on from NC_090936.1 coordinate 25,278,707, forward strand.
ACTTCCTTGTAGAAGGTGTCTCCATTCCTCGCAAGCAGCCTTCAATGCCAATAATTCCTTCTCGATCACTGAATAATTTTTTTGACTGACAGTGAGGGTTTTTGAGAGGTAAGCCACAGGATGTTCCTTCCCGTCTTTGGTTTGTAGAAGAACCGCACCTAGTGCTCTCGCTGATGCGTCTGCTTCTACGATGAAAGGTTTGGTTTGGTCAGGCTGACTTAGGATCGGAGCAGTACAGAACCTCTCTTTGAGCGTAGAAAAGGCTTGGTCCGCTTGTTCTGTCCAGAAAAAAGGTCGTGATTCCTTCTTGAGAAGGGCGGTGATGGGTAGAACAATCAGTGAGAATTGACCAATGAACTTCCTATAAAAGTTAGCCAAACCCAGGAAGCGCTGAACCTCCTTAAGGGAGGTAGGAGCTGGCCAGTCCAGGATAGCCGACACCTTCCTGGGATCCATCTTGATGCCTTCAGAGGACAGGATGTACCCTAAATAAGGCACGGACGAGACTTTAAAGAGACATTTCTCTGTTTTGACCTTTAAGTGTTGAGAACGAAGACGGTTAAGTACTGTCTTCAAGTGCTGAGTATGTTCTTGAAGAGAGGTTGAGAACACTAGGATGTCATCCAGGTAAACGATGGTATTCAAAAAGAGTAAATCCGAGAATAGACGGTCCATAAAGCGCTGGAAAACGGCAGGTGCATTAACGAGTCCGAAGGGCATAACCCTATACTCATACAGACCAAAAGGTGTTCTGAACGCCGTCTTCCATTCATCCCCTTCTTTGATACGGAGGAGATGGTAGGCGCTTCGCAAATCCAATTTGGAGAAGACCAAGGCGTTTTGTACTGCCTCAAGAATGTCAGAAATAAGCGGCATGGGGTAGCGATCCCGGATAGTGACTTTATTAAGGCCACGATAATCTATACACGGTCTTAGTTCCAGAGAATCCCGTTTGGGTATAAAAAATAACGAGGCTCCCGCAGGAGACCGTGAAGGTTGAATAAGCCTGTTAGTCAAATGAGTGTCCAAATAGGTGCGAAGGGCCCCCTTCTCTGTCATGGATAACGAAAACATGCGCCCAAAGGGCACAAGAGCATCTGGGATCAGCTCTATAGCGCAGTCTTCTGGCCTGTGAGGGGGCAGGTCCAGGACCGGAGTTTCCCTGAACACCTCTTGGTATTCCGACAATTCTGGGGGGATCCGACACACAGTGCAAATGTTTTTATCTTCAGAAGTAACGATTTGCACAGTATCGGCCTGCGGCTGAACGAGACATTTCTGTCTACAAAAGTCTGACTCGAAGGCCATGGTGTTTCGGTTCCAGTCTATAGTTGGATTGTGTCTCCTGAACCATGGGATCCCGAGAATAATAGGGAAATGAGCCGCTCTGATAAGATCGAATTGAATCAGTTCGGAATGCTGAAGGATGGTTGCAGTTAGAACTTCCGTGGACTGAGTAATTGGTCCGGAGGAGAGTGGGGTACCATCCACCCCTTCCACCTTCTGAGCGTCTTCACGTTGCAAGAGGATGAGACCTTGCTGGTTGGCCCATACAGTGTCCATGAACACCCCTGCGGCCCCACAATCAAGCAAAGCCATAGTGGTAAGGTCTACATGTCTTATCTTCAACTGGATAGCTACCACCATGAGACGCGCATCCATAGCTGGGATTTGGGGCGATACAGTAACAGAAACATAGGGACCAAAGTTTAGACCTCGGACACCGGTCCCCTTTAGGTCCGAGGTTGGTCGTTTCCCGCCCGTCTAGGCGGTACAGCTGGGCAGCTTCTAAGTAGATGGGTATTAGAACCGCAGTACATGCATAGACCAGTTTCTCTCCGTCGTCTTCTTTCCTCTGGTGTCAATGGAGACCGAGCTGTTCCGATCTGCATTGGTTCTTCCTTATGGCACAAGGATGGGACGGAAGGTAGAGAGGAGGCTCCGGCGGGATGGATGACTGGGGTCCTTTGCTTCCTCCTTTCAGCCTTTCGTTCAGAGAGTCTATAATCTATCTGCAGAACGATCGACATGAGGTCTGATAAGGTGGTAGGTCGAGCTATGCGAGCCAGCTCATCCTTGAGTTCTTCCCTAAGACCTCGACGAAAGAGGGTATACTGGACCCGTTCCGGCCACCCTGCTTCTGTAGATAACCGTTTGAACGAGGAAATGTAGGAAAGCAGATCGCTGGATCCCTGCTGTACTTCGAGCAGCTGTTCAGCCGCTACGAGTGTTATATCGGGCTGTTCGAATGTCTGTTTCAGCACAGTCAAGAAGGCATCATAATTCCGAAGAACTGGGTCGTTGGATGTGACAAGAGGCGTAGCCCAAGCCAGGGCATTGCTTGTCATATTAGACACCATAAATCCCACCTTTATGTGGTCTGTGGAATAGGTCTGTGGACGAAAGGCAAAATAGACTGAGCACGCTTCCAAAAATTCTTTCAAGTGTTTAGGGGCTCCATCAAACTTGCCGGAGGACAAGGCCATGGGAGGTAAATCAAACTCCCTTGCTTCTCGGTGAGTGAACAATTGCTTCAGGGTGGCATTCTCAGATTTGACGTTCTGTAGTTCTATGTTCATAGCCTGAACCGCGGCTACCAACTCTTGTAATTGTTCCGGGGTAGCCATCTGAATCTTTTGGCGTTGCAAACTGTCAACTTCCGGTCTTTCCTTCAGTTCATCCGATTCACTCCAATCCCCCTCCTCCTCACCTGTGAGTTCCGAAGGCATTTAAAGAGCTATAAAGCAAGTGTGTTGACAGTGGTGATTAGCCTATAATATGAATGTTTAGCAGAAAAAAACAAAATGGCCTCTCCTTTGGCACTCCGGTAAGAGGGGAGAAATGAGCCATCTTGGTAAAAGAATCTATGGTAACCATCAGGCAGGTACAACCCTGAGACGGAGGTAGATCTACAATAAAATCTGTAGAAATATGGGACCACGGTTGTACAGGGGTCTCCGATTGTTCGAGGAGACCATAAGGTTTATAAGTTGGATTTTTGTTCTTGGCACAGGTCAAACAAGCTTTACAATGACTCTTGACATCTTGGGCAAGAGTGGGCCAGAAAAAGGATCGGGAAATAAGATCTAGGGTACCCTTTATCCCTCTATGACCTGCTGTTACATGGTCGTGGCCCCAACGTAGGATCCCTGATTGTAGGGTCTTGGTGGGGATGAACAATTTCTGACCCACCAGCAATAGACCATCTGACCATCTAACCTGGTGTTGTTGGTTCCGAGGTATCAGAGTCTCTGTTTCAGATGTAGTAACCGTTCTGACCTCTTGAAGAAATGCGGAGATCATACCCACCAGACGGTTCCTAGGAAACATAAACTCAGGAGTGGGTTCTGGTAGTAGATCAGGGAGGTTGCGCCTAGATAACGCATCTGCCAAACCATTCAAGGTTCCAGGTATGTAGGTAATGATGAAATCGTACTGACTAAAGAAATGAGCCCAACGTGCTTGTCGGGAGTTCACACATTCCATGTTCCTGAGGATCCGTAGGTTTTTATGATCTGTGCGTAAAGTAAAAGGATGTAGACTTCCTTGTAGAAGGTGTCTCCATTCCTCGCAAGCAGCCTTCAATGCCAATAATTCCTTCTCGATCACCGAATAATTTTTTTGACTGACAGTGAGGGTTTTTGAGAGGTAAGCCACAGGATGTTCCTTCCCGTCTTTGGTTTGTAGAAGAACCGCACCTAGTGCTCTCGCTGATGCGTCTGCTTCTACGATGAAAGGTTTGGTTTGGTCAGGCTGACTTAGGATCGGAGCAGTACAGAACCTCTCTTTGAGCGTAGAAAAGGCTTGGTCCGCTTGTTCTGTCCAGAAAAAAGGTCGTGATTCCTTCTTGAGAAGGGCGGTGATGGGTAGAGCAATCAGTGAGAATTGACCAATGAACTTCCTATAAAAGTTAGCCAAACCCAGGAAGCGCTGAACCTCCTTAAGGGAGGTAGGAGCTGGCCAGTCCAGGATAGCCGACACCTTCCTGGGATCCATCTTGATGCCTTCAGAGGACAGGATGTACCCTAAATAAGGCACGGACGAGACTTTAAAGAGACATTTCTCTGTTTTGACCTTTAAGTGTTGAGAACGAAGACGGTTAAGTACTGTCTTCAAGTGCTGAGTATGTTCTTGAAGAGAGGTTGAGAACACTAGGATGTCATCCAGGTAAACGATGGTATTCAAAAAGAGTAAATCCGAGAATAGACGGTCCATAAAGCGCTGGAAAACGGCAGGTGCATTAACGAGTCCGAAGGGCATAACCCTATACTCATACAGACCAAAAGGTGTTCTGAACGCCGTCTTCCATTCATCCCCTTCTTTGATACGGAGGAGATGGTAGGCGCTTCGCAAATCCAATTTGGAGAAGACCAAGGCGTTTTGTACTGCCTCAAGAATGTCAGAAATAAGCGGCATGGGGTAGCGATCCCGGATAGTGACTTTATTAAGGCCACGATAATCTATACACGGTCTTAGTTCCAGAGAATCCCGTTTGGGTATAAAAAATAACGAGGCTCCCGCAGGAGACCGTGAAGGTTGAATAAGCCTGTTAGTCAAATGAGTGTCCAAATAGGTGCGAAGGGCCCCCTTCTCTGTCATGGATAACGAAAACATGCGCCCAAAGGGCACAAGAGCATCTGGGATCAGCTCTATAGCGCAGTCTTCTGGCCTGTGAGGGGGCAGGTCCAGGACCGGAGTTTCCCTGAACACCTCTTGGTATTCCGACAATTCTGGGGGGATCCGACACACAGTGCAAATGTTTTTATCTTCAGAAGTAACGATTTGCATAGTATCGGCCTGCGGCTGAACGAGACATTTCTGTCTACAAAAGTCTGACTCGAAGGCCATGGTGTTTCGGTTCCAGTCTATAGTTGGATTGTGTCTCCTGAACCATGGGATCCCGAGAATAATAGGGAAATGAGCCGCTCTGATAAGATCAAATTGAATCAGTTCGGAATGCTGAAGGATGGTTGCAGTTAGAACTTCCGTGGACTGAGTAATTGGTCCGGAGGAGAGTGGGGTACCATCCACCCCTTCCACCTTCTGAGCGTCTTCACGTTGCAAGAGGATGAGACCTTGCTGGTTGGCCCATACAGTGTCCATGAACACCCCTGCGGCCCCACAATCAAGCAAAGCCATAGTGGTAAGGTCTACATGTCTTATCTTCAACTGGATAGCTACCACCATGAGACGCGCATCCATAGCTGGGACTTGGGGCGATACAGTAACAGAAACATAGGGACCAAAGTTTAGACCTCGGACACCGGTCCCCTTTAGGTCCGAGGTTGGTCGTTTCCCGCCCGTCTGGGTGGTACAGCTGGGCAGCTTCTAAGTAGATGGGTATTAGAACCGCAGTACATGCATAGACCAGTTTCTCTCCGTCGTCTTCTTTCCTCTGGTGTCAATGGAGACCGAGCTGTTCCGATCTGCATTGGTTCTTCCTTATGGCACAAGGATGGGACGGAAGGTAGAGAGGAGGCTCCGGCGGGATGGATGACTGGGGTCCTTTGCTTTCTCCTTTCAGCCTTTCGTTCAGAGAGTCTATAATCTATCTGCAGAACGATCGACATGAGGTCTGATAAGGTGGTAGGTCGAGCTATGCGAGCCAGCTCATCCTTGAGTTCTTCCCTAAGACCTCGACGAAAGAGGGTATACTGGACCCGTTCCGGCCACCCTGCTTCTGTAGATAACCGTTTGAATGAGGAAATGTAGGAAAGCAGATCGCTGGATCCCTGCTGTACTTCGAGCAGCTGTTCAGCCGCTACGAGTGTTATATCGGGCTGTTCGAATGTCTGTTTCAGCACAGTCAAGAAGGCATCATAATTCCGAAGAACTGGGTCGTTGGATGTGACAAGAGGCGTAGCCCAAGCCAGGGCATTGCTTGTCATATTAGACACCATAAATCCCACCTTTATGTGGTCTGTGGAATAGGTCTGTGGACGAAAGGCAAAATAGACTGAGCATGCTTCCAAAAATTCTTTCAAGTGTTTAGGGGCTCCATCAAACTTGCCGGAGGACAAGGCCATGGGAGGTAAATCAAACTCCCTTGCTTCTCGGTGAGTGAACAATTGCTTCAGGGTGGCATTCTCAGATTTGACGTTCTGTAGTTCTATGTTCATAGCCTGAACCGCGGCTACCAACTCTTGTAATTGTTCCGGGGTAGCCATCTGAATCTTTTGGCGTTGCAAACTGTCAACTTCCGGTCTTTCCTTCAGTTCATCCGATTCACTCCAATCCCCCTCCTCCTCACCTGTGAGTTCCGAAGGTAAGGTTTCCCCGAACCGCTTCTTCCACAGTTCTTCTTTCCTCTTTCCTTTTTTTTGTGGAAGGGATCTGCCCCAAAGGGAAGCCACCCTGACTTCTGGATAGAAGATCTGGGGGGGGCCCCTCCTCCGGTTCAGACCAGCGGGGAAAAAGCCGTAGGCATAAAAAACCCCTAGATGATGTAGAGAGATGAGATTCGACACAAGGTGATTTCTTGTCTGAGAAGCCTGCGGGAAGTGGCAGACCAGGATACGAGGGATGACAATACTGAGAGCAGAATGCGAGAAATGCAGGAGCGGGGAAAATGAGAGAAAACCGGAGGGGAGGGGGAGAGAGGATGCAGCTGCGCTCCCTGCTAAAACTTACGAGAGCCTGAGGAGCCAAGGGCAGTAAGGAGGACACAAAGGAAGGGAGAAAGCAGAAGGGAGAAATACCGGCACCGAGAAAAGGCGCCGAGCAATAACAGCGGGAGAGAAAAACTTACTAGCGCTTCAACCCGAAAGCCTGACGCGAGTAGGTTGCAACGCGCAGACTTCCGGGTAGGAGCAGCTAATAAGCGATAACCTTCCGGCAGCCGGCTGGAAGACTAGACCGTCACTGTGCGTTGCACGGAGACGTGGCGGAACCGCTAATGGCCGCTCCATCACCATCGGCTCCATGCCCGCCAGTCGCGGCTGATCATGACACTACAGCAATGTTCACACGGGAGACGGGGCTGCACATAACCCGCCTTTATTTAACACTGCAGTAACTGAACGAACTTCCCTCGCCCCCTCCCTAACCCCAACGTCATTTCCCTTCCTTCACGGGAAGGACCGCAACGGCGGTCCGCCCACATAACGATGTGGGCTGGCTAATGCCCGTGCGGGAGACGACCTGACAATGGCCTTCAAGACACAAGGATTAGAGCTCAGGAAGGAAATGCTTGTGACAGTGACTCTAGGCGTAAACAACTTGGCAGGTCATCAAAAATCATGCAGACATTTACCTTAAAAAACTTTAGACAGCCAAGTATTAAGTCTAGAGCCCCAACTAAGAATGTGTGGTAATAATATGTTACTTCCTAATTTGAGAAGTTGGGCGTAAAACTATTTTTTGAGCACTTACAACTGTTGTTCTCATTCCCGACTTGTCTTTTTCAGGCAAGTAGTTTTGTTTCACTATTTTTAAAAATAAATAAGCATTTTGTTGTAATTCAATAATTTATTTTAAGTAGAAATTCCAGTAAGTGTACAGAAGCATTTGATCATGTGAGACGACTTCACATTACACAGCAGTTACGGGAAGGTCCTCTGTGTGGAAGGTGCTTCTTATCCCACCACTCTGACCATATCCCCTGAGCAGTAAATCCCCATTTGTGCCAGCATCGGCCTGATTTTAGGGCACTGGACAGGCGGGTGCACCACTCATCTGATCGCCCGGATTGTGGTAGGTGGTGAACCTTATGGAATACCATTGACCCATCCCAGCGGCGTGTGGCCTTTGGAGTGCAATGCGCTTCTTCCTGTTTTTATTGATTTAAATCTATAAATTGCTTTTGCCAGAGCAAATATTCGGAGGCGGATGAATAAGTCATCCATAGCTCCTGCCCCCAATCCAATACCACGCAGGTGAGAAGCATTAGTTAGACAACTGTGCCGCCCTTATCCCAGGCAGGTACACCAAGACAGAGACAATCTAAGATGAAGATAGTAAAATCGGTTCAGATGACGTCGTAACATCAAGAGGCACACGCACGAGACACGAAGTAGATATGCACACCACGTGAAGAACACGTACACCGGGTCAAATGTGCATTTATATATGAACAATATAAACACAGCAACCACAAGACATGAAGAACATAACAGAACCAATGTTTAAGCTGAATGCAACACAAACGACACATGAATATAGTTCTCTTATATAGAAATAAGAGTGTAATAGGGCAGCCATCTTCTTTAAAATTGGTGCCGCGGCATGCTTTTAAATAGATAAAAGCCTCAAGGCTTTCAGAAAACTCAAAAGGCTGAGTCTGCAGAAATACAGAGCTGTGCAGAGCTCGGGAAGTAGTTGGCAGTCAGTGCCAAGGCCAGAAGGAGATCGGATGCATGGAAACAGAGGATCAAAGGCAGGACGTAGCCCCAAATAATTCAAGCTTACAACAACACAGCCAACCATGCATAGCTGAAGGCAACGGCACAGTGAGCCAAAAGGACTCCATGGAGAATAACTCAAGAGTGTTTCCAGAATAACTCAAGAGTGTCCCCAAAGGCAACAGAAAGCAAAACACACACATTAATAATAGCTAAAATCTCAATATGTAGGAGGTAATGCCATCTCATAGACGTCCTCTAGCACGTGACTCACAATTAGAAGACACTGGCTATTTATTAGGTGCTAGCAGAAGATAGGACACCCTTGGTGCTCCCTAAAAGCACACGCAGACCCATGGTCAAGCACGTAGATTGCTGAGCTCATGGTCTAGGGAATGAGGGATGGACATTACTTGTCAGAATGTCCAAGCTTGATTAGCAAGAAGTCAGCCAATGGAATCCCCGAGTGTCATGCCACCCACCATGTAGTATGCTAGACAATTTGTTTTCTTAGAAGTGACGTATTTTTACTTGCATCACTGTTGAGGTGGTCTCAGGAGGAGCCATTAGATATTATTTACCCAATTAACTGTGTAACCCTTATATGATCCTTATGTAGCCCCATGCCATGTAGGTTTTGTACAATTGCGATGATGTATGCTGCAACGGATGATGCGTCAGAGCTAAAGTGTTGTTTTGTATACATTTGGTGAGAGAATCAAGATTGTGATGCATGTTTGCTGTCCCTGCTTTATTTGAATGATGATAAAGCTGAGCTTTGCCTTGCACTTTGCTCACTTCGTCATGGAGTTTGGCGTGGAGTGATTCCGGTACCTCTGGCATACCGGAAACTTCTGGGCCCTCTCAACACAAAAGTAACAAATACGCGGTTACAGGCTACAGAGTAAAGTAAACAGGCAAGATCGATGAGATTGAAGTGAGATAGATGAGAAGGATTGCAAGGATGGAGTGAGTGTGGAGAATAAGGAAGAGCATTCGATAGTGTGGGGGATTTGGTCGAGGAAAGCACGAGGAAGGAGTGGGCCGAGGCACCCAATGCTGTGTGCAGTGACTCCCTCTGACCACAAACAAGAGAGAAATAATAATGTGCATTGGTGTCAGAAGTGGGCTTAGCATAACACACGTACAGCATATGCATAGTTTGCATACATGAATTGCCCGTTTAACTTCACGGAGACAAAACCTGAGTGTTCTGAGCTACAAATTTAATATTCTTGCACATTGTGACAGTTTTATGTCCCTGTACCAAGAAACTGCTCTTGGCGGGATTAGAATCTTTTTCTTGTGCGCTGGTCAATTACGCGTGCATGCAGTAGTTATAATTTGCACACATGAGGACTACAACATTATATTTTTCCAATATGGCTAATGCAACATGAAAACCATCAAACCATAATAATCGTTAACCTGAAAAATGGAGGATTCTTTTAAAAGTGCTCTTTTATAGGGCATTTGCATTTCCTGAAAAAAAGAATATGCCTTTTTTGAAAGTTCAGCATGCTTCTACTGAGTGTGCTCCTATATAAGGAGGGGATACTAATAAAATATGTTTTATGAAAAGCAATGTAGGCTTGGATTCTGTATGGCATATTTGTAGGCATTTAAAGAGCTATAAAGCAAGTGTGTTGACAGTGGTGATTAGCCTATAATATGAATGTTTAGCAGAAAAAACCAAAATGGCCTCTCCTTTGGCCCTTAAAAGGTACACAGAGGTGCTCTTACCGTCTATGGAAGCTCTTTTTGGCAGGATTGTCACCGCTCCTTCTGCAATGTCTTCCTGTTGATAGACAGGTGCAATTTTGGACCCCCAACTGTCGGAGCCAATCCAGAGGAAATGGCCGGTTTGATTGGTTTTCCTGGCTGCCTCCAAGACGCGCCTGTTTGTTAAAGGGAAACAAGACATGTTATTGATTTGTTCCATGGAGCACGGACCGGATCTGGCATTACATTCTACCGGCTACCGATACAGGCACTTTGTCAATCATTCCGACAGCCGGGCCCGTCTGCCTGGGCTACGTCTCTGTTCATTTCCTCCCTCCGCTGCCCGTCTCCCCAGAATTCTGTCTCCCGCTCTCAATGGATTGATCTTTCCCATTCCCTGACTCTTGATCTATTCATCTGCGCCTCTCCGTTGGGCCCTCTCCGTGATTGCAAATAAAAAGGCACGTGGCCAGGCACGTAACCTGCACAGGGAGCACTGTGGTTTATCACATACTTTTTCCATGGATTGCTCAGTGGCAACGCACAGGTCTCAGAAGCAAGACCACGCTGAAAAAACACTGATTCGAATCCTGGATCCGTGCTTAAAATTGACCTTGCGTTTTAAGCACGTTATAAATACCTGCACTTGCATAATCCGAATGTATTTGGCCTAGTAGGACCGTTCCCCCCTCCACCACCCCCTTTCCTTGTTGCACCTTGAGACACACACGTGTATAGATGCATTACAAATGAACAATAAAATACAAATAAATACATTGGCGCCATTTTGGATTGCACTGAATTTTCGACCATCCAGAATTTAGGCTGGCTAAGCCTACAGTACAGGCACGTTTATGGTGCACACAGTTTCAGGGGTGTTTGAGTAAAGTGGCGCCTTTGCTTTAGAGTTTTGGGAAAAGGGCTCTGTTTTAATGTTCAAACAAAGTCCACATCACAGGCTTATCTCAGGGCTGGAGCGGGTGTCAACCAAACCTGGTTTTCTCCTTTTCTAAATATGTGGAAATAATGCAAACGCCCCCAGAATACGTTGAAAAGTCCCAATCCATGCTTTTGTCGATAATATGTCACATGTCAATAGTGCCTGGAAAGGGCTTTGCTCACTCTATAAAAAGGTTATGTTTGCACATGTTTCTCCTCATTGCTCATCTGGAGCAAAGTGTTATGCATGCTGGTGCATTACAAATGAAAATTAAATGAATGAGTCCCTGGGTTCTGTCTGGCTGTTTCCCAGCCAATGAGAAACTCAGGAAAGGGGTCCTTACTTTGTGTTTACAGCTCACATTTCCAGCCCACTGAACGAATGGATTCAGCCAATGCCACCATTTTGTTCGCCTGCACTCAGCCATCCTTTGCCCCCTCATCTTTGTGTTCTAGCTAGTCCCTGGCACTCTGCCACTGCCTGCCACCCAACTCTCCAACTTCCTTCCACATCCCTCAGACTTAGGTGCCTCATGTCACTGTGACAGATGCCACCCCATCATTGATGGGCACCATTGACAAGCAGAACAGACTAGGAGTTGTGCCCTACTCATTTAGCCTTGGTGGCCATTTTCTTTTGTAGTTTTTCTGTCAACTTGTGAAATGGCTGCCAGGCTCTTTGAGAACATAATAAATAAAGCCTATTGGCTCCTTGGCAAACATGTTGGTGGTCTAATATTTATTTATTTTATGTATTCATTCATTTATAGGAGCGCATGTAACCCATGGGCGTCTAGGCCCTAGTTACAAGAGAAAAGACATATATGCAAGGTACTGGAAGAGTCAAAGCCAGGTAATGACTGTCATTTGCTATAAAGCCCTCAGTGGGGGAGCTTTAACACCCAGTAATGTTGCTGGGACCCATGTTAATGCGATGAAAAGTGTGAACCAAATCCTACTTGCCCCTCCCAAAAATAAAACAGCACCATTTTGTCTAAATTGTTTTTGTGATCAGGCTTTATGACTATGTTCACAGAAACAGTGCCCCTATAAGCGAAACCTGGTAGTGAAGGAATCTCAAGTCTCTCTTTCTAGCGCAATTAATTATGCAGCATTATTCAAGTTGAGGCAGCAAAGAAATAGAAAAAAGACTATACCTGATGTCATCTTCATTTGCAAATATGATTACAGCACGAGCGCTGGGGGTTTCCAGTAAGCGGCCAACAATTTTATCAAATTCTCCTAGTCGGGGCTCACGGGGTATTTTCAACGACTGCGCAATGCAAACGCCACCTGCCAAAGGAAATATGCAATTTTGAGGAAAAGCGTAGCATATGTTGGTGATACAAAAATTCCATATTTTAAATGCATTCATTTAATAATAACAAAACTAGGGTTTCCTTACCATAATCAGAAATAATAGAAAATTAATGATAACCCACACTGAAAATGAAGCAGTGAACCTAAGCGGCCTAATTCACTCATTTGGAAGTGAAAGTAATGTAAAATATAAAAATGAAGACATTTAAAATGAAGAAATTCAGAATAACTAAATATTGTGTTTTATATTCGAAAGTAATGTTGCCTCAAGTGGTCTTATGATAGCACCAATCGGCCATTTTTGTCGGCCGCCGTGGGTTTAATTAGAGCGAAGCAGCAGTCCCGGGAGGATATCTCAGGGGCAAGGTGCACGCCTTGGAAGCAAGAGGATAGGAAGCAAAACCGGTTCGATCCCTGGGTCCGCGCTTAGAAACCTCTCGGTATTAAGCGCGTTATAAATAACCTATCATTTGAAACCTTGGTGTAGATGGGTGCAGGTTTGCAGTAACCGTTCTGCCTCTATGGGTTGGGCAGAGTTTCCTGTGAGTGTGTTGGCCGAAGGGGAGAGGCCAAGATCTCCATAGACTAATGCTTGGGATCTGGTTAACCACTGTTTTTGGGGGGCGAGATGAAAGCAAATTCTCTGCAAAAGTATCTGTTTCTGTTCCAATGTTTTCTTAATGTCTTTTTGTATTAGCAGTATCAGGGTAACCCCTACATGCCAGCCCTAGCTAAACTCATCGCACCATTAATTGCACTTAACCCTTCCCAGCCTTGAGCGTACACTTTTAAAATGGGAGCATTCACCAAAAGAAGTGCAATCCCAAGCAAATACAGGGTTTCTTTTCTCAGTTTTTCAATCAATTGTAGACATTTTGTATTCAATGCTCAATTTGGGATATTGTAACTTTCTTCATTTTTCAGTAAAAGTTATCTGTACTGCTTCATATTCCGCTGTCTTCATTTTTAGTGGGTACCCAGTGAATACTGTTTGATTTCCACGCTGATGCCATCCCAAAAATGAATAACCGGACTCCTAATCAAGCACCGATTTTAACCAAATTCGAACATTGGATAGTTCTATGCGTTACCCCGGCAATGCATGAGAAAGCCATCCAAACCGGTTTCTCTTAGAATTTTGGGAACTGTAGTTTTATCTTTCCCAATTTCAATGTAGTTCCCATGAGCTCTGATTATTGCAATGGTCCTATATCACATTCCATATATTTCTGAAATTTTAATTCTTAAGCAAATCACGCCCAGGACAATTCCCTCAAACACACACTCCCATTCCATGCCTCTCCCATAGCCTCTGTTATAACACTCCTCTTATACACTCTGTAAGAGTTCAGAAGTACGAGTCTTTACACAAGGGTGGCATGGTGATTGGCAAATACTTTTATTGTGGTATAAAGGCAAAGAAAAGAGAGCCTATCTAGCCCGATTTCTGAGAGGGGTTTGTCTGCCTCAACTAAAAGTACTACAGAATGTGTCAGGATGTCTAAAGTAAAGAGTCCACCGTCCTCTGTAAGAAAATAACGATTTCCTTTCCTTACACTATGAATGAAACTAAATAACTGGGGCTGTTTCAATAGTTCCAGACTGACACTGGGTTTTGAGGGAACGCCTCCCTTCCCCACGTTACAGTCTCATTCTGAAGCATCATAAAGGTCCAGCTTCACCAGGTTCTTAAGGTCTAGTTCATAAGGAATTGCCCTTTCTGATAATAGTTGTTTTCACTATGGCATCCTTGGGATGTGTCTGTCTTCGGTCTCCCTAACCAAAGGGGTGACTCCCTCCCTTCTGGTCCCAGTTCATGATGCCAGGGGGATGTCTCCCACCCGCTAACCTTTCTCAGGTTTTGGTAACTCATGTCTGTGTGGGGGGGGGGGGTGACTCCCTACCCCTGCCCTGCTCAGGCTTCTCCAACAGTTCCACACTAGTGGGGTAATGTCTCCCTTCCCCTGCCCCTCCTCAGGCTTCTCAGAAAGCTCATCAAATGATGGGGGAATGTCTCCCTTCCTCTGGCCCTCCTCGGGCTTCTCAAAAAGCTCAACAAACGATGGGGGAATGTCTCCCTCCACCTGGCTCTTCCCAGGCTTCTCATAAAGCTCAACAAATGATGGAGGAATGTCTCCCTCCCCTTGGCCCTCCTCAGGCTTCTCAGGAAGCTCATCACATGATGGGGGAATGTCTCCCTCCCCCTGGCCCTCCTCTGGCTTCTCAGAAAGTTCAACAAATGATGGGGAAATGTCTTCCTTTCCTCCCTGGCCCTCCTCAGGCTTCTCAGTAAGTTCAACAAATGATGGGGGAATGTCTCCCTTCCCCTGGCCCTAACTCAGGCTTCTCAAAAAGCTCATCAAATGATGGGGGAATGTCTTCCTTTCCCTGGCCCTCCTCAGGCTTCTCAGTAAGTTCAACAAATGATGGGGGAATGTCTCCGTTCTCCTGGGCCTCCTCGCGCTTCTCAAAAAGCTCATCAAATGATGGGGGAATGTGTCCCTCCCCTTGGCCCTCCTCAGGCTTCTCAGAAAGTTCAACAAATGATGGGGGGATGTCTCCCTTCCCTGGCCCTCCTCAGGCTTCTCAGAAAGCTCATCAAACGATGGGGGAATGTCTCCCTCTGCCTGGTCCTTCCCAGGCTTTCCTTTCTTGTGGACAGCCCTGGTGCATTACCCTGCCAGGGACTGTCTATCTGCTCCACAGATGTGGCTCCCAGATCCTTATTTCTGTACTCTTTTGGCATGTAGTATTTGGGAAACTTCTTTCCCAAGTACTGCCACAAGGAAGAAGGCTTAGGAGGCTGCTTGTTACGTGCTGAGGGTCCAAGACCCTTTCTTCGCTAGTTTCCTGCCCCAACTCTTCTCGGCCACCCAGAGCTTCACAGGGTGCTTAACGGCACTCTCCGGTTGTCTGTGGGTCTCTCCGACCTCCCGCTCTGACTTCTTCTGACTTCTACAGGGGCTGCGGTGCCTATGACGTGTTCCCCTGTCCTCAGGCTGCGCATCTCACTTTGAGCACAAGCTCCAGCATCCTGGACCGGCTGGCTTCCCGGGGCTTCTGCTCATCTGCCGCTCCGTCCATGGCAGACCTTTCTGAGATGCAGGCAAGCGTCTCAGTTCGTGCTCTCCTGGCCTCCCTTGTCCTCTCGCCTTTGAATCTTCCAGTTTCCACAGGGGGGCTTCTCCGAAAAAGAAGTCCTTCTTCCCTTCTTGTTCATCCCAGTTTCTGAGTGTGCCTTCTCCAAGTCAACCATACTCTTCCTCGTCTCGAGGGAGTGATACCGTCTACCCTTACATAGGCATATAGAAGTGTGTGGTGTGGTGGAGACTGGATAGGGTTAGTGGGCGAGATAGGGGTTACTGTCTGGTGGACATATTGTGTTCTCCTTGGATAGTCTTTCCTGGTCCCAGGGGGAGATCCCGCCCCATGTCATCCTCCCTTGAGTACCACCCCCAGGGGGACTATCAAGGTAGCAGCCTCATTAGATGGGGCTCCACCCAGGGAAGCAGGAATGATATCCTTGTGCGAGTCCCGCCTCAAAGAGCTCGAGCACTTACAAACCACCACACCAGAGCCACAGGCGCTAGTGTCGTTAAAGGAAGAGCTAGACAAGTTCAGAGCGGCTGCAGACCGCAAACTAAAATTCCTATCACATGGCCACCGCATCTGTCAATACGGAGAGGGGCAGAAACTGGGAGCCCTCCTTGCGAGGCTGATAGCAGCAGATCGAAAGCCCACACAAATTGAGCAAATTCGGAACCCCCAGAGCACCCTAGTGCACACTGACAAGGAAATAGCAGAAGTATTCCGCACCTACTATCAAAAGCTATATAAAACTAACTTCACCACCACCCAGGAGGAACTGGCACGCTACCTAGCTGATATAGAACTGTACTGGGTGGAAGCCATGCTATGGGAACCCCTAAATGCACCCATCACTTCAGAGGAGATCCTCCAGGCCATCAAGGACCTACCAAGCACAAATGCGCCGGGCATCGACGGGCTAATAGGCGAGTTCTACAAAGCCTTTGCACCCATCCTCGCCCCACTACTGCTACAAGTCTTCGAGTAGGCACTAGAGGCCGGGTCATTGCCTCCGACCCTCCGAGAGGCAAACATTATACTATTGCACAAAGCCAACAAACCCCCAGAAGAATGTGGCTTGTACAGACCAATATCACTGATTAATCTGGACAGTAAAATACTTGTCAAAATACTGGCCTCCAGACTCTTCCCTCTGGTGCCAGCGCTGGTACTAGCAGACCAAGCCAGATTTGTACCAGGCCGGAACACAACATTTGGTATCAGGCGCATGTTCGGAGTCATGGAGGCTCTAGACCCCTCCCACCAAGCAGCGGCGGTCCTCCTCGACGCCGAGAAGGCTTTCAACTCCATCGAATGGCCCTTTCTCTTTGAGATCCTTCAAAGTATAGGCCTGGGAAAGAGATTTCTCCAACTAACAGCACTATTGTAGAACCAGCCCCGCTCACACATCATCCTGGGGAAAATCAGATCGACGGCGATAGATCTTCAGCGGGGAACAAGACAAGGGTGCCCAGTGTCCGCCTTGCTCTTCGCTCTGGTGATGGAACCCCTCGCCTCAGACCTTCGAGCCAGACACATACACAGAGGCCTGACCTTTGGCCCCCACAAATTAATAATCTCCCTCTATGCAGATGACATCGCCCTATACATACGTGACCCGACATATCCAGTAATACGGGACATAATAAAATTCGGCAATTTCTCCGGCTTAAAGATCAACCACAGCAAGTCAATTATATTCCCGCTCACCCCAGAGACCCAAGAATTCCAAGATGACTTTGGATTTAAATGGGAACACTCAAATGTTCGCTATCTAGGTATCCAAATGGCTAGAGACCACCACACCCTCTTCCAGGATAATTATGGCAAAGTAATCCAAACACTACAGGGGAAAATAGAGAGATGGAAAACACTCCCACTCACTCTATGGGGCCGGGTGTCGATAGTAAAAATGGTAATACTCCCCAAGCTCCTCTATCTCTTTGTAAATCTCCCCCTGCTGGTACCCCAAAAAGATCTCCGCCACCTGAAGAGTATAATCCTGGAACTTCTCTCAGGGGGCAAACCAGCCAGAATCGCTTATAACTCACTAATCCAGCCAGTTAAAAAAGGTGGAATGGCACTCACAGACGTAGAACACTATTACTGGGCTGCTCAAGCCCAATTCCTGGGTCACTGGTACGCCACGCACTTCGTTCGTCCCCATGTCCAACTAGAGCGAGCTCTCGCATCCCCTAATCTGCTCAGAGCAGCCATCTTTGGCGTGACACACACACCTCATAACACCATAAACACGGTCCTGTCCACCATAGCAATATGGAAAAAAATTGCATTGAAATGTAACGTTTGGACTAGGTTTTCCCCCCTACTTCCGATAAAATTCATTCCTGGTATCCCCCTGACCACGGAGAGAGTCTACTTGAATTGGGTCGACAAGCTCAAACTGAAAACCATGGGCGATCTTTTTATCGATGGGAACTTCCTCACTCACAAACAGGCCAAAACCTGCGGAACCTCCACCGCCCTAGACACGTTTATCTACTTCCGACTTAGAGGCTTCCTACAAGCCAGATTACCCTCGTTCCCTCAACAACCCGCAACCTGGCAACTGCTACACGGGGTCATCCAGTCGCAATGGGAGGGCAAACTGGTTTCGATGCTATACAAATCGCTACTGATGGAGACAGCCCCGAATCCGACAACACCTAAAGCGGATGGGAAAGGGCCCTCCAGATCTCAATCCCAGATGAAGAATGGGAATACATTCTAGCACAAACCCAGAAAGTATCACTAAATACAAGATACAAATTAATACACTTAAAAATTCATTCACCAAGCATACCCCACCCCTGCTAGAATCCACCACTATCACCCCTCGACACCTTCATTATACGGTCGCTGTAATACGCCATCGGCGGACTTCCTCCACCTCGCATGGTTCTGCCCATCAATACAACAATTCTGGGAAATGATACTGGAAAAGACAGTCGCAATGGTAGGCATGCCCATAGAACCTGACCCCAAGATCACACTCCTGGGTCTCACCAAACACTTTCCCATCTTAACACGCAAACTAGGAGGACTGCTACTACTACTGGCACGCAGGAGCATTGCAATGTCATGGGGAAAAGGACCCACACCAACTGTACAGCATTGGCTTTAAGACATAGCATATTGTCAGGACACAGAATCAAACTTCATCAAATTATTACCCTTGCACGCTTGACCACCCGACATATGGCGCCCATATATTGCCTATTTGTTATCTACAGGAAACAGCGACTCCTCAAGAGACACATCCCCGGAACCCCAACAGAATCACGCCGGCACACATCCCAGCCTGAGTTCAGCAAACAATTGACAATCGCCACCAACACAACAAGAGGGTGCCCTGGAGGGGGTCGGGGCGGGGGAGGGAGGGATGGGATATGAAGCACACACTACTTCCATATTTGATGTTATGTTGTAATTTCGTTTGTTTACTGTACAAATACCAAAAATATAGGTTTAAAAAAAAAACTAAAAAAAAAAGGAATGATTTTCTGGGATTCATTACAATTCCTTGACCTTTATCTCCTTTTATGGTCCCCCAAGGCTCACAAAATGGGTGGTCCGTTTGACCGCATCATCATTTCATCACTTGCACTGTTACACCTGCCAGGCTTAACCTCTGGAACATACCTATCACACCTGTAGCCCATCAAAATTTCACATCTCTGCCCTGGTCCTCATCAGGTTACACTACCCCTACAGCCTTCTCAGTAGATTACGCATTTGCTACCCTCAATGACATCCGTTACTTTTCTAGCCAGACCCTTGACAGCCACGCACAATCCTTGACCACCTCTGTAACACATCTTCAATAGGGGGAAGGGGACCAGCCTTAATTAATCACTCCATATTCAAATTATTTGTTTCTTGTGTTAGAACCTTCACATGGTCCATCAGCCACCCATTCTGGATGAATTTATTTCCTTTTACTCAACAACAGCCCTCCACTCACTCTACGCTCCAAGCCCTCCTCAACCTAACCATCCTAAATCCACTCAGCCATACCCTCCATTGCTCCTCTGACCTCCTGGCTCCACATCACTGCCACCCCTTAACACGAGGAACATGCCAACAGTTACTGGTTTTAAGGTTTACATGGTGGCGTTCCACACGGATCAGCACCATCTTTAACTCAGGCGTGCACAGAGCTTTCACAGCATTCGTTTTGTGGACCCTTTTCTCTGTTGCAGCTGCAAGTGATGTATTGTTGTTTACATGAGGTGGTCACGGAGCCTGCCAGCAGTTGAGCGGTTGGTGTCTGACCCACTCTGGATTACGCTGGATGCAGCATTTTACGACGAAGCAGGTGGGTGTCCGCTCTCACTGTGGCTTTCACAAGAGTGTATTTTGCTCCGTTTCCCACTGCACCCATACACGTGCATGCTTATTTTTGAGTGATACGCAAGGACCGTTGACCTACCTGAAATTGACATCAGTGAAACGTGAGGCATCATGCAATCCTCTAGGGCCAGGCGCTGTCTTTATTTGAGAGAGAAGCCGAACACAGGGGAAATACGTTCAATGGGACTGAACGTAGTGGAAATTAGTTGCAACACAGAGATTTCTCTTTTGAGAAAATTGGAAGAGTGTATGAAAAAGGGAATCTCAAAATGGTGGGAAGAACATTCACTACAGAAACTATCTGGATGTAGGGCATATCCCTAGAGGACTACGAATTTTGTCAATGCCCTCATTTGAAGATCAGGATCCTGAGATGTTAAAGGAGTGTATGATATAATATATAATTGGTTATTTATAATGTGCTTAACACCAAAGAGCTTTCTAAGCGCGGACCCGGGATTCGAACCTGTGTTGCTCAGCATCATGTTAGCAGGTTGCCACTGAGCTTTACTACCATTGACAAGCCACTAACCAATGTTCGGTGTTATTATTGGCATTATTAGTCAAATATGGCAAAAAAGATAGGACCGCTGTATTCAAACAAATTGAGGGTATGGAGCTACAATTAAAGGATATTACGACGACAGTAGAAGGTAATACATTGAGAGAAGATACTCATCCAGGATTGGTTGCTTTTGAGGATGAAATTAAACTATGGAAATAGTGCAAGTTTAACCATGACACGCAGGACTATGAAACTGGCAGAATTTTCACTTTTTCAAAAAAGGTTTGATACTTAAAGGAAATCAGTTCCAGTCATAAGTGTGGCAGCTGAAACTAGTGTAGGACTCTAGTTTAGGTTCAGCCTCTTCAGAGTCAAATGGTTTGAGCACTGAGAGCGAACATCCGCTTGATCCACTTACATTTTGGGAGGAAATGTGGCTTCTTATCCAGGATGGCAAAACGCAAAAGCAGTGAAGAGGTCGCGAAAGGGGATGAGGTTGCAATGCGGCCGTACAAAGAAAACCTGCAGGGTTAAACGAAGCAAGAAAAAGACCATTGACCCCACAGGCCATATCAACACGCTTTGGCGGCCAAGGCAAGAAGTAATATCTACCCAAAATGTGCAAGTTATAAATCTATCGTCACATCAGCGAACCCACCAAGAATCACATTTATTGAAGTTGGGCTTCAATTTTTGTCCATCCTCAAATTTCGATTGTGTACGAACCAGACTCGATTGACCAATTTATGCAGAAAATTAAACTTAAAAACATCTTTGCAGTAAATCCTAAAAAGGGTACTTCATCCACAAGGGGGTAATGACCTCATGATCTCGGATTTGCCAATGTTGAATACTTCGGGTTGCTTGTCAGTGATGAGGAGAATGTTATTCTCTCCGAGCATATTATTGATCCAGATGGGGCTGTGTCCTTATGACTTAAGAGTAAATCAAGGTTCAATTCCGCCCATGTTGTCAGGAGGCTACTTGGAGGCCTTTCAGGATTTGGTAATTGATGACTTTCGTAAGCTTAAAGTTAACAATCTTAAGGCGAATAGTTATAATTTGACTCCTCAACAGCAACGGTCTATACCGTCTCTAGACTATCTAGCAGAATTTGTCATAAAACCCTCAGACAAAGGGGGAAATTGTTATCCCCAATCGTAGTGATTATGTTGCATAGGCCTATCGTCAACTCAGAGATGTCTCTTGCTATTGTAAGCTGAAAGCCAATCCTTATACTCACAAACAATGTCAGCTTGATTCACTCCTTACTAAATGGAATGAGAAAGGTATTTTTGAATTAATTGTATGTTTTTGTCACCCACTTCTCCTGTTATAGCCGCCATTTATTTTTTATCCGGAATACACAAGTTCACCATTAGGCCTCCACACAGACCCATTGTCACTATCAGAGTCACTGATGGAAAATGTGTCCAAGTTTACAGACAAGACACTTATTTCTTTTGTGTCTCGTTTGCCTTCATTCTTGCGGGACAATAAAGATTTTTTGAAACATGTAAAAGATGATTTGTTTATAATTTGTAAGGGGGATGAGTCAAGATGGTTAAAATTTGTCAAACATCTGAATCAAATCAGTATTGATTTATGTTTTACGGAGACACATTCTGACTCTGAAATTGTGTTTTTGGATATCAGTGTCTGATTTGACTATCAAAGGTTGAAGACCACTCTTTATAGAAAACCCACTAGTTCCAATAGTCGACCCCATACCACCAGTAGCCACCCTGAGAGTTGCAAAAAAAAGGAATCCCTTATTGGGGAATTTGTCAGGTATCGTCATAATTGTTCAGATATTTTGAATTTTTGTGATGAATGTTCAACACCAGCTTATAATTTTCAAGCACAGGGGAATTCCTGTGGAGTTATCGAGAGTGCCTATGTGAAAGCTAGATGTCTCAATCGAGATGGTCTGCTGATTGATCATTTATCTGCGCAGTCTGTCCCGAAGGAGGCGGTTTGATTGATGCTCACCTTTAGAAATACCCCCCAACAGATTAGACACATCATTCAAAGGCATTGGCATATTCTGCATAAGAGTGAAGATCTCTCACCAATCTTGCCAAGTAGTCCCAGTCTTACTTTCAGGAAATCACCTTCAATCGTGGATAAACTGGTGTCTACTATCTTACCCTCTGCTAACACCAGCAGGCCGCAAGTAAGTGGTTGTTGAATCAAGCTAAGGGCTTTCATAAGTGTAAGAAATGCATGGTGTGTATTAATGCCGTGCTTTCTCACAGATATCTTCATCCAGTTCTGGGGTTTATGCATACTCTTCAGCACTTCATTACGTGTAATACTACGCACATGCTTTATGTTTTGAGTTGCCTGTGTAAAAAATGCTATGTTTGTAGTATGACATGTAAACTGAAAATACGAATACTGCAACACCTGCATGCCGTCAGAACTGTGGACCATTCATATCCTACTCCTTTGAGCAACAGGTGAGTCATTTTGATGAGTTCTCCTTTCTTGAGATTGGACAGGTACCTGTGCATCCTTGAGGAGGTGTCAGAAAAAGTAGACTGCGTCAATTGGAAACTAAAATGATTTTGAACTTCGGACACTATGGTACCGAAAGGCCATAACATAGATGAGGAGCTGTACACTTTTATTGGAGCATAGAAACCGCGAGTTGATGCAGTTCTGCTTCCTGTCTATTTTAATATCTTGCTCTCAGTTATACGTCTGTTTTGCTTATGTGGGGATTTGTGTCATTGCATTGCGGTGTTGTGATAGGGGATGTAGAACAGGCGAGGTCTTATACACACTGATATAATGTTGTGCTGTACTTTGGCCGCCGCTTCATGCCATGTGGGCCTATATCATGGATGTTTTGATCCTTAATGGGAGTGGGGTGGGTTCGATTTCTCAGTGACATCCCTCCTTTTTGCTGAAGGATGTGTTCTGGTGCCAGCACTATGCACTTTACTAGGAGTGGGGCCCATTGATGGTGTCATCCTGGCATTGTCTACAGTTTTCAATGTGTATTAGGTATATTTGATAGTGGCATTGTATGCTGAAGGTCTGCATATAGGGTGCATTTGCACTTTAATATCATTCATGCACAGGACATGTTTAACTGCAGTATTTGCACTCTAACATTAATCATGCACTTTGCATGGATCTGCGTTGCATTTGCACATTGTAATATACACTAAGCCTTTTGCACATATATGCTAGAGCAGAGTAACTGGTACATCGCTTGTACACCATGCGCTTTAATTGGAATCCATCTCACCTTTCAACACTTGGATGGTGGATTCTGCATTTTTTGCATTTTTTTTATGATTGCGATGCCAGTGTGCTGCATTTGTATTCTGTGTTGTAGATCTGCATAGCGGATGCATTTGCACTTTAATATCATTCATGCATTCGGCATGTTTATCTGCAGCCTTTGCACTTTAACATTGATCCTGCACTTTGCATGGATATGGGTTGCATTTACACATTGTAATACATGCTAAGCACTTTGCACGTATAGGATTGAGCAGAGTAACTGTCACATCACTTATGCACTATGCGCTTTAATTGGAATCCGTTTTACCCGCTGATAACTTAGAGGACGGATTCTGCATTTCTGCCCCTTTTTTATGGTTGCGATGACAAGATGCTGCATTTGCACTGTAACACTGACCATGCATTTTGCCTGTGCATGTGTTGCATTTGCTCATCGAGTTTTTCAATCTGCACACTGCACTTTCAGGATGTTAAACATATGATGCGAGGACGTCTCACCAAGGAGCCTTTCAGTTAGTTTGGTGTTTAATTGGCACGCTTTAAAGCTAGACCAGATCTATGATATCTTCACTGGTCAATCAGTGTTTATATAAAGCATTGTAATAGCCACCAGAGCCTTGTGAAATTCACGCGCCAATGCAGTGGCGCTGTTGTTGCCCTAGATGCTATAATGTTTTTTAATATGCTCGTCCTTTTTGCATAGACTTACATAACAGCCTGGCAGTTAAGGGTACGGTGCACAGCGTGAGACCCAACGGCTGCCTTCTTTTGATAAGGTCTATGTAGTTGCTGCCTGCATTCATTGTTTTCTGTTATTTGCTCTGTACTCTAGTCCCTTTTTTGTGTTTATTATTGAATTATACAACGGCCGTCATACACATTTGGGGTAAGTGTGCGTGGTTGTATTAGCCACGTTGCTTTCCCCTTTCATGAACTGGGGCTAAAGGTATTTGAGAATAGGTGCTGGGTCTGGAACCACGAGTCCCGCCCCAGCCCAAGATGGACGCTGGTTCCACTGCTAGTTACATCGCAGCACTCCTGTCCTTAGATATTAACGCCGGACTATGTTTATATTTATTGGAAAGTCAGTCTGTTGATTTGTTCTGTGAACAAGCACCTTGTGGTGTGAAACGCGTTATGTTTTTATCGTGTTGTTGCCATACAAATGTCTTTTTCTATTAGACATTTTTCTACTTTTTATGGAATTTGAAGGTCCTTGGTGTGCGGTCCTCTCAATGTGCATGTGAGTGTTTCACAAGTGTGTGTGTATATATATACACACGCACAGTGATTTAAATAGAAAGATAAGTGCAGGTACGCCCTAATCTAGGCTTTAAGTGGGCCGGGGCTCGGAACTGGTAAGGTCCATACATTGCTCTTGTGCCGGGAACAGCCTGTGTCTCCCTGACCTAGCCCTATGAAATTCACACAGGCTTCCTGCCCAGTTATGTATTTCTTTATTTTTCTCACTTTCGCTGTGTTTCTTGCCCTCTCTCCCCACTTACCCCAATCATATGTTCACCCTATTTCCCTCTTTATAAGTCACTTTCGTCTGAGCTTGGACCCTGGACCCTGATACACTAAAACATTACAATCAGCGGTTCTAACCATAAACTCAGTATTATGGTGTACATTTAGGCCGTTCAGTTGACTTTTGATTCTGTCCCGGGAGGATAGCTCAGCGGCAACGTGTTTGCCTTGGAAGACGACACGAAGCAACACAGGTTCGATCCCAGGGTCTACGCTTAGACACCTCTGGGTATTTAAGCACTTTACAAATATGCAAATAAGACCAAAAAAAAAATAAAAATAAAACAACTACGCAACAAACAATTCCTGTAACAGCGCCTCGATGCCGGCTGCGTGAGTGCTTTAAAAATGCAAATAAGTAAGCAAAAGTAAAGCATTAACCTCTCAAAAACATCATCAATCACAGACTGATCTTGCCCTGTTTTGGCACCAATATTGTGATATATAAAAGTTGTCAGGCTTTGAAGGAAAGGAGGGTCAGAAAAACTATGATCTATGGCTACCTTGAAGAACCTTCGGTTGGCGTCATTTCTCCCCACTACCCAATATCCCCCCGATGGGTAGATTAGTGAGGAAGGACCTCATAGGCAGGGACTCCCCTCCCAGGGACAAGAACTACTACCAGGGTAGTTGTCACCACCAAGTCCCCCACATAATGCTCCCAAAGCCTTTGCATCTCCCACATAATACTTCTTTACTAAGTACCCCCATGGAGTATTGTAACCCCGCTTACGTTACATGCATTGGCACGGAGAAGCTGGCAGCTAGTGTTAAGATCATTCATGAAAGGTACTGGCACGAAGAAGAGGCATACAGACATAACAGTTACTCTCCAGAACCGAGAGCAACAGTCTAGTCCCCCGTGATGAAATGAACATTTAAACACTTTAGAAACCAAAGAAGGACAACTGATAGTGTGAGCCCGGCTGGTAACCCATATAGAGCAGAGATTCTGCGAGACCCAGGAAGTTGGAATCCTGAAACCTGAGGACGCTGGCGGAAAAGGGAGAGAACTCCTGTCCAGTCCCGCAGGAGAAAAGCAGCACACATCTCGGGCTGCTGAGAGGAACAGTAACGCTGCCCGATATTAAGTGTTAAAGGAACCTTTCAATCAGGGGAAGGGAGGCATCCCTCCATGATTCAAGTGAAGGAAGTATGGACAAGCTTCCAGCCAGGGGAAGGGAGTCATTGCCCCTGGCCTTTGACTACAACGTGTTAAAGGACCCTGTCAATCAGGTGAAGGGAGGCATTTCCCCTGATACATCAATGACTGATGCAGAAAAGGGGTGCAGGGCCCGTTTTCTTCTGTTTGAAAACACTTGCAACCAGCTGAACAATGTCTGCACATTGTTTGAACTTTGCTGTGTGGAGAACATGTCAAGCGGGGGAAGGAGTCATTCTACGTGGTGGGAACTATTGAAGTTCCTGAAGTGGTCTGTGATCACAAAGCCAGCAGAAGGGATCCATTTTCCTGGGCAATGAACACTTTCGCCTTCTCGACTGTAGTTATAAGTGTGAGCGACAGAACTAGGGATGCTGACACAGGACGGTGATCTTATAAACTAAACGGACACTCTGACTGAGCCTTTTTAGTCTTTACTTGAGTCAGGGAAACCCCTCATAGGATTGGGACAGATGGGCCTTTCTCTTTCTTTTCAAGTAGAATAAAAGTCTTCGCCTACCATCATGCCACCTTCGTGTCAGTCTCCTTCTTCTGCACTCTCACACATCACTGGGGTACTTAAAGACACAAGTCACGGATACACTCACAATCCGCATCGAACAGGGCCGTCCTTTAGGGGTCACCAGGGGTTGCATCTGAGACCCCTGTGGTCTCCCTTGCTACCCCTGTGGTCTCCCTTGCTACCCCTACACAAAGTTATTTTTCGTTTCCTTTTAAATGTAAACCCATTGGCTGTGGCCAGCGCCATGTGGCTCTTTGTTTCTGGAGAGGCTGGCTTTCTTTTTCAGGCCTCTTAAAAAAGGGGGTTCCATAAGTGTAATACTTTGCACCAGACCTGCAGATGAACTGGCTGCTGGGAAATCTCAGTTACCAGTTTAAGGGTGTCTATTACAGAGTGTAATTTGTGTTTTCACTTTGAGAACATTCAGACATGTAATTGCTCATGTTACTATAGCCAGTAAAATAGATATAGCTGGTAAGATAGCTCAGTGGTTTAAGCGCTCAATGCTGCAATGTGTGTTTGATCTGCAGGTTGCAGGTTTGAATCTTGGCAATGTCAACTCAGACTTTCATCCTTCCGAGGTTGATAAATGAGTACCAACACAGTTTGGGTGATATAGTATGTATATTTCTTCTATATAAAGTGTTTAAGCGTAAGTGCTATATAGTAACACATCATTATCATTTGCCCTAGGACGTCTGCTTGTATTCACAGTAATTTGGTAACATGGGCCTTTACACACTAACATTAATGATACATGTGGTGATCCATTCTTGTTTGAAATGTATATCACATTACAGTGATATCTTATCCATATTTTTCATTATGTACCTAGGAAAAATGCTATCTGATGCCCTTTCCTGTTTTGTCAAGGGATGAAAGGTCGTGTTCCGTCGCTTCCTGTGATGTCACTTGGGGGTGATGTCAAATGACATCACTTCCTGTGATGTCATCAGAGGTCAAGGGTCATGTGATGTCACTTCCACTACTTCTGGCATTTTGGTAAAATGACGCCCCTGCCATTGAAGCCTGTCAAGGGGCACAGAGTGGCAGCATAAAGGAATCAATGAGTGGATTGCTGTGTAACTTAGATTCGAACCTGAGCATCCTAATGAGTTACTCTGCAGACCATCCTAATGAGTTACTCTGCAGACCTTTAGATCTGTAACTTAGATTCAAACCTGGGCATCCTAATGAGTTACTCTGCAGACCTTTAGATCTGTAACTTAGATTCAAACCTGAGCATCCTAATGAGTTACTCTGCAGACCTTTAGATCTGTAACTTAGATTCAAACCTGAGCATCCTAATGGGTTACTCTGCAGACCTTTAGATCTGTAACTTAGCTTCAAACCTGACCATCCTAATGAGTTACTCTGCAGACCTTTAGATCTGTAACTTAGCTTCAAACCTGAGCATCCTAATGAGTTACTCTGCAGACCTTTAGATCTGTAACTTAGATTCAAACCTGAGCATCCTAATGAGTTACTCTGCAGACCTTTAGATCTGTAACTTAGATTCAAACCTGAGCATCCTAATGAGTTACTCTGCAGACCTTTAGATCTGTAACTTAGATTCAAACCTGAGCATCCTAATGAGTTACTCTGCAGACCTTTAGATCTGTAACTTAGATTCAAACCTGAGCATCCTAATGAGTTACTCTGCAGACCTTTAGATCTGTAACTTAGCTTCAAACCTGAGCATCCTAATGAGTTACTCTGCATACCTTTAGATCTGTAACTTAGCTTCAAACCTTAGCATCCTAATGAGTTACTCTCCAGACCTTTAGATCTGTAACTTAGATTCAAACCTGAGCATCCTAATGAGTTACTCTGCAGACCTTTAGATCTGTAACTTAGATTCAAACCTGAGCATCCTAATGAGTTACTCTGCAGACTTTTAGATCTGTAATTTAGCTTCAAACTGATCATCTGAATGTATTTCTGCAGATTTCACTGAGGGCAACACAACACGCCTACTCCATGATTTGAATGGGGTAATTTTCTTCCCTCTGCTAATTGCCGAGAGAGGGGACTGCTCTCCCTAACACTGGAGTGTGAGCAGCGCCCCCATGCAATTTTGATTGCTTGCCCCACAAGGCGCAAATGCATGGCAATTCTGTCGAACCCGAGTTTCAGTGCATTCTTTGGACTTTGTGATGCGATTGTAAATGCCTCCTGCCATGTAAGTGCACCGCGTAAAGCATTTCCATCAATTCTTATGGACTCCGCCAGCTTGTGCCTGTTGCCAAAAGCTAGCGGAGTCCATAGGAATCAGATGCATACCTGCCATCACCAGAATCAGATGCTGACATATGAGGATTGGTTTGTGACAGGAGTAGATAGGGTGGTGAGCGTGCACACTTCAATCTGGATCAGAGCCAGTAGAAACCTTAAAGAACCTGTGGAGTGACACAGAATGTAAAAGAAATGCAGACATCTTGTACACAACGTTTCTACTCTTCATTTACTGCTCTTGGGGATCACAAAATGACCCTCTATTCATGGGCCAGCAAAATGGAGCACTTATTTCGCAGATTCCCAATGTTTGCAGATAAGGCACAGTGAGAATGAATGATAAATGATTTGCCCAGGGTCACACACTTTCCCTGAGTGGTGAAACCAGCTTCCCATCTACGTTTCATAGATGCATTTGTTAAGGTTTGGGTCTGAAAAGATGTAATAATAGGTGTGTAGCAAAGTATTCAAAAGTACACAAATTGTATAAAACACTAATCTGACATTGTATACACGTCAGAATTGACAAAAATAGGACTGTAGCTTTATTTCGCCCATCCTCACTAGAAGGTCACAGTAAAAGCCTCCAAAAGGGTGTAAAACTGTTTTCACAATGAAAGAAAATGGGTTTTAAAACTGTATTGACAGTGAAACAAAATGCAATGTAATGTTATCGTCTGGCGTCTTTATTTCATATAGCATGCAACGTTAAGCTTCCCTCCCATTTATTATACAATCCCACCTTCCCCTGCCCCCAATTCACACCTTTTAATGGACAGTAGCACCTGGGCCAATAGCCTCAGATCAGCCTTACCGTAATGCTTCAGGGCGATCAGCTGTGCTTTCTGTGAACGCTGAGCTGGGAGGTCTTTGGACAGCTGAGGTGTGTGGGACCTTTGGCAGCATTGTTATTGAGTACCAGTACTCTCCTCAATACTGCCTTAAGTAAAAAGTTGCATTGAAAGATTGTCTTGTGCTGTCCACCTTTGCTGTTTCCATCTCAGCCAGTGTAATGTATTAACAACCATATAATGCCTTCGTAAAGGCCGGTAAGACAGATCAGCGGGTTGAGCCCACATTGCCGAGATCTGTGCATGATCTGTGGGTAGCAGGTTCGAATCCCGGCAATACCAACTCAGCCTTTCATCCTTTCAAGGTGGATCAATGAGTACCAACTTCGGTTGGGTGATAATTGTATGTAAATATGTTCTATGTACAGCGCTTACGCGCAAGTGCTATATGCGTAACAAATCATTATCATTAAATCATACAGCAGCGGGACTGCTGCGGGCCTTCTTACAGTGCATCCTAGCAAGGCCATTTTGATTTTCAATAAATATATACCAATGCAGTCCTCATAGGTTGCAACGCGCAGTGCGCGCAGGGCCGTGAAGCCATAGGAATGATCTCCCCGGCCCTTGCATTTGGGGATCGCTGTGTGCCTTGTTAGACAATCCTGGCTATGCCTCTGGTCTAGCGTAGCGGCTAGGATTTTCAGCACGCGTAGCCTCAGCGGTCTGCGTCAAACAGTCTGCATTGCCTCGTCTCCTTCACAGCCAGGCTCCTGGCCTTTCCGGATGTTAGGATACAGTCTGACATTTCTTCCCCTGGTTGTCAAAATCAAAGCGTGTAATTTATCGAGAATATGCTCAATATCCTCAAAGGAGAGCATTTGCGGCGCGCGCTTCGTCTGGGCAGGGAGCACTTTCTTGCAGCAATTGTTAATTAATTGATTAAAACATTCAAAACACAACTGGATAATTAACTAAATGAGACGATTATGACAGAGCCTTTCCAAAGGCTGATGAGATTTTTGTAAATTGCCTTTCATGGAAAGCGGGATGACGCATTTGCATAAGAAGCAGTTGGGCTTGTGGTGCCGTGACACACGCCGCCTTTATTGGCTAAAGTGAAGTAAGATGGGTATCACAATGCTTTCTGAGGCGGGCATTGGTTCACTCTATGCTGCCTCGCTAAAATGACTCCCATCTGTATCCCCAGAAAAGGCGGGGTTGGTATTTTGCATTTGGCTTTCTAGGTCTGGTTAGAAATATTTTGAGCACTCCGGCAGACCTACTGCTCACCACTCTTACAAGGACACATATGTCAATCAGCTAGAATTGCTACTGATTGCAGCGTTGTCCTTTGACTTGCTCCTTGATTATGCGATCGCATCTTGCCTTCCTGTATGGAACGTGACCATTGCTCGCGGTTTACATACAAAGGGGAGTTTTTATTTTGAGACTCGCATTATTTGGAGGAGATCATTACTATGGCACACAGATTTGGAGCCTGTGTCGCCCCAGATGTTTTGGACTATGACTCCCATGATCCCTCACCACACAAGTAGTTCCCAAAGCATAGAGCACCGAAATGTGCAGACTCCTGCTCTAGCAAGAGCTTCTTTTATTATTTAAATGAAGGAGAGAGACACTTGGTGAGGCAGCGGGAGCCCCCTCAGTTGTAAAGCGCGCCTAACCCTGGGGCATCTTATGGCAGCTTTGCCACAGCATGGGAGGCACTCCTTCAGACCCCCACAGTTCTCAGGTGTTGGCCTCCAGTGTTTCACCTGCCTTCTTTGACATGGGCTCTTGTTATGCTCCGGGACAGCCGACACCGTGTGTGTGCCCGTGGCATTGGAGCGCACCTGCACAGCGGGCATGTGAAACTATTTGTGTGTGTCCAGACTGTCTCCTGCAACCTGTGTGGCGACAGATTGTGGCCTTTCTGCTGCATTGTCCTCTGCATGGTTGCCATGAGGGTCCTGTACCAGGGATGTTGCGGTACAAGAGGCTGAGCACAGATATGGGGGGGGGGGGTGATGCACCACTCCAACCTGCCCGCGCACTATACTGTATACTTGACAATATACCCTTCCCCTCCTGTTTTGCTGCATTTGCCACATCTCAAACTTCTGGCACCACCTCCGCATCAAGATGGCGATGTTCCGCCTCCCCATTCTCCAGTACCCGATGTGGAGATTACTCTACAGGCCTGCACTCAATGGTGTGGGGCCTCCTTTGCTGCATATTTTGGTGGACTGACTCCCGGATATCCCTCATTCTCCCATCAGCCTTTATTCTCCCTTGGCACCAACTCAATTCCCACCACGGCCACTTCCATTTTCTCTGTCTATTCCGGGACACTTTGCCCAGTGCCATCCATTGTATTCTTTCCTCTGTGCCCTCTGCATGTCCTGCCTTGCCAGCTCAATGCACCTCTCACCACACTCCCCACCTCCTGCATTTGGTGTGAAGTCTTCTCCTGCCCAGTGCCTACCCTCACAAGAAGAAAGTGTGTGGGGTGGGATTTCTCCCTCAGGAATCCAGGACTATCGGAGAAGGTACCATGCATGATGGTAGTTTGGAATGAGTTCTCTATGATACTATAAAACCATGATTTAAGCAGAACTAAGGCCAGTGCCATTATCTGGAAGCATGGTGAACTCTCAGAAATGGCTCCAAGCCCTTACGGGATCTGAGAGGGGTCAGTTTCCTCAATCTCAAATCCCTCTTGTTACAAATGGAGAGAGACAGGTTACATTCATGCAATACAGCTTATTTATTTATTATGCATTTGTAAGGTGCTTATACATCAAGTAAATTGTGTTTCAAAGCCCCCAGAGGGCAAAAGGGAGGGAACATGGGAATGAAAAGCAAATAACACAATGAAAGATAAAGGAGGACGTACTAGGCCTTGTGAGCATTCAGAGCGTGCAAGTACTGACAGAGAGAAGAGATGAGGGAGTGCGGGGGTAAGTGCTAGGGGTACCAAGAAGGAAGTGCTATGGACTGAGTAGCTGTTACGTGCCTGGGTGAGCGGTTGGCTACCACTAAGTAAGTGCAGGCCTGTGGTGGCATAGGCCAGTGGGTGCCAAGTCAAGTACTGGGATTGGGCAGAGGCTGAAGGCGATTGGATGTGGGAGGCCAGGACCCAGGAGGACACAAAAGAACCCTAGTCATCAATCTCAGCAACTCTGGGGTTTAGCAGCGGAGGGAGGAAGAAAAGGAAGGTCTTGAGGAGCTTTTGGAATTTGAGGAGATCAGGCTCAAAACGAAGAGAAAGAAGGAGACTGTTCCATAGGATGGAGCGAGCCGAGGAAAGAGCTCGTCCACCAGCTTGCTGTTTATCGAAGCGCTTGACATGCAGAGAGTTGGTGCCGTAGGAATGTAGATGTTGAGGGAGAGTATTTAGGGAGGACCAGTTGTAGATAGCAACCCGGCCCCAGACAGAATTATGGAATCTGATCCTTGCAGCAACCGGGAGCCAGTGGAGGGATTTTAGGGCTGGAGAGATGTGGTCCCTGGGCTTGAGGCCAAGGATAAGCCTTGCAGAGATATTCTGGATTAGCTGGAGGGGTGGCAGAGAAGAAGAGAGTAGATTAAGGAAGAGGCTATTGCAGTGGTCTAGCCTAGAGAGGACCAGAGCTCTAGAGACATTGAGCTTCTGGGAGAAAGTGAGGAAAGGAAGAATACCTCTGAGGAGGTGGAGTTGAAAGTGGAACTTCTTGGCAAGGTCCTGAATGTGAAGGAGGGAGGAAAGAGAGGAGTGGAAGATGACTCCCATGATTCAGGCTTCAGATGAAGGAGAAGGAGAAGGGGGGGCATAGAAGATGGCCAGTGTCAGGGAAAGAAAGATGGAACAGGAGTCCCAGCAGGAAGGATTGATTTATTGATTTGCATTTTTAAATCACTCACACGGCCCGCGGGCATCGAGGCGCTGTTACAGGAACTGTTTGTTTTTAGTTGCGTATTAATAACCTGCTTAAATACCCAGAGGTTTCTAAGCGCGGACCAGGGGATCGAACCTGTGTTGCTTCGTGTCATCTTGCTTCCAAGGCGAGCACGTTGCCGCTGAGCTATCCTCCCGGTTAGAGGATCAAGGATCTCTGGATTGCTGCCATTGAGGCAGAGATCATTGGAAGTGCACCAGGAATGACGGAGGAAGTAAGGAGAGTGTCAGGGGGATGTTTGAAGAAGGGTTGAGTGTCATCTTCATAACACTGGAAATTGACCACTGTGTACTTGTCCTCGCAAGATGTATGGGTGAACGCCAAACCTTTTTAAAAAATTATCTTTTTAATGGCTGCCATGGAAAGCGAGAAGGGACTACATGTAGTTCCTTCTCCTGTTCCATGGCGGTAAACTTCTCCGTTTTCTTTTTTTACCCTTTGAATGGCCACCATGGAAAGCGAGAAGGGACTAAGTGTCACGTTGCATGGTGGGCATTTATTTTTTACCTCATCTCTTTTTTTCTGTTGCTACATTCCGGAGCGTGTCACAACTGGTCAAAGAAGTTATTGACACTAATGGCAATAATCCCCGAGCTGGGGGTTTGGGGTGCGGGGGGAGGGTGTGACCATGTGAGGTAGTGCCCCATGCCTTTGTTCAGTAACTATGGGCCCCAGAGCAGTACCTGATGCAGTAATGCCCCCCGGCTCGTGGCTTATTGCTTAAATAGTGTAAATCCTTAACTCCTGAGCAAGTCCAAATGGACGCAGAGAACAGTATTTGGGCGGCATTACAAAAACGCATGAGGTTGGCCAGTTAGTTAGATTGCAAAGGGTGGTACTGAGCAAGATGGCTGCCACACACTGGGGGCGGGACTCACCCAGAAACGTGCAGGAGACTTTTGACATGACGTGCCTTAACTGACAACAAATCTAGAGACGTTGGGAGCATCTTTGAGGGCTTCGCGTGCATCTCTCATTCACAATGTTTTTCTCATCCGCCATCTTAGAGATGCTCCTGGAATTGAAGAGTTTGGTGGAGTGCAGTATGGGAAGGGCTTGGATATCCCAAAACAGCATAGCATAAGATACTGGAAACCAGAGGATATTGGCACTGGAGGTCACTGGACATCTGCAAGAATTAGACCAGATGGTGTTGGGAGTCAGTGGACTTTTCCCAGTAGCACACTACTTGATACCAAGAGCAATTGACACTTGTTACATTGGAGAGCTCCCCACTTACTGCACAACGGGAAAGTAGATGGCAGTAACCATCACAAGGTTTCCTATAGTATCTCAAGAGGGTCAGCAGACGCTCATACTTTGCATGCATAATGGAAGATGCACCAGTAAAGCCTTTGGTGGTCCTTAGACAAGCATTATAAAGGTTGAAAGGTCACAGTCTTCAGACCCCTCTGCTGCCACACCAGGGTAAGTCTAACCTGTATTCAAATAAAGGTTGAAGGCTTCCCAAGGCGTTGCAGCACACAAAGTGCTTTAAGTGGGGTAAGAAATTGAGGGGGGGGGCTCGTTTGGGGGCGTGGCTTCCATTGTGGGCGTGGCCTAGAAGTGCACAAATCATAGTAAGGTGTGCAAACAAATATATAATTGTATTTGAGCTTTTATATATTTGTATGCGTACTACTATGGTTTGTGTATTTTTCAAGCCTTCTTTTATAAACATAGCAATGTTACATATTTCTATGTTTATAAAAGGTGGCTTGTAAGTGCACAAACCATAGTAAGTTACGCACACTTGTGTGCTTACCTTACTGTGGTTTGTGTACTTTTCAAGCCACCTTTTATAAACATAGACATTTGTAACAGATGTCTATGTTTATAAAAGATGGCTTGAAACGTAGACATCTTTTATAAAGCGTTGAGGACGGACAAAACCCAAGGTGGCTTTGTCCATCGACAAAGCTTTATAAAAGATGCCTTGAATTGTGTACGATTCAAGCAGTCTTTTATAAACATAGAAATATTTCTACGTTTATAAAGGATGGCTTAAACGTACACAGTTCAAGGCATCTTTTATAAAACCTTGCCAAAGGAGAAAGGCGCCTCGGGCTCAGTGAGACCCCGAGGCGTCTTTCAGCCTCTGCGAACCCGTGGGCTCCGTGATCTAATCTGCATATTAGATCATGGAGCCCGCAGGTTCGCAGAGGGTCAGTGACCTGGCGAGGCCAAACAAAGGGACTCATGATGGCCCCTTCAGAGGAAGTTAGTGACAGACGGAAGTGCCAGCCAGTCACAGCAAAGCTGTGCCTGGCTGGCACTTCTGTCAGCTTGCCTGACGTTAAAGTGGCGGGCGCATCTCCCGTCGCGGCTGCGTCCGCGGTGGGATAATGCGTCCTGCCATGGCGTGGTGGGACCGGGGGGCCCTGGCAGGGCCCCGGCTCTGCCCCACTTTTTGGAGACTGCCGGGGCCCAGCCCCGTCAGGCCCCGGCCCACTTAAAGCACTGAGCACATGGTTCCATTCATCCTTTATGATTAGGCGAACAGGGCATTTCCAAAATAAATGTGCGCTGCTGCGGTGTGTATTGATTGACCAGCACAGAAGCAGAAAGAGGCAGGGTCAGGGCCGCACATGCACATCTTGTCCTTAGCTAGCCCACTCTCTGCCACCCACCCACTTCTTCACCTCCACCCAGGAGCAGGACCTTTCCAGTAGCACCACCTGGTGCCAGTGGCGCCCCCAGAAATGTTTCATAGGGGTGGCCTGATGAGGCCACAGGAAATCTTGGGGTGGCACACAGGGTGCCACACAGGGGTGGATCCAGCCTCAACATTTGTCTGGGGCTGGATGGCAGTTTTGAAAACTGTTAGTAAGACGGGACCTTAAACCTACTGCGCTAGTGATTTCCCCCCGAACCCACCCGTCCTAGCGCCCTCTCCCCAAGCCCAGGAGTCTGAGTAGATATCACGCCTTCCTTTGGCCCATTAGATCCATCTTTCACTCCAACTCACCAGAGGCGTAGCTATTATTATGTAACAAGTGGGGCCTGGAGCTAATGTAGTAGGGCCCACATTAGGAAGAGCCTGCAGAAGGAAGGGCCCCCAGCCAAATGCACAGGAGTGACAGAGAGTAGTGAGGGAGGGCGAATCAATCAAGGGGGGTTTGTCCCCTTGAGAAAAGGTTTTAAATAATTGGTAACAATAGTGCATTTCACAGTACACTTTGTGATAAATTAGGTAAAAACCACACAGTTTACAATCGGTTTTGTAGGGTAAAACATACAAAGTACATTAGATGCCGAGCCACCAACAATGCATAGGAGCATTTTCATTTTGTCTGCTATATGCCAGTACTCTGCAAGTGTAAAAAAGCATTTTCATATCGATTGTGGTCACACATGTCCATTCTGGTGCACCTAGATATGCCACTATTCCCACAAAGGAAAATACTCATGTTTGCTTTGTCCATAATGCCAGTAACCATACTATGACAAAGTATGTTTATGCTGCTCTGCCAATACATGCCAGTATTTCCATGTAAGAACATACTCCTGTAGGCTTTGCCTCAATGCCAGTGAAAAAAAGCCATGCCACAGTAAGAAAATATATCCTTGCTGGCTACACAAATCCCCCACTCCCCACATAAGAAAACTCATGTTGTATTTCCTCCCTAACGGCAGTAAACATCTCATGCCACAGTAAGAAAAAACAGCTTTGCAGGCAGCACGAGTGCCCCCACCCCACAGTAAGAACACTTATGCTGCCGTTGGCCTTAACACCAGTAAGAAACTGCAATGCCACAGAAAGAAGACACGCTCTTGCTGGCTAGCCAGTAAGAAAGCTCAGCAAGCTGAGCGCATGCTCTTGTAATCTGAGTGTGATTTGCAGGTTCAAATCACGGCACGGCCAACTCAGCCTTTCATACATACTTCGAAGTGACCTCGGTGATCTCTGCCCTCCCCTACGGACCTTGTACTATTAGGTTGCTTGTGCACCCTGTTACCTCTCTCTTACTCTATACTGTACTGTTTTCCCTGCTCACCAAGTTGTATCACTGCCGTGATACTTGAGGGTTTGGGCGCCGTCAATAAATGCAACAAATAAAGCTCATTAAATGAGTGCAACCTTCGGCTGAGGGATATATTTGATGTAAATATGTTCTCTGTACATCGCTTTGGCGAAAGTACTATATAAATAGCATATCATCACACAAATCCCCCCCATATAAGTACAATTATGTTGCACGCATCATGTTATATTCCCCATGTAAGAATATGTATGTTGCCTTTGACCTTAAACACCAGTAAAATAAAGACCCAAGTCAAAATAAGGAAACATGCGCTCCCCATGTAGGAACACTCATCATGATGCCTTTGACCTCAATGCGAGTACAACATTCTATGCTACAGGATCACCCAGACAGGCCAGCCCCACTGTAGTATTCTCACCCCTCTCGCCCCCACTCCAACCCCACCATCACATAAAAACACGTTGACTTTCCTCTGCCCAAAAACGGCAGTAAAACATGCCATGCTCTTGTCAAAACATGTCAATGCTCCAATGCCCCTCCTCAGATACGCAGAGATATGGAGACATTCAGACACCTGCACCCACACAGCTGATCTGTCATTCACACGAGCACCCAGAACATTTAGACTGTGCGCTCATTAACACACACAGTCACACCATCCACACTGCATTCATTCACAGGTGGGCACTTGCAGACAAGGCCTAGCATACAAACATACAACCACCTACACACTCCCTTGCATGCATGCACGCATACATTCATCCATGCATACATACAATGCCCACATGCACACAAACATACGCTTTCTTTAGTGAATGGTAATCATTGAAAGCACGGGCCATGTAAAAGCTGGGCCAGCAGTTAAGACTTTAGCTGCAACATGGGGGTGGAGGGAGTCCTACTGATGAGCTGGCAGGCTTTTGTCCTCAGCCTCTACCCTTCACTTCAATGCCTGTTTTCTCACCTCGAAGAGCAGTGTATTTGTTTAAATAAATACACTGCTCTCCGATGGGGAGAAATGTGACAGGTTCTTGCTGGCGGGGCCCGGGCTGGGCATAACATCACTGATGACTGCTGTGTCAAAGGGGTGGGGGCTTTAGCCCTCCCAAGCCCAGGAGCACGGGAGGGCCCAAATAATCCATGCCATAGTGATATTAACTGGCCATTGATAGTAGCAGGTGCAAACGGTGTGAGAGCCTGGGCATCTAATAGCAGTGCCTTGCAAATGCCTAATCCATCTACACAAGCCACAACTGTTGACTTTGCCAATACTTGTTTTTAATAGGACTTCAGCACTGGGCACGCATAGTGTTTATAAATTGGGTGCTAGACCTGGCTAAGGCATTTCTATTACATAAGTAGCACGTATACAGCACAAATGAAGTCATTAACACTCAGAATACAGCACTTGAAGGGCCTGCCAGTGTTTTTTTTCAAAGCAAAGTTTGATGGCAAAGCATGAACAAAGAGAGCTCAAAGAATTCCCATGAGGAGGTGCTTTGGCAGGGGTTGGGAACAGGGGGAGGGTACTTGGTTGGAGGGACCATAGGGATTAGAATGGCCATGGGCAGGCAATGGGTGGGTAAATAACCAAACAACACATTAAAGGTTTGTTTCCCTCCTCATATGCCATCTCCCCCATCTGTACTCCTAATGCAATTGTTTCAGCTTTCAGGTGGCTTTGCCACATAATAGCCCAAACTAAAAAGGGGCATATAAAACAGGAGCCTTGTAAGGCATACTCCAACTCATTGTAGGGTTAGGGTCTGCCTCTTGTTTGCCATGTAAATATCAGATTTGGCAAAGAGGTCAACAGACAACACAGGATAGTGGGCCAGTCAGAGAGAAAAAGGCAAGTCTAGGAAATATGGCAGTAGTGGTACTGCATGGCATGCTCGGATGTGAGGACATGCAATACGTTAGACACGTGGCACAGATGTGGGGTAGTGCAACATAGGAGCAAAAGAAAACATGCTAGTTAGACGACAGAGTGCATCATCGTTATTTTGTTGTGTCAGAATGGGCTGGGGATACAGACCTATCAAGGAAAAGGGTCTTTCCACAACAAAATAGGATATTGTTCTCTGAGAACACTAAGAACAGAGTCAGAATGGGATCTATTGTTTATTGAATGTCACAATTTCTAACCTAATAGGGATACTGGACACCCTTAGAGGCTTCGAGCCCAGTACACATTTTCTGCTTAGTTCTAGTCAAGGGAGGGTTTGGGTTAAACACCTACAGGTTCAAGGGGCATTCCATTAGAACTCATAAAGGTTAATTCCCTATGATAAATGTGGCAACCTCTGGAGAGACACATTGTGCTGACCATCCTAGCAAAGACTCCCAGGATTCCCTGATTCCTGAGTGGTCTTGCAGTGCCGCCCGCCTGGTGCCACACACATACCATCCTCAGCTGGCTCTGAAGTGTTTGCCAGGAAGCACTGGATCCCTCAGTAGGCGCTGCATCCCAGGTCTCCTTTTCAGAGCCTGGAACACAGCCTGGAAGCACGAGCCAAAGCAGAAATGCGCGCGCTCAGGCTGTGTTTCTGGCTCCACTGAGCATGCGCAAATAGATCAATTGGGGGCAGGGCCACCATGTCTCTCTGATCCGACTACAGACCATCCATGGCCGCGGCAAAAAAGAAATATTTTTTTTCACACTGAACTGGGCATGTTATTGTTCATGCACAGTTCAGTGCGAAAATAAATTGGGTTTTTTTTGGCTTTTTCGCTGGGGTGGCCGATGGGGGGGGCCAGCATTTTTATAAGGGTGGCCACGGCCCCCCCTGGCAACCCCTTGGTGGCGCCCCTGCCTGGTGCTCGAGCAAAACCAAAAGGTGACGGCTGGAAGCGTTTGAATGATTCATAACCACAGGCACAACTCTGGGCAACCCTCCAGACCATCGTTCCTCAGCCTGCCAAGCCCTTACAGAAGGGAAAGGCCATATGCAAATCAGGCTTGGTCCCACCCCAAAAGGGGTGGTCAAGCCTGAGCTGCTAGGTCACATCCCTGGGTGGGCAGCCTTCCTGCGACTGCCACAGTGGCCAGGGCTCCGGCTCCAGTCTTCCAGCTGCCTCCATCGGCCCCGTCTTTGGCAGGCCCTTGTCTGCCACGGGTGTCCTCACCAGTGCCACCACCTCTGGCTATCCCGGAAGAGCCCAAGGCTCTGGGGGAACACATTTACATGCTTGCATCTTGGTTCCCTTCTGATTGTATTTGTATTTGTTTATTTATAACGCGCCGACCATCAGGCCCGGGGGCATCAGGGCGCAATTTGTACAGGGTTGCAAGAAAAGAACATACAGGCAGATAGATTACAATAAAAGTATACCAATACAGCATAATAAAAATCTTAATAATGACATATATTACACATGGTACAGTGTCCCTAGGCTCTGCAGAGGAAGTATCCCTGAGGTAGTTGGGAAGGTAGCAGACCGGAAATCGTGCTGGCGAACAGGCGGGCTGAGTAAGTAGGACAGATGTCTAACACAACTATTGCTGGTCAAAGAGCCAAGATTTGGTTTTATTCTTGAAGGTGTTGAAGGAGTCTTCAGCTCTGATGGCAGCGGGGAGGGTGTTCCAAAGTTTGGATGCTAGGACAGGGAAGCTAGTGCCTCCCGCTTTTTGGAGCTTAAACCTGGGGATAGTCAGGCAGTGAGTCTGAGCAGTTCCTAGTGGACGGGCAGTGGAGTGGCGCGAAAGCCGACTGCAGAGATAGATCGGAGCCTTGTTGGCTAGGCATTTGTGCGTGAGGGCACGCGTTTTTAGGGAAATTCTCTGCTTCACGGGTAACCACTTAAGGCTAGATCTGGCTTCTGAGATGTGGTGGTTACGAGGGATGTTCAGGGCCGCTCGAATTGCATTGTTCTGGGTGGTTTGGAGTTTGGACAGGTTTTCTTGGCTGGTGCCTAAATATAGAGCACTGCAGTAATCTATTTTTGCCATGATAAGTGTTCTCGCTAGTGTGACGCTATTGTGGGTGGTGAGGAATGGTCTGCAGGCTGAAATGAGTTTGCACGTGTAGGCGGAGGTGGACCTGACTGCATTAGTTTGTCTTGACAAGGATAAGGTGGAATCAGGTAAAAGCCTAGTGTTTTAGTGTCTTTCGAGACTTGTATGGAGTTGCCGTCTATGATGAATGACTGATAGGATGGCTCAAGTTTGCTCAGGCGTTGTGATGTACCCAGGATAAGTGGCTCAGTCTTATCGTCATTCAGACATAGCTGGTGCTGGGCCATCCAGGCTTGGATGACTAAGTAGACGTCATTGAGGGCCTTGGTGTCAGCAAGATAATCACCAGAGATGGGAATGAGTATCTGGGTGTCGTCCGCGTAGTTGGTGTAGGAGACACCCAGATAATCAAGCACATCAAAGAGTGGTTTTGTAAAGATATTGTAAAGAGTAGGTGACACGCAAGAACCCTGAGGAACACCGCAATGAATAGGGGAGGGATCTGCGTCAGCGGAAGGTGCAAAGACCCTCATAGATCTGTTGCTCAGGAAGGATTTGATCCAGGCCTCTGTGGAGGGAGAGAAGTTGGCAGCAGAGTGGAGGTGCCTGCAAAGGATCTGGTGGTTAACCAAATCAAATGCGGCGGAAAGGTTGAGGAGTAATAGCATTGCTAATTTGCCCTTGTCCTTCAGGACTTCGATCTGGGTTGTTAGGTCTAATAGAGCCGTTTCGGTCCCATGTCTGGGCCGAAATCCGGATTGTCGTAGACCTAACAGATTGTTTGATTCAAGGTAGTTTTGGATCTGCAGGTAAGCTGCATGGTCCAGTATCTTCAGCAGAAATGGTACTGAAGTAATAGGTCGGAAGTTCGTGGGTGTGCTTGGGTCAAGGGAAGGTTTATTTAGTAGCGGGATCACCCAGACGTCTTTAAGGTTGTCCGGGACAATACCTGTTTCAAAGGATGAGTTAATGAAGGCTGTAATGAATGGGGCTAAGTCATGGGCGGAGTCCTTAATGAAAGGAGCTGGGCACGGATCACCTTGGCAGTTGGATGGTTTCATCCTGAGGATGATGTTTTCTACTTCGGTGACAGTGAGCGGTGCGAAGGTGAAAGGTTTGATGTTGGCAGAGTTGGAGAGGGTGGGCCTAGTAGGGGAGAGCGAGCGTGAGGAAGCGTGAGGAAGCGTGAGGAACAGTGAGTTTCTGCTTTTTACTTTTCTCTTACTTTCCTGAACCATTATCCCAAGTAATGTTACACCATTTCATTCATTATTGCACGGCGCTTTGGAAATGCACATAAATAGTAAATTGGTGCATGTCGCAAAGCTGGACCGACTGCACACTCCGGTTTCACTTATTAGGACCTGCACTTGAAGATGGAGATCCTGTTTGAGAATTCCTACAATACAAGATGACACCTGTGCAATGTCACCCAGAACTTTGAGAAATGGGAA
The DNA here is from genome assembly GCF_040938575.1 of Ambystoma mexicanum. Taxonomy (NCBI): domain Eukaryota; kingdom Metazoa; phylum Chordata; class Amphibia; order Caudata; family Ambystomatidae; genus Ambystoma; species Ambystoma mexicanum. The sequence continues at coordinate 25,321,810 of NC_090936.1, forward strand.
ATATAAGAGACTGGATTGTAAAGTTGAAGAAGTCTCAGGCTGGAATCAATAGTGACTGGCAAGCAGCTTGGTACGCAGGCTGGCATCAATAGTAACTGGCAAACAGCTTGGTACGCAGGCTGGCATCAATAGTGACTGGCAAGCAGCTTGGCACGATACTGATGGAACACCACCCTGGAGGGCGCGCTTCCTCACGCTAGCATTGAACACACAAGCAGCGAAGTACACAGCAAAACAAATACGTTGCTTTTGTCTTAATTAATGAGAGCTGGCAAGTTCCACTGCTCCAGTGCCAAAACCAGCTACATGTGACATGGGAGGGCATGTCTACCACATGCACTGCATATGGGGAAAGCGAAAGAAATGTGACAAACCACCCCCTCAACCTACTTTGACTCCCACACCTCACTATCCATAACCTGTTTGCTATCAACCCCTGCCATTTGTTTATTTTTATTTTTTGAATGTTTTATGGAAACCCTTCAGTTTCCCTTCCTTCCCAGCCTGTGTATAATGCCAAGTGTATGTATTCCTCCAAAGTCTTTAGACAATGCACCCATGCATTACATGCGTTGTTCAGTTTGCTTTAATGGTGCTCACGTGATTTGTGAATTTAGACATTTATCGTGGCCAGCACATGTTTCGCGCCTGAGCTTGTGCTTTCTCAAGGCCCAAGAAATCTGCAAATTGTTTATATCTCCTTAATATGTGGCCAATACAGTTTTCGATTTAGTTTAAAAAATGACCATGCCTTATATTTAACCTGTATGATATCTGCTGAGCCACGATGCGCCCGCCATTTGCTGCTCTGTAAAAAAGTCACCTGTTTCCATCAAACGTATGCCAAAAAAAGTTCCACTTTTTTTCTTTTACTTTGAAAATGTTACTTTAAAAAATATATATATATTCACCAAGGGATCATTACTACGTCCAATTTTTATTTTTATTGTATTTAATAATGATTGAAATTCTCCTTTTATTCTTTTTATGTAGTGTGAAAGGTTAATTTATGCACTTAAATAAAAAAATATTTAATAATTATAGAATCATTAATTTTTGATTATTCAAATAGAGTTTTAGAACAGTGTATATAACATGATCAATTTCTTTCACACTTCATACATTTTAGTCGATTTCCGTGGAACAAACCACCAGATGAAGGCGCGACATTGCAAAAAGTTTACATTTTGCAATCTCACATTTCATAAGAAGTAACCCTAGAAGTTTGTGGGTGATGACGCACATATGCCAGGACGTTTGCAGCCTCTTCAAATAGGCCAATCTCGAGCCAGCTATCCATCTTTTTAAAAAAATCCACGCCTGCCAACGATTTTTATCAATAGTATTGTCGATAATTCATTGGCACAAACTCAATCTTCGGCCAGCCGAGACACATGTTTGAGAGCGCCTATTCTCTTCTGAGCAGCTGCTATTTCGGTACTTTCTTGGAACAATCATTTGGCCGAATTTCGTATTGTTGCATTTCTGGCATTTTGTTACCTCAAAAAAGAGAGTTGGAGGGTTCGGGTCAGGTATATAGAAAGGGGGACTTAGGTTAGGCTTGGTGTGAGTGGTCCTACCCCTGCGTTTTACAGTAAAATAAACAATCAGCAGCAAACACAGCAAAACACAATTTAGAGGAAAAAAATTCGACCAAAAAAAGTCGAGGAAAATTCATAGATCCAAGCAGATTGTTCCAGTATTTAGATTTTCGTGGTAATATTATAAGTGAGACACGTATTCACCAAAATCCCCAGACGCCTCCTCAGCATGTTCCATGATGTGAGGGAAGTCATTTTTGCCAGACCAGTGGCATGCAGGAGTATGGTCTGTTCCTTCCATTACGCTTACCAGGCTGACTGTTTGCGAGGGGATTCTGTGTTAGCTAAATGATGCCCCTGCAAAGTTGGGAGGAACATGGTTTCCCTGCGGTCAACAGCGGATTACCGAGATTAAATCGAAGCAGAAATGTTGGAAGGAGAAAAAAAACAAAGTTATTTTACAGAAAAGAACTTTTGGTTTTCTCTCCCCTGGACTATTCAGACTATCCCCGTAACCCCCCGCACCCTACTTACTGGTGGGCGGCACACCTCTTTGTGTGCCGCCGTCATCCGCACCCCTTGCGTGATTGGGAACCAGTTGGCAGGGTCCACTATTCATTTTTATTTTTTTACTTTATTGTGACGGGTGTCGGGGACATGCCTGCGACCCCTGCTGATATTGCAGTGATCAAGGGTGCAGGGGACACCCACGCAGCCCCCGCTTTCCTTCTTCACTGTAATGGCACCGAATGGGGGACTTGTTCGAAATGTTCGTACGACCGGAATTCAGCCAAATCTCCCATTCAGTTTTTTATTTTCGATTTTATGTACGGATTTCTGTGTTTGGGACTGTGCACCCGCTTATTAAGATAAACCACCAGTTCAAGACCTTCTTTACCTTGTAATAGAGTCTAGCGTAGACAAGCAGGTGGTGCAGCTCTAGAAGGTACGTCTGCCCACGGGAGGAAGCGGTACTTTACAGATAATCCAAGTCTCCGGCCTTCTCGGTTTGGCCAACTGTCATCAAAAATATATATCAGGTCATTTCCTGCACCCATTTGACATTTTATTTGGCTTGGATTCTGTACGAGGGGGCGGCACAGAAGAACAGTTTTTTTGGGGTGTTGCTGGCAAGGTTGATGGCAAATGGAAGGACTGCAATGCCTTCTACAGCAGACCAATTTTTTTTGGGGGGGGGAGTTCTGGTAACAGTCTTCTCAGAAAAGGCAAAGCTGCTAGAACAAGTTTTTAGAATCAGATTTTTGTATGTGCATTATGGATCTCCTGGTCGCCCGAAGACCATTCAAGGGCCTGCCTCCCAACTGCTGAAGATTTCGATAAGTCAGGAAATCCTCCTCATTGCGTTGCAATATTTCAAGTTCCCTTCAGGGATAAAGAGATGGCCTGGTTGTAACTGGGGCGCAAGCATGCATTGCAGTGAGGAGGTGCGCTACATAGGGGTGCCTGCAGGACATTCTTCTAGTCCGCATTATCAGGCTCCCTGGCCGGTAAGTCCACTAACGTGGTGATAAAGCGCGTGAAGTTGCGTGCAGAGGAATTTGTGGGACGAATGAGGGAGTGTTAGTGTAAAATGGTGCATTCATTATTGAAGACGTATACCAGTCATCACTCTAATTGCCGGGGTGGCCCGCCCTGCCATGTGTATTTGGGCGCCCTGCCTAATGCTCTCTGCATCGCTCCCTCTTGGCATGCACGTGTTGCGGTGGCCAATAACTCCACTAATCGCGACGTGTTACCAGTCTTAGACCACCTTATCTGGATCTGCATCCGAGATGATTATCACTCGTTGAATTCAGGTTAATGGCTTCGGGTGAGATCAATCTGTTTGCCCAGGCTGCCATTGTCCTCCCTCGATGCATGCCTCAGCCTGCAAATGCCTAAGGTAACAAGCGCATTGTAACTGTAGCCATTTGTTTTCTCTCCAGCACCAGACTCTATACCGGAGTTGTCCATCTCCAGGCCTGGAGGGCCGGAAATATGTTGGATTTTCAGGATATCCCTCATTTTTATTCATGAGATAAATGTATGCAAATTTCTTCTCATGAATATTAATGAGGGATATCCTGAAAACCCACCAGGATTCCGCCCCTCGAGGCCTGGAGTTGAACAACCCTTCTCTATACCAAGCAATAATGACAGCGTGTTGCGCCAGACGAGTATCCTACCGTCTGCTTCAGGTGTGCTCTGGCTATCATACTACTTACATCATATGCTGCGCAAAGGCCCCCATCCAGGTTGCCGAGTGAGGTGGCAATTTTTTGAAGGATTACTTGGGAGTCATTTCAATGCTTTTTTTCAGTTCCGATTCATCATTCTTTGCTGTGCCGCAGGGATCCATGCACTGGCGCGACTGTGTTTTGGGCCTTAGGCTCATCTTGGGGCAAATTGATCTTGTCCCTTTATTTCAGCTGTTTTGCATTTGAGGTTTTGGTTTTTAAGCTTGCATCTACTTTTGGATTGTTACGATGCCATGAACATTGGTTAGAATGAGGAATTTAGGAATGCGATGATTATGTAGCATGTTTGTAGGTGAAATGTACGTAGCACTTTATGCACCATGCACTTTTCTGAAAATGTTTACAATGCACTGCGCAACCTTGCCGTCCCGTTTCTGAGGGTGACGGTGTGTCTATTTTATTTACGAACATGATGCTTTAGTCTGTTACCTAGTATAACCCCCCCCTGTTTTTTGAACATTTGACCACTGTTCTTTAAGATGATGTCCAAGGCATGTTAGCTCTGCGATGCGATCATGTGTTTGCACTTTACTACTTAAACTGGCTTAGTCTATGTCAAGAATTTATCTCCTCAATGCACTTTGCATTGGGTTTCACGTGGGCCGCTTACAAAATATGCATTCATGTAACCTAATTATTGTTTCGTCAATGCTTCCCATTTAAAATGAGGCTCTATGTCGCAGTGACATGAACAGCTGTGATTTTAACTCCCTTTGTACTCTATGTCATGGCTATTTTTTTCCCACCTTTACTGACAATTTTTGCACCTTTTGAAATGGCCAATTTCTCCACAGTGAATGGTGAAGATGCCTCAGGAATGTCCCCCTTTTAACTTGTCATGTGCACAGGGCTTTTGTTTTAGTTTGATCAAGTACCTGGTAGGGCACGAAACGCGTTGCCGGCTGCCTCCTAGCTTGTCAATATATTAACAACATCCTGTTTGCAATGTTGCTGCCTATTTTGTGCAACCTTGATGCCTTGCTATCTCTTGTTTTCTTTTTTTCAATATATCTGTATATATGTGTCCCCACAACACCAAAAAATGTATGGTGGGTTTGAAACAAAGAAGCTTTCAACCAAATGTTCAAGTAGAAAAGTCCATTTGGGCCATGTCACACATTCCACAGCGCCACCTAGTAGTCATCGCTGGAAGCTCACCTCCAGTTCTGAGCCACAACAGCAAGGCATTGTGGGTATGCAAATTAGCTCAAACGGAAACCTTTTTCTCCAGGAAATGGTCTTTGTCTAGGAGGGCAGTGCTATTTTATACATAGCTTAATCAACCCAAGACAGGCATTTGCGAGGCTGCCAGGACAGCTACATACCTGGTTTCACCCTTATTAGGGATCATCAGTGCAGTGTAGTCCTGGCAGCCTTGTGGCTGGAGCATTTGGCCATTTTCCCACAACACCAAGAAACTATAGGTGAACTTCCAGATATGGCTGCTAGTTGGCGCTGTGGAAAGGGTGACTTGCCTCAAATGGACTATCCTATTCTCACATTTCAGGTGAAAGGTTTTTTTCGAAACCTTTTTTAACCTTTTTAAACCCACCATAACATGCTTGATGGGCTGGATTTTCTTTCTCTGTTTTAAGAGCTCCTAACAGTGCAGAGCCATGAGGTTTGCACTATTGCTACTTAGCATTACAACATCTCTTATGAAACCAATTGCACTCGCTCTATACGTGTTAACAGCAAACTCTATGCTGAGGCCTTTGACAACAGCAATTGAGTCACGTCCTTTCTGAAATTGACAACCTCGAAGTTACAGCCCCTCTGTCTACCTTGGAGATTACAATAGACATCAAAAGTGCCCCCATGCACGCGAGTCTTTCACACAGCTGACACAGTGGCCTTAATCTTGATAAAGGACTGCACAGGGCATATGGGGCACGCTGCCAGTGCAGCCCCACTTGCCAGCATTAGTGACTGTGCGGGCATTCGTGTACAGAGGCTGGACATGTCATGGCTGTAAAGATTTCGCGTTTGACGTAACACAGAATTGTCATTTGCGCGCAGATTGGTTCTGACAGCACAGCCACATCCGCAGTGCCAGACAGCACTTCCCTTTCTCTCGCTCAAACTTGACAGGTAACCTTGACAAGGGGATGTTCATTGTAAAATGTTACTTGCGTGTTCGTTTTTGAAACAAAAATGCAATAAAGGTTAGACGTAGCGCTATATTGCACAGCCTAAATTGATTGTGTGTATGTCATAGTGAAAAGGCGGTCACATCCATCAAGCTGCCTGTGAAGTGTAATGCAGAATACCAAAGGCCGGCCACTTCACCAACTGATATTTATTTGTATATATGTATGTATTTATACCGCAGCGGCAGCTCGTGGGCATCAGGGCGCACAATTACACGCGGGAACGATCATTAATGATTCATGCATTTAATTTGTGTCCCATTGCATTTTTAGCCAGTGCCTTTTTGGCTCCTCCTGCTAAATTCGAATCTAGGTACCCCTGATTCATGCATTTAATTTGTGTCCCATTGCATTGTTAATGCATCGATTCGTGTTTGCATGATTTGATCTAGACCCGTACCCCTGATAATTTCCATAGCTGTGTCCACATATTTAGGCCCTAGTTTTCTTGGTGCTACTTATACCCAGGTGTTCATGGTTCACCTTATTGTGTTGTGCCTTATGGTCGCTAAGGGACCACTTTGCCTGTGTTGTGCCTTATGGTCGCTAAGGGACCACTTTGCCTGTGTTGTGCCTTCTGGTCGCTAACGGACCACTTTAACTGTGTTGTGCCGTATGGTCGCTAACGGACCACTTTGCCTGTGTTGTGCCTTATGGTCGCTAAGGGACCACTTTGCCTGTGTTGTGCCTTATGGTCGCTAACGGACCACTTTGCCTGTGTTGTGCCTTCTGGTCGCTAACGGACCACTTTAACTGTGTTGTGCCGTATGGTCGCTAACGGACCACTTTGCCTGTGTTGTGCCTTATGGTCGCTAAGGGACCACTTTGCCTGTGTTGTGCCGTATGGTCGCTAACGGACCACTTTGCCTGTGTTGTGCCTTATGGTCGCTAAGGGACCACTTTGCCTGTGTTGTGCCTTATGGTCGCTAAGGGACCACTTTGCCTGTGTTGTGCCTTATGGTCGCTAACGGACCACTTTAACTGTGTTGTGCCTTATGGTCGCTAACGGACCACTTTGCCTGTGTTGTGCCTTATGGTCGCTAACGGACCACTTTAACTGTGTTGTGCCTTATGGTCGCTAACGGACCACTTCGCCTGTGTTGTGCCTTATGGTCGCTAACGGACCACTTCAACTGTGTTTTGCCTTATGGTCGCTAATGGACCACTTTGCCTGTGTTGTGCCTTCTGGTCGCTAACGGACCACTTTAACTGTGTTGTGCCGTATGGTCGCTAACGGACCACTTTGCCTGTGTTGTGCCTTATGGTCGCTAAGGGAACACTTTGCCTGTGTTGTGCCGTATGGTCGCTAACGGACCACTTTGCCTGTGCTGTGCCTTCTGGTCGCTAACGGACCACTTTGCCTGTGTTGTGCCTTCTGGTCGCTAACGGACCACTTTGCCTGTGTTGTGCCTTATGGTCGCTAAGGGACCACTTTGCCTGTGTTGTGCCTTCTGGTCGCTAACGGACCACTTTAACTGTGTTGTGCCTTCTGGTCGCTAACGGACCACTTTAACTGTGTTGTGCCGTATGGTCGCTAACGGACCACTTTGCCTGTGTTGTGCCTTATGGTCGCTAAGGGACCACTTTGCCTGTGTTGTGCCGTATGGTCGCTAACGGACCACTTTGACTGTGTTGTGCCTTATGGTCGCTAAGGGACCACTTTGCCTGTGTTGTGCCTTATGGTCGCTAACGGACCACTTTGCCTGTGTTGTGCCTTCTGGTCGCTAACGGACCACTTTAACTGTGTTGTGCCGTATGGTCGCTAACGGACCACTTTGCCTGTGTTGTGCCTTATGGTCGCTAAGGGACCACTTTGCCTGTGTTGTGCCGTATGGTCGCTAACGGACCACTTTGCCTGTGTTGTGCCTTATGGTCGCTAAGGGACCACTTTGCCTGTGTTGTGCCTTATGGTCGCTAACGGACCACTTTGCCTGTGTTGTGCCTTATGGTCGCTAACGGACCACTTAGCCTGTGTTGTGCCTTATGGTCGCTAACGGACCACTTTAACTGTGTTGTGCCTTATGGTCGCTAACGGACCACTTTGCCTGTGTTGTGCCTTATGGTCGCTAACGGACCACTTTAACTGTGTTGTGCCTTATGGTCGCTAATGGACCACTTTGCCTGTGTTGTGCCTTATGGTCGCTAACGGACCACTTTGCCTGTGTTGTGCCTTATGGTCGCTAACGGACCACTTCAACTGTGTTTTGCCTTATGGTCGCTAACGGACCACTTTAACTGTGTTGTGCCGTATGGTCGCTAACGGACCACTTTGCCTGTGTTGTGCCTTATGGTCGCTAAGGGACCACTTTGCCTGTGTTGTGCCGTATGGTCGCTAACGGACCACTTTGCCTGTGTTGTGCCTTATGGTCGCTAAGGGACCACTTTGCCTGTGTTGTGCCTTATGGTCGCTAACGGACCACTTTGCCTGTGTTGTGCCTTATGGTCGCTAACGGACCACTTTGCCTGTGTTGTGCCTTATGGTCGCTAACGGACCACTTTAACTGTGTTGTGCCTTATGGTCGCTAACGGACCACTTTGCTTGTGTTGTGCCTTATGGTCGCTAACGGACCACTTTAACTGTGTTGTGCCTTATGGTCGCTAACGGACCACTTTGCCTGTGTTGTGCCTTATGGTCGCTAACGGACCACTTTGATTGTGTTGTGCCCTATTATCATTAACAGACCATGCACTCTAGCTCATACTGTGTTTCGTGAATATCATGCCCTTTATCCCTAGGCGCAGCCCTGGCTTCAACTAGCCACCTTCACTCTACATTGCGTCACCCTAGCCAGACATCTTAGCGAAATAAGGGAAGTAAATTGCATCAGTGAACCACACCAACTACCATGTGCAGAAACTTGACCTCCCTGACCCTCCTAGTTACAATCATGAGCTTTGCTACCTTTAGCACTCGTCCCCCCACAGACAGAAACCTGAGACTCAGGGCAAGACTACCTTGCATATACGAACCCAAAAGAAACAGTACTAACAATACTGCTAGATTCCCATCTATACAGACACAAATGGTAAGCAAACTCTAGCTACGACACCTTTAACTCCAACCCCAACTCCTACTCACCTCCACCAAAAGAAACGCCGGAGTCAAAATAAGCATACAGATACACTTGCAAGTCATCCTACTCCCAATAACACCCTAACTCTTACTGGATCCCTTATCAATGCCAGATCCATGGTAGCCCATGCAATTGAAATTGCTGACATACTAAACAACAGTAGCATTGACCTCCTCGCCGTAACAGAAACCTGGCTCCATGAGGCAGCAGGACCTTCACTGATGTTAGCCATACCTGACAACTACCAGATCCACAGAGTAGACGGACCCAATGCTAAAGGCGGTGGCCTAGCAATCATCGCGAAAACCACTTTGCTATCAGACTCACCACCTCACCCCCCTGTGCTTCCTGCGAAGTACTCTCAGCAAAAATGCAACTCTCCAATAACCGCATGCTAACCATTCACTTGATCTACAGGCCCCCAGGTCCCCTGGGAACCTTTGAAGATGACCTTACCACCCTCATAGCGAACAATACCCAAAATCATTCGCAAACGCTGCTGCTGGGCGACTTTATCATCGGCTTTAATGAGCCAGACAATAAAAATGCCCTCTCTATAACAGCTATCCTAAATGACCAAGGCCTTACCCAAAAAGTTCTCTCCCCCACACATGCTAAAGGCAGAACCCTTGACTGGGTATCAGAACTCAACTGCAACATAGTCATCACTGCCATCACCCCTCAACTATGGACTGACCACTTTCTAATAAATTTCACTGCCACACTTGACCTCCCCAGCCCTAAAACTATCAAAATGATACCACCTCTCCCCACCAGAAGCAAAAAAGACATTACTACAGAAAAACTCATCCCCCTCCTCCTGCCTACTATCAATGGCCTGAAGGACAATACTGACCCAGACATACTAGTAGACACCTTTAATAAAGCTATGTCTCACGCACTAGACACCATTGCATCTGCAAAGCTACGCAAAGCTAAGCAAGAAGCCCACCTCAATGCCTGGTTCACCCTCCAGCTTAAGGACCTTAGAAAGCAGAAACGAAAACTCCAAACTATCTGGCGCAATTCACCCACCAACGACAACAAAGCTAAGCTAACCCAAGTTACCAAACATTACAAGTCAGAAATTATCAACACTAAAAAAACGTATTCAATGACAGAATTACCAATGCCAAATCGAATACCAAGGAACTTTTTGCCATCCTCCGGGAAATGGAATCCCCTATCCAACCAACTGACACAGTCCCAAAGGACAAGATATGGTGCACTAGTATACAGAATGCCCTATTGAACAAAATCTCCACCCTCCAACTTAAAATAATGAATAAAAAAAGACACCCTCTCTCCTACTGATCAACAAGTGCCTCTAGTAGCTGAACCTATTACTATCCCCCTTTTAGCTTTAAACCCATCTCCATCATCGACACTGAAAAGGCTATCCTCTCACTGAAGCCCTCCAACTGTAAGGGCGACAGCTGCCCAGCTCAAATAATAAAAGACGCTGCCAGAGATTTAGCCCCTTTCATCCCGAAGCTTATCAACTCATCCTTCAAATCCAACACAGTGCCAGCCAACTTAAAAGAATCCTGGGTCCTCCCCCTTCTCAAAAAACAAACCCTCGATCCATCTATCCCGACTAACTATAGGCCTATCACCACGGTACCCTTCCTACTAAAAATTATTGACAGAGTAGCCTATCTCCAAATTCAAGAGTACCTAGAAGCTAATCATCTACTAGGCTCGCGCCAATCGGGCTTCCGCCCTCTCCATGGCACGGAAACAGCCCTGATAGATCTCAAAACTAAAATGGAGGAATTTAAGGATAATGGGAAAACAGCGCTGCTACTTTTACTGGACTTGTTAGCAGCTTTTGATCTGGTGGATCATGCAGTCTTATGCAACCACCTCAAGCTGGCTGCCAATTTCACAGGAGAAGCTATAGCATGGGTCCAATCCTTTCTAGCCAACCGGACCATGAGAGTGTTCTCCTCTTCCACTTGTGCCGATCCCATCCAAATCACATGTGGAGTCCCACAGGGCTCCTGTGTCTCACCCACTATGTACAACATCTTCACCAAGCCATTGTTCGACAAGTTGGACAGACTGGGCGTCACCTACACTAATTACGCAGATGACACCCAGATCCTCATACCCCTTTCGGGCAACTATGAAGTGGACTTGGCTCTGATGAATAAAATTTACATCCTCATTCAAGCATGGATGGCCACTCATGGCCTCTGCCTGAACGACGATAAAACTGAAATCCTGCTCCTCGGTTCAGACCACAACCTATCCAAACTCACCCCGGACTATGCCTCATTTAACATCGATAACAATACTATTAAGGTTATGCGCGAGGTCAAAACTTTAGGTTTTTACCTCGACTCAGCTCTCACCCTCAAAAAGCAAGAAAACTCCCTCGCCTCCTCAACCACTTACACGTGTAAACTCATCCTTGCCGCCAGACCCTTCCTGTCCAGTGCCAGCTGCCTCACCCTGGCCAATGCCCAGACTGGACTATTGCAACGCCTTATACTCAGGTGCAAATAAGTTGGTCACTGACAAACTCCAGAGATTACAAAATAACGCTCTTAGAGCAGCTCTGAACATCCCACGCAGAGAGCATATCTCCAAACACCGGACAGAAGCCCACTGGCTAAAGATAAAGGACAGAATCCTCCTTAAAACTATTTCCCTCACTTCTAAATGCCTCAACAATCAAGCACCCCCCTACCTAGCGGAAAGAATCAATTGGAGACCCTCTAACCGACTGACGAGATCTGCCAACACCTTCCTACTGGAAGTCCCTAGATTCAAATTTACCACGGCGGGCGGAGCGAGCTTCCCAGTTAGAGCTGCACAATCATGGAACACACTCCCATCCGACCTTAGACGCCCTTTACCTTACACAAGATTCAGATCCTACGCTCTCAAATGGCTGCACAAGAACGACATGCAACGATCCTCATCCTAGCGGAAACGTTATAACCTGTTAAGATGTTATTCTTATGCGCTTAACCCTTGTTATCCTATATGTACTGTGTCACCTTGTACCACCTATTGTAAGCGACCACTGTTTTTCTGTAATAGCCTGTGTCAGGAATTGTAACTAAGTTTCGAGTCCTCTTGTATTGTTGCGCCCAGATGCCCACGGGCTTGGAGCGCATTACCAAATAAATAAATAAACAAACAAACATTAAAGACAGGACAAGCAAGGTCGATGGATGTGGCACTCTTATGACGGAGGGCATCACATGGCATTACTTTTAGATGTTTTAAACCAGGTGACAGAGCAGGATACACCATTCAACCATCTCTTGGTTACAATCTAGAGCCGGGGGCCCCTTCATTAACAGCAGCCGCAGCAGCAACAGGTACTGCAACAACCAAAGGGTACAGACATGCTGGCTTTGTAAAGCAATCCGCAGTGGCTCACCGAAGCAACACTGGGAGAGCCAGAGGCGTTTCTAGGTGGGGGTTTAGGGGGCTATAACCCCGGGTATTTTGGTTGTAGCCCCGGATAGAAGCTCAGGGGCTACAACCAAAAGTCTAGCTAGCCCCGAGTCCCGACAGTCCCGACATTAGCATAGCCCCTGATCTTTTCCAGACTGAGCAACACCCCTGGGGAGAGCACAAGCTAGCACGAGCTTCAGCTAACTCTGACACGCGTGGCGCGCAGGGACAGAGGCACGTAGCTCCTTGAGGACAGTTTCAAGGCGTTAGGCTCTGGGCTTTACTAAGCAATTTTTAATTATTCTAAACATGGTAAAGGGATTAAGTTTGTATGTTTATTTTACCCTAAACTTGAGTGCAGCCATTCAACAGCAAACGATACAATTCACACGAGCGAGGAGTGTAAACGCTCCTTAAAACCAGCGAGTTGATGAAAGAAATGTGTGTATTTAACCACTTTACAGGAGTGTGTGCCGGAGTGCCGGACGCGTGCAGTAAGGGCCACCCACATGCTTGGAAACATGTAGTGCTGTGTTCATCGAGTGGAAATGCTGCCAACACGTATCTGGTCTTTCCATCCAACACCTTTACATCGAAAATGATTCATTGAATTGCCTTTCCATCGAAAAGCATATTCATTGAATCATTTTCGATGGTTAATTTTGATGGATAGGGTCAGGGATTAGGGGTTAGGGTTGGAGTTAGGGTTGGGGCTAGGGTTAGATTTAGGGTTCGATTAAGTTTAGATTAAGGGTTAGGTTAGGGTTGGGGCTAGGGTTAGATTAAGGGTTAGGGTTTGGATTTAGGGTTAGGTTTAGGGTTAGATTAAGGGTTATTTTTAGGGTGAGGGCTAAGGGGGGGGGCGTGGGGGTATTGGGGGGGAACCCCCAATATACAAAAACATTAAAACGATGGATATGTACTTTTAATGTAAAACACAGAATTGCTATGCTTTTATTTTAGATGCATCTTTTTCAATGCAATGACCATAAACCTTGCCAGCACCGCTCTATATGGATGTCTGGAATGTTATGGAGTAGGCTGCAGTGCTGGAAGTGCATCGGGCTCCCATTAGAGGGCGCTATGTCTACTGACAGATTGTGAGGCAACCATTGACTACAAGTAGTTGCATCATGGTGCACAGTACAACTGACAAAAACAGACAAATGACTCAAATCCTGATAGCACCCATGTGACCATTTGGGAGGACTCTCGCCCGCGAAATCCCTGGGGCCCCGAGATCTCACGAGATTACGCGTGCGAAGCGCGCAATGGAATGGAAAACACAGAGCTGAGAGCGGGGGCAATAGTCGTGCCCCAGCTCTCCTACTAAAGTGAGACCTGACGCCTCCACCAAGCAGCCAGGCACTGTGGCGCTGCTCCCTCAATCCCAGAGCGTAATTCCAAGGCTGCCACTTGGAGCTTCGTGGGAGCTCGTGTAAATAGGTTAAGATTTATGGATGACACTGTTGCATTAGTGCAGTGAAGCCAACTGCGCTGATTCATCAAGGACCTTAATTGTCACCACATTCATTCTTTTGCATTGTTAAAAGGTGCCAATAAAACACCTTATCATCATCCTGGTGTCCTGTGTTCATTGGTCCACCACATAATTGGCGACAAAGACCAGTGACCCACCCACGCAGCGAACATGCAAGACGCCACACTGCCTCCTGCTTTCCTCCAGTCCCTGGGCATGCTTGTTATTCCCTGGCAACAGTGGGACCCGTTAATTACCACTTACTTGGGGGCTTTGGGAGACACTGTCTATTCAGCTGCCAGGAAGAAAGTCATGCTACTGACCGCCGTAGGTGTTGAAGGACAACGCATCTTAACGTGCCTAAAGACTGAGCCCGCTGCCCGCGATGTGGACGACGTGCACAAAGAGGAGGTTCGCTGCATCATTAAGCGCTTCTCCAACAAGGAATACCTGGTCCTACACAGATTAACATTTTACACAAGGAAACAAGAAGCAGTGAGCCAGTCGATAATTACATCACCCGCATGAGAGAGCTGGCGGCCCTGTGCGGATTCGGAAACAATGCAGAGCATGTCATATGTGGCATGTTGGTGGTGCATACCAACTCCCGCAAAGTTCAAGATAAATTCATCCGAGAAAAGGAGATAGACCTGGACAAGGCAATTCCGATAGCAAGAGTCGAGGAAGAGACGTCGAGCAGATGCAAGAAAATGGGGGGGGTCTACGCTAGCCCCCAAAATGGCAGCCGTACAATGGAAGGGATGCCAGGACAAACAGACTCGAGACTCCACCAAAGAGACAGGACCCAAGTGAAGAGGGTCCCAGAAATGCTACAGGTGCGCCAGCACCAGGCACCAGGCACTAAGGACTGCACTGCAAGGAACAAGGAGTGCTCCAAGTGTAGGAGATTGAGTCACATTGCCATTGCCTGCACATGGAGAGAAAGAAAGTTGTGTATATCGAGGGGGACAGAGGTACGAATGATGAGGAGGAAGTAGAAGGCAGACCCACAGTGGTCATGGTGAACTCGCCAGAAGAGAAAAACCTCATTCCATGGTGAAAGTGGACGGCAATGAAACCCGGGTAATGGCCAACTCAGGGTCAGATCTGACCAAACTCTCCATACAAACCTACAAAAATAGGGTGGGGCCTGACTTGGTAGAGATCAGAAGCACCAGGCACAGGTCCACAGTCTTTGGGAGAGCCACAGTGGACCTTTTGGGGTTACATCAAAGAAAACCTTGAGTTGAAAGGCAGACATACCACAACAAAAGTATACTTCTCAACTGAAGGTCCTGCAGTGCTGGGTTGGGATGATCAGCATAAATTGAGTATTTCGGTTGGACACCAGCATTGACGTCCAAGTGCTGTTGGTCTCCACAGGAGGAGCGCTGGACCTATGAAATGAGTTTCCCATGTGTCATGAACCGTCGCATATGTCCTTTCTGGACTTCGTAGTCCCTGACACATAGGGGATTGAATACAGTAATCCTCCCAACATGGCCGCCGGACATGGGGCACTGTTTGCCAGTCCTTGCACTCCACACTCTTTTCTCTACTAAACAGACACGCCCCCGCGGCTCTGCGCATCTCAACGCTACCGCTTGCTATAGCTGGACGTGTGTTGCCGGAATTCACTCTGGGGTTTCATCTGCATCCTGTTTCCCGGTTCCTTGAATCCCCCTTCCTTCCTTCCTTTCCTCAAAACTTCCCTTCGAACTTCCTGGATTTTCGCCCACGCTCGGGTCACAGCGTTCCGTGTCTCCGAGCTCGGACATTGCTCTTTCCTGGTCTCCATCCTGGACATCTGAACGTATCCTGGAGTTGGATTGTCATCCTCACGCTGGAATCTGAAGACCAGCGCACAGGTCTATACAAATCCCGGACCGTGCGAAAGAAGTCAACAAAGAAGGTCTCAAGCAAACAACAAAAACAGGTGAGAAGGGGAGAGACTAATGACACCATGTTGTTCTCTGAAGCAGCAGAGAAGATAAAGAACTATGTCCACAAGATTTGGTTGAAACCGCATGCCGTGCTGGTGAAACACAAAGTCAGACCTGCCCCCGCAACGGCAAGATCGGCATTAGAGTCTCAACTCTGCAAGATGGTCGAAGAAGGCACGATTGAGGCTGTTGACTCCTCAGAATGGCTAAGTCCCATTGTTCTCATCAAGAATAGATTTTCAAATGACTTAAGTGTATACATAGACCTGCGAGCATAAACTTGGATGTAGTTACGGACAGTTTTCCCTTGCCAAGCATTAATGAAATAATTCTGATGATGAAAGAGGTGAAAATCTCATCCAAACTGGACATGCAGGATGCCTACCATCAGATTGATCTACAAAAATCTTCACGTCCCCTCACAGCATTCATCACGCCGTTCGGCACGTACCAATACACCAGCATGCCCTTTGTGTTGTCATCAGCATTCCAGAGAATGATGAACTCCTTGCTCAACGACATCAATAATGTGTCTTATTTCCAGGACAATATCCTGGTGTATGCCGAGGACGTCAAGACCCATGATGGCTTTCTAAGACAAGTCCTCAACAAACTCCAAGATGCGGGAGTCCGCCTACGCTACAAGAAATGCGTATTTGGGGCGCATAAAGTTGAGTACATGGGCTACCGGATCTCAAATGAAGGGGTGAGCTGGAAAAAAAGACCTTTTACAAGCCAGTGTGGATGCCCCGGCCCGACCTCGAAAGATGAGCTTCGATCATTCTTTGGACTTGCAGAGTACTATGCCAGATGTATACCGATGTTCCCCGAAATGACTTCCCCGTTGAGGGAGCTTCTGAGGAAAGGCGTGGAGTACACATGGGACACAAAGCAAGTGGATGCATTCAATGAAGACAAGAGAAGGATCCTGCACGCTTCATGTTTGAAACCTTTTAACCATGAATGGGAAATGTATGTGACGGCAGATGCCAGTGCCTACGGGCTCGGTGTCACACTCACTCAAAGAAAGGGAAATGCAGAAAACATAGTCTCCTTTGTGATCAAAGCATTCTTCGATTCCGAAAGAACTGCTCCACAGTCGAGTAAGAGATGATTGGATGTGCCTGGGCTCTGGAGTACTTCAGGTCATATGTGTGGGACAACAATTTTTTGGCTGGTACCCAACTACAAGCCCTTCATGCATATGCTAAGTCCCAGAGGGATGAAAACCACAACACCACGACTGTCAAGAATTGCAGTGAAACTACAAGAATACACACTTAAGAAATCACGCACTTCGCTGGCTGGAAAAACTCCCAGACGGGCTGTATGTCCAGACTACTTGATAACCAAACCCCAAGCACCACGCTCCTTGAGGATGAGTGCATTGTGGCATCCATCGAGAACCTAAGGAACCGGGAGTCCATGGAAATAAGCTAGTTCCATTGGAAGGAATAAATGAAGCACAACAATTTCCTGAGCAGAGTAGCAGAACTGGCCCGAAATGGCTGGCCCAGTGAGATGGCGGCCCCGGAAGGTCTACGCCCGTTCTGGATTGTCAACAAAGAAACCGTAGAGATGGATGGGCTGGTGATTAGAGGAGATCAGGTAATTCCCCCAGAGGTATGCGGAAAGTCATATTATGCAGAGCCCATGCGGGTCACCTGGGCGGGATGCCTACTGGTGGCCAGGCATGGACCAAGAAGTCAGAACTATGATTGAGAGGTGCCACAAATGTGCCAATAGTGACAAAAGATTAAAAGTGAGAGAAGCACCCAGGCTTCCCACAGAAATTCCCTCAGGTGTGTGGCACAAAATAGGGCTGGGCTTCATAGGCCCTTTGGATGACATGTCAATCGACTACAAGTATGGAGTAGTCATGGTGGATTATCTGTCCAAGTGGGTGGAGGTAGAATTTGTACCAGACATCAGCACAGACACAGTCATCAATGTAATCATTGCAGTCTTTCAAAAAGAGGGGATGCCCAAATAAATGGTGATGGACAATGGCTTCCAGTTAGTCTCCAGAGAAATGGAAAGTTTCCTCAAGACAAACAACATTCATCAATTGAGAGCAAGTCTCTACCACATCCAAGCAAACTGTCTGGTGGAAAGAGCAAATCGTTTTGTCAAAGGAGCCCTACAGCTATCGAGTGCAGTAGGGATGAACCCCTATAAGACAGTCAAAGAGGCTATTGCAACCCACCGGCTGACCCCCAATGCCATCACGGGCGTCTCGCTATTCCAAATGTTAAGATGGAGAAGGGTCGCATTCACTTTAGTACCCCCCTGTGGCTACACAAAGTTAGGCAGGATGATGACATCGACATGACTGAACTAGTCTGGAGAATACAGAAGAGCAAGGACATTATGAACGCACAGAGTGATGCACACAGAGCTGGCCACCGCACAGAAGTCAACAAAGGGGATCTAATAAATATACAGCTGCCCCACAAGGACACCACAACAGGCGCGAGGTGAACCAAAGCCATTGAAGTTAACCAGAAAGGCACCAACCACATCTATAACCGCAGTGGGAAAAGGGGGAATCTAGAAAGGGTGGCCATGTACAAGAAGAAAATGTCAGCAAGCTGCACCACAATGGGAGTGGGCGATGCCAATGAATCGTGGGAATCGGCCAACGGTCTGGAGCTGAAAGGACTGAAGGACAGCGAAGAAGAGACCCAAGGTGAGAGTGTTATGATGAGCCCTACACCCTCAGCAAGAGAACATCACCAAGAAATAAACTTAGCTGCCCAGGGCTCAGAGGAAACATCGGCATGAACCCTCGGAGTTCAAAATCAGCGATCAGCCTGAACTGAACCCAACTAGAAAAGAGAAGACCAACCAAAAACCGAGACTGGAGTAGGACCAAGCTGCTCTAACGAACGGAGGTATGGGAGGACTCTCACCCGCGAGATCCCAGGGGGCCCTGAGATCTCGCGAGATTGCACGTGCAAAGCTCGCAATGGAACGGAAAAAAGGAGGACACACAGCTGAGAGTGAGGGCAACGGTCATGCCCCAGCGCTCCTCCTAAAGTGAGGCTTGAAGCCTCCACCGAGCAGCCAGGCACTGTGGCGCTCCTCCCTCAATCCCAGAGCGTAATTCCAAGGCTGCCACATGGAGCCTCCTGGGAGCTCTCGTAAATAGGCTAAGACTTATGGCCGAGTAGAGGTGGGCGAGCCTGGCGAGGCGTGGGCTGGCCCAGGGTTCAACAGGTGTTCCGGCCCGACCCTCCTTTCGGGCCAGTACCCCCGGATGTCACAGGCCTGCCACCAGCCCCACCATGGCTGCCCAGTGCACAGGGCCCAAAAAGAAATGGACATTTCTTTCCATTTTGCCTGTGCGGGCATAATGGAAAGAAATGTTTATTTTTTTCACATTTCATTTGATCATTTCATAGCCATTCTTTTGCATTGTTACAAGGGCCAATAACACACCCTATCACCATCCTGGTGTCCTGTGTTCACTGGGCAACCACACCATTCTGGATTTTGTTTTTTCATCGTGGGATTGCACTGTGCCCCTCCTCCTCAAAGCAAGATTAATACGGTACCTCATAGTTGGAAATGCTCCATGGCGGCTAGGGCTAGAAGAAGGCTCTGCAACCTTTGGCTCCCCAGGTGCTTATTTACTAAAATTCCCATCAGCCTTAGACATCGTAGTCAATGGTGAGGGTTCATGGGAGCTGTAGTCCAGAACAACTGGAGCACTGCTGGTTTCGTACCACTGGGCGAAAATGTCATAGCGTAAATGGCGGTGCAGTTATATTTAATCTGTGCATTTTAAGTAATCTTAAAACCTATGTTCCTTAACCACCCCTTATTTATCCTGCCCTGAAGGGGTGTGCAACCTTTGGCCATTCAAACGTTTTGAACTACTACTCTCATTAGCCCAGGCAAGCATAGTTAATGGTGAGGCATCATGGGAGTTGTGGTCTTTGAAAGGCTTTAACTACAGGGCAGTTGGGATGTTACAGACAACGAGCCAGTCAAGCCCACCTACAGTGATAACAGCTGCCAATCGTCGCAGTGAAGATAAGTGGAGTGCAGCTGCGGCAATTAAGAGATTAATGGGACGTGTTACGTGATTATTGCAGACGGAAGGTTATCCATCACTTAAGCACCAGACATGTGAAAGACTGCAGCGGGTGTGTAAGGTGACACTTGTCAAGTTATCAGCCAACCAATGATTAAAATCACAGATATAGAAATCGTGTAAACATTGGACTAGTCTGGCATTTAGCAACAGCGACCCACACCATATCCTTGGTTTGATTCTGACAGTGTTTCTCCTGATGTTGGGCATAAACTCTGAGCATGCACAAATCCCCAAGATATATATATATATATATATATATATATATATATATATATATATATATATATATATATATATATATATATATATATTCCAATATAGGGAATAATAATGTGAGGCTGTTAATTGCACGTTTTACTTTATCAACTGTGAGTTGTACTTTGTGGCTGCTAATTGCACATAGCACTTTAACAACATTTTTTTGAACATTGCATGTTTGCACAGCTAGTAAAGATAAGTATTTGTACTTGAATAGGTAACCCCAACACATATGAATCTTAGAACACAAGATTATGTGCACTACGCACTGATTTTAAAACACTCCATTGGTTTGCTAACATTAACAAATACCTAACATGAAGCGATTCACACTTTGTAATATATTTTTAAATGCCTACCATTCATAGATCAGCGATGTGTTAATGGCTTAGTTTATTAAAACTAATATGTTTTAAAAAGATTTATCACATATGGTTTAAACACAGCAAATAGACTCAAGGTGATCTTGCCGCTATCCCTGATTTACAAGGATGTTTTGGTTTTGCCATTGCGATCAATTTAGCTGTAAAACCCAATCAAAGATGGCGGACCCGAGTACTAGACCATTAAGAAGTGTGCATGACTCTCTATACCACAACCATAGAGACCATGATTAGTATAAATAGTCCTTCCTTTGTGTTCTTCACCCTTAACGTGAGCAAGCGGTTTGTTACCGCGAAACGTGTCATTTTTGTGTCATTTTTTCTGTCCTGGACATTTTATTCATTAAAGTATATATTTTGGCTCACAATCCATGGTTTCCTGCCTCAATGTTTTGCTAAGATTACTGAACGCAAACTGCTTCCTGGAGTGCCCTCCACTTTCCCTGCACATCTGTACAGAGATTTTCAAATATATATATATATATATATATATATATATATATATATATATATATATATATATATATATATATATATATATATATATATATATATATATATATATATATATATATATATATATATATATATATCCATCTCTCCCTCTCCTTTTCTCCCTCTCCCTCTCTCTCCCTCATTGAGTTTGGAGGTGTTCCCAGATACCTTTACTGCAGGATTGCCATTGGGATTTGAAGAATTCATCGCAGGCGCTACCGCCTTCCATGGCAAGCCATTCTTTTTTTGGCCGTAATGTGTACCTCCAAACTCTAAATATAGTGGTAAGGAAACGTGGTGGAAATAAATCGTTTATTTTGTACCACACCATCAGAGTCACAAAGAGACGCTTTGAATGGATGTGGCTGGTATGGGGCGTTCGCACTGACCGTGACCACTCACCCTCCTGAGAGGGTGTAGAATTTAGAGCTACTGGCTGCAGCATGGCCTAGTTTGCGCATTCCAAGGTTGGGTTGTTGCAACACATATCATGTAAACATACACATTTCTATCAACTTAAAATAAATCTCCTTAATAAAGCGGTAGGACAAAAGGACTCTCTTAAAGATATTTCTATTGTCACTCACAGACCTCCATCCCTCATTCGTAGTACTTCAAAACATGTCTATATGCCTGTAATATCATGGCTGTGGTTGGGCACTTATTTTCATGTTGGCAAATCAGACCCCCTCTACTTGCAATGTTGTGCAGGTACAACAAAGTGCGCACACATGTTAGGTCTTCACCCCCTTTGTTTGATAAATTTCTGCTCATTTAAACGATGTATTCTTTAAGACATCATTCAGTAGGGAATCACTGGCATACCTTTAAAGAGTTGCTTTGGAATCACTGGCATACCTTTAAATAGTTGCTTTGGAATCACTGGCATATCTTTAAAGAGTTGCTTTGGAATCACTGGCATACCTTTAAAGAGTTGCTTTGGAATCACTGGCATACCTTTAAAGAGTTGCTTTGGAATCACTGGCATACCTTTAAAGAGTTGCTTTGGAATCACTGGCATACCTTTAAAGAGTTGCTTTGGAAGCAGTGGAATACCTTTAACGAGTTGCTTTGGAAACACTGGCATACCTTTAAAGAGTTGTTTTGGAATCACTGGCATACCTTTAAAGAGTTGCTTTGGAAGCAGTGGAATACCTTTAACGAGTTGCTTTGGAAACACTGGCATACCTTTAAAGAGTTGCTTTGGAAACAATGGCATACCTTTAAAGAGTTGCTTTGGAAGCAGTGGAATACCTTTAACGAGTTGCTTTGGAAACACTGGCATACCTTTAAAGAGTTGCTTTGGAATCACTGGCATACCTTTAAAGAGTTGCTTTGGAATCACTGGAATATCTTTAAAGAGTTGCTTTGGAATCACTGGCATACCTTTAAAGAGTTGCTTTGGAAACACTGGCATACCTTTAAAGAGTTGCTTTGGAATCACTGGCATACCTTTAAAGAGTTGCTTTGGAATCAATGGCATACCTTTAAAGAGTTGCATTGGTAATCTACCAACGTCACTGCTATTTAAACTTAAGGGAAGTGTAGGTTTGCCTTTTTAGAAGTGAGAAATGCTTGGATCGCATCAACCTTTTTCTGTAAAATAACAATACGCCCAAGCCGGCTTAGCCTTTACATGTGCAAATGCCTTAATGTTGCTAGGAGGTGGAATGGTGTTCCTAGGCAGGGAATGTCGCGCTTGGCACTTAGAAACGTTTCAAATAATTAATATCTCTAAATGGCACTCAAGCTCCGTGAGGTAGAAAAAACACATTGACATGAGTCGTGTTAAATCAACCAACGTATATTTAGAAACGCTTTTGCCGCTGACATATCCAAACCCAACCTGGTGTAACAGCATTCTTCGCTGTGCACCCATTCCACTCCTGCAAGTAGCGGAGGAAGCTGTTATTTTCTTACACAGAAAGTTTGCCACGCTTTGTGACTCACTGTCACTAAATCTTTACAAGACCTATCGAACACTTATGAAAAATTGGCTTGCCCGGCTTGGCTTGCCCGGCTTGGCTTGCCCGGCTTGGGTTGCCCGGCTTGCTTTTGCTACAGTAAAAGATAATGAGAAAAAAGCCCAATAAGAGCCTAGACTGAATCGATAGGGATGCGGATTATGCATTTGAGAATATCTTTTGTTCTTCAGTTGGGAAATCTGGATGGTACAACTAATTTATAATTGTGAGTTGCGAAACCAAAAATAGAACATTTGTCATGAGTATATGGTTGTTTCTTTAGGAAAATCAAGTTTAAAATGTACTGCCGCAGTCGGTTTTACGGAGTCTATGCCTGGAAAGAAACGGGGATGACTGAGCTATAGACGTATTGACATTTTAGTGCGCGGATCACGATTCCAAGGTAGGCTTGATTATTTCAAAACCTTGGATCTCATTTACTGAAAGTAACCCAAATGCAAGAAAATATATGCAATCATGGGCGGTTGGATATGCCTTCACGCATCAATGCTTGAAGTATTTTTTCAGTTTTTAAAATACCTGCATGGCCCTTGTTTTCATAACATTTTTTCTATGTCCATCACGGGTCAGGTATTGTAGCAGTTTATTTATTTTTTTTAAATATCAATTAATGCTGGATTCCTTGCACGTATGAACACTTCCATGACAGCCGTTACTGCTACTCAATTCATGGTATGCAATTTATAGAGAATGAAAGATTGAGCTGGGCCTGCCAGGATTCGAACTCTCGAAGGGCTGACATGGGAGAGAAAAATTCTTGGCCCGAATTGTCAAACACGCTTGCAGGCCCTTATTTAAAGTTCATCCGAATAAATGTGCCTTAGTCACTTTCTCAATTTTGTTAACTATGTTCAGGGATATTGGTGACTGGTGTACTGTGCCTGTGAGCACACCCCCTGCCTGTTCCCCTGCAACAGGCCAGCGACATAGAAGTAGGACTACTGTTTTATTTTCGTTAGTCCTACTTCTATGTCTATGGCGTGGCCCGGTTTAAAAAAAAATCTGCTGACTCTACTTTGTGCAGCTTTAGACCGATTAAGGAAGGCTGAACATTACTGGGCTGGTAGGTCAGTTGCATATGTTGTGCATTGTCCTAAATCTGTTTACAATGCCATGTGTTACATTTGGTAACATCTGCACATGCACTAGGAATGCAAAAGTGAGTACTAAAAGTTCAAGGCAGGTTTCAGAGGCACAACCGAGATGCAAAAAACACTCTATATTTAAATCTTTCACATGCCTATTTGCGGACTATAGTCTGAAAACCCGTACGGGATTTTATAATCCGGTGGGGGCAGTGACTTCGCATGAGCTGGTGTTCTAGTTGTCTGCAGTAGTAAGCCCCTGGTTTTGCAGAACAGTGCTAGAGTGCAGAGCTAGGCGCCCTTCCACAAGCCATCCTCTTTCTGTGCTGTGGAGATGGAATCCGAGGTCGTTTCAGAGGCAATTGAAGGCAGGAAGACAGGAACTGAACAAGGTTATCATGGCTTTCATGCCCAGTTCCACGCTTCCAAACTGAAGTCTGGTCTGAAGAGCCATGCAAGGAACCAATGGCATGTTTTCATTTAATCTGAAGTCCCTAACTCCTGGTTTGGCTTGGCTTTCCCTCCCTTTTAAACTATAACAAGAAAAATCATTGTGGGCAAATCTGAAAACAGCCCAGGGGGTTTCTGTAATAGATTCTAAACTATAATTCTACTAAAGGACTCCTTCGTCAAATCACATTATTTCAAAATGGGTACTATCCTTCACCGGACATTGGAGTACTCTAACTGCCAGGCTATTATGCAAGTCTATGCACAAAGGACGAGCATACTCGTCCCTGGCACTTAAGGGGTTAAAAAGCGGTGTTTGCAATTAATATCTATCTAATTACACTCCATAAAAGGGGACATTACGGAAAATGTCACGAGGATTAAAAAGACAATCTTTCTTTCAGATCACCTTAAAGCAAGGCTGGGTGACTGAAAGCTGTGTGTACACACGAAGGGTTCCCCCAAAAGGATGTGGGCGTTAAGCCCTGAAAAGATAACATGGTGACAGAAAAGCGAAGTCAGGACACAGCGGTCACAGCTTGCTTCAAATTCAATTTACTGGGAACATCAATGTGTCTAGTAAATTCAGGTGTGTGCATGTAGAGTACCTTGCTAGCAAACTACGCAGTGCTGTAGAGAGTTCACACATTATGCATAGGGAGAGGAGCAGTAGCGTTGCTAGGTAGGCTCTGGGGGGCTATTGCCCCAGATCCTTTGGTTGTAGCCCCAGATAGAAGCTCGGGGGCTAGAACCAAATGGCTAGCTAGCACCAATTCCTGGCATTAGCGTAGCCCCAGATCTTTTCCAGACCTAGCTACACCTCTGGAGGGGAGACAGGAATTGTAGTCTGTGGGGAGACTTTGTGGATTGCTTAGGTAGTCACTCTATGGTCTCCTGTGGTTGGCAAGGAATTGTTTGAGCAAGAGACCTTTAGTCAAGCCTGTATTGGATGTTCTTTTTTGGCACGTGCTGATTTTTAGTCTTTGAATGTTGAGGCTCTGAAATTGGGCACGTCTCACCAGCTATGTACGTCCGTGCTTAAATGCCCAGACCATTGCCGTTCTGCTGCCTAAAATGTGGAAGACCACATCCTCATTAAATTATAAGTTTCAATAAACGCCTCCCTAGCCCACCCCGACGGGGATTTCCCTGCCTAAAACAAACTAAAAGAAACACGCTAACAAAAGATATCTGGCCCTCACACGTATACATACAATACACAAGAAAATATATGGCATTGCACAACAACAATACTTGCATTTCTAATATTCACAATCTCTCGTTATACCCTTGGTGAACTCCCCTTCCCCAGGTTTTAAGTTGGTTTCAGTTCCAATGTTCAACAAAAAGAAGTATGGAAGTCTGGATTTGTAACAGTTCCAAAACACAGTTCTTTATATATTTATTTATTTTCCCACTTGTATAGTGCACTAAGAAGCCCTCGGGCAACATTGCTCTCTTACATGACCAGTTAATTGCAGAAAACATTGCATGAATAGTGTATCACAAAATACAGGATCAGAAGTATGAAAAGACCTGGCAGAGACAGGGTTAAGAAATTATGCAAATAGTAGTATTTGTACTTTCAACTTGTCCAAAGAAAGTTCCAATAATCCAATGTCAACAAAAGGAGAATTCCTCTTCTTCCTTGAATAGATGTTTTCATTCCATGAAATAGCATCAATGATATTCAAAGAAACACAGCTTCTGGATATCAGTTTTTCTTAGCTTTCCTTTCAACACCATGAATCACAGTTTGTAACTTTGTCGGACAACGTTACAGCCCTTCCATTTCTACCTGGTTTACTCTCATACAAGGACCACTTCTACAAGGATTCACCATGTGGGTCTACTCGCCTGCCCGTTAGCTTTCCACAATCAAAAGTGCTTTTTAAGTTCTACATCTATTGACAACCAAAAGTTCACAAACACATCAGCAGTTTTATGACAGTTTTATGACTTTCAACAATTTTCAGAAAAGACAATATTCACATTAGTGTTTTTTAATACTTCCATGCAGGCAATGCACTCTTCTTCTGAACATTCACCTTCCAGAAGGGCAGCCCCTTTGCCACTCTTGCGTTTCTGCCACACCAGTAACCAAATACCCCTAAGGATGTCATTCTCACTTTCCTCCTTTAGGCTTTGGCAATGTGAGTTTCCATACCAGATTTGATTCTATGAAACAATCACAATTAACAAGCTTCACCTTTGAAATCATTGTATGTGCAACCTTTCTTCCTGTTAGCCATAGTAATTTAATTGTATGGCTGGCTGTTAGTCTCTTTTGGCAATGTGTGCACTGCTCTTGGTTTTACGGAATGCTTGTTTTTCCCCTGGAACTCACAATAATTAAAGTTCAGTTCACTCAAATTTGATGTTACAACGTTGTCTGCTGCTTTATAAATGATTCTTCAGTTAGCCTTCACTTTAGAATCGCTTTTAGATATATGTAATCAGCATTTTAGTGGTTTTCTTTAATTTAATATTCAATATGTGTTATTAAGCAGTTTCACTCATACGCAAGTGCTACTTTTGTTACAGTTATTATCCGACAAGCAACACTCTGGTTTAGAGCAATTTCACTCATACGCGAGGGATTCTTCCTTGCTACTGTTGCCAGCCTTTGTTACGCGCAAGGGATTAGAATGCTCATTAAGACTCACCAGCTTCTGTCTTTGATCCCTTCGCATGCTGCAGGACTTTCACTGCTTTTGGCTTCTTCTGAACGGACACACTTCACCTCTGAAGTTGCCTTTGATCCCGCCAATTAAATATAGAACTCGGCTTGCTCCAGAGACCCTCTGGTTCAATCCAGCCCCAGCTATGGTCTCCAGCATGTTTTCTGCTGTGCAGTCTCTGCAATTCGGTTCACATGAGAGAAAGCCTTCTTTCATCGCGCTCCCAGCTGCACAACCTCTGCACTTCAGATTTGTGGGGAATAGGACCTTTGCAGGACCGGCAGCTGGAATCTGCCTTGCAGTGGTCCCAGCGCTCTTCTTTCCTCCAACTTCTTGTTGGACTGCCAACAACAAGCTTGCTGCTGCTCCCTCCTTCTGCTGCAGCTGCTACTGCTCCATCTCCAACTCCAACTAACTGCCTGGACCTGAGGTGGCCTTTTAAGCCTCTCTGCCTCCCTCAGGTGTGGGTCATTGGCCTAACAAACTGACCACTCCTGTAGTATAACTCTTGAGCCCTCTTCCTCGTTCCAGTACTTTGGGAATTATGGCACTTGAAGTCCCCAACAATGGAATTAGGTTTTCTTCTTCTGTTCTGCAATAAGCCATTAGAAGTGTGGGGTTTCAGGAAAAATTAAACAAGGGGTTTTCCCAGTCTCCCTGACCTGTTTCCGCCCCCTCATGTGACCTTCCCTGCACAACACCACCCCTTACCCTGAGAAAAGACCCCCTTATACCCAAGAGCCTTTTCCATGACGAAGACCCTCTGAGGCCCCAGACCCTCATGCATGGCATACTGTCAGATATGTGTTCCTACTGGTGGGGAAAGTGAGCCCCTTTCTTCTTATTTTTGTCGCCAAGCACACAACCATGAGATTAATTAACACTGCTAAAACAGAACACCTTTTTCCTTTTAGGATCCTTAGTGTAAAACCAGTAAATGGAACAATTTCAATACCTTATGTTTAACATAATCTAAGAATTACAATTCCCAGAATTCTCCAAGTACTAAGACGAGAAAGATACAGGAGTTTGAACCAAGTCCCAAGGTTTTGAACCTCAATTAACAGCCTAGTTAAATCTAAAAAGTGTACTAGAGGCAGAGGCAGCGGAGGAGAAGATGCTGGCTCCTGTTCAAGTGCTACAGGAGAGACATCGAACCAGAGACGGAAGTGCCATGTAGATGCCAGGAGCCACAAGGAAGGTCCTGGGGGCTTGGCGAGTCGAGAGGCTGACATTCTCTGTTTCAAATCCCGAAGTGAAGCAGACGTACAATTGCGGACCCGTGAGGGAGGCCACCAGAACGTATACAGCTTCCCGACTGGGAAGCAGGTGACAGAAGCATGCCACAGACATGTGAAGCCGACCAGAGATGCTGCAGAAAGCCGGTGAGTCTACCCAAAGCTAGTGGGGACCCTAGAGCATTCCAGTGACCGCGCAAACAACAATTTGAACATTGTAACTGTATGAATATGACAAAAGGAATATTTGAATACCAGAAGGCAGAAAGGCAAAACACAGTGAAAGATGTATTTCTGAAATGTAAATGTTGGGGCCAAACTTAAAGACACCTTCCCACAAGTATATATCATTCTGAGGGTCATACCTGCAATATTTATGAAAGAGAGAACCAAACGAGAAATCGTGGTAAAACAAGACATCAGGTGTATGAAGCATATCCAAATCCCTGGTAAACCAAAAACACCAGGCGAGTAAAGCAAGCAAAAAGTCTGGTTAAATGAAAGACACAAGGTGAATGAAATATATATATATGAGAAATCCAAGACACAAGGTGAAAGAAATATATATATATATGAAAACTCCTGACAAGCAAGACAGCAAGCAATTGAGATAACTATACAAGTCCTGGCTGGGGATTATGCCAGGCAAGTGAATCTCAGGAGTGAAGACCTGGCAGGCGAGTACAGCAGGCAACAGACATGGCAGAAAGAGTCCTGGCAGGAGAGTACACCAGGCAGTTTGCGGTATCAGGTAATATTATCCCCACAAATGATGTCACCATATATGGTCGCCGAGGAAGGGCATAGCAACATTATTTGTGGGGATAATTTATGGGGTAAATGGGAGTGTGTGTTTCGGGGGGTGTCTCCCACTCCCTTTGATTAAATATGGGGGTTGCGTGGGTGTCCCCCACAGGTTGCATGGGTTAATATTGCCAAATTAAAATGGCGCCATTCTTGTATGGTGATATTTAACCAGGGATATTAACACATGGAACCCAGTTGGCATTGGATAAAGTAGCCTGGCAGGGGAGCAGACCAGGCATTTTGCAAAGCCACAAGAAACATTAAACCAAAGATTGGCATTTATTTATTGAACACTGGGAAGTTGATGTTTTTAAAAAAGACATTGCTATCTAGACAGAGGAGAACATTGCATGAAAGAAAGAAAGACTGTTAAAGACTTGGTTTCCTAAACAGGCATCTTGTGAGTTCAAACAAGACACCAAGGAACTGTTAAAGTGACTTTTCTTCTTACAATTGAGAATCCAGAGGAATGGGTCCACCCTCTGGAGCCGAGGGCCTCAGTCTTGGAGAATTTCTTTGTTGGAATTACACTTATTTCAGTTGTGAACATGCCTTGGGCAATGGAAGATATGTTCCTTGCACATTGTCATTTGTTTATAGTGTGAGGGTCAGGACAGGGCGTTTTGGACACAAGGACAGTTTTTCAGTTGTTTGACATCCTGACGCAGACACATCCTTAGATTTATAGGCAGGGAACTCCTCTTTAGTATAGGCCCCGAGAGGCATTTTCCCAACCCTTTTTCTTTTAATAAAAATCTTCTTGTGAAAACTTGACAACCTTTTGTCCTGCTCTCGTTTCTGACCCCTCACACCACACATTGGGAATCTGCTCATTTGGGCCAGGAGTATAGCTCAGGGGCAACGTGTATGTCTTAGAAGCAAGGCAACATAGAGCAACACAGATTCAAATCCAGGTCCCGTATTAGAGAACGGCCTCTATGGCCTGCTCCTGCCGTGTCCAAGGTCCTGCATGAAAACGTCTTTTTCTCAAACGGATCCAAAGACAAGTGACAGAGAAATTTCAGACCCTAAGTGACCGGTAGGGAGGAAGTTTCTAATTTTCTTCTTGACGTATCGTGGGCCTGAGACCTAATATAATAGCACAAAAGTGACGAGTGGTCATGAGGGCTGGGGTTTCGAGACCAGCTCTGTCCACCAACACCTTTTTGGAATTGGTCCTGTATTTTTTTCTTTTATTTATTGCAGAACTACAATTACCAGACTTCTTTAGTAAAATGTATGCTACACTTATTAGTGCTTTTAGGGGGCTGTGCAGAACTAGGCTGAAGCATATATGTATCCTTAGCACATTAAATTATTCAGCCGCAACTAATCTCACAGCTTCGAAGGCCGGGGTAAAAGAGCGAGGGCTAACGCTTCCCACTCTATGTTATTTGCCATGTTTCAAAACGCTTATGATATAACACCTGGGGACCAATTTCATTTTCAGTATTTTATTTTTTGCTTTTGTAATAAAAGGCTATGCGATCAAAACTCTATCCTCAAACTATATCAATGGCAATAGACCCGGAGCGGCCGCGGCCAGTAGCCTTTTGTAAAGCAGCACAGTCCGAAGTGGTTGCCACTTAGCAAGACATCCGCTATACTTTTAGCAAATGTTAATAATGTTTTTACACAGGACTACAGAAATAAAAGAAACAGGCTTCTTTATTGTGTTACGCTTCTGAATATTATAATGGTGCCATAGTGTCACCGTTTTACGTGGACGCGCTCTGCCTCGGAACACTGAAAAACGTCAATAGGCCTTGACGGAACCTCGGTGACCATGCGCAAGGTTTGATTGAGTACCGGGGTATGTCTGGGGATGTGGCAAAGCTCTTCGGCCGGATTCACTGAAAGCATTGGATTGGAAAGTGGATGTGGCGTGGCCTCACAAATGAGGAGCAGGTGTGGGGGCTGTATTCGATTAACACCTCTGCCAACATCTTTTGGGAATTGGTCTTGTATTTTTTAATTTTATTTATAAGGGAACAGCAGAAGTAAAATACAAGAAAAGTTGTAATTAACAACTAAAACAAATAACGAATTTAATAATAAAAAATAAAAAAAAACAGCAATAAAGTTTATTTCCTTATTTATTTATTTTGGCATTTGTAGAGCATGAGGTTGACGCATATAGTAGCAGTAGCGTTATTTGGTTGCTTTTGTAGCAAAAGGCAACACAGGGTCATAGCTTAACCTATAAACAGTATAAAGAGGGTGTAAATAGAAACAGACATAATCCCAGTGCAATGCGCCCAGCATCCAGTAGGGGGGGCAATGTGATTTTCAGTGTGTGTGACATTCTGTGGTCCTCATTCTCTTTTACCAAATACCACATTTTCTCTTTAAAAGATGCGCTAGTGTAGGGCAGACATTTCTCTCTTTCAAGCGTTGGCTCCTGAGATCAACTTTTTATTTCAACATTTCCATTTTGGGTGTTTATGCTGGGAAGACACGCCCCCTGATATGGAGAAAGTGCCATGGAAAAATAGGCAAGGCTGTTTGTTTTCTGGAGCTCTAGTTCCTGTTCAATGTTGCTGTTGCATCATTCGTTTCATTAGTCTAGTTGTTAAAACATGTTAATTGCTTTGATGAGTGTTTCTCACTTTCACAAACCACAACACTAGTGTCACTGCTCTGAAACTCTTTCCTCTGGAGGATTGAAAGGATGATTAAAAGGACACTTGCAAGCATTGTGCATCCATTTACTTAGTGGTCAAACATCTTTCATCTGTTCACTCTGTATTATTCAGTTAAATTAGTATTATTATTGGTTTATTAAGCGCCAACAGCCTGCACGCATCAGAACATCAGGGCACTACACACACACATCAGACCAAAAAACAGGAGGGCATATAATTCCGCAGGTGACCATGAGTGGGATGTGCATGAGGAAGGATTAGTCAAACAGGAGGGTCCTAAGCTTAAAAGTCTGAACTTAGGAGTTTGTAGGTGTTCTTTAGGGTTCTCTTGATAGTGCCCCATGCAATGCCTCGGAGCGCAGTTGCGCAGTTGACGTCCTGTGTCTGCAGGTGGACAATCCAGAGTGCTATCTTTAACATTGTATAATATTATTTAAGTGATCACCCCCGATGCCCCCAATAGCGCCCAATACTTTACAGTAAGTTACAGAAGAAAGGAAATGAGAGAGATAGATATATGGATCCCAGAAGCGTAACAAAGATCGCAAAATACATTCAGAACACACTGCTCCAATTAACAGAAGAATGGGTGGAAGAGGGAGAGTGAACGAGAGACAGAGTGAACGAAAGAGAGAGCGAGAGAGAGAGAGAGAGAGAGAACGAGAGAGTGAACGAGAGAGAGAACGAGGGAGAGAGAGAGAGAGAGTGAACGAGAGAGAGAACGAGAGAGAGTGAACGAAAGAGAGAGAGAACGAGAGAGAGAATGAAAGAGAGAGAGAGAACGAGAGAGTGAATGAGAGAGAGAGAGAGAACGAGAGAGAGAGAACGAGAGAGTGAACGAGAGAGAACGAGGGAGAGAGAGAGAGTGAACGAGAGAGTGAACGAGAGAGAACGAGAGAGAGTGAACGAAAGAGAGAGAGAGTACGAAAGAGAAAGAGAGAGAGAACAAGAGAGTGAACGAGAGAGAACGAAAGAGAGAGAGAGAGAGAGAGAGAACGAGAGAGTAAACGAGACAGAGAGAACGAAAGAGAGAGAGAGAGAGAACGAGAGAGTGAACGAGAGAGAGAGAACGAGGGAGAGAGAGAGAGTGAACGAGAGAGTGAACGAGAGAGAGAGAACGAGGGAGAGAACGAGGGAGAGAGAGAGAGTGAACGAGAGAGTGAACGAGAAAGAGAGAACGAGAGAGAGTGAACGAAAGAGAGAGAGAGAGAACGAGAGTGAACGAAAGAGAGAGAATGAGAGAGAGAGAACGAGAGAGAGAACGAAAGAGAGAGAGAACGAGAGAGTGAACGAAAGAGAGTGAACGAAAGAGAGAGAGAGAACGAGAGAGTGAACGAAAGAGAGAGAGAGAGAGAGAGAAAGAGAGAGAGAGAGAGAGTGAACGAGAGAGTGAACGAGAGAGAGAGAAAGAGAGAGAGAGAGAGGAGAGAGAGAAATTCCTGGTAACATACTGGACGCAGAATGCACCGGGTTTTAGCACATCACCCTACACTAGAAAACATTGCAGTAAATTACAGAAGAAAGGTAGAGAAAAGAGCAATTCTAAAGGAGTGGGGGGGGAGATCATGTGATTGGCATTGGCAGCTAGGTGTGGTATAAATTCCAGTGACATAACATAATGAATGCAACATGTAAACACGGCAGATTGCAGTAAATCATAGAGGAAGGGAGCAAGTGTATGGCTGGACAGTAAATGTCTGGGTGTGTAAGCACTTTCAAGCCACTGCCCATATGGCCCAGGAGGGGATAAAGGCAAAAGTGGCGTGCGAGCAGATGGGGTGTTTGGCTGTGCCAGAGCTAGGCATGCCTGTGCCATAATAGTATTCTGCTTATCTGGGTCCTGAATCAAGTAGACTGGGTGATAAATCAGGTCTACACATTTTGTTGAGTTCTTGGAGCCCGGCTTTTTCTTCGGTTAGGAGCGAGGGTGGGAATTGTCGTCTGTGCTGCAGTGTGCTCAGACAATAGCCATCTGTTCTTACCTGGTCTGCTCCGTTTGTCTAGCTTGAGAGATGGGAGACACACACAGCACTGCATTGCACTTGAGGGTTCTCATCTGATGAAGCACGTGCACACCCACGGTACACCTAGGGTACGGCTCAGGCTTGCAGCTGGCATCTATCTGTGACCGAAAGCAAACATTAATAAAGATAGCACATTGTTTTGCTTCCACAGGTTCACAATGCTGCCTAGGTCTTATGGGAGCTGTAGTCCATCTGGATAGCCAAAGGTTGAAAACACCTCATTAGCGTAGTTGCAAAAAAGCCCCTCCCTAATTCTACAGCATTTTTTGATAACTTCATCTCTGCCGTGTTATTTTGCAGGTGCTGCAGCATAACACCGTGCAGTGGCAAATTCTGTAGAGCCTCTGTGGCCATCTTGTCTATTGATGCAACCATCCTCGGGTGCCCCAGAGCACAGCTGGCTATAATCACTGACTTGGTCGTTTCAGCTTTCAATGTTGCATTGTACGTGCACGTTTCACACAAAAAAGTCAATGTAGGGAATTAGTGATCCATTGTTAATGTGGTATTATATTGACAGGGACAGGTCCTGGCTGCTCCCACCCACAACTCCATCGGTGCCCAGAGTGGTGGCTGCGAGCAGTCGCCATGATTGGTAACCAGAGCAAATGTCTTTAGCGCTTGGGTGGCAATGGCTTCCATGGGCTAGCGTGGACAGGTAAAATGTGTGGTGCTTGGCCCACAATCCTCCGCCACTAGAGTAACATTAAAGAGACATTAATAATGTCGGTGCCCCCATTGAATGCAAGGAACCACCTCAAGGTGAAATGACCAACAGCGCCATTGTCTTAAAGGGCTTAGAGCAACCAGTATTTAAGAGGCATTCGGCCCAAATCAATGTCAATATCTGTGTAGCCCTGTGGATGATACCCTTAATTCATCCAATTTAAAACAAAGTGAATCTGTACAAAGGTCCTGACTAGTACTGTAAATGGTGATATTAAAACATCTCTGACACAGCCAAAACTTGTTGCTTGAATTACACCTAACAGTTCATGATGCATGTGTGGTTGAAACCTCCATCTGTGTATGACGTCAACAGCTTTTTTGAGGTGAGGATGCATTCTGTGACAGATAGAAATGAATCCTTTATTTTCGACTGGCTTAATTTCTGTATGGAATCTCTCAGCAGCTTAGTGAATTCCATTTTAAGGCATAAATTACACTGATCATATTGAAAACTTAGACCAGGCAAAACCTACGCCCAAAAATGGAAGGAAGAGTGGAGAGATCCTCCTCAACCCCGTGGAACAAACTAACTAAATCCAAAAGAATGAAAGACGCTGGGTGATAGGTCATCCCAACAAAAAATCTGCTAAGAGAAACCAACCATACGTGGCACAAGACTAAACCAAGTTGGTGGAACTTGAATAAGGAGAAATACTCCAAGATCGTGAGGGGAAAAGGGAAGCCAGAAGGAAGTAAAGGTTCCCTTGGGTTATGTGAACTGTGTCCTTTGGGGATAGCCCTCATAACGTGTAGAGAAATAGTCATTCAGGGCCTACCATACTTCGCAGGTGAGTAAACCAAGTTGGTAACTTTGGGGAGATTAAAAATACCCCAAGGCCTTCAGAGATGGCAAGAAAGGCTGGAGGAAGGCAGCAATTCCCTCTGTCCGGAAATGGCCCAAAATGTCGCCCTCACGATAGCGACAGCCAAAATGGCTGACTTTTTTTTTAAACACCCCCTTTACACCACATATATATGTGGGGGTATGGGATATTATAGTAATATAGATGGGTGCGGGGAGTCTCCCACCTCATATCTATGTGGTGTAAAGGGGGTTTAATTAAAAAAATAATTTTAAAAAAGTCATCACTTTCGGACGTCGCAATTATATGTGATCGCAGTGATCACATAGATCCCTCTGTCCCTGTGAATTGTGAAGTGAAACGAGAAGCCTGAGAAGGGCCAGGGGAAAGGAGGCATTGCCCCTTTGTTGCGAATCGTAATGATGAAAATAAGAGTAAAGAAGCAGTCGCATAAGTTGGCTGCAGAATCTTTGCACAGCAGTCTTTCTTTATCCTCTATTTCAGGAGGTGATGTTCCCTCAAGAAGCCCTGAAGTTTGCAGAGTGGAGCAGAGTGATGTGAGAGTGGAAAAGCAGTCGCAGCAGTTGGTGCCGGCGGAGGGCGATCGGGAGAATCCTGATAGCGTGTCAGTGTGCTGTGTGCCTCAGAGTAAAACGTGAGTGCCCCAAATCTGACATTTCCATTGACTGCACTGCCAGTGAATGTACACTCTAAGGAGTGGCAATAAGGGCTTGTTATCCAACATGTCCGACCCCTCCGCCTCCAGGACTATCACTGACCTAGAGATGCTGGCGACAATCAACATTCTGTTACCAATATCACTGAACACAGACAAACAGTCAGTCTTAAATCAAGAAAGTGACCACTTGCTTCACCAAGTGGCCGTTACCGGGGTTGGGGGTGGTGAATTGCTCTTATAAATCAGGAGATGTCAGCCCGGTGGGGAAAAGAGTCAGCACACTCAATTACCTCCTACTTTGCTCCCAAACAAACAGGATCACATGGGACCAACAAAAGGAAGGGCGGAAACGTTGTGCTTCCCAAACCTTCTGCCCAATAGCATTGGCCATATGTTCGCATTGGCATCCCTCAGGCCTAATGCAGCCAGAACCCAGTCTAGGTGTCCACCCACCAGACTGAACACATCCAACTGATTTCCTCAGCACCACACCTAACGCTAGGATGCAGCTACCATCCGGCAATTACATCTGCTGCACACATACCTGGTGCACCCACGTACCATACGACACTCTCTCTCAACTGACTTGAAATACGGTTCACGAGGGCGTTCAACCTACCAGCGCTTTGAGATCATACCAATGATACATAAGGCGCTATACAAATGCCAAGTAACATAACATACTTGGCCAATGCTATGAGATTGTAATCTCATGCACACTCTCTAGGGGAAAGGTCATCCTCAGGTAATTGGCACGAAATCTCTTTGACCAATCTGGGCTCCTGCGGTCGCTGGCAATGGGGCAACGCCTCGTCTCAGATTTTGACTACTCATTCTTTTTGAGAGAGACTAAAGCCAATTACTGGGGTCCTTGTTATTTAAATTCGACACCATTAAGCTGCATGCAGCAGCCAAAGACTTTGTTTTCACATGCACTGTCCACCACAAAGGAGGGAGCATCCGCTATTGAGAACTCTTGTCCTGAGGTGCACCCTAACGGCATAGACATAAGAACCGGCTTAATAGAACCAACATAGAGGGTGCGTCCAGGAGGAGAGGGCACATTCCTAAAGATCAATTAGCCTGACCAGTTGGAGGGTTGCCCTCAGGCTGACATAGGTCACGCTGTAGGAGTGAGTGGCCGCTGTCCATCCAGGGAGGGTCCCGGGAGGGGGCACTAATGGCCTGTCTGCTTGTGGAGCCATCATAGTGAAGAGTCAGACTAATATACCATCTACTATGACAAAACCTTTGGTGCAGGAGGGCATCATGAATGGTCCAGTATCTTCCTATGGGGAGGTGGAACTGCCTTCTTTTGACCTGACCCGGGCAGAGTCTGACAGCCGCCTAAGGGGTGCAGGTCGTAAAGCTCCCCCAGAAAAGGCATGCAGAGACAAAATAGCAAAAAACCACCACATCCCCCAAAAAAATAAGCTTGCAAACCACAAAGTGCTTTCTGAATAGTCTGTGAAAAAAGCACTGGCCCAGGTTTCATTAAGGGGGTCTTTGTCCGGTAAGAAAATGTTGGCACCTGGTGGGTACCAAGAATCTAGTGAATTTGGTGTTGGTGGGGAATTGAGACCCATTTCTACCATTGCTAACACCCCCCGTTTTGGGATCCAAGACGGCTTCAGATGCACCAGGAGCCTCAACTGCCCCATTGTTGCGATTTCGCCCTCTGGAGCCCTTGGCTCCAGAGGGCCAAAATCGTAACAATGGTTCCTCTGTGGTAAAAAAGTTACCCATGAACATTGGCCCCTCTGACTTCTGTGGCCATCACCTACAAACCTATGGGGGGTGGTGAGAGAGGCCTAAGCGGTTGGGCGGATGGTGGACCTGAGGCTATTTGGGAAAACCCCCTTCCAAGAACTGAAAAAAGCTGAATGCCCTTATGGGATAGTATTTGAAAGTGTGATCAAGGAAACAAAATCAGTACATTTAAATTTCACTAATGTGCTGCACCTGTTGGCAGAGGTTCGACAACTGAAGGGGATCTCCTCAGGAGACCTGATGAGGGTCAATTTCCAAGATATTCAAATATTGGATCGGTCAGTAGTCTATTTTAAATCAAAGCTGGTGGGAGACATAGCTTTGCAGGAGAGCGACTCACGTACAGTGGGGTGGAGAAGTCATCCATCCCACGGTCAGTGCAGCAACAACTTAGTGAGGATGTTTTAATTTTAAAACAGAAAATGAAGACATCGGAGGAAATGCAAGACTGGTCATGGCTGATGATCGCCATGAAATCCTAGCAGCATTGGAGCTGTGTGTTGTCAGCGTGCAGACCCAACACCGTTTGCCAATGATGTCCTGGGACACAAGTGGTCATTCTTATCTCTTTACAAACCCTCTGTTGAACACTGATGGGGACCCTCCTAGATAGATTTGTCTGCAAGAGACATGGCTACAACATAGCCTGGTCATGAATGGCTATACTGTTCTCTTCCAGTCAGCAAAGAGGGGCTTGTTTGGCCGGCATTTTGGTGGATTGTTACATTTTAGCCAAATCCGCTACTAATCTAATGTTTGTGAACTCAAATGACTCTCTTTTTGGGCCTCTACTCACACACGTCCAGATTGTGGGGCAAAATGTAATCCACCTTTTAATTATCAATGTTTACTGGCACGAGATCTTGTTAAAGCGTGCCCCCTTTTTAGACTGTCTTACCTCTAGAGTGAATAAGTGGTGTGATAAAATGTGGGGGGAGTGATCATATTGGTGGGGGATCTGAACTCAGATTGTGACAAGCGTGATTCAGCCCTTGTGGGTACTGGTTCCTGAATGTCACTGCCAAAAAAACAGCATCATGGTTCCCTTTGGGTAAAGATCGGGGTGGTCTAGGTGTATCCCACCGAATGGAACAGTGGAGGGTGACATACCACCAAAGTCCACCTGGCGGATGGTAAAATTCACTTGACCACCGATTAATTCATTGTTGGAGATTGGTTGAGGGGCAAATGTAGATCACTCCATGTGTTCCCAACAGATTTGAGCGAACACTAAAAACTGGTCACGCTATTCTCTTTTGGGGTGGTAGTCCATCAACAGGGAGGTCTTCCTGCAACAGACATAGTTGTCAATCCTAAGGGTATTCGTGTTTCTTGGAATCAAGCCCTGGCATTAAGGATGAACAGATCTTTAATGAAGACATGTCAAGACTCTTCCATTGAACAGTTCCAAATGTTGCTTCCCGCTTCTAATTTTGAACATCTTGCAGTCGTATGGGTTAAGTCCAACCAGCAGAGTGTCTCCAGACTTCGTCAGATCTCAAATGTACAGTCATATAGTGAGGAAGTGGTAATGAGAAGACGACAACTGAGGAAGGAGGTCAGGCACCTAATGCAATGGGGGGCAATGGCAACCAAACCAGAAAATAATCTAGTTAAGCAAAAATATCAGAACTGGATCCAACAATCCAGACGTAGGAGGCTTCAGGGTGATGCAAAGGCCTGCTTTGTACTCCTCAGAAACAAAAGCATGCAGCCCTTCTGGCAATTATTGGACAATGCGGACTCCACGAATTAAGCCATACAGCTAAATACTGTCTCAGATCCCGAATGGGGTAACCATTTTACTGCCCTCTTCTCACTGCCTCCACATATGCTGGACCACATTGTCCACGATATGAAAATTCTGAGGTAACGATGGATTTGGCCCTCTTTGGTAGCGAAGTAATTTTGGATAAGATACAGAGGATGCGCTCCTCAAAGGCCCCAGGGCCAAGCAAATTTTTGAACCTCTTTTTGAAGAGTAACCTAGGGATCTGTCATCCAGGTGGCCAGGACACGGCGATCGCTTTTGGATCTAGTTCCTGGGGTTGGGCCAGTATGGTAGGATCACCTAGATGAGGGGTGCTCGAGCATACGAAACATAAGACCAGGAAATAAAGCTGAAGAATGGTGCATTGTGTGTCGAAGGAACACAAGGCTAACGGCTGAGGCGGGGAGGAGTGATCGCTGCTCTGACAACAAAGCCACGCCAGTAACGTCATCACAGCCGATGAGTTGGGGAGACTGATAGCAGACCGGTCTGCGTTAGAACCAAGGTTGCAAGCGGCAACATTGTATGAAGACATCTGCAAAGAACAGAGTTTTAGGCGTATTTGATGAGCGACGCAAATATAATTGAATATCTAAGGAGCAAGTGAACTTTTCAAACCAAGGTAGATGCCATATACAGAGTGGTCCGGCACCACGTGGGAGCTCATTTGATTTTTGTTCCTTTTTTAATCTTTTTACTCAGATTATTGTTCATTGTATAATTTGAAGGTTATTGTTTCCTTTTACGATATATTTCTGTTATTCAATTTGTATTTGTTAAAGGTTAACCAACAAACAAACAAAAAAAAATAATAAGAAGAAGTCTGAGAAAGGCCTTGGGAAGGAAGACATTCCCCCTGGTGTGTCGAACTGTGAGAATTAAAAACCCAAAGAGGGTGAGAACAATGCAAAGGAAGAAGAAGTAACGTAATTATATGTAGAGAGGCACACCTCTGTGTCTTTTACAGTAGTTATTAATATGTCTTTTCTATTAGTAGTGTTTCTAAACCTTTCAGAATTAAATTGCACATCTTCTGGTGCAAGGCGGGATTATCTCCTGGTCCTAGGAGACCAATTTGAACAAAAACACATATGACCTGTTGTTGCCAACAGGCAACCCCTATGCCTCAAGAGGGGTCCAATGCCATCCAATTATTCGTTATATGTACAGATATACTTAAATGTTACTCAACGTGTTCTGTAACATGTTAACACAAAGGAGACATTATTTAAAACCATGGCCATCACACACAAATGCCTCTCTCGCACCCCGCCCTACTTATCCGAAAAAATACCACCAGACCCGTTCAAGCCCACCACTCCAATCAGATCTATGCCCCCACTTTCAAAAGTGGGGGCTCCAGCTTCCCACATCTAGCATCAAAAAACTGGAATGCCCTGCCCACATCACTCAGAAACGAAGCCTCATACACCGCCTTCCGTAACGCCCTTCAAACCAAACTCTTCAACTCAACATGTGCACCAGACCCCTCGGCACCCAATCTGTATTATACTTAGTACTGCTCCAAGAACTGCTTGTGCGGCTGACTTTCGTCCCCTGTAACCACGCACACATCATGCCATACACAATTCTAATGTCACTCTAAGTCGAATGTCTTCCTTCACCCTTTTTTCAAGCCATCCTCACTGCATAAGCCACCATGATATGTTTCCACTGTAACCAAAGAACAACTAGCTAAACCCTCCATGTAACTTCAAACTCTCTCTGCAGCATTTAACCATAGTGCTTGTCCTCATTGTCTTTTTCTGTACTCGCCGTGTACCAAGTAAGCCTACTGTAACAGTGCCACAATGCCTAAGGGCCACTTTGCACGCTTTATACATGAAAATAAATACAAATAAATAAATCATCAATTGCACCAACCAAAGTAACAATTCCACAATTCTCCATATATATCATAACAAATTTCTTTTTACTAAAGTTTTCAACAAAATTTCAAACAAATCCTTAAAATGTGTGGTTCAATTTCACCATGACGGTTACATTTGTATTGATCAAGTAGCAAGATTTCCCAATAGACGGTTATCGCGGTTCTTGTGTATAATTTTCAGTGTACATTTTAAAATACAATACAATTCCTTTCCCTTAATTCAGAAGTGTAACCATATACAGTTTTTGGTCTGAATTGAATCATTCATCAGTTAGCCGACGCGCTTCGGGTATATCATCCTTCATCAGGGCTTCTTCCTTAAACTTCTAACAAATAGTCTTGCTCACATTCTTTTGTGAATCTGAAATTAATAATAGTGTACATTTTAGTATTGGCGATTGATCATTTCACCATTTTGGACTGACAAAGTGAGACCCAATTTAACTACGCTTCCACAGTCGTTCTTCAGTCAATACAATAATGAGTTGCGCTGGTCCAACTTTCACCTAAACTCTTCTTTGCTCACACAGTTGTAAAGAGCTACCTGAAATGATAACATATATGTAAGGGTAGTGACCCTTACATAATCAAAAGTGATATTTGGATGTGTATAAAACCTATAATGCATTTACACTTCAACATGTACCACAGGTACCCTACCAGGGCTCTCGCTATCTCGTACTCCAATATTCAGCTTTGGATAGGTGTAGTAACCCAACATGCCTATCTTGCACTAAGTGATGACCTAGAAGAGATAAAGGGCGTCTCATCAGTGTCTAATCCAAGCACTGAGTTTATAATCAGAGCTTATTACATGTGTTCCACCCATGCTAGTTAGATAATTCCTGCTCCCGCAGCTAGACTACGGTGGTATCTCTTTTCGGATGCCCCATTTTACGCGCAATGTTCTGCATCTATATAGCAAGTCTCTAACGGTGTAATTTAGTAACATCGGTTCTTCGTAACATGTTAAAGTCCCTATATCAGCGTGCGCTGTCCGCAATACAATCAAAACATAAAGGTTTTGTGTCCGAGTAGACATCAGGAATGTGGGCCATAGGGAATACCGGCTCCTCACTTTTACTTGTGAGTTTTGCCGCATACAGTCCCACGTGAATGTAAAAATAATGTATGCTATTGCGCCATACGGGATTACCGTTCCTTTCCCTTTCACTTGTATAATTGTGCAAGACACCATGCCATTCCTCTTCTTACCTTACAAGAGGGCTATGATGTGTTTCTTCCGTGTGCAGCGACGGATGGCGAGAAAGCCGAACCGTTCCGCAACGCTCGAAGATAAACATTACGTTGCCTTGGATATCGTGCACTTGCGCACTAGCGGCCGCAGCACTGTAGGTCAGCCATCTTACTAGGGGATAGTTCTAAGGTCAAATTCACCAGTTAACACACATGCGAGAGCCGGCACTATAATACTCTAAACCTAGTCATTTCAGAGGGCAGGGATAATCAAATCATGCACACTAGGAGTGGAGGGTGACCAAGGGTCACTATCTGTGGTAGAATCCTCATGTCATCTCTGCTCCAATTGTACATGTATGACTTGAATAGTGTAGAACATCACAATAAAAGTAAGGATGCCAAGGTGGTTATCTAGCCAGGTGTCTTAGTTGTCGTACTGTGCAACAGGAGGGTGGGGGAAGGACATACAGTCACACATTACGATGACGTCCTCATGCCCCCGCTTCTTGCGTGGTCACGGAATGATCAAAAGTTGCAGAGGAAGGCCAGAGCAAGGGATCAATTTGCCTGGTCTTGTGAAAACATGAATCCAAGTGAAAAGAGATTCCCTGGGAGGGGAGTCATTCCACTGGCACTGTGAAAGTACTGTGACCAAGATACCTGGAGAAGGGACCCATTCCCCTGGCACTGTGAAAGTACTGTGATCAAGACACCTGGAGGAGGCAGGCATTCCACTGGCACTGTGAAAGTACTGTGATCAAGATACCTGGGGAAGGGAGCCATTCCCCTGGCACTGTGAAAGTACTGTGATCAAGATACCTGGAGGAGGCAGGCATTCCACTGGCACTGCGAAAGTACTGTGACCAAGATACCTGGAGAAGGGAGGCATTCCACTGGCTGTGCGAAAGTACTGTGATCAAGATACCTGGAGGAGGCAGGCATTCCACTGGAACTGCGAAAGTACTGTGATCAAGATACCTGGGGAAGGGACCCATTCCCCTGTACTGTGACCAAGACACCTGGAGAAGGGAGCCATTCCACTGGCACTGCGAAAATACTGTGACCATGATACCTGGAGAAGGAAGCCATTCCACTGGCACTGTGAAAGTACTGTGACCAGGATACCTGGAGAAGGGAGTCATTCCACTGGCACTGTGAAAGTACTGTGACCAAGATACCTGGAGAAGGGAGTCATTCCACTGGCACTGTGAAAGTACTGTGACCAAGATACCTGGAGAATGGAGTCATTCCACTGGCACTGTGAAAGTATTGTGACCAAGATACCTGGAGAAGGCAGGTGTTCCACTGGCACAGGGAGTCATTCCACTGGCACTGTGAAAGTACTGTCATCAAGATACCTGGAGAAGGCGGGCATTCTCCAGGGACCCAAGAGGGAAGAAACAACTATGGGCAATAGGGAATGATGTTTGAGGTGGAGCTG
This sequence comes from Ambystoma mexicanum, assembly GCF_040938575.1. Lineage (NCBI taxonomy): Eukaryota > Metazoa > Chordata > Amphibia > Caudata > Ambystomatidae > Ambystoma > Ambystoma mexicanum. The sequence goes on from NC_090936.1 coordinate 25,366,107, forward strand.
GAACTTTATCCATTTGAGTTAAACTGAGAACATTGCTATTGACTTTTCAACCTGGAACTTTGCTTTATATCTTGGAAAGAGATTACGATCTGGGGAAAGAAGCCAATCCCTCGGGCCACATTGTCCAGAAGAAAGGGGTCATTCTTCTGGACCAAGAAGACCCACTACCTCTTTAGTTATTAGTGGAAGGGACAGAATTAGGGGTTTGACACAGGACGGTGGATTTTTGAGTTACGCAAACATCCTGACTGAATCCTCTGTATTCAGATGAGGCAGGGAAATCCACCTCAGAGTAAGGGCAAGATCGTTTTTTTGTTCTTCTTGATTTTTAAGACAATAAAGGATTATGCCAGTTAGCATGCCACCTGTGTGTCAGTCTCCTCCTTCTGAAACCTTACAACGCCCACGCAGGACTGAAATACTGCAGTGAAGGAGAGATGCTGAATCCCTGCCAAACAACTGCAGAAAGGGAGCCAAGGCTCCAAACCATGCGGAACCTGAGGAGAAAGCCGGAGAAGAGATATTGCGTAGTCTCCATGGTACGTCTGCCCGGAGGAAGACTGCTTAGGCATAGAAGGTAGAAAAACAAAAGAGGTAATGGATGGAAGGTTTAGAATACATCTTAACCTTTGGCATTGCTCTGGGCAACCCTCCAGACCATTGTTCCTTGTCTGCCAAGCCATTACAGAAGGAGGAAGACCATATGCACCTCAGGTTTGGCCCCACCCCCAAAGGGGTAGTCCAGCCCGAACTGCTAGGTCACATCCCATCTGCACGAGACCACAAGCATCTCAGACCTATTTCAAGAACTGTGCCCCGATTCTTTGAGAAAGAGACATTAGGGTCATTCCGAGGTTGGAGGTAAGGGATTACCGGCGCCTGTAAGGGCACCGATGGCGGTAATCCCTTACCTCCGTATTCCGAGTTCCCTTTGCGGGTCCCTCTTTACCTCCTGCTTTTAGCAGGAGTAAATTACGGGACCCGCAAAGTGACCTTGGAGTAAATTACGGCACCGTAATTTACGGTGCCGTAATTACCTCCTTCCCCATTCCCATTGAGCCCTATGGGGGCAGAAATGGGGATGGGGTAAGGCTATGGTGAATGGGGAATTACCGGTCCATCCAACCTTGGAATGGACCGGAAATTACTCCATTCACCGTGCCGGTATTCCATGGAGTAAATAGCTCCATGGTTGCCAACCATGGAGCTATTTACTCCATGGTGTAGTCCTAAGGGCCAGCCCCCATTCCTTTGTTCGTGCGATGGCCCTTGTTCTACCTTTTTGTTAAGAAAGTGTTTATTTTTCTTGATATAAAGTTGTAGGGGCAGAACTCAGGCCAGAACCGGTTTCTGGACGGGGCACTGGGGGGTTTCTGTGCTAGACATTCTGACAGCACTCCTTTAGACGTCTTCAGAGTACGGACTAGATATTAAGGGACAGATTAGGTTTACGAGTTTGAAATAAAGAAACCCTTTTGACCAAATCTCTGCTGTGTCCCTCTACCAAGTCCGACTCACCACAACTCTCTCTCTCGTTCTCTATCCACTTTCGTGCTCTCTTTGCCAATCTCAAAGTCTCAGTCACTGCTTTCATTTCCCTCCCTCTTATCTTTGATTTTGTCTTTCTCGTGCTCCCTCGTCTTCTCTCTTCTCGTGATCGTTCCCCCTCTCTTTTGCTCCCTCATGTTCTTGTGTTCTCTCTTGTACTCACTCTTACCCTCCTGTGTTTCTCTTACCCTCTCTTTCTCTCTGTCTTTTTCTCCCTCTCTCCTTCTCTTTAACATGTTCTCGGTCTCTCCTTCTCCCCCGTTTGATCCGGTTTGTTGTCCTTACCTCCTCTCTCATTTTTTCGCGTTCCTTCTCCCACTCTCTCTTTCTCTGGCCTATCTCTCCCTCTCTCTCTCTCTCTCTCTCTCTCTCTCTCTCTCTCTCTCTCTGTGTCTCTGTCTCTCACTCTCTCTCTGTGCTTACAGTGCTGTTATCTTAAATTAGAAGTCAAGTTAAATTCGGGTACAGGGCTCTCAAGCTCCTACTCCAAGCATGGACTTCACGCTCCTTAATTGGCAACATATGTGGTTGCCTGTTGGATCCACATAGAGATGTGGTGTGCTGGAATAAACTGTGTGAGGACACGAAGAAGCTGACTCTGCAGTTCTGCCTGGATTTACCCTTTGTGATATATAATAGACGGAAGATGTTTAATAATTAATAACACTTTTTTTTAAAAGCACTAGGCAGCACTTATGGTCTACTGAATTAAAAGAGCGCTGCACTTAGCCAGTGGTAAGGAAACTTTCCGTAATAATCAATGTTAAAGTGTGGAAACATATTTTAAACCTGTCAACGTGTGGAGGTCCTTGGAGCAAATTGAATTGTTTCGTGTGCGGCAAGCGTGCCCCAAGGTTTGAGATATATCTTCACTGCAAAAATCCACGCTACAATGACGGACTTCTACTTTGAGCGCACATTTCCAGCTCGGTGACCGCCCAACTGCCACGGCGCGCAGAGTGCCGGAACTTCAGTGTTTTCCAATGCAGCGCTCTATTTATACATGCCAAGGAAAAAACAGGACCACTTCTTTAGAACAAATATTTACATCCTAGGTCTCTTGAGGGGTTCATCAACGTCTTACCTTGGGTGTGAAAATTGAAGGTTGTGTGCTCATCGATAGTCTAAGCAACAGAGTGTAAGAATGCACTAAACCACTGCTAGCCCATCACAATCCAAAAGCAAAAAGCAAGACAGCTGTGGATGTCTTATATACTATCCTATCATGCTCTGATCAAAGAAAAAATTGTTCAATGATGGGCTTGAGACCATGTTTCTTAGCTACAAGGATTTGTAACTGGGCTGGCGGGCTGACCCTGCTGGTTGCATGGGTCATTTAAACTGGATGACTTTGATGCTACCGGCAGAGTTGACCTACCAATCTAGTTACTTAAGACCAGAGACGTTGCTAGGGGGGGCTCAGGGGGATATAGCACCGGGTCTTTTGGTTGTAGCCCCAGAGATACAACCAAAGGGTTAGCTAGCCCCAGGTTGCAACAGTTCCAACATTAACGTAGCCCCAGATCTTTTCCAGACCTAGCAAAATCCCTGTTTAAGCCATTGCCACCGGCAATGCACATTGACGGGTACTAAGGCTTTATGTTCTCCAATAAAGAAAAGAGAACCTTAACTTCCATCTCCATGATGCTGCAACTTGCCGCGCTTGTCTGTTTTCAGTGTCGATTGCACAAGTGCCCACACAATACAGAAAATGGAGGAGAGCAGGCAGACCACCTGCCAGAGCTGATAGCTGCGTTTTCAGCTTTGTGGGTCTAGAGGCTGCATTCAGAGGAGCCTGATTGGCTGCACGTGCCCCTCCCTCCCCCCACCACCCCAGGATGCTAATGTACCTTAGTTTGGTCAACAATCAAAACAATGATGGAACAAAATGATAAACAAGAAGGTAGTGCGAGGATGTGCTAGAACTTACTTGCCATTGGCTGTTGTTACTCTATCACGCGCTGCAGCCTGACAGTCCTCAATAACTACATGGTGTGAGGGTGATAAACGTCAATTTGTTTGCGGCTATCCCAACAGCCTGATTGCTAAGGACCACAGTGAGCCGAGGGTCTCTCTGAAGCATGAAGAAGTACATGTCTGGGGATGCTTGTGGTCTCGTGCAAAAGGGATGTGACCTAGCAGTTCGGGCTGGACTACCCCTTTGGGGGTGGGACCAAGCCTGATTTGCATATGGTTTTTCCCCTTTTGTAATGGCTTGGCAGGCGAAGAACGATGGTCTGGAGGGTTGCCCAGAGCAATGCCAGAGGTCAAGATTTATTCTAAACCTTCCAGCCATCAACTCTTTTGTTTTGCTGAAGTACACTGTGCACCAGTAGGAACACAATCCACAAGTAGATGTTCTACTACACAATGGAATGGCTTCCCCCTGGGGGAAGTGCTATGTGACGCACCTCCTATTGATATCTTGGTGGGGAGTCTGGGAGACAGGAGCTGCAGAGGAGGACAATGCACAGGGATTTATACAAGGGTAGCAGTAAAGGTGCAAGAGGAGCAGGTAACACAATAGAATGGAGGTGAGGAGAATACCAGGCAAATTGTAATGAAGAGCTCTGAAGAAAAAGGTAATCAATCCAATGCCTGTTTGGCAACATAGAAATCCATGTAACAATGTCTTGAAATAAAGGAACTAACTAAATACCTTCTTGTCCAGCTAACTATCGCCCAATTTCCATTACTCCCTTTCTGGGCAAAATCCTGGAAAAGTTAGCCATCTCTCAGCTTAACCTTCATTCCAATTCTGTTGGCTGCCTCCTTGACCACCAGTCTGGTTTTAGAGGTGTCAGAAGCACAGAAACTGCTCTCCTGAACACCCGTGAAGATCTGCTCTCCAACCTTGACTCTAACATTTCCTCTGTCCTCATCCTCCTCGATCTCTCTTCTGCCTTTGACACAGTCAACCATACCATCATGCCCAACCGTCTCCGTGAAAACCTGGGTATAACTGATCAGGCTCTGGCCTAGCTAACCTCTTTCTTCTCTGATCGACCCTCCCAGGTCCAACTTGGGTGCTTCCTATCATCTATCTTCCTCTCTACCTGTGGTGTTCCCCAGGGGTCTAACATCTCACCCTGGCTTTTCAAACAATACCTGGCAATTCTCGCCAACTGCATTGCCATTTTCTGCTCAAATTACCAGTGCTACGCTCACAACACTCAACTCATTTTCAGTCTGCCCTCGGCCACCTCCTCTCCCTCTCTCATCTCTGATTACATAACTGCCATTCAAGATTGGTGTGCCGCCAATGATCTTTGTCTGAATGCCAGCAAGACAGAGATCCTCCTGCAGAGGAGGTCCCAAATAAAGCCTGCACTCCAATCATCCATTTTGAAGTACCAGGAACGTTCACACCAAAATGTGTGATGTATAATTAGCAAATACACCAGCAGAGAGCCACAGTAGGGCTCTGCCCAGTGCCTATCAGAATAGCAATACCTATTGAGATACCGATACCCAGAAAACCATGGACAGTAAGGTATCCATTAAGGAAACCCTACCAGCAAATGAAACGAAATGAAGATTGCCTAAGTACTGTCCCGGAAGAAACCAAAAAGATCTTAATGGAAGACGAATGGTGACGTCACAAAGACCTGGACAGACTCACAGATAGAAGAAATGAAAACCTGAGAATGACACAAAGAGACGAAACACCATGAGTAAGGATGTCTTACAAAGGAATGATGTCCAGATGTAAGAAAATTAAGCTGTAAACAGTGCGAAGACAGTCGACCAGTGTACACCTGTAAATATGCTTGGAACCGCAAGAAAGCTAAGAAAACAGTGCGGCTTGCTATGCTTAGTAGAAGAATAGTGCGGCAAGCGCCATTATACATAATCTACCTCAAAACGAAGCATAGCATTATAAGTGTATTTCTACTTTGCACAAAAAGCAGAATCAACCCAGGTTACTAAAGGCCAAATGAGCAGAGATTCATATTTAGCAAAACGAGAAGAGACGGCGGAATCGAAACTCGGCAAATGCAACTCGTGCCAGGAAAGCCAAGGTCATACCAATGGACAAGGCGAACAGTAGCTACATTTAATTGAAACTAAGAACAGAATATCCTGCCTCTGAAAGGTCGAGAGGTAAGAAGACGTAGGGAGGTGGCGCGATAAATAAGAATCAAATACACAAATTGAGAGAAATTAGACAAATTCACGGTGTGGGAAGCACGTGACCAGCCGAGCAAAGAAGAAGCGAGGGTTCACATCTACGCGTGGCACCTGACCAGACAGAGATATCAGAACCTTTCCAGACAGAAGATGCAGTTTCGAGGCCAACCACAGTGAACTAACTGACACATGGCTACTAAAGTGAGGATTGGTTGTAACCATAATTGGAGGAAGGCCGGGTAACTAAGGGGCACCCCGCACCTGGTTGACCATTATGCGTGCTGCTAAACAAAGTAGAAAAGTATGCATGGGGTTGGTGCCAACCCAATCAAAATGGACCAAATAATCTAGGGTCCTATAGTTAGTAGAACCAATGAGAAGTCGTACTTTTAGTGACGTCTACAGTAGTCATTTGGAAGGAAGGGCTTCGATGCCCACCTGACAGTGTTTACTCAATTCCCTCACTCTGTTACCATATACAGATATAGTACCTATAGTAAAGTTACCTTTTCCTAATTAATAGAATTGCATGTTAACGTTTGAAAGTTACACGTCAATTATGACGAGTTTTGAGTATAAATGTTACAACTTGTATGAAGTTCGCTGGAGTTGAAGCAAGAAGGACGATCGCATCACTGCTGATATCCATGGGTCCCTGTTGTTTGTGCTTGTCATTAAACGGACTCCCTTTGCCAAACCATTGAGTTGTCCTTATTGATTGGTGTTGGAGTAATAAATCTGCACCCCCCATCCATCTCCAAGGTGCAGCTATCTCGTCTTAAAGTGCTTCTGAGCGAACATCAGCTCTATTGGCAGGCCGGGGGTCTCTGAGTGCACTCCTCATCGACACACCTTCACCATCCTTTCCCCTCACTCTATGGCCGGCTTCCCTTGGCCCTCCTCCTACCCCCACCTGCGAGGCTAAGAACCTCAGGGTCATCTTTGACTCCACCCTTTCCTTCTCCGCCCACATCTCTGAGGTCTCTAAAAAGTCAAACTTCCTACTGCACCTCCTCAGAGGTACTCTGCCTTTCCTCTCCTTCCCCCAGAAGCTCATGGTATCCCAAGCTCTGATTCTCTCTAGCTTGGATTATTGTAACAGCATCTTTCTAAATCTACCTAACTCTACTCTCCGCCCTCTGCAACTAATCCAGAACAGGACTACGAGACTTGTCCTTGGCCTCAAGCCCTAGGATCGTATCTCTCCAGCTCGTAAATCTCTCCATTGGCTCCCAGTGGATGCAAGGATGAAATTCAAAAACCTCTGCATTGTCCACAAGGCTTTCTGGGGCATGGGTCCAAATTACCTTCAACTATCCCTCCGCAAATACCTCCCCTCCCGAGCTCTTCGCTCCTCTACCTCCAACTCCCTCAGGGTCAGTCGTTTTTCAAAGAAATGAGCTGCGGGTAGATCTCTGTCTTCGGCTGGGGCCTCCCTCTGGAATAGCCTCCCCGCCACTCTAAAAATTGAGGAGAACCATCTCCGGAAACACCTCAGGACCTTCCTCTGTTCTTCTGCCTTCGCTCCCCCTCTCTCCTGCTGATCTGTTCTCCCTTGGCACCGTGCACCTGGCCACCCCTCCGTCCTCCGGGCCCAGGTACCTGCTAACCCTGCCACCCTCCCGCACTGCCTCCGGGCCATCCCTTGCATTGGGGTCTGTATCTGTACCCATACAGCCTCCCCTTTTTCTTCCTGCACTTATCAGACCTACACTGTCTGCTGCCTTAAACCTAGCACTTGCAAATTACTGGCTGACCTACCACCGTTTGTTGCCTTTATTATTTATTTATTATTTGTCTGTTTCTCCTCTGCTTCGCACTTTCCACTTCTCCCCCCTTGCATGCACTTTTCTCCTCACCATCTCCCATGTACTTGCGCATTCTCAATGTAACTGGCCTAGTAAGATCGCTGTTTTGTTCTCCCCTGTTCCCATACCTTGCATTGTCACGCTCTGAAACACTTGTGTATGAGCGCAATAGATATAAAATATCAATATCAATATCAATGTCCTGGGTTCGGGGTTCATAGGTTTCTAGAACCATTGCGAGAATGCGAGTACTGCATTTTGCAATGCTTTAAATAGTCCTGCCGAGTTGTACACTGAATCATGTGATCAATGTTTTTGAGGAAAGGACCCTATGGCGTCATGTACGTGTGAGTCCAGAAACAGGAAGTGAATATGAAACGGTCCGAGCCCGTCGTGTTCGTAGCAGGATTGCAATTAGATAATTGAGTGGGGAAAAGTGAGTGGAATCGGCCAGCGCCGTGATAGCACTTGCCAAGTAAGGCGGTGCACACTGGAAAAGTAAGTAGGGAAATGATATCTAGAGGGTTTCTTAACCAGAGGTGTTGCTAGGAGGGGGGCTGAGAGGGCTTTAGCCCTGGGTCTTTTGATTGTAGCACCAGATAGAAGCTGAAGGGCTACAACCATAAGGCTAGTTAGCCCTGAGTCCCCACAGTCCAGACAGAGGAGGCCCGTATTTTTTCAAGACCTAGCAACACCCCTGTTCCTAACACTAACAGGGAACCTTTGTTTTTTTCATGAGTTTTAGTAAGTGGGTCCCATTTGCATGGAATGATAAATGATAGCTTAACAGCAGCAGCTTGTTTCACTGACAATGAATTAATCAACAATGTACACACATGACAACTAATCAGCATTCCAGTAAATGAGATCTCAAATGAGATCTCAAAGCATTGACAGGATTTGTTTGTTATGATTTCTGATTAAAAGCTTTCAATCCTATTATTATTTTTGATATGAGATATCATTTGTGCCATCATAGTTAACTAAAAGCTTCTGATATGCAACTGTACAATAAAAGACAAAGGTTGGGGGGTGGGGGGGAATTACATAAATAAATATTTTCTATGATAACTTAAGAGGGAGAATCGGGAACTTCACAAAAAAAGAGAAAACCTCAAATATTATTTACAAAAATAGCATGAAGGTATTGTCAACCTAAAACCCCTCAGCAGAGCACAGTCAGCCTTCTGTCATTTACAACATTGGAAAGACATCTGGAGGCGGGGCCTACTTTATCATTCCTACTTGCAGGGCGCTGCTGTGTGATCTTAATGATCTCTTGATCCCGGATGGGATGGATTCTTCCAACTAAGGACCCTTCAGAAACACCATAGGGGGCATTCACATGCAGTGGCGGGTGCTGCTTACGTTCTGGCCATCACATCAAGCTTCCCTCAGAAGGCTGGCTGCACCAAAGGAGGCCCTGGATGGAAGCACTACATGCAAGAATGGACTTTGGACAGAGAATAAACTTCACTGATGCGCAAAGTCCGAATGGTCTGCTTGATTGCAGTTGTGTGTGTTTTTGCCCCAGTGCTCCTGACTTGAACACGGCAAAATAGCACATGGCGGTGGCGAATTGAATTGCTTTTAATTTCGATCTGTTTGTTTGTTCTTTTAAATGCTTTAAAAAAAAAGATCATCATGAAGGACTCATAGACGTGTCACCAGAGACGTGTCACCCGGCAGTCTTAATCCCAACCAGGAGCAACGGTGATCCCTGTGTGGCGATTTATGACCACTGGTGCAAAAAAGTATAGACATCCACATACACATTGTAAAGCACGACCTCCAGACGGTAACAACTCTCCTCTAAGGAAAAAGGCTTGGTGCATCGCTTAGCAAGGAAAACCAGGTGTATTGTGTATACACAAAGGAAAAAGGTGACATAAGGTCCCATAGAACCAAACTGACACAGAGCTCTCCGGTAGTTCGAGGTAAGCATAACATTTTAAGAGAAGAAATCATCACATAAACAATATATACAGTGTTAATTCCCCACTCACATTGGCTACCACCTATATACATACTGCCAGTCCCCTATAGTCCCTTGACCGATTGGCCACCTCCTAATCTACTCGTATCCTCTAACACATGGCTCCCCTAGTCCGTCACCTCGGTTCACAGCCACTGGATTGGGGAATTACCATGGATATTACCTGCCCCAACCGCCTAGTCACGTGGTGTGCACTTGGTCATTGTCATGAGCTCAGTGGATAACTTCGAGGCCAAGTTGGCCCTTTGAACTAATAATGTGCTTCTTTTGATACCACACACACGGGCGCCCCAGCCATGCCTCCCTGGCGCGGGACATTTGTTGGTATAACCTCTTGTTCCTCATAGCACAACTCATGGGATGTTTTGCTCCATGCTCTCCCCTTATCAGTTGCCCACCCGTGGTACACATCCTTGTTCCCTCGAGGACCACACAAATTGGTCTAATTCTGATTACCATCCATCTGGCAGTTCAAGTGGGGTGGCCACTGTTCTGGAGGGGCACTGGAGTCTTAAATCTAGATTGAGCATTTTCTCAGCTCTAGACCGCTAACCTTCATCCCATGAGTTTGTCCTTCGGGATGGGTGCAGCCCTACCCTTGCTCACATTCCATCCTGGTTTCGCAGGCCTACAGCTTGCTACAACTAAACCATTATCTGTGCAGCGTTAACGCCACTTTGCTCAACTTCACTACTGGGGCTTGGGAAAGGGAAAAGGATTCAAACTCTTCATTGCCATGCTGCTACACCTCCGACAGAGGATACAAAATGCATGGCCTCCCGTTCAAATATGCCAATCCTTCAGTTTTTCCTGCACCCAGGCCCCGTGTCTACACCGTCATTGTTACACACCATATTACACTACTGCTACGTAAAGTCACCCCTGCCCTACGCCTGGGCCTACCTACGCTTCTATAACTACCATACAAATTTCCCCTTGCGATCTCCACTCCCCCTGCAGCCGCGTTTTTCTTGTGCCCTTATAGATTTTCTTAAGCCTGAATCGTTTGGGCGGGCATGGGAGCTGTGCGTGCATCCCAACAGCATGTTTAATGGGCTCTCATCCTCTTGGCCTAAAAAAATGAAATGTAACAACAAAAAATGCAAGCAGCAAAAAAAAGACTTCAACCAGATGTGTTAGTGGGAGAGAAACTTGTTGCATAACCTTCCTATGCCTTCCAATGCCCTTTTAATGCCCACTAGTGCCTGTTTGTGTCCATGGCACTGAAACGGGAAAACACATTGATACTGTGAGGCTCCGAGTACCCCCAGAGCTTTTGGATCCACCAGAGAACAAATCAAGAAAGAAGGAAATCAGCACTTTCAGAATACTCCTGCCCATCAAAGTACTTGATCTACCGTACTAATCCATTATATCACTCATGACCCTTGTTTTTCTTCTAGTTAGGCCATTAATGTCTGTTTTTTTTTTGTTGGTTGTCTGTTCTTTTTCTCCCAAAATATGTACTGTGTAACTGGTTCAAAACAGTGCCTTGATGCCTCTGGGTTTAAGTAAATCAATAAAATAAATTAATAATTCATTCAATTCCTCACCATCTCCTTTCACATCCCGGTGCCTTATTAGCAATCCATTCATTTACCCAGGGCTTTTAAAAATGTATTTTGTTACTGAATTAGTAATTCATTACCCTTTACTCGGCTCGCGGATACGTTAAGGTGGATGGAAATGGGAGCATTACAGTTTTGGCTGGTGGAAGAGTAAATGGGAATGTGTTTCTTAATCCATTAATTATTCATTAGATCTGAGTTTGGCTTTTGCATCACAATACTCCAGCAACTCCACAATGGAGGCAAAGAAATATACCTGCTATGTAAAATGTGGTCTGTGCGTATTGGCACTGCTAATGGGTCTGCCAATCGAATGGGGGCATGAAGCAAGTATGGATTCATTTTAGTTCTACACTGACTGCATCAGTTGTTTAACATATGTTTTATTGTGTTTATTTTCATCTGGATTGTCCACCGAAGAAGCAGAATAAGCACCTAAAAAGAAGGCACCAATAATGTACGTATTTATTTATGTTCACATTTATTACAGTGCACCGAACCCTGGGGCTTCTGGGCGTTAGCTACAGTAAGTGCACAGTGCCTGGGTTACAGATCAGTCAATCTTAACATTGGTTTGGGTGCACAATTTGGAAAGCCTCACCTCAAGTTCAGGTGTGCTACATCAAAACATGCAGTTATAGGTAGGTAAAAAGCGACATAAGTTTGGGTGCACAATTTGGAAAGCCTCGCCTCATGGTACATGGTGCTACATCAAAACATGCAGTTACAGGTAGGTAAAGAGCGACATAGGTTTTGGTGCACAATTTGGAAAGCCTCGCCTCATGGTACGGGGTGCTACATCAAAACATGCAGTTACAGGTAGGTAAAGAGCGACATAAGTTTGGGTGCACAATTTGGAAAGCCCCACCTCATGATACGGGGTGCTACATCAAACATGCAGTTACAGGTAGGTAAAGAGCGACATAGGTTTGGGTGCACGATTTGGAAAGCCTCACCTCATGGTTCGGGGTGCCACATCCAAACATGCATTTACAGTTAGGTCAAACACGACATACGTTCGGATTCACAATTTGCAGTGAAGCACAGATTTGACTAATGAGTGAATTCTAATGTGCCTCACGTGGTGCAAAATATTGATGAACAGGGATGAGAAACGACAGAAACATTTAACACAGTCATCTGAATTACAACTCCAGTTGGAACGGCGCAGAAATGACTGTAGTTTAGAATGCTTTTCAATCAAAAAGCTAATTCAACAGAAGGTCTGGAGCAACTTGATGTTAAAAAACAAACACAATTATGGAGTACATTTGGAGCAAAAATAGAATAAAAGCAGTCTACAAGTTGACCAACAAGTGTTCTCCTCCATAGGAAAAAACAAGCATATTCATCTTCAGCGATTCACCCAAAGACAACAATTAGAATCCCTGATAAACAAAGCTTGGCATGTTACAGGAAGTGGTTTGTTTTTATTTTAAACAGTTTGAGAAGGTTGAGCAAATTAACAAAAGAATCCCTTGAAGAAATGTCACTCTTTTGAAAAGATGACTGCTTCACATCTTGGGTGATGTGTGGTGAAGAATGGTTGCATATTTCTAACAGCAAGGTCTAAAAAAGGAAAGTTGTCATCAGAAGTCACAGGTGGCCTTTCCCTTTACTGAATCAGGGCAAATGGATCTACTTACAAATGATGTAAAGTGTCATGGGAAAATAAAGTCCCATGGTACAAAAAAAGGGAAGATGGACGACACTTCTTCCCAATTGAGGGAATCTCCCCTTCAGTGGAAGTGTACTTCCACATGCAACAGTTGCCCAAAAACATGTAAACGTTTTGAAAGGTTTCTTTCACTTCTATTCGATTAAAATGATGCTAATAATTAATCACTGCAGCATTTGTGAATTTACAGGACTGCAAGTTAAGTCCTTGGCTTGTCTGGGAACAGGGAAATGTAGTATCCACCATGTGAGTATGGCGGCTGCATATCTTTAAGTCATCAATGTCAAGTGTTATCATATGTGATGTAATACGTGATGTAATTGATGATCTCATCAGTAATGCTTTTCTGGTGTGTTAGTTGCTGTCATCACATTGGTAATGGGCTGCGCACCAGGGAGCTTGGAGTTAGATGGCATTGTTTGGAACACCACCTGAATTTCTCAGGTTTTGCACCACACAGCAGCCATTACTGAACGTTTACCTCCGACCAAAGCAATGTATTCTTGGTATGCAAATTAGCTGAAATATAGATCAAGGAAATATGTTTGCAGCACAAAACAAAACTCCAAAGACATCACCAGTTATGTTTTCTAAAGGAACCAGAACTCTTCTAACCTCACTGTACAAGAAAACAAGCCACTTGACCACTGCTATGCCCAGGGATACCTCATGCCAAGCAAAGGGGCCACTGGCTAACGTATGAGTCCAATAGGCTTCTGAGGAAGCCAGCAATCATGGCTTGTGGCAATGGCCAGTGCCACTGTGCCTTTGTCCATTCCCCTTGGCCCTGTCATTTTGCCACAGGCATGCCCCAGGTCTTGCTAAGCCATGCACATTGGCCACCAGGCCATTTCTCACCATCTGTTAGTTCCATGGGCCACTAGTGGCATGTGTTGTACCACCCTCGTCCAAGGCCAAAACCCCAATCTGGTGCCCAAATGAGGCTCATGTACCTTTTCGGTGGCCTGCAGAATACCGATTGCTCGCAGGACATCTCATCTCACGAAGCTGTTTTTCCAGTATTAGGGGTCATCTGGTGTCAGAGTTATGGCCGGCGCCCATTCCAAGATGGCGTTACACCTTGCACAGCGCATGCCACCCCAATATGGTGGCACAATGCCAGCATCACCATGGAATGATGCTTCGTCCTGATGCTCCTTATTGGAGCCATGGCGCACAACTTGCTGCTGTCCTTACCTGGCTTCCTGTGCCCTGGTCTTTCTCTTACTCGCTCCCCCATGGCACAGCTCTCTTTCCCTGCCTATGCCTCTGCTGCACCCGTCTTCCTGCCCAACGTTCTTCCTGCATCCTTCCTGCTGGTCTGCCTCGAGTGTCATCATGCGGCTCTACTCTCTCCTGCTGGGCCCTATCACCACTCTTCATCTGCTGCTGTATCACAACTAGTAAAATGCTGCCATCAGCCTCTGTGGTGTCCAGGAGTTCTTGTCTGCCTGCCTTTCCCCAGCGACCTACCGTCACTTAGGTCAACTGAGCCTCTGTATCATCAGAGGCCAAGGTGGCTTCTGGGTCGGGACACCCGTATCTGCATGTCACTCTCACCAGAAGAAAGGTAAGGTGTTGAATCTGCTCCTTCCTAAAATATGGTACACCTACACCCCCACTCCCAGGGTACGGGAGACCCCCCCCCCCAAAGTACCACAATAAGTCCCTTCTATATTTATGAATCCCAGGCCACAGTGCAGCACCCGAAAAGATGTCGCCTCTCTGGCAAACAAATAGAAAAGCACTGTTTCAGTAGCCAATCTGATTGGCCAGTGAAAGATGCAGAGATTGTGGCCTGGTCTAACCAGAAGTGTGTCTGAACCAGCAGCCACACACAGGCAATGCAATACCTTCAGAATCACATGTGGGTCTCAGAATTGTTCTGATGGAACCCGCATAATACGAACTTGTCTTTGGCTTCTTCAGAACTGATTAAGAACGGCCAGTTGACAGCTATGCACCAAACCTTCCAAATAATTCTTTTGAGACTAGGCATCCACCCATCACCACGTGTGGTGCTTATCCAACAGTGGGTCAGGTTCTAGGTGGGAGCAAACTTTCACCTACAAGAAATGAATGGGAAAACAAACATGCTTTGATCCCCTTATAGCCCCACCCACCCCCTCCCTTGGTGAAGTCTCACAAAACCTTAGGAGTCTGGTTTATTATTTTAAGGGCTGCATTGCCTGAAGTTTTCCTTGAAAGGCACTCAAAGTAGACACACCTTAAAATGGGCTCTTCTCGAGAGTCTCACATAAGCAAAATGAGAGTCTAACATACATCATATACCCATAATATAGATCATGTATGTGTTAAACATGTTAAGGTTAAAGGATATGTACCACCATGGAACCTATATGTAAGCCTACAATGTTTCTGTACTTATGCAGCAGGAATGTGGGGAGTTTCTTAAATATGGGTGACAAACATATTCATAGCTTAAATGCAAATCTGCACTCATCACTGGTCCTTAGGGATTCCACAATGTGTCACCAGAAGCTGGTTGTGGTGTTCAACAAAATTACAAAACCCGCCATTGGCACGAATGTAATCTGTCATTAAAATATAATAGGTCGTTAAAGTAGTGCTAACCCCTTTGTGCACCGAAAACACACTCCCTAAAGATGATTAAAATTAAGTACTTTCTTTTATATGTTTTTTTCTGTAACAAACTAAAGAATACTGTTCAACTTCTCCAGGAATGGCAGCAACTTGCAGCTATGAACAGAGAGTCAGTAGTTATCAATGAGTCCACCTTGAAACACTTATGTATAGGTGCGTTACAAATGCCACATCATATCATATCACCCTTGTCTGGACCCCTGACGCAATGCACGATTGCCCTGTCCCTTGCAGATTCCGACTAAAAAACATCTTACGGTGTGCATTGCTTGCATGTCTTCTACGCAACTACTTCCTGGCCTTCGATCCACTGTAGAATCCCCCCAAATCCTGCTAACCCCAACACCCTCAAATCAGATCTTCAGCGCTATCGACGAGACCAACTACATATAAACTCTCAATGTCAATATCATCATTCCCAGGTAATTTAGGAAACACAGGTCCTCCAGACCATTTGCATGATGTGTTGACTGCCACACACCCTGGGTCAGACCTCATTAAGCGCCACCACAGACACACAAATCTTTTTGAGTTTCTTATAAAGATGTTATCCAGATCTAAAGTATGATATTTAAACAAATCTCATAAATCTTCTAAGTCTATATAAGAATTCAAAAGGTATTGGGGTGTTATCTAGGTTCTTTTAATATTGTTCCCCAAATCCCCCTTGTTTCTTATAAACTAATAGGCATTTGTATGTGGGACAGTGAAGGGCAATCTTACTTGGGTGATTGACAGCTTTGTTTGGTGTACAGGAACCTTTGCACTGGCATGTGTGCCACTGACTGGACAGAAAAAAAAAACATTGGTACACACCGACCACAGCGCATAACCAGAATTTTGCATTTTTGGTCAGTGACCATATTGGTGGCCAAATGCCCAGTGCAAATTAAACCAGCAATGTATGGACACACATTCCAACACCCTTTCATCAGTCAGTCAACATGTTTATTCAGATCGAAAAAAGATCCACCAAGCAGATACAATATATAATAATACAGTACAATTTCATCACAAACTGCATTAGAAAAAGTAAACATCTTACCCCATATAATATAAGGACAATTAAACCAAAGTGATATTGACATTTGAGAATGTTTGTATAGTTTGAAAGAAATTCCATCTATTTAACTTTAAAAAATCATTTCTGGAAAGGAGCGTGCTAGGGGAATGCCCTCACTTAATATGGGAGCTTCTGCAAGATGTCACTGATTATTTGCAATGAATTCATCGACTTCCTGGGAAAAGAAAAAACATGTATTGCATTTTTTCAAAGCGACTGAATGGCTGTCAAGCTGTGCAATAGGACTGCATTCAGATTTCCGCGACATTATTGAATTGCTGTCAGGAAACTCGCCGGCATTTTGCCCTTTTGAGTTGCTGCAGGTTTTAAAAGCAAGGGCACATTTGAATAGCACCCATTTCACAACTTTCCAATCAATGCTGGTGTATATGTTTACAATAAACAGCTTCAGGCACAGTAAAAGGGAGAGAATGGCAGTGACTTCGAAATCCTTGCAAATCAAAATGCATATTCGATTATGCACCGTCTCCCAGAAGTACAATATGCAATTTCTTTCTGATTGAATGAGCTCAATTTCCAAGGCGTACATGTCACTTTGTATTAGCATCACCCGGGTCGAAATATCTACAGCAAACACAAACAAAGGACAGCTCCAGGGTCCGGGTCAGAAAGGTAGGAACTTCTCCTTCGTTCACAATGTATATTCACATGGCAATGCAAAGCCCATGTAAGTGAATATTCATGCCCAGCTGGGATGGAGGGCAAGCATAGACCAAACATATGGTTCGAACAGTCGGGGTCTTGCAAGATCAACCTTTTCTACGGTTTCTAGGGTTTTAGGGTAAAGTGGATGATGTTCTGACGTTGTCCCTCCGGCAACTCCTTTTCTTGTAGTGCTGTGCGCTGCTCAGCTCTGTATATATTCCCAGCCTCAGTGTCTTCTCAGTCTTGTTTTGGGGTGGCCGGGGGGGTTTTTGGGTCCGAAGAGCGACTCTTCCGGCCACTCAGGGTGTGTGTTTTGTGTCAACCTGGATGGGCGAATTGTTCATCCTTTGTTTTTGCCATATTTCTAGGAGTGTCCTTTCACAATACACCCGAGTGCCCCCCCCCCATTTTTTTTCACGTGGACACTCCATGACCCACAGTTATTTTTGTTTAAAACTCTCCTTTGCCCCGATTTAGTGTGCCCCCTTTCGCCTGCTACATAGACCTGCCCCACCCCAATCAGATAAATGGGGGTCTGTGGAAAGGTGCCCCCTTCCCTTGGTCGGACCCCATTCTGATTTTCACTATTTAAGTTGCCGCAAACCTGATAAATGCGAGGTAGGAAAAATGAAACAAATTCGAGCAATTCCTTTCATCATTGCAAAATACTCCAACAT
Source organism: Ambystoma mexicanum (assembly GCF_040938575.1). Classification (NCBI taxonomy): domain Eukaryota; kingdom Metazoa; phylum Chordata; class Amphibia; order Caudata; family Ambystomatidae; genus Ambystoma; species Ambystoma mexicanum. The sequence continues at coordinate 25,383,867 of NC_090936.1, forward strand.
GTACAAAAAGAAGAAGCATTTATTTACAGACAAAGAATAGGAAAGTGAGATTACCATATCCGGGATCTGCAAACTGTGCTTCTGCTAATGTGTTGGACTACAACCCCCATGATCCCTCACCATTGACAATGCTGGTTGCGACCTATCTGGGGTTCTAGTCCGAAGTATCTGAAAACTACATTCTCCATTCACATACATTACATGGGTCGGACGTTAAAAAAAGTAACTAACAATTGTGATTTTACTCTTTTTTGACAAGTTCAGAGCAATCTATAATCTGAGATTTGAGGAGCTAGAAAGAACCTTTGAATCATCGAGGTTTGAAAATGATGTGAGCATTATTTTTTTTAAAAAGGTACATGAATACTCTTGAGAATCATGCAGCTGGCTTGATTTGAGATAAGCGCAGTGTACGCTTAGCAGGTGATACACATAGTGAGGTACCTTAAAGAAGCATCGTCAGGGCTGAAACAGGCAAAGAGGGACTGCTGCCACAAAAGGAGGACAGGCAGACACCACCATTTTAGGTCAATCCACCATTTTAGGTTCACTTTGTCAAGTCACCCTGTGAGTTAAAATGGTGGACGATGTCATTCCAAAACACAACATGGCCGTCGTGACCTCTGTATGTAGCTAATATGTAACTTGCCTGCAGGCCACTTGTTGAGGTCGTGAACTGAGACCTTGTCCTTCGTTGACCTGTGTGTAAGGGATTACTCGTGCGATGAAACTAATCCACGCGTATACGATAAAGACAATGTATTCAAATACTGAACGTAGAACACTTGTTTAACTACATTGTATTAATGTTTAAGAAGACCTACATGGAAAATCCCAGAATACACAGTTGCCGTATAGGCTTGTTAATATATGTATTAAAAGCAAACCAGTTATATGCAGATGTGCGAGACTTGGCATGAACCCTAGATCGGTGATGTATTAGTGGAATATTAACCCGAAGTGGGGCTGGACATCATGCTCACAAAAAGTATAAAAAGCCAATGCATTCTAATGTACAGCGTCTCTCACTGAACACATTGAACCACGCTGGAGTTCGTTGTGTTGTACTGAGGGCCGATAGCTATCTGATTTTTGCTCTGTTCTTAGTGACTGGATTCAGTATAAAATAAAGTACTTTGTATGTTCCTTTGTAACCCGTGTTCGTTGTGTTTCCTTTTGGGGTACTCAGCCTCGATATTTTGATTTTGTTTTCACAGTTGGCGCCCGAATAGGGACCCTCAAGATTGATGCCGGATTGTTGAAGGTTGACTCAGGCTATCGGACCGGGATCGGACGTTGTGACAGAAGGGGGCCTGCACTGAACGAGACGCGACACCTCAGCAGCGCTGCACGACCCGATCCCTGGACGATTAGCGTGTGGTCCGAGTCGGCATCTTGAAGAGGGTCCACTTATCGAGGCGGGCAGATTCGCCGAAATCACCATACACGAGGTAAGATTAGTTAGGTAAGATTCTTTGAAATCCGATCGGACCTCCTTAGGTTTGTTCAGTTGAGTCGTGACCCGACTCTTAATTCAACCCTGATCATTTGAATTTGGTGCATTGTATCTGCAGACACAATTATTGACCAGGTAACACCAATAATTTGATATGCCTGGGAAATTGTCTACCTGCTTCAGCGCGTTGTTCTGCAGCGATAGACAATCTTTGGAATTTAGCCATCCCCCACCACAGGAGGGGTCGCTGGCATGTACTATGTACTGTAAGCATGGCATTGGAAGTATAGTATTTAATGACATTTGGCAGAGACAAACCAGACATGCCTCCGAACTTCAGTGGCCAATCAATGGTAGTTTTGAAATCCCTCATATCGAGTATTTAGAGTCAATTCTATTAAAGAAAAAGGCTAGGCCTGCAGCATTTGATGTTCTGCATAATTGGAAAAAAGAAGCGTTGCAGCAACTTAAAAGTAGAGAAAAACATGCTCGCCGTCATAAGACGAACGCCGAAAAAGCATTATTGTATGACCAAGATAAACATTCTGAATCAACTAGGAATATGGATAGGGCTTTCTCACTTGGAATTCAAAAAATATATCCTTCCAAAGACCTCCATGCTTCCGATGAATTTATAGATAAATTGTTAAATGAATGAAGGCCTGGTGCCTCTGCGCCACCTCCGTATGTTCCTCTTCCTGCTGCTTTGCCTCTTCCTCCTGCTATTCCTGCTCTACCTGCTGTTGTTCCAGTTGTTCCTGCTCCTCCTAATGTTCCCCTTCCTCCAGCTCCTCCACCTCTTCTTATCGCACCAGTCATAGTACCTCCATTGAATTTGCCTGCTCCCTCTCTTCCAAGTGGTCCTGAGCCACTTGTAGTCGATCGAGGTGCAGGGTCAAAGGTTGTCGCTCGCAATACTGTACCACCGGAGAAGAAACGTGATTTCATTACATGGGCTAAGCATTGTATGGAGAAGGATGATCAAGCTAATGTTTTTGCCACACTTTGTAATATGAATAATTTTCCTGAGAAAAATGTTTTTATTGAAGGTTTAGGTATTCATTTATGTGTCATGTGGGTAAAATTAAATAACACAGATCTCCCACAAGGGTTAAGGGATTTAAATACTTTAGCGTTTTCTAGAGACACTGTGGAGAAGGTAAATGAGCATGTCGAGAGGTTATTTGGGTACAGAAAGGAGTTAGAAAAGTTGCAGAATGAGGATGACGAGGAGGAAAGTATGTATGTGCAGAAACGGTTCCTTCCTTGTCATAAATCGATATCTGAGGAAGCACGAATTTGTACGAAGGACGCACTTAGATGGATTTTGGATATGTCGATAACTCCAGTTGAAGTATATGACACATATAGTCAGTATACGCCAGAAATGCAGAGGAAAGTGATACAGTTAATGATAGAGTACATACAAGATGATTGTGTAAAAAGAAAGATTAGTTGTCCCACAGAGTTATTGAATATTTACAAGAGAGCTTTTTTCACTTGACACTTCTTCGACTGCTTTAGCGCTCGATTTAGCTCTGTTGCTTAGTAAGCGTTCTGAGTCACCTACTTCTCAGTTGCCTATGAGAGAGGTTCCTCCGACATTTGTCCCGAAGGTTGAGATTGCGGCTGATGTTGCACAAAATATAGTCGCTGTGGACATTCCTGCACATTGTGTATCGCAATTCATTCACGTCCTGTTCTCAAGACAGGAAGTAAATACTATTAGACAATCTATTCCTGATATTAGGAAAAATCTGACAGGATTCTATAAAGAAACAGAGTGCGTCTTGCAATCCTCAGTGTTCACCTTAGGTGCTATTGATTTGTTATTCCCTGTACTCCTGCCCGTAGATTTGTGGAAACAAGTTAGAACTATAGACGATGTACCAGGGCTAGGAAATACATGGGTGAATATAACTAGACTCGATGGAGAAAGGCCAGCTGGTGAAAGACCGCCTCAGGTGATATTAACTTTGCCTGATAGAATCATTGCAAAATTGAAAACTATAATTCCAGATAAAAGAATTATTTGGGACAAACCTACGGACTATGTCCAAGGAAAGTCTGAGGGTGCTACCGAGTTCTTTAATCGGTTCGAACAGGTATTCTCGGATTTCAGTGGACAAGACCTAGGCACAGAGTCTGGGAAAAGATTATTTGTGGACAAATTTGCGCGTGGATTGCTGTCTGACATCCAGTCACAAATTATGTCTTCTGAGAGCGCTTGACAGGCGAAATTGCAATCAGAAGTACTGCACATGGTTCAGTACTACGAGAACCGTGTCAATAATGAAAAAGATAGAGTTGAAAAACGAAAAGGTGATTTGAAAACTAAAGTGCTATTGCAGCAAATTGTTAGAGGCCCCAGAGGGGGTAGTTCTCAGATTAGAGGTCAGTATGTCCCGCAAGGGAATGTGTCTTGGGTCCTGTGAACATTAACCAGTGCGCCTATTGTCGCCAAGAGGGTCATTGGCGTGCACAATGCCCCGTCCTTCGACAAAGGTTAATTAACACATTCGGGAATATGGGTAGATGATCCAGAGGTCACCCGGGTGTAGGGGGCCCTGGCAGAGGTCAGTTTACACAGGATCCTCAGCAACCTTTCTCCCAGGACAATCAGATTTCGAGTGTGGACACCAGGAATATATTTGATCATCCTTCCGCTGCATATTTATCTGAAGAGCTTCCTTTTGATGACATTCTGTTTCGTTAGGAGTGCCCAAAGCAGGGTTTGGAACCTACACCTATTCCTGTCAATCAAAAAGGCCCCTACGTTGAAATGGTGGTGGGAAATAGGAAACATCAGTTTTTGATAGACACTGGAGCACAGAAGTGTTCCATTGATCATTCACGGGTTCCAAACATTCCACTGTCAGGGCAAACCAATGTTTCTGTAGGGTTTTCTGGCACACCAGTTGTTTGTCCGGTTTCTACGCCGGTACCTATTTCTTTGGGTCCCTTTACAGACCACTGTCCATTTCTGTTGACTTTGAATTGTGGAGAGAACTTGCTGGGGTTGAATCTGTTAAAATAATTAAATGCAGTGATGTATTGTTCTTCTGATGGAGTGCACTTGACGATTTCACCACAGCAATTTTCTGTTTCGCAATTCTTGACTAGACCTTTGCCACCAGAATTCATTAATGTACCAGAGAGCTTGTGGGCTGTTGACGACAATGTCGTCGGTCTTTTACAGATTGAACCTGTTAAGATAATTTTGAAACACAGAATTGAGCTGTCACGCATTCCCCAGTATAAGATTTCAGTAGAGGGCGAGCGAGCTTTGAAATGCATTGTTTCCAATTTTGTGCATCACGGGGTGATTAAAGAAATTTCAGGAAGTTTGTGTAATAGTCCGATCTTACCCGTGTACAAGAAAGGCGATAATGCAATTCCATTCCGTTTCATAATTGATTTACGTGCAATTAATAAAGGTGTCGCTCCACAATTTCCAACTGTGCCTGATGTAACGACAACCCTTACCATGATCCCAGCTACATCTACTTACTTTAGTGTGGTGGATCTAAAGAATGCTTTCTTTAGTATTCCTATACACAAGGATAGTAGATACTTGTTCGCGTTCACCTTAGGGGGACGCTCGTTCACATTTACTTGTGCACCTCAAGGGTACACAGAGTCCTAGCATTTATAGTAGGGCTTTGAAAGAACAACTTGATACCCTTGAATTACCCTCTACTTGTACATTGCTTAAATATGTTGATGACTTGCTCTTAGCTGCTGACTCTGAGAGCGCCTTTAAGGAGGGCACTGTGTTATTGCTTATCCATCTAACTAAGCATGGTCACAAAGCTTTGCTTAAAAAATTTCAATATTGTTCCCAGGAGGTCGCCTATTTAGGCTATCTCCTGTCAAAGGAGGGAAGAAGATTGACACCTGAAAGAATAAAACACATTTCTGGCATGTCTGTCCCAAATACACAGAAGGAAGTCAGAGCCTTGAGAGGTATGGCTTCTTACTGTAGGTTGTGGATCCCACATTTTTCACTAGTCATCAAACCGATATTGGCTTTGACAAAGAAGGGCATTTCTTCGCCATTGCCATGGAACACGGAACACCAGCAATCGTTTGACTTGCTTAAGACTGCATTATGCTCTGCACCAATTTTGGGCACACCAAACTATGAAAAGGCCTTTGTGTTGTTTGTGCATGAATGTGATGGATGTGCTTTGGCTGTATTAACGCAGAAACATGGAGAGAAGTATAGGCCGTGCGGTTACTTTTCTTCCGCCCTGGATCCTGTAGCATGCGCTTTGCCAAGATGTTTGCGAGATGTCGCTGCTGCGTCTGTAAAGCAGAGTGAGGTAATGGTCCTAGGCCATGATCTAACCCTGATGGTGCCTCACTCTATAAATGTTCTACTGAACCAAACCCAAACACAACACCTCACTTCTGCACGGTTGACAAGATATGAATTGATCTTGTTTGCTCCTCACATTCAAATTAAGAGGTGTTGTGTTCTTAATCCGGCTGAACTCCTACCTCTCCCGCAAGATGCTACTTGCGGCGATGAAGAGTCACATGACTGTCTACTACCGAACAAGAGACAAAGGGTAGAATTGATTCGAAAGACACTCCTTTGGATAATCCGCAAGGAGAGCTGTTCTGTGATGGCTCCTGCTTCAAACTTCCGGATGGTACATCCACAGCTGCTTATGCAATCACTACATTAAGCACGGTTGTGGAAACTAAGAGAATTACGCATAATTCTGGCAGGCCGCAGAGATTATAGCATTGACCCGAGCTTGTGAACTTTCCGAAGGGCTTGCAGTAAATATATATACTGATAGTCAGTATGCCTTTGGGGTGGTTCACAATTTTGGGAGACTTTGGTCAGAGAGAGGGTTCCTAACTTCACATGGCACTAAAATCCAGCATGGCTCCCTAATAGTACAACTACTCTCAGCGCTTGCGCTCCCTACTCAGTTAGCAGTTATGAAATGTGCATCACATCGAAAGATTACAGATGACATAGGGAAAGTGAATGCTTTTGCGGATCAGATAGCTAGACAAACTGCTACCGATCCCCTTACGGGTGTTTGGTCTGTACGGGATATCCAAGCTGATGCCACGTTAGAAGAATCCAAGAGGTGGGCTGAAGGCTTGGGGAAACTTGATGATGACGGGTGTTGGGTGGATATAGCGGAAGGGAAATGGCTACTCCCTGACGCGTATATAATGATGATGGTTATCATGGCCCATGATCCTACGCATGTATGTGCTCAGAAGATGACAAAAATGTTAGAGAAAGTTTGGGTAAATGACATTTCAAAAATTGCCCAGCGCTACGTCCAGGGTTGCATGATTTGCCTACAACACAATGTGGGAAAGGGGACAGTAACTCCAAGGGGAAGTTTTGGCCCACCCTCTGTCCCCTTTGAAGTTATCCACTTTGACTTTATTGAAATGGAACGACGTGACAATAGGAAATATGTGCTGGTGGTCATCTGTGCTTTTAGTAAATGGGTTGAGGCTTTCCCTGTTAATGATGCTACAGCCATGACTACTGCAAAAACCATGTTAAGGGAATGCTTCCTGCGGTTCGGGCTACCAAGAGTTATCTGGTCGGACAATGGTCCACATTTTGTCGCTGCTGTAATTCTGCAGATATGTGCGGCATTACAAATTGACAAACGGTTCCATTTGGCCAGACATGCTCAGAGCGCCAGACTAGTAGAAAGACAACGATATCATCAAGAACAAGCTCGCTAAAACGTGTGCCGGCACCAAACTAAAATGGCCCGATGCCTTACTGATCGTGTTATCATCCATTCGTACAACCCCTCAAACTAAGACTGGGCTCTCTCCATTTGAGGTGGTAATGGGGAGACCTGCCAATATTTGGAACCTTCCGAAATGCAATTCATTGAAAAATGATGAAAATGTATTACTTTAAGACTATTGCAGCCAGTTGACTAAAAACCTGTATTTGATTTATCACCAGGTACGAGAAGCTTTACCTGTGTGATACGAGGGCCCGGGCCACAGTATACGGCCTGGGAGTTGGGTGCTCGTCAAGGCATTTGAGCACTCTTCCTGCCTTGCGCCTCGCTGGCGTGGGCCGTTCCAAGTCCTGTTGGTCATCCAAACAGTGGTGCGGGTCTCTGGAAGAAAGAACTGGATCCACGCATCCCACGTCAAGAAACTTACTCACCCAGTGCCACAGGTTAAAAAAGAAACAGAACCCCACGCTAATTCTGCAACCAACGATCCCAAAGCAGTAAATAGCACCGAGAGTGTGTTGGAGAATCTCTCTGAGCCCATGAGGCTTGGGGAAACCGCCATTTTGTTTCCACACTCTCTAAAAGTTTTGCATCCGGAAACTGCTGTTTCAAATTCGGCATCTTCATTTGTCTCTGACACGTTGCTTCCAACGGGAAGGGATGACATATTGTTTCCGGATCAATCAGTACTGGGAAAAGTAAGGTACAATCTGCATCCAAGAAAATAGACTTACGGCACGGTTTTGCTGAACATCTGATAGACTTACAGCACGGTTCGGTTGTGCATTCGAAGAAGCAAAGGATCATCGAGGGCTTGTTTTTGCCCAACTTTGAGAAAGGGGATTCTGTTGGCTAGGGTTTTCGAAGGACTAAGAATTTGCGCGACCGGAAGTCGCCAGCAACGAACATTGGGGGTATCCGCTGAAGACTACAATGCCTGCCACCGCTACCGCTCATATGGGACTTGTAAATAAGGGGGTGACCAACCGGACAATGGACAAAACGCCTGGGCCCAGAGAATGTATTGCTGTGTTTTTATAATGATATTTGGGTTTTTAATAGTCGCTGGCTTAGGGTTGTTGTACCTTGAAGAAACTTATTGTTTACAATTTTTGTTACCTACTGAAAGTATACCTACTGTTCCTACTCCCTTTGTACATTTGCATACTCTCTCCCCTAGGGACTCTTAGCATAGACAAAGGTACCACAATAATACTCTACTACTTATCATGAATGCTACGCATGCCATTTTTAATAAGTCTAACTGTTGGGTCTGCTCACATTTACCGCAACACGGGGATAAAGGGCTAGGTTGGTATATTCATCCTTTACCTCTGACAACTGCTTACTATGCTTCTCTTAGAGCACTGTTCTTTGGCCATTGGAATGATAGCATCTCAGGGAACTTTGATGGCACCAATTTGAATAGTTTTGAGAAACGTGTTTTGACTCCCCTGGGATGCTCACTTTTCGCAAGCAGGAGTAAACCTAACATTGCTTCTATTAGGCCTTCTGATAAACTGTGTCGTCCTTTCCAATCTTTGATTTCCTTTAAGATGGCTCCAATAGGCAATAAGGATGCCATGCCTCCTTCTTACACTGTTAATCATAGCCCCGATTCAGTTTCTTTTTACATACAGAGGAATGGAACTCAGTCAATGGGAGATTTTCTAGGTTGTGCCAACGTTGCAAATTTGACTGGGGAAAACAGACCTCTGTATGTAGGTGAACCTGTCTACTTTGTCTGCGGTAATGTAGCATTTCCATGGTTGCCCAGGGATTGGCAGGGAACCTGTTATTTAGGGATCCTGTTACCTGGGGTGTTTATAGCTAGTACTAAAGAAGTTTCAAAGGCTCGTCCACGGCGGGACGAGAATGGTGACACCCAAGCACAAATCTTGGGAGATATAGCAGAATCAGTTGTGCCATTTTGGGGGCAGATAGCGAATTCAGAAGATATCAGAAAACTAGCGAGAGTACTGGAGAGAACCATCAACCGGACCACGGACATACTCTATAATATGACTTTAGAACAGAAGGTGATAAGACTAGTAGCGCTTCAAAACCGGATGGCATTAGATGTCATTCTGGCTGAACGTGGTGGTGTGTGTAAATTAGTGGGGTCCGCTTGCTGTGTTTTTGTACCAGATTCCTCCCCAACCATCTTCAAGGCAATACAGAATCTGCACGTCCTTAGTTCAGAAGTGCATGTTCCCGAGGGAAATTGGGATCTTAGCGCTTGGTTCTGGGACTTCTTGCGATCTTGGGGTTGGAAAGTCCTTTCGGTCCTGCTGATTATTTTTGGGACTCTTGTTGTTTCTTTGTTGCTGTATTCAATGTCTACCTAGTATATGTTCGATGCTAGGGGGATGTTGCGCACAAGCGATAGGTACGATAGGACATAAAGTGTATGCCCCAGATAAAACTTCCAAAGAATATGTGTTGAAAGAAATTATAGCGAATGACCTAATGGCAATAGATATTTCCGACAGCGATTCAGAGTGCATGGATGATGATGCATGGAGTTATTTGCAAGGAGATCCAAAGTAGTTTTAGCACTTGGCATAGGCCAAAAGGAGGGTTTGTCAAAAGAGAAATTATATCGTGCCTCCTATTGCAATAAATATATGTATATTGGCCTACGTCAAGCTGCTCATAAATCGCTTGCGAAGGAATCCGTGTTGCAAGGTCCTGACCTTTAAATCAATGTAAGCCGCCATTTTAGGTCAATCCGCCATTTTAGGTTCGCTTTGTAAAGTCACCCTGTGAGTTAAAATGGTAGATGATGTCATTCCAAAATACAACATGGCCGTCTTGACCTATGTACGTAGCTAATATGTAACTTGCCTGAAGGCCACTTGTTGAGGTCGTGAACTGAGACCTTGCCCTTCGTTGACCTGTGTGTAAGGGATTACTCGTGCAACGAAACTAATCCACAAGTATACGATAAAGACAATGTATTCAAATACTGAACGTAGAACACTTGTTTAACTACAGTGTATTAATGTTTAAGAAGACCTACATGGAAAATCCCAGAATACACATTTGCCGTATAGGCTTGTTGATATATGTATTAAAAGCAAATCAGTTATATGCAGATGTGCGAGACTTGGCATGAACCCTAGATCGGTGATGTATTAGTGGAATATTAACCCGAAGTGGGGCTGGACATCGTGCTCACAAAAAGTATAAAAAGCCAATGCAATCTAATTTACAGCGTCTCTCACTGAACACATTGAACCACGCTGGAGTTCGTTGTGTTGTACTGAGGGCCGATAGTTATCTGATTTTTGCTTTGTTCTTAGTGACTGGATTCAGTATAAAATAAAGTACTTTATATGTTCCTTTGTAACCCGTGTTCGTTGTGTTTCCTTTTGGGGTACTCAGCCTCGATATTTTGATTTTGTTTTCACATGTGTAGAGAATGCAATGAGTAGATGTAAGAAAAGGTGTGAGTGACTGGTGGTTGAATGAGTATTAATTTGATGGTGTGTTTTTGAATATTCTGGATGAGTGGGTGCGTGCCTGTGTAGAGAACGCAAAGAGTGGATTTTAGAGAGGGTGTGAGTGAGTGACTGGTGTGTGTACGAGTATGAATGCGGTAGTGTGTGTCTGAATGTTCTGCATGGGGTTTGGTGTATGCCTGTGTGAGGAATCCGGTGTAAGTGAATATGGCAGTGGATGTATGGGTGAGTGACTGGTGGGTGAAAAGGTATGCATGTGTGCAAGTGTGTGTAAGGCCCTGGGAGCCTGGGGATCACTAGAGCATTTTTGCCACATACTTTATTGACTTTGCATGTTTTACTGGTATTTTCGGGCAGAGCCAGGTTCATGGGTGTCATTACGTGGCTAGATCAGCATTTTGGTGCAGTCAGTCTAGCCATTGCTTACTGTGGGGTGAGATTTATTACTCAGCATATTTAAAAAAGCAAGCATGATAAGTAGTGTTACCTGGCTAGAGTGATGTTTTGGTGTAGCGGCCTGTATATTGTTTTCTGTAGCATGACTTTTTTATTAACTGAGCATCTATGATATATCAAGCAAGATATGTGTTCTTATGGGTCTAGACTGGCTTACATTGGAACCAGTTTGGGCAGGTTTTCATATTGTGACTTGTCACTTTTAATGGCCAAACCAACAGGAGTATGTTCTTACATAGGAGTACTGGCATATATTGGCAGAGCCAGTTTAGTGCCCAGTGCCAGTAATGATACTATAAAAGAACATCTTAAAGTGAACATGAGTATGGTCTTCGATGGGAATACTAGCATATGTTGGTGGGGCCAGCATGGAAATGTATGGGCAGAGAAAGCATAAAAATGTTTTTCATACTGGCATATATTGCAGGCATCTGCATGATAATGCATTGGCAAATGCCCTGTGTCCTTCAAGAAAGCTAAGGGATTTCGAATATGGCAATCTCCAAGGAACGTGATCCTCTGCGACTATCACAAAGTCTTCATATACTCTCCTAAACAGATTTGCTGTTTTGTACATCATGCATGCTAATGGGGAACCACTGGTAATCGCCGCTATTTATGTTTAAAGGGTTCCCCACTGAGGATCCATTTCCTACTACGCTGGAGGAAAGCCTTTGTACTTTGTCCGGGTGGATCTCAAGTGTCAGGTGCTTGCCTCAGACATGTTTGAATCTCAAAGCATGTCTGACACACATTCATCTTCTGAGTTTGATAAATTGGTTACTATAAAACAAGGCAATAAAAATAAATGTTATCATAGTGCTTATAAGCAGGAGTGATCCAGCATGAAACACTATGCAAGGACACAAATCATTAATTTACTTTGCAAACTAGTCAGAGGCTTGCAAATAGGCTACTGGGTGACCCAGCCACTCCTCTGGTTTTACACACTAGTACCACAGACACCAAAATCTGATTTTACCCAACACATCCTTTTGAGGAAAGGTGTTGGGAGATCTTGTTTACGCTGGATTCCACAAGTGGATATATGATATGGCATTTGAAACACGCCTATACATAAGTGTTTCACGGCGCGACGAGGCAAGGGAGGGGGAACTGAGGGAAGACGGAGACAACGATCCTACTAAGCCAGGTGACATTAAGATTGCACAAGTGCAGGGAAGGGGGGAAAGGGAAAAGTGTGGGGAAGGGGGCAATGCAAAACATAGGAATGACATTAAAAAATATAAATAAAACAATAGGTAAAGTGTGGCCAGCTAGTGGCAAGTGCAGGGGTAAGTGCAGACATCCAGTGTCAAGAGCTGGTAGGGGACTGTAGAGATAGAGAAACAGCTCCCAAGTTCAGGGACTGCCCGGGAGGCAGGGCTCAAGTCGAGGGTACACGCAGTGGGACGGAGTCCACCCACTTTATTCAGAGGGTGGACTCAGTCCCCCCCCCCCCAGATAAAATGAGAAACATTGAATGTACTCTTTGAATTTATTAATTAAAGCCGACCTCAGGATCGAACCACAGTCGTCAGGTTTGTAGGTGGGACACTTCACCACTGCATTATATAACCTGATGAAAAATAAACAACTAAAGGTGAAATGTCACATTTCGGTACTGCAAGTCCCAGGGAAAACATTTGTATTGGTTCTTGAAGTTTAAAACATGCACACTTTCTAAACTTTTCAAAAAAACTATTAGAAGAAAAATATTCTCTCTTGGTTTTGTGTGTGTGTTGATTTTATGAAAGGCAAATGCCATTTGTCTATTCAATTTGGGTGGTTATGCAAAGCCAGTTTAATGAAATGTGCATATTTCTCCTTGATATGCTATTTTCTGGCAATGTCACATCCCATTGCATTTGTTGATGAGTCCCCCCACTTTAATTTTTAGGACTTGACCCCTGCCGGGAGGTAGTGCAGGTGTGCAACTGGTTGGGGGGGGGTTCCTGGGCCAGAGGCCACAGGACAGCCAGGTGAACCAGTACGGTTTCAGTCAGGAGTTCAGCAGGGGAGAGGAGGAGAGAAAGCAGAAGCAGAAAGGTAGGTCTTGAGGTGAGGATGACAGGAAGAGTGGCAGAGTAAGATGGGAAAAGGAGCAACATCAATTAAAACCTTCAAATCCAATTTAAGTCATTCAAATTGAGTAAGAACATTGCAAACATGTAAGACGTTTAAAGGGGTCGACATCAGGGGGCTTTTCAATGAATTTCGGACTTAGCTCCTCAAGAGAGGGGAATAAATAACAGAGACCAGGAAAGCCACATTGAAGGGGAGGACTTCTGGGACACTTGGAAAATGGAGGAAGACCTAAATCCCGAGAGAGGGGGGAAAAGGCCTTGTCTTCCCCAAAAGAAGTGACAAAGATTAAATGCTAGAGTGGCCTAAAAAGGAGACCTTCCTGTCTGAAACTTTCTGAATGGCTTGTTATTTGCTGTCCTTCGTCTGTAATCCTTCAAGTTCAAGGACTACTTCTCCTAAGTACCTTTATTTTACAGCAACCCTGAACCAATTTCCATGCAATAGTCTTATGTTTTACTTTTGTTTAGTAAAACCCTTTAAGCTCATTCTGGTGTCAGTTGTTGTCTGCCCCCTATGCCAATTGCCAGTTAGTTGCCACCAATGGTACTAATAGAGATACCATCCTGGTCCCTGATGATCATCCTTGATTTACTTCCTGGATACGGTTGCTGTGCAACACACATTGTATTGTAGATGCTAGAGACTAATCTTCCATTCATGAACTTTCCTCCATTATTTCACTTCTACCTGAGGTGACGGCATTCAAGCCGGTTAATTCTCCATGCAAGAACCTTATTTTGGAAGCGTGAGGCTGTCCCAAGCCTGGTAGAGGTGAAAAGGAGAGAAAAGACAAAACACAATATAACCAGTTTTTTAGGCATCAACATTTCTAAACAAAACCATATGTCATGACCTACAGAATGCGCCCCTTTTGGACTTCCTGGTCCTTGTCTCAGCGGGGCTTACACTCCCTGGTACTCCCAACATGGCCGTCCGGCGTGAAACACCTTCCTCGCTCCACACGTTGGATGTAGCGTGTTCTATTTATAGACCACACGCTCCGCGGCTCCGCGCGTCTCAATGCTATTGCGAAGTAGCGACCAGACGTGTGCTCTGTAGCTCGCTGTATTGTTTTCCCTGATTCTGTCCCTTCTACACTCCATTCCTAGTCCCTATCCTTTCCTTCCTACTTTCTGGACTCGTGTGCTGTGTAGTGCACCCTCTTACTTTCCCGGATTCCTGGATCGTTGCATCCCGGAACTTTGAACTCACACTGGAGTCGGAAGAGACTTGTGCAGCCTTATTCAAGACCCGATCCGTCCGCAAGAAGGCATCGACCAAGAAATCCAGCAAAGATCGGACTCAGGTGAGAAGGGGGGAACTCCTTGACACCATAACATCCTTGGAGTGAAATATCTTCTGCCCAAACTCAGCAACTCTTTTACCACTATATATGTCGATTGACCCATATAATGAGCTATTATTCTTGTATTTCAGGTTGAAATTCCTTTTGAATATCTATTTTATAACTGTGTAAGTCAATGACTGAATATGTTTTCTCTTTACAGATTCTAATGATTAAAATCATGTTATTTTAGAAATACCTTTATCTGAACATTGCAAATGACACCTTTTGGACTAGTTTTAATTATGTATGTTCTTGTATGTTCATTCTTCCACCTGCTGCTTATCACCTACTCCAAGTTTAAGCCTTAAGCTCAGCCGAGCTACAAAATTGTGAGTCAGGAATTCCCTAGGGAGACATTGGTTCATCTATACTTGCAAATGGCTAAGTTGCGATACCGAAATGGTTGGCTATTGTAGATTAAGACTTTGCTGTCTCCCCCCTCCACTTGGAGGCCAAAAATCTACTTACAATAAACCAATATTAAAATCTAAAACAAGTATACAATTACACGCAGTGAAATAAATAACAATCTAACAACAGTACCAAAGTGGTCCTTTTATTTCTGATTTTGATTTTGAGTATTTATAACGTGATCAAGGCGGATTTAAGCATATAAAGGCACAGCTGTAATCCCAAGAAATGTAACGCTCAGATAGCGTAAAGGGGGTGCACATATTAATTTGCTAAATAAGAATAAAAGAAAGGGCCCTCCTATAGACTGCCCATCGACAATTTAAACGGAAGGTATTAAGGGCCCTCTGAAAACAGCAAAAGCGTCTTGCAGCCCCTGATCTCCAAAGGAATACTGTTCCAGACTCTAGGGCCAAAGACTGTAAACCATCTATCCCGTCTGGAAACACGAACCGAGCGGGAAACATTCAACAAGAGCTGGTCTTTTGATCGAAGCATCTTTGATGGTTGGTAGCAGCAGATTTTAGCGCTCAAATAGTCCGGAGCCAAGCCATTTAAACATTTAAAAATCAGACACGCCACCTTAAATATGATGCGATCTTCCACTGCCAACCAGTGCAATGTTCTGCGGAGGGGGGAAACATGAGCCGATTTACCAAGATGGGCAACCAGTGTGACGGCCGCATTTTGGCCTTTTTGGAGCCTGTGCATTTGTTTGGCAGGAATGCCCATCAAAAGACTATTACAGTATTCCGAATGGGCGTTCGTTACGGCCCCCACCACCGTTGCATGATCCTCATCAGGAATAAATGGTAAAGCGTGGCGGAGTAAAAGGCTGCCTGGACCTTAGCGCTAACCGGTGCCTCGCTACCCAGATTGTCTTGCCAAAGTCATTCTTGTGCACTTTAACTGCCTGTATAGTGGCCAGAAACACTTTCTTTAGAGTGCGAGTCCTAGTGTGTCTTTCTCATCACGTCTCTCTGTGTTTAGCACCACATTATGTCCTTTTTTTGAAGTACACAATCGGCGTGATCTACACAGCGTTTTTCATTGGGAATGCCCCACTAGAAAACACACTCATTTGATTTATTCATTTGCATTTATAAAGCGCACAGACAGCCCGGAGGCATCTTTTCATACATTTAAACCATGCCCGAGGTGTTCACGCACACCATTCCGTTTACTGGCAGATCAAGAAGAGTCGCTTTGCATGCACAGAAGTGTAATGCTAGCAACATCTGCAAGAAATAATGCAATCCAGTAGCTCATGATTGTAAAAGGAGAAACACAGCCTGGATGTGTCGGTCATTGCATGAGCCGACCCACTCCGTTCGACGTCAATGTTTACGGGCATGCAGCGCCTTATAAGAACTGAAATAGATAAATACATGTATCACGTTTCTTTACAGTATAATATCCAGACAGTCATCCTCATCGATCATACGAAAAGTAATCAAATTCCCGTGCGAAATATTGCACCAGGAAAGTCAGAAACCTTAATCGCAGGTTGCAGTTAAGAAAGAAGCTGTTCTGAACGTTTGATATACGACCCCTCATTCTATTTATTTTTGATCTATCTTTATATGTATGAAAAGGGGGGGAACAGTGAATCATTTAATTTGCTAAAATACAAAAAAAAGTTTTGTAGAAATAAAGATATAACATATGTGAAGCCCAACGCTGAGCATAATGTCTGAGTAATTGTACCTTAATGCATGTTTATTTCATTATTTCAGGGCTACTATGGGTACCGAAAGCCAAATTGGTACTGGTCCGGAAATGCTGTGAGTTGCAATGATTATAATTCTGCGCACTTACTCGCTACAGGTACCAATCAGATCCTTGTTGCACTTACGTGTGGCCAGTCATGTATATTCTAGGTACTAGAGAGATATTTTATGTGAGATCGGCCGCCCTGGGTATGCCTGGCACTAAACCTGAAAGTGCTGTCAATGAATTGAACAAATTCAAACAATTCTCAGAATGCGCTCAAACAATGCTATTAAAAACCAAAATCATTCCTCATTTATTTTTCCTGCAATTCAATCATTTGACAAATGAGCCACATGCACTTTTTGCCCTTCCAAGAAACTATATCTTTCCTGGTTTATAAACCTACAATTGGGATTCCACCTCTTCTTTTGAAACACAAATGAATGAATGTCTGCCATCAGCTGACAGCTGCCTACATCTCTGCCAAAGATAGGGATAAGTCTATGTCCGCCAACACGTACATAACTTCTGCCAACACCTGTTTCGCTTAGTCAGCTTCTTCAAGGCAATTTACATTTCTCAAACATGAACTGTATATAGGAAAAAACTGGCAAAGGAGATGCAGCCACAGACTTGCAAAACAACACTACTGCAATATAGAACATGCAGACACGATTGGAGTGACTATCATTGTTCTTCCCAAAGATAGGCAGAAAGTGTGACCCTACACTACACCTGGGAGCACCCCAAAAGGTGTGCATCGGAAGAGCCCTTAGCCCCTTAGACGATGCCTCACACATTTAAAGAGTGGCGGGTTAGCGCGCAGGAGTGCCAGCTGAAATGCTGAGCAGAACTGAGTGACACAATAACCTCTACACAATTCAGAAGTATAGGGATGAGTAATGGCTAAGCCGCCTGCTGCGCCCACACACTTCTACAAACCAACAGTGACTCCAATCATAAAGGTAAAAAAGGCACAGCTAAGAGATATACCACTTTCTTCTTGTGTGGTAATGTGGGGGCAAAGGAAGGCTACACTCTTACAAGGGGTGTCGTTAGAAACCCATACAGTAACAGTACACAAGTTCCAAAATAAAACAATGGCCAAAGCAGTATCCAAAATATATATTATAATTCAACAAATCAACCCTATAACTATTTAAAACACTATTAAAAACCCCACTGTGGGTATCCTGAGGGTGTTCTCACTCCTAAACCCCTTGGATCCCCTGCAAAGATGGCCAGGGAAAGGTCCTCTCTATTGGATCCTGTCCCTGGGGGCGGAGAAGTGAAGGAGGATCACCTGGATGGAGGGTCCTTGGGTACTGGGAGTGGGGTGTCCTTGGGTGAAACATGGTATCCCCCTTTCCCTAATGTGAGAAACCAGAGAGTGTGTCCCTCGCTAGTCCCCAGGCTCTCTCTCTAAGGTGGCCAGGGCATGACCATTGCCTTTTAATCCAGACCCTGGGCGTGGACCAGTGTGGGAGGGTTCTTCGGGGAGTGGGGACGAGATAGCCGATGGTGAGATGCGTTATTACCCCCTGTTTTGTTTATCCACCCCATCCTATGTTTTAGGATGCTCCGAAGTCCTAACTCCCCCTACCCCCTTTTTACACAAACACTGGGCCGAGGAAGCGGGTGATAGAGTAACAACATTAACTTTCACACATCGTACTGGCCATGTCCTGTTAATCAGGTCAGGCAAAGGTATGCCCTATACACTAAGTACATACACCTGATACTAATGAGCTCTTCTCAAAAGAATAAAAGGCAGAACCCAAAGACATACCCTGAGCAAGGCGGAACACGAGAATGAGCAGTACTTGCAGGACAAAGGCATACAAATGGGAGCAGAGCGACGGACCAAGGGATGAGAGCAGAGGGTCAGAAATCCCAGAGTTCCCTACTGAAGGTCGTTGCCTCTGACATGCTGCGAGAGACATGTGGAGAAGGCAAGATCCCGCAAGTGAAAACTGCATTGTGTTTCAAGGACGCCAGCGATCCTCCAGGGTGAACATCAAAGTTGAGGAAGCGAGGCCAAGCCTCTGTTAATAACCTTGACTCATGAATTGGAGATCACAGAGCAAAGAAGAGACGCACACAGCCAGTGAGTTGGCAATTGACCTGAAAGACCTGTGTGTGTTAAAGTTTGAAATAGCAACATTTTATTTCACAAGTGAAGGCTGCAGGCGTGTGAAGGAGACACGAGGAAAGGCAGACCTGTGAATTAACTTTGAAGTAAATGACAACTGCGAGTTCAGCGATACTAAGTAACGGAGTGGTCCGTCAAAATGAAGTAGCCCACTCAAAAGTCTCTGTGAAAAGTACATTTTTTGAAGCGAGAAAGCGGATAAAAATCGAAAGTGATATAAAGAAGTTTAACTCCTAGAAAAGGGGAAAGTAAAAGATGAACTGCACATTTTTGAGTCAATGTGGTCCTGCAGAGGTCTGAAAAGTAAGCCTTCAAAATCCACAAGTGGTCCGAGCGCCACAGAGGGAGACCCAAATTGAAGTAAGCTTGGGGAAAGGCCCCCCCCCTTGCAAGTTTGTGTTGAACTTCAGCATGAGATGTCTGAGCCCGGCAGAGGGGGACCTACGAGAACTGTGTGATCAAAGGTCTGAGCCCGGCAGAGAGGGACCTTTGTGAAGTTTTTGGTTGAAACATTATTTTTGGAAGTTGAGAAAAGAGATGTGATTATCCCTTGGGACGAACATCTATGGCTGGATGGGATTACACAAGAATATTTCTGAGTCCAAATAACCTGACAAACTCAAGAAGATGGCAAGTTGCTGATTTATTAACAATTATCTAAAACAGGGAGGTTACAACCAACATCAACGAACATCAACGGACAGTTGCTCAGTCTCTCAACGATTTCCACAAAAAATACAATGATATACTTCTTTCTGTGACATATTTGGAGGTTTCTGAATTCTAGATTGTTCTCCTTCTCCCAAAGGATGGGGAGGATGTGGAAGAGATCAGAGGGAAAAGGGAAGGAATGATCGGACCAACTCTACGTTTTGAATAAGGATTGGTTAATCAGGTGAAAAGAGGGGACCAAAGATTCCTGGCAGGCTTGTAGGGTAGACAACTATGTCACAGGCAGCAAGGTCTGAATTGTAGAAGTTCCTCCATACACAGGAAGCCAGAAGAGCCGGCTCTGAGCGTGGCCGATTCGAGTGGCCATCTGTTGAATCCGTTCTTTTCAATTGTGAAAAGCATGTTTGAGTAGCGTTGTTAATGTGTCTCTTTCACTCATTTGGTTTTCAATTGTAATGCTTAGATGTTACACTTAATTGTCTGGCTCTGGACATAGGCTCAAAATTTCAGGTCGGAAATACAGCAGAAATGTTTATGGATTTGCCCCACAGTTCACCATTTCTGTCACTCTAGCTTTGACTCTATCTTTGCTTAGAGCCTTCCAGAGGCTGACTGCTGTCGTGCACCACAGAAAGGAATCCCTGATAATGTGAAGGTCTCTAGAAGGATACACCAAGAGTGAGGTGTCATCGGCATATATAGAAAAGGAAGCCACAAAAGAGCCAAGTAGCTTAGACAAAGGTTAGACATATTAGTTAAACAGCATGGGTGAAAGTCCAGACCCCCTGGGGACACCACGTCCCCAAGGGACTGCATATTTTAGAGAGGGATAGGCTATTGTCCAAGATCCATTTGCCAGAAAAGATTTGCATCTGTATGTTTAAACAGATCATAATAATCCTATAAGTGTTATTAAATGCCTGTAGCTCAGATTGACACAGGCACTGGAAACATATGTATTAAGTAGCGGACAGATAAACAAAAAGGCAAAAGGTGTTACATTCAACAGCTTACTGCTTAATGAAATTTTCACTTCCATATGGTACTCCCTGACATGTTTGTACTCGCCACACAACCACTTTACCAGACCCCCTGTCCTTCCACCCTGAAAACCTTTCCTTCTGCACCTTCAACCTTATCTTGAGTGAGGATTTCACAAAACCACTATCCGCCAGCCGACCCACTGGCTCACCCCTGGACTCTTGTCCTGCCGATCTCCTCAATGTAATCTTCACATGCACCTGCGTTGGAGAACTGGCGAGGTCCATTCTTAATGACTCCCTCATCTCTGGCAAGTTCTCAGACTCCTTCAAAACTGTGCATATCAAACCTCTGCTTAAAAAAACATCCCTTGACCCTCTATTACCAATCAACTACAGGCAAATCTCCAACACCAGATTCCTGGCAAAACTCATCCACCGCACTGTGTACTCACAGTTCAATGGCTCCGTGGAATCTGACAATCTCCTAGACCCGGCACAATCACGTTTCCGTCTGCGTCACAGAACAGAAACCACACTGATCTCTATCTGGGATGAATTAAAAGCGATAGCTGACACAAAGGGATGCACAGCCCTATTCTTCTTGACATCTCAGCAGCGTTTGACACATCAACCACATGATCCTCCCTGACAGACTGAGTTCCTAAGGAATACATGACTCAACTCTCTCCTGGATTGCCTCATTCATCTCTAACAGAGAGCAAATAACCCATCTCCACCTTCTATCTACGCTGCAGACCCAGTAAACTCTGGAGTACCCCAACGCACTTGCCTCTCTCTGCTTCTCTTCAAGCTTTACCTGACCCCCCTCCTCAGGATCTTCCACTCACACAACCTAACTTGCTACAACTGTGCGGATGACACACATCATCCTGAGAATCCCTAAATCTACCGCCTAACCCGGCTCTGAGCTAGGAGCATGTCTCTCAGACATCGAACGCTGGATGATGAGTAATCATCTCCTTCTGAACCCAGGTAAAATGGAGATCACGGTATGCAGAAAATCTTCTCTATTCCCCCACCCGACTCCCTGGCTACCCTCACTCAGCCTGTCCCCATGACTACTACCACTGAAAAAAACGTTGGCTGCACAACAGACTCGGACCCAACTATGTCTCACCACATCAACAATGCATGCAAAGCCTGTCACTTGCACCTTAAGCTCCTAAAGCGTATCTCCTCCTTACCTCACCTACCCAAACAGACTGGCTGCAATTATGTCCATTGTCATGTCCAGACTTGACTATGCAAACTCCCTCTGGTGGCTCTGGGAATCCTTGCAGCTGCGTCCCCATACCAGCCACGTTTCACGACAGTGGTCTGGCATGTTGCGCATTCCATGCATGCGCCAGGGACCAGTGGCTGCATTCTGCATGTGTGCAGTAATCACAGCAGGGTCTGTTGGCACGGGCAACCAGCGCTTCTGCGCTTGACCGCATTGGCCACATTACAACATATAAACATGGCGGTCACGGAGCCTGGTGCATAGCAACCTAGGTTATACGCTGTTCATGGAATCCGTCCCTTGTTCTTTTGCTCTTTGCGGCCCTCTGGCTTGCCACCTGTTTTCTTGCTGACCTGCTTGCCTTGTTGCTGGTTTCTTGTCACTCCTGCTTGCCAGATTTATTCTTTCTATCTGCCTACCCTGGGCTCCTGGCCTGGCTAACCTGCAGTTACACTTCTGCTCTTTGACCCACTTATGTCTGCCTTGCCCTGGACTAGCTCTTTCCCTTACCTCCTTATCTACCCGGTTTCTCCTGACCTCCCACCTTCAGAGCTTGCACTGCTTGGCTCCACGTTAACAGTGGGAAGGTCATTATACCATGGTGCTGGGGAACTGCTCCCTGTTCCAGGCTGGTGGTTCTCTAGCTTGTCTCAGGGGGAGAATTCCACACTGCACTCCCACCAAGACTAGAGGGATACCCCCGTAAATCATTTCAACTGGACTGGACGGACCTATCCTGGATCATCAGCTACGGCTTTCCACATGTATTCAGGAATCGCGGGGGGACTCATCTAGACACTAGAGGCACCAGGCTATCAGTTAAACAAACTCTAAAGAGTACAAAACTCGGCTGCAAGACTGCTTCTTGCACTAGGATAAAGAGACCGCATCTCACCGGCTCTCCACAGTCTACACTGGCTCCCAATTGGACGCAGGGCCACCTTCAAATTTCTATGTATTACCCACTGAGCAGTGCACAAAGCAGACCCGAAATTCCTACAATATAAAATTACGCCTTACCACCCAACTGCCACCCTTAGGTCAAGTACCGCCCTCCTCCTAGTGGTCCCGGCCTCCAGTATGGCCAAGATCAGAGAGCCAACCTTCTCAAGCCTGGTGCCAACTTTGTGGAATTCACTGCCTCCCCTCATTAGACATAGCAAAGACTGCATGGCCTTCTGGAAAGCACTCATAACCTGGTTCTTTGCCTAAAAACACACAAGGGATGGCAGTGAACCACCCAACCTACCACCATGACCGACACCTGGTGTGGTAACCCACTGATTACAGACCCTGCCATAGACAGTCAGACCTGATGCTATCTAACTCCACCACCCAGAGCCTATGCCCAGTGTTGGAACCTGAATCTTAGCGGGATCATGACAGAAGGCGGTACCTGAAAGAATGTATCCTTCACCTCACCCTACAGAATTCCGTATGCTCCGAAGCCTAAAGCTATCTATCCCAATTAATCAAAAGTGATTGTGCTCGACCCATTACCAAAGAACCAATAACAATAATGATCAAGCCTGATCAAGGCTACACAATTATGCTCTACGCAATCAGCCAAAGAAGGCCCTTGGCTGCTAATACTACACACCTGGAAATGTAAGAGCAGAACTAGTCACCGGGGACCATGCAGGAGTGAATCTGCTAATCGCACCAACCATTGTGTGAATATAGCAGGACCGCCCACTGGTGACCTATCTAGCGCAACCAACAACCCTAGCACTAATAGCACTTACGAACTTGATCATTGACCGGCAAATGTGCACCACGCTATCAAAGCAGGAAATGACCTCGGTAGGTAATCCCACATACCTGGAAACCAAAGTGGAGAATTATAATGCAAGGACCGCTCTAGCACTCATTCTGGCTAATCCCAACTCTCCGGGAATGTCCTAGTCGAACCACCCTGCAGGGATTCCATCTAGCAATTTGCAGAACCAGGATGCCACTAGCACCTATACAATAGCAACATTTTTTGGGGACAGATTTGCCAGTCACTACCCATCAGTCTTCTCCAAACAATCTGACCCATCAAGAAACAAGGAGCTACCACACCATCGAAAGGGACTGGAAGCAGAACAGGAACAAGGTTACCCTGGAAAATACACAGACACTCAATCACACCACTATGCCAACTCTTGCCTCTGCACCAACAAATAGAACGCAGCTATACCCCTCGATTAATTTAGCCTAGCTGCACACATGGCGCAGTTCAAGCAACTAGCGCTGCCAGAATGCTGATACCGTAGTCAACTGGTCTTGCTGCACACATTCTACTGATTTTACACAACCGCCGCATCACACCTAGCTCTAATGTGCAGCTACACACCACTGATTGCACTCTGCTGCACACATACCGAGTGCACCCTGGCACCTTGTATTACACTACTATCTCTACTGACATGGACTACGGTCCCCAAGGGCGTTCAACCCACAGCGCTTTGGAATCATAAAAATGGTAAAAGGCACTATACAAATGCAAAATTACATAACATTACCCTTCCAACCTCCTGTTTTCTTATAATAAAAAGGGTCCTGAGGAGCGAAAGCTTCTTTTACTCAGACAAAAAAATCTTTTTAACAGAGCTGCTGCTTTGGCTAACCAAACTTGCAAGAACACTTTTTGTGTGATCAAGTAAAAAAATGAACAATTGCAACAAATGTCAGTGATATAATATTTGCTACTATCCATGTTTTTACACATTTTCCTTTTTTTGCAAAGTGCTTTTCAGCCCACTTAAATATTTAATGCACTGCTGAGCTTACAAATCCATTCCGTATTGATGAAAAACTTTGTTGACCTTTTCCGCCGCTGAACCTTAGCTCTGCCTCTTGTTTTACAGTGTGCGCTTGACATCCCCGCCAGAAGCAAGCGCTTCATTTCATATTGCCAAAAGACCTTGATTTTGGATCAATTGCTTATGATGTATTGATCTGCCAACCAGGAGCAGGTAACTTTGAGAGGCCATACCTGTCATCTCTGCACTGCACGTGTCTTTTTTTAGTTTTCATGATATCATGTCCGGTATTTACTTCAATGCACAGAAGTCCTTCGGTGGTGGGTGCCCTTTCAGGAGTGTTAGGTGCTAAACCGTTTGCCATTTCATAAAGTCAACAAGATGGATTCTTCTTATAGCTGGCTGTTGGAACATTCAAATAGGCTTACGACTCACATGATTCCTCACCACTGACTATGCTGGTTAGGGTTGATGGGAGATGTAGTCCAATACACCAGGAGAGCCAAAGGATATACACACCCCTCGTTTGGGAATTTTGAAAGAAAGGATTTTACTGCACAGGTTTTTAACTATATTGGGAACTATTTGGATGCCAAGGTCCTTCTAGAGCAGGGTTGCAGAACAATGGGTGAAATTAAAGTTTTTTTTGGTGCACCCACAAAGATATTGGGCGTGATTAAGATAGCCTTTACTAGCAGTGCCTCCGAGTTACTCCTGGGGTGAGACCACTTGATTACTATTCACATCTCTCTTGTTCTTTTCTCCCACCCAGTCCTACTAATTCACCCCCACCTTACCCTCTTGCTTTACAGATCCGCCAGAGCACCAAGGGACCACGCAGGTGGTGATAGTTACTGTGTAGCGATGGAGCCAAGTACCCCCTACTCAAAGCTCTGCCCCGTGCTGCCTATATGTTGGGAGCCAGAGTGTGAGACAAGAGCAGTACCAGTGAAGATACCTATAGTGAAAAGAATCCTGGAAGTAAGGTACCCATTGAGAAAGCCATACATGCATTCATGACAATATTATGGCCATTTGAATGAAATCCCGGAAGAAGTGTGAAAACTGAGCAAAAGAGAAGATTGGTGACGTCATGCAAAGCAGGGCTGACGCGCCCAGGAAAGATACAGAGACGAGAGAACAAAAACATTCTATGAAAATCTAAGGAGCAGGTGTTCAAGATGAGCAGCATTTCAGGCTCGAGATGAAGATGCTACAGAAACAATGAAGAAAAGGCAGTCATTTAACACATGTACAGATGCAGTAACGCAAGCAGACGAAGTAATCATGAGGCTGGCTACGTAGTGAATAGATTGCGGCGATGCGCCAACGTATATGCATAGGAATGTATAGACTATGGATGTTCCACAGCGCACTTTAGCAGAGTTTGGCCCCAGTAAATAGAAAGACCTTTTTTTCAGTGTGGTTCAGTTAGAACCAAAACTTAATAACAGAGGTGAATTTGAGAAGAGCTTGGCTGGCTCCGCACCAGGAAGTCAAGGCCACTGTGAGCCAGGATGATTCATGCAGTAGCTACAGAACGTGTGAAAAGAACAAACTCCTGTCTGAGGTGGGGAGCAAGAACATTGCAGATGTCAGCGTTTCATCATTTAATAGTATTTCAAATACAGAAAAGCTCTGAAACATGGTCTGCAGTCACATGGCCGAATGAAAATAGATACTGGGTTGAGCTGTATCGAAACCAAGAGACAAAGTATGCCTGTTCTCCCTTCTATTCTGAGGCACAGGGGACATTTCCAAGGCCAATGCTCAAAGGGCTAATTGACTGGCAGACTGCAGGGTGATGACAGATGACAGGCTAATTGGTGGGAAGTTATGGTTATGACCAGCCTACCAGCACCTGGGTGCCAGCCTACATGCTGCTTGCGCAGGTGGAATATTACAGGGTTCGAACCAATTGCAGCGGGACATGTAATAAAAAGCCCTTTAGTTTGTATAACCAATGGGGCGTTGTGTATTTGATGATGTTCGTAGTGACCTGCACTAGACAAGGGCTTAGTTGCCCCACCTCATGTTAGAGACCCAGTCACTTTCCCAGACAAGTATGGAACGTATACCTAGATGTTTACTTTAAGTCAATCACTTTCCCAAGTAGGTTTTTGTAGCTTGCCACGTAGATTGACGTCAATGAAGACGAGTTTTTGCTATATAACCTGCTTTTTGTATTAAACTCGCCTAGAGAGAAGATTGTGCGTATATTCGTTGATGTTTGTTGTACTCTCTGTTTTAGCGAATTGATATTAAAACAGGCTTACTTTGCCAACTTCCTGAGTCAGTCTGATTATTGATATTTGAGCATATTCTGCATTCCCATCTATCTCCAGGTATTGCTGCCTGGTTTTAAAGGGCCTAGTGTTGGGTATCCAAGTTCACCTGGTATAAATAACCTTTAACGTAACATGACTAAAAAAGTAGTTACCAGGAGCAGTTCTCACTTACTCAGATTGGACACACTTCTGGTTATAGAGCACGTCCCACTAGAACGCTGGAGGAGTTAATGAGTGCGCAAAAAGCATGAACTGCCCTGTCCGTGCCACTTAAGGGGTAAAGTCAACAGCTACACTTTATCTTAACACCAAGATCTTGAAACTCTCTCTCTCTCGGGGGGTCTCGAGCATACACCATGTAGATTGTCCCCAATTTCCTCTCAGCTATTCCCTGACAGCTTTCCCCCTTAAGTATTGTAATCATGATTGCAGATCATTTCCCTATATTAACAGGTAAGATTATCCCACGCATAAGCCCTTCCTCTCTTTCCCTTTTTCCACATTTCGGCAGGAGGTCCATTCATGCATCTGCGGCCGGTGTCTGCAACCAGAGGCTCTCCAGATGTGATCTACGAACCCCATGATCTCTCAGAATTGACTACGATGGCTAGGGCTGGTGGGAATTGTAGCCCAAAGCATCTGGAGAGCCAAAGGTTGCAGAACACCTGCTCTACGGTCCTCGATGGCAATATTTTGATAACTAGCTGCTGCACATGCTAGCAGGTAAAATGGCCCTATAGAATCCAGTATCAAAAATATATATTTAGACAGCAAACAAGATATTAATTTTTCCAAGAAGTCAATCTAAAATAAATAAGCTTGTAACAAACCTATAAACAGGGGTGTTGCTAGGTCTGGAAAAGATCCGGGGACTACACTAAAGTTGGGACTCTGGACTAGCTAGCATTTTAAATTTAGCCCCTGAGCTCCTATCCGGGGCTACAACCAAAAGACCAGGGGCAATAGCCCCCTCAGGCCACCCCAGAATGTACAGTTTAAGTTGTACAGATTGAGTTAAACGTGTTGATAGGGCCTGCATTTGCTAGATTGTCATCATTCATAACAATTACACAGAGTATTTGCCTTTATACACGCAACTTTAAAATTATCTATTCAGCTGAATTGTAGAATCCTGTGCTGCTTTTGTTGCAGACTCGACTCCCAAGACAAGAAGTGCAGAGGATCCTTTCTGTGAAACAGACCTCCCCATCAATCAGTGCCTAACCCATTAAAAGAGATGCATAGCCACAGATATTTTGAAAAAAGGCCTTGTTTGAATATGCAAGACATTTTTCTTTTACTATATCTCTAAAATAAGGTTTGGCTGAAATCTGTGGACTGGCACCTTTGATGGGGGAAGCCGGGTCAGAGTTCAGGAGTCTGTTGGTCAGTGAATGGACACTTCAGAAGAGTGATTGTAATCATTAAACCTCTCAACCATGACCTAGCAGACCAATGAGGTATCCTTCATTATGTTTCTGCTTTATGGAAGGGAGCCTACTAAATTAGGCCTTTGTTCCCTCTGTTCAGCAAATGGTTTCAGTTGATAGGAAGATCCCGCGAAATTCAGGCTGTTAAAAACATATAAGAACTATCCTTGAAACTAAAATATTTAAAGAAATACATAATTGGCTCCATATTTTGAATCCTTTGCACTTATAAAAGCAAAGACTAGATATGAATCCAGCAAAGCAGACTCATACACAAGGATATAAAAAGGATATATTAAAACATATGAATGATCTCTCTATTATGAGCAAAGCTACAAAAACCTGAAGAATGTCTCTGAATTTAGAATTGTGTTGCAGTTCTCAACATATAGGCCTCATGGATGGTGCGGGCACCTACACGTCATTGTAAGGAAAAGACATATTTCAATCCAATTCGATGACAATTCATGGGAATAGGAGTTCAATACACCCCCTTAAGACATGATGTGATATGATATGGCATTTATAACGCGCCTATACACAAGTATTTCAAGGCGCAACATGGAAAAATACATTGGGCATACTGTGCCAAAAGGAGGAAGCTGGTGTGTGTGAGTAGTTGAAGGGAACCCATCGGAAGATCCTTCGTTTCTGAAAGTGGCATATCAAATAATGCAGCAGAGGTGGAGTTTTGTTAGGTATTTAAAGGTAAACACAAAGCAGGTTGAGGTCGTTTGTGGGAAAGTAAGAGACAAAGAGAGCCTGTATGACAATATAAGAGGTTGTTGGGGCTCCACATGGATGTAACTAATGGAACTTCTCCTTAAGGAGGCCTTTTCCAGAGGGAGCTAAATGCAGAAGGAATTCCTAATACAGAACCAGATTGCCCGAGACAGATTTGGGATCCGATGACAGGCTGACAGGAAGAGCTTGCCTACCTGGCAGTTTTACCTGCAGCTGTTCACGCTCCTACCTGTCCAGCACCTTTTAAAGGCAAATTAAAATGCAGTACAATAACCCAGTGAGTATGTATAAATATCCCAAGAATGTATTTACTCCCAGTATCAAATGGAAATATTTCGGGGTAACCTGTTTACTAGCTATGTCTTTGGAGGGGGACTGTGCCTGTAAACAGCATTTTTGTATGTATATCCAGAGTATAATTCCCTATGAACTATCGTTTTGAAGGGCATATTAGTGTTTAAAATAGCCAATTATTAATGAATGCCCTGAGTTTTCATAGGGGTAAGCTATACCTGTGTTTGTGAGCTTGGTGCACAACATGACTTTCACATTTTCAAGCACTGATAGACATAAAGAAAAATCCTGACTAGAGTTTCCTGCTCCTCAAAGTGAAATAGAAAGGAGATTATTTAGTAGGAATGAAGGGGAGGAAATAATAGGATTAACAACAAACATAACTGTTCCATTAAACATGTTACATAAAAGATGCTGCCTAATGTGGACTATTAACATCAGGTGAAGTAGATTTTCTGATTCAATTGCTTCTGCAATTGTTTGATCTGATGCTAGTGTAGCCCTTCAATGCACCAAGATATTGTGCTCCCCAAATTCAAAGCGTACACCCTAACCCCAAGCCTTTGGGGAAAAAAGTAGCCAAATTAACCGTATCATGCATTCTGAATCTATATCCAAGCTGGCAACTAATGGACCAACATGTTAGAGTTAAATGTGCCCTCGAATAAGGAAGTCATGTGTGAAGCCAAAATGTGTCTCTGATTCAACACTCGCTGATGGTGTCATAGAGCTCAGTGAATTTTATTGTGTAATGTTTGTTCTAAAAAGGATGCGTCTCTTTGAAATGACATTCTAATGAAAATGTGTATGTTTGTACTGGAGACAATTGTGTTCTTTTCTCTAGAATAGTTATTCATATGTCATTTCAAATGAATGGATGTGGGGATTGTGAATCTAAATATGACTGCGATAATAACAGGGAGGTTGTGTTTATTTTCTGTAGACAATCTTCCTGTATATATGTGGAACATTGTGGGTGGCTTCCTAGCATTCAAAGTTAGGGGACAACCTCTAATACCCCGATTCATTATTTTAAATACAACACACCTATTAAACACACCTATTAAACACAGCCTGTTTCTTGTTCCAGATAGCGGGGTAGGGTTGTCATGGTGGGCGGCGTCAAATTAGTGACATTTCTCTGTAAATGAACCTGAAAAAGAAAGATTCTGTAGCTTGAAGACATTGCCAGGAACCACAGAGGAAAATCTGCATCAGAAGTCTCCAGGGACTCTGCCTGCTTGTGGCGTGCACGAAATGGAGATGAGGTCCAATAGTGTCTGATGTAATGGTGCTATTCCTGACAGCCGCCATTACCAATCCCCCCAGTATTTGAATGCATCTGCGGTGGCGATCCAGGCAGATTTTGGGCTTGAAGTGTTAACAGGCATGGGACACCGAAGGCTACCGGGATTCCTCTGCCTGTTTATGCCCCGTGTGGAAAAAGGCCGGAACCCACCAGAGGTGCCACACACTGTGGAGGAGGCAGCAAGCAGTCATTGTTTGCTGGTTTCTCTACCTACTACAAAATGATGCCCTTAGCAGCATATACTAGGGGAATCTGCTTGCGCCCGCTGTTCTCTAGAGTGGATAATATTGCCCTTAGTCTCTAGGAAGAAGCTAACTTACCTCCACCAATGCACAACAAGAAGGTTTGGTGACCGACACATTCTTGCAGTGCCCCAAATCCTGCAAGTGATTAGCAAGCACATTTAGTGATGTATAGATCTGTGTGGCTTATAAGGCATTACACTATTCAGTAAATGTATTGGATCTCAACTTATAGGTAGGGGCTTTTCATTCAATGGTGGAGGGTCTTGATGTAATAATGGTTGAATTGACAAATATTGAAGGTCTAGGGGCTGCAATGACAACGGCAAGGCTTCAACCAAATAAGCTTGCTGAGACATTGCAGCCCCCAAACCATAAATCTGTGCCAAGCTAACCATTAAAATATCCGGTCTAATACCCAGAATAAGCATTACAGGTTAGAAAGGTCTCAGAAATGTGTAACTTGTCAATTCATTTCATTAATCAGTATTTCATCCCAAAACATATTGTTTTAAGACACTTGATAAAATGTACCATGAGGGATTACATATGTTTGAATGGTCAATGCAAATGAATGCTACTAATTATTGCCACATTACTGAATAGTAGTATCAGCACAAAATGGTTTCCAAGAGTTGACGGCCATTTTGGCTCCTCCTGAACACCTAGTCCATACCCAATCCACCCTGCACTGAGAATGTTGCTCTGCTCCCCCCTGATTGCTGCCCTGGTTGCTTGTAGATCTCTTGATGCCAAATTGCGCTCACAGGTGGATGTTGTAAAGGTGCCGCGCATCCACGTTCAATGGATATTGACGATGCTGCTCTTTCAAATATGTACTTAAATTAGTCAATTAAAAGGCACATTTGAAAAGTAGCACCTCATTGTGAGCCTAAAGCAAGTTGTCCACATCCTCATGGATTATAATTATGATCGGTTATTTATCAGGCGCTTAATACCCAGAGGTTTCTAAGCACGGTCCCGGGGAATCAAACCTGTGTTGCTGCGCACTGTCTTGATTCTAAGGCGAACGCATTACCCCTGAGCTATCCTCCCGAGACAATCCTCCTGGGTTCATTCTTTAGCGAGATATTGGAGTCACTCTTGGCAACCAACTCCTTTGTCGGAGCCCCAACATCATTTACCTTTCATTCCCCTAATCCCCTGAGCTGCAGCTGTGTTTCCATCTTAAGCCAGCAATAGTTTTGTGGTGCTCTCTGGACCCCCGCGTCTTTCATCAGTTTTCTTTTTTTGTTGTTGTTGCTACGAGGTGTTTCAATCTGCATGGCAAATGCAGGACTTAGCCAATAATATAGAAACAGAGAGAATCAGGGGGCAACTGAGCTGGTCAATTTTGCTTTTCTCTGTGGGATGCAGAAATTCTTCTTTTCTGAGGAAAGGAAATAATCACAGAACGAAAAGACAGAATATCAAGAGCCAGGATGTGTCGACCCGAGACACAAGAGGCTGCGAATCTAAAGTATCCCTGGCAAGCGTCATTCATTCCTGTGAAACGATTAGCATGTCCTCACTATGCAATAAATAAATAAATAAATAAGATTGATGTTTTCCCTTGTGACAATCAGAATTATACCATTTTCTAAAACAATTACATGTTTGCAGCGCGTGCTCAGCTATTATACATATATGTACACTATTCAGAAGGCTACAATGCAGGAGCTACGAGGCCATTTGCTAACCCTGCAAGTCCTTGGCGCGTTTTGCATAAAGATGTTTGCTGCATTGCGTGCACTCGTTGCCCGGGTTCAGCGGGGAAAGCTGCGCTCGAGCAGTTTACATATGTGTCCAAGGAAAAATGATTATTGTCATGGTTACAAAGGTGTGCATTTGAAAAAGAAATGGATTCGTTCACGTGCATGTGGTGGACAGGGTGCATTTCCGTCTTTGAAAAAAACAAAAACAGGGAACAGGCCCCCTGTTCCTCGTCTCATTTTGTCTATAACCCTTTTCCCTTTTTTTTTACATCTGTTTTGCTTGTTCCCTGAAAAATGAGCACAGACGCAATTGTACCAATGCACATGCGTAAAGGCCTACATGCACTGATCTTCAGACTTGTGAACCAACATTCTAGAAACCAGACTGCTGAGGTGGTGTCCATTAAAATACATTGCTAAGACTTGGTTAGAGTAAGTGTCCTAACAAACTCAAGCATGTCGCCACGCCTGACTTACATTATCGCTGTGCTACTGACCAAAGAAAAAACGGAAATGGACAACTTTATTTTACAACTAGTTAAAACATCACTTTTTATTTGGATGAGTGAACTCCGTGCTAGAATGTGTACTAAGTGATTTAGTTGTGCATTGGATTACCTGTAAGATTTAGCAGATTTCAAATGATTCAAAAAGACAACATACTTGAGAGATGCTTTGCCACCCGGCCATATTAGTTATGCCTACAACAGATGTAGTACCTGTTTTGCTATTCAAGTGGTGTCCTACGTTTTCAGTGAAATTGTCATATCAGTGATGTCGGAACAATTGTGGTCCAGCATTACATTTCTGGTGTGATTTCAGGGCGTATGGTTTTAATATAGATATTAATCTAATGTTTTATTTGTTGTTCATTTATAAAGCGCTTAATACCAGCAAGTGGTTTCTAAGCGCGGGATCGGGATTCAAACCTGTGTTGCGCCCGTTTTCGCGTTGCCCTTGAGCTATCCCTTGTCCTCATCGAAGAACACTGTTGTTAGGTTATACTCTTGTGTCAATAAGTGCGTCAGACTGCACGTAGGTATAGCAGGACTTTATTAAGTAGACATAGGAGGTAAGTTACATGAAACAAGTAGATTAAGTATATTAGGAGGGAGAGACATCCACCGGCCCCCTCATCATCTAAGCTCAGGCCCCAACTGACTTTGTGGAACACACAGACACAGTTTATCAATAACATTCTACACTAACATTCCATCAGGGGCTCATACATACAGACCACTAATTAATTAGGAGGAAAAGTACAAACATAACACATCTTCCCCCTTTATGAAATCATGAAAGCAACAGAGGAGGAAGCAAGGGAAATTAGTATAGAACTCTATAGAACGATTCAAGAAAGCCATCTAACTCAGACTTCCATACCAAGCAAAATGCTCAGAGCAAAGCTGATTGCTCAACTCCACCAAACCTTAAACTAGCTTCTGTAATCTAAACTCCAACACATACATTCAACCAATTCCGTAGCGGGCCCACAACGGACGTCAAACACAGGGAACCAGCCCTCACTCACAAAACCAAACCAAAGCAATAACACAGACACAGTACCATCATCATCCATGAGGCCTTGACAAGGTGTGCAAGGACACCATAAAATGTTAAACACCTCTACCTGTACCCACCAACACAGGATACCAATTCCCACCAATAACAACATCACCATATTTCACGCTCTCAAGCAAGCGTGAGTGGGACACAGATCCCAATACACTATCACACCAAATAGTCAGAAATGCACCTAGTGCGAAGGATACCAGTTCACCCAGAACAAGAACCTTTTACCGGGACCATACATCCCACTGACACACCAAATAGTCAGAAATGCACCTAGTGCGAAGGATACCAGTTCACCCAGAACAAGAACCTTTTACCGGGACCATACATCCCACTGACACACCAAATAGTCAGAAATGCACCTAGTGCGAAGGATACCAGTTCCACCAGAACCAGAACCTCTTACCGGGACCATGCATCCCACCAAAACACCAAATATCAGGATGCACCTAGTGCGAAGGACACCAGTTCAACCAGAACCTTTTACTGGGACCACACATCCCGCTGAAACACCATAATGACAGAATGCACCTAGTGCGAAGGATACCAGTTCAACCAGAACAAGTACCTTTTACCGGGACCATAAGTCCCCCAAAAACTTGGCAACCACGCTCATCACAGCACAGAAAGACACTCACAGGCTCTCACCATACAAGCCTGGGTAAATTGCACATACAAGTATGGAAAACAAGAGTTATACACTACAAATCGAGTCCATGTTCTCTATGATACAAAGTCCTTTTGCTAAGATGATCCTGTGGAAGGAAGATTTCATTATACAATATGACGCAGCATACATTTTAACTTCACCTTTAATATTACCTCATTAACAAAGGCCATGTCAAATAAACTCATTAAACTCATACTCTCATTCAGGGACAACTGACATCCTGATCACCATACACGCTGTCACAGTATATTTAACATGTCCCCCACTTAGACACCTCTGTGAGCAACCAGACCCCTCATCATAACTTTTAAAATTACAGACCTCACATGACATCTTAACTCTTCACAATGTTAATACCACAATAACACTTTAGGATATCATCACAGCAATACATATCTTCCTTTCTTTTTTTTTTTTTTTTTTTTTAAATGAAGAAAACCCCCAATCAGCAGGGCGTCCTTGAACTCGTCAAAATGTAAAAACTAAACTGGTATGGCAGATAATCAGCATGTAATACATTGCTCCTCCAAAAAAAAAACATGCAGCACTTTGCCAAAGAAGACATCTTAGATAACACATTTGCTTCACTGTCTCATCACCCTTTATGACATCCGGCGATTTGAAATGAGAAAAACACCAAACCGACAGTAGACTGCGCCGCATTGCAGCCAACCAGCCACAGAAAATAATGTAATGTAAATCACCACAGCTGCGATATTCTCCTCACAAGCAGCTTCACCACCTTTACTGATGCCAGAACACTTTGAGCGTCACCAAAATAAACATGAAAAGTGCCTTGCATCACCAAAACGGCAACAGCCGATGTTGTTTTGATTTAAAACAAAAGAAAACAAACGGGTCCACATTGATGGATAGCTCTGTTGTTCCATATTGCAGTTCCTTTACAATTACAACGAAACGAAAGAAAGAAAAACAAAACTCTGATCCGTTTTCAATTACTTTTGGCATTAATCCAAATCTTGCCGTCTGAAATCCAAGGCAAGTTGCAATGTTCTTTTCTGCGAACTCCTCATCCGCTGCAAAGCTCCTTCACACCCGGAAACATGACACGTAGCACGCACGTTGGAAAATGCTTTTCCACACTGCAAAACTCCTCCAGACCCGGAAATAGGGCACGTACATAGCACGTTGGGAAGTGCTTTTCTCTAAACACACAGAAACTCGTGATGATTGACGCCATAGGCAGCTCAGTCCTGGAACACCGGCATTAGGATTCCAACCAAGGAATGACATCGCCAATACCCCAGGGATTCACTTGACGTCATCATTGGGACAGGGGGAGCAGCCACGGACATAGCTCTCTTCTCCAACCGTCACCTGTGGCACCACCACTGGGGTTTCTGCCCGACACGACAGACGACCCTTTCACATCCCCAGCCAGGCACACGTTAAATGAGGCAACTCTCAGGGCAACAAAACGATATCACTTGCCGCGTAAGTTATAACTGTAACTTCATATTGAGCCAATGAACATTTTGCAGCGCCGTGATATGTTGCAGCGTCAACCTGCATATGCTACAGAGTTATTTTTTTTCAGCCCCTGCGCGCTGTTAGAAATGGGCAATGTGCAGCTCCAGAGTAATTTTACCCAAAATAACAGCCGCGCAGCGCAGCCCCTGTAGGTACAGATGAGCCTGTCTCCATAAATCAGTCACAGGGCGCGCTCACATTGGGGCCGGGGTGGCCGGTGGATGTCTCCTCTGGGACATGCTCTCTTCTTCAGCTTGGTGTCCCTCCGTTGCTCCTTCTACCTTCTTTCCCGTTTTGGTTTACTTCTTCTTTCTTCTTTTTCTCTTTCTTCAGCACACAACTTCAAACACTCCCCAAGATCCTCGTCGCCAATGTTAGGTTATACTCTTGTGTCAATAAGTGCGTCAGACTGCACGTAGGTATAGCAGGACTTTATTAAGTAGACATAGGAGGTAAGTTACATGAAACAAGTAGATTAAGTATATTAGGAGGGAGAGACATCCACCGGCCCCCTCATCATCTAAGCTCAGGCCCCAACTGACTTTGTGGAACACACAGACACAGTTTATCAATAACATTCTACACTAACATTCCATCAGGGGCTCATACATACAGACCACTAATTAATTAGGAGGAAAAGTACAAACATAACAACTGTACAATTAATACAGAAAAGTTGCTTACTTTAATCAATGGTATTGATGTAACTATTGTGATGTCACTTGGCAAACACGTGTTTCAACTGGGGCCTTCTTCAGGGCATGAATCATGCCTTCAAGACAATCAAATACAATAAGAATGATTTCTGTTTTAACAATATGGTCTTTTTTTGTTAGATTAAGACTTTAGGTGCAGAACAATTGAACCTTACATAAGCAGCTACAATTCTAATATCTTTAATTCCTAATATGATATGATATGATATGATCATTTATTTATATAGCGCCTATACACAATGTGTTTCAAAGCGCTTCAAGGCAAGGGAGGGAACAAGGGAAAATACAACCACATTCTTACAGGCCATGAACAGTAAGGTTGTGAAATTAACTATCGTACTCGGCCTGATGACATTTCAGATAGTGCAAGAGCTAAAACATAGATAAGGAAGGGAGGGGGAGAGTGGGAAGGAAATGGAAACAGACAGGCAACTACCGTACTAGGCCTGACGACATTTCTGGTAGAGCCGGAGAAAAACAAAAGGTGAGGGAGAGGGGTGCAGAAAGGGAGGGGAGGAACAAAACAAGCGACTATCATACTAGGCCTGACGACATTTCAGATAGTGCTGGAGGGGTGGAGGGGAGGAAAAAAACAGTAATGGGAGGGGGGAGGAGACAGACGAGGTTGCTATCATACCAGGTCAAGGGACAATTCTGATAGAGTAAGTGCATAAAAGAAAGTAAGGGGAGGAGATAGGAAAAGGGAGAAGGGAAAGGAGGAGAGGAAAGAGAGTAAGCAGTCAAAAAGAATGGAGAAGCAAGAGTGGAGAGCAAATACAATTGCAGAAGTCAGTAGTAACACATAATGTTGCAAGCCTGGATACAAGATGAAGATGGGAACAGCATGATTCAGGGCCACCATGAGTACAAGATGCAAAGGAAGTCCAGCATTAGAGTTGAGAAAGAGTGATGCACCGTGAATGAATGAAGTCCATAAAAGTCAAATCCAGCATTGGCCACAAGACAGTGATGGTGAAGGAAGGCACCAGGTGGGCGGGGCTTGCTAAGTGGTGAAAAAGAGCAGCAGGCAGGAAGGTACCAGGTGGCCGTGGCCTAGGCCAGGTGACCTAGATCCACTTGCACCTGCTCCCCATCTGCAAAGGAAAAGAAGCTGGAGGGATCCTTAAGTAGGGAAACAGAGCGGCAAGCAGGAAGGCATCAGGTGAGCGTGGCTTCCTAAGTGGTGAAAAAGAGCGGGAAGCAGGAAGGCACCAGGTGGGCGGGGCTTGCTAAGTGGTGAAAAAGAGCGGCAAGCAGGAAGGCACCAGTTGGGCGGGGCTTGCTAAGTGGTGAAAAAGAGCGGCAGGCAGGAAGGCACCAGGTGGGCGGGGCTTAGGCCAGGTGACCTAGATCCACTTGCACCTGCTCCCCATCTGCCATCTGCCAATATGACATTGTCTTGCTCTTTGGTTGTTATATAGTGTCACACAACTGCTGCACCCTGATCAATCACACAGCTCAGAGATCAGCCATTAACCAGTTGTCAAGCTGTGCAGTTGCAACCTGCCAATGCTGATCCTGTGTTCCCCCGCTTCCTCCAACTTCTGTCCACAGAGAGTGAACAGGATGGGGCCTATCCAGGATAAGGAGGCCTCCTCCATAATCCAGCCTTGTTCTGAACATCTCCCTGGAAGCTGTGATCACTGGGAAACCAGATTAGGTCATTATCAGGGGTGCTGGACACAGTCTACACCTCCCTGGTCCGCCCGGCAAGACGTAGGGGAGGTGTGACCTTGGCCCAGCATAATACTCGCCCGTTCCATGGCCCACTCTCCTTCTCCGCAAACAGAAGCTGTGATGGCACTCCATCCCGGCATACGTGACCTTAAAAGGGTCTATGTTGGAACCCTGATTTTTTTTGGTCTTCAGTAAAGTACTCAAATCATTTCTTACTAAAAGATGCGGGGGGGGGCACCACCCACCTCTTCTATATAACTGACCCTTACTCACTATCTACCATTTATCTTTACAATATATGGTGAAAAATGTGGTAAAATAAAACTCCACCAATTTACGGTATGCAGTGTTAAAAGGGCGGCAAAAAGTCACCTGTACAAAAAATCTCGACACAGATGCTGTGGTTTGACCCGTTAAAGGTGGACCCCATTACACCATTTAAAGGGAACAGGGGCTGCGGGGGTGTCCCCTGCATCCTTTCCATGGATTGTGGCAGCAAAACCGCATCCATTTTGCCACAATATTTTGTGTCCACGGCCATTTTTGCTGCAATTTGACCACCTGGAACACAATTTACTTTCAACCAAAGTGGTGAGTACCATTCAACATACCCATGCCAACAAACACAATCCAGAAATGATTTCATGTTCCTTGTAGGAGAGAACCATGGGTCAGAAGTGGCATTGCCACCAGTGAACTAAAAGACAATGTAGCTTGCAGTGTTTATATACATGTGTAATATATGGCACGTATGGCTTCTTGGTCTATGGTCTATTGTCTATTGAAGCATGTATGAGTGAGGCTGTTTATACAAACTCTCTGAACTGCATGGATGGTAGCTGAACTGGAGAGCTGGCATACCGTAAATGGCTATTGAGAAGGTGAGTGTCTTGGCGTAATAGACCATACTTCCACGTAGCGGCAGAGGTGGTGGGTGGGCTCTGGACCTCTTAGCTCCAGAGCCTAAACATGGGGCTGGCCCGCTTTTGCCTCCTTTTCACACTGATGTGTTGAACTAGCCAGCATTGTGTACTTGTGCCCTCCTCTCTTCGAGCATCAGGCAAGGAGACATTGGTCGTGAAGGTCAGAAGGTTCCAGAAGGAGGTCCAAGCCTATCCCTTTGAGTTCCCTTGGCCATGCCTAAAGTCAGTGGTCCTCTAATGAAATTGTCATTTAGAGGTGTGTGTTCTTTTGTGCCTCTTTCTTAGTCAAGAAAACGCCCCTTCGGAACACCTCTTTTCTATAATTTCAGAACAAGCTTGCAAACCATAGCACAGGAGCTGTAACCTACAGCATGTGTACCCTACACGTCCGCAAAGAAGGACTTGACCATGACATTTGCAGATAAGCACTACCCTGGGAGTAACAGCCAGTTGGAAAGAACATACAGACAGGATACTACTACTCATAGCAACTTATACTGTAGCAGGGTGTAGGTGTCGGTGGATTGAACAAACATCCAGGTGTCCGTTGCCCTAGACATGCACGAGGCGCCCCCTTGCAAGTCCCTTCGCTCCAAGTGTGACATTTTCGGGCTCCCAACACTGCAATGAACACAACCCTTGGACGCTTCTTGGAAGTACACCAAGAAGAAGTCCAATGTCTCTGCTTATCTATGACAGAAAACTAAGACATATTGCCATGGTCCTGGGGAATTCAACGTGGCACAGGAATTCAAGATGTCCCAGCTTTCCGTTTGGAGAATGCCAATTAAAATTCCTCTAGGAAAATATAAATTAAGAAAGAAGTTTGGGACACAGTTTTTTGAGTGCATTAAAGACGTGCAAACTGCTTGTTAGGGGATGTTGAGAACTTCCTGCTGTGGAGAAGAGGCCATGTTCACAAGAGGGTTTGGGTCTATTTGACCTAAAACATTTGACCTAATCACATTTATCAAACTTGTTTTTTTTGGGTCTAAAATGTGGGGGGCTACACCCCGAAATCCCCTATCACTTCCCCTCAAGCTAATCTATACCCTTACCCACCCCCATATATATATATATATTTAATTAAATTTGACCGAAAAAAAGGTCAAAATATTCCATCAAATGTTTTTAGGTCAATTATGCAAATACATTACACAAGCATAGTGATTTATTACCATAAAGTGTTCTTCATATATCAGAGTCAAATCATACCCCAGAGACATTTAGAATGGCTAAGCAAGGACTGTAAAGTCATCAAGCACATACACAAAGAGTTTTCAGCAGCTAAAGGTACACATGGCAATTCTGTATTCCAGGTGTGTTACAGAAAGGCATCCACCCAATCTTTTCAGTAGTGTGGCACTCAAGCACGTGGCAGGTGGGACTTCATTATGCGTGCTGGGGTAGTCACTTGTCTGCGTAGCCTGTTGTCCAGTGCAGTGAGCTATACTGGCGATACTGGACAGCGCCATCAAGTTCAACGTGGTCTCCCGTGCCGTTAACAGCCAGCATAGCCTGGCCTTGCGGCCTAGGAGGTTATTAGTACGAATGGGTGCCATTTTGTGAGGGATGCGCGGGGGCAGCAAATTAGACAAAGAAATGGCCGGGAGGAAGTTTTGGTGGTAATAGAGAGGGGAGATGTTGGGGAATGATTAATGTACTAGTGTGCGTCATCTGTGCAGGGGAACGGACGGGCCAAACCATACTCATCCCACAAATGGTGGCTCAAAGCTTGGGAGAAAGACTGGAATTGTAGTTTGGACAAGGTGAAGCTTGGTAATGGCAGAACTAAGCCACTCAGAGTGTTGTGAATTCAGGCCAATATCACTGGTTAATGCCTGCTTTCCAAAGCATACGATTGGCCCTGCCGCTGTACCTACCGATGCTCCTGCGTGGTAATTCCATGCATCTGCAACCAATACCTCCATAGTCCTGATTTTGGCAATTATAAGGCTGACTCCAATCATGGCTCTGAGGTCTAACTTTGCAGACTTGCCCAGAATGGCTCCTAGACTCAGCTCAGGACTTCAGATATTCAGGGCCTTATAGAGAAGGGTAAAAACCTTAAGAGTCAAGGTTTGCAGTGATATTTAGGACACAGCGTTGGGCACTTGAAAGAGACATCTTCCAAAGGGACTATGAGGGATGTTGAAGAATATTTAAAGGGATTTCAAGAATGTTTACTCTGCCAATAAGAGGTTTGTGTATATATAGGTAGAACAGAAGCAGGACTCAACGTGTTCTAGTTTTTCTTTAACTGAGACCTATTAGAAAGCTGAAGCAGAGGCCTGGACTTTTTGGACTTTACCAAACTCTCTCTTACTAGCATAAAAGAGGATCCTAAAAAGGAGACATGTTTGTGATTGGTCTACTGTGAGATGTCTTCCATGTACTTACAAAAGATACTTAGCACAGGGTCTTCAAAGCGCTAATCGGGTCCTGTCCAGGTGAAATGTGACTAGCACTCAAGTTATTTCTTCTTACTTTTGGTTAAGCAATCAACAAATCTCCTTGGCTAAGCCAACCGAGCCAATAACTCAAGAAGAGTGTCCTTGCTTCTTCAGAGCAGGCGTGCCAGTTCTGGAAAGGGCTAAGCACCACAGAATGCGATACCACCGTGTTCGTACGTTAGATCTATCGGACCCATTCATTGAAACTTGGGAAAACATTGTCGGAGCAGACAGCCGTGCAGTGTCCATAGCAGAAACTCAGTGTGGGGTGTTGTAGCAGGATGAATTAGGTTTGAGATGTTGGGTTTTGATCATCACTACTCGCCGTACATATTGTGTGTGTCCTGTAAGGTGTAACATAGAACCCTAAATGACAACCAGATCAATACAATGTTGTGTACTAGTTGTGCATGCTTGTAGGAATAAGCAGGAGTGGAAGAGTGTAGACCAGACAGCGGGTGCATTAAAAGGAAAAGCAACCGGAAATAAGTGTCACTCTGGCAACGATAACTAGATTTAAGTATCACCAATCCGGTGTCTTAGAGCCTAGCCAATAACAGGTGGTATTGCACATCTCTAAACAGGTGTTCCCGCGCGGCTCTTTCATTTTTCATTTTCAGCTGGGGGCCCTTCAAACCACGTCTTATTCACTTGGTCGCCCCTCAGAACCTCTTTCCTTTGTAGCGGACATGGTGGGAATAGAAAGGGGGATCCAGAAGATTGATAAATGTTGACTAATATACGGT
The DNA here is from genome assembly GCF_040938575.1 of Ambystoma mexicanum. Classification (NCBI taxonomy): domain Eukaryota; kingdom Metazoa; phylum Chordata; class Amphibia; order Caudata; family Ambystomatidae; genus Ambystoma; species Ambystoma mexicanum. The sequence continues at coordinate 25,426,614 of NC_090936.1, forward strand.
TCAAAGATCAATTTTATGAAGTACGGGTTAGACCATTGAACATTCTTGCGACTATCAAACAAATAATCTAATAACTTGGGTATGTAAGTACTGTTTGACCAGTGTAATCTTTTCTTATTGTCTTTGGCCAACTTTCAAGAGAGATAGTCAGCTAAGATAAAAAATCATTGCCCTCGGAAACTAAATACCGGTCTATGTAACACGACCATCATGGGAGCCTTATATTTTTTCATTTCAATCTAATCACGTCTTGATCCTGGAAGAATGTGGCAGTCAAGACTGGCAGGATATTGAAAGGGACCCTACATTTCCAAATATAACCTGAACATACTCTCCCATCCCAGGCCGAAATGAAAAAGTGCCTTGTCAGACCTATATTTATTTTACATTGCATCAATTCTCACATTTTTATGGTTGTCCATGGATCAATTTGCTAGCGGGATCCCTACGGCCCCCAGCGAGAGACCGCTCTAGTCGCAAACCACTGGAGTGATGCTAGAATCTTCTCATGCATTTTCATTCACTCTGGTGTGATGAAACCAGGATTCAGTCACTTGTCCTCAGGGGGAGCCTTCCCCTGTGAAGCTAGGGAGGTTACCCCGCTCTGCGATACCCTGCCTAGGGGTAGAGGCAAGCAGGAGCTCACCGGGAGAGACTCCCCTGTAGAGGAGCAGCTGCATGACTCTGCAGGAAGCCCCGCCCCCCTAGCTCCCATATGTTGGAAGCCTGAGATTGTGCTGTGTTTGACACCAGCAGTTGTGCTAATACTGCAGCGTGTGTTCGAAAGAAGATACCCCTTGAGACAACCCTAACGAATGTATCCCCGAAGGGATTACAACTTCAGGGAGGAACTCCCTGAAGGAATCTAAAAAAAGCAAAGAAAGAATCCTGTGATGTCATAAGAGGAGTATGTACGATGTCCCGAGATGCTGGCTGAAAAGGATGTATGGATCCTACAGAAACTGATGACAAAATAAAGAATCAAGTGAACTTTTAATTATGAAAAGGAGATTACACGTGCACGAAGTTCTGCAGAGAATCAACCATTCAATAATTGTACAGACGCTGAAACGCGAGTAGACTGAGTTATCGTAGAAGCTGGCTATATGTAGTGAATAGAATGCAGGCGAAGCGGCCATTATATAGAAGCTGTACATCGGTATCACAAATTTTAGCAAGCCAGGACCCAGGAAGAGGGAAGAGAAAAACCTATGTTGCCGCAAGAATAAGCTGATTCGTGGAGCCGCATGGCGAGATTGTTTTGCCTGAAATCTATACTGAAGCAGCCATGGTCGACTATCTATTCTGGAAAGGAGTGGATATGTAAAGGATGAATCTTCTCTTGTTAAGGTGCAAGGAAAGAACACCAAGAGTGCCGAGTTTAATTCATTTAAGACATTTAAATGCTGCAAAATGGACCAAATTTTGGTCTCCTGTCACGTGGGCCAAAGATTAAAATAGAGTTCGAACTTGGAGTCCTAGAATATGATAGTGAGTGCCACACTACCATGTATTCTCAGAGACAAGGAAACTTATTTTAACAAAGAGGAAATGTGGAGTCTTTTTATGGTTTCATGTGAATTTTAGACCTTTATGAGGCCAAGTTCAACGTAGCATGGGGGCAATTAACAGAACAGTTGTGTCGTGCATTGTTAATCTCTACTATTAAAATGATGGTGGCAATGGATGGAATACAAACATATATATATTCGTACCAGTGGTAGTCTAGTAATAGCATTACGGTCACCAATGGGGTCAGTGGTAACTCTGAAGTGAGGTGATTTTTAGGAATACCGATGGCGGCATTCCTGGCCTAAACACTGTATATCTCCTAATAACCGCCTAGAAGCAGTTCTGGGCATGTTGTGTAATGCCCAGACACCCCTAACCTGGATGACAAGATGGGTGGCCTATAACTCAAAGAGACTCATTCTTGGAGTCTTTCTACTTCAGTCCAAAGTGGCGCACGCCACCCCCCACTCTCAAACAATATAATATATTTCATCTTTCAACAGTTTACAACAAAAATGGCAACACACATTCTCAGATCTTCCAGAAAAGAAAAAAAAGTCCTACAGACACTACTCACATCTGGATACACAAATCGAAATTACAGGCCACAGTTCAAACCACAGATAAAGCAGTGCTCGCACAATCCCAGCATCACTTGCACTATGTTATGCCTCACAATGTTTTCGATACACAAGTACACCGCAAGAGGAATTGTTTACTTTTATTAAAGAAAGGCAATGTGTACGCCCACCTCTGCTGGTACACAAAAATAGGGTTGGCAACTAACAGGCTTTATGAACCAGTCTCCAATCATAATATTGGAAGATGCTTTACTTTTTGGTTGGGGGTTTGCATGGATCTCCAGATGTTTTGGACTATAACTCCCATCAGCCCTAGCCAGCATAGTCACTGTTGAGGGATCATGGAAGACATAGTTCAAAAGATCTGATGAGCCACTGGTTGAAGACTCCTGCTCTAGGTCATATGACTTACACAGAGGCTGGCTGGATTTAAAATTACAGATTATGTCATAGAAAAGCACCACCAATATGTCTCGTATTTCTTTTTTTTTTTTTTTTTTTTTTTTTATTGGCATAGAAAGAGTACAGATTACAAACACAGTGCGCATATCAGTTGGTAATGCAGTTACATGTATCACACTACACATCTTGCGAGTCTTAAACAGGGAGCTGAGCGCTCATGCATATAGTACAGAGTTTTTAATCGGCAGCAGGGGTTAACTCATCAGGTAGAGGTGATGATGCCCGTACAGTGTCTTCCTTATTGTTCAGGTAGCTACAGAACTCTGACCATACGTTTTTGGGGCGGGAAGACAATGGGAGGGTATTAATGTAGTCCTCCTCGCACGCCTGAGTCCAGGTGAGGGCCCTTAGCCACATCTCGAATGATGGGGGAGAGCGGCGTTTCCAGCATTGTAGGATACATTTTTTAGCTACCATGGTAGCAACATTCAGAAACCTAGCCATCTTCCTAGCTTCAGGTTCGTCCCACACACCAAACAGAACTGCAAGTGGTGCAGGAGAGATTCGGGTCATTATTATTTCAGATAACGCTGCAATAATGGCCTCCCAATATGGGCCCAGGGCCACACAGGACCAAAACATATGTATGTGATCAGCAGCAGTGGATTTGCATCTAGGGCACAACTGAGCCTGGCCTGGGGTGAACCGTCCCACCTTGTGCGGCGTGTAGTATAGGCGGTTTAGGAGTTTATACTGCATACATCTATATCTAGCGTTGAGGGAGGTTTTACGTGTGTGCATGTCTCGTATTTCTTGAGCGCTTTCACCAAAGCGCTTTAAGACATTACAAATAATGCAGCATCAAATGATGCCAAAATTGCAAAGAATAAATAGATTGAAGAGTAGAGTGGAGGATCTCTAAGGGGGAGAACAGATATAAGATTTGGGTTAAGTTGAATGTGAAACAGATGTAGGGAAGGGGATATGGAGGATAGCACAGGGGCAACATGCTAGTCTTGGCAGCAAGAATATACAGAGCAACAGAGGATGGAATCCTGCATCCGTGTTTAGAAACGAAACTCAGGTATGGTATTAGGCGTGCTATAAAAAAAAAGAATACATTAAATAATGACTGTATAGGGGGAGACAGTGCCATGTTTTGGAGCTAAAAGTGAGAAGGAACAAAAACGGGATGAAACAGTCGAACAGTAAAAAGAAACAGATTGTGAGTGATAAGAGAGTGTAGGAATGTACAAGGGAGGAAGAGAGGAAAGATAAAGCGGAGCAAGGCCATGGATGTGTGGACTGTAGAAAGAAAATGGACTGTCACCAAACGAGAATCGAAGAGTAAGAAAGAGATGGATATAAGACAAGAGCTAATAGATGAGCGAGGAGCGAGAGAAAAGAACGATAGAGGGGTTATACACTGATTGAAGGGGATAGATGGTATATGTGTCAAATTTAAAGCACCCTTCATTTCCTGGGCCATTCGAACTTAAATATGTGCAGTGCCATGGGCACTTTTTACCTTTAATAAAGGCATCCTGATTTCTTCAATAATGGAACTATTTGATCTGCCTATCATGTTATCTATATTCAGTTGAGGGGGAGGGGTTGACACCCCCTAAACACATGGCAGAAGTGCAATTTTCAGACACAGATCAACATTAAGGGCTGGGAGGATAGCTCAGGGGCAACACGCTTGTCTTGGAAGCAAGACAACGCACAGCAACACAGGCTCGAATCCCGGTTTCACACTTATAGACAGGTGTCCGGTATTAAGCTTAGTATAAAAGATGAATTAAAATAAGCTACTTCATTAAGGCATATGTTTGAGTACTTCTTTAAACACGTCATCACAGTTATCATTTTGCTCGGATTGTGTAGTTGGCAAGTGGAACATGATGACCATCAAAATGAACAAACCTGCTTCCCTTCAATGGTAACTGCTTGACAAAAGCAGGAGAAATCTTTCCTGAACTGATGAGCTTGCCTGCAGAAAATCTTTGTCTATAGGTTGACACTTATGACAGACACACCTCTTAGGCAGTGTTTTTTATTTTTCCTGGCTTTTCCACTGAGTTGGTGCTACTGGCTGGTGATTGTATTATTGTTGTCACCTCTGCTGTGGTAGTGTTGCTGGTTATTACAGGATGACTGAAGCAATGTGTGGGCATGACCAGCACACGCACCCAGCATTGCCAGCTTCCAACAACTCACTGATATCCATGAACATGGAAAACTGGCACTGTCCTGATCACCTACATCATGTTCATGATTAGAAATGAGCCGGCCCGTCAGGACTAGTGCATGCCCAGTGCACGCGGATGTTGCTTGTTGTGTGACAACTGCACAATGAGAGTTAACATAATAACCTTGTCAAAACACCACATCATAATCAGACAGTCTGAGAAAATGTGTGTTGTGGCTAAGAAATAAGTGCCAGGGCTGAGCCCTTATTAATACACTCCACAAATTAAGAACTGGGAGAGACGTGCAGGAGATCAAGCACTAAGCCTTGAGGGGCACCACAGAGAAGAGGACGAGAGCACGAGAGGACGAAATTTGCCCCAGCTCAGGCCTCAGAGTAGGTTTCAGCAGAAAGATAAGAACGGAACCATTGTAGGACGGACCCAGATAGTCCAAGTGAGGAATGAAGGACAGAGCAGTTGCAGGTCAAGAAGGATTACAATTGAGAAAAGTTTAGCATAACTGGCAGAAAGGAGAGCTTTAGATACATGAAAGAGAGCAGTTTCTGTCAAACAGGCGGAGGGAGGGCAGTTTAAGAAAGAAAGACACTTAGAAGTAAACAGCTGCTCCAATAGTTTTGAAAGAAAAGGGAGAGAGATCGGGTGGAAGTTACTGAGTGGAAGTTACCAGGAGCAGTGTGCTCAAGAGTGTTTATTTGTTTAAGACTAGTCATAACAACAATGGGCCTCATTACAAGTCTAGTGGTCCAGAAATAATGTTGCCGGTAGCAACGTACCAGCACCCTTTCTGGACGGCCACGAGAGTGCCAGTGCTTCTGTATCCCCATTCCCGTGGACTCCTGTGGGACTCCACGGCAATGGGGACTTACAGTTCCCAATGCCCGACATCCCGGGCCACCAGGACTTGTAATATCCCGGTGTCCCCGGGTTATCAGGGAGGGGAAATGGTGTTAAGAGATCAGCGACAACCAGCTGGTAGCACCGGTGGATTACTGTCGACCTTGTAACGAGGCCCAATGTGTTTAAAAGACGACATAAAACTTGAATAGGTGGGAGATGTTGAGGCAGGTTAGATAGGGAATAAACTGAGGATATGTTAAAGGAACAAAGGAGAGGGTTATGGGGAGAGCTCGACTTAAAAAGGAGGTAGTATTCGAATTAGAAAGAGCTGTCAGCAGTGATAATATTATTGATGACATTACAAAAGACAACTCCACTTGCATCAGCTGTGGCATCCCACTATTCAGCTGGTATTTGTACGTACTCATTCAAAACAACCACACTCAATTCTAAATGCTGGTTTCATAATGTCTGTAAAGAGAATAACATTTCTTCAACAGGAAAAGAAGTGCATAAATCCCACTGGCCCAAACCCAACCCCTCCTTGAGCAGTCCACCGCAAGAGGCTGTGCATGTGAAATTGATGAGAACGTGCATGCAGCTCCACCATGCCAACTACAAGTGCACACTTAAATTGCCGAAAGATCAAGAGTGCCTGTAGACCAGGGGTCTGCAACCTGCGTGGCTCTAGAGTGGTTTTGGACTGCAACTCCCATGATCCCTCCCATTATCTATGCTGGACAAGACTGAAGAGAGTTGTTCAAAACCTTTGGAGAGCCAAAGAATGCAGACCCCTGTTTTAGCTCATGTAATACAAACAGTAATGTATGTCAGGTGATCAGAGTGTTCCAGTTAGTATGATACGCAAAATGAGGGCAAGACACACAAGTGCAACTGAAGTGAAAGGATGGTACATATTGTCAAGCCTGCACTGACTAAAAAGACAATAGAGCAACGTTTGCCTCTCCATATGTTTTTGACCAACCCAAATCAGCAAATTCACTAGTGCCGGACCATGGGAGTTGTAGTCCACAACATTTGGAGAACCACAGATTGCAGACCCCTGGAACATAGCTGGTGGTGTGATTGTGTTACAGGCTTGAAATGAAACAACACACACCATGAAAGACCTATGCAATGGGCACAGGACAACACATTGGAGGTAGCAAGGTACGGAGAAACGACTGCCACTTATATTGCTATCGACGTTATGGGGTACAATATATCTAAGGACTTATTTACATGAAATGCGTGCTAAAGAAAAGCTCTCTATGATGTTCTGATTACTGTACACACAACTAGAGATAGTAGTGTGTCTACAGAATACTTAATTTCATTATGTTCTGTACCACATGCATGTCTGCTCCCCTACAATATGATTTCATGTGACTTATGAAATCACGCCATCAGAAATGACAACGATGATGTCAATAGTATTGTCTCAGGTGATGCATAAGTGACGGCATTGGTGGTGTCCTATGTAATTAGCATTTTAAATTATAAACAGATAATTAGCAAAATATATAGCCACTAAATAGATGACCCACCCTGGCTAACAATATCACATTTTATTAACAAGGTGATTTCTGTTTTCTCACGCTCATTACCATTGTACGAACTAGTGTGCATTGTCAGAATTGCAACAGGGACATTTGCTGAGTTCTTAGCACAACATAAATGTAATATTAAAGGGTCATAAAACACTCCAGGAGTCAAATTAAACAATGTAATCTGTATAGTGTGAGGGTATCATTTATTTACTTATTTATGATTATATAGAGTGTGAACTATGGCCCGAAAGCATCAAGGTGCTAGGAGGGAGCAGTTTAACAAAGCAAGAACCCACAGCCCAGTGAGCAGTAAAGGAACCAATAAGATGGGTGTTTAAGAGCTTGATGAAGCAAGTCACAGACAACAGACTTAAAGTTCAAAGAAAAATGCTTTTTTAAATCAAATATCAGGATGGTAGAAGGCCGAGCTTGCCCTATACCAAGGTGGGATGAAATTAAGGAAAGTCAGTGTCAACAAGTTTAACTTAAAAGTCTGTCTGTGTCCTAAACCTATACTTGCCCTCAGAACTTAAGCTAAACAATGTGTAGGGATGTCAAGAGCAAGAGAAATAATGCTCAACACAAAGTTCTGAGCTTCTTCCAGCTCGCAGCTTCCTCTCAGCTCCCCCTCCGCAAATATAAGAAAGTTCCACAAAAAAAGTGTCATGTTGACCTTTCTCCAGTTCACAGTAATACAGTTCAATATAGTTCAAAACCTATCCTCTGGGTTCCCCATATTTCAAGCTACACAATTTACCAAAACCGAAAAGGTCTTGAGGCTTCATTCTCAAGACCACACAATGTAGCTCCTCAAGTCTCAGGGTTCCCTTCCCCAAGACGTTCACTTCATCACCACCATGTCTTTGGATTTTCAACATTTAGGGCTCTCTGGTCTAGGTGCAGTTGTCAGACCAAACGGTCCACCCATCACAGGTCACGCAACCAGGATCCCCGACTCTCGGCCTCCTGACTTTGATGCGTTACATTACAATCTTCTGGCTTTTCCTTCTTAACACTTGGCTTTGCCATCACATGTTATATATCCTTCCCAGACTTGTAGGCCTTGTTGGTCTGCATTGTTTCCTAAAAGTTCAGTTGAGGGTGTTTTGCTCATACCCATCTTCTTATGCCTCCCTTTCACACTTATGCCCTCTTCTTTAACGGATTTTCACCTCTGCATTTGGGCTATTCACTTTAATTGCTTGGGTTTATTTCATTCCACTCATAGAATGCTTCATTTCAGTGTTTCATTCAATTCAGTGTCCGATAAGCATTCACACCGCTTAATTCTAAAGTTCCCTTCAGTGCGGTATTCAGTATGCATTGGTTTCACTGTATTTTAAAGTTCCATTCTTTTCAATATTCCTTAAAATTTGTTTTGCTTAATTTTAAAGTGCCATTCTCTTCGGAATTCAATATGCATTGCTTTGCTTAATTTTCAAAGTTCCATTTAGTTCAGTATTCAAAAGACATTGTTTCGCTTGTTTTTAAAGTTACATTTAGTTCGGTATTTAATAAGTATTGTTTTGTTTAAGTTTTAAAGTTCCATTTAGGTCGATATTTAATAACATTGTAGGAGCGCTGCAGCGTTCACGCGTCTTCCCCCAACACTCACTGGCTTGTGGCATTTCCTTCTCTCTCGCTCCGCTTGCCTGGCACGATTCTTTCTCTGCATGCCGGCTTCCTGGAATACTGCTTTCTGAGAGCTGACAGCATCCCTTCTTCTTGGTGCTCACTCTCAGCTCCTGCTGCTAAGCACAATTGACGGAGGCTACGGGCTGTGTAAATCTTCTGGGAAGTTTGCTGATGTCCTGGCTCCTCATCTGGTCTCACCACGGCTGCCTCCTCTGAGGCAGTCCCCTGCTAGCTTCCTCCACACAGGACTCCTGCTTGCTCACTGCTCTGGTCTCTTTTTACACACCTGTAGTCATTGACAGGCTGCAGGTGTGGATCTCGAATGGGAATTGCTTGACCCTGATAGCTCCCTGCAGGCATCTTCCTTGTGCCAGCACTAAAGTAGTGTAAAGGTATAGTCTTCATTACTCTTAGTTGCTTCTTCTTCGTCTCAGTACTGTCAGGTGTCATGTATGGGGAAATGAGGGGAACAGTTTTACAATAACTCATAAAGGTTGAGGAGGGTTTTGGTTGTGTCTCAACAGGATAAGGGGGATACTATGCATCTCCTAAGGGTACCCCACTCCCAGTCCCCAAGGACCCACCACTCAGGTGATCCACCCTCACTTATCCACACCCAGGATTGGAATCCAAGAGTGATGGCCCTTCCCTGTCCAACTGAGAAAAGGATCCAGGAGTCTTGTGAGTGAGAAGACCATTAGGTTTCTCACAATAGCACAATACATTGAATAAGGCTTTCAAATAAGGTGTAGTTGAGTATACATGCCAAGGGATGGACAGGTTGTCCCATCATGTAGCCCCCCATTTTGGGCATTTCCCTGACACTTGTGTGTGTTTGTGCACAATTTGACTAAATGGAAGAGCAGACCAGCACACGATGAATGCCATGGAAACCAGAGAAGAGCTCTTTGCTGCAAAGCTTTTTTCTCCTTCCATGGTGGTGCTGTCAGAGTCAAAAAGTGTGCCGGGTTCTGAGACATGCCATGGTTGGACTAAGGTGTATGGGCCTGTGGGAACTGTGAGTGAAGTAGGGGAGGGATGGGAGGGATAAGTGTGAAGCAGCGTAGGGAGTGGGCTGACGCCAGAAATGACTGCAGTATGCAATATACACAAAAACAGCATTCGCCTCCTTAAAACCGTGACCTTCCTTGCCGGGTTGAACCTGCAATCTGAGGGAGCCGATTGGCGGCTCTCCGCGGCCAGGTGCTAATTATGGACAATATTTCTGTTCACTTAATTGAAACATTGCCAAACTCTTACATCATCTGACACTTACTCAGGATCTCACAATATAGGCCTTCAATACATACTGTGAGGGGTCAGAATTGGGAGGCAGATACAAGTGGTAATATTCTCAACATCTGCCATTTTATTAACAGAAAGGGGTTTGGATGAAGGCCTAACTTTTCCTATCCTAAAGTGAGTGTCCCTTCCTATAAAACTAAAACTAAAGTAGGCTGACCTTGCGTCCTAACTCAATCTGACCCTCAAATTAATCTACACAAACAAAAGGTGCAAGGTAAAGGTTTCCAACTACAATTCAATAGAATGTGCAAAAACTTAAACATATATCTTCAACCAAGCAACCCTTGTGTGCGGGGTTGCTTGTCTTTTCAGGAAAATTGTTCTTAAAGGCACTCCAAATGTCGCTTTAGCTATTACATTCTTCCGGATGGGAAAACAAATGTCTCTTCCACAACGCTGGTTGGAATATAGCAAAGAGGAAGTCTCTCCTAGTCTTCAGGATGGCACAATAAATGGCGTTTTCCAATAATTATTAAAGTATGGCAAAGGTCAAGTCTTTTCAAATTCTCTGTTTGACAAAATGTTCAATTGAATCAACAGCTGAACATAACAATGTTTATCTTCAACACATCAATTCAAAGTGAGTTTCCTGGTTTGAGTTTCCTGGTTTGCAACCAGCTAGCTTGCAGCCTATCATTGTAACAGGCTGCCAGGAGGGTAGCATGTAATCTTGCAGCCTAGCGCACCTCGCTTACCCATTCTGCCACAAACGATCTGTGAGATGACCTCAATCATACTACCTTTAGCCTATTCGCATGCATCAAGTAGCCCCCCGCACCATGCGGTGAGGCTGTGCCACTATGTATTTGCTCACCTATTTTGACTCTTATGCCTTGTGCATGATTGCAACAGTCCCCTGCACAATGAGGTGAGGCTGCGCCACCAAGTATTTGCTTACCTATTTTGACTCTTACAACGTGTGCATGTATGTTACAGTCCCCGCACCAAAAGGTGAGTCTGCGCCACCATGTATTTGCTTACCTATTTTGACTCTTATGCCTTGTGCATGTTTGTAACAGTCCCCTTCACCACGAGGTGAGTCTGCGCCACCATGTATTTGCTTACCTATTTTGACCCTTACACCTTGTGCTTGTTTGTAACAGTCCCCGCACCACAAGGTGAGTCTGCACCACCATTTATTTGCTTACCTCTTTTGACTCTGATGCCTTGTGCATGTTTTTAACAGTCCCCCACACCACAATGTGAGTCTGCACCACCATTTATTTGCTTACCTCTTTTGACTCTTATGCCTTGTGCAGGTTTGTAACAGTCCCCTTCACCATGAGATGAGTCTGCACCACCATTTATTTGCTTACCTATTTTGACCCTTATGCCTTGTGCATGTTTGTAACAGTCCCCCGCACAATGAGGTGAGGCTGAGCCATTATGCATATATACATGCTGTAACCCTTAGGTGTACCTTTGCACAGCGTGGACTATACTATGTAATACACACTTTCTGTAACTAGCGCCTAGAAGCCTCAGGGTGTTGTGCGCTAAAATAAATGCAATAAATAAATACATTAAATACATACTCTCCTGCCAGGAATACCCCCCTTTTGGCTCACACAGATCCCCTGGTGTACTCTCCTGCCGTGTATCTATTTCCAGAAAGGTTTCACTATCTGATGCTCTTATTAGGGATTTCTGCAACATTCACATTCCTCTTCATCACACAATTGTACTTCTTAATTAGCACAACTCTGTTGACTTCAGTTGTTACTTGTACCACTTTCTCCCATACTGACATCCCATATATGATGGTTTGTTCAAGATCTGTCTGGCAACATTTTTTTCAATGTCTCTTGGCAATGCTTGTTCCAGGCCGCCCTCAACTGATATCTCATATAAGGGGAATTGTACTATATTTTCCTTTTCTTTTCAATTCTAATTGGTCGGTATTCAACATTTCCCGGAATCCACTATTCGTTTAGGCTGACTAACTGGTTCGTCGTGCGTCTGCTGTGTGGAGATTTTGCGGGGCAAGCTTCCCCTCCTCGGCAGAGTCTTGCTTGGTTCCTGCATTGGCTTCTGAGTCCTTCACCCACAGGACCGGTGCAGCTCTGCAGGACCACAACTCAGTTGGCCCCACTGTGCACCGCTCACCTCTTCTTCACCAGAGTTCCTCTTCTCCGGTCCCAAATGCTGCCAGTCTGCCACTGGCAGACGTCTCCTGTTCTCCCCACAGCTCTTCTCCATGAGGTCGCCTCTACCTCCAGGCTCGCTTCCGGCTCCGAGAAGTTTTCAGAGTTTTATAATTAAATGGTTCTGAATAATGACACGTAGACAGTGTAAGGCCTGAGTGGGCAAGGCCCACCCAAAATCTGTAAATGCCCACTCTGCAGTGCGTGTGGGTTTTTACAGATGTTAATGCCACTGCATTGATCCCAACTACATTAGCTTCAAGGCCCACTTGTTAGGCAATCCTGATCACGCCTCTGATGACAACCAGCCATCAAAAACTCTGGAATTAAAGAATCTTCCTGGCAAGAAAGAGAAGTATACAGCCTCTCTCCTGTTGGAGTCGCCACTCTCCTCTGACAACCATCTCCTCCCCTGTGATCCACCCTCATAATACCACCCCCAGGATCAGGATGCGGCTGCGTTCCCCAGTGCACATGGGAGGAGACTTTAGGACGGGGATCAGTGATGATGCCGCAGGGTTCATCATAATACCTTTTTTAAGTTGTTTGAGACTTCCCTTTTCTTAGTTTTGATTGTAGTGCAGAATTTCTTTAAGCCTTTTTTTGCTGAAGAATTAGGTCTCTGGGACCTTGACATTGACATGAGCGGCCTCTGGGATAACATTGACGCCGCGGGACGTGCACATTGGTAGGTCACCGGCAAGAAAGGGCCCACTGTGTAGATCTGAATATGTACCTGTTGATTTGCAAGTCTGCATTCATTCAGGGCGTCCTCCCCACTTGCATGTAGGCGTGCCCCATGCAAATAAAGGCTTCTGATTGCTCAGGCTATGAATAATCAAAGGGCGCATACGTGCAATCAGGCCCATTGTGCTGCGCCACTGCGGAGGCGGCACGCCCACCTACCCTGCACCTAAAGAGTGCTCAGCTGAATGGGAAAGGAGGCTCCCAGGGACAGTATTCAGACAAAGAACATACTGTGTGGCACCCGAATATTGCAGGTGTTCAAGGAAAGCGGTACTGAGTACTGTGCGTGTTCTTGCAAGCGGTATTTAGTCCAGTAATAAACCACAGAGTCTGGGGTACAGACTAAGGCATGACCAATCAGCCCCCAGGTGTCCTCCACACGTGCATCACCCATTTGCCAAATCTGTATGACCCTTTCTGGGTCAAATTGAACAACCCTGGAGTGGCTGCCCTTTCCCGCCTCCCCACTTGCCACATCAGGAAACAAAGCCATGCGCTGCTTGCTAAAGCTTTCTCCCTGCTGCAATGAGCACTGTTCCCAAGAGCTCTGGAAATAGCATTTGAAAACAATTCTGCAGCGACATGACATTGTGTCAATATCCCTGGGTTTACAACAACATCATGTCATCTGCAGTGCCTATAGACTGCAGTGACTTGTGCAAGCGAGCAATTGCTCACCTGCTGCGAGCGCCTGACGGAGCGTCTAAACGGAAGGCTGGACCGTTTCTCATAGTTCACATTCAATCTGAAATGATTTCCAGAACAGCCCAGGCAGCAGTACTCTGGGTAACAGCTGGCAGGTTTCTTTGTTTCCCAACAAAACTACAAATGTCAGGAAATGGCCCAATGTGTAGAGAAGCCTGCTCGTCTGGGACTTCATCCAGCAGGCTGGGCTTTTCTACAACTGCTATAGAAGAACAAGCATTGGCAAAGCCAGTTTTTTGGGCGTTTACTGCTGTGTTTTGCATTCTGCATTTATAGGCACCAGGGTGCAAGGTGGAGAGGGCAACATTTTTTGAGGGGGATGCAATACGGGGCGCGGGTGTGTAAGAGAGTGAGGTAGAAGGAGAATAGAGCAAGGCAGGAAACGATTGAGAGAAGGGGCCATCGATGAAGAGCCATAGGAAGGATGACAGGGAGAGGGTAAGAAATCAGCAAACGTGTGAGAGGAAGAATGAGCGGGTGAAGTAGAGAAGTGGGCTGGGATAGAGTAGTGGTGTGGGGTGGAGTAGGGGGTAGAGTGAATGGAGTACCACTGTACTCCACCCACAGTGGTGAGGCATAAAGGGATGACATGGGCTAGAATAGGTGGGCTAGGTTGGGATGAAGTGGGCTAAGGTAGTTGGGAGTGGAGTAGTGTGTGGGGCAGAGCAGTAGAGTTGTGGTAGCCCGGTGGGATGGGGGTAGGGTAGCAGTAGGTTCGGGGGATCCTAGTGGGGTGTGGTTAGCGTAGTGGGGTGGTAGTTGCATGGATAGAGTGTTGAGTGTTATAATGGGTACAGGACTGGGGAGGACAGTTTAGAGTAGACTAGGGTGGGTGGTGGTAGAGCAGAGTGAGTTGTAGTAGAGTAAAGAAGGGTAAAGCAAGGGTAGAGTGAGTGAAGTAGGTAGGGTGCATGGGGGTACAGTGGGTGAAGTAGGGTGCATGGGGGTAGAGTGGGTGGAGTAGGGTGCATGGGGGTAGAGTGGGTGAAGTAGGGTGCATGGGGGTAGAGGGCAAGGATTAGGATGCATGGCGTAGACTCTGTGGAATAGGATGCATGGAGTAGAGTGGGTGAAGTAGGGTGCATGGATGTAGAGTGGGTGCAGTAGGGTGCATGGCCGTAGAGTGGGTGGAGTAGGGTGCATGGGGGTAGAGTGAGTGGAGTAGGATGCATGGAGTAGGGTGCATGGGGGTAGAGTGGGTGAAGTAGGGTGCATGGGTGTAGAGTGGGTGCAGTAGGGTGCATGGCGGTAGTGTGGGTGGAGTAGGATGCATGGGGTAGACTGCATGGAGTAGGGTGCATGGGGGTAGAGTGGGTGGAGTATGGTGCATGGGAGTAGAGTGGGTGGAGTAGGATGCATGGGGTAGACTGCATGGAGTAGGGTGCATGGGGTAGAGTGGGTGAAGTAGGGTGCATGGGTGTAGAGTGGGTGCAGTAGGGTGCATGGAGGTAGAGTGGGTGGAGGAGGATGCAAGGGGTAGACTGCATGGAGTAGGGTGCATGGGGGTAGAGTGGGTGGAGTAGGGTGCATGGGAGTAGAGTGGTTGGAGTAGGATGCATGGGGTAGACTGCATGGAGTAGGGTGCATGGCGGTAGAGTGGGTGGAGTAGGGTGCATGGGGGTAGAGGGAGTGGAGTAGGATGCATGGGGTAGACTGCATGGAGTAGGGTCCATGGAGGTAGAGTGGGTGAAGTAGGGTGCATGGGTGTAGAGTGGGTGCAGTAGGGTGCATGGCGGTAGAGTGGGTGGAGTAGGATGCATGGGGTAGACTGCATGGAGTAGGGTGCATGGGGGTAGAGTGGGTGAAGTAGGGTGCATGGGTGTAGAGTGGGTGCAGTAGGGTGCATGGCGGTAGAGTGGGTGGAGTAGGATGCATGGGGTAGACTGCATGGAGTAGGGTGCATGGGGGTAGAGTGGGTGGAGCAGGGTGCATGGGAGTAGAGTGGTTGGAGTAGGATGCATGGGGTAGACTGCATGGAGTAGGGTGCATGGCAGTAGAGTGGGTGGAGTAGGGTGCATGGGGGTAGAGGGAGTGGAGTAGGATGCATGGGGTAGACTGCATGGAGTAGGGTGCATGGCGGTAGAGTGGGTGGAGTAGGGTGCATGGGGGTAGAGGGAGTGGAGTAGGATGCATGGGGTAGACTGCATGGAGTAGGGTGCATGGGGGTAGAGTGGGTGAAGTAGGGTGCATGGGTGTAGAGTGTGTGCAGTAGGGTGCATGGCGGTAGAGTGGGTGGAGTAGGGTGCATGGGCGTAGAGGGAGTGGAGTAGGATGCATGGGGTAGACTGCATGGAGTAGGGTGCATGGGGGTAGAGTGGGTGGAGTAGGGTGCATGGGGGTAGAGTGTGTGAAATAGGGTGCATGCGGGTAGAGTGGATGAATAACGTGGTTCCATGTAATAAAGTCGCCATAATAAATCCAGCAGTAATAAATGCTGAATTGTTTTCATAGCCCTCCAACACTCCCGAGTATATAAATACTTACCATTACCCACCCCCCACATATATATGTGAAATAGGTGCATTAAAAAAAGAAAAACAATTTTTTACGCACAGGATAATCTCAGCGACTTTATTATTGGATATCGAATAAGGTGGGGCATGGGTGGGATGAAATAGGGCGTGTGGGGGTAAAATTGGGAGTTGTAGCAGGGAATACATGTAGGGGTAGAGTGGTTATGGGTAGAAGAGAGTAGAGTTGTGTAGAGTGGGTTGAAATACAGTGAGGGTGGAACAGTGGGGTTGAGTGGGTTTGGTGGTATAGAATGGATGGGCAGTGGTAGAACGGGCTTGGTGGGGTAGTGTGGGGTGAGGCAGGGTGGGGTGAAGGTAAAGTGGTGTGTAGTAAGATGTGGTGGGGAGGTTTAAATTTGGGGACAGCACTACACTGGGTAGGGTAAGAGTGCAGTAGTGCTTGGTGGGGTAGAGTGATTGTGGGGTGGGTAATGTTTGGTAGTTGAAGGTGGGATAAAGGAGGGCTGAGTGTGTATTGTACATTAGCATAAAGGGGCATAAAGTATGAATGGGTAGGGGTGCCGAAGGTGCAGTGATGTGCATTAGTGGGGTAGTGTAGATGTGTGTGGGTACTGTAGTGAGTGGGAAATAGTGGTGGGGTGGATTACTAGGAGAAGAGTGGGTGGGGATAGAGTGGCGTGAGGTAGAATGATGGTGTGCTGTAGAGTAGTACAAGGGGTTAGAGTATTGAAGTAGGATAGACAAGTGGGGAAGAGAAGTGAGGAGGGGTACGGTTGAGTGGTGGAGTAGAGCAGTGCAGTGGAGTAAAGTGCTGTGGTAGACTAGTTTGCTGAAGGTATAGGAGTGAGGTAGTAGTAGAGTGGTATTAGAATGGGGTGGGTTGTAGAAGTCGAGGGTGGATGGAGTAGAGTGGGGTGAGTTAAGGTGGGTAGAGGGGTAAAGTAGGGTGGACGTGGGTGTGACTACCAGTAGATTGGGTAGGTTTAGAGTGGGGTAAGGTAGGTTAGAGTGTGGAGAGTGTAATTTGGGCTAGGGTGAGAGGGTAGTGTGGGTGGAGTAGAGTGGGTGGGAAAGTTTAGAGGGTAGGGTAATGAGAGTGGCAGTGAAGAGGGTAGAATAGTAAGATGGGTTGGTGAAGGTTGTGTGAGGTACAAAGGTGGGGTAGTGGGGTGGGGTAAAGAAAAGGTAGTGTTAGGTGATGTGGAAGAGTGGGTAGATTAGAGTGGTAACGTTGTGTGTGGGGATAGATTAGGTGAGTGGGGTAGATAAATTGGGGCAAGAGCAAGGTCAGATAAAGTGGGTGGGATAGAGCGGAATGAGGAAGGGGTAAAGCAAGATGAGGTAGAGTGAATGGGGTGGTGTAGAGTGATGGGTGTGGAAGTGTAAAGGGGTGGGTTAGATTAATGGGGTGAGGATGGACTAGTGGTGTTAGGGTGGTGTTTGTGGTGGTAAAGGGGTGCTGGATGATAGAGCAGAGAGGGTGAGGGTACAGTGGTTAAAGTAGGTTGAGGCAAAGGTAGAGTAGGTTGAAGTATGGTGGTGACAGAGGTGGGATGGGTTCGGGGTAGAGCTGGGTGGGCTGCTGAGGGGTATGGGTAGAGATCAGTGAGGTGGGGTAGAGTGGATTCAAATGGGGTACAGTGGATGGGGTAAACTGGATGTGGTAATAGTTTGGGGTAGATTGGGGGAGTAGAGTGGTAGGTTGAGAGAGGCTAGTGGGGTGTTGTTCAGTATTGGAAGGGAGTGATGGGATAGAGGTTTATAGCTGTGGAGTGAGATAGTGTTGTGTGGTAGTATGGAGGTGTAGAGTGGTTGAGTGTCAAGTGAGGGTAGAATAGGTTGATGTGGGGTACAGTGGGTGGGGTAAAAGGGAGATAGATAGAATTGTTGCATAGAGGGCTGTATATAGAGGAGGTACAGCAGTGGAGTCTGGTAGAGTAGTGGGTGGGGATAGAGTGGGTGGTGGGTGAGTGGGGTATAATATTGGGATGGAGAAGAGACGTGAGGTGGGCTGGGATAGAGTGGGGTGAGGTGGGGTAGAGTGGGTAGGGTGAGGTAAAGTATTAGGAGTTTGGTTTGGAGGTAGGGGTATGTGGTGTGGTAGAATTGTAGGGGATAGAGTAGTAGGGTGGGGTAGAGTAGTGGACTCAGGGTAATGTAGTGGGCTGAATAGGGTAAAATAGCATTGAGCAAAAAGCAGAGTGGGATGATGTAGTATGTGTGGGGGTCATGTGGACTGAGTGGGTAGAGTTGGGTATAGTAGTATGGCAGGGTAGACATTTGGGGGGTAGAGATGTGTGGTGTCGGTAGAGCGGGTGTGGGTAGAACGGGGAGCAAGGTCGGGAAAGGGGGTGATTTTAGGTAGGGTTAGGTGATGCGGAGTAGAGGTGGCGGGTTAATGTAGTAGGGTGAGAAAGAGTGATGATATGAGGGTAAAGTGAGATTGAAAAGATTTGGTGGGGATTGGAGATAGACTGTGTTGGGTTAGAACGATGGTTTAGGGTACAGTATTGACGTGGGCAAGTGTATTGGGGTGGAATAGAGAAATGAGGTGGGGTGGTGTTGAGTGGAAGGAGGTGGGGTTAAGTGAGTGGCGCATGGTAGGGGAGAGTATTTTTTTTTCCTTTTATTTGTTTTGGTTCATATAAACCTTTACAAACAGAATAAAAAAGTGACATTTTAACAATTCAATAAAGTACAAAAAAGAAAACCCATTCATAATTTATATATTCACATATAACATAATATTTAAAAAAAACTCTCCTAAGGCCAAATTCCTTTATCACAATATAATCACAACCCAGATTCACCATTAACTTAGTCATGAGGAGTTCCAAATAAAAATTGCATAAAAACCACACAAAGAAAGGTCTATTCAAGAGCACAACATTTTTTAAGAAATGCAACAATTCTCATTTTCAATGCAATTGATCTTCCATGGAGCATTTCATACCACAATATTTCACAATTTACTTGAGATGTGTCAGTTACAAATTGTTTGAAATATTCTATTCTTTTTAACATTACTTTCAGGCACTTTAGTACAAGATGGTACAGAGTTTCCTTTTCCCTAACAATATAGCAATGCCTGCAAAATTTGTATTCATCCAATGTTGGATAACGAATATTCCTAATTTCCTGAGTATTTAGGACATTTGATCTAAATTTAATGAGGGAATTCCTAATTGATCTTTCAGGATATTTCAAGATGTAGGTTTCGGGTTCCGGGTGCCACTTCCAGAAAGACACAGATGGGGAATATAGGATTGAATATAATAGTATGGCTTTGTTTCCCACCCAAGGCTCTGACTTTTCAGGGTTTAGGCAGCGGTTTTTGTAAAGATAGGCCCACTGTGGATAATGATCGCACTACACTTTCATTAACGTTTTTCATGAAATCTCCCTTTTTGTCGTCTGGTAGATGACTATGTAAATGTTTCCGATTGCCCACTAACATTTCCTTAGTAAAGAAGCCTTTTTCCATATCCTCTAGCTTTCAAGAGACGA
Source organism: Ambystoma mexicanum (assembly GCF_040938575.1). Lineage (NCBI taxonomy): Eukaryota > Metazoa > Chordata > Amphibia > Caudata > Ambystomatidae > Ambystoma > Ambystoma mexicanum. The sequence goes on from NC_090936.1 coordinate 25,446,226, forward strand.
AAGACCAAGCTCATATCAGACTATTTCAAAGGGAATACATTTTGGCAAAAAGTACAAGACATTTCTCCATATGATACCTTCAATGGTCTTTAAATAAGGAATTATAGACTCTGGTAAAAATCCCAAACCATAACTAATTTGTGGGATTATTTTCTTCCTATAAAATTATATTCAAGTAGACAAAGAATATCTACCATATTTTCCTTCAATAATGTCCAGCTTTTCGCTGTTTGGACGCATCAATAGCTTTCAATTTCAGACAGTTTTTAATACAATTCTGAGACGGGACACTTGGAAAAACACAGCCCAAAAATGTGAATGATTTCTGCATTTTTATTCTAGTGCCATTACAGTGCCATGAAAATCCTAAAGTTTTCCTATTGCATTATCCCAGATTTATTATTACTGTTTTTGATGCATTTATTTTCCATTTTAAACCCTTTATATACAAAACAAATGCATTTATCAAACGCTGCAGCCCTAGTTTTGTGTTATCAAATAACAGGAAATCCTCCGCATAAGCACACCATTGCATAAAGAGATTACCAAATTTTGGCGAAACTAGACCTTTCCCTTCTAAGAACTGCCCAACAGAAGCAACATAAAGATTGAATAGGATTACAGCAAGTGCACACCCCTGCTTTAGGCCGTTACTTGCTTTAAATGGATGTGTCATACGTCCCTCATTATTTAGCCTAAGACTAATCATGGTATTGGAGTACATAATGACCAAAATAGCAAGTAAATCTGCATCTATACCAAGAATCAACAATCTTCTCCATAATGTAGGCCTATCCACCATATCGAAAGCTGCAGACATGTCCATTGATGCAACATACAAAGGTCCTTTCTTACATATCTGCACATTATTTTGTAACTGGGTGACTAACATCCCTCGAGCATCTGTTTCTATGTTTTTGCTGAAACCAATTTGTCTAACATCTAATAGGATATTGTTCTCAATTCACAAGAGCAATCTCTCGAATACAATGAAAGAAAAAATCGTGGCCTCTATATTCATCAGGGAAACTGGACGATAATTTGTGACACACATTCTATTACACTTCTTGAAAATTGGCAGCATATATGACAGGAGCCAAGCCTTAGGGAACTTTTCCTTTTCTATAACATCACTATAGAGAATATGAAGTATTCTGGCCCACAAGTCTGAGCTGTTTTTTAGAGTCATAAACGAAAGACTATTCGGGCCTGGTGTTTATGTAGATTGATCCTATGAGATACAAAAATCATTGAGGTGGATTCACTAAAAATATTCATAAAGTGATTAGACCAATCATCAGTACTAATTGGGTTCAGAGGCAATTGTAGTTGGGTTTTTTCTGTACTGTTTATTAGTGACCAAAAGGAGCTTGAATTGGTATTCGTTATTGCTTGAAACAAGAGTTCAGCATCTTTCTGTTGTATACTTGCCCAATGATTTACTGACCAATTTTTATAGCACTGCCTGCAGTTATTTATTCTGATCTTGAATGTCTCAGTATTGCAATTTAATTGCTTTATTGAGCGAATTTCTCTCTTTAGAATTGCTTTTCTCTGTTTGGTAGCCAAGTCAAATGTATGCTTGTGATTGTATAGCCTTTGTCCTACCACACACTCCTTCTGGAAATGCTTACCCAATACTTCTTCCAAATGATCCGAAAATTGCTCAACAGAATAAGTTCCTCTTTTTCATTAAATATTCGGGACTCATACTCAACTAACATTTGCTCATTGAAATTTTCAATTTTCTTTGGGTTCCATTTGATTTTAGAGCCCCTTACATTGATCTCTACATTTTCACAGTTTAGAATCAATTCATCAACTTTTTTTTGTCCATGGCAGGTTACATGTTAGCATAGCATGATCACTAAAATTCGTCTGTATAGCGTCCATGTTTCCCATGCATAGATAAATGTCCATACTTGCAAACATGTAGTCTATTATTGAGGACTGGCCTCTCGCGTACCATGTTGGTTTCTCGTTGAACATAGGATTTAGACCCCAACTTTTTGCAAATACCTTCCACATACTTCCTCTGTATTTTTAACATTTGTTGTTGGATTTTCTGTCTTCTTGGGAGGTAGAGAATTATAAGGTGGGTTGAGGGAGTAGGGACAGAGTGGTGGGCTGGGGAAGAGCAGAGGTGAGGAGTAGAGGTGTGAGGTAGATGGGGTGGTATATTGGGGTGGGTATAATGGTTGGATTGCGTAGTGGGCTGGTGTACAGAACTGTGGAAGAGAAAGAGGGTTAGGTCAGGCACGGTGGGGTGAAGTTGGGGTAGTGTATGGTGGGGAAGAATGGCTGGGGTTGAATAGTGGTGAGGGTGAAGTAGAGTGGTCAGTTAGAATGGTAGGTGGGGTATAAAAGTGATAGCAGAGAAGTGTCTGAGTCAGGTGAAGTAGGGTTGGCCAAAAATATAGTGGGGTGATGGGTAGAGTTGGGTGGGGTAGACTGGGTATAGTATTTGGTGAAGCAATGTGGGGTGGAATAGATTAGTGGGATGGGGTAAACTAGTGTTGTGGGGGAGTAAGGTGGTGGTAGTGTGGGTAGAAGGGGAGGTAAGGCTAGAATATGGTGATTCGGGGTAGAATGAGGTGATGTGGTCTAGAGAGGGTGGGGTAAAGGAGATGGGGTAATGTAATGGAGAAGCAAAAACTCAAATTGCATGGGCAAAGACTTAGATGGAATACAGTGGGTGACGTTAGAGTAAGTGATGCAGTGAGGTAGAGTAGTGTGGTGGGGATAAAGTGGATTGGGATAAAGTGGATTGGACTAAAGTGGGGGGGTTAGAGTGGTGGTTCAGGGTAGATTATTTAGGCTGATAAATGTATTGGGGTGGAGTAGTGACGTATGGTAGAATAGTGGGATGTGTAGAGTAGTGATGTATGGGTAGAATGGGGTGAGGTGGTGTAGAGAAGGAAGGGTGGGAGAGTGGGGTGAACTGGGGTAGAGTACTGTGGGGTGGTCATAGAATGGATAGGGTAGAGTATTGGAGTGAGGTAGAGTGGGATTGGTAGTGGTAGGATGAGTTGGGCGGTCGTAGAGCAGGTTCTTGGGGGGAAGAGTGTGGTGAGGTTGGATGAGGTAGAAATGTGGAGTAGGATGGTAAGGGTTAATTTGTGGGGGAAGTAGGGATAGAGTGGCTAGAAGCAGCGTGTGGTAGGGCCAAACGTGGCAGGGTGGTATACCATGGGGTGGATGGAATGGGGTAGGTGCAGAATGGGGCAAATGTGTGTAGGTGAGGTGGTCGTACAATGGGTGTGGTAGTGTCAGTATAGTAGTATGGCTTGCAGAATGGTGGTGTACTGGGGTAGAGCAGTGTTGTGGAATAGAGGAATGGGGTAGAGTAGTGTGGTGGGGTGGAATAGTAGCCCAGCATAGTATGGATAGAGATGGTAGAGCGGGTGGAGTTGAGGTGGTGGAGGAGGAGTGGCTGTGTCAGGTACAGTGGGTGCAGGAGATAGAGCATTGGGGTGGGGTGGGCTGGAATGGCAGCCCAGCATAGTAGGGATAGAGACGGTAGAGCGGGTGGAGGAGGAGTGGCTGTGTCAGGTACAGTGGGTGCAGGAGATAGAGCATTGGGGTGGGGTGGGCTGGAATGGCAGCCCAGCATAGTAGGGATAGAGACGGTAGAGCGGGTGGAGTTGAGGTGGTGGAGGAGGAGTGGCTGTGTCAGGTACAGTGGGTGCAGGAGATAGAGCATTGGGGTGGGGTGGGCTGGAATGGCAGCCCAGCATAGTAGGGATAGAGACGGTAGAGCGGGTGGAGTTGAGGTGGTGGAGGAGGAGTGGCTGTGTCAGGTACAGTGGGTGCAGGAGGTAGAGCATTGGGGTGGGGTGGGCTGGAATGGCAGCCCAGCATAGTAGGGATAGAGACGGTAGAGCGGGTGGAGGAGGAGTGGCTGTGTCAGGTACAGTGGGTGCAGGAGATAGAGCATTGGGGTGGGGTGGGCTGGAATGGCAGCCCAGCATAGTAGGGATAGAGACGGTAGAGCGGGTGGAGTTGAGGTGGTGGAGGAGGAGTGGCTGTGTCAGGTACAGTGGGTGCAGGAGGTAGAGCATTGGGGTGGGGTGGGCTGGAATGGCAGCCCAGCATAGTAGGGATAGAGATGGTAGAGCGGGTGGAGTTGAGGTGGTGGAGGAGGAGTGGCTGTGTCAGGTACAGTGGGTGCAGGAGGTAGAGCATTGGGGTGGGGTAGATTAGTAGGGCGGTAGAGATAGCATCATAGGAGTTCAGATTATTGGAGTGGGGTAGAGAGTAGGCTGGAGTAGAGAAATGGGGTAATAGGAGGGTGGGAAATGTGAGGGTTGGTAGAGTGGGTGGGAAAGGCATGGGTGCGGATGTATAGAGTACTGACAGGGGGTTGGGCATAATAGTGGAGCGGGGATGAGGAGTGGTTGAGGTAGAGTGTGGTGGCAGCAGAGTGGGGGGGGGGGCTAGGGTGTGTGTGTGTGTGTGTGTGTGTGTGTGTGTGTGTGTGTGTGTGTGTGTGTGTGTGTGTGTGTGTGTGTGTGTGTGTGTGTGTGTGTGTGTGTGTGTGTGTGTGTGTGTGTGTGTGTGTGTGTGTGTGTGTGTGTGTGTGTGTGTGTGTGTGTGTGTGTGTGTGTGTGTGTGTGTGTGTGTGTGTGTGTGTGTGTGTGTGTGTGTGTGTGTGTGTGTGTGTGTGTGTGTGTGTATGGTTATAAGAAGGGGATTGTGGCACATGGGGTTCTGAATGCCACAATGTATTACCCCAATGGGTATTTTTTAACACTAATGCTATATAGCACACAATGACATATACTCAGGCTTTTCACATATATACATATAGAAAATTATAGTATCATATTAATTCAGCAGCAGTTACAGATGAACTTTTAGATACATAGGAAAAAAACAAAAATACAACCATAAAATACTATATACAATAAAAGAAGTTAAACATTTTACACAACAAATTCAGATACAAAAGGTCTAGCCATCGATATTCTCTAAACTAAGAAGCAATTTGACATCTTCTTCAAATTTACATAGGCGTTCTTTGGCCACTTTCTATATCTGAGTGATGGTAATAGTCAGATAATTACTCCTTCCAGAAAGACAGCGCAACCAGAAGTTTTCACTCTCAATATTGTTAAATTCCCTATCAAGTTTGGCAAAATATTCGTTATAAAATATTAGTGGGCTATTGTCGAAGGACCTCCACCTTTAGAGAGGAAAGCCTCTGGTGGGAAACACCCCCAACCAATGTACAATGTTACTGTAATTCCATAAATGCAATGTGCAGTAACCAAGATTCCAAAATTCAGCAAAAGACGCCATGCACGCTCCTCTAACTAACTCGCGGGGGACATCTTCTAGAGTTGGATGCCGCTGGTGCAATTTATTTATTTATTTCATTGAGCATTTGTTAGGCGCCTATACAACAAGATGGCGTTTCAAGGCACCACAAGGCAAGTGGGGAGGGAACAAGGGGAGTAAAAAGTAATGCAAAAACAGTCAATATACAATCATGGTCCTACTAGGCCTTGTGACATTCGGACGTGCAAGTGCAGTGAGGAGAAGGGCAAGAGATGGGGGAGTGAGGGGAGGGAGCAGGTATGGGCAGTGCTGGTGGGAACCCGGCAGGAAGTGCCGAGGGTTGCCATGGGAGGAGGCAGCTGGCTAAGTGCTAGGTGGGGGGCATCCCAAGAATGTGGCACATCACCCTTCTGCCATACTATGTGTTACGGTATGAATGGTGCTCCCTTCAAAAGAGCGCCGTTCACACTCTGCAACGTGCCGCCTGTGCTGCTAGTATGCTTTCCATGCAGACCGGCATGGCAACCTGCAACAATGCTCTTCCAACTCAAGGCAGCAGATGCAGGGCGTTTTTTGATGACCATGTGTCCCACCAAACGCAAGGTGCCTAGGACCTCACCACTACTCACACATTGCTATTCTACTTATGGGAATAGGAAGATTACAACACAGAAGAATGTGTCGAATTTGTCAATTTATTTTTAAAGAATTTGGCCGCAAATATGTGTGGGGATTGGGTAATCATGATAATAAATATAGGGGGTGGTCGGGGGATGTGCACGGGGGTCTCCCCCTGCATATATGTGCGGCCAAATCGAATTAGAGGAAAACAAAACATTTGACGGAATTGTATTCTACAAATTCTTTTCGATGTGATCACATAGGACCTACTTAAGGACAGAAGATGATGGCTGGGAAGAACACTGCTCAACTGGCATTATTCAATAAACATGGAAGGTGATGGAAACTAAGGCTAAATGAGTCCTGTGTGCGTACGTTTCAGTCAAGTGGGCCATTCATAGAAATAGAAGACAGACGTGTTGGGAGATTTCGAATGAGGAAGTAAGAATGGTAGGTATTTTGTTACTCGACTGTGAACCCCAGCTCTGTGTTCTGTAAACATTGGCCATTGGGCGGACTGTGTATTTTTTTATCCTGTCTCTGTTCTTGTCTTCTCCCCGCATCCCCACGGCACAGCACTATGGCACACCTACAATGAGCGACACTCCCTTTCTTTTTACATTGCTTCCTCATTGCTGGCACTGTCTGAGGCACCACCCTGGGCCCAAGTCTTCCTGAGGCGTAGCGGGACTCGGCACATGCTGTCGCAATTGGAAAGACTGTGCCTGCGGCACTCATGGACGTTATTTGGGGGTCACCAGAGGTCGCACCTGTGATCCTAAATGTCTCCCTTGCTACCTCTGTGGTCTCCCTTGCTACCCCCAAAAAAATATTTTTTTTTTATTTGATGCTCCTGATCTGTGGCCAGTGTCATTTGGCTTTTTGTTTCTGGCATGGCTGGCTTCCATGTTCAGGTCTCTTAAATTTTTTTTTAAAAAAAACCTGTTAACTCTTTGTGCAGTGACGATAAATCATAAAGAATAGGAATAACAAATTATTTGTCTTTCTGGAATTCTATGCAATAATCGTTGGACTCATTGAAGGTTTATTTAAGGCACACTTCAGGGGTAGGGGTTTAACTGATTTGGTCTGTTCTTAAACACCTAAAATTTGCAAATTGCAGTAACAGCATGTTTTTTTCTGCCATTGTCTCTGTTGCAAGCATCACAAGACATTCCATCTCGGTGACCTCGGTCACTTGATAAAATCCTTGTGCCTAAAAGCTTGTGTACAGTATAGAAATGTTTGACCATTACACATAATGTGGCCCTTGATTTCATTGTGCCACAATGAATGCTTTGTTGTAATGTGTCTATTTTTCCTATCTCACTGGCATGCTGTTCAGGATGTTTGTTTGCATGTATGATGTAACGAGTGCCCAGAGAACAGGATGCCATTACAGGATGCCATGGGAGTGCGATGCTTTCCATGTGCTATTCAAAATTCTAAGATTGCTTTAGTCGGTAAGATAGCTCAGTAGGTTGAGCGCTTGCTGCTGCAATGTGTGTGTGATCTGTAGGTTGCAGGTTTGGATCTCTGCAAGGCCAACTCAGCCTTTCATCCTTCTGAGGTTGATAAATGTGGAACAACACAGGTTGGGTGATATTGTATGTATATTTGTTCTATATAAAGCGGTTAAGCGTACATTCTATATAATACCTCATTATTATTTGACCTTAGACGTCTGCTTGCATTCACAGTAATTTGGTAATATGGGCCTATACACAATGATGTTAACGATACATATGGTGATCCATTCTTGTATGAAATGTATATCACATTATAGTGATATGGTAACTATTTTATGTCGTGTACTTAGGAACAATGCTATGTGATACCACTTCCTGTTTTGTCAAGGGGTGAAAGGTTGTGTTCCATCGCTTCCCGTGATGTCACGTCTAGGTGGGGTGAAATGACATCACTTCCTGTGATGTCATCAGAGGTCAAGGATTGCATGATGTCACTTCCGCTACCCCAGGCATTTTGGTGAAATGACGTCCCCGACGGCACTAAGTACACTGCTGCACTGCACTCAGAATTGCACCTGACTGTGGGTGCACGCGCTGGGTTTGCTCTTTCACAGCACTATTTACTGCTGGGTGCAATATTAAACACGCTTAGAAAAGAATACACACGCTTATAATTGCTCTCAAATAGATGAGTTCCTTGGAGTTAATTAAAGAGCCACGGCCTGTTAATCGAGCCCTAAATAACACGAACAAGTCCCTCGATATGTTATTAACCTGCAGTACTTCAAATAAGCCATCCAGAACTGGTGGCTGGGGGCTCCTTCCTGTGCGGCCCTAGTTCTGCCTTTAATCTCTATTACGTACACTTTGCAGCAGTGCAAGGTCAATAAACACCAGTGCAAAGCGTCCCATAGTGCAACATGTATGTTTGCACCTCTGCAAAGGGCTGGTGCAAACAGTGCAACACTGCGAGAATGCATTGAAAGGATGATTGCATGCTACTCCCACGAGCCAGTCCTTTTGGCGTGGTCAGCAACACGTCTGTGAGAATCAATAAGGTATCAGAAATGTCAAAACTGCGAGCCATTTGTAAAGGATCAATAGCAAATTCATTGACAGTTCATCACAATTATGATTTGTCAAAGCTCGCTTATAATGGATACTTTTCCTCCTAGAAATAACTCATCTTGTGAACTATCTCACAGGGGCAAGACTGGCATTAGACATTGTCAACGGCCAGAGGCGTTGCTGGGAGGGGGTGATTTAGGGCGATATAGCCCTGGGTCTTTTGGGTGTAGCCACGGATAGAAGCTCAGGGGGTACAACCAAAAGGCTAGCTAGCCCCCGGGTCCCGACAGTCCCGACATTAGCATAGCACCGGATCTTTTCCAGACCTAGCAACGGTCCTGTCAACGGCCACTGAGTGCACGACACGGCTCTGCACTCACTGGGTTTCTGTATTGTGGGGCTCTATGGGCTGGAAAAGACGCCAATGTTTATATAAAGGCAAGAGCCCCTTAGTGTTAGCACCGTGACGCTGGTCTATTGCAAGTATATGCCACCGTTGCCTCGACAAAATGACTACAGCTCCCATCAGTCTTAGCTAGCACAGTTAATGGTGATAGACCATGGGAGTGATAGTTCAAAACATCTGCAGAGCCCCAAGTTGCAGAGCCCTTGGTCTATCAGAACAGACACCTTATTTTGCTTCTTCATCACTATCCCCTTCGAATGACTTGGGATGCAGGTCAGCTATCGAATCTGGGGGATATTATTCAGGGTTCTTTAATGACCCCCCTAAGAGCTCCTCTACTGCAAAGCAATTATAGGCCTTGTGCATTCTCTCCTAAGTGGCCCCAAAATCCATCCGCACAAGCCAAGCAAGCACGACCAGTGTGAGTTCCGAACCACAAGCAGCGTTTGCCTTGGAAACGGCCATTGTCGTTTCAGAGTAAACCTCAAGCAATGCATATCTCTGGAGGATAGCTCAGGGGTCACGTGCTCGCCTTGGAAGCAAGGTGACACGGAGCAACACATTTTCGATCCCTGAGTCTGCGCTTAGAAACCTCCGGGTATGAAGCGCTTTATAAATTACCTATCATATCATATCAGAATACCTGAATAACACCAATCAATGGAATATGCTGAATTTATTGAAGAACACTAAAATTACACACACATTGCTTGGGCCATATTTGAAAAAAAGGCTATCTTAGTAGCTGCTCTGTCATTTTCAAAGCTGCCAATGTTTAAGACATATGCACGATGCTGTACATTTCGAACTATACATTGGTTCTCATTCAACAAACCTTGAGTCTCTAACACATAAAGGATGTAGAGACTCAACAAAGCTTGAGTCGTTAGCTTCCGATCGATCTCAAGGTTCAATAAACCTTGAAACTCTACAGTCTAAAGGAGCTATCAACTGAAAGCTTGAATCACCATCTTCCAAAGGAGCTAGCGACCGAAAGCTTGAATCACCATCTTCCAAAGGAGCTCGCAACTGAAAGCTTGAGTCACCATCTTCCAAAGGAGCGAGCAACTGAAAGCTTGAGTCACCATCTTCCAAAGGAGCTGGCAACTGAAAGCTTGAGTCAACATCTTCCAAAAGAGCTGGCGACTGAAAGCTTGAGTCACCATCTTCCAAAGGAGCTAGCAACTGAAAGCTTGAGTCAACATCTTCCAAAAGAGCTGGCGACTGAAAGCTTGAGTCACCATCTTCCAAATGAGCTAACAACTGAAAGCTTGAGTCACCATCTTCCAAAGGAGCTAGCGACTCAAAATGTCGGCATCGCTAACTTTTAATCGCCCATAAAAAAAAATAGGAAAACAAGATGGCCACCGCTATTGGAAAAGGGACATAGTCCATTGACTAATTTCATGTTGGCCGCATGTGGGAGGAGTACGGGACTGGAGCACAAAGCTTCAATCCAGTAGATAAGTGCGGAGGTAGGTAAGTGAGGAAAGGGTGCGGGATGTCTTTCGGAGTGGGAAACAGGGTGGTTATGTGGCAAGGCGACATAGTATGGCTCCATGTTTCTTCCCCACAATCAAGATGGTGCCACCCGGGGTAGTGTCTCAGGTGGCTGATAAAATCAGGCAGTTCACAGTGTGTTCGCGCCCGCTTTTCCAGCCTTCGGATTGGCTGAGCGCCCATCCCCAAGTGTGAATCAACAGACCTTGAATGTCTAGCGTCCAAACAACAAAACCTGAGACTCGCAAAGGAGCTAGAGGCACAACAGATTAAACATTGTAAAGCAGCCAAGAGTTTGAGGGCCACAGAAGTCAATGGGGAAAGCATGGGAATTGCAATCATGACATTTAATGACCAACGAATGGCATCTGTGACGTCACGTTAAGATAATAAAAACATCATCATGTAGATGGCCGTTTACAAGCCAGTTTAAGTTTCTCACAACATCTCTCCGAACTGATGCATACACATTTAATGTTACTCTGTTACTCAGGTAATGCCAAGCACAGGTGGACATTAAGTGGGGCTTCCATAACCAGTCAGTGTGCCTCTCAAACACCAGTCACCAATGTTTGAATTAATTAATTAATCTCATTTTTCACCTTCCATGGCACCCATGGGCTTGGACCGTTGTTTTTTATTCATAACCACCAGCCTCCATCGTTTGGCAGGCACCCGCAGGCAATCCACCATTGTAGAAATACCCCAGACTCACTTTCTCATAAATGCATAACAATTCTGGCCCTAAGACGCCAGACCGCCTCCTCTCACGGGAGAATCACTTACAGAGGCTCAGAGTGAGGTAGGTCACTTATTATATGCTAGTGTAGGAGCACGTGTACACAGGCCAAAGTGCAGGTTTTCCTTGACACAGTAGCACCACTGCATATCGTAAGGCAACAGTCCCTCTAGCAGTGACAACAGGCGAAGCTATCCGAATTTGCTCTACTGCGCATGACTCTGGGAGGAAGGATAGCTCAGGGGCAATGCGTTTGTCTTGGAAGCAACACAACGCGGTGCAACACAGGTTCAAATCCCGATCCCCGCACTTAGAAACCACTCCCTGGTATTAAGCGTGTTATAAATGAACAATAAAATAAAAATAAAGAACTGCATCGGACAAACATACATCTGGCCTTTTATTATAATAAATATATTCAGTTGCTTGATTATTCTATCCACATAGTTTAAAAAAAAAGAAAAGAAAGACAGCTGGATATTGCTCTACTTGTGTTACTGTTAGATATTTCATCAAAACATCCACACAATATTATTTACATTTTTACTTATTTTTCATTCATTTGTTGATTAATCATGCTCCTGATTGCACAGAACTGTATTACTTGGTACAAAGTTTATTCAACCATAAAAAAGTGGTTTTAAAAAGTGAAGTCAGTAGCTTCACACTCAGACAACATCTAAGACACCACGTCAGACACATGTTTGATTGCCCCCTTATTTAATTTCCTTATGCGATCAATACCAACATAAACATACAAATAACCAGAAAGTCTAGGAGAGACACACTTGGCTAAGAAGAAAGCCCTTTGACAAACAGGCGCTCTTACTGAGAGACCAACAGTAAAATGCAATAACATTCAGACCAGCAAATTGGCACCTCAAGATATAGACTCAGACCTGCCCATCAAGAATTTAATAGATTGACAGGTAAGAAAATGGTTCTATGTCCGTTCATCGCTGGATTATTTTACCAATAAGTTTTCTTGCCGACATTTTGTTTATCAAAAACACTCATTGACAAATGTTTTTGGGGGGCTTCCCCCAACCTCACCTCCCCTATAGATTAAGTTCTATTCCCAACCCCCACTAAACCTTATATACCCTTACCGCCGCTGCTATATTTATCGATTAGTTTTTCGGCAAATAAAATCATACATCAATGAATGAACATCGTACCAAGAAATGTAACGGGAGATACGATCAATGCCTCCACCAATGAGAGTAGGAAAGTCCCTCTATGGCCCTTAGTGTCCCCCCGGACTCTTGTAATTGTATTTGGTTATTTATAACATGCTTAATACCCAGAGGTTTGTAAGCGCGGACCCGTGGAATTGAACCAGTGTTGCTCTGCATCATTATGCTTCCAAGGCGAGCACGTTGCCGTTGAGCTATCCTCCCTAGAGGATGTATGACGAAGTCTAGAAAACATCTCAAAAGCTCAAAAGAGTCAACCCAACTACCTTTGGGAGAATGGCAGAGTAGAACACACATGTTCTTCTGGGGAAGGCAAAAAGACCTGCACATTTCCCATGGCATGTTCGCAATCTTTCAAGGCTTAATCATGGAGAGAGAGGTGCAATGTACAGAAGAACACGATTCCCTGCCAGCACAGACCTCTGCCATGATGCATTTAAGTCTTAAAGCCAGAGAATGAGATAACTCACAGGATAATGTTAGAAAACAATGACCGTAAAGCCGAGATGGGAAACAGGAGTAAAGCATGTCAATCTGCTTAGGACACAGTCTGTAACAGATATTATAGACCTTGTTCTAAGCATTACAATTGACTGAGAATAGGTCTGTAATGGCTTCAGGGTGCAATTCCTACGAGCTTGTGGTAGGGACCTTTCCCCAATATGTAGCCCTGGGATTTGCCTTTGACAATATTTGTGGGATGGGTCATTAACCCACAATAGTTACCCCACCCTCAATCTAGAAGACTTAATTAGTTTCTAAATGTAAAACCTGGAGGTGCCATTGCCTCCTGTGTATTCAAGATGGCAACAACCATGACCAACAACATTAGGAATCAATTGGAGGATGATGGAAGAACATGTCCATCTAGCTACCTCTGGGAGTATTGTTTCCTAAGTGGAGTGTGATCCAGGAGGTCCCACAAACAACAAGTCTAGGGGTTTGGGGGAGGGTGGGGGAGGGGGTAGGAAACACTGGCTACGATCAAAGGTATGAAACAGTGGAAGTAGAAGAAATGGCCGAACAGGACACATGCATTAAGGAAATAGAAGGGAAGAAACCCAAAATGGGGCCAACAGATGCCACAGATTCAAGGGGCAGATGGCAGTGGTAAAACGCCAATCAAAATATACAAATTTATTAGAAGAAGACCTAGGATATATAATGAAAACACCATGGCGCTTTCAAGTTGGAATTACATTGTTAACATTTATAGGAATAGGCAGAAGCAAACAATGCACAAGGCAGAATGCAACATGTGCAAGCATGTTTGACGTGTCTCACCCCAGCAATAGCTTGCCTTTTTTCTAAGGTTCATGCTCGAAGGCTATTTCCCGAGTGGACAAAAGTGATGTATGCATATGAATGCAACAGACTTCTTCAAGATACAAGTATTTCCATCCCCGTAGCACACAAACATCAGAGAAATACAAACAAAAATGAGAGAAACGGTCAAAGGGATGTCTGCAAATGGTCAACCCATTAATCTAAGTGCCTCATGATCTCAAAAACAAAGAATCAATATTTATGTTTATACACACATGATCTATATAGAAGGTTACACCCCCTCCCCACCCCCCCCCAGATGGGCTTGAAGTGAATTTCATTTAAAAACGTGATCTAATTAAGCTGATTGGCTTCAAAAGGTGGCTGCAGACATACCTCAAGAAACATGGTATTTAATGCATTCAACACCTTGAAATGCACCCGAGCTTCTAATCACCTTCTGTGCCTGGACCTTGAACATGCTGCAAGTGTAACGGTAATCTTGAAAAAGCAACACAAAGAGATGACTTCACTCTATGATGCACCACAATGCCCTTTACAATGAAGGATCTCCAATGTAAGAGGAAGATATAAAGCTAAACTGAAGGAACAGCTATGGGGGCAATGTTTGTCTACACATGAATATAAGGAAGGAATAGTACACAATTAATATTAGGGCATGAGAAGCCCACATTGAAAAAATAATACTTACATTATTTTATGTTTTTGTGTGCTTGACATCATCTGCATGCAAAATGGGAGACTTCAGGGTACTGTCTAGGGGTGGGCAAGAGACAAGAAGGTCAGAGAAGGGGTACAGAAGAGACCTAGAAAGAATAATCGGTACAAACAATCCTTCGCAGTGGGATTTCTCTCTGGGTGCTGATTCTATCAGAAATACAAATTTGAGGGCATCCTGAGAGTGGAAATTGAAACAAGCCTTCTAGCCGGATGCCAGTGTGGCATGGATATTAACTGAAGGTTTCTTTAAGGAATTTTGGGAAACATGTCCTTTTGAATCATCAAAGTACTGTGGAAAGGGAGGGTGAAAACCAAACAAATTGGTCAGCTGACGGAATATGCAGGAAGCCCATATGATCTATGCAAGTATGAGTGACCAAACTTCCCAAGAAGTGCCCCACATCATTTCACAGGTCACTGATTCAGATGCGCACAGATCTGTGAAAACGTGCAATCCGCTACTAAAAAGTGGCAAACAGCACCCTTCATTCCCCGCTACACCTCATGGCCTGCTCCCTCCACAGTCCATCGCCCCTCACCCATCCCCCAATACCCCAAGAATGAGGGAATAGCAAAGATATGTTTATCATGCCCCAATGTCATTGTCATGCAGGTGCTTGCCAGGCCCCAGAATATCACTGGGGTACAGTATAGGCCACCCTGTAGAAGATATCTACACCCTGCCCATGCTTACAAAGCCCCAAATATTATTGTGGGGTATTTGCCAACTTCTTCAGATGAATCTCTTGAAACTTTCAAAAAGTTCACAAGGTCGGACGGGACCCAAAATGCCAGGTGCTTTGAGTTTTGCTAGAACTAGTCGCACCCCTCAACCCATTAACAAGTCACATTATTGGAGATTAAATAGATGCCTTGGGCCTGACCATCTATCTTAAAAGAGGAGCAATTATACTAAAGAAATCATTCAAATTCAACATATAAGAACTTTTTTTCTGTGCCATAATGCACAGCATCCGATAGCTCTGTAAGATAGATAAGTCAGCATCTGCACGTTTTGGTGCATCCAACGAAACTGTACGATAATGGCAGATTTGGAGAAATGAAATTGTTAATTTTATAAACCAAAGTATTGTGATACCCAGAAACACTGGTGGCAAAAGCCAGACAGCGATTGTGGTATAATAACCGAGAAAAATAGAACCAGGCGGATAAACGGTTATATGTGATTTTACCGATGGACATTACAGAGTGGTACATTCCAATACGGTCATAAGACCGGGAAAAAATTATTTTTTATGTTTTTTAGTGGGGGTGCCCCCCCTCCAAACCCTCTGATTTTCCACCCTTATAACGCCACCCTGACCCCACTGCCCTTTATATATGTATTTAATCTTTTCAGTGTTACAGTCCGCTCTGTTATGTATCACTCGTTAATGTTTGCGATACATTGACAGGGTACCGGGAAAAACGTCTCCATATTCGCACCTTTATGAATCTCTCGAAGTCAAATGAGCTTTGGCAAGAATACATTGATACAAATCAAGTTTATAGATAAAAAGAGTGAAACTATATCAGGAGAAAACGCTTTGCTATAACTGCCCCCTTTTTTTCACCCGCTTGAATGCAGCAAGCTTAAACATTTTCCCTGTTCCCTTTTTAATGTGGGCATACACCAATGGAAATTAATGAGCTGCTTTTAATTAAGGCAGTTATAACAGGTGACTTCTTCATCCGTAAACACAACAGCAAAGGCATCCCATGTTGTGTGGACAAGTGTGGGGCTTGTCTCATCATGACTGACTTGTCAGGCAACAGTGCCGAAGAACACCAAACACAAGATCCTGGCAGTGCCAGGGCGCAGGCGGTTCAGTGGCTTCTGCTGTACACGTGACAATGTCAGCTTCTTATTAAAAGCAGGTGGCACACGTCCCATCTGCGCGTGCCAAGGCCCTGTCCCACCCTTCTCGCTTCATTACCCGCTTCTGTTGTGAGTACTGTAATCGGCCAATTAGCAAACTCTACATGAAAGCCTTCCGCTCACAGTTGACACATTGGCTGCAAATATTGTCCTTTCGTATCACTGAGCGATTTTTTTTTAAAATTAAATGAGTTGCTTTTGGATGCACTGAGGAAGACAGGCCACATTGTAGGACCGCCTTACAATAGCCTCTGAGCACGTTAATTGGGCAGTGCTGCGCCCAGTTCAATCTAAAGAGGATATTGGGTATAACTACAAATCCGAAATGAGAAAGCAAAAATACATGCAAATAAAAAATATGTTTTCTGTAGGTGATTAATTTTGACAGCTCCCTAGGGTTAGGACTTTAGGACGGGAACACGCCACCCAAGTGTTAAAATAAATTGAATTGAAACACTAGTTCATTTAATGACACCATAAAAAAAGACACTGAACAAGGCCGAAAGCATCGGCTGCCCCTTATAAATAACCAATTAAAATAAATAAATAATCGTACATGACAACATTATCCATTCCATTCCGGAGACAATAGACCAGTTCTGGTTTAAACTTTGCAGTCCCAGAATGAAAAGTGAAAACCAGGACTGGACTAGCGTCTCCCCAATGGACTGGAGAATGGTAGCATGTAAGTTTAACTGACATCAAGTTTGCCTGAGAACTCCATGTCAGCGTAGACACAGTATTCCTAACATGGGCTTTTCTTCAGTTGTAGTGTAACTTTATTCAATGTTATTCAGTTGAGCAGGCCTATGACTACAGCTCCCAGAAAGCATCAATGAAGACATGATACTCCAGGATTGAGGATGCTTATTGGTCAGCCAACAGCTGCCACAGGAGTGGATTGGCCCTAGGGGTGGAAGGACCACAACACGTACTCAAAGCACTTGCTTGATTCAAGAGGTTATTGGATGATGTGCGTCCCTCATTGGCTAATTACTCAATGCTTCTGAAGAGACAAAGGGCAACCCATGCCCCCCACCCCTTCACCACTTTATAACATGCTGGTTTCCGCTGGGGCTCCTGCCCGCCTCCCCTTCGAAGACCCTATTTCCTGTTGGCCAATCGTACCGCCACTCTATATTCCCATGTACCCAGCTAAGCCATGCACAGACCAAAATGCAAATAAACTGAGTAAGACTGGGGGTTCTTTCTGAAAAGCATTCTGAAATATCTGTGTGAAAGGTGCATGGAGACATTGGCGGGCCATTTTGATAGAATAATTGGGTCAAGGGATGGATACTGTCAGGGTGAACCTTAGGATGACATAAGAGCATTTTTATCCCTGAAGATGGGGCAAGTCAGCTGATGGTGTGAAAGATTGAAATGTCTTAGGACAGGCACAAGGGAGCAATCAGAGGTCATGCTGTGGTGTGGCGTGGAAATACACAAATGCTGGAACGCTGTGCGTGATGTTGTCGCCTTGGCAGGACCTTCTGCAGAGGGCGTGTGGGAGCCATGCAGTGTAGATTCTAGAACCAATACTAATGAGGTCCAGAGGCTATGTCGTGCCTATCGCCCACAAACACCAATCGGTACAGCTACTGCCCTGATGAGAGATGGGGCATTATGAGGTTTCCATCAGGCTACCTTCCCGATTCACGCGTTAGCCTCAGGAAGGCGGCGGCCTCAGTACGGACCTGCCTAGTCTCCGGGTTCAGCCCAGACTCTGGGTTTCCAGGACTGCCAGAAACCACCCCCAGACCCCCCACATATTCATGTGACTGGCTACAAACATACTGCTAGCGGCCAATCACATGGAGAAGTGGGTGAATAGAAAAAGCAGCAAGCAAATCACGAACCTTTTCTGGCATCGTACCGTTGTGTTTGCTTTTTTTTTAACCATGTGGGCAGGGCAGGTGGGCGTGGTTTTAGGTGGATGTGGGCGGGGCATCTGGTGACATGGCTGTCCAGGGTTTTCTTTTTTACATATAGGCTTGTTTGCCACTGCATCTGCTGAGGATTGTCTTCCTGGGCCTCCTTTACACAATTACATATCAGGCAGCAGCTCGCTGACACAGATAAAGATCACAACAGACCGTAGGACAGCAGACCGTAGGACAGACTGTAGGGATTTTGCACAGAGCTGCAGGACGTTGAAACCACTTATGCCTGACTTCAAGATGGCGGACCAGGCTTTAAAACTTTTACTCCTCACTATAAAAGGTAGTCAGCCATCCAATGAGGATAATAAATTGTGAGGGGGATGGGGGGGTAACACCTAGGGATGGCAAGTAGGGGAGGACAAGCATCAGAGCCTGGAGTGGAAAATGGGGCAGGGCCAATCAGAAGCGAGTGTGAAAACAAGGGCGTGAGAAAACGTATTGCAGGAATTATTGTGTAATCAGAACAATCCCCAGCCCTTTTAAAGAGTTCACAGGAAAGTCAGGAATGGTGCAACAAGGACTTGCCAGGGGACAGAAGGTGAAGCCGGAGCATCACAGTCGGAGAGGCTCCGATGCCCGCTGAAAGTGGTTACGCAGCTGTCGGAAAATACCAAAACTAAAAGGAAAAAGGAGTCAGTGATCAGATGGTGAAATAATTATTTCTGCATGACAACACACGTGGCAAAGCGTACTAGAAACACTAGCGAGAGGGGGCTGGGGGGGGGGGTGTTGACATTCCTACCAGTAAGGTTTCCTCAAAGGCAAGGGGGAATAAGAAGTACCCGCTGACACGTGTGCATGCGTGCACATAAAACCCAGGAAATCAATTCCCCAAAATTCCAGCGGGAGTGATAGTGATAGCACACATCTGATGACATCACAGGAAGTAGTATCGCATTGACCCTGGCGGGACCACAGGACGTCAAATTACCAATGTAAATATTTCATAAATATGGTTAACACGAATTCAATATCAAATAGTTACCAAAGAAAAAAACCTAGTGTGGCCGCCTACTTCACTTCACTAGGAATGCTTTGCACTGTGGAATGTGGTTCCAGAGAAACCCACTTCTTGGAGAAGTGAGCAGTAGGAACGCCTGATGAAGCTTAACTCTGGATGCCCCGTGACACATCTGTGCCGCAGGCCAGTCTGGGCGAGCTTGGGCTATGACCTTGCAGAGAGCTATCGGAGCACTTGCTCTTGCTTACTGAACTTTAACCTTGTTCAACCTTCTTAGTGTTCGGGTCTAAACAACACAACTCTCTGAGGATATTCAGGAGTTTGGCCCAACAGGTTCAGCCTACAGTGGGCTTCTCCGGCAATCGTTGCTGGTGACATAGTGTGCACCATAACTGTCCAAGATTGAGGTTTCATTGACTTGTTGGGTTCAGAGCTTCCCTGCTGTATTTTTTGTAGCGATTTCCGACCCCCGGCTGCAAATCGGGGCAGTTCCATAAACCTCGGGTCATAAATATTGCCACCCAGGCTACTATCGTCCCTTTCCACTCTCAGGAAATGAGAGTCGAATCTAGATGACAGGTTTTCTATCTCAATGTGAGGGTCCTTATTTAAGAGGTAGACATCTTGTCTTCTAATCATGACATTTCGAGATGGAGGCTAACGAGAGGGTGGGCACAACTAAGGTCTCAGCATAGAAGGTTTGCAAAGGGACCCTCTAAATCGGCACCATGACCAGCTGAAGCCTATAACCTTAGCAGGCGGGACCTCGTATCTTAAATACTTTCATCAGTTGGGAAGGGTGATGGCCCTAAATTTAGACATTTTAAAAGAGTGCATTATAGTTCTATTTAAAGATGCAAAAACCCCAAATGGAGCAGGATTAGACATGTAAACCCATTAATAAAAAGTAACTCCTGCTTTTGTTATAACTGTAGTTCAGAGGCCCGCAACCTGTGGCCTTCCAGATGTTCTAAACTACAAATCCCATGAGGCATCTTTTCATTGATAACATGAAACCTACAAGGACAGCGTGTGTCGTAAATCTCCCCCCCCCCCGTCTCACCTGGGATCGCTTCTTGCTCTGTTCCACGGGAGGATTCCTCTTGTGGACGGACCAGGTCTTGTATAGGCTTGCTCGAGTCTCGTCCGGCTGCAGAGCGCGTTCAGAGTTCCGGGAAGGTCGCTGTTCCAGGATGTCCAGGAAAATAGGTAGCGGTCGCTAAGAATGGGGATTCCAGGAGCAGATTAGAGGGAAGGGGTGAAGGAAGGAAGAAGGAACCAGGATCTAGGAATAGTGGATTCGCCGAACAGTACACACATGTCAAGTCACCACCTAATGATAGCGTTGAGATGCGCGGGGCCGCGGCCAATTTATAGAATGTGCCGTGTGCGACGTGGAAGCTGGTGCGAGGCAAGTCGCTTGTTGCGGCCATGTTGGGAGTAACAAAGAATACAAGCCCTGGCGCAATAAGGACCAGGAAGTCCAGAAGGGGCAAGTTCTATGGGTCATGACAGCGTGTCCCTCATTTCAAAGCAATGATGGTGTTTGTTCACTGAAGCTGTAGCTAACATGGGTTATCAAGACAATTCCTTTAAGATGTGCCTTTTATCAAATTGATTGTTGTGCATGTCATAGAACCCCATTCTTAACAATAACCAACCTTTTTCAGTGAGTTTGATTACATCTTCTCTTCCAAAATGAATTCTGGGAATTAGGTATTATTTTATAGTCTTTTTTAATAACGTGCCGGATACCATACCTGAGTTCGGTTTCTAAGCGCGGATCCGGGATTCGAACCTCTGTTGCTCCAGTGCGTTGCTCCTGTGCTATCCTCCATTCAATTATGCAGTTAATTGATCCAAACTTTGCCATAAGAATCCATGTTTAATTAATGCATTTTGGATTGTCCATTTCCATTTAATTTGAGTTCCATGCCACTTTACCAAATTAGCAAATAACCAAATCTATCCCTTCAAAAAATTGTAATTTTCTGTATATTAATTCAGACAACAGACACAAGCAATTTCTTGGCTCACCAATGGTAGCGCAGGCTGAACTTGAATGCTTAAACACTGCCATGGAAGTATGGGTGGGGGTGAGATAAGGAATTCAGTGCCTTAACGAAGTTTACTTTAAAAAAAGTTTGAATAAAGAAATGTTGTTACAGATCTTAATATTTCTAGAATTTAGACTGAAGGAAAAAAGTAAGCTTCATCTTTTTTAAATAAAGCCAAAGGAACAACCATTATATTTAGGCAAATGTGGGGCCGTAATTACATGTCTAAGTGGCATAAAAACATGCATTAAAGCCTTTTAAGCCTAAATAATGTTCTTCTTAGATTGGCTGTGATACAAGGCTATACACTAAGCCATCCATGTGCAGAGCAATGGCAACAGTGATCTTAAACGTGGGGGAATATCCGGAAAGTTCAGCTGGCTCGTTGTGTGCATTGATATTGGAGTTTGGGACTCCACAGTGTGCACTGCTCGCAAGCCTGTTCCCCTTTTGAGGGAACCACAATGCTGGAGTGCCAGTGTCCAAACTCATTGTCGGGAAACTTTATGAAGCAGAAAACACTAAGTAGGAAAAAACACTTTCCAGAAGCCAAATTTGTATACTGTGACGATTCTAAGAATGGCGTCACTTTCCCACATGGGGAACCTTCTCCCGTCAGGCCACGGCCGAGCGAACGCTAATCAATATTCCCCCTGGGGGAGGTCCAACGTGGGAGGATCTGTCAGGGGAAAGTTTCCCATGTGGGGATAGGGACAATCACTCCATACAATCATACCCTTATTCCGTTACACAACCCATACCTGACACACACATCACATCATCGACTTCCCACATGTTGTATTGTAACTCCACACCTAGTTCCAACTACTGAGGTGAGTAGGAGTCAAGGAGTTGCGAGGCTTAAACCTTGGAAACCAATCGGAGACTCTGAACCTCGTTTAAAACCAGCGGGCCTTATAAAACCCGAAGAGAACCCAACATGGTCATCAACCTGGCCCAGACAGAAGTCAAAAGATAGTGGAGGAAACGCTGGTCAAGATTAGAGAGAGCAAGGCCGAAGTGACCAGAGGGTGGCTGACCCTCACTGGAGACTAAGAGCAGGAGGTTGGCTTGGCGTCGTCAAACCAAGCTGAGAGGAACCAAGATGAGGCAATGATACAACCTCAAACTGGAGGTGGACCGGGTGGTCTGATGCCAAGACTGCAGGGAGCCTGGGTTAAGACTTTTGGTGAGGCAGCGGTATGCCTTCAAGCTGTAGGTGGGAATGGCGGCCCTGTACCGAGACTGCAAGGAGTCCGATACCAAATCACTGGCGAGGCAGTGGGTGACCTCGAAGCCGGGGTGGACCGTTCGGTCCTCTAGGTATGTCGAGACTGCAGAGAGCCTTGAGATGTGCAACCGCTAGAGAAGTAAATCGGAAGCTCGAGAAAAGCCAGGCCTCCACACTTACGGCCCCCTGACGGAGAGAACGCCATACACGGAGGTCCCCAGAAGTAACGGGGAAGTACAGGCTGTGCAACCAAGGCGGGAGTGTGAGAGGCGGGTCCAGGCCTGATCAAACCCAAAGGCAGACAGAAGACCTCGGGCTGTAGCCAAGAGATAGTTGGTTAATAGTGGAATAACTTCCGGAGGGAGAGTCTTTCCCCTCAGTGGCGGGAATAAGTTCACTGAACTGTGTAAAACCATGAACTGTCCAGGAAGTCAGTTCAAAGTTCCCTTAGAGAAAACCAAGAGGGAACTATACCAGTTGATACACAAAGCGAATGCGAACTGAAAGAAAGGAGGCACTCTCCCACTTCAGCTCCACCGTATCAATAGGAAGAGACTTTGCATTTAAGTTACCTAAGATAGGAAGAGGGAGTCCTCCTCTGAGTGGACAATCCATTTTGTTTGACTTTTCCTTTCGGTCAACTTGGAGGAGGGAGTCATCTTCCTAAGACAAGCCTTATCTCGTGACAAGAAGCTTTGGTGAGAACATGTGATCTTTTCGGTGAAACACCACAACGCCAACAAGCGTTTTTCAAGAGGAGCTTACGTGCTAAACCATCAATGAACCAGTCAAAAACTGCCATCCACCAACAACATGTAGCAACGGAGCTGCATAACCCGCCCCTGGTTCGCTGAAAGCAGCCATGGAGAACTAAGGAACGGGGCCGCTCATGCTGTCTTTCTCTGTCCAGACATACTGGAACGGAGACAAACAACCATCTTAAAAGGAACAACCCCAACAACGTCCCAGAAAACTTCATCACGAGCGAAAGAGAAAGGGAGACATCCAAGAACCTCCCACCCCCCACGAGTGGCTCGTGAACTCTTGAGCCCAACCTGTTTTTGGATTCTTTATTTTTCATGATGCTCTCTAGGAGGAGGGGGTCATCCTTGAGGGGGAGACCTATTCTTTTGTTAGAAAGTTACACTCAGTGTTAGGGTTAGAATAAGGAGTTACGGGCCGAGGACTTAAACATTTAGTTGGACATTCTGACGACGTGCACCTTAGCTTTCTTTTAGGGACCACCCTGGTAGAAATAGAGAAAGGTGGGTGTTTTCTTTTTGTTAATAATATTCTGATATACCTCGTCCTCTGCCTCGGACTCCTTCTTCTGGCAATATGCATCTGCCAGATTCACATTGGTGATACTGGCATCATCTCCAAAGGTGCACATTGCCGAGCACATCACTCTTCAATGGGTGGTGTTCTTAAGTACTGGCCGGTAAGTGCTCTAGAACCTGGGATTAAACCTCTGGCAGGTTGTTTTGTAAAATGTTTGTGAAACATTTCTGAGAGGGCGAAGGCGTTGAGGGAGGGAAAATGGGAGAACATTCGTCCAATCTTCCAGGTCATACCTCTTGGAGGGCCAGGGGTTCCCTATCCCAGGCTTGCCTGCAGGACCGTGGGCATGGATTCCAGGGGCAATAAGGCAGTACTACCAAAGTCAAGGTAGGTTTCTTGCTCACGATACCCCAGAGAGTTGTGCTACAATTGTGCGGTACCCAAGCTGTGTATTTTTGAACAACAGGAGGTTGCTCATTGGGAAAATTATTTAAATCACCCCAAAGAAAAGAAACTTGCCTCAAAATGTGCTACTATATTTTTTTCTGCATTGTTACATTTTCAAAATCTCAGTGGTGCATTTGCGCGTGGTTCACGCTTGCTATAAAGAGCATATCTGCTATGCCGTTTTAACCTTAAGTGCCATGGGCGAGGTATCTCGTCCTTGGCACTTAAGGGGTTAATGAAAGAGAAAATGTTACAAGGCATTGAATTGCGAAATCACCAAAAAAGGCCTTGGCCCTGGGGGGGAAAACCTATGGCAGTTAAGACCTTAAAAAAGTTAACATTGGATTCATCCTAATTCAGACTCTGATGTTTCAAACATAAATCTTTGCATAGTAAAGACATTTAGGATTTAATTTCCGCCACCAATATAGATAGCCATTTATGAGTTGGAATCATTCTTTAATATGGGTGCGTAACAAGCCTACATCCTCTGGGCGCAGCAGTAAATATCATTTTAAAATATGCAGGATAGCACTGGGAAATGTGCTGAAATCGCTCCAGGTACTTTTACAAGTTTCATAGTGACAGCCACCCTGGATAGCTAGCTACCTCCTCTGAAAATAATAAAACAGGTGTAACTGACAATTTCCTTATTAACTCATTGTCGGATTCCTGTGGTTAGAGACAAGATAAGAAGATTCAAATTCTACCAGAACTCATGAAAAACGCCCTCTCCTGGCTCCGTTTCATTAAGGTTCCGCATTAAAGCTCTCCAGACTTTGAACTGCTTCAAACAGATGAACTTATTTCCTAAACTGGGCTTCTGTAAAGTGCAGCTTTCTAGATGTTTTGGAGCACAACTCCCATGATCCTGCATTATTGACTATCCTGGGAAGGGCTGATGGTAGCTGTAGTCCAAAGCAGTGGAACAGCCAAAGGTACTTCTGTGCTTCTGCTACTGGGATAACCTCCTCCTGTTATGTGACCCTCAACTGGCTTATTTGTTTCTTTTATTCGTATTTCATTCAGATTTATGAAGTGCTTTTAGAAGAGATAGGATGGTAGTCCAGTAATATACAGAAAGGGAACAAAGGATTTAAGCGTCGGCAAGAGAGTAGAGAATATGAGTTTTTAAATGCGTGGGAAAATATGTTAAGATGGAAAATAACTAATGGACAAAGGTGGGGTGTTTCAATGTTTGGGGATGAGAAAAAGAATGTCCATGAGATCGAGCATTAGGGGGGCTTGACAATGGATAAAAGATCGATACTAAGCAAATAAACCAAATATCTAAATAAACCAAATATTTATTAAATTTGCTTACTCCAAAAAACAATAGAATTAGTTGAACATAAAAAGAACAGAAACAGGTGAGAATTGGAGAAAAAGGTGTTTCTGCATTAGTCCTCAGAGGAGGAGAAAAGTAGGGAACGGGAAAAGAAAGACATCAAAGTGGTCCGGCTGAGTTAATGGGGGCTCCCAGTGAGGGTTTCACACTTTTCAATTGAGTAGTTGTGGGGTGCGATTTACACCCAGTGCATGGATAAAGTCATCCTTTTAAGCAGCATTTACTTCATCTGGGTCATCGCCCACCATTGTGTTTCCAATGCTCTGATTTCACAACCGTGCTCGCCGTAGAGTCGCAAACATCGAGTACCGAAGAAATTAGGTTGGTTATTGGTTTTTTCATGAAATGCATGGATACACAAAACCATCCCCTCGATACACACACCACGCTTTATACGCATTCTTCAAGTGATTTCACGGGTTTGCGTGTCTGAATACTCATCACTGGAGCCACAGGATGTCTTCGCTACCTTGCGTTCATTCGTCAAAAAAAGTCTGAACGTTCAACTCTAAAAGAAGTACGCCGGACTATCCAAAACACATATATATATATATATATATATATATATATAAATATAAATATAAATCACGGAAGGAAGTAGGGGAAAATCAAGTATATTGCCCCAGTGCTAGCTTATCCAGGCGCTATATGAGTAATTATAACCATGCACTTATTTCTTCTGAAAGGCCTCTACCGAAGGCAAGGCCAAAACGCGAATATTGATTGGGATGAAATTGAACATCGTTCTCCTATTGGGCACAATTGCCGCCCCCACATGTGCATACGATGAGCATCGGCAAGAAGCACGTAGTGTAGGAATGAGAAATTCTGAATTCGTCTCGGGTCATTGGAATGCATCCTATAACCATATGCATTGGCCAACAATTCTTTCATAGTGGATATCCCATCACTGATGCCATCTAAATCTTCTTCATATGTTGGAGAGCTTTCGATTTCAAGACTGAATTAAAACGTGGGCTGCGCCTCATTATATGCCACCCCTCCCGCCCCCCCAATCTCTGTCGCTGAAGTTATAGCTGCATGGTTGGACGCAAGCCCGTTAAAAGAAAAACGGCAGCAATGCTGAAAGTTTATTAGAGTGGATCACAGTGCTCAATTCTAAGATGATGGATTCCAACACAGACGTCAATCACATATAACATCGAGCGAAAGTAATCTCTGGTCTACAACGCATCGTCATCATTATCTGCACCGTCTTTACCACAGGGATACTCTGCAATCCTTGGCCGTCCCCCGCCCGTCCCTTGATGCTGTGCACTAAGAGCTTCACTGTCGAGCATTAGGAAATATGCACGGAATATAAATGATCTTGTAAAAGGCCTCTTGCCCCGAGTCAAGAAGAGAATTCTGCATATCGCTGAAGTAATGATCGACCCCGGGGAGCGCTTCCGCCTGCACAGCCTCAGCTAAAATGGCAAATAGTCCCCGTCCTTCTCCCTTCCAGAAGGGCTGCTCCTGCAGTGTCTCTTAGCATAATATCTTGTTGGATGCCTAATACTTCTCTTACCTTATACTTGTTATTCTTTCTGCAAAGTTAAATTGATTTTTCCACCCTTGGGGGTCCTTCCTCTTATTGTTCTGCCAACCTTTTCCTTTCTTATTTATTAAGATTATTTTTCTCTGCATCGATTTACTTTTTCTGTAAGATGGGATATTTTAGCAGATGTTGTATTGCAACTTCAACACTCTTTTTGTTTAGAATTCTGCATAGCGGAGCTCATTTCCCGCGTGCCTGCTGAATAATTATAATTGTTCTTTTATAATGTGCTTAATACCAGCAAGTGGTTTCTAAGTGTGAGATCAGGATTCAAACCTATGTTGTGCTGCGCATTACCTCTGAGCTATCCTTTCTCACATAGAAGACGTTACACCAATATTTACACCTTCATACGCCAGGGAATTTTTGCAGCTTTAAAGGTGGAGGGGGTGGGGCATGGGACAGGCATTATGTTTATGCCTCCCTTTTCCCCGCCGTCTCAAAAAAACATTTGGGTTTTACGCCAGGATAACTTTTTCATTCTGTGTCAAACCAATGAAATTGTACCAAATCTGTTTCTTTTTACACCTGCAAAAAGTAGGCGGATTCCATTCTGACGCCTGACTATCATGCATAAACGGGACGGAGCGTTCTATTCAATTTGCACTGCAAAAGGGAGGCGGAAATGCGATTTCTCCACCATTTTACACCTCCATTTTGAACTTCCCAGAGCGAAAACTGCACGGAGAGGACCGGTCTGCACATTTGTGTAAAGGTAGCAACTCTTCTCTGCAATTGACGAAATTAACAAAGATGTGCTCCACGGTCTATTGATTGGGCGATACAGCCATTTGTCGTTATTTAAGATCATGTTTGTGTTTGTCACAGGTGCAACTTCTTTTTATATTTTTTTTTCTTCTAATATTGACAATGGATGCTCATTGAGCAGATGGTGATAAATATAAGGTAAGCACAGATCCTTAGAACTCATTGGTGCATACAACAGATGGCAAGACCAATGAGCTTAGCAAGAAAGTGATGTAAGATTAGAACATTATAAAGGGCAAACAGGACAAATATCGACTAAATTCCTCTATTAAAAGTCAAGTAAACATTCAGTTAATGCACAACATCAACTCCTGCAGAAAAACCAAGAGATACAGGAAATTAAAGTAATACACTTGAAATTCACCACATTCCTTCCACCCAAAGGAAAAAACAAAAAAAACAATCTCCCTACACCGGAACAAACGATAAAATATTTTTAGTGGCCAATAAGAAAATCCTGGATGCACCCAATTGTGCCAATGTATAGCCTTAAGATATACAGTTCAGTCAAATAACGTAAACTGTGGTGCTAAAAGATGTCATCTCTGTGGTGGGGTCTTTAAAAGCAGGTAATACCATGGGTACCTCATTAATGCCCTCGCCTCAGCCTAGCTTCTAACCTGTGCCCTGGGCTGTTACCTGCCTGCAAAGCCTCCCACCTCAAGGGTTATTGCTTATGTATGCTTGCAAACTGTGTTTTAATGTGAAGCATTTCTGCACTACTCCATAATGCAGGGATAGATTATTTGGGGGAATGGCACAAGTTTGAAATGAGCCCATCCCTGCAACCAACTCACTGCAGCTTGGTTGTAAAACTCATCATGGGTATGCACTTGAAAAGTGAGTTAATTATCACTGTGAGGTACCCGAGGACATCGTCACTTCTTTTCCCCCTGGGTCCTCTTCTCAGGTGGCCAGGGAAAGGACATCGCTGTTGGATCCCGACCCTGGGGGTGGAGAAGCGAGGGAGGATCAGCTGGGTGGAGGCAAACTGCAGAGTGGGGAGATGATGTCCTTAGGTGACGCATGGTATCCCCCTTTCCCTTTTCAAAATGAACCCTCAACCCTTTGTAGGCTACTGTCAGCACTTTCCCTTTCTCCCCTCCCCCAAAAGTCCCAGAGAAACATCACCTTAATACTGGGACGAGTAAGAGACCAATTAGGAGGACACCTCCCCATTTGGGTAAGACCAACATAAATCAGTCTTTTGTTGCTAATACAGACACACAACAGTCAAGTACCAAGACGTGGAGGAGACACCACAGAGTTATGCACACTTCCTTTTCTTCAAACCTCCCCAAACACCACTCTGGTACTGAGACGAGGAATAGGGCTATGGAGGATTTCCTTTGGAACAACCAGGCATATCCAGCTAATAGGTTTCACCATGGTCAGACAGGTAAAGTAATGACCCGTACCTGCAGTAATTTAACAATTTCAAGGTGTATAAAAATGCTGGCCACCTAGCAGAGACAGCCTGGAGACAGAGAAGTGGGCTGAAGAGTTGGAGCGGACTGGAGAGGAACCGACTGAAGAGAAGTTGTGCCGAGCAGGAGTGAGAGAGAGAAGCTGAAGCCAAGGCTGGCCGTGAGAGGGTCTAGAAATCCTGCTGCCCTCCCTGACAGGTGCACACAGCAGGAGCTGTGGGGGCGCCAAAGCCTTGTGGTCACTGCAGGACTCCAAGAGAGCGAGCAGTGCTCTCAGTAGCTGCCACCCGGGAAGAGCAGTGCTATTTGCCACAGGACTCCGGGAGAGCGAGCGCTGCTCACTGTTGCTACCGCGAGAGAGAAGCAGAGTGAATAGAAGTCGGAAAGCAAAGCAGAGAAACCGGAGGGAGCTGCCGTATAAAACCAGTGAGTGAATATGGGGAAACACTCATATCGGGGTGCTCCAGGGACTGGCATGTTTGAATGCTGGACAAACTGAAAGTTGATATAAGTACTTTTGAAAGCTGAAACAAGTAATAATGAATACTGAACGCACTGAAAGACATTGTAAGCACTTTGAATGCCACACAGAACAAAAGGAAGTTATGAGCACTTGTGAACGAAGTGAAAGCAATGTGGTGCAAGTGTCAGATACCACAGAATGAATTGTGTGAGACACAAGTGGGGGCAAAGCCAATAGGATACCAAGAAGGGTATGAAATGAGGCAATGAGAAACTAGGTATTGACCAAAGTTAAAGTAGTTCAAAGAACTGCAGGTTAAGAGAAAACCTGTGTTGGCAAGAAGAATACAGAAAGTTTAATAAAGTTCATAGGGGTATCGGTTGCGTGACCTGTAATGGGTGGACCATGTGGTCCGATAGATCCACCTAGATCGTGTGCCCCCCTAATGGAAAGAGACAAAGAAAGTAATAATAAAAAACCTTGGGTTTTGCAACAGCCGCTTATGTGATATTGAAAAAAAGAAACAGACTTACATATGTGAACCAGTGAAAAGTATTGATAACAAACGGTATGGGAAATGCCCCAATGAATTGTGTTGTTTTGAAAAGCTGGAAGATTTGAACTTGTGTTGTTCTGAAAAGCTGGACGGTTTGAACTATTGGGGAAGGAAACCTCGATACATTGTGAACTGTTTTGAACTTGGGGAAGGGGAAGCCGATAGAAAGCCGGGAGCTGGAAAAAGCTCTGAACTTTATTTTGACCACTACTCATTTTGATGCAGACATCCCCACTCACTGTATACATTTAGTTGTGACACAGACTATCGTTAGTTGTCTTTAGTTAGGGGCCTTACTCCATACCGACTTGTAAGTTAATAAAGCCTTTTGAGAACCAATCTTGAACTTGTTGTCTGGGTCTACTTCTTGATACCTTCACATCACTGAAACTTCAGAACCAAAAGAACAAAGCCAATATGGTCCATTTTTAGAAAAGTGAAAGGCTAAGTAAGAATTCCAATATAGAGATAAACACAAAAGAAAGACTAAGCCCCCAAAAAAAGAAACTGAATTCAAGTTATGCCATATTTGTAGTAAGACCCATCTGTCATATTGAAATCATCAGTATGACCACACTCTGGCATAGCAACAGGAGAGAAGCCTGCACACACTCCAAGCATAATGTGTGAGAACAGCTGCTTCCGCTCGGGATCAGTGACAACTCTGAAAAACCTGACGGTATCCTCACTCCTATTCCCCATGGGTCCTCTGCGCAGGTGGCCAGGGAAAGGCCATCGTTTTTGGAACCTGACCCTGGGGTTGGACAAGCGAGGGCGGATCACCTGGGTGGGGGCTGGGAGCGGGATGCCCTTGGGAGAGACATGATATCCCCCTTTTCTTACTAATAACCAGTCCAACCCTGTCGCCACCTTCATGGGGTATTATGAGCCAACTCCCTTAGCTTCGTCATCTATAACTACTAACAGTACTGCGACGAGGAAGAGGCCTGCTGAGAGTAGTAGAGGTCAGGCATGTTCCCCTAATGATGGTCAGGCAGGGCTTCTTGTGCATTCACACCTGCAGCCTGTTAAAGGGCTGCAGGTGTATAAAAGACCCAGCCCAATAGAAGTGGCGAGAGAAGCCATGACGTTGATGGAGGAGCAGCAGCCGGAAGGCCAATAGAAGCAGCGAGGAGCTGTATGTGTGTGGCACACTGGTGGTTCAAAGGAGTACAGCCCGGAAGCTGGGGGTCCATGGAGCTACTCCTATTTGTGGAGTTCACAGTGCTAATTCTCCTGGGGTCAGAAGCTGACCCAGGAGTGCCTGAGGGGACCAAAAGTGGAGCCCGGAGGCGGAGAAACACAGGTTGAGAGATTTGCTCTGCAGGAATGCCGAAAGACGCAACGGGTGACTTTCTATGTGAAAGTAAACCCACTATGCAAGTGTTTAAAAATTAAATGGAGGATTACTTTGTATCGGAGTGGTTGTGTGCATGTTAAATCACGTTTTCGAGAGCTCATGATTGGAATCCTCATTACCTTTTGAAGAAGTAAGAATACGCTGTAGTGGAGTGGTCGAGTGTATATAAAGACACGTTTTCGAAAGTCTCAGAGTGCTGGGCACGTTACAAAGGCAATCTACAAAGACTTATAACAACACAATGAAATGAAGGAAACCTTTTAACAACAAGTTGACTTGAGTAAAGATCTTTAACATTAATTGAATTCCAAACCAAATGAAAAGCATACCAAGCATATCTTCAGACTTGGTCAACACCAAACTGACAGAAAACTGTTACCTATGTGTTGAATTTACAAGTAAATAAACTTTTGAACGCAAGAAATCAATCCGTATTGAACCTCAAAGTGAACAGAACTTCAGCAAGTGGGCTAAATATAACTTGGACTCCAGATTGAATGGAACTTTGGAGGTGACCTTTAACAAGTGAATATATTGCAACTTTCAGTCAAGACATTTGTGTATAAAGACCCACCATATCCAGAGGGTGCAAGTGTGGCGCAGACTTTTAAGAAAGCTGGAAGATATCCTTACACAGTGAAACTGAATCTTGGGCAAGGGATCCTTGAGGTTTAACCTGCTTATTGACTTAAGGACAGAGTCTCAAGATATTTTGTGTTTGGAACCATGTTTTGAAACTTATGGAAGGGAACCCAGAGTATTGGTTAACTCTATATCATTTTGAACTTAAAACAATCCTGAGACTTTTATTGGAACTGCTTTATAGTTCGGGACGGGAGATGAAAGAAAGCTGTGAGTTGTGCAGAGCTCTGAACTTTGTGTTGAACACTGTTTTGTTGGTTGCTGGCATCCCTACACATTGTAAACGATTAGTTGTGAGGTCAAGTGTAGGTTTTGGACACAGACAGATTTTTAAGTTGAATTTTTGGACTTTGACATGCCTTAGTTTTGGTTTGGTTGGGAAACCCAGCCATGGGAAAGGCCAAGAAAGGTGTTTTCTATCCTGACTTTTAAGTTAATAAAGTGCTATTGTTAGTTCAGCATCTGTTGTCTGTGTCTAACTCCAAGATGCCTTCACATAACGCGCGACTACTACTCTCATAATCAACTGGGCCCTACGGCTGAATTTTGGGGTAAATGTAATCTGACAAGTTGACCATTACTCTAAATAGCTTCAGTTCCCCACACCCGTCATGTTGCCCGATATTAAACCTCAGAGAGCGCTCCATCCATGTACACATTATGTAAAGCACTCCTGGGTGTTATTGAGAGTCGTCGCCCCCATGTCAATCCAATTTGTACCTCTGATTGCATGCTTTCCCTAATATATCTATTCAAAGTTGCGTGAAATATTGTACTATGGCCCTTTTAATGTTGCAGCCTTTTTGGATATCTGTGTATTTCTTATAGACAAAATATATCTCAGAAAGAACTCATTTAAATGGATTTTTCAATGTTCACAAACTTACAAAGGCTACATTCCATAAACAAGGAACTTTACCCATATAACAGGCATTCTCAACATATGGCATAATGTTAAAACCATGTTTTTATGAATATTGATATTAATCAATAGTATATTGAGCCTCAATACAATCTCGGTGATGTAACAAAAAAGTGGCTGTAATGGAATTACGGCCCCTTTTACCACCCAGTCGCACTATGAATTTGACATTAAAGTGCCAAATGTAACTGCAGCAATAAGCTGATGGGAGACCCTCCACTTCCAGGCCAGCAATGGGGGAATTACTGCAGCAGAGCTACCACTCCCAACAAACCTGCCAAGATCCCCATAGAGTTCCTATAGATTCCAAAAATGGGGATTAACATAGTGTTACCACTATTATTAGCCCACTGGAACAGACGGGGTTAACAGTACACGAGTTTGGTGGAATTACCACCCAACTCCTTACGAGGTCCATTTTCTTGTGAAATTTGCTTTCACTAGTTACACAAACTAATAATCAGGATTAATTAGAGTTTAAAGAAATGGTTCATTAGGCATGCAGAAATAGCTGCTGCATCTCCGCCCCCTTCAGGTTCGGATGTGCTTCGGGACCAGCAATACACGTATTGTCCCAGATTTAGAAGATCTGTCCTTTGTATGGTGTTGGTGCAATACGTGCACTCACAATGGAGGAATCACTGGGCAATAATTCTAGAACATGCCATGATGGTGGTTGCCCGCTGAACATAGTGTGATAAATAATCGATTGTTTTCTTATTCATGAAAAACGCACCACTTCATTTAGTGAATGTTCTACAAGTGATCTGCTTATTATTGCCATCCCTCTCCTTTCATTTAGTGAATGTTCTACAAGTGATCTGGTTATTATTGCCATCCCCCTCCTTTCATTTAGTGAATGTTCTACAAGTGATCTGGTTATTATTGCCATCCCCCTCCTTTCATTTAGTGAATGCTCTCCAAGGTATCTGGTTATTATTGCCATCCCTCTCCTTTCATTTAGTGAATGCTCTCCAAGGTATCTGGTTATTATTGCCATCCCTCTCCTTTCATTTAGTGAATGCTCTCCAAGGTATCTGCTTATTATTGCCATCCCTCTCCTTTCATTTAGTGAATGCTCTACAAGTGATCTGGTTATTATTGCCAGCCCTCTCCTTTCAGTGAATGCTCTCCAAGGTATCTGGTTATTATTGCCATCCCTCTCCTTTCATTTAGTGAATGCTCTACAAGTGATCTGGTTATTATTGCCATCCCTCTCCTTTGCTCAGAGCTGGTGGAATTATTCTGCAGGCTTTACTTCAGTAGACCCCCAATTACAGCAAAAGGAAAACTACGGCATGACCTGCAGACGGCACAATTCATACTCACCATGTACTTGCCTCCTGCTTTTCTCGTAAAACTACCAGAAATAGACATTAGATATTGGTGCGCCTTCACCTGTTTGTAACATAAGCATATAGTTTGACTATTGATCTACTAAAGGTTGTCCATCTCCAGGTCTCAAGGGCTTGATCCATGCCAGGTTTTCAGGATACCATTATTAAATTAAAATGGTACTCTTGTTCAGAGGAGAATTGCCTAGCATTTGGGTTATGGACTACCCCAGGGCAGGACAAAGACTGATATGTTTAGGATATTTCTCCTCTGTGAAAGATAGTGAGCTAAAGACTCTGGGTAAGGCTCTTGTAACCAGGACTAATGTCTGGCAGAGAGTCTCCCTGGACCCCCCTTGTTATTTGCATATTTCAAGTAGCGCTGGGTCTCACCCTAAGTTACTAGGGGAATCCAGACGTGGACCCCTTGCTCACTATTCTTAGAGAGGCACAGCTACACCCTACTGATGAGGTTCAAACAGACCGAAACACGTGTCTGGGGTTGCTGTTGGTACTCTTGTTCAGAGGAGAATTGCCTAGCATTTGGGTTCTGGACTGCCCCAGGGCAGGACAAAGACTGATATGTTTAGGATATTTCTCCTCTGTAAAAGCTAGTGAGCTAAAGACTCTGGGTAAGTTTCTTGTAACCAGGACTCATGTCTGGCAGAGAGTCTCCCAGGACCCCCTTGTTATTTACCATTATTAATATTCATATGAGCCATTTTCATACAATGACTCTAAATGTTTACACATTTTTCTCATGAATATTAATGAGAGATATCCTGAAAACCCACCAGCATTCCGGCTCTCGAGGCCCGGAGTGGGACACCTGCCTCCACCCACAAATTCCCATCATTTAGGCAGGGCAGCATCAGCTAAAAATGTCTCCCTTTAGCGTTTCCTGTTGGTGCCGTTGTGCCACCTTCTCCTTCAGCTGCAGTCCAAATCCAGCCAGGATTACCAGCAAGCATATCATTGCTATAGGTTGGCATGCAACAGAACCTGCAGGCGTGTGCAGACCTCACCTGATACCAGGGTTCAGACTCACTCTAGCACCAGCCATGCACACATTTCTGCTCTGTCCAGGCTCAGACTGGGCTGTGAAGCATTTGGCAGCTGGGTGTAAGACTCTGATAATCAGTATGGACCATTTTCTGTTGATGAGTCGGGCGGTCTTGGACTTTCAGACTCTCTGGTTTGAGGGGAACTTGGAACTGTCAGTTAATGCAAACGATTATCATATGTACTCTTTGCTGTCATTTTGACAAGATAGATGTGTATTATTGCTTGTGCATTTTATTTCTGCATAGTTTTTATCATGATTGTACAATAGGCCAATTACAATGACAGATCCAGGTCTGTGAATTACCAAAATCCAGATCTCTAGCAAAATGCTTCACTTTGAACACTGTTATCACAGTTTAACTTTATGCCACAGCTTTCTATGTTTTCATTATATTTAAGCACAAGGTACACATAAAGAAAAAAAACATTGCTCATGGTCTCCAACGAATATGCATGGCTCAATTTTTTCAATCAGCTGAAACACTATGTCAAATAATGACCACAAACAGGGGATGTCAACATAGTTCCTTTTGTTGAGTGTCTTTTGAGTTTTAAATGTATTGTAGTAATATCCACTACTGTTATGGAGTCCTACTACAATGCGTTACCTAAAATTGGAACATAAAGCTACAATCATATTCTTTTTGCATAACTTGCTTTTATCGGCAATTAAAAAATATATTGGCGGGTTGGTTTATCATGATTAGTGCACTAAATTGCAAGTCAGTTCTTCCATAAAACAGATCATTATTCTAGCGGAGGTGTACCTGGGTAACTAATTTCATCTCGCTGTGCCTTACCTTCCAAAATGGGGAGTTTCTCTAGCTGACTTAGGTTGCAGAATGCGCTATTACAAAAGCCCCCACTCGTGGTTTACTAATGTGGGCCATTTGTATGTGTTCTGCCTGGGCTTATCTGATGTCCCACTCTGCAGCTCCCAATATCGATGTCTATATGTGTGCCACCCTTATCACTGTCCCTTCTGTTCACTATGGGCCTCTTTATAAGCGCTCCGGTCCAGAAAAATGCCGGTAATTATGGTTCAGGCATTTTATTCCAGACCAGTACACCTCAAGTTCGCCGGTGGGGACCATGGATCTCCCAGGAGACCTGACCTTCCAGGAGTTCAGGCATATACCGGCAACGGTGCCAGTGATTCAGGCAATCCCATCTCATGGGAATGGGAACTTACTGAGTCTCTGCCGGCCGTAATATAATACTGGGATATTGGGCGGCAGAGACGGCAAGGCAGGTTTACCAGCGGGATACCGGCAAACATATAATGAGTGCCTATACGTGCAATTTCCTTGCGTCTGCGCGAACACTCTGCGACTCTTCTCGCAGACTCTTTGCGTTGAGCTGGACCTGCTGCATTTAGCATTAGAAATTGAAATCCCCGAGCGGATGGAGAGTTTATGCTCCGGTGCAGTGCCGTGCAGTTCCCTCGGCAGTACTAATGGCTGCCCTGCGAGACATTTACATAAATAAGTAAAACCGGCGCTGCCCGGCCGCCTCGCCTGCGCCTTCAAGCAGCCCACGCGCTCTGTGGTAATACAACAGATGGATCTGGACGCCCGCAAAACCCTCCTACTTGGCAACCTCGGATCATGCAATTAGCGGGCTAATTATGATGGTTACACCAGCAGCGCCTGCATGCAATTAGCCCCGGTTTCCTCTGTACTCGGTGACATAAATTGCATTGTATTACTGGTTACAACGCCTCTTAATCACAGGGCACCAGAGGCACGTGACTTGCACATCAAAGGTAAGCAAGACCAAACTTTTACAATTGCTCTATTGAGATTAATACACCTAGCCTAGACATCTCCACAGAGCCATTTTAAAAGTCTATTAAAATGTTACACCCATGCCATTTCTGAAAATCATTTCATTAATAAATATTTCTTATATTATAGACACGTGTCCATCTCTCTGTGCATGATGGAGAAACCAGAGAAAGCGAAATGATTAATGTATTCTGAATTTCTTTGAAAACACATGCATGTGAAAATACTTGCTGATACAAATCATAATTGTCAGGCTAATAGTTTGTTGTGTTTCTATTTTTAATATAAGGGGAAAAAAATGAAAATAACATGCATAATGTTTAGGCCCTTGCTCCTAGGTTAACCTCTGACCTCTGACCTGTGGTCATTTTGCACTTCCAGGTCTCAATCCTCAGAGCTTCATCTGTCAATGTATTCAGTATCATTAAATTGGATATTCAGTGAGGAAAGTTTATTTCGGATTAGAAAATCCATAAAGCAGATAAGTCCAAGCAATGCAATATTATTAGAGCGCACAGACGCGAGGGGAGCCTGTCACGAAGCGCTGTATTATTGATATGTGTAGAAAGGAGAAAGGGGGAAAAGAGTGAACGCATGACAGACATCATTAAACCATGCTGATAGGAAGCCTCCTTCCACTTAATTTGCATTTCTGATGTCTTGATTCGTGGATCGCAATTTTCATTGATCAGTGTTGAAAAGCTGGATGCCCCTAGGGTTACTTACATGAAATATATGAACTTGTGACAGTAATCTTCAAATGAGCCATAACAAGCCCTACAGGAAGTGCAGCCTAAATTCTGGGTACTGTGACGAATCTGGAATATTAATCCCTTCTACCCAGAGGGGAGCCCCCCCCTTCGAGGCTAGGGAGGGGAGCCCACTAAGGAAGACTCTCCCTAGGGGTCTGCGCCAGTGGGACATCACTGGGCGTGACTCCCCTCTTGGGGACAAGAACTCCCATTCCTGCGAGGAACAGCCAGTCCAGAACACCTTTTCTGCCTACACAGGAATTGGAAAGACAGTTACTTCTGTTTTGAACCCATAAAATAGTGACATTTCTTCAATCTATTTGGCTTCAGGCAATGCTTGATGCACCCTGAATGCCACAGTCAAAGAACGACACACTTCTTGTTAGAGATGACGTACATAAAACCACAGGGAAGTTTGAACCGAGCAGGAAGAATCCCACGCAGAGGCAAGCCTCTGACAAGAAGACGTACTGGAGGGGCAGAGCCGCACTAGACCACAGAGTCGGTGATGGCATGAAGTGCGAACGTATCACTAGCCGGAAGCCTGAAGGCTGGCGTCCTGACCGATTGAGAACCCAAAGCCGGGAAGAGACAGAGACGGAAAAGCAACTGTTTCGCCCGCTGGTCTGAACACACTGAAACTGTGGTGGGCTAGTGCCGTGTCAACAACGCTAAACCAGATTGCAGAGGAGAGCCTGGATCCCTAGCTCTGCAAGAGAAGAAAACTAGCTACCGAGATGAGTAGCGGAAGGGAAGCGAACGCTCCCGAGGAGGAACGCCACTGAGAGGCACGAACAGTAATACTCAAAGATGAGAAAGCTGCCAAGGTTACGGGAGCCTGAAAAACTTGAGCAGCCAGACGCCCTACCTAAACCAAGTTGAAACAAAGCTATTAGAGGGCCAGAGTAATCGTCAAGGTTGGGAAAGCCACAAGGGAATGGGAGCCACAAAAACTGAAAAGGGCCTGCGCCCCGCCGTGTCTGAGTTAAACTAAGCCTGACAGAAGGCCAGAGGACTTTGGGGAGTTCCAGACCCACAAAGTTTAACAAAGGGAACTGGAGAGAAAGAGAACCTGGCGGGTTCCAGTCTAAGTATAAAACAGGAACTACATCCAAAACTAACCTGAAATTGGGGAAATTGCATTAAGAAAACCTTGTTTTTCCTGAGGAAAGGGAAACCGCATGGAAGGTATTAAAATTGGACCAACAGAAACTGCAGAGAGGTTGTGAACTGTAGTGTGGAACATGGCCTAACTTGTTGACCTATGGAAAAAGATACACGTGATTGGGCCAGGCAGAAGCTGAAGACAGAGGTTTCATTTTGTTTACTTATATTTTCCTAAGTAGGGCCACTTAGGAAAATATAAGTAAACAAAATGAAACCAAGGACATTTATTTTCAGACTTCAAAGAGCATCCCTTAGGGGGTGCAGGCCAAGCAGGTTCCTACTGTAAGGGACCTCCCCTTGGCAACCCCCAGGTATTTACTCCCCTCCCTTTACTTCAGAGTCCCAAGTCTGCTGGTTACATGTGGGGTGGAACAGGGCACTAATTTGCTGAGCTCTTTAAAACTGGATGGCTGGCTTTCTCACTTGAACGTGCTGCAGCCCTTTCAGGAAGAGTGGAACCAATAGACTCTCCCACTTCGTTTTATGGAGGAACTTAAAGGTCCTTGCACTTCAATGCAAGGTGGGGAACAGTTGTAGAGTGAGAAACTGCGGCTTGTGCAGAGGGAGCCTCCCCGTTGCAGGAGGGGTCAGTAGGAGGAGCCACTGCACCAAAACATGGAGGGTGGAGAAGCAAGGAAACCTGTGGAATGTTGCCACATTGCCAAAGGGGGAGAGCCCAATTAGTTTGGGCCTGCCGAAATAAGGGAACAATGACATCGCAGAAGAGGCGTATTGGTGTCCGGACCGCCAAACACCCATCAGTCCAGCATGGGAGGAACCAAAAGGGAGACCCGACTGCAGCGAGCAGAGCCATATCGAGAACATGGATTCAGGCTGGCCAGAGAGACTCCCTCCCATGACAAGTACTGTGGCTCGAAAGCAGGTGCATGGCCTTGTACGAGAAGCAAATGGAGGGTGTTGAGGCCACAGCAGAGCCCAGGCCAGGTTAAGAATCTGCACCCCCTGATCCCCCCCTTAGGGCATGAGAAACCGAAGCCACAAAACAAGGCTGAGAAAAGACCATTTTTATTTTTATTTATTTGTATTTTTTGCATTTATAGAGTGCACAAGGCGGCCCGGGGCCAATAATGTGGTGCGGTTACAGCAAGCTTACTTGGTTACATGAGAAGAGCAGTCTCGTCTGTCTGGGGTTCTTGGTTACAGTGAGCCAGATAACAGACAGTTGATGGTTACATTGACATTGAATTAGCGGGCAAAGTTGCAAGGCAAAAGAAAACAGGGAAGTCTCCACGGTTCCGTGGTTACAGAGGAGCAGCGAGATACCTCCAGATTCCTGGAACCGATGTTTGCGTGGGCCTTGTGAGGTGGGGTGAGCTAATTGAAGAGCTTAGTTTTGAGTGCTTTGCAGAAGGATAAGTGAGAGGTTTCATTCCTTATGGTCACAGGAAGGGCATTCCAGTGTTTGAAGCTAGGTATAGGAAGCTGGAACCTCCGGCTTTGGCCCTTTTGAAAGTAGGGACATTAAGCCGATTGGCCATGTTGGTCAGAGAAACCAAAGTCCTTATGAGGGTGGGCGAGAGATGAACAGCGTAACAGGTCTACTAGGCCCTAGCCCAGGTTGGACTGAGAACACAAGTCCCTCATGAATAAGCAAAGAACCTGACAAGCAAAGAAGGGCAGAGCTGGCCCCTAGCCCATGCAGGGCTGAGAGTGCAAATACTCCATGAGGGGGTGGGGGAGAGAATCAACTGACAAAGAACAGCTGAGGAACCCAGGCCAGGCCAAGGCTTTAGATATTCCACAAGGCCATAAGAAATCCCACAACTCAAGTGGGGAGACTAGGGGGGCAAATACTAAAAGTCGTCCGATACTCCAAATAGGAGTGAGAGACAATTTGAGTTTTGTGAAAACCAACCAACGGCGATCAAGAGAACCTTTTATTTCCAAAAGGCCAAACCTATTCCAGGAGATGGGATCAGTCTGGAATGGTTTGACTTTCTTGATGAACTCTTTTTGAGAAGGGAAGAACTGAGAGACATTGGTTTTGTTTTGAACCACAAGCAAGGACCTTGGACCTGAAGAGACATTTAATCTCTTTGATGGGGGGGTCAAGAAAACAGCTACCACCAATGCACCTCAGAGGGAGAACTAACCCTATGGTTAATTAAAGTTTGTAATCCTTTTTCTCATAGTGGTAGGAGAGATGTTAGGATAGCAAAGAAATGTTGCAGCTGAAAAATGTTTCACAAATTGCGTGGGGCCCGAAAATACACTTGGTTCACAAACTGTGAATACGGCCATTTTGCAAATGGAAGCAAAGAAATGCCTGGTTATGTGTAAATTGCTTACTCCCAGATATGCACCCCAGTCGGCGGGAGGG
This sequence comes from Ambystoma mexicanum, assembly GCF_040938575.1. NCBI lineage: Eukaryota > Metazoa > Chordata > Amphibia > Caudata > Ambystomatidae > Ambystoma > Ambystoma mexicanum. The sequence goes on from NC_090936.1 coordinate 25,487,801, forward strand.
GCTTGCACTGTCCATAACATCCAGTTTGTCAATGGCTATGCAATGTAAATTTGGGGCATACATCCAAATGCAAATGGGGTCTTGTGATATAGCAAGTTTTCATGTAGCAATTGTCCTATTTTCCAACTTGGAATAAATCAGTTTTGGAAGGTGGACATCATTTTTATTTTATTTACATTTTCAGTAGTGTTTTATCAACCCACTTTTTTATACCATGAACAATAAGGAAAAAGGTTTTTCACTTTCTGCCTGACCATGTTGATTTGAACTTCCAGGCACCTCTATCTGGTGATTTGCTTTTTTATGCATGACTCTGGCCCATTTGTACATGAATGATAACAGCTTGTGCTCCCCTGAAAAGTCTATCCTTCCATCCAAACCCAAGTTTCAGAACAGTTGTCCATGTCTCGGCCAAATCCCACAGGAAAGGTGGCATAATCCTAATCAAGGAGTCACAGATGTTACCTTGATCCACCGTAGGTCCTCAAATCAGCACAATAAGTATATCCTAGTTCTCACGGACAAAGCGGCACAGTATACCGAAAATTTCCCTCCAAGAAATAACTAACATAAATTAAAACACTTGCTGCCTTTTATCGTGGGGGTGAATTTCATAGGGAAAATCCTGACAAATTAGGGAAGTACATGCACATTGCATCTAATGAAAGATGAAGGAGATTCTGGGGATAAAAGAGCTTTGCTCCGCTGTATACCATCAAAAGACTAGTTGACTCATAGAGCGATTTAACAGAACTTTGAAAACTATCCTCAGAAAAATCATACAAGGAGACAACAGAAATTGGGCTATATTAACATCCTAGGCAAGAACTCACCCGCACCCCCACAGAGCATTTCACCTTTTGAAATGTTCTATATACAGGAACCAAGTGATGTGTTAAAGGAAAGCGGGAAAAGCGAGGAAGATCAAGATTAGAATCCAGCAGAATTCATCCAAGATACCCACATGTGGATGGCCTTTATTATGAAATTGATATATAATCACTTGACTAAAGAACACCACCACCAGCAAACCCTGTATGGGCAAAAAGCTAAGTTACAGAAATGTAAAGTCAAGTACCAGGTGTTTGTCTTATTGCCTACATTTGCTAATAAACAATATGCCAAATCGGGCGGGACATAATGGGTGATGGAGGTAGAATCCATCTTAACTACTGGGTAAACCAACCCGATTGGAGAGCATAAGACCAAGTGTACCTTATTAACCTGCTAGAGGAATAGCAGGACACAAATTGGCAGGTGCCAAAAGAAGGTTCCATGTAAAAATGTCCCTGCAAAAATGTCTCCTGACAAAAAAGTCACAGTTTTATTTTGCAACATTATTACATGGAACATGCAGGGGACACCGCTGCAACCCCTGATTTTTTTTTTTTTACAAGGGTAGCAGGGGATATCCCTGCAACTAGTCCCCATACATAATGCCACCATGTATAATGCCGCCAATGGCTTTTCCCGGCGACATTATGTATGGGGACATTATTACCTGATACCCAAAAGAAGCAGCCTTAATGTGCACTGGGAAATCTCATCCCAAATAATGATAAAACCAACAATAGCAAGACCTGCAGAACACAGTAGGCCAATTCTATGATGTATTGCCTGAAGATCAAGCTCAGTTGGAATCATTTTACCAGTACATACTGTAAGGACGGCATGGTATCAGCAGTAAGACATGCACAGTGACCATAGTTCAGGGGTGTTTCTTGAACTTTTCCAAGGGCGTGATAAATGCCTAATATAAAGCTAAATTTATAGATGGGAGTAAGCTATGACCATCAAATAATAATAATGCAGTCCTAGTAGAATCTCATCAAAATCCTATACTAACAAACCTATTGCCAATCCTTACCGCTAAATACAAATAGTGTGGGGTGAAGTTCATGAAAAAGAAAGAAGTGTTCACAAAATGATAAGTCAGGATAATTGGGCCGTTGGCCTCCCTTCCCCACGTTTTCAGCATGAGGCAAGACGGTTCACTCGAGCAACACACTCTGGCTTCTGCGGCACGAGGATACAGTTCAATCTTCAGAGTTCAGGACCTTCTGGGTCAAACCCCTTTACTACTTTTAAGTCTTTAGACTCAAAAGGGCCTACTGTGCAAAAACAATAACTAAATGTTCTTTTCCTTTCAAATGTATTGCAAGTTGGGTGTTCATCCTGGATCCCCCTCAGCAGTGCTGAGATTCCTTTCGTTTGGTCAATTAGTCTCCCTCAGCCGGCCTCAGACCAATTGTGATTTACCTCAAACCATCGAAGTCTTTCGAATCTGCATAGGGTTAGCTTGACCCGTTGCATGACTACTTCGATTTCGTTATTCCCTTTGCTCACACTCAGCATCAGTTGGATACCCAACAGAGACTTTCGAATCAGCGCCCATGTGGCACCGGACCACTCTGTATAGGGTATCATTTGTTGGCCTCCCAAAGTTCAAAATGTAAAGTTCAATTACACCTTTGGTTCCAATTATATTCATGTTGCTCTTTGCAAACGCCTCACACACTGTTCTCTTCATACAATGTTTCTGCTTGCAACCCTGGTTCAAAACACAAGCTGGTTTGATATCAGTGTCACCAATTGACTGGCTGTGCTGTCCTTTTTGATGCTGCTTTGTTGTAGGAGTCAAGGACATTACCACGGCGACAATCACTCCTCCCCGCCTTGGTTATTGATGCAGGAGAGTCCTGCATACCTCTGACACACTGTGCAGGTTTGATCAGTCTTAGTTCCTGGTCTTTGGTTTCTTACTTTCCAAGGCTCATGAAAATAACGGTCTTTAGAGGTCACGGGTACTTCCCCCCTCGCAACCTTCGCTGGTCTCGCCGTCTTTCTCTTTGTATTAAATTGCCATCTTGGAACTGCAATTTCCTCATGTGGTTCGTCTTGCTCAGAGTGTGCTTTTGTGCTTTGCCTTTTATCCATGTGAGGAAGCGTGATGGAAGTCAGGTGTGTGTAATAATCCATAATTGCCTGTCCAGGGTTTTGCGAAATGTCAGGTATACGGCTCTGGTGTTAGTCGGTTGTCGCTCACAGTGAACTGTCCATGAGAAAGTGTTTGTGTTGGAAAAGTGGGGGGGGGTGAATTTCTAGGTATCCTACCTTGTATGATGGGGGAAAGGTGTTATTGGGAAGGGGATATTGCATCTCACCCTCCGGTGTCCCACTTACCCTGCCTGAGGACACCTCATCCAGGTGATCCTCCCTCACTGGTCCACCCCCAGGAACTGGATCCAAAAGAGATGGCCATGTCCTGGCCACCTGGATGACAGATCCCCGGGGACTAGCGGGTTAGACACCTTCAGGTTTCTCACAATACACACTCCAGTTGGACAGTGAAATTACTTAAAATCATATACAGTGCCTGGGGCCAGGTGAGAGGTCATACGATAAAATGTGCAGAAGATATGGAATCACTTTGGCGAAGAGGACCTGGCTTAACCTTGCATTTGCTTGTCAATTTAGGCAAAGTATTGACCAGCAGTTCCACTAAAAGCCCCTGCATCTCCCCTCCCACATCAAAGGTACTGCCCACCTTTGAGCAAAAAGCAGTTATTGGTGTGTAGCCAGCGATGAATGCCCCCTGACATTGCATCCATTTGGCTAGGGCACTCTACTTTTACCCAGGTGCCTGGGTGTTGCACATTTGCTATATATATATATATATATATATATATATATATATATATATATATATATATATATATATATATATATATATATATATATATATATATATATATATATATAAAGGTTTGTGTATATTGTATAAGTTTAAGCAGCACATCTCAGCCCTATGGAAAAGATGAATAGAAAAGTAGAGCACTGAACCAGAGATTCAGATCCAGCTCACAAGGCGGCTTCCTTTTTCAAGACAAGTGTTGACTATGCACTACCAATACCCTCATTTTGAGGCACCTACGACGGCATGCAAGAAACATCACCATGCACTGGGTGACCATATCCGCATGCCTTTATTTTCTAACACTGAGCAATCTGTTTGAAAACAATATAGAAGGTGTTTGATCATTTTAGTTGCTTGCCAAACACACTAAAACTAGAGCACTGGCGGAGAGGTCTGAACCCAGTGTTTAGGTCTGCCTTCTCTTTAAATGTGAGTGTTCAGTTCACTGCAAACACTGCTTAGGTGGGGATATGTTTATATATAGTGTATAGAAGCCTAAATCTAGTAGCGGATGCCCCCATTTGGTTGAAACGCTATGACTTGACTGCGTGGCAGCGTATCATGTGACATGTTGCGTATGGCTACACTGAGCATAGGAAATGCAGTTTGCATCTAACACACACTGTGGATACAGTGTGGACATGCAGTTACTTTGATTTCATGCATATTGATGAGATGAGAAAGTCATGAATATGCGGGCGGGGGCTTCCTGGAATGATTAGTTTTGTATCGTGGCGAAGGACATATCGTGGCTGCCAAAATTACAAATGGCCGTGGCAAGTTCAATACCTGTAAATATGTTCCACAAATTCCAATAGGTATCTTGTGGGCTCGTGTTACAGTTCCAACGTTCAGTTAAAAAAAGTTTATTTCAACAGTTTATAAAATGTTAAAAAGATTAAAATTAAAATTAACATTGGATTAAATCGGATCCGGCTCCAAAGCAATTTTTGGTGTCATCAATTATATAGAAGATAATTACATAGCACAGTTTGTCATAAAACACATCAAATCGCCAGCGGGTTCCTTATGCGAGAAAAATTACCTTTCAAATATTTTCATCACCAGCAATGTGCGGAGGGAAAAGTCATAATGTTAATTATGGAAAGCACTGACCTTTGCTCTTTTATATAAGGGCAAACTACTATTCCATACACTGATTTAAACTCAGGCAATCATGAGCAACTAGTTCAGCTCTAAACACGTCTTCAGATACTACTACACTTTTTGGGGAACGCCTGATCGTGATCATTCATTAATATTGTGGAAGACTCTCCTTTCAAAGTGCAGCCATTCAGGGTAGGACAGTTTGTTTGTTTGTTTGTTTGTTTGTGCATTTATATAGCGCTACGAACCCTCAGGCTTGATGTGAGAAACCGGAAGGTGTCTCACCCACTAGTCTCCAGGGATCTTTCATCCAGGTGGCCGGGACATGGCCATCGCTATTGGATCCAGTTCCTGGGGGTGGACCAGTGCGGGAAAACTAGTTAACAAGGAGCAGACTTCTGGAAATTGAGCGGCTGAGTGCCTCATCTTGGTTAATCCAGGCTACACCCTTTAATATGTGCCTTCCAGACTAAAGATGGGAACAAAATCATACTAGAACATTTTCCTACAAGACGCTAAGCTTGATTTTGGCTCCAATTATTGTGTCACACATTTTCGAAGAGCTCCCACTTCACGTTCCTCAGGCACGCGTTCTGGAGTAGAAGCCCGCCACCGGACATTATGGTTGTAAGGTTTTTCCTATTACATTACAAATAACTGAGCACTTACCAGAGGATATGTACAAAAAAAAGAGTGCCATGAGTGTTGAAGCAAGTCAGATCAGCTATGCCCTTTGGATGATTGATGAATGGGACAGCGCGGCGCACACGCGGCGAGTATTTAACGCCCGCTCCCATTGAATTCTATTAACTTCAAATGAGAGCTGCCCGGTTTCTCGGGAGGCAGTTTTGATGGAAGCAACACACATTTTTGACAGCAAGAAAATAATAGAGACTAAAGTGGAAAGGAAAAGGGGAGGCAAAACAGCAAACAAATACCAGAAGGGGGAATACTATAAAAAAAGTAAAAACTCTGACTGCGATAAGAATGAAGAGACCTGCAGACAGTCAGTCAATTGGAGAGAGAGAGAAAGTATGAATTGTAAAAATGACAGATCAATACAAATTAGCACACAAAAAAATAATAGAATGAATATCGGAGAAAGAGGAGATTACAGAGTTAAATTGAGGAATGAGACATTCATGGAGGGTGGTAAAATATGGCATTTGAGATACATGACAGAAGGAAATATAAGGCAAGTTCGGTGTGGCAGAAAAAAGGCGTGTTGCATCGATGCGTTTGCTGGACAAAGGCATGCTCAGACCTGCAGTGCATGACAGCCCCAGGCCCGCTGCAACGATTAACATATCGGGGCATTAACTTCTGCACGGACCCCTTAGTGTCTGGAAACACGTCCTGCCAACAGCCTGGCTGTGTGGTTATCCGGGTGCCTGGAGCATGGCATGCACAGGGACGTCACATGGGGGTCACCAGGGGTCGCAGTTGCAAGCCCCTGAGCTTTTTCTTGCTACCCCTATGGTCTCTCTTGCTACCCCTAAAAAAAAAGCTTTAGGCAATGCCATGTGGCTCTTTGCCACTGGAGGGGCCTCTGCCTCTGACGCCTCTTAAAAAAAAACAAGGGGTTCCACAAGTGTAACACTTGACCCTAAATAAGAAATAATAACAAATAATTTGTCTTTCTGGAATTTTATACAATAATTGCTAGACTCATTAAAGGAGTGAACGGTTATGTTCTATCCTTTGCATGATGTCTCTTCGGGTGGTGTCAAATGCCAGCATTTCCTGTGATGTCATCAGAGATCAAGGGTCAGGTGATGTCACTTCCGCTACCCTTGGCATTTTGGTGAAATGACATCCATGGGCATCCATGCAACGGCGTGCACAAGGTGCCTTCTGAGCTAAACACCACCTGTGCCTCTTCCCATTTATGGTCATTAGCACTGGAAGCACATGTCTGTACGGTGGACTGCCACCATCGGTGCCACCGTCCCTGCCACTCGCTGCACGTGTAGGCTTTGGAGATGCCACATTCCTGTTAGCTGTCACCATGAGGAGAAGCATTCAGGCGTTGTATCCATGTTCTTTGATCTGCCTCTCTAGAAGGTGGGAGGACACTTTTTGGCCACTACCATCCTCTTTTGGAGGCGGTTCACCTGCATCCGGCGGACCTCCAGAACGTTTGCTTCTTAGTGCACCCAACAGTGTTTCCTAGAAGCATCAAAGCTTCTTCCATTGCCAGGGCTAATAATAGGGTATTTAATCAAGGGTATTAAAACACTATTAACACTATAACACAAAGAACACTTGGTTGTAGTTTGTACCCAATCTGCAATAAAGGTTGAATTTTTCCAAGATGTAAACAATCATTAAGATTGTGGTTTAAGATTTGAATACACTTTGGGACAACTTTATTATACCACAAAGGCTGTGGTGCTATATTCCTGAGAGGAGATTATTATTATTATTATTATACCAAGAGGGCCATAAAGCAGTCCTCATTATTTGGAAACATGGTGGTATGAAATTCCTGTGAGATGATTAATATTACACCAAGAGGGCCTAAGAGCAGTCCTCCGTATCTGGATATGTGGTGGTGTGATATTCCTGTGAGATGATTATTATTACACCAAGAGGGCCTCAGAGCAGTCCTCCCTATTTGGATACGTGGTGGTGTGATATTCCTGTGAGATGATTATTATTACACCAAGAGGGCCTCAGAGCAGTCCTCCGTATTTGGATATGTGGTGGTGTGATATTCCTGGGAGATGATTATTATTACACCAAGAGGGCCACAGAGCAGTGCTCCTTATTTGGATATGTGGTGGTGCGATATTCCTGGGAGATGATTATTATTACACCAAGAGGGCCTCAGAGCAGTCCTCCGTATTTGGATACGTGGAAGTGTGATATTCCTGTGAGATGATTATTATTACACCAAGAGGGCCACAGAGCAGTGCTCCTTATTTGGATACGTGGTGGTGCGATATTCCTGGGAGATGCTCATTTTTACACCAAGAGGGCCAGGGAGCAATCCTCCTTATTTGTAAACATGGTGGTGCGATATTCCTGTGAGGTGATTATTCCAAGAGGGACAGAGAGCAGTCCTTCTTAATTGAATATGTGGTAGTACAATATTCCTGTGAGATGATTATTATTACACCAAGCGGGCCACAGAGCAGTCCTCCTTATTTGGATATGTGATGGTGCAGTATTCCTGTGAGATTATTATTACACCAAGAGGGCCTCAGAGGAGTTCTCCTTATGTGGATACATGGTGCTGCGATATTCCTGGGAGATGCTTATTATTACACCAAGAGGGCCTCAGAGCAGTCCTCCGTATTTGGATATGTGGTGGTGTGATATTCCTGTGAGATGATTATTATTACACCAAGAGGGCCTCAGAGCAGTCCTCCGTATTTGGATACGTGGTGGTGTGATATTCCTGTGAGATGATTATTATTACACCAAGAGGGCCTCAGAGCAGTCCTCCGTATTTGGATATGTGGTGGTGTGATATTCCTGTGAGATGATTATTATTACACCAAGAGGGCCAGAGAGCAATCCTCCTTATTTGTAAACATGGTGGTGCGATATTCCTGTGAGGTGATTATTCCAAGAGGGACAGAGAGCAGTCCTTCTTAATTGGATATGTGGTAGTACAATATTCCTGTGAGATGATTATTATTACACCAAGCGGGCCACAGAGCAGTCCTCCTTATTTGGATATGTGATGGTGCAGTATTCCTGTGAGATTATTATTACACCAAGAGGGCCTCAGAGGAGTTCTCCTTATGTGGATACATGGTGTTCTGGGAGATGATTATTATTACACCAAGAGGGCCACAGAGCAGTCCTCCGTATTTGGATACGTGGTGGTTTGATATTCCTGGGAAATGATTATTATTATACCAAGAGGACCACAGAGCAGTGCTCCTTATTTGGATACGTGGTGGTGTGATATTCCTGGGAAATGATTATTATTACACCAAGAGGGCCTCAGAGCAGTCCTCCGTATTTGGATACGTGGTGGTGTGATATTCCTGTGAGATGATTATTATTACACCAAGAGGGCAGCAGAGCAGTCCTCCGTATTTGGATACGTGGTGGTGTGATATTCGTGTGAGATGATTATTATTACACCAAGAGGGCCTCAGAGCAGTCCTCCGTATTTGGATATGTGGTGGTGTGATATTCCTGTGAGATGATTATTATTACACCAAGAGGGCCACAGAGCAGTGCTCCTTATTTGGATACGTGGTGGTGCGATATTCCTGGGAGATGCTCATTTTTACACCAAGAGGGCCAGAGAGCAATCCTCCTTATTTGTAAACATGGTGGTGCGATATTCCTGTGAGGTGATTATTCCAAGAGGGACAGAGAGCAGTCCTTCTTAATTGGATATGTGGTAGTACAATATTCCTGTGAGATGATTATTATTACACCAAGCGGGCCACAGAGCAGTCCTCCTTATTTGGATATGTGATGGTGCAGTATTCCTGTGAGATTATTATTACACCAAGAGGGCCTCAGAGGAGTTCTCCTTATGTGGATACATGGTGTTGCGATATTCCTGGGAGATGCTTATTATTACACCAAGAGGGCCACAGAGCAGTCCAACTTATTTGGATACGTGGTGGTGTGATATTCCTGGGAGATGATTATTATTACACCAAGAGGGCCACAGAGCAGTCCTCCGTATTTGGATACGTGGTGGTTTGATATTCCTGGGAAATGATTATTATTACACCAAGAGGACCACAGAGCAGTGCTCCTTATTTGGATACGTGGTGGTTTGATATTCCTGGGAAATGATTATTATTATACCAAGAGGACCACAGAGCAGTGCTCCTTATTTGGATACGTGGTGGTTTGATTTTCCTGGGAAATGACTATCTTCACACCTAACAGGTATCTGAATTGTGGTGACTGAAATGAAATAATGAACTCCACATAGGGTGACACACGCGCTCCAAGAAAAGAACATTTCATGTTTAGGTATGGGACTCTGCAATGAGCCAGGACACTTATGAGCCTGTGAAGGAAATACGAGCCCTTTAAAGAAGGGGACATCAATGCCATAACTTATTTATTCGAGTTTTATAATGTTCTATCCCCTGGGGATCGGGATGCTGCTTCAAAGCCCTGTGGAAAAACTAGACAGAACATTGGGTATAATACAGCGGTGCGACACATATACCCGAGAGAAGGATCAGGTGAAGTGCCCATGGTCTGCTCACTTGCAATCCGTTTGCCAGATGTCGCTCGACAGTTGGATTAGGGAATGTGGGTGCCGCTTTCCGCAAGGCACCATAGATCACAGAAATGTAGGTGCTTGCAGGTTATTCATGTTACAATGGTGTTTGCACCAAACTAGTGGACGTAGCGACAAGTCATTTCCAAGTAGGCAACAATTCTCGCGAGGATGTGGCACAGGAAGAGCGATTCGTGGCCCCTTATTTCTAAAGACCCTTTTCCGATTCATCTCTGCCATGATTTACTCTCTTATATGAGGAGCGCCTGAGCTCCTCCGCCTTGCCTGACTGTACACCTTTGGGATCCCCACCCAGTACATCATCTTGTCAGAGTCTTGCCTCTGTGTAGGATTTTTCCTCCCAAATTCAAACTTCCTTGTAGTTTTATGGACGTCATCACTAACAGGAAGTATTATTTTGCAATTATCTTCACATTAATACATTTTACACCATTGTAGATGACTTGATACCAATATTCCACTTAATGGACAACTATTTCATTTCGTTACGACTCCTGTCGCTAGCCCTTATACAATTTATTTTTATATCTCCTCAATCTTCTGAACTTTGACTCTGATATTGAGGATAGTTCTTTATTTTTGATTGAGGATAGTTCTTTCTTTAGGATTGAGGATAGTTCTTTCCTTTTGTTTGAGGTTAGTTTTTTCTTTTTTATTGAGGATGGTTATTTCTTTATGATTGAGGATAGTTCTTTCCTTTTGATCGAGGATAGTTCTTTCTTTATGATTGAGGATAGCTCTTTCTTTTTGATTGAGGATAGTCCTTTCTTTTTGATTGAGGATAGTTCTTTCTTTTTGATTGAGGATAGTTCTTTCTTTATTGCAATGTTATTTGTTCCTTCTCATTTCCAGAGACTTACCTCGGTTTCTTGTTGTGGATGTCGTAAGTAATAATACTTAGATCAACCCGATATTTACCTTCTTGGAATTGTGATGAATACTTCAATGTTGTCACTTTTCCTCGGGAGCGAGACCCTTTCCATGTGGCCAGGGGTGGTGAAGCCGGCAACCCGAGAGTCCCCCTGGGGGTGCTACTCAGTGGGAGGATTCCATGGGTGGGGCCCCCTCTCTGGGATAAGTGAGGACAGAACAGGGAGAACGCAGTATCCACACCATCATGCGACCAGACCTCTATCGTTCAAACATACCAAAAGGGATCAGATAAGCCCATCCTCCCTGTCTCCTCTTTCTTCAAATAATTTCCTTATACAGGTGCATCAGAAAATAGTTCTGTGATGAGGAAGAGTGAGGGAAGCTAAGTATTGCCACAAGGAAGAGCAGGGTATTAAAGAGCCCTATGCGGAAGCAATACGAAAATGCTAGCTGTTGGAAGCTAGAACGATAATCAGCCATAAAAGCTGATGAAGGACTCTCCTCACCAGCCCAGGAGCAGCTACATGCTGGGGAGCGGAGCAGCGCGGATAGGACGTGCTGCAGGTCCGAATTCCTGGGATGAGCAGGCAGGGACAGAGGAGGCAGAGAAGAGCCACCACCTACATGGTTGTTGAAGATCTGGCTTCTGGTGGCAAAATCCAAATCAGTTGAGTGGACCTGGCGAGACCCGACGTGCAGCGAGAAAACGTCATGGTGCAGCGGCTGATAGCTGCAGGAAGACAGCGAGAGCCCAGGGGACGCCGCAGAAGCTTACCAGAGTTATCAAGAGCTAGTTCCCTCGTGGACCAAGAGCAAAGCTACCCAGTGGGGGACCGCAAAGGCACAGGGAGACCCCAGAGGCTGTGGTTGTGAGGAAGTGCAGAGTCATCTTACTCGTCCCAGTGGGACCGAAGAGAGAGACCAGGTGAGAACAGAGGCGGTGAACGAGCACCCCACTGGGACTCAAAGTGAGGCCTGGCAGGATAGTGCACCGGGTCTAGTCACAAGAAGTCCAGGGGGAGTGATCCTTTGGCACAAGTCATGAGAAGTACAGGGGGAGAGATCCTTCGGCACAAGTTATGAGAAGTCCAGGGGGGAAAGATCCTTTGGCACAAGTCACAAGAAGTCCAGAGGAAGAGATCCTTTGGCAAAAGTCACAAAAAGACTATTGGAAAGGGGAGCATGAGAAAGGCTTGGGGAAGGGAGACACCTTCCAAAGGTTGCTTTGGAACTTTGTTGAAAAGGTCTGGAGAGAGACAGACCTCTTCCCTGACCACAGGGAACAACATATTAACAGCCCAGACATGGCTATGAACTGCCTGAAATATCCCCAAGGAGGGAGTCATCCCGTTCTAGGCAGGATATATCCTAGTTACAAGTTTTTTGTTTAAGTGTAAGGGATGGAAATAGGTTTGGGATACATAATGTCAGTCAAAATGAAATAGTCCACTGTCCTGACATCTTTCTTAGTTATGTTTGAGGCAGGGAACCCCCCTCTTAGGGACAGCTAGGGTCTGCTTACTTACTTTGAAGTTTAATAAAAGTTTATGCCAACAAGCATGCCACCTCTGTGCCCAGTGTCTACTTCTGCCCACTTACAGAATTAAAAACCCATGGAGATCCTTAGCATTTTAAAGACTACAGTGCCAGCAGCTCATTCGCCCTTATTTATCATGGTCATTTTCTTTGGAGTGTGGCAAAGTCGGTCTAAATTGAAAACAATACATCTTTTCAGATCTGATTTTGAAACTCATTACTTTAGCGAGGCCAATGAGTTTCAAGAATAGTGAGTGTTAGGGGTGAACTGTAATTTATCTTCAATTAAGTACTCAGCCGAATCTCAGCTGAAAATCAGAGGTTCGGCTTCTGCCAAATATTAAATTCTCATTCGAAGCTGAATAGTTTTCTGTACAAAATAAATTAAGTACCGCTTTGAATGTGTGCCTGGAATCATTCAAGCGTGTCATGTTTATTATTGAAAACGGTAATTCAAAGAAATGCTGATTGAGTACAGGCAGGGCAGAGGTGTGAAATTGCTAACAAATTCCCTTGACTTCATGTGCTGGACAGAAGGACTCCTCTGGTAGTTTGCTGGGAGGGGTGGGCTGAAGCAAAACACAATATTCTGAATGTATCGCTGGTCTCCCCTGTATGTTGCGGTTGAAAACCATTGAGCTGGAACAATAGTGTGTGAAGTTGCTCATAGAAACATGTATTATATTTAGGCGCATATTGGTTTGCTGATGACCTGTGCAGAAAATCTCAAAGTTACAGGTTCCGATCCCGCAAATTCCTAATCCAAATGATGTAATTAATGTATTAATAATATAGCTCTTGTAGAGATTCAAGTAAGTTCCAAACTCTGAGTAAAATAGCTCAGGAGGTAATGTGCTTGCAGCAAAGAACTGTATTCAGCTTGCGGGCCAAGGTTATAAAGCAAGTAAGATGGCTCAGTGGGAAGTGTGCCTGCTGCAGAGATGCACTTTTAATATTGAAACGTGGGTTAAAATCCCTGCCCTCCAACTTTCTCATGTTGCCAAAATGACTCCCTTTGAATTGAGTAAAGATGTTACTAAAGATCGTGGCTGTATTCTTTGCCCCAGTCTATGGCAGCAGAAACATTACTCCCAACATAACAGTGTTAAAAAAGGGGTATATTTGTGTGATAAAGACAAGGAGATACAAGTTAAAAGTTTAGAAGCACTGGACCAACTGGATGTACAAGCAAAACAAGTAAGTTAAATTGACATGCACACGAATCAGCACTGTCCCTTCCCTATAGGGTCAGCCGAGAACCATGAAGGACTCCGGATTCCCTACATAGTTTTGTCTGGTGTCTTTTAGCATGGCCCAAAAAAACAGAAACATAGCCCACCTGAAAAAAGAAAGAGAAATACTATCTATTAATGAAAAGACATTCTTCAAATAGCTCATCCCCACTCAGTCCACAGGTAGAAATCACAGCTTTTGCATCCCAAAGGTTTGTGTTCAGTAGCACTTCAGCAGTCAGCAGGGTGCTAATGGATATAATTGCTACTTTTATGTTTCAGTTCCTTGCGGGAGCCAGAGGGGGTAAAGATGGGCAGGCCCAGAAGAAACATTGGATTAACAAGTCGACACTTCCCAGGCTCCCCTCACAGTGGTTGCATACATGCACACTATACTTTTCGCTTAGTCTTAGTAACTTGGGCCCTGGCCAAAAAGCGACACCTATGATTGCACAAAAATACAAACAGTGCAGTTATTTTCTGATAATGTATTTCTTGCATGGTTTACAGAAACATCTTTCGTAGACAAACAGAAAATGAATGCAATAAAAAATGGATATACATATTTTAAAGTGTGTTTTTAATTTGTAAAGTGTTTTTCTGGTCTACGTAGCTTTATTTATTAAAAAGGTATCTATTTGGTTCCATATTTGGCTCCATCTGACTACTTGTCCAACCATTCAGTATTTGGCTGAATACTTAAATCAACTATTCGGTCCAATCCTAGATAGTAATGTCTTCCTCTTGAAATTGTTTGACAATTGAAACATGTTTTGTTCCCACCTTCCTTTGCATACTCCTTTAGCATTCTACTCCCAAGTCAGAGTTTGTTTCTCAACCTCCGTTTCCTCCCTCGTTGACTTTGACATTCTTGTCAAGTCCTTAATCATTGCCTATTTAATAATTCAGGCTTTTCATTTGTTGGTTGAATCATATTTTTTGCTTGTTTGCCTGAATCTATACATTTGTATTATTCTCCCCATAGCATTCCTTTTATTTTTCCTTGTCCGGTTGGGGGTGTGCATTATCCCTTAAATGTTTGTTTTTTTATGATTATGTTCAAATGTCTTTCCTGTTATGGGATTTTGGATCATTTCATCCCCAACACATGTAATATTTTGTCACCATAGTAGGATACAGTTGGCAGATCCTCAGGTTGCCCAGGTCGCAACCCAGCATTATTAATCATAAATAGAATGCAATTTGTTTACATTTAATATCACAAGTTTTAATAGCTGCCTTGGTCAATAAATTATTTTCCCTGTGTCGACTTGGTTAAAGTAGAGGCTTCCACATAGACAGTGGGACAAGACTCGGCTTTCGGAAGCTTGACCAACTTGGTGTTAATTTTAAGGGGTATCCCATGCTTGCTTTTAACAGCCTACCTTTCATTGCTGTTACAAAGAAGGGATTGGGTCTGTTTTAAAGCAGTTCATCCTCAGTAGTGGGTCTAGAGGGCTGTCAGAAATGTGGACCTCATCAGTGAGGTCAAATGTATCAATCAGTGAATCTAGCATGTCCAGATGTTGAGCTTGTCAGGGCCTTAGTTAGCTCTTTAATTGGCTTGATAGCCCCACACTAACTCAGTAATATGAGAAAGGCTATCCCAATTTTCCCACTTACTGGACTGATCAGTTTTGGGTTTCTATATTTGAGGCCGAATCGCTAGGAATGACTGCTATAACCTATCAAATTGGATCTGAGCAAAGAAAAAATTCGACTTGGATTTCTATTAATTTTCTACATTATCATTTTAATGTAATGTAATTAATACATTATACACTTTTTTAGACTGAATCATTGTCAATTTTATTTCTTTGAACTTTGACGAAATTGATGATTTTTTTATCTTTGTTTTCTTTATTTTAACTACGATGAAATTGATGTATTAATTGTTTTGAAGTGTATGTGTTTAATTGTAGATAGTGTTAAAGGTTTATTTCACTAGCCATAATGTACTTAATAAAATGTTTCTTTTTAAAAAGATAGCCTGCTTAGACATCTTGATTTGTAGGTTTCTGCTTGGCATGAGAAAGGCCAAATGATTGTCATCCACGTATAGTGTCATCACTCGGGATCTTGGAGAGGAGCAGGAGTCCAGCCGGGACCCCCTTCTCTATGGAGAGTTACTTTATTAGGCAGGAACTCACTATGGAAATCACTATAACATTCTACATAGAGATCGAGAAGCTATTTAAGTGAAAACTAGATGCTTAACCAAGATTTGCATAAACATCAGGATCAAAAAAGTCCCCCATCAATGAACCCTCATCACAGAGTAAGGCAAAGGGGCACAACGTCCCCACCTGCTGGTCTGAGTCCAAATTGTATGGACAATATATAATGATTCTGTTGTCACTCCCTGAGGAATTCAAACACATTTCCCTGGGGTTTTTTTAGTGTGGTACTGGTTTTGCCACATGCTGTTATTCGCTTAAACCCAGGGTGTGAGAATTTCTCTTTCATGGGCCCATAATGTGTGCAGTTAGGATAGTAGCCAGAAGGACAGGTCTCTCACCCCAAGCATCTGTGGGAGAGTTGACCCCCCTGTGTGCTTTTCTTTCAGAGAAGCACTTTGCCATTTTGAGCCCAAATGCCCAACAAAGAAAACGGTATCCACCTAACCAGTGTCCAAAAGGGTACATTTTGGGACAGTGATGAGTACAAGTATACATGCGCCATTAGACAGGCCTGGGAGTAAATAACAAGAGAGAGTGATGATTGTTATCCAAAAAGTGGATAGCGGATTCAAAGTCCAAACATACAGCCTTGCCCAAGCTTGCCTACAACCTCTCCTCCTTAGAAGGTGGGATATCAACAGACTAACAGTGGGAAGCACACCCAACAAACATCCCAAGATGAGAAAAAGCAAGATGCGTGGCAACCGAGACAAGGGCGGGCAAGGTCATGCATCACAGCCCGTTTAGACCCGACCAAACCACTGCCAACACTAAAGACAATATGGTATTTACTTTATCTCCCAATTTTCCGCAACCTTTACTTAATTTTTCTTATTTTGGTTTGTTTGGATCTCTGGAAAAATATCAGTAGGCCAGGCCATGAAGCACGCACTACCCAGCAATGTAGAACACCAAGATGTCTGCCACGCTGTGCACGACCAGCAGTTACCCTATCCAAAATGGCTTCTGGGGAGATGAGCAAAAAAGAAGGACGTGAGCTGGCTGAAGGAGACTCATTTGTGGATAGTAATACGCATAATAATAAACATTTTTTTCATGCTACTAGATCCAATTTTAATCACTGCATTAATCAGTCTTAATGTTGTGTGACCTTTTTTGTTTTCGATGAACTTGGTTTTCTGCTAATGTTGTTATTGTCACTGGGCCGCTGAGGTTGAGCATTCATGAAGTCTGCATAATTTTAGCCACCCGGTCATGCTGAAAAATTGTTCACACAGTTACAACCTTACTATCAATTACCGCCAGGGAAAATGTGGAAATATTTACAAATGCATTAAAAATACTTCAAATTATTCATCAATTGTTTTATGGAAATAAGCGTATTCGAGAAACAGTTTAATTTGCTACTACGGCAAAATTGATGTATTCCCATTGCGGTTGTCAGGAGCTTTTCACTGAACAAGGCACTTATACACCTAGCTGTAAATAATTTAGTTAAAGATTAAAATGTTTCCATGAAAGTTGCAACAACTGTAGTAGAAATGTTCCATATTTTGAAAAAAACAACGATGGAAATATCTTCGAAGATGTGTTTCTATTACACAACTTGTAGAAATAACAAATTCATGGCTCAGAAGATAAATTAAGTGAGGAGTTGCTTTAATCTAATTTTTCCTCAAAATTGAGCAAGCTTCAATTGCATCAGTATTCCGAATCTTTCTTACTCCTGTAAATTCATCCTAATAGAAGAGTGTCAATTTGTCTTCATAAGCCAACACATGTTT
This sequence comes from Ambystoma mexicanum, assembly GCF_040938575.1. Classification (NCBI taxonomy): domain Eukaryota; kingdom Metazoa; phylum Chordata; class Amphibia; order Caudata; family Ambystomatidae; genus Ambystoma; species Ambystoma mexicanum. Next base: position 25,505,404 of record NC_090936.1, read on the forward strand.
CGATCTCCTTCAATGATCTTCTTCAGGGCATAACTAAACATAAGTATTTATGTAATACAAGTCATTAAACCTTTAAATATTCCATTTGAATCAAATATATAACAGAAAGTAAAATAGCAAAAAATGAAAAGATTTAGCATATCTAGGAAAAATAATATGTTAATTGGAAAAAGGCAGTGTCCTAACCCAAAATATGGTGAATGTTTCAGCTCTTTCCACTGATACCAGCTTAATAGAGGGGAAATATGCTTTCCAAAGCACAAAGCAAGGCCTGAAGACTAGCAATAGGTTTTCTTTCTTCTCCCATATTTCAGAAGAAATTTTTCCTAAAATTGTTAAAACCAAGAAAACCTCAGCCTCATAGAAAGATCCCTTCCCATGGCAACGCTAGCACCAACCCTCACAGCTCCCTGTGCAATGACAACGGTGGCATACCAGCAGAAGGCCTCAGACTACGGTGGGTCACGATTCAAGGGGATTATTTAAATAAAAGAAAAATGCCTATCTAACACTATCACTATGAGGGAAGTTACCTGCATAACGAACTAAAACTAATGGTGTTAGTCAAGTCCCAAAAGAACATAGTCTTCAGTCTGAATCCTAACGACAAACTGGCCCTACCTCTTAAGAAAAAACAAAAAAAAAAAGAGGCCTAAGCAATGGCCTCCGTTGTTGGCTTCTGCCTGGGCCAACACTTAGATGACTTGTTTTCAGTCTCCAAATAGAACAATGCCATTCCGTTTTTGATAGATTCTGATCAGCAAAACACAAATGTCCTACGTACTGTTTATCTTCTCCTTTGGAAAATAAGGGATCTCCTTATAATATTTTTCTCAGCTTTTTATCAAGTATTCAAATCCCTCTAGGATTATTTTTAACACAATTATCTATGCCCAACCTTCGTAGAACTTGGACTCCCGAAGTCCTTGGTAGACATACTGCCTTTCAGTCAACTTAACACTCAGACAGTTGTCCACTACAGAGTTCTCAGTTCCGTGACCTAGCTGGCTTTTCCAACCTTGTTGCAGTTTGTTCATACTCCTTTCATTCTGGTTTACAGAAGATGCCTGCACATCTGACTTTGTTTGTTCCTTGTACTTTGTCGGTTTTCCCAGTCTCGCCTTAAAACACGCGTATCTCTTTCACCCTGTTTGATTTAGGGCATCAGCCCGTTCACCTCTCTCAGGCCCCATACTTTTGTCAGCTTCTTCACCCTTGGAATCAGGTTTTCACATCTCTTTCACTCTGCTTTTCCTATGGATTGAGTCTGATGCTTTCTGTGAAGCTATCACACTTTTTGTCGGCTTTTCCAGCCTTGGGATGCACAGAATTCTTTCTTTAAGAGGAATACAGTTGATCCCGACATAAAGAAAGAATTGGCTTATTGCCATTTTAACACATCTCAATTCTCTATTAAGAAGGAAAAGGTAAAACCTGAAGGAGTGACTCCCCTTCGTGCTGAACCCAAGAAACCAATAATTTGTATCCCTAAGTTACCATGTCCCCCACAAAACCAAAATCATTCCAACAGGAGCATTGAAAATGTGACTTTTTCTGTTGCTTTTGTTTCCAAAAATTTGACAATTACAATTCATCAATAACAACATCTGGGGAAGAAAATCCATCTTAAAACCTTGTAAAGAATTAAAGGAATCGCATTTTCCCAAGATAAACTACATGTCCCAGAATTTCTCAGGGACTGTGAAGAAGAAGAGGGCTGAAGAGGCATGTAGGATTTCAGGTCAGGCAGGCAAGCCTAATGACTCTAGACAAGGTCAATGTAATTAATCACAAGGGCCTGTACCTGAACCTAATTAGCCCACCTCAGTGGCATAAAAGAGTGCAGCAGGGAGGGGCAGTAGAAAGAAGCTGGAAGGTCGGCAGGAGCAGGAGCAGAAGAAGCAGAGCACTTAGCCCGCAGTTCACGAGGAAGTGTGACCACAATAGGGACGCCGGAGTAGAGAGGAGGCAGATTTCACCTACAGGCTCTGAGTTGGTCCTTTGCTCTCAGACTCTATATCTGTGGCAGCAATGGAAGGGGCTGGAAGCAACAGCCAGTCTTTGCAGGTGCGCCTCATCGCTGTGAATGCAGAGCTGAAGATGCAGCTGTTCCTAAGGCCTGTGTGCAGAAGCAAGACGATGGAAGTTAGAGAGTGGGAGACTCTCCCTTAATGAGGCCGGATCGGAGACACCCATGCGGCAGAGGGGTGTGGATCCCAAGAGTGCCTGCAGAAGTGGCAAGGCGGGAAGCAGCAGCAGCCCGCAACCATTGAAATTAGGAGTTGGAAAGAGACGCTCCGTACTCCTGAACAGTAGAACTTTCTTTCTGGTAACTGTAACCAGCTTCAATTATACCAGTGCTTTTATCTAAGTGAAGAAAAGTTAACTGTAGAATTGGGAAGTCTTTTGGTAAGAGGAAAGCAACACACACTTAAATAAAACACTTGTGTGTAATGAAAGCCTCTCTTTCCCTAATATCAGCATTACATTTTTGCTGAGCGGTCGCGTGTCTCCAGTTAACACGGAGAACGCTGTCGGTAGCCTAATATAAATAGAGCAGACTTGCCCGTAGTGTTGCAAGCAGTGTTTTAGAAGCCTGCACGTGAGACAATGTTTCCAGATTCCTTGGAGGCTGTGTGTTGACCGAAAGGTGGGAACGTGTCTCACTTTGAAGTAGCAGTTCGAGAGAGAAATGAAATTGTGTATGCCTTATTTTGGCTCTAATAGAAAAGATATAATTTTAAACACAATAAAGGCTGAAGCAGAAGTCGCAGAAGTGGTTGTAGCAGGAGCCAGAACAAGTATTACCCAAGCCTATAGAGCGAACTCTATAAACATGAATCCTTTTTTAAGAACTATACACCAGCTTTCTGAAGCTGTTTAAGAAATTGTTACCCAAGATTCCTCTAAATTGAATTGGACAAGATCATCCAAAGCTGGAAGAGTGGCACTACAGCTTTGGGGTAACCATTGGAAGAAAGGGTGTATATAAAGCCGTGGAAGAGAGCTGGGTACTTGTTAACATTCGTTATTTTTAAATCTACATTTCAAGGACTATTTGAAGAAAGAAGTAGTCTAAAAGCTGACGGCAGATTTCATGGTGGCTGCAAGACAGTCAAAGGGGCTGACCTTTCTGATGGTATGAAAAGAAGAGTGCCTTGCCACCCTGTAGAGGTCGAAGACGTCTTGTCAAATTGCCTATCTTCTGACGTTTTAGCAGCAAAATTACTTAATTTCAGAAGTTGTAGCAGCAGTAGCCAAACTGTGGCCTAATCTCAGAAGTTGTAGCAGCAGTAGCAGAGCTGTGGCCTAATCTCAGAAATTGTAGCAGCAGTATCAGAGCTGTGGCCTAATCTCAGAAGTCATAGCAGCAGTAGCAGAGCTGTGGCCTAATCTCAGAAATTTTAGCAGCAGTATCAGAGCTGTGGCCTAATCTCAGAAATTGTAGCAGCAGTATCAGAGCTGTGGCCTAATCTCAGAAGTCATAGCAGCAGTAGCAGAGCTGTGGCCTAATGTCAGAAATTGTAGCAGCAGTAGCAGAGCTGTGGCCTAATCTCAGAAGTAGTAGCAGCAGTAGCAGAGCTGTGGCCTAATGTCAGAAATTGTAGCAGCAGTAGCAGAGCTGTGGCCTAATCTCAGAAGTCATAGCAGCAGTAGCAGAGCTGTGGCCTAATGTCAGAAATTGTAGCAGCAGTATCAGAGCTGTGGCCTAATCTCAGAAGTCATAGCAGCAGTAGCAGAGCTGTGGCCTAATGTCAGAAATTGTAGCAGCAGTAGCAGAGCTGTGGCCTAATCTCAGAAATTGTAGCAGCAGTATCAGAGCTGTGGCCTAATCTCAGAAATTGTAGCAGCAGTATCAGAGCTGTGGCCTAATCTCAGAAGTCATAGCAGCAGTAGCAGAGCTGTGGCCTAATGTCAGAAATTGTAGCAGCAGTAGCAGAGCTGTGGCCTAATCTCAGAAGTCATAGCAGCAGTAGCAGAGCTGTGGCCTAATGTCAGAAATTGTAGCAGCAGTATCAGAGCTGTGGCCTAATCTCAGAAGTCATAGCAGCAGTAGCAGAGCTGTGGCCTAATGTCAGAAATTGTAGCAGCAGTATCAGAGCTGTGGCCTAATCTCAGAAATTGTAGCAGCAGTATCAGAGCTGTGGCCTAATCTCAGAAGTCATAGCAGCAGTAGCAGAGCTGTGGCCTAATGTCAGAAATTGTAGCAGCAGTAGCAGAGCTGTGGCCTAATCTCAGAAGTCATACTAGGAGGTTTTCCCATAGATACTAGACTAGGTAGGGAATCCCCTGGTAGAGTAGGTTTAGTTAGGGTTTATTTTATAGTATTGTGCACAATAAATAAAAAGTTCAACTATGAATAATCTAAACCTAGTGGTAAGTCTCACATTTCTGACCCCTGAAAGCCTCCAGCTAGTGCTCCTTTCCTCCTCTGCCCCTCCAGGACAACGTCTACCCTCTCCCTCCATACGAGTCCTCCCTTGTTCGCAGTCCGCTCACCTCTTACGGACGTCATCAGAAAGAACAACAAAAACAACAATATTTCCATCTTTTGTTATTATGGCATTCAGGCGACGTTCAGCATTACCTGAGGCCAAAGGAGTGAAAGAAGGGTTCTTGTTTATTGTAGTTATAACATGAGATACCAAAGACTTTCCAACAACCATGTACGCAGAAATTGTGTTTTTGATTAGGAGTTCCTAATTGGAATGGCAGTCCTTGTACCCAAGAGGGGAGTCACTCCCAGTCACACCTAAACAGCCTCATACGGGGTGACTGCCTTCTGAGGAGAAGGGACAAAGTGTTGAGATTCGTCACAATCCCTACCAACAGGCTCAAAGCTTGTGCTCTCAAGAAAGCCACTGTCATTCCTTTACTAAAGGAAATAAACACAGATTCTAGTAACCCACCACATATTAGCCCAATCTTTACATTACCCTCTGTGAGACAGGCATGGTGTCAAGAGATGACACAGGCAACAGTTGTAATATTCAATATCAAAAGCTTTATCAATGATCAGGTTGGTGTAATGCCAAACTTGCCCTTTAACTATGGTGTGAATTTCCCTTCCTAAATAAAACTAAGGGGAGTCATGTCTGTAAGTCCAAATCAAAGGTCTGTCTGTCTGTCTCAAATCCTATGCTTGACCTCATATCTAGAAATAAACATGGTGTGGGGTTTTTCTTAGCCAACAGAATCATGTTTAAATGTAAAGTCTCAGCTGGTTTAACCGTAAGTTCTTTCACAAGTTCAATGTAGTTCAAATGGCTGCTTGTCTTACTAATGTTCTGCCAAGTCTTGAGGCTCCCTTCCCCAAGTTCAATCTAGCATAGTTCACACAAAAGGGGGTTCTTGAGGTCCTCTTCCCCAAGACAGCGCTTCTCAGTTCTTTAAGTTCTCAGGGTTCCCTTCCCCAAGATTACAATATAGTACTGATATGACTTGCAGTTGCTTAATGTTACTGTAAGAAAATGATAAGTCCACTTGACCCGCCTTCTAGCTTGCTTTAGCATTCAAGTCCCACTTCTCTGTGATTCTTTCACAAAGTCTCTTGCTTGTCACCATTTAGGTCTTCCTGGTCTTGGCGCAGTTGTCAGACCACATGGTTTACCCGTCACATGTCACGCAACCAGAAGCCCTGTGCTTCTCCTTGACTCGATTTGCACTGTCTGTGAATTTCACAGTGGAGAACTCCCGGGTCAAGGCAGAGTTGTCAGACCACACGGTCCCCCCATCACAGGTCACACAACCATAAGTTTCCCCTTGGCTTTCTTTGACTCCTTCACAGCATTTTCTGCTTCAGGCGTCTGCCCACCCCTTAAACTCACAAGTGTTCTCCACAACCTATTTGCTTTTGTACTTTTCACGGTGCTGCTTTCACGCAGCCCGACATTCCTTGTCAGGTTATTTCCCGATGTTCGTATGTTCGTTCGGTATTTCACATGCCTCGGTATTAATTCAAACAGTACTTTCCATTCTGTACGGCATTCAATATTGCTTGTTTTCATTCAAACAGTACTTCTCATTCTGTTCGCTAGTCAATATTGCGTAATTTCACTCGGTTTTGAGAACCGCTACTTGCCTGCGTTTCTCTCAGAGTACTCCGGTGTTACTGTGTCCTCTGACCCTCACCGGCTCTTCACAGCTCCACAGCGGCTCTCTCTTCTGCTTGCCAGCCGGGATGCAGACCACCTTGCTGCCACCGGCGATCGGAAAGGCTGCGGCTTACAGCTGTTCTGTTTTTCAGTTGTTCAGCAGTTCCAGCGGTCCCACTTCAGTTTCACAGGCTCCCGGTCCTGCACCCACCACGCGACTAGCTCGCTCTGGGTCCTGCAGGTCCTCTGGGATTGTTGCCAGTCTCTCGATCTCCTGGTCTTGTTCCACCAAAGCAGCTCTTTCTCTCTACATTGATTTGGGCTCCACCTTTGATACACCTGAACATTGTTAAGGGACCTCAGGTGTGTTTTATGGCTGGTATTGCCTGTCCATAACAAGCCCAATTACTGGTACATGACTGACCTTCATTAGTGGATGCCTGCATAACCTGATCCTTCACCCCAGTACTAGAGTGGTGTTTCACATAGAAGTGTGCATTACTCCTAGTCCCCTGTTCTTCGTCTCAGTACTAGAGTGGTGTTTCATATAGGAGGTGTGCATTACTCCTAGTCCTCTCTTCTTCGTCTCAGTACTAAGTAGGAGTGAATGGGGAAGTATGGGTTGGGATTGTATATAACCCATAAAGGCAGAGGAAGGGCGCAGGGTAGGTCAGTGTTAGGAAAGGGGGATACCATGTCTCACCCTAAGGGACTCTCTCCCCAATCCCCAAGGACCCTCACCCAGGTGATCCTCCCTTGTGTGTCCACCACCAGGGGCAGGATCTAAAAGCAATGGCCCTTCCCTGGCCTCCTGAATAGAAGATCCCTGAGGAGTGGATGTGAGAGTGCCTTCAGGTTACTCACAACGTTGAAGTAAAAATACACAAAAGCAACAGGGGTGCAGTGAATACAGCGCCCTGATAAACGACCAACAGTCTGGTAGCAGACCACCCAGAGGGACAGAGTTGATCATCTTCAGGGAAGAAAGGTTGCATGTCTTTTGATCTGCATCAAAGGATCTCCATGTCAAAAGATGGCCTGCAAAGGATGGACTGGGTGCAAAGGTCCCGATGCCCTGCATGTCTTTTGTTGTAAATCAAAATATCTCCATGTTAAAAGAAAGTAAAAAGTTGACTTGCTACAAAGCTCAACATGTCTAAATTGTGTTCAATGTTCACAGTATTACACCATCATGTTAAAAGATAAGACATCTTTAAATGTGGGGCTTACACCCACTCCATAGCTCTTTGTCAGCCTCTTCTACGCATTTTCCCAATCGCCCCTAGATAACTGGTAAAACCATGTAATACACACTTACATTCAATTCTTCCTTTAGATAGATTCAGATTGCCCTGCTTTTAGAGTGGGGGGTTGCACCTCATGCCCTCCTTCCTGCCCGTTCACACCTGTCCCCATTCTTCATTTCACATCTCGCACAACCAGATATACGCGTCGACCTCAAACTGTCCATAATTTGACTCGGCCTACCTTTTGTACATGTGACCCTTCAATTGTCTATATTTTGAGCTTGTCTCCATTTTGTAGATCTACGTTTTGACTCTATAGGAGCCGAACTCTTCAACGTTGCTCATAACAACTACCCGACTGCATGGAGTGTCCTCGATTCATCAGCAGCATTTGACATGGCCGACCACCAGATCAATAATACACATTTTACTGGCGTTCAACTTGATTCAAATAGTACCATATGCAGGAGAAGAGAAGCAGCAGTGAGCAGATGATTAGTTAAACTTGTGAGCTGCATTTGCAGAGTAACATTGTAAGTAAGTGTAAGTACAGTCAGGAGATCAGGGATGGAGCAGGTTTTACTGCAGTGAAGATCCTGTGCAAAAGGATTATCCACCGGGGGGGGGGAGGGGGTCATGCAAGCTACCCCTCCCAAAGAGTAATGGAATAGGAGCAGAAAAGGGGTCAAGGAACTCATGACTCTGATCCAGAGAAGATTGGAAGCTTGTGATCAGTTTTGGACCAAAAATGCCATGCTCCGTCATCATTGGCTATGGCTGATGGGAGTTGTAGTCCAAAACACCTGGATGGACAAAGGTTGCACACTGCTGGCCTACTACAACCTAAGTGCCTCTTCCTCACTGCTGCACCAATTACTTTAACGAGGAAGAGAATACAGCAAATTCGAATTGTAAGTATTTAGTGAGTCAATGTGCTGTCTTAAAAAGCCTTCCTCATACTGAAATTTAGAAATGTTTTCTGTACGTAGGACACTGAAAGGAAGACACAATTTCTCTTGGGTTGAACCTTTTGATATTCTTAAAGTGTTGCAAATAATCTGAACACAAGCATTTCAAGGCAGAACTAATCTGATAGGCCTGCTGGGTTTCAAACTCTCCTTTAACATCTGGAACGACCGCCGGCAGAAACTGGTTATAATTCTTACAACAACAGCCATCCTTGCACTGTGAGATGAAACATATCCGAGCGCTGTGGAGGCTAAATTGTATTTGCAAATGAAAAAAGCTGTGTCCATGGTAATCCGCCCTCCTTCACTAGAATATTATCTTCTAAACACATTTACGAGTCATTTCAAACTGTCCTCAGGTAAGCGCCATGCATGGCAAATGGGCAACCTGGCTACATGTTCAGACTGTTGCATGATGACTGCGGTTGCATTCTGGCGACAGGACCGGATGTTGTGTCAAATTTGTGTTACCATAAAACAGTACTACAACAAAATGAATCATCTCTTTGTGCAATCTCTTTGTGCAATCAAAAGGCTTGGGAGGCGGGCATTACTCTGTAGTATCTGCCCACATTCCGAGCATGCGCGTCAGCTTGCCGCATTGGCCCGGTCTACCTGCTTGACACTTATGAGCTCTGTGTGGCTTTCCCAGAGCTCCCCATCTTCATTCCCCTGCAACACGCTTTCTACACCACAATCTCCCCGTGCAGTGCGAAAACTGCTAGTGCATATGAAAACATTGTAGTTCACCCCTGAGATTGTAAGTCTAAGTATCAACGAAGCATCTCCGGTAAGTAACGGTCACAGCGGAACACGCAGCGAAACAAATCACCCACCACAGCAAGTAGCAAGAAGCAACGCAGTTTTGCCAGTCGTGGACACCAAAGGACGACAAGAGGGAGGGGTTAATAAAATGTATATGGTTGAGTCCCCAATTCGCGAAGAGATTTCAGTGACCAGAGGGATGCATTGGTTAACAAATGCGGACATTGTTCATCCATGTTGATGGGCGACTACTCAAAGTCTGACTTTGATATTAGCCGTCAAGTTCCATCTGGTAAATTTGTACGTGAAGGGCTATTGATATTCATATCATTTCTACCCCAAGGACCTTCTATTCAATTCAGACATATAGACATAGTCATGGGGTGGGATGCAAGTAATCAGTCGATACAATTAGAAACTGTGCATATGATCAAGAAGGAAGCTAGTACGACGAGTTGGATTATCGATGAACTAGGTTTGCCGTGGCCGATCAAGTGTCCTTTGTTCTATTTTGGTTGACAATCAGTCAGCTGGTCCTCCCAAAGGCCATTTCAAATTGTAGGACTGTTTCATGGAATACAGCAAGGTTTATGGGTAACATTTCAGACCTTGAGTGGTATTTTTTATATCAAAACCTCAGATTATTTGCTTGTACAACTCCTGGATCTGGTTGACAAGAAAAAGTGGGGCATATAGTTTATCCAGGGTAGTCAAGTCCCTAGCGGTGACCTCCTTGAATGGACAGCAATTGATTGGAAAACACAAGTCTCAGTGATCGGTTCTGGCTCTAAAGTGGCTTTATGACTTAAGTGGGTTAGTTTGGAGAAGACTTAGACCTGGAATAGACAGAATTGTTGTGCTGGAACTTAGTGATTGGGCCATAGTTACTGAGAGGGAGCATGTTGTGGACCTTTGGACCTTCGGCACACAATATAAACCTTTTCTAATAGTCTGAGCATTTAATGATAGAGAGGAGGAGGAGGTCTGGGCATTCCAGAGATCAGATGTTGCCCTTAATCAACATCCCGGCACGCTCCGATTCTCGCTACTTTCTTCGAATGCTGATGCACTCCAAGCATGTAGTGTAAGACTTCCAGATGACCTCCTCCTTTGCCCCACTTTTAGGAATGACAATTCCACCGGTGATATCAATTAGTTTGGTGCATGAGTGATACATTTTCCATGGGCAATCACCTCGAAAGGGAACATGAATCCCTTGAAGTACCTTTGAAGGCTGTTCCGGCCCATGATAACGTCAGGGTTATTGGTCTCCTGCAATAGGAAAGTTGTGTTATGGTCACGGAAATCAAGAGGTGGACATTCCCAAACTATATGCCGCTCTTCATCCTCTGCTGCATTGAGTTTCCTTTTTCTCGAGAGAAGTCATACTCCATAGTTGCATTCATCAGGACTTGACGTACATCATCATTACATTGGTGACCATTCCTTTGCACTTACTCAACGAGCTGACTTCAAGAAAGCATACCGGGGTCCAAGGTGAGAACAGACAATTTAAGGGTGGGCTGCTGGAAGCTCTTAAAGAGCTGAAGGTTCCTGGCAAGTCCACTATTTACTGCCTCAGAGCTGAATATCGATCCTGGCTTGTCCACAAATAGGAGGAGATAGAGCCGAGCCAGAGTAGCTCTTATAGGCTATTCAAATTATTAATCAATGAACCTTCAAGCAGATCATCGTTAATGGTTCCCTAAAGGCAGTAGGTGTTAATATACCCTATCATTGTTGGTTCCACCATTTTCTATGAGGTGGTGACTGTCCTCTATACCATATTTTGATACAAAGATGGCTTTTTCCAAATGTTAAGAACTTAAAAATTGTCACGACCACTCTGGGCATTGGGAATTTTATGGGACCCCAGAGTGAGTTTTCGGCTCAGCCTCAATATTTGAAGAAAGCTAGGCGCTTAAGAAACTAAGAAGGAAAAAAATGAATTAAGTGTTTTTCTGGCCATCAAATTTGCTATGAAATGTAGTCTTTTGAAGGTGGGTTCCTATGGCCTGTTAGCTGCTATGCCATTAAGAAATGCTGTAGGTAGAATTTTGATTGTATTATTATATTGTGATGAATTTTGTGTTAACACGTGGATTTTATGATTTGTATACCGAAATACATCATTTACATACACAGGAATGTATTGCTTGTTTGAGAGTGTACCACACGTTTTTAACAAATGGTCCAAAGTTGATGGGCAACAAAGTTCGAACCTGTTCTTAATGAGTCCTTTAGCCTCAGGGCTATCACTAAGCTACAATAAAGTTCGGGCAACCAAAAGTGTTTGTAAACCTACGTCTACAAAGTCCATCCCAATTCTAACAAATAAGCAAGAGAGGATCTCCTGAATATATATCTCCTGGGTTTACTCACAGTTTGGGTTCTCTTCAGGACTCTTCATCTTTCGTAGTTACCCTTTGTGCGGACCCCCACTTCCAAGCACACCCTTTATCAGTTCTTTCAGGACATTGGGTTCTCAGCATGTGTATCCCTCCCACGTCTACTTCACTGGTTCCTATCTCAGCACCAGTGAGTGACCCAGGTCTTCTCATCAACTGTAGATTCCACCCTCCCTCGGTTTCTTCAAGACATTGGGTTTTGGTAAAATTCTCTTATTATTTTTCTTAACTTCTCACTTGTCTCGGGTCTCTTGGGTCCTGTTGCATCTCTTGCAGCTCAATTCATAACCTTTGGTTCTCTCACGAGTCTGTGCAGTCTTTTCATGAACTCTGGTTCTCTCAAGATCCTCTTCCATAACCTCAGGTGCTCCCAGACTTCTCTTAGCTCGGCCCATGACCTCTCTTTTTCTTTCGGCTCTTTTAGGTCTCACCATGACCACAGGGCCTCTCTGGATTCTCTTGGGTCTCTCCAGGACCTGTTAACGTTCCCCAATTCATTCAGAGTCCTTGTAAGGCAGACAGTATACTCACTTTCCTGTAAGGACCGCTACTGAGGCCCCATCCTCAGGCCTTTTATCTGGTCTCAGAGGTGGCTGGTGGAATCTGTCTGCAGTTCTCTTCTCAATGTACCACTAGATTTGATGTTATGGCCTCAGGCATACCCCTGCCAGAGAAACTGCTGCACAGCTGACAGCAGGTGAACTACCTTTCCCCAGATCGCGGTCTCCATGCATACTAAGAAAATGGGAGGAGCAGGTCTGATTCCTCCCAGCATTTGCTCCGTTCTACCTTTCCCCATATCGCGGTCTCCATGCATACTAAGGGAATGCAAGGAGCAGGTCTGCTTCCTCCCAGACTTTGCCCCTTCTGTCTTTCGCCAGATCGCATTCTCCATGCATGCTAAGAGAACGCGAGGAGCAGGCCTGCTTCCTCCCAGCCTTTGCCCGGTTCCACCTTTCCGCAGATCGCGTTCTCCATGCATACTAAGGGAACGAGAGGAGCAGGTCTGATTCTTCCCAGCCTTTGACCCTTTCTAACTTTCCCCAGATCGCAGTCTCCTTGATTACTAAGGGAACGGCGAGGAGCAGGTCTGCTTCCTCCCAGCCTTTACCCAGTTCTACCTTTCCCCAAATCGCGTTCTCCATGCATACTAAGGGAACGCAAGGAGCAGGTCTGATTCCACCCAGCCTTTGACTGGTTCTAACTTTACCCAGATCGCTTTCTCCATGCAAACTAAGAGAACACGAGGAGCAGGTCTGACTCCTCCCAGCCTTTGCCCGGATCTGCCTTTTCCCGGATCGCAGTCATCATGCATACTAAGGGAACAGCAAGGAGCAGGTCTGCTTCCTCCCAGCCTTTGACTGGTTCTAACTTTACCCAGATCGCTTTCTCCATGCAAACTAAGAGAACACGAGGAGCAGGTCTGACTCCTCCCAGCCTTTGCCCGGATCTGCCTTTTCCCGGATCGCAGTCATCATGCATACTAAGGGAACAGCAAGGAGCAGGTCTGCTTCCTCCCAGCCTTTGCCCGGTTCTACCTTTCACCAGAACGCAGTCTCCATGCATATAAGGGAACGTGTGGGGCAGGTCTGTTTCCTCCCAGCCTTTGCCCGGATCTGCCTTTCCCCAGATCGCTTTCTCCATGCATACTAAGGGAACACGCGGGGAAGGTCTGCTTCCTCCCAGCGTTTGCCCGGTTCTGCCTTTTCCCAGCCTCTTTTGTAGTTTTGGCCGGGTGGCTGTCTTTGTAAGTGGGCCTGGGATTGTGCTTTCCGCTGAGCGACTTCTTCTAAGTTCTTGGTTTGGTTTTGCATCTTGTGACATTCTAATTGAAAATGTACCTTATGATTATATCCCTCTTCGCATTGGACAGGAGCTATTTGCTCAGCGTTTAATTCTGAATCTAAGTATCGGCCATTTTGTAACTACAGTTGCATGGAGCTGTAGCGCTGCTTTGCATTGTGGTGGTCTGAGTTTCCCTGGCAAGCGGGGACTACGCTTTCACCTGTTGGAGATTGGTGTAATGCGTGAGGGAGGGAGCATAGCGCAGAGGCAACGCGCTCGCCTTGGAAGCAAGAGGACACAGAGCAACACCGCTTCGATCCCCCGGTCTGCGCTTAGCGCGTTATAAATAACCAATCACAAGCAATGTCTTCATGTTGGACACAAGATAAAGTCCTTCCCTGCTTGGTTTATGGCAGCAGTGTTGCTAGATCTGGAAAAGTTCCAGGACGGGGTGCTGGCTCGCCTTTTGGTTGTAGACCCTGAGCATCTATCCGGGGCTACAACCAAAAGACCTGGGGCTATAGCCCCCCCCCACACCATGGCAACAACTCTGCTTTATGGGTAGATTTCGCTCCATATCCTGCACTCCACAAACACCTGCAGTTGAGCTTTCTTCTGTTGTTTGATTCTAGTAAGAGTTTGCAGTTCGAATAAGCGCTGCGCCACGCGCAACCTGGACAGTGTGGTTTTAATGCAACTCTTGTATTATAGTTTTCCGAACAGTTGTATTTGCACGTCTTCGGCCAGAAGACTTTGACCATCCAGGGGTGTACTAGGATTTGTAGTCCAGAGTCCTCCTTTTAAGTAATGACAGTCTTGAAAGTTTTGCTCTTTGAGGGGAGAGGCTAGAGAGCCCAGGGGATCCCGCTCCATTCACCCTCATGGTGGCACATCGGGTATCAGGTTCATGTACCCAGTCCCCTGAGGCTTTGAACCCTCAAAGAAAAGGTTGGGAATTTCCTCCAACTCACAAACCCTTCATAAAGAATCCAAATATGTATATTTACGCATAGTATTAAGATTCATGTTTAGCCTGATATGGTACGGTGTGTAAAATTCTGCAATATTTGCACTGATGCAATATTTGTATAAATACTGATATGTCTATATTTAATGAATGTGTTTTATGCAATACTTTCAGAAGTAAACATATTATTGATGGACTAATTGGTAGTAATTAAAAACAGCCATCAGGAAATCAGCCGTCAGCACCATGAGAAGAACTGATCCTCGGATGTAGCCTTCCATCACAAGGTACGTGCACTGTTGCATTAAAACAGTAATTGTGAAGGTCTTCACATTGTACAGGTCAATGCTTCCCAGCCACATCAAGGTGTCAAAGCTTTTCAGCATCATCATAATTTTCTGCTGATGGCCGCCCCGCTGCCTTCCTGTAGACGAGCATCGGCCGCATCGACCGGGATGTGGCCAATGACAGTAACAACGCACTCCACGGATGTGGCCAATGACAGTAAAAACACACTCCACGAAGGCGATGCCGGAAGGACACTTGCCATGACCTAGTTTCAAACTGAGTCAGATCCTTGGGGCTTCCTTGAATATCCCTCTTTAGAAGATTCTGCTAGATTTATTAAAAACTATAACTTAATTTGCTTCAATGTCATCAATAATGCGGCTACTAGGTGTGCCACTCAGAGATCACAAGGAGGAAAGTCAATCATTTTGACCGAATTGAAACAGACAGAAACAAATATTTGCTAGCGGATGAATACGAAATGATTTGATGCGATTATGATACCATGAGACTCCATTATGAAATACAAAAAGTACACTATACACACACTACTACTGTCGATTTAGCTAAATAAATGTATTTCTTAGAACAGCTGAAAGGAAACTAAAAAGAGTTTGAAGAAGATGGGGGGGGGGAGTAGATTTGG
The DNA here is from genome assembly GCF_040938575.1 of Ambystoma mexicanum. NCBI lineage: Eukaryota > Metazoa > Chordata > Amphibia > Caudata > Ambystomatidae > Ambystoma > Ambystoma mexicanum. The sequence goes on from NC_090936.1 coordinate 25,520,573, forward strand.
CATTCAGGGATTCCAATGCATTCAACTAGTTGTGTGCGCAAGGAGGAATCTGAAACAAAATGGCAGGTGCTTGAACCTTCTGCCTCCCCATTAAAGTCATGATGTTCAAACTGTAATAAGAAAAGTTTGATCAAGGGGGGGGGCAGATTAGAAAAGGGTGCAATCTTGCATATATGTTTCTGCAAGGAGGTGTACGTGCCAGCTTCACTTCTCAGGACACCTCTCTTGAAGGGTTTTGGGAAAGTATCAATCAGCAGAGTGAAAGATGTCACAACTGCCTTAGTATTGCTTCTGCAGTCTAAGGCTGTCCAAATAATGATATAAGGTTCATGTTAATGTTAGTGTGAAGATTGTAGAAAAAAAAGAAATGACATTCAAACCCAGAGTGCATTATGTTCTAGGTCATTCAAATATACAACCCTATGATGTCAGATATATGTGTCAAATAAAGATCATTGTTATGTTCCCATCATGCTCTTTGATTTTATGCAGAGCAGCCAATAGCCATTATTGGTGCTGTTAATGGCCTTTGTCTTTCTAAAAGGGTATTTTGAAAGATTACCATAGGCCTGTGCAAAACTGTCCATCTTGGAATGGCAGATCAGAAAATGCATGTATTCTAGGCTTTGATATTGTTATTTGCTCCATGAGACAAGTTGAATATTGGAATTTTGTACTGGAAGTGATCAAGTTTACTGCGTTTTTGCAATAAAATAATTTCTTGTTTTTAATGAATCCGTTTGCTAAACATGCACACCATTTTATGTCTCAAAATGTCCTCCCACTTTGCAAATGATAGTGTCCAGATTAAAATCAATGATCTGTTTCTTCCAACGAGCACTGCGTCCCTTCAGCATGATGGAGACGTTCCTAAAGGACACATCTGATGTCTCCAAATACCAGGCTAGCCTCCTCCTCGGGGGATGGCTCTGTTGCTGTTGCTCATATTATCAGTGTTTGTCCACTGGCCGTACTAGTGTCCGCAGCGGTAGGAGTGGACCCTACAATGCGAATCGCATTTAGATGGAGAGAATAGGAGTAAGAGAGAGCGTGAGAGGGTGCAGTATAGCCAATTCATAAATGAATCTGGATTCTCTGCAGGAGAAGGAGGGCTTGTTAAATGCTCAATTACCAGCTGAAGAGGGTAAGATTGTTTAAGGGCTGGAGATTGTAATTGTGTATTTGTAAAGCGCTTATACACAAGAGAAGTGCTTCAAAGCGGTACGATCATGCACGGGTGAGATTGCCTACCTACTAGCTCAAATACCTCCAGGGAGCACTGGGCCCAAAAAGGCAGGAATGCAACAATAATTGGTTTGAAAACAATGTCCAACGACCCTCTAAATTTACCTGATCTAATATTCAGGTTTGCTAACAAGAGCGTTCTATTAAGAAGACGAAACGTGCACGCTTTCAGACCAAGGCAGAAGGAACCGACTGTTGGAAGGGGTGACTCTTCTAGAAATGACCAGAAAAGATATGCTCTTCACAGTGAGAGCGGTATGCACCCCAAGATGCCTGGAAAATTCCTGCACATATGTGGCCATATGTTCTATGAGTGAGAGGCCAAGAGGCCCAAGCTTCAAAAATACAAAAGGGGGCAGGGCAGGATTTAAAGCTGCAGGTTGTTTAAAACAGGGGTGGTGTTAAGAAGGAGAATAATAAAGAGGGGGAAAAAGAAAATGGAAAGTGAAGAGCTACAAAAATACTGGCGGTAAAGCCTCCACTGGCAGTAGTGATCTCACTAATTCCACCAAACCCCCCCCCCATGGAATACCAAGGACTCCAGGAATGGGAACTAACACCCCCATACCGCCAAACCCTACAGTAAAGCTGTGGGTTCAAGTGACAACGCCAATAAATTTGGATGGAATTGCCTCCAAACTCCGTCTGAGGCCCATCATGTTTCCTTGAGCACCCGCCATTGTAAACTCAAGAGGGCTTTCCCTTAGAGCGAGGTCTCCAGGTAAGAAGAAGCGTTTTATCAAGGCACATCGAATAATTTGAACACGCGGATAGGGTTAGGACATTTGTCCCAACAGTGCGCATCCTGTTAGGACGGTCCATGTAATTTAGTGCTGAAAGCGAAGGCACTTTGTGCCAGTATGTCCCGCTGTGAAAAACATCCTGTGAGGACAGCGGGAAGTGCCTGACTCCAACCAGTGGAAAGAGGGTTTGTTCGAAAGAAGTGGAGGAAACAGCTTTATGTAACCGCTTCCTGAGCAAAACCATGATAATATAAGCATTCCAAGTGAATAATGTCGTTTGGGGGTCGCCAGGGGTCACCCGTGCTACCCCTAAAAAAAAGAATTGAAGCTCCTGGGCTGTGGCCAGCACCATGTGGCTCTTTCATTCTGGAGTGGCTGGCTTTCTTGTTCAGGCCTCTTAAAATAGAACAGGGGTTTCCAGAAGTGTAATACTTTGAGCAGTGACCCTAAATAAGAAAGAATAGGAATAACAAATAATGTCTCTTTCTGGAATTCTATGCAATAATTGCTAGACTCATTAAAGGTTTATTTCAGGCACACTTCAGGGGGTGAGTTCTTAAACACCTCAAATTCACAATACAGACAAAAACTTCAAAAAAGCATTTAGAGTAGAATAATCATCAATTTCGGACTATGTATTAAGTTGCAGTTCTAGCCTGTTTTTTTTCTTGCTGTTGTCTCTTTTACGATCATTACAAAACATTCCATCTCGGTATCCTTGGTCACCTGAAAAAATCCTTGTGCCTAAAAGCTTGTGTACAGTATAGAAATGTTTGACCATTACACATAATGTGGCCCTTGATTTCATTGTGCCACAATTAATGCTCTGTTGTAATGTGTCTATCTTTCCTATCTCCCTGGCATGCTATTCAGGATGTTTGTTTGCATGTATGAGGTAACGAGTGCCCAGAGTAGTGGGTGCCGTGTGAGTGCTCTGCTTTCCCTCCGCTGCTCTAAATTGTTTAATACACAGTTATGAACCCTCCCAATGGTGTTTTTTTTCTCCAACCTCTGAAGCCTGAAAAGTAGATCCACACAGGCTTAACATGTGGCCAACTTTGCACCACACCTGCAGATGAACTGGCCTGCTGGCAAATCTCAGTTACCAATTTAATGGTGTCCATTAGTGAGTGCACGTTGCTTTCTGACTTTGAGAACATTCAGACATGTATTTGCTAATTTTGCTATAGCCGGTAAAATAGCTTTACCTGGTAAGACACCTCAGTGGATTGAGTGCTCGCTGCTGCAATGTGTGTATGATCTGCAGGTTGCAGGTTCGAATCCCGGCAAGGCCAACTCAGCCTTTCATCGTCTGTGGTTGATAAAGTACCAACACCAGTTGGGTGATATAGTATGTATATTTGTTCTATATAAAGTGCTATATAATAACACATCATTATCATTTGGCCATAGAAGTCTGCTTGCATTCACAGTAATTTGGTAATATGGGCCTATACACACTGATATTAACGATACATATGGTGATACTTTTTTGTATGAAATGTATATCACATGACAGTGATATGGTAACCATATGTTTCGTACTGGACTTAGGAACAATGCTACGTGATGCCACTTCTTGTTTTGTCAAGGGGTGAAAGGTTGTGTTCCATCACTTCCTGTGTCTCACTTTGGGGTGGGGTCAAATGACATCACTTCCTGGGATGTCATCAGAGGTCAATGGTCATGTGATGTCACGTCCGCTACCCCTGGCATTTTGGTGAAATTACGTTAATGACCAAATGTGAGCTCCGCGCAGCCACTGAAACACAAGGACTGATTCACCTTGACCAGAGAGCACTGAAATACAATCCTTCATAGAGAAGCTGGCTTTGAGTTTCTTGAAGTCCATTCTAATGTCTGGAGCAGGTTCAGTGACAGAGCATAGTACACTCCCTTAAATGACTGCCCCTGAACATTTCTATCAAATTTGAACAATCTAGGTCATCATTAACAACAAGGAGCCAACTTGCAAGAAGGTGACGGGGCAGAATGTGGAGGCCATAGAGCTGCTCACTTTCCTCTCCTCTATCCCCCCCACAAATGACCCCACATTGAAAGAGGGGACTTGTGTGCTTCCGGGGAGACTGGCTGTGGGCACAAGACACCCAGAGCCAGCCCCTTCATGCATATGCTACACCCACGTATGCAGAGCCCCCAGGTGGAGAGAGCTGGGCCCAGCCTTCCCTCCACATGGGTGCATTCAGGAAATGATGGACAGGACTGCATCCCTGTCAATGCCATTTCTATAGTCCCACCCCTTTCCTTAATCCGCCAACCCACGCCATGCACCATATCTCATTAATCCACCAACCCACGCCATGCACCATTTCTCACACTTGTGTGTGCAACTTGTGCAAAAAAGAGAGGAAGTGCATTTTGGATTCAGCCTCCAAGAAGATCATACTTCATTCGCACAGTTTACTTTGTTGTGTCTTTATAAAGCGCCAACAAGGGCATCGCTATATTGTAGCACTATACCAAATCAATTAAATCAGGTTATTTATTTTCCAATCTCCTAATTGAATAATAGAATTCTATGAACAATACCAAGCAATATTAAGAATTGCAGTGAGGAAATAAATCTTTCAGGCAATGCAATATATCCAACACAATAGTAGTGTGTTTTTACGTCACATGTGACCCCCTCCACGCAGTTTAGAAATTCTGAAGCACTGCAAGCCGTAGGGGCTACCCAACCTAGTGAAAATGTAACCACTGGGACGAATTGAGGGTATTCGTCCCTTCTACCCATGGGGAGCCTCCCCCATGAGCCTAGGAAGGTGAGCCCAGTCCCAAGACCCTACATAGGGGTCTGGAAAAGTGGGACCTCACTGGGAGAGACCACCCATAGGTAACAAGGACTCCCGTTCCCATGAGAAACTCTGCGGACCATCAACCATATTACCATATATGAGACTATCACATATGAAGACCATTGCAAGCTTCAAGGACTTGGCTGAAGACAAGCTTAAAATATTCCATTGTGCACAAAAAAAGAGGTTCTGTCTCTTTAAGGAGAGACATACCTTTAACCGACACAAGGAGGGAAACCACCTTCAGATGAACAAGAGCCTGCAGGGGAGAGGCACAGCACGACTAGAGAGAGAGGAACGTAAGAAGGGGCAGCCCCATGACATGGTGATGCGTGGAGGAGGGGGAGCCAAGGACAGCCGCGCAAACCCGTCCTGAGCAGTAGAAGGAAATACTGGTAGACTAGCGTCTCCAAGAAGCGAGAACTGATACAAAAGGGAAGTGTTATCCCGGTGGTGGCATGACCACGACAACTTTGTGGTGGGCAGTGTGCCCATTGAACAGCACCGAAACCACCCGAAAAGGGAGTACACAAGACGCTCTATGTGAACCATAGTCAGATTCAGAGCAGAAGAATAGGTCTCGAGCATGTGCTAAACTGGAAAGTGTTACCCTGCAGATACAGAGTTAACAGGGGGAACGGAAATGCTGGGAGGCAGCCGGGGCATCTGTGTAAAGCAAGAGAAACTCATCAAAGTACAATTGACGAGATACTGAAGCTAACGCCTTTAAAGTGAAACTGTGTTTATGTAATCATGAGAGTAACGAATAAGCCAGAATGAGAAGGTATTCAGGAATACGCACCAACAGAAACTCGTCCCAGTGAAATTGACGAGACATTCGATATAAAGCCGCTAAAGTGGAACTGTGCTAACTTGATCTTGAGAGTAATGAATGCACCTGAGAGAGAAGTTTCCAAATATAAGTGGGAAGTCAAATCAAGTTAAATAGATAAAGGAAGAAGGAGTCCAACTGAACAAACCCAGGAAAGGGGGAAGGACAAGTTAGTAAAAAGGATAAACAACTTAAGGAAGTCATAAAAATACATTCGTCTGGATCAAAGTATAGGAACCAGTAATACACAGCCTTGTGGAATAACTTTGTGAAAAGGGGAGAGCAAACCTAAGTACATCATAAAAGAGCGAAAGCACTTTGTCCATAAGGTCGCAACAGATTATTTGAAGATATCTTTGTGGCATTGCCACAAGAGAAAGCCAGAAACCATGAGCCTTTAACCTAGTTATTCAGTTAGTTAAAATAGTTGTAGGGTCAGGTAGAATTACTTTTTGATGGAGGACATATTCATTTGGGCTTCCGGACGACTGTCCAGCACCTAGAGTTATTTATATATGCAGGGAAACCCTTTAGCAAGAGGGAAAGAGAGGCCTTATTATTTTAATGAATTAGACTAACAATGGGGGTCATTCCAACCCTGGCGGTAGGGGGTTAACTGGACCAGTAGGGATGCCGGTGCAGTTAACCCACTACCCCCCTATTACGAGGTCACTTAGCGGGTCCCACCAGGACCGGCTGGTTTTACCAGCCTGTTTTAGCGGGACCCGTTAAGGGACCATGGAGCAAATAACGGGCCCGCAAATTGCGGGCCCGTTATTAGCTCCTTCCCCATTCCCATTGAGCACTTTGGGGGCTCAAATGGGAATGGGGAATGGTTTTCTGAATGGGGAGTTACCAGATCCTCCAAGGTTGGAATGGCCCGGTAAGTCCCCATTCAGTGAACCCGGACCCGGACACGGGTTTGGAGGCAGACATGGTGCTATTTGCACCCTGGCTTCCTCCGAACTCATAATGACCCCCAATGTCTTGTAAGTGTTTGCCTCCTTCTCCAGGCCTTCCACAAGTGCTTAGTAAGCCCTACCGACGAGCAAACCCGTGACCTACACGTCAAAGGGATGTCAACAATGAGAGCTTAACTCACTGAGCTATCTGAACCACAACTGCACTGCTGGGAGGATAGCTCAGGGGCAACACGCTTGTCTTGGAAGCAAGCCAATGCCAAGAAGCATGGGTTTGTAACCCAGACCTGCACTTAGATACTGGGCTCCATCATGTAGAGAGATTTTATGTACCAAATAAAAAAAAATGGTGATGCAATGTCTGAATATTAATTAATTCTGTAATTTATTGACGTATGCTTACCATAGTAAATTATCCAAAAGGAATGCCCTTTAATATAATGATTCAGAGAAAAATAGCCAAGTTGGACGACGGAAAGCACCTTATCAGTAAAAACATTTTGTGTTAAATGATTTGGTTCTACGTGATTTCATTGACAGAAATCACTGAGTGGTAATTTAAATAGCGGTAGATACTTGGTGTCTCTTCACTTTTTTCCTTTTTGAAAGGTCATGAGAATAGTTCAGAGGCAATGCGTTTATCTTGGAAACAAGACAATGCAGAACAACGCAAGACAACGCAGAGCAACACAGGTTTGAATCCCTTTGTCTTGGAAGCAAGACAACGCAGAGCAACACAGGTTTGAATCCCTTTGTCTTGGAAGCAAGACAACGCAGAGCAACACAGGTTTGAATCCCTTTGTCTTGGAAGCAAGACAACGCAGAGCAACACAGGTTTGAATCCTGGTCCCACGCTTTGAGACTCATCTCCGGTATTAAGCGTGTTCTAAAAGATTAATTAATGGGAGTTCACCCACCCTTTCCCCTATATCTATCTATTTTACTGCTGCAAAGTAAGTTCTGCAAAGTAATTTATCATTTGTAAGTTCCCTCTTTGAAACAACGGCATACAGAATTAAAGACATTAAGCTCCAAGACACAATCCCATTTTTTATACAATGTAGACACATCACATGAGTGACAAGAAAACCCATTTATCATCATCAACAGATTTCTGCAAAATCTTATTCCCATTATAATATTCTTGGCAAAACTATCCTCCCCCCAGACTTTTGAAACTCTAATTCCCTGCTGATTTAAGCGAATAGTTGAATGCGTGCCATGCTAACATGTTACGCCATTAAAAGACTAATGGCGCATTCCCTCCAAATCAATAGCAACTTTTCTAAAGGAGAGTTGGGTTCCTCTGAGAATTGAGGCCTTTCTCTAACAAGCTTTTCATGGAGAAAATTGGATTTTTGGCAGGTGCTCTTTGTACGATTATATTTCATTCTCTCAATGTGCTAAAGCAATTTACTTGCTGGTTTAATCAGAAAAGTGTACAGTACATGCAACTCATTCTCCCAAAAGATGTGGAAAAAGATGACTACAAGTCATTGTGGATGGGTTGTATTATTTGGAAAAGATACTCTTTTACGAGTTAAAAAAAAACTAGTATGCTATTAATACCCTGACAATTAGGGGTCAGATTGTCCTTAAAGAGAAAATGAGAATATATCCAAAGACACGCAACGGCCAGTCGCACCTTTTCACCAACAGGCTCTCACAGGTACCATTACCCCTCTTTTTGGTAGCTCGGCTGAGCCAAAGGCTTAATCCTGCAGGCAGTAACTGCATATGGATGAGCCAGCAATTCAGGATTCAAAACATTTGAGAATTAAGTTAATGTCCAGATGCAAAAGCAGTACAAATTTGCAATCCGAAATCGCAAGGACATCACATGGAACGGTAATAAATGATACCTCTACCGTCCAGTCCAATAGGAAATGGAGCACTGGCATCTAGAATGAATGCAGAGTATGAGATCTGTAAAAATCAGTGCCACCCTCTATTTGTAGAAGGACATAGTCTAGGGAGTGGGATAGCTTTTAGGGGTTACTCTTGCATGGGGGTAAAGTGTGCACCTGTTAACATCAATGTTGCCTGGAAATGTGAGATTTCTTGCTCTCAAGCAGGCGCAGGTTGATGTGCAATGCATGGAAGGGGTATATCTCAACCTTGTGTTCACTGCATATTTGATGAGGATGTAAGACAATTCTTCAGTACAAAGCCCTACACGGGTTACACAGAGGCGAATAGATTATGTAATGACTTACACCTATTATATGGAAATAGGTGCCAGACTAGTAGCAGCAAAACATGGCTATATCAGGGACAACTGACAGGAGGAATTCACAGATGTGGTATATATAATCTCGATAAATGTGCTACACACAATACAAAGGTCTTTACTGTGAAGAACACACAAGATGCCCAGATGTGCCAATGTGTTAAGTTTGCAATGGCAGTGGTGGTCGACGGCATCATCTTTGTACATAGTTAAACATTCAGAGGAGGCAGAACAAGAAGAGAGGAACAGTCCAACACCTCCCATTAGCTCAACCCTGGTAAACGAACACAATGGCAAAGCTCCGGTCCAGCAGGTAAGTGGGGATGTTGCGACGTGGTGGGAAGGGGGAACAATGTCTTGAAGTGGTGGCGGGGTGGGGAGGCACCGTCCCCGGATGCGGCCAAGATGGCAGCACCCAGGCAAGGGGTTCTGGTGGCTGAAAAGGAGGAGATGGCACACTGTGTTCCCGCCCGCGTTTCCAGCCACCTGATTGGCTACGTGCCCTTCCATAACGGATACCCAGGTCGGACTCACACTAGATGCTACTGCAGGCATTAGCATTCCGACTGGATCAGAGATGATAACGATGAAGATACAAAGGTGAGAGCCCAGCCAACAGCCATAGGAGGGAACACTACATGAAAACAGACCTATATTTAGACATAAGCCTCAATAGGTGATAGGAGGAGCGTTACAATCTGAAGATAGATTAATATATATTGGGATAAACTAACATTCTACTAGTAAATGATTTAAACATATGCAATTATAGGTTTAATAAAGGCCGTGCAAACCCTTTGGGGATTGTGAGTCAGCTGGCATCCGATACTATTAGTTGTTTTTTAAATCACGTTTCAAAGCTCTCTCTCTTTCCCCTTCTGGTCGTATCGTATGATCTCATTTTGATTTAAAACGTAATGTCTTAACACTAGTTGGAACATATCATTGTTGTGCTTATTTCCCTTCCTGACCGGATGATTGGGTTTGCCAACAAATCTTAATGTGCAAACTGCCTTGAAGAAGCCCACATAGGCGAAACACGTGTAGGCACTTATATAAAACTCAGCATATGGCACTGGATATTCTCTTGAAAGCAAGGGGAATATAATGAGATTAAAATAATCTGAATTGATGATACCAATTGTGAAGCATCAATTTTAACCCGTTAAGTGCCGAGTACGAGTATGTTCATCCTATTTGCATAGAGATGCATACTAGCCCAGCAGTTATAACTCTTTAAGGAATCCATAGAGTGCATAGGAAACACAATACCCTGTGGGGAGTGCATTCAGCTATGCCTAGCGTAACGTTTCCTGAAAGGTACAGGGTGAGAATACCGTATCCTGAGTAGCACAGGTGTACACCTGTCTTAAAACACTAAGTGGAGGACCGGGGAGCATGCTTTAACCCTTCTATAAACAATTCTATCTAGTGTGTTGGCCTCGCTGCCTGTGGCTCTGTACGCAGAGAGCGAGAGGAGTTGCTCGTGTGGTAGCGCGACAGGCAGATGCGAAATCTGTGGTGTTGATTGGTGCAGGCGGAAGTACTGGAGACTTGGGTGCTGTTCTGGATTGGCAGAGACACTTGAAAATGTGTTATCTGAAAGGGAGACCCCAAGATGACACAGACTAAGGAGCTTTGGGTCTGGTTGCCCGCTGGTGGGGGTGCGCGTTATAGGGCTAGAGAGGAGAGCTTGCTAGAGCTGGATCATAGGTCAAGTGGTATTGGCTAGACCTGGAGAGGTCCTGTGTGGGGGCTTTGTCGGTGTGCTGTAACATGGTAGGGGATATATGAGGTGTGTCAACTAGTAGAGGAGAAGAGGGTAGTGTACACATGAGGGGTACAAGTGGTGTAGGGGAAATATGTGGTGGCAATCATCTGATAGCGAAGAAATATGTACAATTCGGGGACATGATTTGGACGCGCGCAGACCACATAAAACAAGCAAATAATAATAATATGGAGTAGTAAGGGATGAAATTGATCACAAAGCATGAGACATCATAGCAACACAAGCACACCTGTGTTCTCCAGGGGCTTCTACTAATACTCTCCAGAGGTCAGGTCCCATTTCCCTTCTCACTTTCTTTCACACGGTTCTTAAAATCTCGGCAAAAATGGCCGCAAATACAAATTTTGCGGCAAAAATGCAGTGGTTTTATCGCCACAATCATGTAAAGGATGCAGGGGGACACCCCCGCAGCCCCTGCTCCCCTTAAATGGTATAATGGGGTACACCTTTACCGGGTCAAACCACAGCTTTTTTTCTGCAATTTTTTTTACCAGTGATATTATTATCCTATACCCTTTCACACTCTCTCTCACCCACATTAATACGTTGTACCACACGGGGACTACACCTACACCTACACACCTACACCTACACCTACACACACACACACACCTTTTCTCTCTCTCTCTCTCTCTCTCTCTCTCTCTCTCTCTCTCTCTCTCTCTTTCTCTCTCTCTCTCTCTCCCGGCCAAAAAAACGTCAATGAAATTGCAGATTGAAACACCCTGATAATATTTAGTCTTCATTGTTATACGTTGAAATACCGGATACACAATAACCAGGCTGGAAAAAACACATTTTTTTAAATCGAATTTCCAAAGTACCTTTTCTTTTTTTGCACTTTTTTTCTTTTTAAATGTGGAGGGAGGCCCCCGCATGCCTCCATTGACCCTAACTTAATGTATTCCATTTCCCAACCAACCAATATATTTTTGTGAACAAAAACGCAAAAAAGTGGACAAATTAAATTTTTTTAATTCTGTGTTTTCGGCGTCGTTATTTTACCATTGGATTTTTGGGGGAGAGTGTCGTTTTATACCAATTAATTTGCTGTAGCATTTGAACACCCTCTGAATTGTGGTTTGTATCATTTGGTTTTTTCATCCCTGATTCTAGTGTAGATTTGCTGTCGCTGGCTGTGCAAAAAAAAAAAACTACTGCACGCAGTCAACTCCTTACACAATATCCAGATAATGATATCATAATAAAAAATATCCCTTCGTGGCCATGTGCTCCCCCCCCCAACCCATCTCTCTGCTGAGCGCTCCTTGGCAGTCCTAATACTGCATTTTTCATTTTCTAATTCTCTGCACTCCTTCGTTTCCCATTTGGCTCTGGTCACTGCAAGGCGATTCTTCACAATGAAAAGGTGTGTATGTTGACAAGGGGGCATTAGTCAGGTACCAACGAGGCGCTTGGGGTGGGGGGTTTCGGATGCATTGTAATGATTTCAGGCTTTCTGTACATTCCACTACCAGTTCTGCCTTCATCTTCTGCCCGGGAGACAAGAGCTAAACACTAACATAGCGAGTCCTTATTTTCTGCAAGTACACATTACATATTGATTGTGTTCAATGCTGTGCAAATGTTGGGGTTGGTGATGTTGCAGGTGAAATGACAGGGAAGGACCTTAAGCCGAGGAACGGCCTTAAGGACAGAACCGGAAGGGGACGGCACGGGAGGAAGGACTACGAGAGCCCGGAAACGACAGTATGATGTAGAGATAAATAAAGAACAGTTATGCCTTCCAACGACTCTGTGTGGTTTGTGGACTTACGGCTGAGCTGTCCACTACATGCAATGCCGCCCAGTTAGAGAGAGGGTGGTAACGGGTAAAAGGTGTAATGAGCACTCAGGATAGAAATTGGCCATCTCTTGCTAATGGGTGGAGGCTGCAGAAGAGTTAGGGGAAGATGTAGGAGTCATCAGATAAGAGTGGAGGTTGTAGAAGAGTTAGGGGAAGATGTAGGAGTCATCAGATAAGGGGTGGAGGTTGTAGAAGAGTAGGGGGAAGATGTAGGGGTCATCAGATAAGAGGTGGAGGTTTTAGAAGAGTTGGGGCAAGATGTAAGGGTCATCGGAGGGGAGGTGGAGGTTGTAGAAGAGTAGGGGGAAGATGTAGGAGTCATCAGATAAGGGGTGGAGGTTGTAGAAGAGTAGGGGGAAGATGTAGGGGTCATCGGATAAGAGGTGGAGGTTGTAGAAGAGTTGGGGGAAGATGTAGGGGTCATCCAATAAGAGGTGGAGGTTGTAGAAGAGTTGGGGGAATATGTAGGGGTCATCGGATAAGGGGTGGAGGTTGTAGAAGAGTAGGGGGAAGATGTAGGGGTCATCAGATAAGAGGTGGCGGTTTTAGAAGAGTTGGGGCAAGATGTAAGGGTCATCGGAGGGGAGGTGGAGGTTGTAGAAGAGTTGGGGGAATATGTAGGGGATCGACGGAGTGGCCATCTGGGGCGGCTTTCACAAGATACCAGTGTTGACTATGAGTAACTAGTGAAACCAGTAGTTGATACCTTCTATAAAAACGCCAACCTGCAAACCGTTGACTGAATCAACACATTGGGCAATACAAAAGGGAAACACGTAAATGTAATGCCCATCAAAATTCCTCCCAACTCAACCGCTGCGGCGCATACAATCTTATATTCCAAGAAGCCATACTTTTGAAGTTCTGAAAGAGAAGGACACACGAAATGTCCCTCTGAGAGCCTTTATTTTGCAGTCACTTACCTGTCTGTTTCATAGAAAAATGTCCTCTTTCTGTAAACAACAGGTGCTGCAAATACATATTTTAACAATTTTCTAGGTATCAAGCTTGAAAGGACGAAGGATTGAGTCATGCCTGTATGGCTTCAAACCAGCGACGAACAAAGTGAAGTTAAAGTGCTAGTATACTACAGCAGCTCTGGGTGACATCATCCTTCCAAGGGCTGATTCCATGCACTTAGAGAAAACATATTAGAAACAGCTCAAGGATAGCATCAGAATTACTTGAGTGCTTCATCTCATCACAAAGCCATTGAGCTCTTCCCGGTTGAGAGCAACCGCCCAGTTCATTTCATGTACTGGTCTAGCTTGGGATTATGTCCACTGTATGCGACTAATTAGCCTCTGTGTCAAATATTGTCTGCGTAATAGATAAAGGAACTGTGGTTTGCTCAGATCATCTCAGCTGCTTCTGCCAAGTTAGTTAAATCTGTCTGTCCAACCAGGGGTTCCAGAGTGTCCTCATAGGCAACAAGAGCTTTGCTCTTGCCGTCTATAATGTTCCCTTGGTGTAATATGTCCTGGTCTTCTTACCCATGTGAACATTTAGGACTGATGTTCTGGAAACCTGAGCCCACTTTTTCTTTCTTGGCCCCCATTAGGTGGCATGAAAGTCCCAGATGCCTTCTGGAAAAGTTCTATCAAATCTGATCTTTCTATAGGTGTTCCCAAGCGCCCCCCCCCCCCCCCCATGATATGATATTTTATTTGTATCGTTTATGTGGTCCAAAAATGAAAGGGGAACGCAAGAATCTGTAATTTAGTATGGCTGGAAGAAGGACTCTTCAGAGATTTTACAGCAGCGAGAGCACTTTACCTCAGATAGCAAAAATATGATATCATTTGAAGAACTCAGGGAATTTCATCTTGTTCTGTGTCATTTCATCAATTCTATTTCATTTATTGAAATGTGACTCCGTTTCACGCTGAGACGTTTTTGTAACGTATACAATGGAATATTGAACTGTATTTGTTTTTCTGTGGGTTGATGCTCGTAATGACTTTGCAGAACAGTGAAATAATTGATTAATGATATGCATTGCTCTATGGAATTAATTGTCATTTCATAAATATGTAATGCACAAATGAGTGATAGGAAATGCCATGAGAGGGAGAGGATTTCTGACTTAGTCGAGGCACTGCCCTTACACTTAAAGAAAGTGCCAATTGCCACCTCACACCACCTTTAGTCACCATTTCTCATTACTTCCCTCCTCTCAGTTTTCCATGGGTTGTAAAGAATTGAGAACTTTTCCAAGAGACACATTTTTAGAGGGCGCTACATTGGCAGGTGCCACTTTTAAAAATAGTGTCACTTTTAGGGGGCAAGTCCAAAGCCAGGCAAAGTTTTGTTCGCTTTTTTGTGTTTGCAATTCAGGTCTGCAGTGGTTAAACCCCTACAAGTCGAAGGTTGGTTTGTGGACATGCAATTGCCACAACATGAGAGGTCTGAAATGCGAGGCAAACAAATACATAGAGTTTGTCCACAAGTAGCGATGTATTAAATAATAAGGGTGGATTAAATGCCTCACTTTCCCTAACCTAACGAGGGTTTCCCTACCTGTCCAACTAAAACTAAAGGAAAACACTACAAAGGCATCTGTCCCTCACACTCATGCACATAACAAAACATACAGGTATCTTATGGCTGTGTAATCTCAATAATACAGCAAAAAAGTTCAAACGTAAATTTGGCCAACATAATACTTATAACCAGGGTCGGGTCCCCTTTCGCAGGTTTAGTTCCAGAGTTTCCAAACCAAAGTTCAAATCAAAACAGTTCCTTTCAAAAGTCAAGTTTTATTCCATTTATAATATAAAGTTCTTTTTACTCGACAAGTCTTTCACTTGACACTTGAACCATCCTTTTTGTTCAACAATATATATATCACTCTTCAAAAGATTCGTCAAGGTTCCACAGTTCTTGCTTGATAAACCAAAAGACTTTTGCACTTTCAGTCAGTTTTCAGTACAATGTCTCTTCCTTGTAAAACACAACTATTTCCAAATGTTTTCTACTTAAACAATCAAGTTTTGTCAGGATGATTTGTTCACAGTTTATTACAACACACTAGTGACCTTAACGCTCTCTTGCCACCACAACCTTTTACTACTTAGCAGTACTTCAATTGTTTTCTTCCTGGTCCACTCGCCTGCCAGGACTAACCAAAAACAGTCACTTTCCTGGTGTACTCACCTGCCAGGATACAACTCCTACCACTACTACAAGTACTGTGTCATGAGGCTCTTCAAGCTTTAACACATTTCAATCCTTAATGTGGAAAAGTGAAAATCCCACTACTATTTGATTAATAGATCACAACACCATGGCAATATCTCTCGCTTTACTTAATTTGCCTCAGGCAATGCAGATTATAATCCTCTCCCCTTTCACATTGATTACAAGGAGGATTTCTGTTCAATCATCTTTGATTTAGATGAATTTCCTTTCTTTGACTTTCACAATACTGGTTATAGTTCTCTTTTAAAAATACCCTTTCTGACTCATATTCATCTCGTATGAATATTCTTACCTTTTGGCTTTGGCAAAGATGGTTGCAATATTCTTTTCCAGCTGAGTTAAATAGTAACCCTTTTTGGCTTAGACAATGGTGGTTACAATGTTCATCCACTTGTTACCTCTTCATATAAGAGGTACATTGACAATAGTGGATACAATGTTCTTCAATTCCTTCTCTTTTAACATTAGAATCATACTTAATTGGTTTCCATTCAGTAGTTCAGTATTCATAATTCTAAGCGGGAGTCAGCTGTCTATTTTTGAGCACCCCATGGTTCCCTTACAGAGGCAAACTTGCGTGCCTCCAAACTACCTGCTGCTTCTTCTCCTTTAGTCAGATCCACACAGGCAACTGACAGCTCCAGTCATATTCCCCTCACTCATGCCTCCTGTAGCTGGAGCCTTCTTGGCTCCTATTGTACTCCGGTGAATGCCACACACCGGAGCCGCACGTGGCCGTATTAAGAGCGTTCCTCTCTACCTTGGCAAAGCCAGCCTTTACACTGCTTCCCGCTGTGCGTACTCTACATCCCACAGGACCTCTTACTTCTACTAGCTTCACGAGACAACAACCCCCTTCCAATCTAGCGGCCGATCGGTCTCGTTTCACCTGCCTCAGCTGTTCTTTCAACTGCTTCTTTTATGGCTTCTTTCTAATGGCCTGCACCTGAGGGGAGTTTAAAAATACAAAAGTCCCTATCAGGTGTGGGTCATTACAACTAGACTGCACACCATAGTTCTGTGCCACCGAACCCCTCTTCCTCATCCCAGTAGCTAGAGCATTATGGGACGTGAAGTCCCTAATGTTCTTGTTCTATTTTACATTATTTAATTTCCTCTGACTTAATGATTCGCAAAATGTATCTTCGTGAGAAGGTGTTAAAGAAATGAATGGGTGTCGTTTGATTTTATACTTTAAACCTAAGTTGCAATTGGAACTATTATACGTGCTAATAATGGTTCTCTGGTTTTTACACGGATCATTCCTACATTTACCATAGGGTTTTTCAGGACTGACAACTTGAGCCATTTTGGGAAGGGAAGCCTTACTATGACAACATGCCATCAGACATTTCGGCACTGGGAAACCCAACCCTTAGAAGAGGGTGACTACCGCGCCTCGCCTAACACTCATCCCATTCCCTTGGGGCCCGTCTCCTCCCAGCTATCGCCGCCCCAGGGTTAGGATCAGGAAGCGGCTGCCTTACCCTGGCCACCTGGGAGGAGACGTTAGGCAGCGATTCTGTGAGGACTCTGCAGGATTCCTCAGCCTACAGACATAGCAATAGATATTTAGGGAGAAGGGGGCATGCAGGGACGTGACAAAGGGGAAGGCCGTGGAGGTGATACAGAGAACCCCCGCCTCCATTAGGAGGAAGGAGGAAATGCATATATGGAAACAGTGAAATTGACATGCCCAAAACTTTCACTATCAAAAATGTGGAGCTAAAACCATAAAATACTATTTCTTTAAAGAAGCTACTACATATCCGACCACAAAGCAATCACCAGATCATGTAAAGAATTGCTCAAAACACACAAAACTATCCATAATACAAAGAATAAAAAGTCCATTTAGCGTTTAATCGGTTTAAATGTGAAATACTGCCGTTGGTATTTACCACTTCCATTGATGTTACTTCACGAAACCTGTCCAATTTACGGTTTTCACTGGCAGAGGTGGTATTTCTAGAACACTTCCGGGGATATTATAGATATTCCAGTATCATACGTGGTGATGAAAAGAGGTGTAAGACCTTTCTTCTGCTCTGACGAACCCAGGAAGATCCTCACCTCTCCCCATAGGGGAGACGCCCACTTTGGGAATGGGGATCTGGGCGTGCTACTCTTAACACCCCTAGGAGATCGGGCAGGCAGGATTCCACCGAAGGTTACTCCCCCCTTAGAGGACAGGAGCACCCATAAAAGATTACAAGACTCCATCCCTCCCCTCAGACGATGACACATTTGTGGGCTATGCAGTGATACGTATGGGCATAAAAACCCATTCACTTATCATGGTTGACTTGGTTTTTGACCCCAACTATGGCCAATCTCCATGAAAGACGGCAAAGGGACGAATGGACCAGCATCCTGGAGGAGCAGCGAGAGAATAACCAATCAGGAGACACTCCCTGCAGGTCTTGCAGAGTTTAAGTATGTCGAGGAAATCACAGAAGGTGTGGAAAGCGGCAGAGCGTGAAGCGTTGCAATGCCCACTGGAAGAGTTTGGCAAAGCAGATGAGCGACCAGTGCAGCCTGGAGGGGTTGCAAGAACAAGGAGCAAGCTCCCCTGAAGGCTGAACTGCAAAGCAGCCAAGACGCCACCTACATAACGCCGCACCAAGTGAGCAGAAGGGCTCAAAAAAAGACTGAGGCAGAGCCCAGTTGAAGAGTCACGTAACCGGCTCTATGACACCAGAAAGCCCGTCCTGATGCCCCCTTGGAGGAGCCCTACTCTCAGCAACCAGGTACGTGGTCGCTCCAGGGGAGAGGGCGATGGACGGGCACTTGAGTAAGAGTCCCTCAGTGGGAAGAACCAGAAAAAAGCCCCAGTGGGGAGATCCAATAGTAGCCTGGAGTGGAGAGGGAGAACAAGTACATTTGTGGAGTTTGGAGAGTCAGAAGAAGCACCGGAGTGGGGAGTGAGAACAACTAAAGTTTCAGAGTGCAGAGGTGAAAGAAGAAAGAACCCCAGAGTGGGGAGTGAGAAGAATAGGAACACCCCGGGAAGGGGAGAGATTGAAAGAACTGCCAAGTTGGGAGGAAGAAGAAGAGAGACCCTAGCGTGACCAGAGGCAGAAAGAACCTCTGAGTAAGAAGGGGGAAGATCCCAAAGATGGGGAGAGAGACTGAAAGCAATCCCAAAGTGGGACCAGACCTAGAGAGATCTGGGCTGGAGAACCCTTAAAACATTCAAGTCGCCAATAATTGTATAAACATGGACTGCAAACCTAGGCAAGAGGCAGATAACAGGGATAAGGGTTGGGATTGAAAGGACAGTTGACTACTCTACCTCTGTGGGTCTTGTTACTTTATTTTATAGGACAAGAAAAGTGGCTATGTGGAATAGAATTCCAGACTGAGGACTTAAGTATGTATAGACATCCTGATGAACTCCCGTTTGACTTTTATGTTATAGAATAGGTCTTGATCTTGTAGAGCAGTGAAAGAGTAGGCTTTGACTTAGCGAGAGAGAGAGAGAGAGAGAGAGAGAGAGAGAGAGAGAGAGAAAATGAAAACACCTTGAACCATGCCTCAGTGTACGAGTCCTGATTAACCACAAGTGGTGGTAGCAGTGGGATCTTCATGACCTGCTAGTCTCAGACCAACCCTGAAATTTAGATGTCAAACCCCATTGACCAATTACCCACTATAGGCTGGTGGAGCATTAAACCCTCCTTACTAGCATAAAGAGACCAACTCCCCTAGAATGCAAAACATCCTACCTCGACAGCTGTCCATCTGGCTAGTATGTTACTGGGTAGTTCAGACAATGAGTGTGAATCTCCTGATCCTGGGATTTTTCGCCCTATCACTGAAGAATGAGTTAAGCAGGGTATTTCAAAATGAAATATAGCTCTTCCCCTTCAATGCAGATTCTCCTCGAGTAAATCATTAATATCCAGGAGAAAGCCGATCAAAGACACCAAGAGGCACACATTACTAGAGGGGGTCCACAGGTAAGCGTCATCTTCCTCACAAGGTGCTGCAGCCTTACCATGAAGAGTATGCTTTTGGTGCTTTTGTTAACGTTGAACACCTTGCTAATCAGTTTAATTGGGATGGCACCCTTATTAAAATTGGCATCTCAAACCATCAATGGCAATGCAACCAGACCATTTGATGAGATGAAGAAGACCCTCGTAGGTAAGGTGGGTCAGACAGAATTCTGTTTCTTGTGCAGGTTGCAGACCACCCATTCACCTTCCAATGAAAGCCCCTTGGATCTAGCTACAAGAAATACAAATGTGATAAGCTGTGGTTCAGTAAAAAGATCCTTTCAGAGGTTCTCCTTACCACCCCTCTCCATACAGGCATAGTGCCCATTTAACAACCCACCCTAGACACTGATATTCAAATTGCTCAAGCACACACTGAATGATACACCACATACTGAAAGATCGAGGGTCTAGAAGGGAGACTTAACACGGGACTAAAGAGAACCCCCCAAATTTGGGTTGGATTTGCCACTTGTTCCCGTAAAACAGAAAGAAAAGTTATTAAGAAAACCTATTCCCCTAACCACGGTAAAACCTGGAAGTAGGGGGAAACCCTTCCCTCCCTCCATCCACCCAACCAGTTTTTCTTGCACGGCAAAAAGATATTTATCCGGCTTGTCCAAAGAACCAACAGGACAAGTTGATGGAAAAAGGCTGGTAGGGCAGAGAGGAATGGGAAAGAAGGGGGAGGAAAGGGAACCAGCTGAGGAACCGAATGTCTTCCTACGCAAACTTGGCTCCTTTCAGACCAGAGAACGAGTGAAAACCAGTCGCGCATGGGCTACTGCCTACATTGATTCGGGTTGTAAACCTTTGGCCAACAATCTAGCACCGAGCGAGTCCATATAGCTCACCGGTCTGCGTTGCGACGCCGAGGATCCTGATGACCTTGGAGGCCTGGGGAGATTCAACTCATCTCAAAGTGACATTTGTTCCCGGACCCAGAAAAGGTGATTATTGGCACAAACTTGCCGAACTTCCAATATCTCACTCTCAGGTGACATTATTCCGTGCGAGATTCTTTTTTTCTCGCTGCTAATTGCACCACCGATCCGCCGACCTGCAAGAATATCTACACAGCCTGCATGTTTTAGAATTGATGCCAACAGCTGCAGTGCTTGCCCCTGCCACCATCAGCCACCACGAGGTTTTTGCACCTCCAAGATGGCCGCCCGCCATGTCTCAAGGAACCCCAGTGCCTAACTGAGCACAGCCGACTGTCCTCGGATCCGATTGGCCATTGAGCCACCTTAAGCAGCCTATCGCCAGCCGGTAGGCGAAGCCGGCCCACTCCCAGCAAGGCCCAGGATAATAAGGTCAATACCTGTCTTCACCTGTCCTCAGCCTTTCTCGCCGTTCGCCCGGACCCCCTGCCGGACTCCAGACCCACTACAGCGGTGAACTCAGCCTCGTATAAGGGGCACGTGAGTAAACAAACAGCATATGACTCTTTTAAAAGACTTCCTGGTCGTAATTTCCATACTGTCACCATTGTGCACCTGCGCCTCTTTACACGTTGTATCCGTGCCTGTTGATCCCCCCACTGTAATTGCCCGCCCGCCCGCGCTCCAATCTATGTGCATCCACCAACGCTCCCAGCCTCTGCGAACCCTGACACTTCTCAACGCCTAAGTGCTCACCTCTAACCATATCAAACCTCTCGCATCAGCCCTGCCGCTGTCCCGCGGATAGCGATGACCAATAGCTGATACCTACTATCAGTAGGCGCAACAACTACATGTACCTCTCACGCTGTAGATTGATCCCTTGAGCTATAGCAACTGCTTCTTACTAATGCTGCCTCATAACAAACTGGTGACCAATCTTAGACCTACTATATGCGCTATTGCCAACCGTTGCCGGACCAGTCCCTCCCCTACCTATACTGGGTAACTGAATTTAGCCCATGCGCCCATTGTGATCTGTACTGTTGCATTACCTACCTGTGCTGAACTAGTGATTTTAGCCCATGCGCCCATTGTGATCTGTACTGCTGCATTACCTACCTGTGCTGAACTAGGGAATTTAGCCATGCCACACCTGAACCAACTGTTCGCACTATGCATTTAGCTTCTCTGGCATGACAGAGGCATTCAGCCTGCTGTTTTGTCTCAAATTTAGCTGCACTCAGCCTGCTGCCCGGTCTCAAATTTAGCCTACCTATGATACTATGCTGCACTCAGCCCGTCTATGTTAGCTGCATTTAGCCTACCCATTGACAGCTGTGCTTTGTAAGCTGAATTTAGCCTACCTTTTGATATCTCAAAATGCAAACCTTACAAGACACATTAGCCCTTCTCACTTTAACAACACTCCTTGTCCACATACCCAGACTCACTCCCACCATTGAATACACCACCCCCCAACGCTCAGCTCACTCCCCTGCCATGACACAGACTCTACCTCAACCACTAATGAGTTGTAATGACCAAACTGAAGAACCTCAACAACATAGAACCTTCGAATCTAAACCATGCAATGCCACATCTAGAAATGCTAGACTCCGAGCCAGACTTGCAAAACTATATGAACCACGCGCCAGAACACTGACCACATCTAACCGCAGCAAACCCATACCTAATCGGGGCATAGAAAAACCACACAGCCTTTACCCAAACACACAGAATGCACATATGCACACCTCTTGCACAACCCATGAAAAGACATGCACACCCCCACCCACCAGCCCACCTCTAAAAGGTGCACTAGTTAATGCTAGGTCCTTAATTGCTCATGCCATTGAGATCGCTGATCTTATCCAGACCGCAAATTTTGACTTCCTGGCCATCACGGAATCCTGGCTACATGCCGCCGCAGGACCAGCCATTATGTTAGCAACCCCCAACGGCTACACCATCCTAAGGGCAGACAGAGGCGAAGCCCGCGGAGGGGGCATAGCCCTTATCATTAAATCCAACCTATCCATCAGGCTAGCACCCTCGAATGACACTAAATCATGCGAAAGCCTAACAGCTAAACTAGCTATCAACAACTCCCAAACCCTCACTATCCATCTTATATATAGACCTCCAGGCCCTATTGGAACCTTTGAGGACGACATCTCTACCATCCTATCGCATAACCTAAAATAATCTTCACAAGTCATCCTGCTAGGGGACCTTAACCTAGGCTTCAATGACCAAAATGACCCACAGGCAAGTAGAGTAGCCAACCTACTTTCTGAACTAGGCTTTTCACAAAAAGTACTCCACCCTACCCACAACAAGGGTAGAATACTCGATTGGGTGGCAGACCATAACTGCAATGCCTCCATCCTATCGATCTCCCCACTAATTTGGACAGACCATTTCCTTATAACATTTGCTCTAGAAACAATCAGACCTACTACCACCCCAGGCCAGCCAGCACCATCCATCCCAACCAGGAACAAGAAAAACATCACCCCTAACAACCTACTCCCGCTCATCCTCCCCACACTCAATTCACTACCAGACAACCTGGACCCTGAAACACTAATGAACGAGTACAACAAAGCTATGTCTTCTGCCTTGGACATAATTGCACCACTAAAAGTGAGACGCAGCAAACCCAAAGCGCACCTCAACTCCTGGTACAGCCCCCATCTAAAAACTCTTTGCACCAAAAAAAGACAATGCGAGGTCACTTGGAAATTACAACCTTCGGAAGAAAATAAGAGCACACTGAGAGATATATCTACCCTCTACAAAAAGGAAATACTGTCGGCCAAACGGGAAACCTATAACACTAGAATAGCCCAAGACAACTCTAGTTTGAAAGAACTCTTCATTATCCTAAAGGAAATAGAATCCCCCATCCCAGTGCCCGACAACTGTGTCAAAGATAAAATATGGTGCACCAACATTCAGCAAGCCCGAGCTAATAAAGCAACAACTCTCCAATCTAAAATCGCCACGAAAAAATCCTCACTCAGTCTCGACACGAAGCCCAAAACAGCCACCACCCCTTCTAATAATAACACCAACTACCCTCGCTTCAAATTCTCCAAAGTATCTATTATTGAGACAGAAAAAATCATACTGTCACTCAAACCATCTAATTGGCAGGGGGATCAATGTCCACCTCAACTGATAAAGGACGCAGCTAGAGACCTGTCGCCCTTTATCTCAAAACTCATTAACGCCTCATTCGCTACAGGGTCCATACCGAGTAATCTAAAAGAATCTTGGGTACTCCCTTTGCTCAAAAAACAGACACTTGACCCCGCCATACCCACGAACTACCGCCCAATCACCACCGTGCCATTCCTCTTAAAAATCATAGATAAAGTGGCGTACTCACAAATACAGAAACACCTAGAAAACAACAATTTACTAGGAGTACGCCAGTCCGGCTTCCGTCCCCAGCATGGAACCGAAACTGCCCTCCTAAACCTAAAGGCGCAAATTGATGAGCTAAGGGATCAAGGCAAACCAGCCTTACTCCTCCTTCTGGACTTATCAGCCACATTCGACCTTGTGGACCACAAGGTCCTCTGCAGGCACCTGGATACAGCTGCGCACTTCTCAGAAGAAGCCACAAACTGGATCCAATCCTTCCTCAATAACAGGACTATGAGAGTCTTCTCCACCACCGCTGCAGCAGACTCCATCCCCATCACATGTGGTGTGCCCCAAGGATCTTGTGTCTCGCCTACACTCTACAACATCTTTACTAAGCCCCTTTTCGACGATCTGGACCTTCTTGGTATCACCTACACTAATTATGCAGATGATACCCAGACCTTGGTGAACAGAGTGTATCTCATCATCCAGGCATGGATGGCCACACACGGTCTATGCCTGAATGACGACAAAACTGAAATCATCATCCTGGGCACACCCCCCACCCTTAAAAAACTGGGCCCCAACTACTCCTCCTTTAACATCGACAATAACCAAATCACGACCGCCCACGCAGTAAAAACACTGGGTCTCTACCTGGACTCCACCCTTTCTTTCAACAAGCAGGTCAATGCGATGGCTTCGGCAACCGCCTACACCTGTAAACTGAAAAGAGCAGGCAAACCCTTCCTATCAAGTGATAGCTGCATCAGACTCGCTAGAGCGCTCGTGTTATCAAAACTGGACTACTGCAACTCGCTCTATATTGGGGCTAATAAGGAAATCATCAAAAGAATTCAAATTCTGCAGAACAACGCGCTTAGAGCAGCACTTTGCATTCCCAGGAGAGCCCATACCACCGCTCTCAGACGAGCTAACAACTGGCTCTCTACGCAGGAGAAAATCCAACTAAAAGTTGCCTCTTTGGTCCACAAATGCCTTAACAACGCCGCACCACAGTACCTATCTGCTAGATTCACCAAACTAAAACCAATAAGACTTACTAGATCTGCTAATTCGAACAACCTATCTATACCTAGAGTCAAACTGACCAAAGTCGGTGGCTGCAGCTTTCAGGTGAAAGCAGCTCAACTCTGGAACTCCCTACCATCCACCTTGAAGACTGACCAACCCTACCTCACTTTCCGACACAACCTTATAATGTGGATCAAAAATACAGAGACACTTTAGATCATCCACTGCCTGGACCTACTCAATCCTAGGAACTTCTGTTCAGGACTGTAAATACATGCTTTTACACTTTTTACTTGCTGTATATTCTTGTACATTTGTTGTATTTTAATTGTTGTATCTTATTTTTGCTGCTGTACTTGCCATGTGATCTTGTAACTAAGCTTTGAGCTGTCTTATAAAATGCGCCCGGTTACCCCTGGGTCTGGTGCGCAATATAAGTAATAAAACAAACAAACAAACAAACAATTTAGAGGGAACCATTGGCAAAGATACAAAATGAAGGGGTGCCTTTTCTTTCAGTTGCCATCATGTGTATAGGAGCACCGTTACTACTGCTGGTACTAATATTTGGCTATTAGTATTTGAAATACTATTAAGTAAAGTTAACTAATACTGTTAACATTAGTTATACCACAGCCAATGCTTGGGTAATTGTAAGTAATTGTAAAAGGTTATTTATAACACGCTTTCTAAGCACGTACCCGGGTTTCGAACTTGTGTTGCTCCGCGCGTTGCCCCTGAGCTATCCTGTCGGGCCAGTAGGATTGCTCTATATGCACATTGCTTATTGTGGCGTAAAGTGCCAACTTTTCCATGCCAGACTTTTCCCAGCTCCTTGCTGATGCCACTTTCTGCTTTTGGGATTAAAGAATGTTCACAAAATGGCCGACAACCCAAGTATCATCTTATCAAACTTGTTTAGGTGACCAAGCGCCATAGGAACTGACTGCATTAAAGATGCATCATGCATATAATACCCCATATATTAAAATGAACACACCATCAAATCTCAGATCACACACTGGTGTCACGTGTTTTGATCGCTGCGGCTATTTCCACCATGGTATTTTCACACAGTCCATTTTTTGGCTTTTTTTACTTTTTTTTAATGATGAGGTGCCCTCACAATCCCCATCTAACCCACCACCCCCAAAAACCCTACACAAACACACAATTAAAAAAAGAAAAATCCCAAAACTGCTGGGGTGAAAATAACTGCGGCGTAATGTGCCACCATTAAAACACAGTCACCACATACAACTATTTATTTATTTATTTGAATGTATTTGTTTTTAATGCGCCGACAGCCCGAGGGCATCAGGGCGCAACAAACGCACAAGTACACAACAGAAAGAACGGGACAACGGAAGAAAGGTTGAAAGTCAGTTTCCATTTAATCATAAGAATTGAAAGTAATTATCACCCCCACCCCTATACCAGAATGTCCTGTGAGGGTGAAATGCAGACAATATGATGGCTCTTCGAGGTATTCGAATGAGCACCCCTGCCCATCAAATTATCACGGCTATTTAGGACGCAACTCGCATGCAATTGCCAGTGTTACATCTCTAGCAATGCATTTATTTTGCGAGTCGCCTGTAACTTCTAAGAGTTTTGCACCAGCAAAACCTGTCGTAACAAGGCTCATGGCTTAGCAGGATTAAGTAACTGGCCAATGCCTTGCCCTGCATACAGGGGGCGCAATACTCATGGGCGATACGTGCAAGCCATGAATCACATGGTATGAACAGGATTGCTGCAAGGAGTTTTTATAAGGGAAATGGGAAAAGGTCAAATATGTTCGGCCAAATCTCCCATTCGGTCTTTTAATCTCGGTCTTTTAGGATAATTGCAAATATTAAATGGGAGGAATTGTAGAAAATCTTTAGGTTCCTGGTAACATTGTATTAAATATGTTGGTCCCCTCAAGTGTGCCCTGTGTTCAGTACATTATATAGCTATTTCGCATTAAAGCTAAAAATGTGGCACTTAAAAATAACAAGTACAAAATTCTAGGCTGACCATTAAAGTTATATTATGGTGTGATGCCCATTTCATTAAAAAAAAAAAAAGCACCACAAAGGCGAACCCTCTGTCAACTCAATCTCAGGCTATTATGCAAGTCTATGCAAAAAGGGTGAGCATACTCTTCCTTGGCACTTAAGGGGTTAATGTGCTAATCTGACACTAATCACAAAGGAAAATAGTGCTGGTCCCCGAGTATATTCAGAATGATACGGGTAATCACGAGAGACCGTCATCTGAGCGTTACGCCCTGGCTTAGGAACAGGATCATTCCGGTCATTTGGGAAACGGACACTGCGCAACTAGACTCCCAGTTCTCCAGTAGACTGTTACAAGGCAATTTCAGCCAGTTTAAAATCCATGGACTGCTCACACTTTTTACTATTATATGTTTCAAGCTACAATGTGAAATAGGTAAGGTCCATCCGTTTTGTTCGGGCACTGGGAGTGCAAAGGACTGAGTTGGCCCAATTACAAAGCATTGCTTAACTTGGATATATTTATATATATTTTTTAAATGATGACGAGGGAAAAATGTCAGTACTTAAAAGCAACAGTTCTACCTATCGCTCATTTTTAGCGTCCCAAACTACCACTTCCGCTGGCCATCTCCTGGTACTTTGCCCCCAGTCTAGCTCCGATACAGCCTGCAAGATGTGGTCTGTCATTTTGCCGCTCGGTGTCTTGTGATGGTCAGGCAGGGATCAGAGCGCCTGCCTGTCCTGTCACCAAAGCCCCCGGGCGCTTAGTCGTCAGGCGGACAGGCATGGAGCCGGCATCATGGAGGAAAGGGATGGTTGACCACTTCATAAATCCTGTCCTGTAGCTCCACAGTGGCCTGCACCTGAACACGCCTAACTGAAATGTGGGTTACTGTTCGTAGTGTGACATGACATCATAGGTTATTTATAATGCTGCTCATACCTGGAAGTTTCTAAGCGTGGACCCGGGGATCGAACCTGTGTTGCTCTGTGTCGTCTTGCTTCCAAGGCGAGCGCATTGCCCCTGAGCTATCCTCCAGCTGTGGCAATGTGGCAGCTGTCGTACGTGGGGGGGTCGAAAGCCTGGCCCATGGAGGGCCTACCTGCCATGATCAAGCAGCGGGCAGTCCCTGAGCCACCTAATCCTTCCTGGGGATTGCTCCCTCCATAGGCTGTCCAGAGTCCTTCAGAAACTGCACTTCTGCGCTCCCTACAGCCTGCACTTGAGGGTTTCTCTTCAAAACAGAAAATCATGCTTCGTGTGCTGCATACTAACGGAAAGCCAGGTTTGGGCCCCAACTGTTCACATTTTTTTTAAAGTCATTAAACAAGAGGTTCAAACCCAGCTCCCAGACTTCTCATGTTTTAAAGAGGAGAGTTTCAACCTCTATGCTGCCAATGCCCAGCTTATGGCTCGTGTCCAAGCATCATACGTGTGCCTACAGCACAGTAGGGGAGTGTGCACTCAGCAACGCCTGGAGGATGGCGCTGAGTGTGCCCTCTGCAAGTAAGTGGATAATGGCACGCGCAGGCAATGACGCAGACCTTGCGCGTGGACGGTGCAATGCGTCCCTGGCCCCACACGTGGGGCGTGTGGACAGGCGCGTGTACTTTGCCTTTACCCCATCCGCGAGAGGGGGAGGGGGAGAAAGAAATGTATTGGCGGCTGCCAATGCCCCGTCATGCATGAAGACATGATTTGGAAGTCATTCGATTACTATGCACATTCCTTTTAAAGGTACCATTACAGCTATTCTGGGGCTGGGGGGTGGGGAACAGGGGGAGGGTGCAACGACAAGCGTCAAGCTAGAGAAATGGCTCGAATAATAAAGGGTACAAACTGATCACTAAAATGAATAAACAGAATCATTATTCCTGCTCCTTCTTGTCGAGCAGCACACTCATTCAAAGCCTCGCCCTCATTCAAAGCACCGCACTCATTCAAAGCCTCACAAAGCAGCTACAGTGCACTCATTCAAAGCCGCGCACTCATTCAAAGCCGCGCACTCATTCAAAGCCAAGCAGCGCACTCATTCAAAGCCTCGCACCGCACTCATTCAAAGCCTTGCAAAGCAGCGCACTTATTCAAAGCCGCACACTCATTCAAAGCCGCGCAAAGCAGCACACTCATTGAAAGCCTCGCAAAGCAGCGCACTCATTCAAAGCAGAACACTCATTCAAAGCCGCGCAAAGCAGCGTACTCATTCAAAGACGCGCAAAGCAGCGTACTCATTCAAAGCCGCGCACTCATTCAAAGCAGCGCACTCAAAGCCGTGCAAAGCTGCGCACTCATTCAAAGCCTCGCAAAGCAGCGCACTCATTCAAAGCCGCGCAGAGCATAACACTCATTCAAAGCCGCGCACTCATTGAAAGCCGCGCACTCATTCAAAGCCGCGCAAAGCCTCACACTCATTTAAAGCCTCGCAAAGCAGCGCACTCATTCAAAGCCGCGCAAAGCATAACACTCATTCAAAGCCGCGCACTCATTCAAAGCTGCGCACTCATTCAAAGCCGCGCAAAGCCGTGCACTCATTTAAAGCCTCGCAAAGCCGCGCACTCATTCAAAGCCGCGCAAAGCAGCGCACCCATTCAAAGCCGCGCAAAGCAGCGCACCCATTCAAAGCCGCGCAAAGCAGCGCACTCATTCAAAGCCGCGCAAGCAGCGCACCCATTCAAAGCCGCGCAAAGCAGCGCACCCATTCAAAGCCGCGCAAAGCAGCGCACTCATTCAAAGCCGCCTGCTCAACCTCGATCCTGGCGAGTGCATAAGTTGCTCCCTGGAGGGCGTGTGCCAGCGTGGCAGAGGATGTGGCATGCCTTGGACGCGATCTCTTGGGGCGCATTGGTAGCATCACAGCTGTGCACAGCTGTGCTTCTAGCACACTTCCCTGCAGACCTTTCTACACACTAGCACTGCATCACTGTCTGGGTGCAACTACTCACATTCCTGAAAGCAAAGTAAGTGTTCCGGCACCCTCAAAATCATTTGTCACATACATGACATGGGTGATATATTTGCTATATATGTGATATGTGCATATAGAACATGCATGACACGTATGTAATAGATAACATGTGTGACGTGCACATAAATGACCGCACTATGCAATTTCTAGAAGCACACCGTATCAGTGTTTCCAGGTGGCGTGCTGCAAAAGAACACGAGTGTGCCCGCGTCCACCTGGCTTTTGGGGCGCATGGAATTCTGCAATTACAGATGGCATGGAACTCAGGCGGCGAGCACCCACCAGTGCGCGACCCTTTACACACAGCGCAGAGCACCAGTCAATGCCATGGCCTCTCTCTCTAGAGCCTTGAGTATGTGAAGGCTTCTGTGATGCTGGGGCCCCAAGCAGGCCTGAAATAAATGCCTATCGTGTTGTTACTGTTAACTTACTTCTATAGCGCCTTCTACAGTGCCTTATACCAAAGCGCTTTGAATGAGTGGGTACACAAAGTGAAATGGCTACAATCAAAACAGCACAGAACTAGAAAACGAAGAAATGAAAGAAGACCAATTTAGAAGGAAAATTGATATGATGGTCCATCAGATCAGTGAATTTTTAAGTCCCCAAGCAGAGGAACATTGCAAGACCACACAAACGACCCTCCCACCCCCAACCCAAAAGCTGAACTTGGGAGGGAGCAGAGCTTAAAAATACAATAGTCAATGCTGAGGCAGTATGCGGTAGAAGCCGCAGAATCATGCCAATCGGCACTAGGTAAAAAGCTCCTGGCTCACTTCTGTGGCCGGAGAACCACCAGGCACACGCCAGAGCGGCTGCAAAGTCTTGTATACATTGGGTATTTCCACTATTTTCTGCAAATGACTCTGCGCTTGGGGCATAAACAGAAGACACACATCCCACACATGTCCCACGCTGCCTTCTCTTGATCTCGCTCTTCTTATGTGAAGGAGGTTCTTAAGCTCAATCGTTCCCTCAGTAGATCCTGCTGGGGATAATTGCAAGGGCCTTCGATATTAGTATCAGAGGATCCCCACAACTTGGTATTATCAGAATGGATCAGTGTCAATCGTGGATCCCTTTCTCTTGAGTACTTGAGCTACTTAACCGAGACCACTGTTTCGGAGTAGCAGCGCTTGCGACGAGTTCAGCCTGGACAGCTCCTCCATCTTTTCTCGAAAGAGAAGATTTGTGCAGAGTGATCCTCAAGATGGCATCTTGCCAGATTGTCCCAAAGTCAACTGGAGAACCTTGGGCCAGAACAAAGGAAAGACTATCCTACTAGCGAGGGCCAAGCCAGCCTACATCTGATCTGAACCTATCGCAATAATGGGGTTCAAAAAAGATTGACTGGCTTGAACCATATTTGGAGTTGAAACTCAAAATTATTTGTCAGTTCCAAAATCCAATATTCTGGGCCAGTGGCCTTCTATGTTTCTCACTTCTCCTGTTCCTCCAAGTCCTTTGTTTGCCAAAGCAGTGTGTACCATCCTAAGAAGTGGATAGGCTGGCTGTTGTTGAGTGACGTGCTGGGTGAGATATTGATTGGTCATTGCCAATGCCACTTTTTTGTGATTGGATCTTTTTTGCTGATAGGTTTCCAGAAAAGTGGTTCTCTTTATCAGCCTGACTAGTGCTGATTAGAATAATACATTCTAAAGAAATATGCTCACCACTGGCCTTCCTGTTAAATTCTGAAGGAACAAACAGTGCGCTTGAAAAAAGCATTATATGGAAGATATAAAATGTATATTATTTTGTTAAAAGAAAGGTGAACTATAGTGTCAAATGATTATTGACTTGTTTTAATTTCATCAAGGCATTGGCTGACAATATAGGTTCACAATGCTGAAAGCCTAGAACACATGTCGCAAGCCTTGTTCCGATCAAACAGAATGGCAAGCAATCACTGGGCAAAATAACCCCTTACAGCACTATATACACAGATTGTATCAAAGAAAATTAAAAAGGTAAGTGTCTCGCATTTTAATTAAAAAAAGATTCTGGAAAATCGGGGCAGGTTTTCTGCCATGTTAGATGGCGGGGTTCTGCAGCTGGTGACAGTCGATATTTTGGACTACAACTCCTAAGATCCTTCACCACAGACTAGCTACGCTGGTCAGTGCTGATGTGTCTAGAAGTTCAGGGATGTGCAACCTGCGGCTCTTCAGAGGTTTTGGACAAAGACTGATGACCCTCCACCTTTGATTATGCTGGTAAGGGCTCATGGGAGTAGTAGTTCAAAACACCTGTATAGGCAAAGGTTTCATAGCCATATATTTTTGTTGTGTTAAATGGATGGATATATATTTCATAATTATCCCATAGCAGAGAAACTAGTGAAACTAGTTTGAATGTTGCACCAACACTGCCATGCATGAACTAGCAACTGGAACCTATCTCTAGGGATGCGCAGTCAAGATTCTTCTGGCATTCGTAGCCCGCGGTCTGCATTAATAGCCCGTTGGTTCATAAGGGCCTCATTGATCGGGAGGGGAATTAATCTAATGCGTCATGGAAGCTGGGTTATCACAGCGGCGATAGATATGAATAAGGGCGTAAATAATCACGCTCTATTAGACTTCGATGAATTACTTGACGTTGAGTTTCCCGCCCGCCCGCAGCATCCGTCTGAGGAAAAAATTCATTCCATTCTTGGCGACCAGGGACTCGTTTCAATTTTCACAGAATTGAATTAAAAATGTGCACTTCTCCATGCTCACATGAGGAGTGTAACTGAAAATATGAACGCCTGCCTTCACAGATATCTGTACTGAGACACTGTGATGTTGTGATTAGAGGACTTCTGTAAATCAGTAATGGAGAACAATCGCCAATAAGTCATCAATTTTTCCTAGAATATATATCTTGATCGGTTTGTGATTTTTGAGTATGTAAGTAGTACATGATTAATGATATGATATGATATGATATTTATAACGCGCTTAATACCCAGAGGTGTCTAAGCACAGACCCGAGGATCGAACCTGTGTTGTCTCTGTGTCGTCTTGCTTCCAAGGGGAGCGCGTTGCCGCTGAGTGGAACCGAGCAACAATGTGATAAAGCTTCTGCCATTTGAATCCTGCATGCCCATGACAACATGTGGGTACTTCCCTATAGACCCCCTCAAAATCAGGGGAGCAGTAGATGGCGGTTTACACCTTTGATGGCAATGCCCTAAGGGCCTAGACATGCCAAAGGCTGCATCAGAAGTCACATCACTTTTTTATGTAAATGTAGATGATATTTAATGTGTTAATTTGCGCACTGCTCTACTCAAAAGCTCTGTCTGCCTTGATTAGCTCTACTCTTCTCTACCTTTCTTGTTGTTTCTCGCTCTCCCCTATATCATTTATTTCTTAGTAGGCATTGATGGACATTTCTTTCATGTGGTTGTCTATGTTGAGACCATCCTCTTTGTCCTCAAGCCCCTTGGCTCTTTGTTTAGCACTGCATGGTGCCAGTTACATAATGGATCTTCTGATTGATTCCGTGTATGTTAAGTAAAGGGGATAAAGACCACTTTACTTAGGATTTTGCTAGTGTGTTAAGTGTGTGACATTAATGATATAAAGCATGTTGTGATGTTGTGTATGTGTGAAGTACATTGTAGAAGTCTCAGGAATCACCTGTGCTCAAGCGCCCAGATACCTTAGGGTTAGGTGCGCTCTACAAATAATGAACTAAACTAACCTACAACACTTATGAACAATTTAAAATGTTTCAAGAACATTTTGGCTAGAAACTCTTGCATGGAAACAAAGACTACAAAATGGAGTAAAACAAAGTTTAACCTGGCCAGTTCCTCCATCGCAATCCATGGTAATCAAGAAGGGTCTTACTACGGCGGCCTCACATAATCCTGACAGCCTTTAACCAAAAGGAAAGCAACACATCACACAAGGGATTTGCATACCAGCTCAAGTCTAATTTGAACCCTCCAAAAAATTGAGGGTTGGAATCAAATCTATTCAGAGCTGAAACCTGGAATCATTTGACGATTTGGAACTTTGGTTTGAGTGTCTCATCTGGCTTTTTGACTTTTTGGCTATAGTCACTCAATCATTTATAATATTTTTCTTTTTGTGCCCGACCCATTGACTTCATTTTGGTTTGTGTCTTTGATTTAATACGTCATTGTGTTGATTATAGACCAATGCTTAGAACAATAGTAGGCTTTGGCTGGAAGAGTTTCAACTGTTTTAAACCAAAAATAAAGCACAGTAGGTATATTAAAATCACAGTTCCAGTGCTGATATGACTTGTTGTTAGTAGGATTTAACCATTTTAAACTGATTTATTAAAAATGTGTTTAATGATTTGAATCACGGTTCCAGCTGAGTAATTACATGCTCGCCCAACCCTAGGTCAAAATTTCATGGCTAGATAATACGTCATACAGATTTTTATCATCCAGGTTTCAGAATCTATTTTGTGCTACGACCAATCTCCAGTCTTGCACTTTTTTGACTAACTCGTTAAAATCATGAAATGCCACATTCATCATAACATTCTCTGATTAATAATATGAGGGGTCAGAAATGGGAGGCAGACACAAACGTTTTATGTTTTCAACATCAAACACCTTTATTACAAAAAAAAAGGTTGGATAAAGGCCTTTCTGTCCCTATCCTAAAGAGTTTCCCTACCTAGGAAACTAAAACTGAAGACTAGTTAGTCTCGTCATCAAACATATAAACTGTCCTTGTGTCCAAAACATACTATTCTGACCATCACACTAAACATGAACAACTAAGAGTGTAAGGAAATGTTTTTAACTTGTATTTGGCAAAAAGTGTTCACAGCCAAGGCAAGTAGACGAATCCAACAGAAACAGCCTTTTCAAAGGAGAAATCTGTGGCTCCACAAGGGGGGTTCCCTTCCCTCAGAATATTTAGGTAGGATTGCCAAAAAGTGTTTTTTTCAAACAACGGTTTCTTAAGGATGGAAAAAGGGTCTCTTTCAAACAACAAACAGTTCCTTTGGTTCTTTATACCAAGTTCAGAAAGTTCCTGTGCAAACAATGTGTCCAATACCATTAAGCTCTTCTTAGATATCATTCTAAGAGTTCACAAATAGGATCGTATTCATACGAGATGTTACACATAGGATTCTATTCAACTTCTTTGATAACTTAACGTATCACCAGATGTGCTTGTACAGCAGGAATCCTCATGTGAGCTCTTCAGATCCCTGCGTATACCCCTGTGCTAGGTTTCTTGGTTTTGACATGAAAAGCTCTTTGTTCCACTTCACAACCTCAAATGCCTGCTTTGCTAGAGTCTCTGGTATTGTTTTACAATATGTTTTGAAAGGTAAGTTTCTTTCTGTAACCTTAGTGGTCCTCCTGGTATACTCCCATGCCAGGAATCCTTTATGGGCTTCTTCAGATCCTCAGGTGTACTCTCCTGCCAGGTATTCTCCCACAGTCTCTTATACTTCCATGTACTTTGAACGGATTGCTTAGGACGTTGGTAACCGCTCGGATTGGTCAGCGAGTGATACGATGCCTCTAGCAGTCCCAGTCATGTTCTGTTTAGGTTTCAAAGCTGTGTACCTGATGGTCTGCCATGATGCTCAAAGATTCGGCAGTTCGAAATAGTCCACAGAGGCAAGTTGGTTGTTCGAGCCAACACAGGTGACGGGCCCTACGTAGTAGGATGCAGTGTCAAGCCGCTTCGATGAATACAGCAACAGTAGTTTGAAGAAGAGCGAAATGCAGCACTGTGTGTCCTGGTGGGTCAAAGGCGTTTGAGCGCGGTTGACAATGTAGAACGCACAAATCCAATGGCTTTACTACTTCTGGTGGTGCGAGTCCAAATCCTGGGGCTTATAGACAAGATTGTTCTATGTTTCTTTCACTTCAGCTAGCTCCTGCAGGTGTCCTCCTCTTGCTTAAGGATCCTGGGCACCAGGGCAGCTGAGAGAGAGTGTCTTAGTCGAACAGCAGTTCATGTGGAATGTGCCCTGGAGAGGGATAGGGTGCGGAGCAGAACCCTTCCACCCACTCCATACTGCTTTGTCTGACTGTTTAATCCCACCCTCTTCCCAAGCCTGCAACTTCAAAGGCCCTTTGGAATGCAGAACCCTGGTGTGAGGCTGGCCCTTTTGTTTAGGGTGTACCTCTGAGGTTTGGTTCCCTGGATTCTCATGCTGGGTGCCTAATGGGCTGGAGAAAGGATCAAAGAGAGCCAGCTCTCTCTGGGAACCTGGCAATTGTCCAACTGTCTGCAGAAGAGAGAGACTGTATAAGGTGAATGCCCACAGCCTGCCCATGGCTAGCCAGGGCTCGCAGTGTTTACATGAAGTGAACATCAGCCGCCATTCCAAACCCCAGGTATGGATTATTACCTAAGATTACCCTGCCACCAGGTCATCATTTATCATAATTTTTATGGTGTAGGACCAGAGGTGCAGATGTAAATGCAACCTCTGTCTGTAATCACATTTCTGTCACAGCAGCTGTCAAACAGGGCACCTGTGACCTTTGTACCTGCTCTGTGCCACTTGAGAGCAGGATCTGTAGATCAGGAGTCCTATACAGCAGGGTACAAGTGTGCAATATTTTTGGCATGAAAAGGGGTCTGTTTAGCAGACCACCTTGTCTGAAATGAATTACCCGCATCGTTTTATTATTAATGCAAATAAAAAAAGCCAGAGTTTATACACCTTTGCCAGATTGCAATCCTTCACGGTGCCTGTGCGACATTGCATCTTTTTGAAATAACAGGTTACCCCTGGAAATGTTTGTGAGATTGTGCTTTGCTTTTGGTAAGCAGGTTCTTCGAAATATGGCCTTTTAGGCTCATTTGAAAATATACAGCCATCACCTAAGATGGATGACCCTTCATTTTATGTAGGAGAAGAGAGCCCCAAGAGTCGATGCAAGATGATTTACGAGTGTGCAGTTGACAATACTCCTACTGTTAAGCCATTCCACTTCACAGTATGTGACAACAAAGCTTTTTCTAAAGACATTATCCGAAGTCAATACCACTCAGATACAGTTTTTGCTCTTTACAAGAACCAAAAGTTGTGAGGCTAGGCAAGTAGGCAATTTTTCTAAGCAATTGCTCTTGCACATATCAGTGTGTAATGGTTTGCCAAACTTTGTGTTTTCCCCTAATTTGTTTGTGTTTAAATTAAACCAGAATAATAATTTCGGTGAGCAACAAAAACAATTTTTGCCATATTGCAGGGAATCAGAATTAAAAGAGCCAGAGACCTAGGTAGATCTTTCTGGAACTCCCTCGTGCTGTCCATCAGAGGGGTTTTCAGATTGGAACCTGTCAGAAAAACATTGAAGACCTGCCTCTTCAGTTAAACCTTTTGGCGCTTTGATCTTGCACCAATTCACTAAAGGCACTAGTTGCTCGTGTCTTGTTGCTGTGTTTGTCTACTTTGTGTCCATGTAAGCGCCCGATACCTGTGGGTTTTCGGCGGTATAGAAATAAATAAATACATAAACAAAATAAAAATTGCCCAATGTAAATATAGCAATGTATGAAAATATGTTCTCTGTAAAGCGCTT
The DNA here is from genome assembly GCF_040938575.1 of Ambystoma mexicanum. NCBI lineage: Eukaryota > Metazoa > Chordata > Amphibia > Caudata > Ambystomatidae > Ambystoma > Ambystoma mexicanum. Next base: position 25,557,960 of record NC_090936.1, read on the forward strand.
TAGACTAAAGCGCTATATAAAAAATCAATAAATATTATATTATTATTATTATATGATCTATGCAGCCTCATAAATGCACAGAAAAAGAACAAAATGTATGTACATCCTGCCCTGTGCACATTAGCATCTACAGAGGGAGAGCCGGTGCTGTGTGTGTGTGTGTGCTCATGGTTGCATATTTGTATACTTCTATGCGTGTGCATATTTGATGTTCTTCTGAGTGTGGGTCTGTGTGTGTGTGATCATGCTATATACTGTGTTCCTGCACGCTTTGCACTGGGTGTGTGTTTGTGTGTTCTTGTTACCAAAATAAAGGACATTGCGTACCAGTAGAAACCACAGTATTCCTACCCATGTGTGTGGTAATGGATTGTGTGAACATCCTCCAGATGACGTCCCTTCTTCCATGAGGCTAGGGATGTAAAACCGGTACAACACACAACACTTCCTTACCTAGGGTTGTAACATGTGGGAGGATCGCATGGGGAGGGACTTCCTAGGATCAAAGAGGTGCATCCAGGACACGTCCCTTTATCTACCAACCCCACAGGGTAAAAACAACACACAACACTTCCTTACCTATGGTAAAGTCTGAGATTATCTGTTACTATAATGTGTCAGACAGTCTCACTATGATAGGTACTGGGATGAAGAAAAACCCAAGAATGCTACCATCATGCATAAAGACATAAAGAATGTTCGACCAGCTGTTGTCAATAAAACTGACAATACGCTGGGGCAGTCCCAGCTACTTAATTTAAATAATAAAGTAGGACAAGAAGAGCAACTTTCGGAAGGAGAAGTTGTCGAGCTAAGAGTTTGCCAAAGACCCTGCAAGTTGGAAACAGGGTGTTTGAAGGCTGCACCGAAGCAGCAGCGCGGAGTGACGAGAACGAACCCAGGCATGCCAGGAAACCCTGAAGTTGACAGTCAGGGTGGTGGTGGTGTGACCTGTGGTGGGCAGACAGTGCATGCCAAGAAATACACCGAGACGGCCAAAACACTAGCCTACTACGTAGCCATGTGGGTGACTACATTGGAAGTACAAGGAACTGTGATGGTTGTGCAACCTGTAGCGGGAGGACCATTTGGTTTGAAACTTGCGCCCGGACCGCCAGCAGTAACGGGCCGCAAAGTCAAGCGGGCTGAAGAAGAGGAGAAGAAGAAAGAGAAGGAAACGGTATTAAGTCCGGGAGGGGGTTGGGAAAACTTAAGAAGGCAAAACCAGAAGACACAGGAGAAGTAGATCATTTTGTGAGGCAAGTCCCTGGTCAGTTCCACAAGACTCTGGTATTGAAGAGTCAAGAAGGACTCGGGAGCCTCTTCCTCGACCCAGTGGGGGCAGTTTGAAAAAGATTGGCAAAATGTTAAACAGTCAATGAGGGCTAGGGGAGTCTCTCCCTTGTCCCAGCGGGGGCAAGTTGCAGGACAGTGTTCAAGTAGAGAGAATATACTAAAGCCGTGGAGAGAACTTAAAGAATTGATGAAGAATATAAAATTGAAAGAAGTCAAGAAACCTTGAAGGGTGAAGTACAGCTCGCGGAGTCTCTCCTTCGTCGCGGTGGGAGCATGTTGAACGGCAGTGTTCAAGTCTGGCAAAGCCTGCTAAAAGCTGGTTACAAACTAGGAGAAGGGAGTCATTCTCCTAGTCCCTTGATATTTGGGGACATTTGTGAAATATGAACTGTGAGAGACTTTTACCCAGGAGAAACAGAGTCATTCTCCTGAGTTAGAGTATAAGCACTCTTCTGTTAGCTTAGTGATTTGTGTTGAAGCATCAGGGATAGAGTTGAAGATGTTGCTAGGACGGTGCCTTTGCTTTGAACATCACAGAATTCCAGACAGACCCGAGTTTTAGTTTTGTTGAAATAGCAAAAACCACCTATACCTTCATGAATGGATAGGATTGTATTTATTTTGATTAATAAAAGTTTGTAGCAACAAACCTGCCTCCTCTTGCTCAGACTCCTCATCCCAGGTCACCAGCATTGCCACAACCGTTTGTATAAAAGGACAGATGGCAAGTTTCCGATGACACCCAAAAGCCTTTCCCAATCCTGATTGATGAAGGTACATTTGGGATGACTTTGTCCCAATGCACCCTGCCACTTTGATATCCTGGAATATGGCTATATCCCCCCCCCACATGTGCAGTGTTATCCCCACCACACGTCTACCTTAATTCTATCATCCCATATCAACTCATATTCCTCCCCATGTCTGGTGTTCCTCTATCATTTACAAACTTCTTCTCTGAACCTACTTGTGAAAACAGAAAACAACTCATAGATGGGTGATGGCCACCACTAAGTGTGGAAAAGTGAGTGAGGATTACAATGACTTCCTATGTAATAAAGGAGGAAAATATGTGCCCGTAGCACTTAAGGGGTTAACTCCTTTCCAGGCAGTAGAGTATTTACTTGCGGGTGAACCCTGCTTACTCAATGCTTAAATGAGTCATCATTGAGTGGACGCTCTCAATGATCTTCAAATGAAAATTAAGAACCTGAATGTCTCAGCCCACATAGTGTATCCCAAAGGCTTTCGGTTTCCCTAAATGATGATGTCTCCCAAAGAACATCATCGGTACCCAGTGCTCTTCAAGATGTTTAAGTTGGACCCTGCTTGTGCCAGTCAGCACATGGGCGCCTTTCTTTAAGTTGGACCCTGCTTGTGCCAATCAGCACATAGCCACCTTTCTTTAAGTTGGACCCTGCTTGTGCCAGTCAGCACATGGCCGCCTTTCTTTAAGTTGGACCTTGCTTGTGCCACTCAGCACATGGCCGCCTTTCTTTAGGTTGGACCCTGCTTGTGCCAATCAGCACATAGCCATCCTTCTTTAAGTTGGACCCTGCTTGTGCCAGTCAGCACATGGCCGCCTTTCTTTAAGTTGGACCCTGCTTATGCCAATCAGCACATAGCCACCTTTCTTTAAGTTGGACCCTGCTTGTGCCAGTCAGCACATGGCCGCCTTTCTTTAAGTTGGACCCTGCTTGTGCCACTCAGCACATGGCCGCCTTTCTTTAAGTTGGACCCTACTTGTGCCAGTCAGCACATGGCCGCCTTTGTTTAAATTGGACCCTGCTTGTGCCAGTCACCACATGGCCACCTTTCTACTCATGCTGTTGTCTTTCCTATTGACCCAGATTCTGAAATAACCAATCAATGGTTTTCCTTGAGTATTTAAACTTGTCTTCCATTATTTCCCTTCATCTAATAATGTTCCTTCTTTTTTGCCCACCTTTCTCTCTCGACTCAGAATTTCTTCAGTCATTACATTCATAGCCAGCACATGTCCAAATAAGTTCACCGAAAGAGCGCTCATACTTTTCTCACTATCATGTATAGTAAAAACAGGGGGTTCCTGATATAGCAAGGAAGCAGTCGTCAATGACGAAATTATAGGATCTCATTAGCGCCCTGGCAGGGGGAGCCAGCCAATCAGGTGGCTAGGAACGCAGGCTTGAATCAGTGATGAAAGCCTGTGTTGCATGCCCCCTGAAGGCTAGCTCCCTCTACCTCCATTTTGCAACCAGCCTCTGTCCCCTTTTTTTACACCCCCCTACTTACATTATTTCAACAGCAGCACAGCCGTTCCTTCCCCTTGGCTACCACAGGTTGCCATACAAAGGGAAGTGGGGCTCCATATGGAGTTCTGCATTCCCTTTCCATGGCGGCCATTTTACGACAGTATTTTCAGTCATTGAACAGGATAGTATTTTCAGTCATTCAACGGGATGCATGAGCACTCCGCCACCGCTTGGCATGGTCTCCAGTCTTCCACCCTGGCAGTAGTTTCCTCACTGTCTGTTGAGCCGGGCCTCTGGTATTCTCTCCTTTGCGGGCTGTCATGGATTCTGCAGATCCACACTACTCCCTCCCTGCAAGACATTGCTAGGAGATATCTTTTTCTCTTTTTCTCTCTCTCTCTCTCTCTACACTGCACACCAGCCCATCCGCGTTACGCTCGACTTCCAAGAAAAGAGCAGCGGTGCTACGCGTCTCAACGCTACTGCTTGGAGTTGTTAGACGTGTGTTATCGGAGTCCGCTCCGTGCTCCTTTTTGATTCGTTTGTTTTCCTCCTTCCTATTCCTGATACTCGCTCGTCCCCTTCCTTTTCCCCTTCCGTGGTTCATTACTGGATTAATCTTGTGCTCGGTCCTAAAGCGCTACGGTTCCTTCCGAGCCTGGACTATCTCCCTCCTGGTTCCATGTCCTGGATACTGAACGCTTCCTAGCGGAAGGCAACAAGAGCTCACGCTGGAATCCGAAGACCCACGCCCAGGCCTATACAAGTCTTGGACAGTACGAAAGAAGGAAGCCACTTCCAAGAAGGTCGCAAGTAAGGAGAAACAGGTGAGAAGGGGAGAAACTTGTGACACCCCTGCAGAGAAAGGTGAATACTCTTGATTCGTCACAACAGGCTGCCATTACCCATCTGCCCGATTCCAAAATGGCAGAGCATTTGACAACTCAGGTCACGAGGTGTGGAAGGCGAGCAGAACCAAATTAGTGAATCACCAACACATGGGGGAGCGTGAACACATACATGGGAAAGGTGTGAAACTGTGGTGTGATGATCAGTCACATCACCCGAAACAAGCAGATAAAAGGACCCACAATTTGGAGCCCACCCTGACTCAATCTTCCAATTGACCCACACATGAAAGTGGTCAAGGAACTCCCTGCGTGGAGGGTGTTGCAATGAAGAATCGAACGTGTTTCCTCGAGTGCAGGGAGAGGAGTGTGAAGTTAGAACTGTGAAGCCATTGGGAGGGGATGCACAGTGCAGAGGCCATGCCAACTAAGCCAGACGGATGCCCAGTGTGAGGAGAGCAAGAAGCTATAGCAGTGGAGGCATCTCTGGAAGGGAAGCTAGGTCCAGATTTCAGGCATGCTGCAGAGGCCAGTGATCCAGGAATCGGGGACGGCCAGCCAAGAAACCTTACACATGCTCAGATCAGCATTGAGACCCAGAGGTAGTTATCTGGAAGTGATATTTGAGAACCTTGCAAGACAAAGGGTGACCACCACAAATATAGGACTACTTTCTGGTTGGAAAATTGATCTAGATAATAGGCTAATCCATTCTGAGCAGCAGGATTACCCTCAAGCGGGTAATCCCTACATGCTATGCTTAGCATCATTGGCCCCAGAGACAAAAGGGTGTAGGATCTTGCCCAGGTAACAGCATGAGTTTCCGCCTCATTCCTTCGGGACAAAGACCTCTTCATTGGACAAGTCCACCTTCAATACAAGCCACAACAACAGACACTAAGACCCTGCTATAAAGACACAGCAACTGTCTGAGAAGAGGTGCACGGGGGCCCTACACTCACTAAGAGTGTGAGAGGGCTGCACATTCGCCTGGGGGTGGGGCCTTTGAGAAGAAGTTTGTTTTGCAAGGACTGGGACGAATGCCCTTCAGGCATAGGGTTTAGAAAAGTTCACATCACAGATTATTTGGACAATATACCCCATTTCAGATTTGTAGTTCTCCTCAGACCTTTACACTGTTTTGTTTAGGAATCTCCCTTCTTGAGTTCCCCACATTCTTTGGGGAATCATCCCAATCCTCCTTTGTGCCACCTACATAAAAATGTGTGTTGCTATATGTCCAACTCCAGGCCTCGAGGGCCGGATCCATGTCGGGTTTTCAGGAAACCCCACATACATTTTCATGAGACACATTTGCATACAATGATTCTAAATGTATGGAAATTCTTCCTTAAGAATATTATTTAGGGCGATCCTGAAATCCTGCCAGGATTCCAGCCCTCGAGGCCTGGAGTTGGGGATTAGTGTCTATTCCAGTTCACTTTGCCATGGGCATATTCTTTAATGCCCCCTTTGGCTCCGGACCTCTCGATGGGGGAGAGGTCAATTATCCATAATAATGTCCCATGGCATCTTTAACATTTTTCAGTACATGTAACATTTCTTAACGTTTGCATTTTTTGCCTTAATCTGGATATGAGTCTAGCAAAAACATTACATTTAATTAATCTCCGGGGGCACTCGGCAGGTCAGAATCCCACACCACTGGTTATTGCCACCGGGTATTTCAGATGCAAATGCCAGCAACAAAACATATGCACACATCTTCAGAATGTGTCATCAGACTAAAAAGTGGTGAATTGAAACCATAAATCTGAAAACTGTTTTCCACAATCAGACACTACTCTTTAATTTTTGAGCCTAAATGTATATCTCAATTAATATGAGCAAAGCTAATACATTTATGTTTTATTTTATTCCAGATTATGGACCAGAAAAGTGTTGAGTTGTAGCAAATAAATAATATTTCATAACTCTTGACCTGCAACACACCCACACGTTTGTACCACCCACGTACTGAAACAGGTAGAAAATGTCCATGCCCTGCAGGGGCAAATGTGCAGTGTCCTCTCAGGCAATGGACTAGTTCTTTTGACTGAGTTCTGCTCTTATAGGTGCTTTGTCTCTGAGAAGCGCAGTCCCTCACTCCGAAAAAATGGCCGTCCTTTATATTAATTTCTGCCTAAGGTCAAAGTAAGTGGCGAGGTTTAGCTTTAATTACGCAAACTGATTTTAATCGGGCTCATTATTCCATGAGCCGTGCTGTGAAAAGTGCTTCATTAGCAGGCACATTCTAATTAGGAGTGCAATGTAGGATATTCTCTGGCTCCGCCATGACCATAATTACGGCCTTCTTTACACCGAAGTTCATCCTTCCAAACAGTAAAGGGTTCGGTCTACAGTCTAATCACTATAACTGTCAATTATTAATATTCACTTACTAGTATTCACTTACTGATGCGGTTAACAGCTGTCATTTGTGTAGGTGGTCTTCTGTATTTTGAAGTATTTAGTAGGGTATGTGAGGGTGTACCTAAGGGCATGACATGGTACTACCCCCTTTCCCAATTATACAGCACCCCATCTCCCCCTCGCCATTTCCAACAAGTCATGGGACGAGGAAGAAGCAACCGAGAATAATGAAACAACAATGTGAGGCTTACCATCCAACACCTTGAAATTGTCCCCCTAATGGAGTCAGGCAAGGTCAGGCACTTTTCCCCAACTGTGCATAACTGACTCCAATTCACTCTCACAGGCAGTATATAGAGGGTGGTTCTGCCAGGCTCATTGAGCGAGCCTGGGTTGCTGGATGGAACTAGGAGGGCAAGGAGCAGAAGGCCGGTGGAGTGCAGGACACAGACGCTGGCACGGTGTGTGTGAAGGGCTGCAGGGTGTAGAGGGAGCCTTGTCTCAAGGAAGCTGGGGTGGGATGGAAGCAAGTCTGTCGGCCTTGTTTAGGCCAGTGCTCATTCCCCTGGGACATGTGGGGTCCCAGGCCTGTCTGAGGGGCAGGTGGTGAGACCCTGACCTAGACCCAAACAGATTTAAATTGATTTGACCTGCTTGCAAGAGCCGCACTACTGTTGGTGAGTTTCATGAAGCAGAGAAGAAACTCAGTAGCGTGCGGCTGGCTGAAGCGGGAGCAGAAGCACTGTGAAAGGAAGACCCCGGTGAGCGAAAGTGGGAAGAAAGTAAAGCAAAGTGAAAAAGGAGAAAGCTGGAAAGCGGCAAGAGAAAGAATGCAGAATAATAGAAAAGGGGTGCGCTAGAGGCACAGAAGTAAAGAAAGACACTGCAAGTGTGCTGGTTGCGTGAAGGCAGCTAAGAGGTGGTGTGAGTGAACAGAAATCAAGGAGAGGGGCAAAAGTGAGCCGAAACAGAGAGAGAGAGGCAGCACAGAGACACTGAGAAGCAATATTGACAATCATGAGGGTGAAAGGAAGCCAAAAATGAGAAAAGGGTGCAAGTGGCCCAAATTAAACACAGAGGGTGCAAGAGAGCACAGTGAGAAACTGAAGGTGCAAGAGAGCACAGTGAAAATTAAAGAGAAGTGTGCAAGAGGCACTGAAAGGTTGAAAGAAGGTGGAAGTGTGCATGACAGGAAAAGAACGAGTGCACTGCGCACAATAAAGAAAAGGACAGAGTGAAGGAGGCACAGAAGAGTAAAATGTGCCAGAGGATAAGGAGAGAGGTTAGAGGTTGGAGGGGTCACATCGGTTAGGAGCAAAGAACCCGGCATTCTCAAAAGTCTTTGATACTACCCCATGAAAGAACTGTACAGAGAAAGGTACATCCTGAGAAGAGGAACACTTTCTGTTTATTTGAGAGACAAAGGCCCCAAGCTTGGGGAATGGAACCCTAAGAGGCCCACTAACGACATTGTTGAACTTTGTGAAGAGAGGTCTAGACTTCGGGAAGGGAACTCTGAGAGGCAACAGGAACTGTGTCTTTTTGTTTGGAACTGGAAGTTTCAAAGCTTGGATAAGGAAACCCCAAGAGACCAAGAGACCTTGTGAACGTTATTGACTTGCTGCAAGAGCCCTACGTGAAAGGTTTCAAGGGCTACCCTTTTGAGTTGAGCTATTTTGAACTGGCAGAACTACACCTATTGGTAAGATGACCTGAAGCCATCTATGGTTTCCATTTTCTTTTGAATCACTGTTTTTCCTATAAGAAGAACTCATATCACATTTGGTTTAAGAGTGAGGGCAAGCTTAGGTTTGGACACAGACGAACTTTGGTTTTTGACAGACTGACATTGACGGCCCTTAGAAAAATCAGTCAGGGGAACAACCCCCTTAGAGTTAGGGCCAGATAGGTATTACACCAACCCCACAAAGTTTGATAATAAAGGTTTTCAAACTTTTACTTTGGAGTCTGTGTCTCTCTTAATGCCATAACTGTCTCACAGTAAAGTCCACTGTCATTTGTAAAAATCCTAACCTTTCCCTAACAAACTAAAGTTAATAGAAAGTTAAAAAGTTAAAAGGGAAAATGTCTTTTGGCTGGCCTCCTGCAGCCCTGCTCTGGAGTTTTTCATTACAGTTTAAAAAAAAAAAAAAGGTACTCCAAACACCTAAATCTCCACAGAGTTCAAAGGGATTGTTTCCCTTATTTGTGAGTCTCTTTAGGGTTCATAAAATGTCTCTCTTCTCTTGGTTGAAAAGAAATGGGTTCAAGATGCTGTTAAGCTAACCTGGCTTCCCGGGCAGTGATGAATAGGAACAGACTGGATACTCTTGTCCAAGCTGTGTCAAGGGTCTCAGGCCTTTGTGAGCAGACCCGGCTTCCAGGTACTACAATGGGGAGGAAGGGATTATGATCCCCCTCCTACTTGCAACGTGTCCCAGACCCAGCCTTCTTTAGCTACTTGGTCCACTGTAAGGAAGGCCTGGTATCAACAGTAAAGACAGATACAAGTGATCACAGTTCAAGGGTGTTTATTGAACGGTAAATGCAGGGTGGAAAAAGGCGTAACCTAAACCTAAACCTAACTCTATGATGGGAGCAAGTGTCGACCATCAAATGAAAAATAAGCCAGTCCTTGTTTGGTCTTGTCGAAGTAAAAGAGCCTATATCAAAAGATCCTTACACTAATTACAGAAAGAGTGTGGGATAAGGGTTTTCAATAAAGATTGAGGTGTTCATAAATAATAAGTCAGGATGTGATTGCCAGGGGTCTCGCTTCCCCACGTTTTGAGCACAAGACAAGGTGGATCTCCTGAGCAAAGCACACACTCGAGCCGTCCCAGCACGAGCCGACAGTTCCGTACCAGCTATCAGGTTCTTCGATGGTGAAGTCTCTTTTCAATAAAGTCATTTTCCTTCGAGGGCCTGATGTATTCAACAAAACAAACAAACACTAAGTTCCTTTCCAAATGAACGTACTGTTCATGTACTACTTTCACCATGTGGGATTCGTCTCCCTTAACTTCAAAACCATCTGTCAGTCAAAGACTTTCGACTGTATGGAGGATTTTACAAAACTCCTGTATGACCACTGTGACCCCCTTTTCCTAATGCCTTCTGGTTACGGTAGTCTCTACCATCAGGTAATTTCCCAGAATTTCGTACTTGAGAACCCACGTGGTGCTGAAGCCCTCTGTGGCTGGTTTGCCCCTTTTTCGTATCAATAGTTCTTGTCACCTTTCACAGTTAAAATTAGCAGTTTGCTACTTTTCGTTCAGCACAGTTTGGTTTCTTATCTATTCTTCCCTCGACTCACCTGCTGTGATGAACTGCTTGGCTTTCCTTCTCCTTGGAGTCAAGGTTGGTACCTCCAAGACAAGCGTCTCTCCCCGGCTTGGTAATCAGTGGAGGAGGGTCTTGTGTACCGCTGACACCTGCTGCAACACAAGCTGGCTATTGTTTGCCGTCTTATGGTGTCTTTCGTGTTGGGCAAAAGTGATCATGTCGGAAAAGGGGGGGCAGTGTTTTGGAATATCCTATGTGGTAGGATGGGGAAAAGGTGTTGAAAGAAGCGGGATACTGCATATCACCCATCGGTGTCCACTCCCCAAGGACCCTTCATCCAGGTGAACCTCCCTCACAAGTCCCCCCCAAGGAACTGGATCTAATAGCGATGGCCGTGTCCTAGCCACCTAGATGACAGATCCCCGGGGACTAGCTAGGGAGACACCTTCAGGTTTCTCACAGTACTCAATACTTTTACTTTCACAGCTCTCTTTCTGCTTTCACCCTGACCCACAGCCTTGGTTTACTCCCCAGGTATCCAACTCTCAGATATGTTAGTATTCCTCTTTAGTGCTGTTGGGGATGTATTCCTGCAGTGTGGGTCGAATGCCCCTTAGCATTGTTACTTTGTCTTGGTGAATATTCATGAAGGTCAGTCTGTACTTCTCCTAATGTTTCTTGCACCCTCTGGGTCTCCCCACACCAGGGCTTAGCCACCCTAGTAGCTGCAGTGTCTTGGCTGTTGCCCTTCGGTTGTTCACGGGTGTCCCAGGTTCCTGTGCGGCTTCTACGGCTCCCCGGAAGCCTTCTCTGACCTGCCACAGTTCTCTACAGCAGTTCTTCGGTGGTTTCCCTTTGCTCCAGAACCCCCAGTTACCAGTGACAGTATTTCCTTCTCTTTGGTAAACGTCATGCTGCACTGGATTCTTGTGGACGCACATCTCTCCCCGACATATCTGTTTCTTTGGTTTGACCTTCTGCACGCGGTCTGTTGAGCTCTCAGTTCGTGCCGAGATGAAGACGCCATTGTTCACTTCCATTGCTCGCTTTGAACGACAGCTGGTCAATCGGATTGCTCGAGAGCCTAGAGCGTGTGCTTGGGTTCTCATGATTGATCTTCTTTGTTCTTGGCCTCGTCCTCATCCCAGTATTTCTATCACAATACTTATGGATCTTTTCCTTACCAGTGGTTCCTACTTGGGATGGATAGCAAAAATACATGGGGGTACCTGATAGGGTGTTAGCGGAAAGTTGATAAGGAGAGGTGGGAGGATCAAAGGGTTGCCACGTTCTTCCGGGATCATCAGTACTCTCAATGGGGTTTTCCCTCCTCATGAGATCCTTACTGAGTACCACCCCCAGGGAGACTCTCGGGTAGCAGCTTCACCTGCCTGGCCTCATCGAAAGGGGCTCCCCCATCAAAAGCAGTGACGATCCCTCAGAATTCATCACACCTAGGATATCAAAATAAGGGAAAAAGTATCAAATGCATCAGTATTTGTTGAGTAGTGTTGTTTCTCAATGGGAAAGCCACAGGATATTGGGTGGCATAATCGACAATAAATAGGATGAATCGATTACCCAATTTAGATGTTTCTAGGGGTCCCACTATAACCATGGCTATCCTGGAGTAGGGAATATCAATGATGGGGAGGGGTTGTAGAGGAGTCTGTGGAACAGGGGTGGCTGCAGTCTTCTGACACAGGTTACACATCAGCACAAAGTTCTTAATGTCTGCGAAAACCCCAGGGCAATAGAACTTTGGCGTTACCTGACTGAGTCTTTCTGACTTCTTGATGGCCTGCAGTCAAGTTGGAGTGGGCTTACTTTAATACCACTCTCCTATGGTTTCCTGCTACTACTAACTGGGAATTAGAGGTTCCCTCAGTGGTGGTATCTCCCGTATAGAGTGATCTCTTTTTTAAGAAGAAGAAAAAACCAACCTGACTCCTTCCTGAAAGAAGTTCGGCAGAGCCCACTGGCTCGAGTAGGGAGGGAAGGAAAGCTGCTCCAAGCAGAAGACATGCTGCAGAAATGCAAGAAGTTATCGGAGGACTCCTGCTGACTCCTGGTCATTCACAAGTGTCAGGAGGCAGCGTTTCCCTGGCTCAAGTCCCACAAGAAACAGAAGAACACAGCTGAAGCTGCAAGGAGCAGGAACACTGAGGGAAAATGGTTGTGAGAGAGAAAGCACCATAAAACGGTCACCAGAAGGGACACCAGAGTGTAGAGAGGACCACGCCGAATTCAAATAATTGGGAATAACGGAATCGAGAAAGAGAAAAAGAGCATTTTGTAAAACCCGAGAGAGAAAGGGTGAAAGAACTTTATACAAAAAGGGAAAGTGACTGAGAAAGGAGAAACTTTCAAATTTGCCAATGTAGGTGGTCTATGTATATGAAAACCCCAAAAAAGACAATACATATCAAGCAGAATATATTGGCCAATAAGGAAAACGTACAGGACTATCAAGTCTGCAAGAGTGAGCAAGAGCTCATAAGTGAAAAGCCCTGGCAGGAGAGTATACCAGGCAGTTACAAGTGTGTGTTTACAAGAAGCCTTGGCAGGAGAGTATACAAGGCAGTCACAAGAGTGTGAAGGAAGTCCTGGTCCAGAAGAATACCAGGCAAGGACAAGCTGAATAGGATACAGAAGTTAAAAAGGTCCTGAGAAGGATATATCAGGACCAGCCCAAGAGGGCAGTGTGAATCTAAAGAATAAGGAGTTAAACCCTGACAGGAGAGTACACAAGGTATCATGACAAAAGAAAGACAACTGTGTTGTGGATAACATTTGTTGTTGAATTGAGAGAAACAGCAGGAACTGTTACTTGTGAATAAATAATCCGTGAACAAGAAGGCAGGGGAAGCGAAGTACCCCCTGGAACAAGGACCCTTATCCTTGAAAGACATTTTGTAGAAGTTATGCATTTTTCCTTTTTGAACATTTCTAGAGCACTTAGGGCCACAGACAGTACCATTTATAGTTTAGGATTGATTTGTTTAGAATGTGAGGGTCAGAATAGTAAATGGCAAGGTTCTGTTTTGGACATTATGACACGGACAGAGCTTTAATTTTGGTTTTATGTAGGTAAACACCTCTAGAGCAGGGACAATGAGGCCTCTCCCCACCCCTGTTCTCTTAAATAAATGTATTCAGCCAAAACCATGTATAACTTGTGTCTCCCATCTCCTGGTATCTTGGTTTCACAGTCACTTTACCCTCAGCGATACTCAGGAGGGATAGCTCCCTCCCCCTGATGATCCATGTTTCACTGTTTCCCTTTTTTCTCAACAGTTCATACATATAAGTATGATCTGTGACTCAGGTGTCCCCAGTATATCCCACCTGGCATCCTTGTTTGACAAGTACAGCCACTAGGAAGATGACTTATATCTTTTCCTTGTTTGGGTGCCGGTCCCAGACCCGTATTTCTCTGTTCTTGTAATTTGGTAGACTTGGTTCATCTCCTGCCATGCACTGGCACAAAGAACATGACTTGCCTCTGTATAACTGTTAGGGTATCAGACCCTTCTTTTCTGGTTGTTGGGGTTTCCTCTACCCCAGTTATATCTCTTGCGTGCCCCCTTAGCACCTTTCTGCCCCTCCTGTGAGCCTGTAGCTGGCTGCATGCTAATAGGCCATGAGGGAGTTGCTTCCGTCCACCTGGTGACTGATCTTGTGCCCCCTCTGGCTTTCCCGTACTACCCGTTATCTTGGTGTGGGACTCGGGACCTTGCTGGGGCTTTCTGAGACTGACCTCAGCCTCTCTGCTTCACCAGGCTCTCGTCTGCAGCATTTGTGGTTGTCTGGTGTCTCCTGATCTCGGGCTACTCAGCTTCCCTTCCTCTGAGCAGTTGACGAGGTGTATTGCTTGCCAAGAGTGCACGGACAATTATTCATCACCAGTACATTTGCAGAGCGAAGAAAATATTTTGAACGCAGGTAGACGGAGCAATAACTCACAACCAGATACGCAGTTAGAAATAATGAGCACTTATACGGCTATTTATTCATAGCTAAGAAGCAACAAGTGATAAAACAGAAATAAATCACTGAGAAGATACATCACCGTGGGCATAACTGAATCCCTCATCTCACCAGAAGTGGCTGGAAGACCCCGGTAACAGCCAGGCAGAGAGCATAACAGCCCACAAGAAGGTCGGAACAAGGCGTCCCCCCTCCGACTGAGGTCTTTGTGTTTTTTCCCACCTGACCTGAGCCTTTCCAGAGCCTCCCAATATATGCCCTCCTAAAAACGGGTGGCAATTTCTCGAACCTTCTGGCATTAGCACTTGCGCATTGTTGAGTGACCGTTGATTGCCGGCCGGGTCAACCAACAGTAGCCCCCAAGGAACAAAGCTTCCTTCTTCTAAACACCACAGAAAAACAATTCCATCATTCATAGCAAGACATAACAAAACCAGCTTTCCTAGCACAATGTCCTTGAGTACAGTCTGCATACCAGGCTCAGCAATGGATAACATTGAAAGCAGGTCTTTTAGCAAAGCAAGTGCAGTTTTCACTGAGGCGTGGAATAAATATCCATTATAGCTCTGAGTGCCTCCAGAATGCACTGTGCATCAGCGCCATGTTTTAGCTCAAGCATAACATGAGGCTATGCTCCTGCAAAGCCCTCCAGGAAGTCCCCCGGCTTCCCGCTTGCGTCCTCCGTTCGTCAGTTTTTGGGACAGGATTTGAATCACTGCGCTGGAATTTCCTTGCACCTGATGCCTCCTTCAGCTGGTTTCAACAAAAAGGTCTAGTCCTTTGTTGACCTTTAGACTATCTTACACGCATACTTTTGGTGAAAGATGTAAGTCCTTCTTATGTTTGCAGGGTGTGATCTTCAACGTTCCACAGGGCCAACTCGTCTCAGTCCTTGATCTACTTAGGTCTAGTAGGTTCTTTCTTGTCTCAGTAATTCCCAGATAGACAAGGTCTTGGGTCGTAAAACAATACATGTACAGGCAAAAAAGGTACAGACCTCTCAGAAGAGGAGAAGGAGAGTGAGGATGTGAGGTTGTGGTGTGGTGTCCTGAGCCATATCCTAGATGGTCGTCCCTGCTCCCAGAGGGGAAGGCTATCCGCATGAGATCCTCCCACTGTGCACCACCCCTAGGGGGACTATCGGGTAGCAGCTTCGGCGACCTAACCTCCTGGGAAGGGGCTCCCCATTCGGGAGAAATGATGACATCTAGGGATTCGTCACAGTATATATATTTATGGATATTATACGCCACAAAACCAACTGGAACAATACAAGCATGAACGCATGCAATGCCACCGCAGATAAAATGGCATTTCCCCATGCAGTTCAATAGACAGTAAAATGGGGAATAACTGAAGAGAAGAGTCTGCATTGCACGACACTTAATCATGTGGACCATTCCAGTTACTGCATGCTTACTCAATCATGCAGTAACAATAATTGGCTTTGGCATGGCACTATTTTCTAGCAATATACCGCCAAACTCTGAATGTTGTCCTATGTGTTATTCCTCATCTCTTCTCAGAAAAGGGGGTGCAGTTTTTCTTTATGCGGGTGCATTGCTCTTTAGCATCATCAGAAATGCTGCCGTTAATATCCACGCACTTCACAAAAAGTTGCAACCCTAAAAGGCAGAGAGTTCAAGACTGAAGGGGGGGGAGGAGAAAACAGGCGGTGGAACTTCAGTAATTGCAGCCATAAGTTTGAAATCTGTAAGGAATTGCAATGGCAATAATGAACAGGCCTCTGTTCATGTATTAATGAGCTGCTAACGACTGAAAGGAGTGGATAGGACAAGATGCATGGCAATCGAAATGGGCAAGGAGCGGAAAAAAAACATCAATTGTTTCCCAACAAAGCGATGGCGCTCGTCGCTCCAGCTTGCGCAAAATGTGCCCGTTGCTGCCATCCCAATTTATAGCGATGGTGTCACAGCTTGCAATTTGCATTTAAATCAGGCATCTTTTGAAGAACTAGGTGTCGCAATCTTTCGAAAGCATCGCTGAAGCGCATACAAATGACCATTTTGTTCCCCAAATGATCAGTGTTAAGCGACGGTGCGAGGCTGGATGGGCATTGCCTTGATGAGGAAACTTGAAGGCATAGTTTGTGCCAGGCAATGAATGCAAAGTTAAGAATTGAAGGTTCCAGGAAAATGCAGACAATGGGGGGTCATTACGAGGTAAGAGGTAACCATGCCGCTATTAGCGGCATGGCTACCCCCTTACCAGGTACTGTGTTCCTTGAATGAGGAATTACCAAGCCATTCCGACCATGGAGGGCCCGGTAATTCCTCATTCAAGGAACCCAGACCCTGTACATCCCCATCCCCATTCGAGCCCCCATAGGGCTCAATGGGAATGGGGAGTATGCTAACAACGGGCCCGTTAATAACGGGTCCTTTGTTAGCAAGCTGGGCTGCTCGTGGGACCCGCTAAGGACCAGGCGTCCTTAGCGGGTCCCGTGAGCAGAACTCGTAATGAGGCGGTAAGGGGTTGACAGCTCCGGCACCTTTACTGGCACCGTTAACCCCTTATCGCCTGGGTCAGAATGGCCCCCAATACCCTGATGGACATAGGAACCAAGACCACCACGGAGCAGTGCAAGGATTCATGCTGATCGGGAAGAGGGGACATATGTCGGTGTCATCCCTACCACACAATGGGGTCGGATGTGGTCTTTCCAGGGCCAGCATGGCACCCCTGTTTCTCGCACTATGACCAGCCCCCTAAAATTTCATTACAGTAGCAGAGAGGTGTGCAAGCTTCGACCCTCCATATATTTTGGACTGCAAATCCCATCAACCCTAGCCTGCGCAGTCACTGGTAAGTAGTAACGCAAGCAGATATCCATTGCTCATGAAAAAAACTAAGTAGCATTATAAACGGTAAGTTCATAAACTGGTCAACATTAAAAGTCTTTCTGCAACGTTCAATGGAGTTGCAACCCCAGTTTAGTTAAGATCGTTTGTGCCGCATCAGCAAAAAAACAGCGTCAGAATCGATGAGTAAACCGAACACTGCCCAAGGCCCCATAAATTACGCAAAACTTTACAACAGACCCCGTCTTCAGTGCATAAAACAAAAAGATCGACATTGCAGCATATCCAGTTGAAATCAACCCACTCTTGTCCAAATCCCCATTGCCAACCCTCCCCAACAGACACTCCACCCCTTGTAGCCACATTACTATCCGACATCCAGAACTCCTCCATCTTTCCAGCCCTCACCACACATCCACCAATAATGGACAGGGCCTCTATTTCCTCACTCTCCACCGTAAACCAACTGTCTCCCCCTATGGACACCCCTCCCACACACACACATCTTAGAACGGACACCATTTCCAACCTTCCCACCAACACACCACAAGCCAACCACCCAAAAGCATCTTCCAGCCCTCCCTCCCCCTCATAACCTCAATCACCACATTGGCAATCAAGCTCTTCTGCCTCCACATCTAGCCAACTCCAACCCTTGGTGGTCACGCCTTCTCCACCCTCCAGCACTTCAAATGAAGCCTCCCACCAAGTTACCAACTTATTGTGCAAAACGGGGTCAGCAGGGTGGGCGGCATTCCCATCCATCACAAAGCTTGCCTATCCACATCGCGCTCTGACGAGCAGGCCCTCCTGGTTAAATTCCTGCTCCATCCTCCTATACGCAACAGCTTCTTGCTCATCCATGGACCCCCGGGATACAATAGAAGCTTTGCGGAATCCCTAAGTGACTCCATAGCAGCCATCATGGTCTCCCACCCCATTCTCACAGTACTGGGGTGTGCACTAGAACCCCAATTGGCCCCCAATCAGCCCATAAAGCTGGGGGTTGCCCAATAGCACTTTAAGATGAGGCAGCAGCACCCGTGATATGGATGGGGATGCAGATTAGTACTCTAGCATTGAATCAATAATGACAACTCAATGGTTTGGCAAAGGGAGTCCGTTTAATGACAAGTACAAAAAACGGGGAGTTCATGAACATCAGCTGTTGCTTGATCTTCCGTCTCCCTTCGACAACTTGAACGAACTTCATAAAAACACATCTTTTATACTAAAAACCTGTCATTACTGACGTGTAACGCTGCAATGTTGCATGCAATTCTATTGGTTCTTGGAAGGTAACTTTAATATAGATGCTGTATCTGTATATGGTAACAGAGTGAGGGGATTCGATAAACACTGTCAGGTGGGGCATCTAAGCCCTTCTTTCAAAATGGCTACTGTAGACGTCACTAAAAGTATGACATCTCATTGGTTCTACTAACTATAGGACCCTAGATTACTTGGTCCACTACGATTGGGTTGGCACCAACCCCACTCATACTTTTCCACTTGCACTAAGCAGAGTGCAGAATAGCTGGCCAGGTGCAGGGTGCTCGTCTGCTCCCCCAGCCTTCCTTCAATTATTGCTACTATCAATCATCACCTCAATGGCCATGTGTCAATTATTTCTTCTTTGTTGGCCTCGAGACTGCATCTCTGTCTGGAAAAGTTCAGATATCTGTGCACGGCACAATGCCACGCGTATGTGTGAAAGCTCCATCTCTTTTCGCATGGCTGGTCACGTGATTCAGACACCGTGAAATCGTCTTACTCTCCATGCAATTCGTGTATTTGATTTAGTTTTGCCCACCACCTGCCTTCTGCTGCATATCTTGATCTCTTTGAGCAGGATACTCTGTTCTTTGCTTCATTAATTGTATCTACTGTTTGTCTATTTCAGCCGATATGACCTTGGCTTCTTGGCATGATTTGCATGCTTCTGAGTTCCTCTGTCCTTAGCTTTCGATTCACGTGTTGAGGGGCTCCTTCTCCTGCGGCCTTTAATAGCCTTTGGTTGATTCTGCTCTTGTGCAAAGTGGAAGTATACTTATATAAAATGTTCCTTTTTTGAGGTAGGTATGTATAGGTGGCGCTTGTTGCAATCTATTTTACTACTAAGCATAAGCAAGCCGCACAATTTTCTCAGCTTTCTTGCGGTTCCAAGCATATGTACACGTGTAAACTGGCTGCATGTCTTCATCACTCTTATGGCATAAGTTTTTTACATTTGACATCACTCGTTACACTTTAAACTCAGGATGCTACTTATCCATGGTGTTTCATCGCTTTTTGTCATTCGCAGATCATCATATCCTTGACATGTGAGTCGGTCTGAGTTCTTGTGACGTCACCATTCGTCTTCCTTTAGGACTTTCTTGGCTTCTGCAGGCATTGCGTTTTGGGAATCGTCAGTTTGTCTCACATGTCGAAATGGTTTTCTCAATGGGTACCTTACTGTCCAAGGTTTCTTATGTGCAGGTACTTCAATAGGTGCTGTCAGTCTGATAGGTACTGGGCAGAGCCCCACTGCGGCTCGTTGCTCATCATACGTCACATATTTCGGCGTGAAAGTTCCTGGTCTTCAAAATGGGCGATTTGAGTGCGGGCCATGCTTGGGACCTCCTCCACAAGGGAATTTCACATCTGGTTTGACATGCCTCATAACCCAATGACCCGATCTCTACTGGACAGTCCGGAAACCTTGTATCTAACACAGTTAGCCGCAGGGACAACCCATTCTGCTGTTCACACCTGTGATGAATCCGATGGAGTCATCACCGTTTTCTCCGGCCGTAGCCTCCTCCCATGTGGCCAGGTGATGGCAGCCGCTATCTGATCCTGACCCTGGGGGTGGCTATATGAGGGTCGATCACATGGGAGGAAACAACCTCTGGGAGAAAGTGATGGTGGCCATGGATGCGGCATGGTTTCCCCCTTTCGCTTAGAGGATGAAGCTCCCATATACAACACCCAAATGGCATATTGTGGTTCTTTCTCTACACCCTCAAAGGAGAATGTGGAATTTCCCTCAAACAGTTCTTCAGCGCAATTTTCAATCATTGATTGATCCTCTGGGCATGTTAACACCATTTGATTTGATTGTTAAATGTATATAGTGCATTTACAAGGGAACCAAGTGGCAAGCCACATCTAGGAGCAGATTTTATCCGTACTTGAGTGGCATACGGTGAAGCAATTCATGTTACGTGTTATTCAAATAGATGTGTTTTGAGCTACTTTCTGAACAGAGCCAGTAATTCTGTCATCCGCAAGACCTAAGTCCATCCGTTGAAAACCTTCTTTCACCCCTGGTAGGTTTTGAGGGTGGAACCACCAGAAGGTCTTGGTTTGACGACCTTAGCAGTTTTGAGGGATTATAGATCGTAATCTTTTCAGCTAAATATACTGGTAATAACCAAGATGCTGAAATGCACTTGCAGACTAAATTGTTAATGACAATTAAAGACAGATCTTTTATAATGCTTAATGATAAATAACGTCAGACAAGAATTTGAGGTGCAGGGGAGAGAGACTCAGCCTTGCTATCTAGGCTGGAATATACTAGAGAACAGAAGAAATCCAAATCTTGGAAAGCTGCGTCCCCTGCACACTGTCAATGAGGCAATACGCTTAAGGAGATGTAATGACAGGTCTGACTGCTTTCAAGAAGACACTTTGTATATTTTACACACATACAGTGTATACAATTTTTAGAATGACAGTGATATGTAGTTCAATACATCCAAAGAATGACATACAATGATTCTGTTAGTTTTTGGAGGAAGAGATGTCTTCTCCTTTTTTATTATTTTCAGGTCGGCCCAACGCGTTTCGAGATTCATATTCTCTTCATCAGGGGCATAAATCTTCAATAATTCTTTCACTTTAATCTACAAATAATTAATCAAGCATTAATTACTTTTTACAGAAGGTCAAAAGAAGAATAATTAACCAAGTTAAATCACTTTTTATAAAAAACAGACAATTCTTAAAGAGGGGCACCCCCTTACAAGTTCCTCAATGAACCTGACCTTTCTAGGGCACAATTGTTAAGAGTGCAATGATTTGATTCATGTTGTACATTTGGTACCGAATTATTATGTCATGTGAGACCAAGAAGGAGAATAATGTAGTTTTAACAAGATTTCTACACATTAAGAACCTTTAATTTACATGGATATGCTATCTTGAGACATAATAATGCCGAGAGAAAATTCAAATAAATAAATAGAGCCTGAATATAAAGTAGGGAAGAGATGGGGAGAAGGAGAACTCACCCTTCTTCCGGTAAGCTAGTGGATAGAAGTCCACGGAGAGAACAGTGGTTGCTGAAGGTAGTCTAGTCAGGAAGCTCCGTTCTCCTATGGGAGAATAAGAGCATAAGTGCCTGCAGTCCGTCTAGGCATAAGTAATAGCCCTATGATGTGAAAGAGAACTTACTTTCAATTAGATGATAGAAGAAGCAACAGTCTACTGCAGGATTGCGGTCAGGAAGCCCAGCTCTCAGACCGCATCTGCCACGGACTGTTTATTTATAGTCAATGATGGAGCCGTGATGCCACTCGCGCATGCGCGAGCAGCGTCACAACAACCATGACGTCACTCGCGCGAGCGGCGTAATGTCAGGAATACGTGTGCGCGGGCGGCGTCAATGACACGTCACCCAACACCCTGTAATCAATATGAAGGTAAGTAGACGAGACGTGATAACATAACTGTTGTCACGCGCTAGTCAGGTCCGTGAAAGTAGAATGTTATAAAGGCTCACTATTTACTGTGTGTCTATGAAGAGAATGAAGAGACGTAATCTAACAGGTATTATGTTGCATGTCCAACTTCAACAGCCTACTGCCACCAAATAATGGTGTAAACGGCTAAAGTTGCATTAATGAAAAAGATAAGAACAATGGTTTGATCATTGCAATAAAAACAATCCAAGTACACTGGAGAGCATTGTTATGATTCAATGTTGACTATCCAGAATATCCAACTTTTACATATCAACATTTCAAAGAAAAGAAAGAACAGACACCTGTACAGATTGTCTAACCCAAAAACGGAAGCGTGTACAATCTATTGTCAATACCATCCTAAAAGGTGTTATAATCAGGGAATCCTAGAAACAAATTATCAGTTATTAAGGCAAGCAGTGTGTGAATGTGAAAAATACCCATGTTTACAGAAATGGACCTAAATAATAGTCCTCATTAAGGCCCAGTGGGGTCATTGCATCAAGTTTATTTATCCAGAACAGTTCTCTCTGGGCCAATAATTTAGGTAGATTACCTCCCCGGCTGAGGGGATGTAGAACCTCCAGAATCACTAATCGCATTTGACAGACATTGTGTCTTGAGTCACGGAAATGTCTGAATACTGGTGATTTTATGTTCTGTGTCCTGATGCACGATTTGTGTTCCGTCCATCTATCCTTTGCCCTTCTGTTTCTCTTGCCGACATAGTATTTCCCGCAATGGCAGCGAATTGCGTAGATGACATTTTTGGTGTCACATGTTGCGAAGTGCTTCAACATGATTTTTTTACCAGTATGCGAGTGACGGATGTGGTCTCCTTTAATTAGGTTATTACAATGCTGGCAATGTAGGCAAGCAAAAGTGCCAAATTTTGGTTTACTTAGGGTCTTCTGTGTTGTTGATTTGCTCCTTTCCGCTCTTATCAATTTGTCTCTGAAGTTCTTTCCACGTTTATAGGCCATCATTGGGGGATCTGGAAATAAGTTGGATAAGGTTTCATCTGATTTAATCAAGTTCCAGTTTTTATGGATGATTCTCTTAATTTGGAAACTTTGGCTTGAATATTTAAGCGTATGTATCAGATTTTTTTCTTCTTTCTTTCGATTGGCCTGTAAGACTACATTTCTGTCAGGTGTCTCAGTGCGTATGATGGCTTTGTCGATAATCTCTGGAGGAAATCCTCTGTCTAAGAACCTTTTCTTCATGCTA
Organism: Ambystoma mexicanum; assembly: GCF_040938575.1. Classification (NCBI taxonomy): domain Eukaryota; kingdom Metazoa; phylum Chordata; class Amphibia; order Caudata; family Ambystomatidae; genus Ambystoma; species Ambystoma mexicanum. The sequence continues at coordinate 25,580,771 of NC_090936.1, forward strand.
TTGTATTCTTCTTGTAGTGTGTCCGTTTCAGAGGTAATTCTTTTGAGTCTTAACAACTGACTGTATGGTAAATTGTCTTTGAGATGTTTAGGGTGATGGCTTGCATGATGCAGACAACTGTTCACATCTGTGGGTTTCCGGAAGATCTTAGTTTTCATATGCGTGCCAGTATATTCCACTGTGACATCTAGGAAATTAACCGTAGGTTTACCAATATCCATTGTAAAGCCAATTCTTTGGTTACAGGTGTTAAGGTAGTTCCAGAATTCAAGTAGTTCCACTTCTGTACCTTTCCAAATTCCAAATATGTCGTTTATGTATCGTAGCCAGGTTTGTATCTTATTCTGCCATCTGAGGTTGTCCAGACGTGTGTTTTTTCAAAGTGGTACATAAAAATGTTGGCATAGGATGGGGCTACTGACGACCCAATAGAAGTACCTGAGATTTGAAAATAGTATTGTCCGTTGTACCTGAAATAATTGTTGTAAAGTATGATATGTAGCAGTTCTAGTGCGAAGACTTTGTTGATGTTCACATCTCTGTGAGTCAGTAGGAACCACTCCATGGCTTCTATACCTTCCGAATGAGGGATGGAAGTGTATAAACTATTTACATCCATTATAAACAGAAGTACAGTCTCATCCTCCAACTGTAGTGCTTGTAAGCTCCTCAGGAAGTGAGTGGTGTCTTTAAGATATGTGCTGATCGATTGAACTGCCGGTTGAAGAGCAGTATCTAAGTAGATGGCAAGCGGTTGGAAAATGCTGTCTGTCCCAGCGACAATAGGACGGAATGGTGGATCATTCAAATTTTTCTGGATTTTGGGGATTCCATAGAACACCGGCGTGACGGGATGTTTTTGAATAAGGTATTCTGCTGTTTTTTCGGAGATCCAATTCATAGTTTCAGCCTTGTCCACAGTTGTCTGTATAATTGAGATAATTACCATGACTGGGTTGTTGTCTAGTGGTTTATAAGTCCGCAAATCTTCCAGTAGTTTTCGACATCCTTTGTCCTAGAGTGAGGTATCCATCAGGACGAGTGCTCCACCTTTGTCTGCCTGTTTTAGTGTCAACGTGGTATCTTCTGCTAGTTGTTTTATTAATTTCAGTTGGTGTTTCCTGATATTGCATTTCCTAGGCTGGGCGTATTTCAGACGTTTCAAATCTTTCATAGTTCTTTGTTTAAACAGGTTAATGAGAGGGTGATTGACTTGGGGATGGAATGTACTCTTGTTCTTTAACTCCAGATATCTTGGTGTGTCTTTAGATCGTATATTCTCCTCTATGTTGTTAAAGAATACCTTCAATTCCATTTTCCGTATGAGTTTAAACAAGTTCACTTCTTCTTCGAAGAACGAGGTAGAATTTGTTGGAATGAAGGATATTCCTAGGTTGAGTGTATGAATTTGAGCAGAAGTCAGCGGTTTGGATGATATATTGATGACCAAATGTTCATCTATTTCTTTTTTTGACGCAGTTTCCTTCTTTCCTCGTCTTGTTTTCCGTTTCCTAAAAAAGGAACAGGTCGATTCTCTGGTGTCAGTCTTTTACTGGTATCCTCTGGTTGGTCTACTGCTGGAGTATTGGCGGAGGTTGATGCTGCTGAAGGATGAGGTATATAATCGATTTCTCCACTTCGCACTTCGCTGCAATCCGTATTGCTGTCTGGTGTGTTATGAGGTTTCTGTGGTCTCCTTGGCTGAGGTCTGGTATTGGCATAGAACTCCTGCCAGGAATAGACGATATCTCTGGCGTAATCTAGGGTGTCACGGAGAAATTTTCTGATCTTTCTTTGCTCAATGTCCTGTTTGTAGGAATCCAATTTATTATTTGTATCCTCCAAGATTTGTTTCAATTCAGTTGCTAAAATCTAAATATACTGGTGCCAAGCCCCGTAAGCATTTAAAAACCAGGCATAATAGCTTAAACCTAATACTCTGGTGAATCAGCAACCAGTGAAGCTTCCTATGAGATTTTGAAATTGGTCCCTTCCAGGGTAATGAGAAAATCAATCGAACTGCAGAGTTTTGAGCTACTGAGAGACGTTGCAACTGGTGTTTTGGACAACCCACCAAAAGCCCATTGCCATAGTCCAGCCTGGCATTAACCAGAGTGCCTATCACAACTGATCGATCCCCCTCGGAAATAAGGGGGAGAAGGGGTTTCAGTGTATTCAGTTGAAAATACACTGATTTGATTATCTGATTAACATGGAGATTAAACCCCATGTTCGATTGCCAGATACAACCCACATTTTTAAGTGAGTCCCAGTCCTTCGATGTGATTCCAAAAAGAGAAGGACACGGAATCATTGGAAATAGAGTTTTCAATTTTAGTTTTGAACCAAACACAATCATTTCTGTCTTGTCAGGGTTTAGTTGTAACTTATTTTCATTCCTACAAGTTTATGTGCAAGTTAGTAAAAAGAAACTACTATTCCCAGAAACACATTAGCACTGCGATGAGGAAGAAGAATGGAGGACTGCAGAGCAAAGGAAGCCCAGAGAACAGGCAAAGCTTTAGCTGTTTTGAGCATATACCTGTGCCCGGTACGGTTAAAAGAAGATCAACAGAAGAAATAGCAGACTGTTGGTGGGAGCGAACTGCAACTCTCTGTGTTGCAGGAGAACCAACAAGAGAACGTGGGAGGCAACCGACTCAGAGAGTAGGCAGCAGCGGATCATGCAATAAAGATTCCACACAGATGCCAGAAGCAGGAGCAGTGCTCCTGGGCGTTAGTCAGTGGACAAAACACAAAAAGAAGCTGACAGCAGAGCTGCGAGGAGGGGAAAAGCCCAGCCAGAACCACAGGAGACATGGAACCCGAACGCCAAACAACGCGAAGGAGAGAGAATCCAGCGGCTGTCATCGGAAAGCTGCAAACAGACCAGGAGATGCCACTAAGAGTTAATGAGTCCACACTGGGAATAAGGGAGCACCGGGTTGTATTGGGGAACACACTGTATGGTAAACATTGAACAAACCAAGGTGGATAAAGAGAGAAAATTGCTGCTTAAAAATGAAAGTAAGAAGTTAAAAGCACATTGACCTCAGAAGGTACTCTTTACCAGACAATATAAATAACCCACACTGCTAAGGTGGTAAATGATTGCAAATGAGAGCAAGACACCAATGAGGTAATGTACGACGGACTCAAAGAAAAAGCCAAAAGAGCTCATGTGGTAAACTATCAAAGGTGGAGTTGCTGAGACAGACAACTACAAGAAGTCTGACTGTTGCTTTACTTGTTCCAACATCGTTTTGAAATGTTCAGTAGGTTGTATGGGTGTGAGACAATACAATCATTGACTACACGAAAAAAACAATTTACAGTCACAGCCATTTTTCCAAAACCAGTTCAAGATACACTTTTGAAGCTTGAGGTTGTCAATTATGGTGAAGTGCAACACACTGAAGAGGGGTCCGGGGGGTGCAATAGCAATGCAAGTAACATTTCCCAGCCTACAATCAATGATTAATCCACGCTGTCATATTAAATACTGAAATACAGGACAGTAATGATTTGAGGCCCCAAAATCACAAAGAATCCCTGACAAGAGCAATAACATGCACTCAGTTTCAATGAATGGTTAGCAATTACCAAGCAGAATGAGTAATAATAACACAGGTTTATGTAGTGCCTAGAAGCTGGAGGAGTCTCCTATGAAGTGCGATATATATATATGTATGATATCATCATTAGGACTTTGAGAGAGAACTGCCTGTAATATATGACAAAAAGGTAATGGTTTGTCAGAAATGTTCTCAAAGGACAGGCTGTGAGTGACCGAGAGACTGCCCATCTGTGGTGGATCAGCTGAGAAAGCAACATCCCCTGCCCTTCTCCGAGTGATGAGGTGAAAGATTCAAGGGTACACTATTATCAAGCCAGGCTGCAGGGCATCCATTCATTTGATGGTGCCGAGGGTATCTGTACTGCAATTGCAGCAGAATGCGTGAGGAATTGCCATCTGGCAAGGGTACAAAGCCCTGGCTTTTCTGATTTTAATTAAAACATGAAAAGAAGCGGGTGATTCAGTCTACAAAGGGGTAATCTGCTAACCAGATCCGCCTTTGTCGCAACTCCATGCCTAAAGCATAAGGCACTTGTGCCCTGCTGCATCAGTAGCCTGATCCGCAGCATCCGCTCTACTCGTGGCACAGAGGGGGTTCCAAGGTCACAAGATGCCCACTCAACTGCCGCAGTGACAGCAAATGCACTTCAACACAAGGGTGAAGATATGACCCCTGTACCTAAACTACATGATCATGAGTAGCCCGTGCTGGCGGCAGGGTAATCTCTAAGAATAATGCATGTCTGAGCTTTGGCATAGTGCATGGCACTGATTATGATCATGGCCGCCACATCCCAATTGATGAAGCACTTGTGTCAGCTCCTGTGAGTCCGCTATGCTATGGAAGGGAATGGGTTCTGTATTGGGGTCAGATGTGCCAATACTGCCCCACAGCAGGACAGAAACCCAGAGGACCCAGCCTCTCTTTGAGACTCTTTGTGAGTGCTGGTAACGCCCTCCCCCAGAGACAGCCAGAAATCAGGCAGCTGTCTTGGGCCCAGCTATTAAAGGAGCACACGCCTAGAGGAGCGGTAGCCTCACACCAGGGTGCTGCATGTCTAAACATAGTAGGATGGAAGGAGCGGGAATATGGTAGGCAGGACTGCTCTGGACACTGGAAGAAGCCTTCCACCATTGTGTTTCTTGCTCTCTCTTTTCCTTTACTGTCTCCTCCACTTCCTCTGGAAAAGGACTTTGGGTGTGACAACCTACAGGGCAAAATTCCACACTAACCAGGAGCAGGGATTCATCCCCTAAAGCAGGCTAGCATTCGACCAATCACCTTGGCACTTGGGCCTCTAAAGTAAGGGGGTTTTGCACCCCTTCAGCAGAATTCCCTCAGTTCCTTAAGGATCCTTTAAGACCGTGAAGAAGCCATCCAAGACAGAAGGAAGATGTGTCCCCTAACCACTCCCAGGGAACATTGGGAGTGGCCCGTGCTGTGGACCAGGACCAAACATTCTGCAACAGATCTTCTGCGCCAGAAGAGCAGACCCTGAACTGGAGTATCCTTTCCTTGAGTCCTTTGTGAAGGCGTCACAGCAGCCAGAGGCCCAGGCAAGCCGAAGCTCAGGGAACACAGAGCGAACAGGTCGCTCTGTGTTCCCTGCATCATGAGCAATAGGCAAGACGCTGGTGTCTGCTTTTCCTCCAACAAGCCACACTATTGCACTGCATCTAAACCAGCTAGACACTGCATAGTGTTGTAGCGAAGAATGTCACCTGAAAGGCCCCAAGTGTCTGCTCAACAACGGAACCCAAACCAAATCTCTGGAGGGTCAGTCACTGACTCTAAACAGGAGTTACAACCACAGCTTGGCCCACCTAGCCCAAGAACTGCTGCCTCATTTGCGCCACATCGACGCACCCTCAATCGATCACCACTTCATAGCCATTTTAGCCCCACTCATCCCTGTACTCCTGTGAGGTGAATCCAATTCATCACAGAATGGCTGCCCCGGGTGTAGAACATAGGTTCAACAGAGGCAATCATGTATGACTTTAGGAAACTGCTGTACAGTTGCACTTTCGCAGAAACCAAGTCTAAAACCATTGGACAAAGGCATGTTGAGAATGGTACAGATTCCCGTCGCATAACATTCTGCCCTGCGGACAAACAAGGGGCTCCCCTGAAAAACTCAGTGATCTCATATCCTAAAGAGCAGAAACCAAAAGAAATATTTTAATTACAAGTTAGCATCAAATAATCTTGCTAGCGTACACAGTTAGCATTAACACCCGGTTTGTATTGACTAGATTACAGGTATTTTAACCAGTGCCCTAATTGCCATGTAATCCAAGTTAATAGCTAGATGTGTACTTTATGTGTGTACATTTTATAGCTTGGGGGGCAGGTGGGACATTCTGATGTGAAATGATGTTCATGAGAAGCAATACAGGACAGAGAGAGAGTCCTGAGATGGGGGTGCCCTTCCTATAGACTGCGGGTATGGGTGAACTGGTTGCCAGCTGTTGAGGGGGGCAGGTTATGGGACACAAAGTAACAGACAAAGGCAGCACACTCTCTATGGGGCCAGTGCCACAACACTGAATACTCTACATACTCAGGTATTTGCTGGGGCGCATATGAATGGGGGAATGTGGGCGGGGTGAGGTGCGGCCAGAAGGTAGTACTTGACTCTGGTCTGCTGGAGGGGTGGGTAGTCTTGATATGTGTGGAGAGAGGGGCCTTCCAGTGGGGTGGGCAAGTAAGGAAGAGTGGGAGCAGGAGGCGGCAGAGGAGGTTTGGGGTGTGGAGAGGTCAAGGAGTGGAGCGTGAGAGGGAGCTGCAGTCAGGAAGGTGGGCAGGGGGCAAGACCAAGGATGTATTTGAAGACGAGAAGAAGTGATGTAAGGTGAGACTTTCCATTGAGAGCCAGCAAGCATGCTGGCGGTGTTGAGATGGGGAAGGCTAGGGGTAGATTTTGGAGGGTGCGAGTAAAAAAAGTTCAGGACTTTGTTAAGAGGTGAGAACGAGTACAGCGGGGGACAAGGAGTAGGGTTGAGGAGTAGGCGAGTTTACTGAGCACAAGAGAACTAATTTGCGTTTTAGCGGAATGGTGGGTGAGATGGGGCAATCTTTTCGAATTTTGAGGAGGGTCGCTCTCGAAGCTGTGGCAGTGGCCAACACAGACGGCCCCGTCACTCAAGCCGTGAGTGGAGGAGCAAGGCTTTTGGTAGGCCAGGAGAGGGGCGAGTGGGATTAGCTTTGGAATCTGGGAGGAATCTCATTTCTGTTTTGCCAGAGTTACGCACAGAACAGCATAACATCATTCAGTGAGGCAGGGCTGTGAGGCAGCTGGCGATGCTTCGAGAGATGGCAGCAGTGAAGGATGGAAAGCGAAAGATAATCAGGATATGATGGCCAAAGAGGATCTTTGACGTCAACAATCCTTTGCACACCGCGACCTGTAGACAATTCCTGAGGGTTCTACTAGACCGATAAACTGATGGGTACCCCGAAATAAAGTAATGAAATGATGCAGGCGTGGGGTGGGGCAGATTCAAAGCTTGTCACTCCTGCATATTCCTCTACTGCATTCTAGGAAAAACCTTTCTCTGTGGCTTTTTGCATTCAAAGCCGACATAAAGTCAGAACCAATTGCGATTAAATCAGGCCCATGGGAAATCGCAACGCAAATTAGCCTCGGGAAGAGAAGAGCAGCGTGACAACCTAAGCAGCACATTTGATTACTTAAAATAGAAAAGACCATGTATAATGCATGACTGAATCTCAAACAATTTACACCATCCACTCTAAACTGGAAATCAAGTATGTCAAGATTGCATTGAAGCGCATACATGGGCTCGCGACTGCATGGGGGCGGAACCAACGCGGCCATCTTGAAATAACAAACAATGGCCCTGGCTTGATCCTTCCAAAATACAAATGGACGTTGAGATTGGTAAAGCCGGAATACCTTCCCCAATTAATGAAGACTTGGTAGTCAGCCCAAAACACACAAGTGTAGGTAGTGCTGTGCTCATTAAGGCATCAAAGGGTACAATCCAGTTGATTATAAATAACCAATCCTATCATAATAGTGGGTGTATTACAGGCATTCAATTACTATGCAACCCGCTGGTGGCGTGGCAATCAATGATTCAATATACTACACAGAGGAAACCCAAACAAAAATAAGCAACCGGGAAGTCTGAAACAATAGTACAAACGGGAAGACCAATGCTTTGCAAATAGAAATCCTCATTATTGCAGCAAGAGGAGTCCATCATTACAGCTATTTATAGGCTGGCAGAAGTCCACACACTTTCATGCAATATGCAATCCCATGAGATGTTAAAGGGCAAATAGGGCACTGGAACACGAAGAACGCTGCGCTCATCAATACATGTTTGCAAGGACCCTGCTCTGTGTGAGGGGCTTCACGAAAGAGGGTGCCCTTCTATCCCAAATTGGGTTTACACAAGAGAAAGGAGGTGGGGCACCCTTGTCACAAAGGCGCTGGGTGAGCAATTCGTTTCACATGTAAGGTTAAATTAGTGTCAAGGAAATCAACCATAACTAGTGTGTGGTGATGAAAGTTATTTAGTTCTACTTCCAGCCGACACATGTTTCAACCCTCCTCGGTCTTTATCAAGGCAAGAGGTCTGTTACTATGTCTTATAGGTCAATGAAAATCCTAATAAGGAAAGCAAGGTTTTGCAGCATTCTGAAGCCATGTGCAGAATATCAGGTCTCCCGGTTAGGCCGGAATAAAGTTGAATCAGCCCTGGAGTGGCAAAGGCGGGTAATATCCGGGAACGGTTTCCCAAGAAGAAGTAATTCCATTATTGTAAGAACGGACAGTTGGTCTGCAAGGCCATGCCAGGCCCGCTGAGAGAAGCCTATCGGCTTGCGGCGATCTTGCAGATCAATGCTCCAGCCACACTAGCTATGGTTGACTTCCTTGATAGTAATTTAACCTCACAGGTAGCACTACTCGCTCACCCAGCGCCCCCTTTCTCTTGCGTCAATCCTATGGGTGCCTGATGATTTTGGGCATATGTTCAGTTTTAGGGTCGCTGTCCAGATTCATAGATCATTTCCTTCAGTCATTTCTAGAAAAGACACAATATTACAGGAAGGACATAAATTATGCGGCCAATCTTGTGCAAGGATGCAGATCCAGCGAGACACGATTACATTAAGGGCACAACGTGTATGGTCAATATCAGGGATGGGCGGGAATTTGCTAAAACAAATGCTGGTCACATGAGATGTAACTGAAATTTACACAAATATTCCATAGGGCAAAGCAATAGCTGTGGTCTATGAAATCTTTCAAAAGGGAGAAGAGGAAAGGATTCCTTGCAAATTTTAAGACATTTGGGGGTAACTAGTTTTGAAGTAAAAAACATATCATATATTTAAAACAGGTATTTATACCCAGACACATGTACCCAGCAAGGGCTGTGTGCATGCCCTGGCATTGCTAATCTGCATCAGGCGACCTATGACCAACAAGCCTCACTATTAGTTCAGTCCCGACTCAAATCCTACATCTTCATGCCAGAGATACATCGACAATGCCTTCATTATAGGAAAATGCACAACTGATGAATTACATGAGTGTAAAACATGTTGGCCTTGTTGAATTCATGATAAACCAGGGTTTAGAGAAAGTTCCCTTGTTTGACTGCTTGAACTTTATGGCAAGGTAGTCTAGTCCACTCTCTTCATCAGGAGGTGTCCAGTTAAAGGATCGATTACAAAAGGTTCGAATGCAAAAGGTGAGAGTCAAAAGGATCGAAAACCACATTTTATTATATATTTTTTTGGGAGTTTCTGTGTAGGTAAAAAAAGTGGGTTTTACCACAAAAAGAGGGTTTGAGCCCCCCCCCCAAAAGAAATGTTTTCAAACCTTTTGTTTTCAGTGCTTTTGATTCAAACCTATTGTAATTTGAACCTTTTGATTAGAACCTTTGACCTATAACCTCATCAAGAGCATTGACTGCAACACATCATTGTCCTTTGACAATTTCTGCCCCCAGAGCCTCGAGTAGATTACCATTTAGACAATTTTCAGATACTTCTGGATAAACTACTAACACACAATTATCTGAAACAACTCCCCAAGGATGCTTGGAAGAGGGAGCAATATTGCAAGAATCAGGTATTACTACTAAAAGCACGCAGACAGTTGCAGCAGAAGCGACTGGTGGGACAAGACACTGCGGCTCACGTGTCCGGAGACAACCAATCACCAAGAAGTACTTACCTGCATCTCACCCGAGTCCGCTTCCTTCTCGCCTGCGCCTTTACCACACACCTTGGAGGACATCACTCTGGAGTGAGACAAGGAACATTATCTACAAATCTAGAGTAAGATGCGGTGCGTGTCAGAGCTAAAGATTGGGACCTCACAATGACAATTATTTCATCGCGAACCGTAGGAGAAATGGAATCAAAATTAGGATAATGGGAATCATAGAAAATAGCAATTAGAGATGCTACAGGCAGAGGCCTAAATGATAGGGAAGAAGTCATGGCAACTACAGAAGCCTAATTTGTGTGCCTAAAAATCAACGCCAGTGTACATTTGCGATCTAGTGTTTTAAAGCCCCCCCCCCCCAAGTCTTATGTGCACGACTAGGCCCATATTCTGACAGGTTTACCGTGTGGGTTCACAGTCTACGGAGGTAAAACATGCTATTCCTAAGTAGTAGGTAGACTGGCAAGACGCTTTGCATATTTTGCAGGAAGGTTTATATTTTAATGTCAAGTATATCTAATACAATATCATAATATTTGTAATTATTTGTCTGAATGTGTGAATGAGACAGGAGCCAGTACCATGCCATGTACGGTGTCGGTCTGAGCACAATCTGCACGTGCAGTGGAAACAATGCGTGAAGAGCCGACTTGCACACAAACCCTCTAAAGCATTGTCCTCCGTTACACAAACCTGCACTTTTTCCACAATGTTTCCAATGCTAGACATGGTGTCTTTCCTACAGTCTGTTGTTTGTGTAGTTTTTTTGTTAATGATCGTCCCAAGACCTTTGTGTCCAATTTGCTCAAATGTAAGGATTCCTGGTCAAATGGTAGATGTTGGTGGGGTAAATATGGAGGGGTCCTCAATGCACTGTCATCTAGTACTGTGTCATGAAGATTTCATCTAATATTGTACACATTTTCCTGAGAAATGAATCATTGTATTCCTGACAGATAGTAGAATGGGATTTGTAGTTGGGACAATTAAAAGGTTTAACATCTGGCGACCACCATACCCCCAGTCAAGTTCTATTGATGGTAGATTTAGAACCAGTACCACTGTTAATTTTGCATTTGTTCCAAGCTCCGACTTCCCAACTCATTTGACTTGTGATCATGTTCATCTTTCCTGTTTTGTCCAAATGTGAAAACACATTTGTGGTGTTGACATGCCTCTTCCTGCATCGCTTGGGGTTCCCGGGTACTCGTCCTCAACATTTCCACTAAGGCCAGTACTCTCATAAATTTCCATCCCGCATTTATTTCTATCCGATTCCGTTTTGTATTTTTGAATATCGTCTTACGTTTTTCTATTTTCTTTGTAGTTAATCACGTCTGAAATCTCTGTATTTCTTTGCCTATACTGTCTAACAATTTATTTGCATCTTTAACCAAGTGATTTTCCACTGTTTAAGGAGGATACTCAGGGCCAAAGCACTCGCCTCGGAAGCAAGACGACACGGAGCAACACAGGTTCAATCCCCGGGTCCGCGGTTAGAAACCTCTCGGTATTAAGTGCATTATAAATAACCAATTATAATTAATAAGGCTTTTGAAATCAGTTCCACCATAGAGTTTTCTTAGGCTGTTAATTCTTGAATGGGCTGAAAAATAAGTTGAACCAGTCTCATGGACATTTCCAACTTGGCTAAATTGTCCAAGGGGGACTGGAACATCAAAAGATGCTTGAGGGGATATTCCATACCAATTACCCTTTTAGAATTATGCTAACCTTTAAATAATCTGTCATCCTTTAACCATGTAATTCAATACGCATATGGCGCCGCCAAGGATGCGTAACATTCATCCATGTCGTATGCCGCACAGCATACCTGCGCGCCATGTTGCGTGGAACAGGATGCGGATTAATTTTCTGTAGCAGCAAATGAGAGAAACTCATTCTTACACTTTTGGAAACAGGTTTGAATATATCCTGGGCTCGTGGTGTAGGGGGTCAGACCCTTTGATTACTCAGTATTTTGGGGCGCTCAGGTCTGTCTGTTTCACTGGCTGGAGGAAGATGGCAGGAAGCATGGCCATGACGTTAGTGAGCCGTGAAACCCACGGCTCTGTGGAGGGCAGCTTTCAGAATCTCAAATCTGTGGAGGATCATACAATATTACATCCTCCTCTTCCTCAGCGTTCTTCAGTGCACTCTACTGATGAAAGTCCAAAGCTGTATCCTGAATGCATCTTTCCTAGAGCTTCAGTAATATTTTTCAGACTGGTTGACACAATTTTTAAGATGTGTTTTAAACCAAAAGATATATCTAAACCAGGGTTGTCCAACTGTGGACCTCGAGGGCCGGAATCCTCACAGGTTTCAGGATATCCATCATTAATATTCACAAGAAACATTTTCATACATTCAGACTCATTGCATTACTAATCCGCCAAACCATGTGGGTAAAAGCAGACTAGAACACACACATGGCTTGTTTGCTGGAAAGGGATGCGTGTGGCTAGTTCGTAAAATCCTTATGAAGGATTGCACTTTTCTTTGTCCAGCGCGATGAAAATTTGCAATGTTTCTTGTGAATATTAATGATGGATATCCTGAAACCTGTGAGGATTCCGGCCCTCGAGGTCCACAGTTGGACAACCCTGGTTTAGATATTTCTTTTGGTGTAAAGCTCATCTTAAACATGGTGTCAACCAGTCTGAAAAATATTACTGAAGCTCTAGGAAAGATGCATTCAGGATACAGCTTTGGACTTCCATCAGTAGAGTGCACTGAAGAACACTGAGGAAGAGGATGATGTAATACTGAAAACCCGGCCTGGATTCGGGCCCAAGCTTAGAGTTGGACAACCCTGATCAAAATGGACACCAATCCTGAAGCGCATTCTCAAAGTCCCTAAGTTGTGAAGTGCGCATTGGGTGGTGTCAGAATTTGTCAATTTCAAGAACCTTAGCACAGCTGCACATTATCGGAGCCAACACAATCTCCTGCAGTTGCACATGGTTCCTTCCAGGTGCGCGTGCACGGCATACGGATGTGGCCATACATAGTCTTGCTCACCTGCGTGGGATTTCCACAGGGCAGTGTGAGCCAAGACTTGCCTTGACCAGCATCACTCGAATGCCTGCAATGATGAAAGGGTTTTACCGCAATACATTTAGTCGAAGGAGAATTTGTTGCGTTTTTCCCAACAGATTTTTCTGCATATATGTGGATGGTGGGTTAGGCAAATAATGCAGGCGGCTTAAGGGGGTGCTGTGGGGGGTATCCCGCCACATATATATATGTGCAAAACCAACCTGTCAGAAAAAAAGAAATTCAATGACTTCTCCTTCGAGGAAATGTATTCAGGCAAATCCCCCTAAACTGAATGTACATGCTGAGTTTCTGCGTGGAATGTAACTAGCAAATGTTGAATGTAGCAACCACCAATGATTGGATGGCTCGCAAAAAAATGTATACGGCTGCATCTTCGTCATTGGGGATGGGTCTCCAATTCTTGCCCTAATCCCACAGAAATTTGATGGGACTGTGCCGATGTATACAATAAGATGCCCACCCAAATACATGAAGGAGCCCTGCAAATAAAGTTGCAGCACTTGCTAAGATGACTACTTGGCCTCAGTCCATATCCCTAACTTTGCGACGCTATTGCGAACACAAATTCAGACTCCATATACGTGTGGAGTCCCTTTACTCCGCACTGCCGAAAAAGCGGTGCCGTCTAACTGGAAACAAACACGACCAGAAGCATTGTTCCATTTTAGAACTGTCTTTTTTGACAAATGTTTTAAAATGATGGGTCAATTTGTATTCTTTTTAGAGTTTATTTTTAGTCATTCCTTTTTGCAATTTGTATTGTTATTATCATGTTTGTGAAAAGTCTTTTTTTGGACTACCACACAATAAAAATTAAAAAAAACGAATGTTTTGAAATAACATTTTGATAAATTGTTAAAGTAACAAAGATGTCATTTCCAAGATAAAGATAAATACTCGGATGGTGAATAGGGGATAGCAAAGAGTAAGTAAATTAGGGTTTGATGGCTAGGGCAGGGGTAGGTGGGGATGAAAGGGAAGCCAGTGTGGGCGGGCTGCATTTAGGGTTACGGATGAAAAGGTTAGGGAAATAAGCAGGCAGGAAATGGATAATGTGTTTAAGCATAGACATCAAATAGAGGGGTTCATTAGGGCGGCGGGCTAACAGGATACTCTCCTAATTTAAACCAGAAAACTAAAGAAATACATTGCAAAAGGAAGGGACAAAGGAAAAGAAGTCAGGAATGCAGTAGACAGTAGAAGAGAAAATTAGGGAGCAAATACTCCCTGTCCTCCCCACACATTAGCAAGGAAGGGCATGATGAAAAGCAGAAATAGTGTGAAAACTTTGTAAAAACAATTTAAATTGAAAATTATGAAAAATGGAACATGGTTATAAAAACTGCCGTAAAGGAGGAGAAAAAGAACATTAATCACCATAAAATAATTATCAAATGAAATTCTCAAAGAGGTAAGTCGCCAGAAAAAAGTCAACTCGACAAACGTAAAATGTATCTTCTAGTCCAGTACCTTTTTAAATGTCCTTGCTTCTTACCCCGGACCAAGTCTTTTCTGATGTTTTCTACAAATCACGCTCAAACCACCAAAGTCTTTTTGTGCCAGACGTACTGTGGTACTCCTTTTACCTGGGTTTTCTTTTTACAGAATTGATTCCAAATAAATGTCAATATAGGGAAAATGCGATGCTTTAAAATAATGTGTACAAAATAAAAAAAGAAAACTATCAAGAATGTCAGCAAAAGCGATAAAAAATTTGGAAGTTAAAAAATAAAGGAATGACAAGCATGCCAGCATATTTCCAAAAGGTGAGTAGATTCCCAGGTTTACAAGTTTGCCAAAATTGTCATCTATTTAGTAAAAGGAGTAGAAAAGATGTTAGGGAAAGTGGAAAACACACAATTCTAATAAAAAGTAAAACATATTGAAGTTCACTAAGTGAACATGTATGTTTTCCCAAAATATTATCTACGCATAATTCTTTTAATGTAACAGGAATACAAATATTATATAAATATTATGTAAATGAAACACAATTGTTTCCTAACAATATTGATCACTATGGCTGAAGAAACACACTGACTTACTTGGACATTTAATTTTTACCTCTGCCCTCCGATGGATATTCTGAGTCAACACGAAGGAAACTTCCATTCCTATGCCGACGGCACGCAAGTGTACGTCACGATAGGTAATATACAGGAGTCTTTTCTCAGACTCCAACACTGTTTGCACGAGGTTAGTAGCTGGATGTCATCAAATTGGTTGCAACTTAATGGCAACAAAACGGAAGCTGTGCTGTTTGGCCCCAAATATCCTCTGGAACTTGGCAGACACACTCAATCGCCCTATTTCTTGGGATCAGACTTGTCTTTTGCCAACAAGATATAAAATATGGGCAGTTTCTGGCAAGAGTACCTGAGTAGTGAGGATCAGGTGAGCTCCAGGGTGTAGTCCATATTGTATCGCTGTTGCCTTATACGACAGACATTACTTGATGTTCCAACAGGAAATCAAGAAGCATTAATTGGAGCTCTGGTCAACTCCCAACTAGATTACTGCAATAGCCTGCTTGCAGGTATTCCATGTAAACAATGCCAAAGGCTACAAAGGGACCAAAACGTGGCAGTAAGACCGGTGTTTGGGGTGAAGAAGTCTTCCCCTGCGTCGGGACTCAGTCACTCCCTTCACTGGCCATCTGTGAACGACAGAATGATTTTAAAGTTCTATGTCTTGAGTTTAAATGTCTTAAAAATTTGGCCCCAGCCTATTTGGTGATAAAAATCCACAGATATGTTCTGGACGGCTCGCTTAGGTCTGAGGATAAATTGCTACTGAGAACCCCATTATTCTCATGCACCCCTCGGGGCGATGGCAGATTCACAGTCTACGGGCCCAAACTATGGAACAGACTCTCTCTGGAAATTCACACTTTGATATTACTGTTCCAATTTCACAAAACGTTGAAAACTCATATTTTATTTTTGATTTTGGGTTTTCAACCATCTGGACCTTGTATGTTGCCTGTTCTCTTTTAGTATTCCTGCAGCTTTTTTTGTGCACATGTTGTCATCTGCGTCTCAATAAGATTAGTTTTGTTCATTGTACGTTACAAATAATTCCAAATCAAACATCTGATTTGCATGTTTGTAATTGTATTTGTAATACAGAGCTTATACACAGATGGAGAGCTTCAAAGTGCTTCAAGGCGGGAAGAGAACAAGGGAGTACCGTGATCTTTCTTAGGCCTTGAAGTTTCCAAATGATCTTACAGAAAAAGTAGGACACTAGGTTTGACTTTGATCCAAAATATCCATGTTAAAGAACATGCATTGTTGGGGAATATATCTGTCAACAGGAACTTCAATGACCTGCCCTCTCTATCTGACACTCGCCCACCTGAGCAGAATGTGTGGCATAGGGACATGAAGCGGGAGTGTCATGTGCTCCGCAAATGCTTCAGCGATTCTCGAAGGGCCGATTCCCGGGATCAGCTGATCCCTGTAGATGTTTCTACCCCACCTGGCCACACACGGGTAATCGCAAGGATGATGGGGTCATTTCAGTCCCTACCGACATCACTCAACGCCAGGAGGGATCATCAGGCAAGCCATGCCAGCTCCTTCCCTCTTTTTTAAGTTTCTGCTGCTGAATCAGGGTCAGCGAGTTCAAAAAATTGGAATCGAGAGATAGCCATAATCTGATTTTATCTTT
Organism: Ambystoma mexicanum; assembly: GCF_040938575.1. Lineage (NCBI taxonomy): Eukaryota > Metazoa > Chordata > Amphibia > Caudata > Ambystomatidae > Ambystoma > Ambystoma mexicanum. Next base: position 25,597,295 of record NC_090936.1, read on the forward strand.
TTGAACTTTCTTAATGTTTTGAGAGACACGAAGCAAACATACTCTTGGATGCATATTATACATTGGGTGGTAGCATGCCACTGTGCGGTAAACAAAGTAAGCCTGTAGCGTTATATGCTGCCAGTACCTCTGAGCCAGTGGAGCTGGGCCTTGTGGTGTACCCGAGGGCAGTTCCCTGAGAGTGGAGCGTAATGCTAATGTGCACCCAGCAGAGTGTGGCATTGTGCCCATGGAAAATGTGGCCCACATCCTTTCACTGCCGCACTTACTCTGCTTGATGTTTTGTGGGGGTACCAGCGAGACACCCCAATGGGCCCTGCTTTTTCCCCCAGTTTCCAGAGAGAAACTATCCTTTGGCAGGGGGCATAAGTGGCCCCTTCCATAGAGGGTCCAATACAGAGCTGGCATTTGCCTAGTGGTGTAATTTCTGCCCAGCCTAGAAGTGCAGGGCAGGCAGCGTTGGCATCACCAGATTGCACATGTGAGAAACATCCCACTTGTATGACTCCCACGAGTATCAGAGGGTTACTTTGCATCAGCCCTCCCTCCATTGGCTTCTCACTAGGGCGGAAGGAAGCACTTCACGCCCCCTAGTGGGCCTTTCTCAATACTTCTCACCATAAGCTGCGAATCTCCTTGTAACCCCTGCACCCTCATACCTTCAGGTCTGGTGTGCAATACAAATAAATAAACAAACTTCTGCTGCACAGTTCACTCTGGCAGCACATTTTCTGTTGGACTAAGGTTGTCCAAGTCCAGGCTTCGAGGGCAGGATCCATGACTGTTTTTCAGGCTACCCCTCATTAATATCCATGAAATACATTTGCATACAATGATTCTAAATATATGCAATTTGTACTCACGAATATTAATGAGGGATATCCTGAAAACCGGGCCCAGACTTAGCGATATGTGTTTTGCAATTCATTGCTTTCCTGTTTTCCAAACATTATATGTGCCCGATTGATATCAACTGCTAAAGATTATGAATTTCATAACTGTGTTCATAACGGGTATTTGTTTGTTTATGGAACGAAGCCGCAGAATTGCTGCAATGAGACTTATATGTTTGAAGTAATGATATTGCTTGGTTGACGTTGATTGCATTGATAATGTGTTAAAGGTTGACTCTGTTAACTGTATAATACAAAAGAATTCAAATAGAAATGCTGTCAAAATGATATCCGTTAGCGCTCGATTTAAAATCAGAGTTCCTGCTGTCGACTCAGCCTCAGCCGCCCTCATTATATTTGCCTCACATAAATAGATCCTTGTATACGTGCTAACCACTGTCATTTCCCTCAATTTTCTGTCATTTACCGCGCAATGTTCCTGTCGTTTCCGCTGCTTTTAATCTCCCCCGGTTTCCTTTGTACAGCGGCCAAAACCCAAATACTGCTCCCTTTCCAATAAGTGCATTACCCTAGAACAGTTACACTCCAACACATGATGCGCTCTGCACCTGCCAAGCGGCGGTCTTTGTGATGCTAATTATGAGGCGCCAGATGGTGTTCACCCAATCAAGCCTGTGATTTGCCTGAATGTGGCGCAACCTCCACGCCGACAAGTAGCCCGCCAGAGTCGAGCAACCGCTACAGATATATTGCACCTGGAAGGTCGAGAATGCGGCAGGAGGGGGCGAGTGCCCCCCCGCACTATGTTGCGGTAACAAGATTACGGAGCACCTGGAACGGAGACCTGAGAGAAAGTTTCATTGCAAGTGAAATGTGGTGGACACGTTTTGTATCCTTATACTGTGGGGCGACCTTAAGGAAATGACTTCCTTAACAAAAGTGAAACTGGCAAGATTAGAGGGAAGAGGAGGAGTGTGAGAGAAGAGAATAAAGGAGGTCAGGGAAGTCATTTCACCAAAATGCCAGGGGGAGTGGAAGTGACATCACACGGCCCTTGACCTCCGATGACATCACAGGAAGTGGTGTCAGCTGACCCTGCCCCAAGTAACATCACAGGAAGTAATAGCACACAACTTTGAGGTGCGTCTAACACCCGTGTTTCCGAGCACTCTCATTTCAGCCAGATATGAGAACCGAGGCACAGAGTGAGGTGAGATTTGTCCACAATCACACATTTGGGGAATGTGATTTTCAAGATTTGAGGTGGAACCTACATGTAAAACACACATAATGCAAAACTTGTAAGAGGGTAACCAAAATCTCTAACGCAGGCTACAACTAGTGTATGAAACATGTATAGATAAATCGACACAGAAGGGCACGTTATCTTTGGCAGTGATTTGTTAAACAAGCCAAAAAAGTACTGACATGGGGAGGCGTGCGCTGCTGTTTAACCAGGAGAAGAATGCTGCACAAGCAAGGCCTGAAAATTAAATCATTGACCAAGATTTGGTATCAACAAAATTTCCTGGCTATAGATGTATCTATGGGTCAGCTACTACTAGGATAGAAGAAACTTATTGGGGGGGCGGGAGGGGTTGTAAGCCGAGGCCATATGTCTCTGTGTGCATTAATCTTTAAGTTATGCGACAAGCAACCATATGCTGTCCCCCACAACCCAGAGCCAAACATAACACCTTAATGTCCTAGGCTTTGATACATGACTCTTCTTCAATCTTGTGGGGCTCAATGCATCTACGATTTTCAGAGGTCTATCTGGGAGGTGCGTTATTCAATGACCCCCCCCCCCGCCCCGCCCAGGACCGGCCTGCAAATGAAGCTGCCACAGAGCCCTTTCCAAGAAGGAGTTTGAATGGGGAGGGGTGGGTTACACCAAGGCTCTTCACTTCTGAGACTCTGAGTCCCAGCGCTTATTTTCTTAAACAGTGTTGCACCACAGCAGGGTCCTGGTCGAGTTTGCGGCCCCTCTCAACCACTCACGTCACACTTGAATGCGTTCAAGGTGAGCAAAACCCAATCAGTGGCATCCACAACATTTCGGAGCTCCCCTGCGAGCCATGCTCAGGGCCCCATGTCCACAGGCCACGCCACACACTGGGCCAGTCCGGACCACCACGCGTGCGCAATGTCCATGATGATTCTGCCACTGCAGTGGCATGCACTACTGCAAGTGAAAATAAATATGATTTTTAATAAAACCTTAAATGTTTCATGTAGCGTAGAAAGAAAGGGGCGGTGCCTGGTCCCAAAATATACCAGACACCTGTGGTGGCTGGTGGGTTGTTTTATTGGAGGGTGTAAATATTGGCCACAAATATGCGATTGTGACCGAGCATAGCGAGGCGGCCTGAACAAACGAAAACTGCTGAGGGGGGTGCAGGGCGGGGGGTAAAGGGGATTCTTTCCCCTCCCGTGAGAACATGTTTTCAATAATTGGTTAGAATGGTGGATTATACAGCACACTTTCTGTGAAAATATGGGTAAAAAAGGCCAGACAGTTTGCAATCGGTTTTGTAGGGTTTCGGGTAAATCATGGGAAAAAAGTACAATAGTTGCAAGTCACCAAAAGTGCACTTGTTCATTTCCCAATGCATTGTCATGCCGGGCACTTCGATATATGCCAGTATAAAAAACATGTTCATGCTGGCTGTGCCCATACATTTCCATGCTGGCTCCACCAACATATGCTAGTATTCCCATATAAGAACATACTCATGTTCACTTTGTGATGTTTTTCTATAGTATCATTAGTGGCACTAGGCACAAAGATGGCTCTGCCAATATATGCCAGTACTCATATGTAAGAAAATACTCCTGTTGGTTTGGCCATTAAAAGTGACAAGTCACAATAGGATAACATATCCAAACGGGTTCCAATGTAAGCCAGTCTAGACCCATAAGAACACTCATCATCCTTGCTTCATCTTAGATGCTCAGTTAATAAAAGGTCCTGCTACAATAAGAAATATACAGGCCACTACATAAAAACATCAGTCTAGCAAGGTAATACTACTTATCATGCATGCTTTATCAATGATGATGAGTAATGAATGTCATGCCACAGTAAGCAATGGCTAGGCTGGCTGTACCAAAATGCCAATCTAGACTGGTAATGACACATGAACTTGGCTTGGCCCGAAAATACCAGTAAAACATGCAATGTCAATAAAGGAAATGTCAAAAAGGCTCTAGTGATCCCCAGTGTCCCAGGGCCTTTGACACATACACACACAAAGGCATCCTCTTCCACCCGCCCACACATACATCTCCTCCCACATTCATTCACACTGCATTCACCACACAGACATGCACTCATCCACCCAACACATTTACAGACACACCTTCCTACTCACTCACCTACTGTTTACTCACCCATTAACCTCTCATATCTGCTTGCACTGCATTCTCCACACAGGAATTCACCCACCCACCCAGAACATTCACACCCACACACTATCACATTCCTACTCATTCACCCACCACTCACTGACCCACATACAACTGACACGCACTGCACACATGCAAAATACCCACCACATTTCTTTTAAAGCATTCTTACCTGTTTTTCCAGCTTTGATCCATCACTCCAGGACACCCTCTGCTGCTCCGTGCTGCTCACAAACAGAAACCAGAAAGCTGGGAGAGCTTCCTAGTTCCTGTATCTGAGCCACGAGGAAGCGAGAGGAGAAGAGGTTGGAGATGAATGTGACATGTGACACGTGCCACATGCCACGATCAGCTCCAACCCCTACTGAGACGTTGCTTCTCGCTGTGAAAGCCCCAACCCAGCTTTCACCCTGCTGGGTGAAGACTGCTCCGGGGAACCACCAGACCTGGTGTGACAGGGGCCCCACTACTCCAGGAGCTTCAGTTTAAAAACAAATGTTATTTTCTTTTACAGGGGTAACAGGGGAGATTGCAGGGGTAACAAGAGAGAACAAGAGGTCACGACTGTGACCTGTGGTGACCCCCAAACGTCATCCCTGAAGGAGGTTGAATTGAGTTTAGCTCTGTGTCTCATTTAGAGTGAGTTCAGAGAAGAACGTGAAGGGAGAGAGGGATCCCCACAGTCAAGCTAAAATAACTGGAGAAGACGCACAGACAAGACCCACGCTCAACGGCAGTCAGCTGTTCAAGAAAGGCAATCCACCACACCAGAAGATAGACACAGTCTGCTGCATAACAAAGATAAGGAAATCCGCCTATTCAGTGTGCAGTCTGCCACGAAATTGGATGGCAGTCCACCGCAGTAGACGGCAGTCCGCTGCACCATTGAAGACGGCAGCATGCTCCATAATAACGATAAGGCAATCCACCGTTCCAGAAGGCAGTCCGCCACTCCAGTAGACCTCAATCCGCAGCACAATAGAAGACAATGGTATGCCACACAAAGTAAGGCAGTCCACTGTTCCAGTCAGTCGTCCGCTGCCTACAAATCAAAGGCAGTCCACCACGCCAGTGCCCAACAGACATACACTGCCATGTACTGAAGTGGCATGGCACCTCCTGCTGACGCAGGGCACGCTAAGATTAGGGCCCACAGAGCACCTACAAAACTCAAGTGCATCATGGGACATAATAGCATCACCTGCATGAGGAAGAAAGACTTCACAGCAGTGCGAGAGTGATAAGTAAATGCCCAACCACTACCTACACAGCAGTCCTCTCCCACAGCAGCCTGCTGTTCCCAACAAGAGGTCATCCAAAGAAAGGAGGCCTTCACGGGCCATGAGACCTCAAAAGGAATCCACCCAATGACATCAGAGTGAAACCACAAAAAGAGCACAGATCGCGTGGCACGCCACAACAACCCGCCACAAAGCCCGGATCAAAGTGCCCCTACCACCGCCGAGCAAATGAGGGTTCACCAGGAGGCCGCCATCACCACCATCTAACTACAAAGGGGCTGGAAGTTCCTATCTCCCACAGGCTGAAGTTCCATTCAGGTTCACTAATAGTGCAAGACGAGTCATGATAAAGAAGGAAAAGGGAGCAGAAGCACCGACAATGACACCAGAGGACAAAGGGGGTCTACGATCTAACAACGATGGAAGCGGACAAATCGAGAGAGGAGATGAACCAAACCGTCCTATTTATCTAGAGCCGCATTCTGAGAAGGCCCCAACCATTTAAACTTCAGCTACAACAGGACCGAAGCCCCAGATGGGAAGAGTACAAGAGTGTCTGGAGGAGTTCACTGACTTTGCGAAGGAACTAGGAGACAGCAAATCACAAGCGCTCCTAGACATATTTACTAACTTGGTGGGGGAAGAGATCAAAGGAATACTGAAGACAATACCGCCACAGGAGAGAACAACGTACGAGACGGCCATCACCACCATTCATAATAAACTTGTGACGCAACTCAACAGGGATTTTGAAAGACCTTCAACAAATGTTTTGAGCTGCTCCACGAGTCAGAAGACGAGTTTGTCATTAGACTACAAAAGTAGATAGCACACTGGAAGTGATTCGGCTGAGGATAATCGAGGGCTGCTCATTGTCTGTACTTCAGATGAACTTTTAACAAATCCTCTCCCACTCGAAGAAATGCACGAGTTAGCACGCATCTTCGAAAAGGTCTAAGCACAAGCCACGGAAATCAAAAAGGCCAAAGAGGGTGAGAAGATTGCCGATATACAAGCAAAATACCATGGAGGGATAGGACGACAATACAGGAAGTACAGAACACAACGTCAATACAACCTCCAAATAAATCTAGGAAAACGCATCTGTTACAGGTGTGGCTTGCCGTTCCCACATAGGGGACTACGCCCGGGTTTGGGACGACGATGCGGGAGAACCATCTCCAAGTGGTGTGCTTGGAAGGGGTGCTCCACCCGCCAACATCCGCCCCACCACGACAATGAGGAATCATCCGAGCAGTGGAAGAGGAACACCTACATGAGCCTGAATGGCAAGACGAACAGCCGGATGGATACTAGCGGGAGTACGACAAACGGCCGAAGTTGGGAGAGGAAATGAAGATAGGTGGCACTAGAAATAAGATGCCCTGCGGATGGAAGAAAATGCGAAACCATCTGAGAGAGGCGTTTGGCGAGAAGTGGGTGGAAGCTGTTGTATCTTAATACTGTGGGTCAACCTTAAGTAAAGGGCCTCCTTAACAAACGTGACAAGGGCAAGACTGGAAGGAAAAGGAGGAAGAGGCGGGGCGAGAGAGGGGAAGGGGGCAGCGGTGAGAGGAGAGAATAAAGGAGGTTGAGCTGAGTTTGGCTCTGTGTCTCATTTAGAGTGAGTGCAGAGAAGAACGTTTAGGTAAATGAAGAGAGGGATACCCACAGTCAGGCTAAACTAGACACGGCTCTCACTTTGAATAGCTTTTTAGTACAGGGGGGAGGCAGACCATTAATTCATCTTTTTCAACACACTTAATACCGGAGATCAGTCTCTAAGTGCGGGACCGGGATTCGAACATGTGTTCTGCGTTGTCTTGCGTTGCCCCTGATTTTATCCTCCCAGAACCATGCTTGTGTTACTATCAGAAGCTCCTTCACAAAACTAGTGTGGGAGTGATGGCAGGGAGCATGGGCCCTGAGGAGCTGGGGGAACGGACAGGGGAGTTGGGAAGGTGACATGCTTGCTGCGTTAGTGTTTTTTCTATTTTTATGTTTGGCCATTTATCTGAGAACAGACCTGCCTCCAATGGTGTAGCTTGAAGGTCACAGGTTTGAATCCCGGAGGGCCCAACACAGCTTCTTATCCTTCTGAGGATGATAAACCGAGAACCAAGAGATTGGTGACCGGAAACACAGGATATCGGCACCTAGACATGATTCACGCTGTTATGCGCGCTATATATTGTTGAAAGCGCAGACCTAGCTCAAGAGCAGCGGAGCACTTTACAGAGTGTGGGTAGCCGGTATTGGTCTGCCATCTTTTACAGGTAGCACAGTACTGCGAGTTGAGGTCTATGTGTCAGTATGTGCGTCCACTGGAATTAGTCCTTGGTCAGGTGGTGTTGAAATATTGTAATTTATGGGTGGAGAGATTGAAACGTATATTTCGGTAAGGACTAGTGTGATAGCTATTAAAAAAATACATTTGCATTTATTACACATGTTTGCAGTTAAAGGCAGAACAATTTATGCAAATTCATTAAGGAAGCAGGGATTAGCAGCCATATTGCAACCAGCTGTTGAACCATTGCATCACATCTGCTTCTGATTGCGAAGAATCCATGGGCTTCAATGCAAATCTGTTGGTATTTCACTCAGAACTACCACTAAACCTGCTTGCTATTACCTCCACTTGGTCTGGCATATTTACCACCAAATAACAAGTGGGGGTATTGGCGGGGTTAATCCCCATTTTTGTAATCCATAAGGCTTCATGTAAGGTTAGGAGGAATCCTCGCAGGTGGTAATTCTACCCGCGGTACGCTTTAATTGCTTGCCGGAAAGGTTGAGAAGATATGTACAGCCGAGGGCGGCAGATATCCCCTCCACTTAATTTTTACTGCACCGCCAAACTCGTAGTAAATCCGTACGGATGAGCTAACAACACGCGTTCAAACCTCCAAAAAGTTGACCTTGCAAGTGAAAATAAACGTTTTTTTGGGGGGGGGAGGGACAAAGATCACTCAGAAAGTCCCTTTTCCACTGTAGGATACAGATTGATACAGATAACCGCATGCATTGGATATGGAAGTGGCTATGACTGACTGTAAGGCAGAGCAGTTGTAGCCAGCGACAGCTACGACCGAGTTTAGTGGCGCGCTCTCTTCCATTGCGCGTGAAAGAACTCAAGTCTGTAAATTCTTTGGCCATCAAACACATGGATACGATCAGGGCTCAAGTCGACGGTACACGTGGGTGGACAGAGTCCCCCCCACTTTTTTAAGTGGTCCCCCCACTTTTCTCAGAGGGTATCTTGATATGCTAATTTCTGGTGAAGCCACATTCAATTGGTATGTTAATGAGTCCCCACCACTTTTGACCCCTGGATAAGATGTATGTTTGTAGTGAATATAGCGGTGGGCGTTCTATGTTCCACCTTGCGGCAGTTACTGAGGTTGGAAATTGTCCCTTGCCGTATATCCAGGCCCTTGATAGGAGTGCCTTGTTGAAACCCGGTGTGCCATTGGAAAAAGGATGGCGTCGCTGAAGCCTAAACTAATTCCCCGCGTGTACGGCTTTCCATAAAAACAATTCTCCAGTGCCAGCGCAGGTGAGACCAATAGCTTAAGTGACTGCAAGAAACTCCACAACTTGCAAAGGGATTGCCAAGAAACAGGCAATTTTATAGGCCCCCTATCTGTAAAATGTTTTCCTTTCCTGCAGATCTCATTATGAGCTGCTTACAGACCAATCGCACCAGTGAAGGGTCAGGTGGAGTTCAGGGACACGAAGAGAGAGGATTCCCCCAAATTCTATGCAGTAAAATCAGGCAATATGTGGCATGTTTTTATAGTTACTACTTGGTTAATCCATTGGGTTTGATATAGTGCACACCTAGCTGGGGAAACAACCATACAGTAAAAACATGTAAATATCATGCATAGAAAGATAACGAGTGAGGGGATACGCAGAAGTTTCCAGACAGGTGATACAGCAGGGGTCTGCAACCTGTGGCTCTCCAGATATTTTGGACTACGATTCCCATGATCCCTTACTATTGACTATACAGGCTGAGACTGGTAGTAGTTGTAGTTCAAACCATCAAGATTAGAGAGGGAGGTGAATAGACAGTTTGGGGCACAGCTATCCCTCATATTATCTGCCCCGTGAGATCTCTTTTGAAGTGATGCGTCTCCAACGCTTTTCACAATCTCATGGGCGAGTGCTGCCAAGCGGAATGTTACATTTTCTTGGTGCTTTATTGGAAAAGACCTGGTCTGTTTACATATTTTGCAGTTTTCGGTTTGCAGTGCAGTGATGTGCAGGATTCTGGTGTTGCGCTCGCCTCAAGAGATAGTAGGTTTTTCTGTGAGCTATGCAGGAGCTTTGATAGTGCCCTGTGCATGATGGCGGCCATCTTGAATGCGATGCAGATCTGGAGGGGCAGCAGAGTATTTAAAAGAGTAGAATAACAGATACCTTTGGAAATTATTTTTTCAGTCTGTTTTCAGTTTCTTTCACTCTCATTGTTCATGGTCACAACACAGATGTCGCTGTGAAAGTGAGATTGCCATGGCTCGAGTAACAAAGAAGCTGGCAAATGGTGAGAAAAAGCAGAGGATGTGCTTTTGTGAGTCGCCGCATGTAATCATAGTGATCGGAGGATCGGAACTCACTGCACACGGAAAATTCAGCTAGACAGGATGAAAAGGGGAGAGAATAAGACCATGGGACTATAACCAAAGATTTGAGAGATATTAGGTTTAGAGAGAGACGAATTTACGGAACTTGCTGAGAGAGTAGCAACGCACGGGTCTGTTGTCCTTGCCGACTGAAGAGCTTTCCCTGGCAACAAGGGCGGAGCCACTGTGTCTACTGGAATCAAGGCAGCTAGACTGACACAGAAAGAACTATCCTCCATCTTGGAGGGAATAATGGCAGCACACTGAGACCGAATCATGACAGACGCACCGGCTGGCCACCTTGCGTGCATTGATGCCGGCCATACCCACGTGGGTGCTCAGGGTGCATTCTACACATATGCAGCCATTAGGGTGGAATGCCACACCACTAAAAGATAAAGTTACGCATTCCAGAGATTGTCTGTTCATATTGCTGCTGACCCCAGGGCCAAACATTGCACTGGACAAGAGCGTGAGGGCTATCCGCTCCAGAGAGACCTGGGGCAGGGGGCAAGTGAGTAAGAGCCCAGAGAGGAGATCCTTAAAATGTGAAGGTTTCTCAGGCAGTTCCAAAGAAAAAGCCAAGGCCCTCTGAAATATGATTCAACATAAATCATGCTTATTTTTGTAGGAGACAGGTCTGCAACCTTTGGCTCTCCAGATGCATTGGACTCCAACTCCTATCAGTCTTATCCAGAATAGTCAATGGTGAAGCATCATGGGAGATGAACCTCCAGGCTACTAATGCCTGGTACTAAAATGTGTGGTCTGCACAGAGCGTGAGGATCCCCGCCTCCCTCAAAAGAAGTTGTGCGTGGGCAGGTATCAGGTGTGTTTTGACTGTTTACTGGCCTTGCAGGAAAGTGCTTTGAAGCGGGTGTGCTGGGAGCGAGAGAGTCAATGAAGACCAGCGAGCTCGGATCTAGGGAATTTAGACCCAGTTGAAATATGAGTCTGGCTGCTGTGGGTCATCCGGCTGGAGTTTGCACCCAAGGTTGAAAGGAGCGCCTATGTACACTCCACACCATTAGAGAGGCCGGTGAACATAATTGGCCTGGTTGCCTGAGCTCCTTGCGGCAAAGGCGGGAAAGAAAACACTTACATCACAGCGTTTTGGTAGAACAAGTTATGCCTTTTACCGTAACATATCATGGCGCTGATTCTCTGCCCTCTGGGATGGCAGGATGTGGGTGTAACTAGTTCCAGCAGGCCTGCTCGGGGGAGGCGAAGCTACTGGTGAGGAAGGATAGTCCAGGGGCAACACTTTTTCAGCGCCACACAGGTTCAAATCCCGATTCCGCGCTTATTAATGAACAATTAAATTAAATCAAGTTGCAATTGATGGTTATTGGTCTATCTGCACGTGGCTGGATGCTTTAACAATATAAAATGTAGACACATATGGGCAAGGCAACCCTTGATTACCTATTTACGTCATATGGTTTGAAACATTCAAACCTTAACACACTTAACGCTGTAAAATACAAAATATCCAATGATCGCCTTGATTAACAAGACCTCCAGCGACAGCGGCTGTATATGAGGGGTGTTTGCGGTCCACCATGCTTCACTAGATTTGAGACTTCGGTTTTGCGGAATGATGATATGATATGGCATTTATAACGCGCCTATATACAAGTGTTTAAAGGCGCGACGAGGCAAGGGAGGGGGAACAGAGGGAAGACAGACAATGATCCTACTAGGCCAGGTGTCATTCAGATCGCGCAAGTGCATGGGATGGGGGAAGGGAAAGGGACAGTGCAGTACCAGGGAAAAGTAATCACAAGTAAGTAAAGGCCAGCAGGTGGCAAGTGCAAAGGTAAGTGCAGGAATAAGGTGTCAAGTGCTGGTGGTGGGACTGTAGGGATACAGGAACAGTCACAAGTGCGGGGGTTGCCAGGCAGGCAGTGCAAGTGTGTGTGACTGGCAGGGAAGGGACCTGGGCCCCGAGATCAGAGGGTGGCCAGGTAACCAGTACAGTTTCAGCCAGGAGGTCAGGAGGTGAGAGGAGGAGAAAAAGCAGAAGCAAACAGAAAGGTTTTGAGGTGCATCCGGATCCGGAGATGGTTCTCCTTAAGTTTCAGAGAGGCTGTTCCAGAGGGAGGCCCCAGCCGAGGAAAGAGATCTACCACCAACTCGTTGCTTGGAGAAGCCATTGACCCTGAGGGAGTTTGAGGCAGATGAGTGTAGGGCTCGAGAAGGAAGATATATAGAAAGAGAGAGATGAAGGTATTGAGGCCGCAGGCCCCAGAAGACCTTGTGGACAATGCAGAGGGCTTTGAACTTAATCCGTGCAGCCACTGGGAGCCAGTGCAGAGATTTCAGTCCTGGAGAGATACGATCCCTGGGCTTTAGGCCAAGTACAAGTCTCGCAGTCCTATTCTGGATGAGTTGCAGAGGGTGGAGAGTAGAGGCAGGTAGATTTAGAAAGAGGCTGTTGCAGTAGTCCAGCCTAGAGAGAACCAGAGCTCTGGAGACAGTGAGCTTCTGGGGGAAGGAGAGGAAAGGAAGCATCACGTGTCCATATTGCAAGTTGACTGTGCACACAGAGCTTCAGGCCACACTAAAGTGTACTACCCCCCACGCCCCTGAGATTAACAACCTCAATCTAAGCTTGTCATACCCCTTCAAAGTATGTTTGGCAGAACTCTTGCTCTGTTTGTCACGCCTTTGGCTTGTTACCAGTAGTATTCAGGGAAGACTCCACTCGCTGTGTACGGCTACTTACGCCCCCGCTTCAGGCATGTGTGCCCAGATTGCCACAGCACAGGTTTGAATCGGGACAGGGCATTCTGGGAACCTCATCCTTCGGAGGACAATTAACTGAGCACCACTGACTTTGGTTATGGGCAGCACCCCTATTGCAATGCTTAGAAGCAGGAGAAATCCAGCATGAAGCACTAGGTCCAAGCATAATATTATCATTCAACTTCATTAGCATGGTTAAAAGCACAAACATTTCCATTGTTTGTACACAACATTGCATTGACAGCCTTTTTGCATGCATCACTTGAGCGCTTTGAAGCCCTTTCCTGTGTATAGGCGCTATATAAATAAACACTACAATACAATACAACACAAAGCAAGATCAATTCTGGCCAGGAAGTAGCCTCTGCCACAAGTCCCCTTAATCACACACGAAAACAAAATATATAAAATGGGGAAGTGGTGGGTGGGAAACAGACCCCAAAACATAGGGTCTCCAGGAAATCCCAATGTTGCTCAGAAAGAAAGTTTAGAAACGATTTCAAAGTATTTCAAGGTGGATTTGAAGGAGTGAAATACCCCATTCCAATCACTGCCTAGCAACCAAGACATGTTCACCTGGTAGTGAGCCAATGATTGTCCAATGCTCGGGAGATGGAGAAGACGGCCGCCATTTTCTTTTATTCATGAAGTGATATCAGAGGCCAGAAGATTTAGGGATAAAAGGGAGCTGGGTATGTCTACTGATATTGAGGGCATTGCCAACCCTTACAGTTCTCCTGGAATACTCACAATTCACTTCCTAGGAAGGATGTAGATCACACTCTGACTCCTGACCCCAGAAACACAGGTTGCCCATAGCGACAAAGCAATATTCAATAACAATGTGTGCAGAACAGTACGTTGCGTGATGACCAGTGCACGCCTACAATTACTTCCAATTCCAACAGGGACATGTCATGGGGAAATGGGTAGTCAATTTCTTCAATCCCTGGCTTGGGAGGATAGCTCAGGGGCAACGTGCTTGCCTTGGAAGCAAGACGACGCAGAACAACACTAGTTCGATCCCGGGTCCGTGCTTAGAAACATCTGGGTATTAAGCGTGTTATAAATAACCGATTATGATTACGGATCCCTGTTGGCCACTCAACATTCAAACCATCCTATCCCACCTCCTCATTCCACGCCATCACTCAAGCCGTGCCTCAATTCCACGTCATCGCTACATGCCTCACCATCGTCGCTCTATGCCAAGGCCATTACTCCACATCAATTCTCTATGGAAAGTCCCCATGGAAGCAGAAGTGCCCCCACTCAATGACATCACTCCACTCCAGGCCGGCCTCAACGCTCTCTTTAATTAATTAGCTACTACCCATGTTCCCCCTATGCCGCTTAGGTCAACACATATAAGCAGCCATTGGTTGTGCCAAAAGGGGTCATTACAACTCATCCGTCTCCTAATGGAACTGCCCACTTTGGTGTGAGACTTTCTCCACATTCTGGGCTCATCTGCAGACTTAAAGATCACTTAGACCCTGAAACATTTTTGGGGATATGTGACTTTATTCCTGTGTTTCCAGATGTTGGTTTTCTTCAGCTCTGGCCAGGAACACCACCCTGCTTTCTGTATTTCTGTGCCACACGATTGATTTTACGCAGACCAGCATTGCTGATCCTCCTTCAAAAAACAGTACGACTGTTCAGCTTTCCCCACTGTATTTCTAAGGATAATGCAGTCAAGAATTAGAGCAAGAGTGGCGGATGAAAAGAGTCCTACATTTTCAAACAACTCCCAGATCGCTCTAGGTCAAGAGGATAAGAGACCACAGAAGACATTCAATAATTCAATATTCTGATTAAGGCCTTATTGAACGCGCGGTTATACATTCCTCCTGAATCAAGTCTCACAAATCAGGCAGGAATAGCTTTCACAGAGAGGTGGAATCTTTTCGTACTGGTAAATCTTGACAGAGTTTCTAAAAAATTGGAGGGCCCGTAAGGAAGTTTGAGATGATTGTAACAGGAGGACCCTGGGAAGGTGATCAGAAGGAAAACTTCAGAAACCACTATCTATGTAGACCAGGTTTGTCCAACTCAAGGCCCTGAGGCCTGGATCCATGACGGGTTTTCAGGATACCCCTCATTAATATTCATGAGATACATTTGCATACAATGATTTTAAATGTATCCACATTTTCCTCATGAATATTAATGAGTGGTATCCTGAAAACTAGTCAGGATTCTGGCCCTTGAGGCCTGGAGTTGCACAACACTGGTGTAGAGAATCCAGTCAACCATAATGAGAAAACAGAACCGTACATCGAATAATGAATCGCAGTACCAATGGGGGTGGGTGTGTGTGTGTGGTGTGTGGGGTGTGGGGTGTGGGGTGTGGGGTGTGGGGTGTGTGGTGTGGGGTGTGTGGTGTGGGGTGTGTGGTGTGTGGTGTGTGGTGTGTGGTGTGTGGTGTGTGGTGTGTGGTGTGTGGTGTGTGGTGTGTGGTGTGTGGTGTGTGGTGTGTGGTGTGTGGTGTGTGGTGTGTGGTGTGTGTGTGTGTGTGTGTGTGTGTGTGTGTGTGTGTGTGTGTGTGTGTGTGTGTGTGTGTGTGTGTGTGTGTGTGTGTGTGTGTGTGTGTGTGTGTGTGTGTGTGTGTGTGTGTGTGTGTGTGTGTGTGTGTGTGTGTGTGTGTGTGTGTGTGTGTGTGTGTGTGTGTGTGTGTGTGTGTGTGTGTGTGTGTGTGTGTGTGTGTGTGTGTGTGTGTGTGTGTGTGTGTGTGTGTGTGTGTGTGTGTGTGTGTGTGTGTGCGCGCACACAGTATCCGTGCTCGTCTATAGCAGGGGAGGTGGTCTGGAAGGGATAACTTCATGAGGTGGGTTGTTGAAGTTTGAAAACAAATGCACCTGACCCTGGTTGGGACCAGTCAGTGAACATCAGCATGACCGCTCACATTTTAGAGATAGTTTTGCAATAACTTTCTACGTGCCCAGGAAAATAAACAACTCCGAGTTATATAAAGGAGAAGAGTCAAGGAATTGTCCATACACCCATAAAAGGAGAGATGGAACTGTTAATATGACAACTATGTGCAGGCGTAACCACAAGCCAAACAGCACTGAAAAGCTAGTGCTTAGCAGCCATATGGAACAGTGCATTACATCTACTATGGTAGGAAGAAGAAATGTCATAGGTCTTCAGTATTGTGTTTTTGTGGTGTGGCATTTATGTAATGCCACGTAATAAGTATTTCTACCGCAGTAGTGCTCCAGAATTGCCAAGCCTTGTCCTGGTCAGTATATGAGATTGCAAACTCAATGAATACACTTAAATAATGACTATTGGAATAACGATACACTGGGGTACAGTACCAGCAGCAGGAAGGAGGTGTGTTCACAGCTGCCACTCAAGTGGTCTCATCTTCCTTAGAGCAGGGTTTCTTCTCTTTAGCCAATCAGAAAGAGTAGAGTGCCTATAGTATTCATTGATCATTTAAAAGTATATCATTAGTGAACTTACAGTGAATATTTGTGTTTTTTCTCTTTCTTTTTACTCTTTTCTTACTTTTGTAGTGGAATTTATTAATGATCCTGTATTAAGAAATTATATTGTCTTCTTAAAATATAAAATATAATATAAAATTATGTTTTAAAAGTGTGTGGAATCCACATGTTATCGCCAGCAGAAGCCTGCATACCGCACCTCTCCACATCTCTAGCCAATCAGCAATCTTGTATGGGAGGCGGCATTCTGCACCCCTCCTTTGTTCTCACAGCCTCCAGATCTCTAGCCAATCAGCAAGCTCGCATTGGAGGCTGCATTTCGCACCTCTCCTTTGTTCTCACAGCCTCCAGATTGCTAGCCAATCAGCAAGCTCGCATTGGAGGCTGCATTTCGCACCTCTCCTTTGTTCTCACAGCCTCCAGATTGCTAGCCAATCAGCAAGCTCGCATTGGAGGCTGCATTTCGCACCTCTCCTTTGTTCTCACAGCCTCCAGATCTCTAGCCAATCAGCAAGCTCGGACTGGAGGCTGCATTCCACACCTCTTCTTTGTTCTCACAGCCTCCAGATCTCTAGCCAATCAGCAAGCTTGGAATGAAGGTTGCATTCTCCACATCTCTACCCAATAATCAAGCTTGGAATGGAGGCAGCATTCCATACCTCTCCCTTGTTCTCATAGCCTCCACCTAGCCAATCAGCAAGCTCAGAATGGAGGCTGCATTCAACACCTCACCTTTTCTCACAGCCTCCAGATCTCTAGCCAACCAGCAAGCTCGGATTGGAGGCTGCATTCCGCACCTCTCCTTTGTCATCACAGCCTCCAGATCTCTAGCCAATCAGCAAGCTCTGAATGGAGGCTGCATTCTGCACCTCTCCTTTGTTCTCACAGCCTTCAGATATCTAGCCAATCAGCAAGCTCGGAATAGAGGCTGCATTCCGCACCTCTCCTTTGTTCTCACAGCCTCCAGATCTCTAGCCAATCAGCAAGCTCGGAATGGAAGCTGCATTCCATATCTCTCCTCTCCTCTGTTCTCACAGCCTCCAGATCTCTAGCCAATCAGCAAGCTCGGAATGGAAGTTGCATTCCATACCTCTCCTCTGTTCTCACAGCCTCCAGACCTCTAGCCAATCAGCAAGCGTGTAATAGAGGCTGCATTCCATACCTCGCCTCTGTTCTCACATCCTCCAGATCTCTAGCCAATCAGCAAGCTCAGAATGGAGGCTGCATTCCATACCTCGCCTCTGTTCTCACAGCCTCCAGATCTCTAGCCAATCAGCACGCTCGGAATGGAGGCTGCAATCCATACCTCTCATCTCCACTGTCCTCACAGCCTCCAGACCTCTAGCCAATCAGCACGCTCGGAATGGAGGCTGCAATCCATACCTCTCATGTCCTCTGTTCTCACAGCCTCCAGACCTCTAGCCAATCAGCACGCTCGGAATGGAGGCTGCAATCCATACCTCTCATCTCCTCTGTTCTCACAGCCTCCAGACCTCTAGCCAATCAGCACGCTCGGAATGGAGGCTGCAATCCATACCTCTCATGTCCTCTGTTCTCACAGCCTCCAGACCTCTAGCCAATCAGCAAGCTCGGAATGGAGGCGGCCTTCCGCACCTCTCCTCTGTTCTCACAGCCTCCAGACCTCTAGCCAATCAGCACGCTCGGAATGGAGGCTGCATCCCAAGCTTCCCTTTGTGATATCAAGCACACTGGGCATTGGTGAAGAAGACAGCGGCGGGCCGTGTTTCAGGAAGCCCCAGGGGAAGCTCTCTTAGTACCCCGGGCAGAAGCTCTGATGGCAGTAGAGCCCTTACCAGCGGCCTCTCTTGTGTACTCGGAACCACTAACGTGCACGGCAGTCACTAATTACACAACAGAGCCCTGAGCTGTGGGCTCTAACACTTCAGTGTTTGATCCTATTCCAGATGTGGCAAGGAGACAGTGGTTAAAACTTAAGCATACTGAATGTTTCACACAGGAAGACCAAAGAAGAAAGGTTCAGAAACAGAAACCTATACACACCGGAGGGGAGGAACGGGACGAGTACACACAGGGGACCGTTACATTGGTACTATATTATGGATTAGTGGTGAAGATGCCGACTTTGGGAAAAGGCCATGTGCAGTCTAGCGCCGCCTTTGGCATCTGACCAACGCATTGTGTGATTCTAGGCAAATCACCCTAGTGTGTGCGCGTGTGTAAAATCTACTGTACTACTGCCATTCAGGTCTTTCGTGATAACACGTTTCCACTCTCCACCAATCACATCCTGTTTCTAGCAGACCCCAGAAACCTGTAAAGTACCCAACTGCTCCTAGGCGCCACTGGCGCATTATATCAAACACTCAGCACATGTATTCTGCCACATAAACCTATGCAAACAGGCCACCGTTGTTCAGGGAAAGAGTTCCTGCCAGGGGAGTTGCTAGGTCTGGAAAAGACCCGGGGCTACGCTGATGTCGGAGCTGTCAGGACTGGGGGCTAGCTAGTCTTTTGGATGTAGCTCCTGAGATTCTATCCGGGGCTACAACCAAAAGATCAGGGCTATAGCCCGCTAAGCCCCCCCTAGCAACGCCCCTGGTTCCTGCACCACATGGTACGATAGTGGGTGGGATGATGCAAACCTAGGGGGAACTAGAGTGCAACCGGGGCAGATCACGCGGCAGTGGGGCACTTTAGGAGGCAATGAGGGTCAGAGAGTTCAAACACGGCAACTTGGGGCAGCGTTCAGTGGAGGCGAGGGACATGGGACAGAGGGGTCGTTTGTGGGTAATGGGGGTGGCATGCAGCAACTCGTGGGCATTGTGCAGTTCTGGAAGCAATGACCGACACTAACAGGAAACGTCGGATCTATCTTAGAACATTGAATTGTTTTGTTCCAAAGTAAAATGGTCATTTTTTTAAAAACTGATAATGTTATGGCAAAATGCGAGGGAAACCCCCAAACTGTCCTCCCGCCATCCACCCCTTCTATAGACCTGACCCCCACCCACCATCTACTGACTGATGTGCAGCAAAATAGTCCATTAAAAAAATGCGCCCAATTTCCTTTCGACAAAGCGGTGAGTACTGACGAACCCGGGGGAAGGGGATAGTGTCGTGACAATGAAATTGACAAGGAGAAAAAACCTGGTCAAAGGGGTTGTTAGGGGGACAATAAAATGTACATTGCAAGGAATGGGCAAATTGAGAAGAACATGTGCCATCTTACGGAATAATGTGGCATTTTTGGGGCAAGGACAATGACGCAGGTCACGCATGTGATAACAGCGTCGTTTTGCGGCTGATACAGGCAGGAATGCGGAAGTTCCGAGAGCATCACAATGGGAAACGGGCACTGTGGGAGCAAAGAGTTAAATGTTGCAATAGGGAGTAAGGGGCAATTGGACCTAAATGGCACCTGAAGTTCTAGGGTCGCACATGTACACCTTGGCCGAACTGCTTGAATTAGGTTTTGTACCAGGAGGAACAGCCGTATAGAGTATATGGTACTTGAAAAGGTGTTTTCGGGGTTAAAAAATGAATGAAGGTGGACGGCTGTCCGCCAGGAAAAAGGTAATCAACGGTTCCCTCCCTTCAGCCTTCCGAGTGTGCATCACCCGTGTATTGGTTAAATAAATATAAAATGGGCACAGAGTATCCCGACAGCACTTCACTGAAGGTGGCTTTGTGCTACACCGTACACATCAAAGGTGCAAAACAAAGAGAGGCACGTTTGATGCTCTGGTAGTCATGGCAACTGACCAGTGCACCCCAAACAAAATGAGAGAAGCAGGTGTGAGAGGCAAAAAGGGCCTCACTTTCCCCAAAACTTGGCAAGTAGCAATACAGAAAGGTCTCTATTGAATTCAATGCACTGCAGTTGGAAAAAGAAAACCTTTCCTAACAGCAGCTGCATCCAATCAGTTTCCCATAAAATGCTTGATGCTGGTTTTGTGGTGGTCGGAATACCAGACGGTCCAAAGCGGATAATAATGGACCCTCTGGGGAATGGAGCAGATATGGACAGTGAGCGGCAAAGTAGGGGTCAGACAGACATCATGATCCTGTTATTTCACAGGTGCAGTAAGAACATGGCCACATAGAGCCAGATACCATCACATTTCTGACAGTGATAAGACTGTGAGCTGCTTGTGATGGCTGGTCATCTCTGTGAGGGCTGATGAGTCCCAAAGATATTACAGTAAACCTAAGTCGGGCATAAAAGATTTTATTCTACCTGTTGCTCACCGGGTGGTGCCGCAGTGACCGTCGGACATAGGGAGTGCCCTTTGAACCTTTTGGCACCTAGTAAAGTGCAAACCAAGCGCTGAAGCAGCTCTTCAGTGGCGCAACAGTGGCACGCGTGCCACGCTCAAAGCGCGTCGCCGCTCCGCCATCTCCCGGAAGTACGGGAGCCGGGATTAATGGTGCAGTCTGCACAGGGACAACTTTTTCCGAGATGCTGATGGCCATGGAAATCGTGCAAGCAGTGAGTAACACCTTGAGCGAGCCTCAACCGATAGGTGAGTAACTATTGACTGGCTCACCCAATTTGCTGCCTAATACGCCACCCCAGATCACTTACGCCTTCAGAAGAGACAAGACTCTACACATAGCTAGCAGCAAAAACAGTAAAGTCAAGCATGCGTTCCTGGCAATCCTCTTACCGTGCCACTACACAATCCTCCCACCATGCCACTACACAATCCTCTTACCATGCCACTACACAATCCTCCCACCATGCCACTACACAATCCTCTTACCATGCCACTACACAATCCTCCCACCATGCCACTACACAATCCTCTCACCATGCCACTACACAATCCTCTCACCATGCCACTACACAATCCTCCTACCATGCCACTACACAATCCTCCTACCATGCCACTACACAATCCTCCCACCATGCCACTACACAATCCTCTTACCATGCCACTACACAATCCTCCCACCATGCCACTACACAATCCTCTCACCATGCCACTACACAATCCTCCTACCATGCCACTACACAATCCTCCTACCATGCCACTACACAATCCTCCCACCATTAATGAGCCGGTCACTGGAGCCGGTCACTGATTTACCTGGGAATTTTAGTGACACAAACTGCGCTGTAGAATGCTGGATTTACTATAGAGCAGGCAGAGCATTCAGTGGGGGCAAAAGAAGCCAAGGAGGAAAGCCATAGCATAAGAAAAGCAAGGTTCATAGTGATCGGAGTGCGTAGCAACTGGTGACTAAAGAGGAACCGGATCCAACTATGGGCGTCAAAATGCAAAGGGTCTCATTATTACTCTACTGGTCCAGAAGTAACCTGCTGGTAGCTCCATTTACCGGCACGTTTCCAGACTGGCACACTACACATTTGCCGGTGAGGTGGCCTGAAGCCAAGAGCTTGAGGTAACTCAGTCACCGCAGCGGCAAAAAACAGCCGGTATTATCAGCAATCCCCCATGGAGTCCTATGGTATCCATGGAATGAGGAATTATTTACCGTTAGTGGCGGATGTGATCTGCCAGAAATTCCGGCATATCAGGCGCCAGTAATGGTAATAGCAGTTGCTGGTATCCCTCCGGATTTACCAGCGGTATACCGGCAAACGCACAATTAGGCCTAAAGTCTCTTTTGTCCACCAAATCTTTGCATACTTAATTGTGGTGCCGTATTGAATTTATTCCATCTAATATCTCCTTTATATTCCATTGAGTCCACAGACATTAACATAGTGACCAAATAGAAGGGCAGAAATTGGCGGGGGCATGGGAATAACTTCATAATAAGACGATTAGGAACGTGGTACTAACTCATGTCCAAGAATTCCTGAAACTGGGCTACGATTGTGACCCGATTAATAAACCTAAGATGAAAGAGTTCACCAGTGGTGATAGGACAGGGGGCAACGGGGAGCACTTCCCCATTTTAGAAAGAGCTACGAGTATCAGTGCACAGGCGTTGCTAAGGGGGGGGTTAGGGGGCTATAGCCCCGGGTATTTGGGTCATAGCCCCGGAAAGAAGCTCAGGAGGTACAACCAAAAGGATATAGCTAGCCTCGAATCCTGCCAGCAACACCCCTGTATCCATGTCTCCAGGGAAGGTGCTACAAGGTCTTACATTCACCCCATTAAAAAAAGAGCCGACACCAGGAGGAGATAGAAGATTGGATGCGGCGAGCTGGTTGTCTTCAACCAAAGGAGGTAAGGCAGCCCGGAATACAAGAGGAAATGCACATTACGAGGGGCAGTTTGGAATAACAATAAGACATACTCTGTGATAGCACTACAGGAGACCTGGGAAGCTAATGACTTAACCTGTGATGGAAGAAATATCCAGAAACGAGCTAGATGGGGTCCGGAAGGGAGGCCTAGGGCAGGTCCCTTAATCAGTCTTTGAAATGGCTGTATCCTAAGTCCACTGAATATTGATTCCTGTTTCCTACTGGCAGGACTAATTGCTGGGAAGTTGGTGGAGGGTCATTCCCCTGCACTGATCAGGCATGAATGCCACTGATGAGATCTCGTCCAAGCGATTTATTGGGCAATGCAACACCCTGGGCACAATACCAACCATACTAGTGGGTGACCGCAATGCTAAGATGCCTTGCAAGACATAGCCAACCTGGAGGAGGCCCTCAACATTCCACAGGCACAACCGAGACAGACACAAGGCAACCTAAAATCAAGAAGTAGCAAATATTCCTAAAAAGCCATGAATTCATCCTATTGAATTGTAGATATGATCTGATATGATAGGTTATTTACAACGCGCTTAATACCCAGAGGATCGAACCTGCGGTGCTCGGTGTCGTCTTGCTTCCAAGGCGAGCGCATTGCCCCTGAGCTATCCTCCCGAGTAGATGTGCGGGAGATGTTCCTGTTGCCTACACGAGAGTGACAGAACGCAGGCTTCTAACATAGACTATAGTTTCACACAGGCACGATTTTATGATCTGATACACAGCCTGGATATCATACATAGAGAGGAGAGCGATCACTCTCCCCTCATACTCACATGTTATTCGTCCAGTCTGACTCCCACGAGAAATCTGTGGGGAGACATAAGGATCAATGAGGGGGGACACCTTATCGCATGGAAACAAAACAAATTAGAGTCTGGCAATAGGTGTTTTGCCAGGCACTGTGGCGATTTCATTGGGCTAGGCAAGGACATTGACTTGTTGACTTTGAATATGACACTGTCGGGGAACTGGGAAATGACAATCTGTTGTTGACCTTGGTACGCAAAGAATACCTGCTTCTAATTGGCAAGTTTATCCATGTGAAATTCCCACCACACAGGGAGACTGTGGTAAAATTCCTCATAGGAAGTAGGCGAATAATAGGATCTTTAATCCACGCTTTGATAGAAATATCAGAGACAAGAAAAGAGAGATGAGGAAGAACCTTGGGGCCCACTCTAACTCTGGTAAAGAAACAACTATCGTAATCAGACTTTGTAAGGCTACAAAGGGGGACTGCAGAAGATTGCTGAGCAATTATAAAAAAGAACCAAAGCTGAGCTGCTGGAAAACCTTCACTCAGGTCATGGAGACCAATGGTGTATGCAGCCGCTGGAGAGCAGTGACCCAGACGACTAAAGACATCAAGTCTTCTGTGGGCATCTCGAAGGAGGCATGGGAGCTGTACTTCTCTATCGTGTTGGGGGTCGAAAGTGGCACCACCTGCATCCCTGTGAAACTGAAGAACATTGGCATCTCTAACATAAACTGTGCAACATTGTTCATCTGATTTAAAAATGGAATGGCTCTAGTTCCCCTGGACCAGGCCGCATTTGTAATGCTCTCATGAGGAAAAGTCCAGAAGGTTGGGGCAGAGTCCCCGAAACATATGCTAAGAGCATGGCAATGCTAGATGCCCCAGCTAAAATCTTGGCTAGAATTTTACTGGACCAGTAGTCTACATGAACCGTGCAAAAAGAAGTCCTGCTCTTCCGTCAAACAGGATACTGCAAGAGCTACTTGACTATTGACAACATTATGGCCTTGATTGAGTGAGCTTGGTATGCCCGCAGACAACCAATCCACACTGTCTACATTGATTTTAGCGTAGTGTTTGGCATGGTAGATCGTAGAAAATTGTGGAGGAAACCTAAGTCTTGGGGCATTCCCGGGGGACTCCTCAACATCATTAGCATATTGTATCAAGAGTGAGAGTGAAATCAGACGGGTCGTTAACTTCACCAAGAGCTTGGAATCGAGGCCTGAAGCAAGGATGCATGTGGGCCCCGATGCTATTCAATCTTTACACGGTAGATCTGTCGCTGACTTTAGACACTCTGATCACCCTAGTCTGAGTGAAATGAGAATATCTTAGGTAGGTTATGCCTGTGACCTGTTCCTCGTTAGCTAGACACTGATGCGTTCACAGAATTGATCAAATTCACTAGAGCCATTTGCAGTGGAGCATGAATTAAAGATCAACCTGTAAAAGACCAAAACCGGGCAAACTAAAGGTTTTGAAGAACTGCTGCTGGTGAATACAGGGCTCTATATGATCATCTGGGAGTCATTATTGATGACAAACTTAACTGGGGAGCTTACATGTTGAAAGATCAGAACTGGAAGTGAGGCAAAAGCTTGGAGCCATAAAAAGATTTGCTCTCCGACATGCAGGATACTCCTTGAATCCACCGATAAGACATGCAGGATACTCCTTGAATGCACTGATAAGACATGCAGGATACTCCTTGAATGCACTGATAAGACATGCAGGATACTCCTTGAATGCACTGATAAGACATGCAGGATACTCCTTGAATGCACCGATAAGACATGTAGGATACTCCTTGAATGCACTGATAAGACATGCAGGATACTCCTTGAATGCACCGATAAGACATGCAGGATACTCCTTGAATGCACTGATAAGGCATGCAGGATACTCCTTGAATTCACTGATAAGACATGCAGGATACTCCTTGAATGCACTGATAAGACATGCAGGATACTCCTTGAATGCACTGATAAAACATGCAGGATACTCCTTAAATGCACCGAAAGTACATGCAGGATACTCCTTGAATGCACTGATAAGGCATGCAGGATACTCCTTGAATTCAATGATAACGGTCAATGAAATAAAAATAGTACCAACCTGATTTATGGGAGCGTGATCTCGCGGAAGAAGAGAAATCGCGACCTGATGAGGTTTCAGAACTTCAGGTTATTTAATATCCCCATCAGGACCCTTGGAGAATTTCTGAGGTGTGAATTTGTTTGTTTGTTTGTTTATTTAATATTGCACACCAAACCCTTGGGTAGCTGGGCGCAGTAGGACAAAATAACTTAAGCTTGAAGTTGAGCATTCCCTCTGTAAACGCTCTCCTATCAACACAGCAGAGCCATGTACTATTGGACACTAAAGATGGCCGCGCGATACACACTGCACACCCTATTGTGGATGGAGGTGAGGAAGAGGACGAGCACATGAAAGCTGTACACTTGTTCTGACATTGTGGGAACAACGGCTAAAGCTCAACCCTGGAATTATGTCTAGACCCTCCTTCAAAAATCTTGTGAAGTTGCCAAGGTGAACAGTTGAGTTTAGACCATGGTTCAGAGCTTCCACGTAAGGTGGGACTTATATGAAGCAATTTCCGAATACCTTTCTGCGTGTGGAGTACATGAGGATTACATGCAACTTGGGGAAGCAATGGACACTCTTGGGGCGAGATTAAAAATCAACAAATCTGATGCCCCTCGGAAGACATTGAGACTGGCAAACATCTAAGTTGTGAATGTCACGCATTGATGAAGCGCAGGCACCAAACATGATGAGCTGCCGGCTGACTCTTCCAGTAGATGCCTTGTGATGTGAATACCCGGGCAGAAATAGCATGTCTCTCATTTATCACGTGACTGAGTTATGGGGTGAAATCAGGGAGTGCTATGAACTGTGTGGGGTCAGCGAGATGACATTTAGTAGGACTGTTCTGTGGACATTGTGATGACGCATGAGGGAAGCCCGTTAGAGCCGGCAAATGATTCTCTTACTAGGACTTGGTGGACTTGGATTATAACTTGAGGTCATGAAATGTCTACATGTTTGATACATGTCTTGCTCTTCTTTTTTCTTCTATCTAAAAAGCCAGACATGGCTGCATTATTACAATAAATAAACAAATAAAAAAGCAATACCGAAGTGAGGGTTATATCCCTCGAAACATTGTTCGTCCTCAAAAATTGACCAAAACGTATAATTCTTTGGAAATTAATTTGCTTAATATTGATATTTTGAATTGGGTTTGCAAAGCAGAGGAGAAAATGTTTTGCTGTAATACTACCTCCCAGGCGCAGCAGCACTAGGGCAGAGGTAAAAATCGAAAAATAAGTCATATCCCAAGCGTGACTGCTGTGCGAAAAAGCCCTTTACTGACAAATCGGTTTTGGACAAAGAGGGCAGCCGCAAAAGCACAGGAACAACGCGTTTCACCCTACACGGGCTTTGTCTGGTGTGTAAATATATCACATCTAAACTTCAGGGAGGGAGCACCCATCTGTGTGACCCACAAGACCCAGAGACACAAACCTAAACAATGTTTTTGGGTCAGAGCCGCCTGGATCCCAAGGATGGAGTAGGCAGTCAAAGAGTTAATAGGAGTATTTGACAGCGTCACTACCAACGCGACGTGGAGGTACTTCAGAGTAGGTTTGAGCAGCACCATTATGTCGACTGAGAATAACCAAACGGACCTTAGATTAAAAGTCCATATTGTATCGTCTAATGAAATAATGCCTTACAGCCAGTTGAGGTGAATTCAATAATACGCTAAAGGCGGAAACACTGCTCGTTTCCAGAATGGGACCACCGGCAAGGCCCAGAGCAGGTTATCAGCCTGGCTAAAGCGATTTCAGACAGCGTCTCAGAAGGTGGTATCGCCAGGCCAAGCGGTCTCATTGAAGGTTTGTTGGAGGGTGTTTTTCGGCACCACAACCACCCCAACCCAACGGTGGCAGCAGGAGCCTTACCCCATGGCCACTTTCCAGCGTCAGTGGACTTTTGATCTCAAAAGGATTCCCTCCGCTTGACCCCAGATACGCAACGGACGGGTGGAAGGACTTTGGTTCGGAGAGGCTGGGAAGAAGGGCGTTCGGAGGACCACTGCTACTCCAAACTCGAGGGTCCGCCACTTGGCTACTGCCACTGAATAAGCAGCTTAAGCCAAAACACTAACGAATCGGTGGCTTCAACCCCTTAGTTTAGCGAATGTGGTCGGCGGGAAGAATACAGGCGTAGACCGCGCAGACGCAAAGTTACTACCAGGAAAGCTGCAGGTACGGCTGCCTCTAAATCGGGCGGTACCCACGGGCAGGCTGGTTCCACTTCTTCAAAGCTTCAAATTGAGGCATGCATTTATTTATTTATTTCGACATTTGCATAGCGCACAGAACCCAGAGACAGCTGGGCGTAATTGATGCTTGGAGTAGAAAGGGCGTGGAAACCAAAGTAGATGGAGGAAACCAAAGGACTGTCCATGTGAAATGGCAGGGCCCCGACACAACCGTTTCAGTACACTCTTGAGTAGGTTATTCCCCAAGGAAAGGGACTTGCAGTATTGGAAAGAGTGCAGCCAGTACCACGAGGGCGTCAGTGATAAGGTGCTTTGGAATTAAACTGCCACTTTGCAGCAGGCACTGCTGCGCCTGCAACAAAGAGCTTTCTAATTGACACAGGCATTGCAATTTCCAATTCAAAGATCTGCATTTACGAGTCTTCTTGCTTTGACATTTCAGTTTCCAAAACATGTCTTTGAGCCTATTGTTGCCAGCTACAGTACGCGGTGTACATGTTAATTAGCGCGTCACGACTGGAAACGCCGCAAAGCTGTACACTATTGCATGGAAGCAGGGAACACAATTATTTTAGAATGCGTTTCCCCTTGTGAGCTTGGCTTTCGCTAATATTGCTCATGCCATTCATTTGGTTTTAGCTCCAAATTATTCTTGCAAAGGATACAATGCACAGGCGAAGAAAGGCTCGGCTTCAACTGTTCTCGCCTTTTGGTACCTAATCTAACTTGTCACAAATGAAAGGAAATCAACCTCACCCCCCCACCCCCCTCCACTGTTGTAAGGAGAATGCTGAAAATGGCTTATAATAGAGCACAGTGTGCCATCCAAGTACTCGCTTTCAGGCTTCAGATGTGGGCAACCTGATCCCGCAGATGTTTCAGACTACAAATCCCATCAGCTCTAGCCAGCAGCGTCAATGGTGAGGGACCATGGGAGTTACAGGCCAGAATATCTGGTGAGTCAGCATAGTGCGGTAAGTCAGAATCAAAGCTCGGACACCGAGGCTTTGTTTTAAGAGTTTTATTTTTTATCAAGTTCACCTTAGCATTCCCTAAATGTACAAACTCCAGCCATATTGTATGGAAGAAATTCCAAAGGGTGCTTGTCAGGATGTCTGTAAATTAACATGGTTCTCTGTCCAGAATCAGACTCTAATTTAACCACTTTCCCTAGAAAACAACCAAAAAAACAAAGAAAGGCTGGGGGCCATTACCAGGTTGCCGAGTCCAATGGAACTCGAATGGGAATGGGCAGCAATTATTTTCCTGTCCGGCAATAAGGAATTGCCGGGACCGCCGGGGCTTTAATGCCCGGTAAGTCCCCATTGCTGGGAGCCAGAAAAAAAATGACTCAGCGGCAGCCGTGCCATTTTTACCGGCATGGCTACCGCCAGACTCATAATGAGTCCCACTGTGTGGAACTAATACCCTGGAAGGAGTGGCTGCTGGCTTCTCACCTCAACCCTGTCCCTTTTCAGTAAAGGCGTTTGTCCACAGTTCAAGTACAGGACGGCCAGTCCGTGGTGTGATGGGGTGCTAGCCAGGTGTTCAGGCCCATGCTTCTCTCAGTCTCTTCCCACTTCGGGATTCTTTCAGCCTTTCTTCGTCCCCACTCCCTGGGGCTCTTCTCCTTCCCATTCCCCACTCGGGTGTTCTCACGCTCTCCCAGTCTGGGGCTCTTCTTACTGTCACTCCCGACTCTGGGCAGCTTGCAGTCTCTCTCTTCGCTGGGGCTTGTCACCTTCTGCTCCACGCTAGGGCTACCTTTCTCGCTCCGCTCCTTTGGGGGGTTCTTCGTTTTTCTTCAATCTGTGTTTTCTTCTCTCTTCCCCTCTCCGGCGGACCTTCGTATCGACTGTAAAGTACCCAAGAGCCAAGGAATGCAGACACATTCGAACTAACCAGTTGGCATACTCTGGTCGTGAAATAGACTTAGACAAA
Source organism: Ambystoma mexicanum (assembly GCF_040938575.1). Lineage (NCBI taxonomy): Eukaryota > Metazoa > Chordata > Amphibia > Caudata > Ambystomatidae > Ambystoma > Ambystoma mexicanum. The sequence continues at coordinate 25,626,871 of NC_090936.1, forward strand.
TCTATGCCCTCAGTGGAAATGACGACGACATTGACATATGTTATGGGAAAGCGTCATCAGAACATCGCCTACTAACCTATATTGTATATTTCATTTAGTTATACATTATCCCTGCTAGGAAGCAGAGAGAAATGGGACTTTTTATGGCCAGTGTCATTTCTAAACATCAAGATGAAAATAATGACTAAAGTTATGGTCTAGAAATTTCAGAAAATTCAAGCCTTTGTACCCACTAGATCAGTGGCTTGTTATATTCACACATTGCTCCATGGAATAGTGCAAAAAAAATGAGGCGATAGACACCACCACCAATATGTGCTCGATTGGAGGTTATTTCTCTGCTCCTTTGCAGGAAGGGAGTGAGAACAGGCAGGCATGACCCCAACTGGCCCATTTGCGATCTGGCGATTGAACTCTTGGGACACCCCACAATATACCATAATGAAATAGGTGAGAAAATGCTATTTACTTGCATCATGATTACCGGGCCACTCGCGTGACTCAAAACTGGAACTGATGAAAACAGACCAAGGTTTTTCAAACTTGCCAGGATATATATTACCATCCTAGAAGGGGGTGCTGGCCAATCAGGATGCTTGGAATGTGGGCTAGATTCTCTGGGGTAAGCCACTGTTCTGAGCATCATGAGTGCTGCCGGCCAGCACACCTTCCCTTCCTCGCTCCTCCTTTGCTTCCCTGCTCTCCTCTCACCTCGTAGCACCTGCGTACTTTCCTACGCGGGTGCTAAGAGTTTTCAATAAAAAAAAAAGAAACACTTTCTGGTGCGGTGTGGCGTTGTAGTCTCCCACAACCGTTTTTGTTGCATTTTCTTCGTTGAGGACATGATAGTCATCAACACAGAAAACAGACTTGGAAAGTACAACGCCACACAGCACCGAAAGGTAAGTTTCTTTTTTTTTTTTTTTTTTTAATGAAACACCATTAGCACCTGCCTAGGAAACTACATGGGTGCTAATGGCCATAATGGCCATAATGATGAGGAACCCGGGCCATACTGGGTGGTAACGCCAAGGGCCAGAGTCATTATTGACATAAGCTGAGCTACACACAAAGTTCTAACAGGCTGCACGGTCAACAAAAGACATTAAAAAACAGCGATGTTGGGGAGCACAAAAATAACCTTCGAGGTGTGCTGCACCTTTCAGGATAACAGCAAATCACACGAAGCATGTGACCAAAAGACACAATATGGGCCAATGCATGCACTTGAGTAGGTACCTTCAAGCTAGAAAGGCACTGTTTAGCCTCCTAAGTATTTGAAAATTGCACCTTGGCTTTCAAATTCTGTAGAACAATTGTTAAAGTGGGTTCAGTTGGAACACGTGACTTGCTCTACCAAGGTAACTTCAAACATTGCCCGTGACAAGTGGTCCCAGAGGAAAACGTGCCCTACAGCAACAACCCCAAATATTGATGCCAAGTTCAGATGAAAGTTCGACATTTGTTTACAAGCTCTGCTATTCGACCGCAAGGTTCAGTCGTGCAGGTGCACTGTATGCATGGAAAGAGTGGGGAAAGAGCTATCCTGAGCTGGGTTAGGTATAAAAAAAAGATAGAGACACCATGAGATCCAAGATGCTGAAGGTTACATAGCAATTGGAACACATTAGATAATATAAACATAGACCGAACGTGAAAAGTCTTGTTGATCTCCTGCAATGTGGATCAGGGGTACCCAACCTGTCAACCTCCAGATGTTTTAGCCTACAACTCCCATCAGCCAAAGTCAGCATAGCCAGTGAAGAGGGCTCAAGGGACTTGTAGGCCAATACATCTGGAGGGTGACAGGTTGGCTAACACCAAGTTAAGTCACGTGAAGGGATTTACAAGAACCTATTCTCTGATCTATCTGGCTACGCTATTGATACAACATATTTAAAGGTATTACCCAAATTGACCTTTTACAATTGACCTTTTGACCTAATTGACCTAATTATAGTGGTACTAATTGACCTTCTGCACAATTAACCTTTATATTATTTTAGTTATTTTATATATGTATTGGGTTGGTTTTGTATTATAAATAATATAAGGGGATTGGGTGGGGGGGGGTTGCAGGTTTTTTTGGATTGGGTGGGGAGTTGCAGGGGTTTTCCCCGCATTTATGTCCCAATTGACCTCCTAAATTAGGTCAATTCTCCCGAGGTCAATTCTCCTGAGGTCATTTGTGAAAAGGTCAATTAGTATATAACCTATTTAAAGACAGAGCGATTAAAAGTCAATTGGCAGAAATACAATAGATAATGTTTTAAAAGAAAAGCGAGATTTGGGAAAGAAATGTATTAATTCATCGATTTCAAAATTTACATGACTGATCAAGGCGTAAATAAAGAAGGATAGGGGCTAGATTCAAAATGTTGGGTGTCTCTTCCTGTTTTACTTCCATTAAAAACTGGATGTCATCCCGCTTTCTTTCCCTCAATACTGATAAGAATGAAGTCTTATTTTTCAACGCAAACAGTCTTCCCCGTCCCTCTCCTGCATCCTTCATTCACTTTCCCCCCTCTAATCTTCCTATCTCTGCCCACGCTCGCAATCTAGGTACTCACTTTGACTCCACCCTTTCCTTTTCCCGCCATATTTCTCTCACCTCTCGCGCCTGTCGCTACCACCTCTTTAATATTCGCAAAGTCCGCTCATCTCTCACCTTCCATGCTACTAAACTTTTAATCTCCTCCCTTATCTTCTCTCGCCTCTTCCCCTGCTCCTCTTTACTCTTTGGTCTACCTACTTCTCACCTCACCCCCCACCAATCTATCTATCATTCTGCCGTCCGTACCCTCTGTCTCCTTACCTCCCATGACTCCATTCTACTTCACTTTCCTCCCTTGGCTGGCTTCCCTTTCACTCCTAACTTAAATTTCATTTCCTCTGCCTAGTCTTTAAATCTCTCCTTGATCTTGCTCCCCCTTTTCTCTCCTCTCTTTCTAGACTCATTCCCGCTCCCTTGGCTCAGCTGACCACTTCCTTCTCACTGTTCCTCCTTCCCTGTGTGCCTCCTCCTGTTTCTGCTCCTTTCAGCTCCTAGCCCCCCTGCACTGGAACTCCTTACCTCTCTCAATCCGCTATATACCCACCTTCACCTCCTTCCGCACTTCCCTGGAATCTCTCCTTCCCCATTTCCCGCCATGAAACCTTCCCCTCCTCTCATTCGCTCTCCTTCCCTCGAATCATCCCTACCTTCCCCTTTATTCTCGCCCTTATGCCCCTTCTGTCTCCCTCCTCCGGCCCTTCCTCACTCTTCCCTCTTCCCTCACAGTTTAATTTCTCTACTTACTGTTTTGTTGGTTTGATTCATAATTGTAAATTGCTTCTACTGTTATAATGTTATAGGCATTCTGTGGTTAAAATGTAAAGCGTTTTGGATTAAAGCGCTATATAAGCACAATAAATACGATACAGACAGTGACCTATTATGATAACATTTGTAAATATCCAGTTCTAATAGACATTGTTTGACAAATATTGCAAGGAATAGATGCAGTGACAAGGGAATAAGCACAGAGCAAAGCAGAGTAGCACTCCCCCCACTGACTGTTCACAGAGAAAGAAAGCTTCCAAGCTCAAATAGTCAAACTCTTCCTTAATCCTTTTCAAACATCTCTAAAATTTGCCAAATTAGCAATCTTTAGCAGAATATCAAATAGCATCCATGACCGATAATCACTCTTAAAGAACTTCTGAAAAGCATTTTCAGATCATTTGCAAACCTCACAGTAAAATATTTAAGGACAAGATAGATACATGAGAAAATAATCTGAACGAATATACAGGAAGGTTTATAAGTAGACTTGAAGTTAGGTTTGTGTTTTTTCCCCACAAAAGCCTACATTTGTTTGTTCTACAAGTTGAAAAAAATCTTGAGATGTTAACAAAATTTTGATTGAATCTGTGCAACAAAACATTTAATTAAACAACTCCTAAATAAAATAAAGGAAGGCATATTACCCCGCTATAAGTCTCAATATTGTCACATAATTTGATAAGCTAATTGAATTCAAATCCATAGCAGTATGTAGTGTATTGACGTAACATTTATGTCAATCGAAAGAAAAAAATCAATAAAACTGATTATGCAAAAGAAGACACAGGCAAATAAATGGACCCGTGCCTGGTTAGTTACACAATATTGATTTTCAAGCCGTCGTGCATTCAATACAAGAGGTCTGTATGATCTTCTGGGTGTGGGATTTGACAGGGCTGTTGTGCGATAAACCCATGGATTTGAAAAATTAATTGGGAATGCACAACTCTGGAAAGGATGACAAGATTGATAGCGTGTGAAAGTTAAAAAGTATGAATATGTTCTGATCATTTCCACGGAACACCCTAGCTTCCCGCTTTTAATAAAACCACCCCGCGACAGGCAGGCCATGGATATTTAGGTTCAGCGATTGCTGCCAGTTCTCTGACCTTTGCAAGCTGAAATACAGTTGTCAACAAGGCAAAACCAATAAAGTTGGATTAGCGGAGTCTCCTAAACGGAGCAACGGTGGGGAGGATTGCCGAGCTCGCTGTGGAATCCTAAATTAAAGTGTTGCACCAAAAATGCAGGGAATGTCATGGATAAAATGTCATGTATGTCAAACAAGGTGCAGATTAGCAGGTAAACACTTCTGAACAAAATCACATACTTATGAAATATATGTAGGGGGACATTTCTCATAAATTTAAGCCTAGGAATTTAAAAATAATATTACGCTATCTGAGAAACAGAAAACTGTATGAGATTCGCATGTGCATTGTCTGCACTAAAAATGCAGCATGATTTTCTCAGTATCTCTTCTGCAGTCAGCCACTAATGACTGCGTGGCTCTCTGCCGTACACAGGAATGCAGTGCAGCTTTGTTGGTTACATGCAATCATTTTTTAACATTTAGAACATAGCTGCACCCTTAGGACTTTATTTTAGGAGCATGGAAGAAGTATCACTACCCCCCTAGCCGCCCGAACCACTGTCAGGCTTCCAGACTGAGTGGACTGGAACCCACCAAAAATTTAGCCAAAAGGGTACCACGGGTGGTGTGAACATGCATGGTGAAGGCAGATACTATGCAGAATGAGGGGGGGGCACCATCCATCCTTGGCGGTGCAATACACAGTAGTGTTTCCCCTCGGTGGAGGGAGGGGCTACTACCCTTTTAGGCCCAGGAACCCAGAGGGATTGCATGCATCCTACATACGCAGAAGGATAAAAAGGAATAACTCTGGGTGTCACTGCTCTGCCACAAGCTGTCCACGTGCGTCCAGGTGGAGCCTTCCCTTCTCAGAGTGTAAATGTCCCTTCAGAAGGGATTGACATGTGAGATCACTACCATCTCTTATGCCATGTCTAACTTGATTCTCTGCCCAATCTCCTCAAAAGTGACGATATATTTTTCGACGTATATGTAGACGATGCCTGTACTTCAGTCCCCTTCATTCGTGCCAAGTATAATACAATTGTTCACAGTTTTATTTGGCTCCAGCGTACCCAATGCATGCGACTAAACTACTTCTATTTAGATAGATTGGAAACAGGCACTGTTGGACATCCTCCTTATAATGCAATATGCAATCCCTCCAATCTAGGCCTTCATTTGGTACAAGTGAAACATGTAAAGAACTCAACAGTCCCGCTACAGCAGCTCTTCATTGTAACAAAGAGATGGTGGCCAGGGCAACATTGTTAAGGCTTCAGTCTAATTAAATCATCCCTTCCGTAGATTAGGTGGATCCAGCTTCACTGGGGACTTCCAATGCCCCTCAGGCAATGGGACCGATCCACAAACTAGGGCAGATATGAGTGTCAACAATTGCGTACATCAAATACACGTGCTATAAATTCATAACTTAATGGTTTGGTAGTACACACACATTCGTGACCTACTCATGCATTAGTTAAGCGTGTGTAATATACAGGCATTTGGTACTCACGTATGAAGAATTACGCCAATATTTCTCGCCCTGCAGATTTACAATTCTCATAAATTAGAGCTCATTTGCTATCGCTTTTAGATAATGCGGCTCCGAAATATATACTCTGTGGCAGTGGCTGTCACACAGTCCCGGCAGCCCTTATGCATTCACCATTCAAGAACACACAGTTATGAAGAGATTCACAGAATGTGTGTTGAGATAATGACCACGTGTGGATCAGCTTGGCCCAGGCTGGGAGGTGTGGAGGAGAGGAAGTAGGAAAATAAAAGAGGAGACGGTTGAAAAGGATGTTGGGAGAAGTGACAGGAAGTGAACAGAATTCTGCTGATGGAATCAATGTCATTACATCCATCAGGCACTGCATTTTCTGTCTTTTTATAGGATTAGAACAAAAAAAGTAGAACATTTAAACAACCTTGGTTTTGTGAGAGTATAAGTATTCTAGTTAAGACAAAATAGGTTGGTAAGTGATAAGAGCATGAACTATGTTTTTATCCTACCAGCAAAAGCGTTTTCAATTGAAACCCAAATTTGTAGTGGAGATTTGTCTACGCCTGACACAGGTTTTTCTTAATTCTCCTACAAATTTCATACAAATCTTTTTTAATCAACACTGCACAATTAAATAATATAGTTCATGGGCCAACAGAAACTGAAGCAATCGGTAAACATAATATGCCATCCAAAGCGGAGCGAGCAGATAGCTTGGCCCAGCTCTCTCTTGTATTAGCCGGCATCACCAACTCCCTACACTATGCCATCCAGTGACTCTGAGGTCTGAAATCCCCCTCGCCCACCCCTTCCAGAGGAGACTTGTCCCGGCCCAGTAGTCACTGATTACAACTCATAGGCCAGGGAAAGGGGACTGAGCCCCTTATTCACCTCGGTCATGTTGCATGAAAGGCAAAGGAGGCTCGGGGTGACACAGTCACCTGTACTATGAGGTGACACAGTAACCGTCACATCATCATTTATTTCATTCTACAATCCTACAGCCCTTTCAACAAAGACATGAAACCGCTGTGACGATTCACATGGTTCATCACTTCTCCCCAGGAGTGAGTCTTTTCCCTTGAGGCTAGGGAGGTGCGGCCACTACCCAATAGTCCCCCTAGTGGTGGTTTAATGCGGGAGAACCTCATGGGGAGTGACTCCCCTTCTGGAGACAAGGACAATCACCTGGGGTACAGGCCACTGAATGTTGTCACTCCTCAACATTGCCTAACCCTCCCAAATGTTCAGAGCCACTACATTCAAGGCAAACCTATGCATTACTGTGACCCAGAACATAACGTCAAAAGTACTGGGCAGAGGACGAACATGGGATATATAAATCTCATTGACTGTGTTCATACTGCTACGAGATGGCCCTGTGGAGAAGATCCAATCATCAACAGAGTTAAAGGACTCTTGTAAACGGCATGGGAGGAACAGGATACAAAGTATAAAGAGCAATAAAGGACAATCAGAGAAGGTAAGCCCGGCTACGGAGTCAAGCGCAGCTGTGAGAGAAGGCAGGTGCAGGCAATCTCCAGCATGGGAGAATCAAATCCTGCTGCTGGTCTAGCAGGAGAGGGACATGAAGAATACCAGTAAGCAGCTGTGTGAATGTTCCGTTGGGTCTGTCCGTGTAGACCCAAGTTTACGAGCTAAGGAAGGAAGATAGCTGCGCAGGGAGACACCTCGTTGCGGATCCCAACACAGAGAGAAGCCCAGAGAGCTCATGAAGCCGATCGCAGTCTCAGGGAGCCCCAGTGATGTGTCTAGAGCCCTGAGGATCTAAGTGGAGGTACGGGGGACCCGGAGGGGATGCAGGAAGGGCGAGAGAGATGCTCAAGCAGTTAGCCCAGGGAGACTGAAGCAGTTATTGGGCCTAGCCAGTGCCAGTCACCCCTGCAGCGCCATCTTCCTCATGTCAGTGACAGACAGAGACCCACTGAAAGGCCGGGGACCCAAGAGCTAATACTGAAAGCATCAGAAGAAATATACCTCGCCACAGTGTAAAAGAGAAAACCAGTGACCACCTGAGAGGGGTCTGGGACCCAAGAGCTGATACTGAAAGCATCAGAAGAAATATACCTCGCCACAGTGTAAAAGAGAAAACCAGTGACCACCTGAGAGGGGTCTGGGACCCAAGAGCTGATACTGAAAGCATCAGAAGAAATATACCTCGCCACAGTGTAAAAGAGAAAACCAGTGACCACCTGAGAGGGGTCTGGGACCCAAGAGCTGATACTGAAAGCATCAGAAGAAATATACCTCGCCACAGTGTAAAAGAGAAAACCAGTGACCACCTGAGAGGGGTCTGGGACCCAAGAGCTGATACTGAAAGCATCAGAAGAAATATACCTCGCCACAGTGTAAAAGAGAAAACCAGTGACCACCTGAGAGGGGTCTGGGACCCAAGAGCTGATACTGAAAGCATCAGAGGAAATATACCTCGCCACAGTGTAAAAGAGAAAACCAGTGACCACCTGAGAGGGGTCTGGGACCCAAGAGCTGATACTGAAAGCATCAGAAGAAATATACCTCGCCACAGTGTAAAAGAGAAAACCAGTGACCACCTGAGAGGGGTCTGGGACCCAAGAGCCGATACTGAAAGCATCAGAGGAAATATACCTCGCCACAGTGTAAAAGAGAAAACCAGTGACCACCTGAGAGGGGTCTGGGACCCAAGAGCTGATACTGAAAGCATCAGAAGAAATATACCTCGCCACAGTGTAAAAGAGAAAACCAGTGACCACCTGAGAGGGGTCTGGGACCCAAGAGCTGATACTGAAAGCATCAGAAGAAATATACCTCGCCACAGTGTAAAAGAGAAAACCAGTGACCACCTGAGAGGGGTCTGGGACCCAAGAGCTGATACTGAAAGCATCAGAAGAAATATACCTCGCCACAGTGTAAAAGAGAAAACCAGCGACCACCTGAGAGGGGTCTGGGACCCAAGAGCTGATACTGAAAGCATCAGAAGAAATATACCTCGCCACAGTGTAAAAGAGAAAACCAGTGACCACCTGAGAGGGGTCTGGGACCCAAGAGCTGATACTGAAAGCATCAGAGGAAATATACCTCGCCACAGTGTAAAAGAGAAAACCAGTGACCACCTGAGAGGGGTCTGGGACCCAAGAGCCGATACTGAAAGCATCAGAGGAAATATACCTCGCCACAGTGTAAAAGAGAAAACCAGTGACCACCTGAGAGGGGTCTGGGACCCAAGAGCTAATACTGAAAGCATCAGAAGAAATATTCCTCGCCACAGTAGAAGAGAGAAAAACAGTGACCACCTGAGAGGGGTCTGGGACCCAAGAGCTGATACTGAAAGCATCAGAGGAAATATACCTCGCCACAGTGTAAAAGAGAAAACCAGTGACCACCTGAGAGGGGTCTGGGACCCAAGAGCTGATACTGAAAGCATAAGAGGAAATCGCCCCTGTCACATTGGGATGGAGAAAATCATTGACCACCAGAGAAGGGTCTGGGGCACAAGAGCTGATACTGAAAGCATCAGAGAAAATCGAACCTGTCACATTGGGATGGAGAAAATCATTGACCACCAGAGAAGGGTCTGGGGCACAAGAGCTGATACTGAAAGCATCAGAGAAAATCGAACCTGTCACATTGGGATGGAGAAAATCATTGACCACCAGAGAAGGGTCTGGGGCACAAGAGCTGATACTGAAAGCATCAGAGAAAATCGCCCCTGTCACATTGGGATGGAGAAAATCATTGACCACCAGAGAAGGGTCTGGGGCACAAGAGCTGATACTGAAAGCATCAGAGAAAATCGAACCTGTCACATTGGGATGGAGAAAATCATTGACCACCAGAGAAGGGTCTGGGGCACAAGAGCTGATACTGAAAGCATCAGAGAAAATCGCCCTTGTCACATTGCGATGGAGAAAACCATTGACCACCAGAGAAGGGTCCATGGTCCAAGAGCTAACAGATCAGCGTGGTAAACTGTGCATCAAAACTGAAAGCAGTGAGAAAGAACTGTATCCAGCAATACCAGAAGAAGGAAGTCATTCTCTTGGTACCAAGTCAGGATTTTTGATAAAGACGCCAGGGAGTCATTCCCCCGGTCTTGTGTTAAACTGTATTGAACCATAGTAGGAGAAGGGAGTCATTCTCCTGGAATCAAACCAGGAGTCGTATTAAAGATGCCAGGGGAAGGGAGTCATTCCCCTAACCTTGTTGTGAACTCAGCAAACCCATGACAAGAGAAGGGAGGCATTCTCTTGATCCATAATGAAAAGACACCAGGGGAAAAGGAGTAATTCCCCCTGGTTTTCCTGAAAGTTGTACAGATCCATACCAGTAGAAGGGAGTCATTCTCCTGGACATGACATTGTGTAAAGACTGGCTGAAATCCACAAGCCAGGGGAAGGAGGTGGTACTACTGGTATATTTTGTTGAGAGAACATTCCTTCTGAACACTGTAAAAGAAGCAGGAGGAGGGAGCCATTCTCCTTGAAGAAGGAATGTTCTATTAGTTTACCTTTTAGTTGAAGTGTGAGGGATAGACGTAGGTTGTGACAGAGGACGGTGGAAATTAGTTTGACGGACACTCTGACAGGACCCTTTAGTATTCATTTCTTATACACCCTTACACCACACACAATGTACATGCCACTCTGAGGGCAAAGAAATTCTAAGAACATGCACCGAACCCCAGAATCATCCCTCATTAGGTGCCAATGAAATCAGTAATGGAATCCAGCTAAAGACTTCTCCAAGCCAGTCAACGCTGCCCTCATGTGGATCAGCGATATTGTCATTGGATAGAATGATATATCAGCATCAGTATTGAAAAGGAGGGGTGGTGCTCCTGTTCAAAATTGGCACAACCAGACTCAATCAACATTGTTTCGGCCCTTTATATCTCTAAGCATACAGGCCTTCATCTGGACATAACAGAGTACAAAACAGGCTTTGCAAATGTCAATGCAGATGTGTCATGTTTTTCTCCATGCAAGTCCAGCATTAAAACACACGCGATACATCCAATGATTTTGCACATAATGCTTCTTATTTCCTGTGTGAGCCACAAGCAATGCTAGTCTCCAGCTTCACAAAATACCATAAATGGCAAATAAATGCCCACGCATCAGGATTTTACCAATGCCTCTAGATTGCGTGGTGAAAACCCTTAACGCAGTCACCATCTGCAAGCTAGTAAGTGGCCACTAAGGCCAGGCACTTATACCGCATGTAAATGTATGAGCTTTCCAAAGCACACGCACCCTGTGGCATGAAACCTACATCTTTAATAACTGCTCCTATGACCTCAATTTCATCACATTAGAGTAAGAAAATAATCAAGATCCTACCATTAAACAAGCACTGGTGCCAGTCAACTATCAATTACCAGTCACGTTTAAGAGCTATACCCCCCCGAGTGAGGACATTAACGCAATAGGAAGCTTCCTGACAAACAGGACAGTGGACACAGAAGGTAATCTCCTACCTACACTGCAAACAAACAGGATCTAGAAATAGGGGGGATTTAGTCACAGGAGGAAATGATTACAGGCAAGTCAAGATACATTTAGCACATTCCCTAGACACTCCAATAAGAACTAACCTACTTCTAGAAGCACAAGTGGTGGACATCTCAACAGATCCCAAACACAATCTTACACGGCATGATCCAATTAATACAGCAAGTTACCTCATGAAACTCTGGTGCATCGATATCTCTCAGAATACTCAGCTAGATGATTTTGACAGAAGAATGTTGTCACTCGGAGTGTGGGGAAACTGCTTGGGGATGTCTGCCATGGAGCTACAAAAGGAAGGCTATGCAACTTTCCGATTGACCCCCGTTGGCCGCCTATGCATACTCACACAGGCAGAATGCTGGATTGGCACAGCAGCAGTGTGATGACGAGTGTTCTATGCATGGAACGTGAGGTGGGTCGTCAGGCTGCTGTGGTAACAACAGCAGGAGTCTATTTGCTGACTATCAACATTTGTGTATGCTACGCGTGCAATCTATTTTCATTCCCGACCTCACAAGGCTTGATTTTAACATTTGGTTGATTGTGTTGGCCACACTTCTTTGCTCATTGACCTCAGGCTGTCGCTGACATATTTAGAAAAAGGCAAGCTCTTGTAGAGGGAGGAGGGTGGTGATGGCAACTGAAAGTAAATCCGAGTCAGTTGAAAACCATGGATGTCCATATAAACTGGTTGGAGACTAACAGTAGAAGATTAATCAACCAGGAACCACTCTCAAGCCCTTCATTGTTGTAGCTAATTCCTCTGCCATTAGAGATTAGCTCCATTACAAAAAAGCTGCAGCATGACCTAAAAGTCGGCCCCAAAAATAAATCACGCTAAAGTGATCCAGATTTCAAGATTGCAGCCAGTGCCACACATGGTTAATATAAACACATTCAATTTGTGATGAGTAAAGCTCGAGAGATCATTTGCCCAACTCACTAGTGACCGCATTGTCTTCTTCAGTAAAACCACCTGGTTACCGCCAGATGTATTACCATTCCACCTCCGTGATTCCCGGAATTACCGGGGCATTACAACCCCGGTTTTCTGAGAATCACGGAGGCGGAATGGTGTTAATCCCCATTCCCATTGAGTCCTCTGGGACTCAATGGGAATGGGGATCATGGAAACACCAGCAGCATCTCGTAATGCTGCCGGTGTTTCATCGTCCGCCTGCAGGCGGGCGGTGTTAAACCCGCCAGGTCAAACCTGGTGGGAACATCACCTGCCGCCTGCAGGAGTCGGGATCAGGCGGTCCGGAAACAACGGTGGTGGCGGGTTTACCGCCACCGTTATTTCCGGACCGCCTGATTTGTAATGAGGCCCATAGACTCCAAATGTGTGGAGATTCTCCTTGAACCCAGGACATGGAGAATAGAAATGAGAAACACAATATCAGACTTTAGGGCAGCTATGAATATAAGGGTGCAAATGCAGTTTTCGTCAAAAAACGAAAGCCTGAATTCGTTGTGTATGTCTGCGATGCTGTCAGCCATTCTGAAATACATTCCTGAACGAATTAATGTAAAAACCTGTTCAATGCCTTTCAAAGAACTGAAAAACAACTGGCTGCACTGGCCATGGCACAATAACATTCCACGGGTCAAGTATTTCTTCCAAAGTAAATCATATAAATATGTATTCAGGAGACTGTCTATGAGTGTAGTGTGTAATCCCTTCTGGGTGAACACCATCCTTTTGAAATAACACATAGTCACATTTGCAAGCACATCATGTCGTTTTCTTGACAAAGCGGCCGAAACATATTGTGATGCGTGAAAATGATAAAACACAAATTGATTTCCCCTTTGTGGAGCTGGTCTTTTCTTGAATCATGGCTCGGGGATATCTCATTAAATACGGCGAATCAACATGTTCCGGCTGGAATATGGAAAAGAAATTGAGTGTGTGATGCTTGCTTTTTATGTGATTGTATTTTTAATGCTATCTTTATGAAATGACAGGATTCTGATTCGTATTTTAAGTTGTCAATAGCTGGATTCCTACTGGCTGTCGCCGTACATTTAAAATGTCACTGTTTGTGAGTATTCTGCCAATATTGTGCATAAGAACGAGGTTAGCAAATTCCATATCTCTTGTTGGCAGCGACAGTGCTATTTCTTTCAATGTGTCTGAAAACATTGCCATTGTGTAAGATTCAACACTCTCACCGACCTTACAACCAGTTTCTAAAGAAAAGCAACTACTCTGTCTTGTACAAATGTAGCACTTATTCTGCACAAGGAAACAAAGTCTGTCCTTTCTTCTGTGAATTTGTTAGGTCTGCTGATCAATAAAAATTACGGCATGCCAAAACACTGCATCTATACAAAAATGATGTATGGATGTAAACAAAAATGGTTTTGCATAACTATTGAATATCTATACATTGTATTAAAATATTGATGGACATATCCACATGGAGAATTTTGACGAATGTGTCAACATTCTGAATATGATCCCTAACCAAATTCTCTATGTATTTAATTTGCGAGCTGTCTGGCCAATAGGAATGGTCAGAGTTTAGCCAAGTATTTGATTTCTAATAACACTGTGGCATGGATTAATATGCTCTATGTGTTTTCAAAAGAATAAATTATGCAAAGTGTGGTTATGTAGTGAGAAGATAAGTATGTGTGATATTTGCAATTCTACATTCTGATCATTGAGCGGTGGGCAAGAGTGTGTGTGTGTGTGTGTGTGTGGATGGATGCACAGGCATGTTAACACGAGGGTTCCTTCTCATGAGAGTTTTACATTTAGATCAATGGCTTGCCTTCAGTTCAGTAACTACACCTCTAAAAGGCCCAAGATTAATCAGATCTATTAAACCTTCACTGAAATAAGCACTCAAGTCTCACCTTGACAAGCCTGTGAGACTCGCATAATCAGTCACCATATTCTCCGCTTCTCCCGAGACCAGGCCGTCTAGGCCGTGCCTCCACAGCACTCCTAATTATTCCACTGAGGCCACAAAGAGTTTTCACGGAGCAAAGGCATTTGTAAGTTGTCAACTGTAAATCCAAAAAGACCTGATAAATGTGAGCTCACCGGTCTCCCTGGAGATCTGCGTGAAGGCTTCCACTCCGCTCTCGCCATAATTCCCCTCGGAGGCCAGCGTCGACACGTAGTTCCATCCGAGGGCCGTCACGATGTCCACCATAGCTTGGGCTTGGTACGAGTCAGGCGGGACCACGCGCGAGAAGAAGTCATACCTGCTGTTGTCGCTCAGTTCCGGCGCTGTAGATGCATAGCTGATTTGAGGTATCTGTCAAGAAAATGTAAACACAAAATAGTCTAAACAAAAAGTGTATTTCAGCCACTTAAATATTGCTTTCTTCTCTCGGAGAAGGGGCAAGGGGAGATCGCGTTCAATAAACATTAAAGGAGCTAGAATTAACCATTTTCAAAATGATGTCTAACAGATTAACCATTATTTGTCAAGTATGTGTTAAACAACTAAATAAAACAGCTGATTACTCATATTAATCAATAATGGAACTGATCAAATGTATTGTGTTAAACTAGGCTTGTCCATCTCCAGGCCTCGAGGCCCAGAAACCTGACCGTTTTTCAGGATATCCCTCATTAATATTCATGAGCAAAGATGTGCCCACATTTAGAATCATTGTATGCAAATTAATCTCATGAATGTTAATGAGGGTTATCCTGAAAACCCAACATGAATCTGGCCCTCGAGGCCTGGAGTTGGACAATGCTGTGTATTAATAACACACACTTTCCTAATATTCAGAGCCTGTGAACCTCCCAAATGTTTTGGGTTGTGGGACTTGTAAATAGATGAGTTTCTCTATGCAGAAGCGTAAAAAGATCAGAACTGTTCATCCATGTAACTGGCAAAGCTAATTCCACGCAGCTGTTCTGGCTGCTTGTTCTCAGATAGAAGGACATTGACATCTCTGGTCTGCAAATTGGAATTTCTTCCCTAGTTACAGTCACCTCTCACCACAGTCACGTTTCCCACCTACAAAGTACTAATGAAAACTCCAGTGCTGTGAATGGCTTTGTCATGCATACAAGACCTGTGACTTGACATGACATGACATGACAGGCACCCGACATCAATAGTGCTAGGTCATATGTTGCTTAGTCAATTAAGCAGCCCAATAAGATTGAAAGTCTGTGGTGTGTGTGACTGATATGTGAGTGTCATGTGAGCACGTAACTCACTCACGACACACCCGAAAGGCTTTGTAAGGGAATATGCCTTCTAAAAGCAGCACCCTTTTTGAAAATTTCCCACCTTAATAGTACTCATTAGGTGACCTTTAGATTAATGCCCCACTTGGGACTGTCCCTGGTCACATCCTGAGCTACTTCATTGGCTGTTCACAGGTCTCCAATCAATACCTATGAGCACAGAATCACTGCTCCAAGCCAAGTCTGGCACTAAATGAAAGAAAAGCAAAGTAAAAAGACGGGTCAGGACGACATTACCTAAGTAGAAAGGTCCTACCACCAAAAGTCTGACCCCCCATTTATTCGCATATGTATATGCGGGGGGGGGGTAAAGTTAATAGAAATCTATAGGTGTAAGGTGGGAGGGCTGTGGGGGGTGTCCCCCCATATATATATATGCATATATATATATATATATATATATATTTAATATATGCCACAAAATGAAGAATGAAGAAAACAAATTTAAATAAAAAAATTGACTTTTGGTGGTCAGGCTTTTCAACTCGGTAATCTCACGCAGATCCCAAAAGACACATCCAGTTTTGCAAATAGGACCCATCACTAAATTATTGTCCTATAAAATTGGTGATTGAATAAAGTATGTTTGATTAATATTATGCAACACTAATCGGCCTCCTTGGTTTGCGAACCCCCCCGAAATATTGCAATTGGGTTGTCTGCTAAACTCTGTGCTGAACTTAACATTCAGAACTATCACAAGAAAGAGCAATATTGCAAACTATAGTGCATGTGATCGACATGTGTTTTATCGGCCGAAACTCAGTGCTACCCTTTGCCACAATAAGATCCCTGCATCGCCAAAAATAAACGAAAGGTAAAGATCATTGGGTGACCAAAGACTTAGAGCGATGACTTGATATTGATCATGACAAATTCTAGACCCATCCGGCCCGCCTAGGACAATCCTGCCATGTCTTAATAGATGCACCCGGGTCTAAGTACTCTCCGGGATTCCTGGCAGTGGCGTATCCAGATGCTATTTTGAGCCCCTCCCCAACGGCAAACATCAAGGACACAAATCAAGCGTTTTGTAAAGTTACTGTTGTTGTTACTATTGGTATATTTAAGATTGTCAATCGTTTTTTCTTAAAATATTGTACAACACTTTGCGGAAAAAACACTTGATAACAAACAACAACAAAAAAAAGAGAGAATAAATAAACACATTTTCATAGTTTCTCAGATCCTTTGATAAATTAGTTTCATCGAGATTAGCAAAGTCCAGGTCTGAATGAGCTTCTAGAATGCAAAGCTGAAAGTAAAGTGGGGTTCATTCCCCACTTCTGCAATGGTCCATTTGTTCATAAACCAAATGCACAACAAAATCCTTGTGAGGACTATGGTCATTCCACCAGCCAAAGAAATTAAGTCCCTTCTGCTGCCATATGTTGAGGACTTGGCAGTAATTGCTAGGGCAATGGGATTCTGCCAACAACAACTAGAGGGTCAACCTCAAACACTGCAAATAAGGCATGAGTGAGCACCAGACATCTAAAGTAGAGATCTTGGTCCACAGGAGGAAGGCAACCCCAGAATCAGAGTTCATTCTTGTCAACCAGCTTTGAAGAAGGCTATGGAATTTAGCACTCAAGGACAACCTATGTTTCAAAAAAAACATATGGAGGGTTACATTGAAACCATGAAGGATATAAACTCTAAATGGTCATAGTTTGCTTTGCTGAAATATTTTGTATAATGCTCCAGATCACTAATAGGTTGATTTCCAGTGCAGTGTTTCTAAAATATCCACTGTGACGAATGGCGGAATTGCATCCCCCCGCCCCACAGACGGGAGCCCTTCCTTTTGAGGCTAGGGAGGTGAGCCCACTATGCAACATTCCGCCCATAAATGGCAGCAAGCGGGACCTCACATGGAGGGACTCCACATTTGGAGACAAGGACTCTGGTTCCATCTAGGAAACCCTTAACCCTCCATCATATGAGCTGCTCACACCATCAGGGCCTCAGGAAATAGAACTTGAACCAACCACCGTTTGCTATTGCGACACTACTGCTAACATTAAAATGAAAATCAATCATACTGTGAAGAAGATACATAGAGGAGCAATGCTGACCACTCCATCAATGAAAATGGACAATACTGTGAAGAGTAAGAGTAGTAGAGTGATGAAGAATACTTCATGGACATTGAAAGAGGAGTATGTTCCTCTCCTCAGGAGGAACCAACCAAGCAGCTTAAAAAGAGAAGGACTCTTATCAGAGGGTCAGCGCCGGGAAGGAGAGGCCCAGGAACTTCAAACCTGAGTTGCCGGGACAGCAGAACAAAGCTAGGAAGTCCTGGGCCCCATGAAGGCAGCCAGCCTCTGTACCCAGGAAGTACAGAGGGAGCTGGAACCAAAAGAAGGATGGGAAAGAAAACCGCAACATAGACAACCTGTTGCGAGTGGTGGCATGACCCAAGAAGGGTGGACAGTGCCGTCCATGAGCAGCACTGAGACCTCCACAACTGGGACTAGGCGGAACAAGTGTTGAGAGAGCATGAGTGTCAGAGAAGACCGCAAAGCCAACTGACTAGAAGAAGAAGAATTCCCATCCTTGATGCCAAACCCCTGAAGAGAACTAACCGGGATGGCGGGAGACCCAGGAGGGATATCGAAATTAACGAACGTGTAAATCATGCTCGTCTGAGTGTATATGCAGATTGAAATTCAAGAGTTAACCTTTGCCGAAGGACAATATTCCAATGATAAGGAATTAAGAAATATCAACGAAGAGAATAACAAGAATAGTTATCTCTGTACCAGTGAAATTGGGGGCAAGCAAACAGATAGTAGAAAAATAAGTGGCGAATACATGGGGACACAGCCTACTCATCCCAATACAATAATAAATGAAGAATACTTGGTGAGACAGCACACCTGTCCTAGTACAAGAATAAGTGAAGAATATTTGGGGAGACAGCCTACTCGTCCCAATACAAGAATAAGTGAAGACTACTTGGGGACTCAGCATACTCATCCCAGTAGAAGAAATCTGTGAAGAGTGATTAGGGACTCAGTCTATTCGTCCCAGTATATATAGCAAATAAAGGAAATGAATGGATAAAGATTCCACAGAAGAACAGTTGGTCTTGATCAGAACAAGTAAGTCAGAATACAGAAATTGACAAAGAGACACTGCAAGATGCTAAAAATGTGAAGAGTCGTTGGATAAACCAAGTCACTTTCGTATAAGAAGAAAAGGGGACAACCCGGAGGTGGAAAAGCCCCCTGGAAGAACTAAAAGAACTAATTCAAGAAATCATGAAAAGCTATTCAAAGATAGCTTACTAAGACTGAGCACACCTGTCCAGGAAAAGCAAGTAATTTTCCTGGACTCCGTCTTGGTTGTTTTGTTTAGTGGCAGGGTAAGGACAGATCAGTTTTGGACATAGGACGGACTATTGCTTTAGACTACACTAAGGACGACAAGCACCCTAGTTAGTTTTGTGTTCGGTAGGAAAAACCCTTAGAATAGGGATAAATAAACCTTCCTATTATTTAAATAAAGTTGTAATACTGAAATGTCACCATGTCGTCCGCCTCGTTCTCTTAACCTACCACACCACCCATGGCATGCGATCTGGTGTAATGCTTCTTGCATCATGAGGTTTGTTGTGTACTACAGGAATATGTGGAGAAGAGCACTAAATCATTCAAAGTGCTCTTTAAACACACTGAGTATATCTTGTGTATGAGAAGGTAGTCGCTCAAATAACTATAGCCCCAACAGTATGTTTGGAAAATAGCCATGTCATCATAGAAAAGTCTGATACAGGCTTGTTGGGCAGAAGCCATAGGTTCAGCGGATACAAATGAACCTGGCTTCTTATTAGGGGTCGAACACCGCTCACAATCGTGATCAATACCTAGAGCGGAATCTGCTGAGCACCAAACTATGTCTCTTGGTTGTAAAGAACAAAATGATAAAGAGGTAGAACTCTAGAATGGGGTTCACAAACCTTTGACTTACCAAGTGTTTGGACTAAAATGCCCAAGAACAATGGCCATCACGGTCAATGGCGGGGGGATGATTGGGTTTGCAGCCGAAAACATCTGGTGAGCCACATGTTGTAGAACACTGCTCTAGACCAAAAAAAGCATCTAAAACTCGTCAGTGTGTCAGATGTTTAAAGTTTGTAAAAGAGAACATTGAAAGTAATGAGGGGTCAGCGCCCAGGAGAGGTGGACCCAGGAGTGAGCCACTATCACCCTGATTGAGAACCACAGTAAACCCAATGAAGGTGGCTAAGAATCGAGAGGGGTCGTAGCCTAGCAGAGGAGGATCCAAGGGTGAAAAGTTGTCACCCCAAGATTGAAAGTGAAAGTAAAGTAAAGAGACGGCAAGAGTGAACCTGAATGAGGGATGCCAGATAGAGGGGTCCGAGCCCGACAGAGGTAAGTCCAGGGGTGAAGCCCTTACCCGAGTACAGCAAGTCAAGAGGCGTCCGAGCCCGACAGAGGGAGATCCAGGGGTAAAGCTATCATCCACATTTCAAGTAAGAGGAGAAATGACATATATATTTGTGGAATACAATTGAGAAGGGGCAGCCCCCAGACGAGGGGTAAAGCCACATGAACTGTTTTTGATTCTATGTTAAACAAATTGGGAAGGGTCAGCGCCCAGAAGACGGGGATCCAGGGGTGAACCCATCACCCAGCGAACATTGGAAAAGAACTTTAATTTGTTAAAGGAACTTTTCTTTTGTTGTTTGAGCACGTCAGGTCCTCGAAGGCAAGAGACTTTCAAGTGAAACAAGGCTTGGCCATCAACGGCCCTGATAACTGAAAGCTTGCGAGTGTGTCCTGAGAGCTGCCATTACAACTGTCGTCTCATGCTGGAGAAGCCCAAGACTGTACTGTGCTCCAAGATCCCACCTTGCCCCATGCTCAAAATGTGGGGAAGGGAGACCCAGGCTACCGCATCCTGACTTATTATTTGAGAACACATTTCTTGAGAATTATTCCACACCCTTTTGTGTTAGTTGTGAGGTTTGGCAATAGGTTTCTTATCGTAGACCTTTTATATTGTCACACAACGCCACTAGGACTACCTTATTTTTTATTTGATGGTCGACGCTTGCTCACATCTTAGATAAAGGTTTAGATAAAGGTTTAGATTAGGCATTTTTCCAACCTGCATACAGCATTCATTGTTCAATAAACACCCTTGAACTATGATCACTTGTGTCTGTCCTACTTGTGCCACCTTGAGTTTCTCACAGGTTCCTGGATAATCTCCTTCCAGGAAATAATGGGTAAAGTTGAAGACAAAAGTACCACTACTATTTACCTCTTCTGCGTACAACTTCTGTGGTGTCTTTTACATACAGTTGAACAAGTTACTTTCTTACCTGGTAAGGTTCTTTCAATGGGATGTTCCGACGACGTATTTCACATCTATGACAGGTAATCACCACAGCTGTGCTGCTTCATAAAACTTTTGGCGTCTGCGTCCTGCGTCGATGACGTCGATACGCTGTCCTCGAGGGCCTCCGTCAAGTCGACGTCACCGGATCTTATAAGTAGGACGCACGACGCCCGTAGCCTCAGTTGAAGTTTTTTCCCAGAACGTGTGGCACCAATCTTCTGCCAGTATGACCACAGAAAGCCTTGTGGAAACATAAGCTGTAATCGCATAAGAAATTCTGTAGCGGGGCAAGCTCGGAGGGAACGATATGGAATACGTCGTCGTAACATCCCTTCGAAAGAACGTTACCAGGTAAGAAAGTAACTTGTTCTTCGAGGGGATTGGTTCCTCCGACGTATTCCATATCTATGACAGACTCCCAAAGCAGTACCAATTTATGGAGGAGGGAAAAGAATTTAGAAATTTAGAATGCCCAATTAAATTGCTGAATAAAGGACCGCTTTGCCAAAGGCCAGATCCTGCCCATGGATAGAATCTAGGGATTAATGTCTTACAAAAGTATGGACCGAAGCCCATGTGGCTGCTTCACAAATGTTATGAATGGGAACACCCCTCAGCAGAGCAGCAGAGTCAGCCACACCCCTAGTAGAATGGGCCCGTAAGCCTACCGGAGGGTCCTTACCTGCCAAGCGGTAACATTTAGAAATTGCCACGATAATCCATCTAGACAAAGTCTGCTTAGTAACAGCTTGTCCCAAACGCCTTCCAGTGTATCCAATAAAGAGCTGATCGTCCACTCTGACCCGGGACATGCGTGAAATATAGAAACTTAAATCTCTCCTAGGATCCAACCTATTGAGCCTCTCCTCTTCCTTACCAGGATGCGGAGGAGGATAGAATGCCAGAAGAATGACCTTCAGGCTTAAATGAAATTCCGACAAAACTTTCGGAAGAAAGGAAGGACGAACCCTAAGGACAACCCTGTCCCTATGAAACACCGTGAAGGGTGGCTTAACAGAAAGTTCCTGCAACTTACTCACTCTGCGAGCGGAAATAACAGCAACTAAAAATACAGTTTTAAGGGTTAACAGCCTCAAAGGACAAGAATGTAAAGCCTCAAATAAAGCACCCACAAGGAATTTTAGAACCAGGTTCAAATCCCAACTGGGCACCTGGAAAGGTGACGGTGGAAACATATTAGTGAGCCCTTTCAGAAACTGAGAAATTAAAGGAATTTTAAAATAAGAACACCCATCAGACGAGCACTTAAATATAGACAGCGCCTCCAGGTAACCTTTAATGGTACCCACTTGCAGGCCCTTGTGGGCTAAGGAAAGTAAAAAGGACAGAACCACAGGAATGTCACATGAAAAAGGATCCACATTCTTAACCCTGCACCAATCGCAGAACTTACTCCAACGGCAACGGTACATGGACTTCGTTGCAGGCCGTCTGGCCGAAAGCAACACCTCCATCACGTCTTCAAGGAGGTCCCAATCCTTTTCTTTTAAAACTCTTTATTGATTTTATAATAACATAACAAAACAAACAAAACATATAACATAACCGGCTTTTCGGTACTCTGCGTGGGTATCTTTTCTTATCTTCCATCTCGGAGTGATCCGGCGATCGTGTTGTTGTGGGCTAACTCTGTGCCCGTGGCAGTTTTATAGATTTTCCAATTTATGTCCACCTATTCTTGGGGACTTGTCAAGTGTCTTTTCGTCATTGCTCCTCTTCCCCTCTAGGGTTATCCCCTTCACTTTCCTCGCTGTGTTCAAACCGGTCCTGCATCAGAGTTCCATGCTGTTATTTTTAGTCCTGTTTCCCCTTCTCCTTTCTGCATCGCTCCTATCCACACCGTTGTTTCTGCCATTGCCCATTTCCTGAGGTCTGCCCACCATGAGTATATTGTCGGCCCCCCCTTTGTATTCCACGCCATTGCTATCCGTCGTTTGGCTAGTATGCATATTAGATCTTTCATTTTTGCTAGATGCGTCCTGTGTCTGCCTCCTCTTGGGAATAGGCCCAGCAGGTATTTTCTGCTTGTATTTGAAGTCCACTTCTGGCCACTTTATGTCTGATTTTATCCCAGAAGACCCATATCACTGGGCAGGTCCAGAATATGTGCATCATGTCCGCTTCTTCGTCGGAGCAGCGGGGGCATGTGCGGGGGTCTCCCAGGTTCATTCTGTTCATCCTTTTGGGCGTGAGGTGTGCCCTGTGCGTGGTGTATAATTGTGCTCATCTGAACCTTGCGTTCCTTGATACTTTTTTGGGTTATTTCAGTGCTCTGGTCCATTCCTGATCGCTAAGGGATCTCCCAAGTTCTTCTTCCCAGCGTCCTCTTATATGTAGCTCTTGCGAGTTATTGGATTGTAGCAATTTGTCATATAGCCTGGAGGTTGTGTGTCCCCCTTCTGATATATCATACCAGGCATCTAGTTCGCCTCCTGTATCCTCTTGTTCTGGCCATTCCGGCCACCTCTTCTTAATTGCCAGTATTATTCTGTTACGTAGGAGGAATTGACCTTCGTGTATGTCGTATTCTTCCACCAAGTCTCGGAACTCCATCCATTGTTCGTCCACTCTCAGATCACCTATTTGCGCTACTCCTATGGTTTCCCAATGGGATCTATATGTTGTGAGTGTACTTGGGTTTGTGCCTAGTAATCCCGCTAAAGGGATCTGTGTTGAGCAGGGATCTTTTGCCCCCTGGAGTCTCCACGCCCTTGCTCACAGATCCATTGCAAGCTTAAGCATGTTTGGCAGGGCCCTGAGCAGGGATTTGTCGATCCATGGTAATTCTCGTAGGTAGTATGATTTCAGTGCTGACTGGAAGAGTGTATTGACTCATCCTCGCACAGCCATTTGACCACAAATTGCAGTTGCCCTGCTAAATAGTATTTTTCCAAATCCGGCAGTCTGATGCCTCCTTCTTCATACTCCCTCTGTAGGGTTGTGATTGCGATCTTGCACCTCCCTCCTCCCCACAGGAACCTTTGTATTATTGTGTTCAGCTTCTTGGAGAAAGCTCTGGGTATGGCGTGCGGGATGTTTGTAAAGTAGTATCGCAGTCGTGGGAGTACTACCATCTTCAGAATGGCCGCTCTTCCCATCATCCCCAATGGGAGTGTCCCCCAGAAGTCCATGGCTTTTTGTGTTTTCTCTAGGGCTACCTGTATGTTGCGTTTGTGCGAATCTGCAGTGTTGTGGTGTATCTCTATCCCCAAGTACCGGAAGGAGCTTGGCGCCCACGCTAGACCCATGTCTGGAAGTTTGTCCCGAGGGACTCCCTTTAAGTCCGCCAGAGGAAACAGGATAGACTTTTCTTTATTAATGGCTATTCCTGAGAGCCTGGTGTATGCGTCCACCACTTCTAGGTGGCAAGGTAGGTTAGCGCGCGGGTTCTCCACGAAGCGGAGGATGTCGTCTGCATACAACGTACCACTCCATCTATTTCTATCCCTGTGTCCCCGTATTCTGCCCTGAGAAAGACCCAAAAAGTATAACATTGGTGACAGTGGGCTGCCCTGTTTGGTTCCTCTGTATATTCTCCAGGGTTTCAAAATATGTTTTCCCGTTTTCACCCTTGCTCTGGGATCTCTATACAGCAGCTTAATCCATCTAAGGAACCCTTTCCCCATACCAAAGTGGGTCAGGACACTGAGCAAGCATTTCCACCTGATGGAGTCGAAGGCTTTAACAGCGTCTAGTGGAACTACTGCGCATTCGCCCCATCTCTGATTCGTCTTATCTATGACATGATGCAATCTGCGGAGGTTCCACAAAGTGTTGCGTCCTGGAACATAGCCCATCTGGTCTAAGTGGATCATCGTGGATATTACTACCATCAGACGGTTAGCCAGGACCGCGGTAGGTATCTTGGCATCTTGATTAATGAGGGAGATCGGCCTATAGGATGAGCACTCTACTGGGGATTTTCCTGGCTTAAGGATCGGTACAATTATTGTTTCCGACATGCTGTTTGGTAGCTGTGTTTTTTTGTATGCCTCCTGGTATGTTCCTAGCAATTTTGGGGCCATAGTGCTATTATATGTCTTATAAAACTCCCCCGGAAGTCCATCCGGGCCCGGAGATTTGCCGAGGGGAGTTCAGAGATCACTGTCTCGATTTCTTCTACAGTAATAGGGGCATCTAATAGTTGGGCCTGTTCAGCTGTTAGTTTCGGTAGTCTTATCTCTGCTAGGGCTTCTACAATGTCCTCCGGCTCCACCTCTGGGTTGGGAGCGTAGAGCCGTTAATAAAAGTCAGCGAATAGATTGTTTATATCTTCCTGGTTCCTGATCTCTGTTCCTGTTTCATCTTTTAGTACGACTATGGGGTCCCTCTTGTTTTCCTGTTTTGTGAGCCATGCTAAAAGTCTGCTGGGTTTATCTCCTTCTGCGTGGAGTCTCTGTAAATATTTCCCATAATGCAGCTTCCCTAGTTTCTCCCAGAGTTCTATGCATCTTCCCTGGGTTCCTCTCCCGTCCTCTCTGCCCTCCGTTCCTCCATTTTTATCTGCCTTTCTAGTTTGTCCAGTTCTCCCATGATTGTTACTTTTAGCCCTCCCGTTTTCCCAATTGCCGCCCCTCTAATCACTACCTTGAATGCATCCCAGAGCGTAGCATTACTTTCTACGCCACCTTCATTATGTTCAAAGTAATCTTCTATCACCTCTTGTAGATGTTCTTCCAGTTCTCCCTCCCCTAGGGCCTCAGCTCGGAGGCGCCACATTGGTATTGGGGTTTTTCCTATGGGGGTGTGCCCATATTGCCAATATCGGAGCATGGTCTGAGAGTGTGTGTGCTTTTATTTCAATTACTGTGAATTCTGTCAAAGATTCAGTCCCCGTAAATAGGTAATCTATTCGTCTGAATGTGCCGTGGGGTGCGCTATAATGTGTGTACCCTCTCCCAGTTCCGTGTACCTGCCTCCAGATGTCCACCAGCTGCAGTTGTGAGAGGGACTTTGGAGTTCCTTAGCAGGGGTGCTGGCTTCCTATGTTTGTCGTCCGACCTGTCGAGAAGCGGGTCCAGGGTGCAGTTAAAATCTCCTGCCCAGATGAACGTGGCCTCCCTGTATTGAGCCAGTCCGGGCGCCAAGCCCCTGAAGAATTCTGACGCATTGTGGTTTGGGGCGTAGGTGTTAATCAGACATATTTCCCTGTTTTCCAGCATTCCGTGTACCAACACTAGTCTTCCTTCCGGATCCTTTTCCTGCTTTATTAATTGGAAAGGGACTCCCGGCGCTATCCAAATTAGCGCCCCCCCCTTGCGTAGTTTGAGTAGGTAGTGCTGTATGCTTGCCCCCCCCCCATTTCTTGCCCACCTTGGCCTGCTTTTCTGATGTTAGATGAGTCTCTTGCAGCATTGCTATCTTGACTTTCATCTTGTTCAGTCTTTTGACGTAGGCGTTGAGTCCTCGCACATTCCAGGTTGCTATGGTGTCTAGTCAAATGGTCGACAGACAAATGGTCGACAGACAAATGGTCGACACAATTTGGTCGACAGGACAAATGATCGAATTTTTTTTTTAGTTATATATTTTTTTTAGGTTTTCGTTCAGGGACAAAAAGGGATTTTTAGCAAAAAAAAGGGGGTTATGGGAGACCCCCCCAAAAAAAAAAGGTGAAAAAAAATAATAAATTTCGATCATTTGACCTGTCGACCTTTTGGTGTCGACCATTTGTCCTGTCGACCATTTAGATTTGACCAGTTGACCTACAACCGGTTGCTATCGTTATTTCATCAGGGTCCATCTAAGTATTGTTCAATCAGGCTCTGCTGTCCCATAGCCTTCCTCTTGTTTCTCGCCCAGTTTCCTCTCCTTTTGTCTGGTTCTTGGGGCGTGCCCCTCTCCTCTTTATCTTCTCCGCCTTTTCGTCTGGGGTGTTTCCCCTCGATTGGTTGCCGTGTGCTTCCCAGTCTCCTCTCACTCGAGCTGTTCTGTGAGTGCTACAGTTATCCTTCCCACCGTTAGTGCCTTGTGCCAGCCAGCCAAACTTATTACTAACCAACACATAAACCAAAACTTCCCAACTAATGCCCAGCCACCCTCCCCCTGCTTGGGCCTCGCTGCTTCTCTTGCTCTGTCCGCCGAAGTGGAACAGGCTCGCCGCAGCGTGATGCCTCCAAACTGGCATCAGAACTTGTGAAACGTTCATTTTGGGGTTGTGGTTTTCCTTAGCAATCACAGCTGGATTGAAGCAGGTCGCTCCTTCATGCTTTGCATCTGGCTTAGTGGCCTTACTTTATGTTGATGTCTTGTTTCTAAAGTCGACGTTTCCACTCACCGGGGTGGGTTCTCGTCGTTATTCCGGCTCCTTTGTCTCTGCTGGGGGATGCCCTGCTGGTCCATCCATGCATGAACATCTTCAGTTCAGTCAAAGAACCATGACTTCTCTTGATGGAGTACCTTAAGTTTAGCGGGTTATAGGAGCATGTATCGCACTCCTGCCGTCCTGAGGCGCTCTTTCGTCAGACCGAATTTTGCTCTCTGTTTTTGGACCATGACTGTATAATCTGGATAGATCGCAATTTTGGTGGTGTTTCTTGTAATCACGCCCCCTTCTCTTGAGAATGATAGTATCTTCTCCATATACCTGAAATTCATGATTCTGGCGATCATTGCTCGCGGGGGGGCGTCTGGCTGAGGTCATTTGGTCAGTGCTCTGTCCACCCTCTCCACCGTGAAGCCCTGGGACAGAGTTCCTGCTCCAATCTCTTTGAGCAGCATGTTTTCAATATATTCGGTGAGATCTCTGCCTTCTTCGCCCTCCGGAAGACCAACTATGCGAATATTGTTCCTTCGTGCTCTGCCTTCTGCGTCTTCCGCCCTTTGTTCGAGGATCTTGACCTTTTGTATCACATCTGACATTTGTGTTTGCGTGACCGTCACATCTGTGGTGTTTTGCTGCACTTGCTGCTCCGTTGTTGTTACTCTGTCCATCAGATTTCTGGCGTCCTGGCGGAGGAGATCCACGTCTACCACGACAGTGTCCAGTTTATTTTCTAAGGATGCCTTAAGGGCATGTATCGCTGCGTCCATTTTGACCTCAAGGGAGGCTTACAAGGCGGCTATTGCTTCTAGGATCGGTCCTTCATTTGTATTTCCCACCTGTTGTGTTGTGCTTGAGGTAGCCATTGCTGTGTCCGGCTGGACAGGTTGTCTGTTTCCGGGTGTTTTACTGAAGGCTTCTATGCTGGTTTGTTTAGATTTTCCCTCTGTTTTCCGATTTGGCATTATCTCTATGGAACTCGCCTCTGTGCTGCTATATGGTCATCGGATCCGGGTCCATCCGTGCCCTGGCCCTATCAGTATCTCAGTATCTCAAATTCCGTTCCTGGGCTTCCCCGCTATGGATTTGTAACCTTCCTGTTAGTTGTTCTGCACCCTCTTCATCTGCTGGGGGAGCTTGCTGAACTGAATGTTGTGCCTTGTTCCTTGCATGCTCTGTTTCTCCCAGTCTATATCTGGTCTGCCTGCTGGGCGCCGTGCGGTCTGCTCCTCGTGTGCTTTCCGTTTGCCACCAGTCCCGGCGCTACAGGGTTCGGTTCCCCTTATATAGTCTGCCCCTCTCGCTTGCCTCCGCTTCTCCGAGCCTCTGGGTATGTTGTCTCCGCCAGACGCGTGCTTTCTTGGTTGGCCATCTTGACCTGCCTTTATGATCCTTGCCGGCCGAGTGGCTCTGGAGGGAGATGGGGCCAGTATGGTCGAGCTCGGGTGCGCTCTCCCCGCTAGGCTTCTTCCAACCCTGTACCTTTATGGTGTCCGCATCGACTCCCAGGCTCCCTTTCCTGGTCCGCTTTGGTTCGTCTTCGGTCTGCCGCGGGTTTTTGTGGCTGGTTAACTTAACCCCCCTTGGCTTGTTGATCTTGCAGGTGGGGTGGCTCCGGAGGGAAATGGGGTCCACTTGCGTCCGTGCCCGTGTCTGAGTGGAGCTCGGGTGCGTTCTCTACACTGGGTTTTCCAGCTCTGTACCTCTGTAGTGCCCGTTCCTTGGACCGCCTATGTTTGTCTAAGGTCGCCTCTTCAGGAGGGCTCCTACTGTGCAAGGTGTTGTCTGTCCCCCGCCAGCCGCTCCTCCCCGTGGTTATGAAGCGCTGACTTTCTCTCCCGCGGAATTTTGTTTCCCGCGGGCTCCATCTTCTTTCGCCGGTTTCTCCTCGATTCCTGCTCCGATGTCCGTCAGGAGACTCAGCCAGTGATCTACGAATGTACCGACGTCTGTTTCTGTTAGTTTTAGGTGCTTTTTAGTGGTTTTGCGCCAGTTTTGGCTGGATTTGCTTCAGGATCTCGAAGGTGCTTCTCGATCGTGCCTCCTACTTCATGGCCGGCAAGCCACACCCGAGGTCCCAATCCTTGTACCTCAACCTTTCAGAAGCCAAGCATGAAGGTTGAGGGACCTGACCTCTGGATGGATAACCTGACCCCCCTCCCGTGAGAGCAGATCATCTCGGTAGGGAAGAAGGCATGAAGGACAGATGGACAAGTCGAGAAGGTCTGGGTACCACGTTCTCCGGGCCCATGCCGGAGCAATGAGGATCATCTGGGAACCGAACCACCATAACCTCTGTAGTACTTGCGGAATGACGGGGACTGGAGGAAACGCGTACAGCAGTGGGAAGGACCACTCCACCACTAACGCATCCCCCAAGGCTCCTCTTGGAGGAAATTCCAGCGAGCAGAACCTTTCGCACTTCCGGTTGGCACTGGTGGCAAAGAGATCCACTTGTGGGGTTCCCCAAAGGGCGAAGATCTCCAGGAGAATCTCCTGAGCCAGCCCCCCACTTGTGAGAGATCATGCTCTGCCTGCTCAGAGCGTCGGCCGTCTCGTTTTCGTCTCTGGCCAGATGAACTGTGTAATAATTAAAGAGGTCCGTTCTCAATTAAGGTAAGTCCTTTAGCTTTTATTGTCATCTCCTTGTAAGCTAGTGCGTGGAAACATTGGCATCCCATCCAGCCAGTTTCATCCTTCACCGTCACTCTCCAATGGCTCCCTCAGAACCCTCATACAGCATTCCTTCTCAACATTCCAGCACTCTGATGCACGCACGGATCATAACACTTCTCCCCCCGTAAGAACCAAAAAATAGGGATGCTTAACAAAACCAACTGATAACTGTACCAACTGCTGACTCAATTTAAAGCACACTCCTAATAATAACTGTACCAACTGCTGACTCAATTTAAAGCACACTCCTAATAACACTTCATAACACTCTTCCCCCGTTGGCCCTAACCTTAACCAATGAAACACCTAAATCCAGTGTGGACAACACTATTTAACCAACCACCTGCCAACAACGTGTGGCCACCAAGCTATCAACAGGTACAGCAACACCCTAAAGAGTTACTCCACACAAGGTAAGCTAACTGGACACAAATCAAAATCCATACCAATAAGAAACCTCCGAGATCGAAATGTCCTGCTGAATGGCCCAGAACCAGAGCTGCATCGCCTCCCTGCACAGAGGAAGAGACCCTGCCCCCCGCCTTCTTGTTGAGGTAGTGATGGCCACCGTGTTGTCCGTCAGAATCAGGACATTCTTCCCCCGTACAGATGTCAGAAAAGCCTTCAGAGCAAGCCCGACGACCCTCAGCTCCAACAGATTGATATGGAGTCTGGATTCCGACGGAGACCAACGACCGCTGACTGTCAACTCGTTGGCATGAGCTCCCCATCCCGTGAGGGATGCGTCCGTCACGATCGTCACCTCTGGCCAGGGTAGCCAAAATGGAGCCCCTTTCATCAGATTGCCTTCGAGGGCCCACCACAGAAAGTCCTGTGCGACCGAGGGTGGCACCAGAACGGGGTCCGACATCCTGCCGGAGGACTGTGACCACTGCATCTTGAGAGCCCATTGCAGAGATCTCATCCGCAACCTGGCCTCTGGCATAGGAAAATGCATGATGCCATGAGGCCGAGCAACCTCAAGAACTCGAACGCTGGGAGACTCTGGGCACGTTGAAACTTGTGCACCATCTGCAGAATGTGATGAGCCCTCACCTGGGGAGGGAAACACTGCCCCAGGGATGTGTGGAGCACTGCTCTGATATACTGGAGCCGCTGGGTTGGCCTCAAGTGAGACTTCTTTAAGTTGAGGGAGAAGCCCAGCTTGTGAAGGGAGTGGCAGGTGACAGACAGATGATCCAGGACCTGCTCGGCAGAGCGCGCCCTAATCAACCAATCGTCCAGGTAGGGGTAGACGTGAATCCCCCCTTTCATGAGATACGCTGCCACCACCACCATGAGCTTGCTGAAAACCCTCGGGCGGAGGTCAATCTGAATGGCAGGACCCCAAACTTAAAGTGCGAGTTGCCAACCACGAACCTCAGGTATTTCTTGTGCTTGGGATGAATCGGCACATGAAAGTAAGCTTCTTGAGATCGAGAGAAACCAACCAGTCCTGAAGTTGAAGGGCCTGGAGGACTTGAGAGAGAGTAACCATCTTGAACTTGTCCTTCCTGAGGAGCTTGTTCAAACCACGCAAGTCCATGATGGGTCTCAATCCCCTGTCTTTTTTCAAAATCAAAAAATAAGGGGAATACCATCCCTTGTTCCTCTCCGCTACAGGCACCAGTTCTATGGCACCTTTCTCCAGCAGGGATTTGATTTCCTGCGCAAGGAGCGGATCCGGACTCTTCAAAGAGAGATTCCCTGGTGGATTGTCGTGAGGCCTCTGCTGGAAAGGGAGACAGTAGCCGTGGGCTATGATCTCCAGAACCCACACATCTGAAGTAATGGCACGCCATTCTACAAGATGCTGCACCAACCTTCCCCCAACTGGCGAACCATGGGACATGGCCTCATGACTGAGCTGAAGCGGCTGCGGCAGTGCATGAGGGCAAAGAGGCAACTGCCCAAGTGGCCTTGGCACCTTGAGTACCTTGTTTTCCACCTCTGGTACTCCTACGTTGGCCCCTTTGACTTGCAGCTCCCCTCGATCTACCAAAGGAAGAGTAGTATCGAAAGGAACCTCCTGTTAGACATTCCCTCAAGCATCCACACGAACAGCAGAACACAGCTAGCATTCCCACAACACCTCCCTCCTTTTCGCACACTACTCCCAGGTTACGAGACTCACGTGATTTGGTTGCCCCGCAGGACCGATTGCGCCGTACCAGGTGTAATGTTCGAACCCGGTTCCAGCCTTTCCTGCACTGGCAGTTACCATGGAGAGCACATGCCAGAAGGATTGGCAGAACGCTTCCGCATCGCGCAGCTGTCCACTCACGTGACCCATGGCGGCGGCTGTCACATGACAGAGCGCGTCACGTGACTAACAAGCGCCCATTACAAAACGCTTGATGCGCAAAGCAGTCACCGCTTCTCAGCTGTCTTGCGGACCCTGTTTGGCGCTACGTTTGGACTTTGCTTTTGTTGGTTTACCTTGACTTCGGATTACTCTCCTGGACTCCCTCGGATTACCCGTTTGTCCTTCTGCTTGGAACTGCTTAATCGTCGCTGAACCTCGGACCGTCCTTCACTTGCATTTGGATTTACCCTTTGGAACTTTGTGTGTTTCCTCTACGTCCTTGTCTCTTGGGACTCATGCTACGCATCCAGTCCTTGGCTCAGGTGGGCCGACCTGCTTTCACGTGCGACTCTGGTCCCTGTTGATCTGGGGGCTACCTTTCATCCGAGTCTCAAACCTCCTGCACTTAGGTCTCCCGTGTTTCCCTACCACCGGATAGGTAAGCTTTTCCAGACTTTGTGATTCATGTTATACTGTCATTGCCTGGTACTTAACCTCGTTCTTTTTGCAGCAGCATCGGTGTTCTTGAGGTTCAGTGGATCCGGGAAGCGACATCTCCCACCTGTGGCCCCAAAGGTCGCACAGGGTGTTCTTCAGATTCCCCTGTGCGTCACTTGGGGATGGAGGTATCAACGGTCTACACGACACTCAGGTCAGAACACCTCCCCTCTATTGCTGTCCCATAGGACGAAAAGGCAAAGGTTGGCGAACTGCAGTGCTCAATGACTTCGCTTCAGCTTTGGAGGACTGCAATCTCTCAAAGCTCTCGTCAGCCTTGCTGCCAAAAAGATGGTCACCATCAAAGGGCATGTTGAGAAGCCGGGCTTGTACATGCGGAGCAAACCCAGACTTCCGCAACCACGCAAATCTGCGCCATGGACCGGCTGACAAAGTCTGCCACATCCAGACCTGACTGAACGGATTCACACATGGCATCCTTGCCATCCTGTACCAGGGCACGAAAGCCATCCGTCCCTTCCCTTCGGGAATATGTTCAGCTGCCAATGAAACACAATTCCACAGAGTGTGAGCAAAATGTGCTAAGGCACACACAGAGTTGGCTGCTTTCAAAGCCATACCCCCTGAAGAAAAGACTTTCTTTGCCCAACCGTCAAAACGTTTGTCGTCCCTATCAGGAGGGATGGTAGGGTACGAGGCCTGTTTTGCTGGGGCCGTAGCCACCTCACCACCAAACTCTCTGGAGTAGGGTGCATGGACAAGTAGCCGGGGTCGCCACTGGCTGGGCGGTACTTTTTCGGCAACGACTTACCCACTGCTGGTAGACTCTCTGGTGCCGTCCAAGCCGCCGCCACCCTTCGTTGCAAGGCCAAATGAAATGGCAGTACTGGGTCAGTTGGTGGACCTTGGTACAAGATATCTGTCAGGTCATCCTGCAGAAAATCTACTGGTGGTGCAGACCACCCCAAATACTCTGTCACCCTCGACATCAGCCGCCTGTACGAAGAATCAGCATGTGTACCAGGCTCAGGCCTGCCAAACTCAACCTCCGGGGAGGTATCAAGACCACTGGCATCGTGCAAAGACTGACGCAAGTCTTTAATCTGGCCATGACCAGACAATATCTCATCAGGAACCTCATCTGGAACCAAACCTTCCTCAGACCCTTCCTCCACCTCAGAAATCCAGAGGCTGGAATCAATCCCTGGAGGAGGGCATAGAAAAAGGCTCAAAGATAGGTCTCACTGCCTTCTTCAGGGCCTTCCTCTGGGTTTCCACCGAAAGAACGGGGTACCTCCGATAAAGCATCCACAAAAGGTGTCGAGGGCGTCGACACAGGCCTCGAAGGCAGGGCCCCGAGCGTGTCCTTCGACACCCTCGGTGCCAAAGGTGTCGACGTCTTCTTCGAAGACCTCACAGGCTCTGATGGTCTCGATGGTGTTGAGGACCGGGACCTGGAGCGGGCATGGCTAGAGCGATCCACCTTGTCCGACCAGGACCTCGAAGGTGCCCGGGGTTCGCGCCGACCGCTCCAACCCGAAGGCGTGCGATCGGTGGCTCCAGCACGTTCCCTGCCGTTGTCTTTCGACGGCGCAGACGGAACGGAACCCTGCCACTGAAAAATCGCCATCATCTCCTTACGAAATGAATCCCATTCCACAGAAGAATGCTTGTTGGGACAAGCAACCCGCCGACGGGCGGAGTCCTCGGACGAGCACGAGGAAGGCGACCAGTGACAACGCTTCCGTGAGTGCCTCGAAGAGGCAGAGGAATGACGGGACCCACTGCGGGACCGACACCCCCTGGACTTGCGCTGACGATGCAGAGAGTCGCCCCTTGAATCGTCGGTCGAAAGCCCAATGGATTTCGACTTTCGGTGCTTGGTCACCCTGCCGACAGAACGCTTCTTCTTACACTCCCGCAGGACCTTCGATGTCAACGACTGGTACTCGTCACAATCGTCCGTGGCGTTGTCCTCACCGAGGCACCAGAGGCAGGCATTGTGCGGGTCTGTTAGCGATATCATGGAACCGCAGTCCCGATACTTCTTGAAACACAGCCGCGGGGTAGAAGAAGATGAAGACATCATGGAAATCTTCAGAAACAAACAGGTTTGAAGTACCAAAAGAATATAACACAGAAGAACCGATGCGCCGAGGTCTTCAAAGCGAACACATTTGCGGAAAAAAAATGGAACTGAGGCTACGGGCGTCGTGCATCCTACTTATAAATCCGGTGATGTCGGCTTGACAGAGGCCCTCAAGGACAGCGTATCGACGTTATCGACGCAAAGCAGCACAGGTGTGGCGATTACCTGTCATAGATTTGGAATACGTCGGAGGAACCAATCCCCTCGAATGTCAGGATGCTTCTGTGTAGGATTTGCTCTCTTCAGAAACTCTCTTCTATTAATGATACTGTGTGAGCAGGCTCCCTTGCCAGACAGTTCACTTCTGCTACTACATTAAACTGCTACAGTTCTGACAAGAGTGTTGACAACCACAGTTCTACTGCTGCTACTGCTACTTAAAGTTTTAGACAACTTCAACAAGATTTCTTCGACCTCTACAGGTAGGCAAGACACTCTTCCCTCTTGCATGGCAAGAAAGGGCAGCCTCTTTGCCTTTCCTTTGGTCTTGCAGATACCACCAAATCTGTATTTAGCTTCTAGACTATTTTTCCTCAACTTGAATAGCCTCAGCTTTACAGATTTTAAATGTAGCCTTTTCAACAAGTACCGTGCTCCCTTCCCCAGCTTCATATATGCCTTTCCCTCCAGTAGTTACCCCAAAGCTGTGGTACCACTCTTTCAGCCTTGGATAACTGTGTCACCCTTACACTAGAGAACCCTGGGTTAAAAAAACAGCTGATGCTACTCTCAAAATAATAGTATGCAGTTCTTAAATTAGCTGAGTTTATTTTAACAGGGTTTGTTCTCTTGGCCTGGGTAATACTTGTTTTTTTTTCACCTTCAACGACTTCTACAACTTCTACTTCAGTGTTCAGTATGTTACAAAATGCAAGTCTCGTAATGGAAATGAAATTAAGCACATTTGCTTTTGTTTTGATCTTGAACTGCCAATTAAAAAGATGCGCGTTCCCACCTTTTCGTCAACGTTAAGCTTCC
Source organism: Ambystoma mexicanum (assembly GCF_040938575.1). Taxonomy (NCBI): domain Eukaryota; kingdom Metazoa; phylum Chordata; class Amphibia; order Caudata; family Ambystomatidae; genus Ambystoma; species Ambystoma mexicanum. The sequence goes on from NC_090936.1 coordinate 25,662,760, forward strand.
AAGGAATTGGGGAAACACTGTTTCATGCGTGACATGTTCAGACATTAAACTGTGCTCATAACATCTCGGGAAAAGTCAGCTCTACTTCAATAAGTTTACCGGCAACGCTCTCCTCGTTAACAGGAGCCAGAAGACCATTCAGCAATAAGTAACTTTTAACAATGGGGAAAAGAAATGCTTTCTCTACACACACGTATTTCAGCTTTGTTAACATCAGCGTGTGTTACATTTCCCTTGTTAGAAAGACTTCCCTCGTCTGCTAACAACTTTCACTTTCTATGATGTGTACACGAGTACGTAAAATGCTGGCTACAATTACAGGCAAGGTATTTCTGTTAATTTGGAGTACGGAGCTTCACTCCCTATACTTGAGCTCTGCGCACCCGGATCTCCTCTTATGGCCTCTCCTATCAACTCTTTGCTGACGACACTCTGATATTCTTTACCTTTCACTATTTATCCAATGAGCTACTGTCAACAATTTCAAAATGTCCCTCCACCATCGAATATTGGATGTCATCTCACTCACTCATTCTCAACGCCACTAAGACTGAAGATCTCTACTTTCCAGCCAAACAGCCTATCTCTTCCTCTCCTCATCTTCTTCTCTTCTCTCCAGAATACCTTCCTTACTCAGTTTACACCGTTAATCTTGGTGACATCTTCAAACCATCACACAACTTCTCGCTTTTCATCTCCAAATCTGCCAGTGCAACCTCCTCAATATCAGAAAATTCTGTCATCGTCTTCCTTTAAATACTACTAAACAACTAATCATCTCCTTAGTCGTTGGTAGATCTGATTATTGTAAAACAAAAAGGTGATGGCTGGAAGGTTTTGAATTAATCAAAACCACAGGCACACCTCAGGGTAACCCTGCAGACCATCATTTTCAGCCTGCTAAGCTATTATTGAAGGGGAAAAACCATATGCAAATCAGGCTTGGTCCTACCCCAAAAGGGGCAGTACGGCCCGAACTGCTAGGTCACATCCCCTCTGTCATGATGCCTGCCCCCGGAAGACCAGACCAGGCCCAGCAGCCCCGGAAGCAGGCATCATGCCACTTGGAGCATGCCCAAAAGCCACAGTTAGGGGCTGTTTGGGTGCAGTCCTGGCGCCTATGGCGCCAGGCTCATAAAGATAAAGTCAGTCCTGGCGCCATGGGCGCCAGGCTCATTATTGATAACTTACCTGAAGCAGACCATGCTGCATACTCACCTGAGGCAGACCATGCTGCATGAAGACTCAAGCCAAATGAGGCTTAGGAGGGACTATTTTACTGAAGGGACTATTTTGTTACTTGGGTGGGGCTGTGGAAGAATACCTACCTGGATCTTCTTCCAAGGCTATTTAAACCACGCCCGGACAGCCACACGTGCTTCGCGTTATTCTGCTTGCTGCAGTGTAACGCTCACCGTGTTTTCAGCAGCTCCAGTCTTCAGCCACGCCCGCTTCAGTCCTGGGACTCCTGAAACAAGAAGAAAAGAAGGATAAATGTCAGAACAGGAGTTTTAACTTTAATCCTTACCTGAATCCTGATCCATTTCGCCACGGAGCTGAAAGACAGAAGTCTTTGAAGCATCGCTTCGCATTCCTACGGCGCCGCGCTGAACTCACCTGCTTGGCGGTACTTCAGCATTCCATCACGCTCTCTCCATCTCGCGGCCGCCCTCCGACACCTAAGGAGACAAAGACAGCAAGGTGAGCAAGGGAACTCTCTAAGGCTATACAAGCTACCCCCAAGGATTTACCTGATTTACCACGGGGGGTACTCACCTCATCTCGGGTCGGCGCAGTCAACTCTGCTTCATCGCCGTACCCCGGCCCCTAAGGGGAGAAAGCAAAGACAATACAAGTGACCCCCCATAAAACTTACCTGATTTACCACGGGGGTCTCACCTCATCTCGGGTCGGCACAGTCAACTCTGCTTCATCGCCGTACCCCGGCCCCTAAGGGGAAAACCACAATAGACTTACCTGAATCTTACCAATTGCCATTTGGAAATCTTTGAGTGGATTAATCGGCAACCTGCAAGGAATCGGACAGAGTGAAGATCAGACATTTGAACTCTTATGAACAATTGGACTTTAGAGTCAATACTGGAACTCACCAATTCCTCTACGCCAGTGAAGTCACTGGTCATCAACGCGCCCCTGCGGTCGACGCAGGATGGAGAGCTCATCCTTCCAAACCATCAGGTGAGACTAAGGAGGGGACATTAAGAGTGATCTGTGGGAAGACAACGGGAGTGGGGAAGGTGGGTTGACACTCAATTCCACGGGTGGTTAATTCCTCTTCTCCTTTGCAGAAGAATATTCCTGCGAGCCAGACAAACTAGGCTGAGCGGGCCAGTCCAGTCAGTCATCTGGGCGCTACACGTCACGCTGGTGGAAACAACAGCGGCCCAGTTCCGGTCAATGCCCCCGTGGGAACCAGGTGAGCGTAACACCTTCGGCACGAGACCACAAGCATCCCCAGACAGACTTGTTGGGCGTCATCAGTGAGGAGTAACATGTTTGGGGATGCTTGTGGTCTCGTGCAGAAGGGATGTGATCAAGCAGTTCGGGCTGGACTGCCCCTTTTGGGGTGGGGCCAAGCCTGATTTGCGTATGGTCTTTCCCCTTCTGTAATGGCTTGGCAGGCGAAGAACGATGGTCTGGACGGTTGCCCAGAGCAATGCCAGAGGTTAGGATTCATTCCAAACAATCCAGCCATCACCTCTATTGTTTTGTGTAAGTCACCCCGAGTGTGACGGGTATGCCCAGACGTGGGTCCAGTGCCTGCTGGGCCTAGAGACCCAAGCTACTCCTCACTGATGAGGTCCAACAAGGCCGAAACATGTTTGGGGATGCTTGAGGTCTCGTGCAGAAGGGATGTGATCAAGCAGTTCGGGCTGGACTGCCCTTTTTGGGGTGGGACCAAGCCTGATTTGCATATGGTCTTTCCCCTTTTAAAATGGCTTGACAGGAGAACAATGGTCTGGAGTGTTGCCCAGAGCAATGCCAGAGGTTAGGATTCATTCCAAACCTTCAAGCCATCACCTCTATTGTTTTGATCTGATTATTGTGCCAGTCTTCTCTATGGCCTTCCCAACTATGCTTTTTTCACCTCTGTACAAAGCCCTCAACGCTGCTGTCTGCACACTTTTCCACCTTTCTTGCAGTACCTCTCTCTCTACCCATCGCCAAATCGGCCGGCTATCTATTAAACAAATGGTTAAGTGAAAACTTATCTTCAAAACTATACATGGACTCTCCCCACCCTAGCTATCTGTTCATCTCACTACCTACGTCGCTCGTTACGATCATCCATGGCTCACCTCCTTGCCACCACTCAAGCCCTACTCTGGAACGCTCTTCCTCTCCCTCTCCGCACTACTCCAAATCTACCACTATTTAAAACCAACCTGCACGCTCTCCTTCTTTCTGAAGAACCTGTTTTCTACCACTCTGCGCTACTGCATCACCTGTTTCCCTCTCTCCCTACCCTTCACGGACAACCGTACAGCACTTTTCCGTCACCCCTCCATCTTTAATTCAGCACTTCCTCGCCATCCCGTTCCTATGTCATTCTGTCCAGTACCTTCCCCGACAGCATCTGGTCTCCAAGTCACATTCTCTCACCCCTTTTTAAAGGGAACAATGTCTTCTGCTCTGTAATCAATGATCAATTGTGCCAAAAATGCTTTGCCTTCCCTGTGATTGATAAACATAAATACATGTGTACTTTGCCCCTGCTCTGGAAAGGTGCAACTTTTTGGGCCATGTCAAAGACGTTCCACAGGTGAGTCAAATTGAATTTTGTTTACCTTTACTATTAGGGGAACTGCAAAGCCATGTTCTGAAAAGGAGTATTGCCCAGCTTGGGATGCCCTTGTGTAAACTGGCCATTTGCATGATCATTGGTGCACACATGTGTCATGCAAACATGCCGGCTTGGATTTTTCTTGAATCTGAACTTTGAGCTTTTTACCCCTCTTCTTTGCATTTCCAGACGCCTTCTCTTCATTATCTAAAGGATTACATGTTTCAAAATGTTGAAATTGATGGCATTTGTTTGCAATGTGTCTGCAAAATTCCCTTGTGATGAACTATATTGAATGAGAAAATTAAACAGTTGTACATTTTACGACCAAAACGTTGCATGATAAAATATTAAAAGCAGTAATTAGCTGTTCAGTCTTTAACTGAAATAAATACAAATGCATTTGGGGCCACGATGAATATTTAATACACATTCAACTATTAAACGCAATGTAGATAAGGCAACAAGTGGCCTCCACTCCCCCTAAAGCCAAAGATGCCCTCACTTAGCCCCTTAAGTGCCAAGGGCGGGTATGCCCGCCCTTTTTGCATAGACTTGCATAATAGCCTGGCAGTTAAGGGTCGATTAACCACTGTCCAGTTCATATGACCTCTAAAGACACCATAACACGTGCGGATATGTTATATACACACAAAGAAACAAATGATTTCTGATAATAAATGCTTTGTATAATGTATGGGCCGACGTCCCCGGCCAGAGTTTGGGGTGTGTCAGAAGGACGAACTAATTGCAAGGCTTCCAACATGGGCCAGAGGATTTTGGGCACGGGGAAGGCCAGGGCAGGGGAATTCTAAGAGCACCCCTCACGAATGCAGGGGACACACAGTGAGATCTCCCTCCCCTTGAAACAAAGTTATTTTTAAAAAACTTTAGAAACACTCCTAGGCGAGGTAATGTATGAAATAGCCTGTCCCAACCATGGAGCAGAGAAAAGATCCCTTTGCCTGTAAAAGAGATGTCCAGGCATTTGGTGACGGTAGGCATGGATTTCATACATTTGCGAGTTCAGCACTTTTCACATGATGGGGTGCAAGGTCTCCAGTCCTTTGGGAAAGGCAGTGATGGCACCAGCAGGAAGTGTCACAGAAAGTCAAACAAACTCCATAATGTCCACCAGGACTGATACAGTCCTAGCCCTGCCCATCAGACTCAAACGGGCAAAGGTGAGTGAGGCTGGTAACATCAGCCAATCAAATACAATGCCAGTCCAGGATTGCACAGGTGCAGACCTTTCTCAGAGTCCGACACGGGGGGGGCGAGTGGGGGTGCAGGGAGCAGAGACCACTGGATGTAAACCCAGAAGCTCAGTCTGGCAAGGGAGCCGCTGAGGGGGAGAGAGGGAGAGGGAGATGGAGAGAGGGAGGGGGAGGGAGAGGGAGAGGGAGAGGGAGAGGGAGAGGGAGAGAGGGAGAGAGAGAGAGAGAGAGAGAGAGAGAGAGAGAACTGCTGGGGAGAGAACTGAGAGGAGATGGCTGGAGAGAGAGAACTGAGAGGAGATTGCCGGAGAGAGAGAACTGAGAGGAGACTGTTGGAGAGAGAGAACTGAGAGGAGACTGCTGGAGAGAGAGAACTGGGAGGAGACTGCTGGAGAGAGAGAACTGAGAGGAGGCTGCTGGAAAGAGAGAACCGAGAGGAAACTGCCAGAGAGAGAGAGAGAACTGGGAGGAGGCTGCCAGGGAGAGAGAGAACTGAGAGGAGACTGCTGGAGAGAGAGAAGTGAGAGGAGACTGCCAGAGAGAGAGAACAGAGGAGACTGCTGGAGAGAGAGAACTGAGAGGAGACTGCTGGAGAGAGACAACTGAGAGGAGACTGCTGGAGAGAGAGAACTGAGAGGAGACTGCTTGAGAAGGAGCTTAAGAGAGAAGACTGCTGGATAGAGAGAACTGAGTGGAGACTGCTTGAGAGAGAACTGAGAGGAGACTGCAGGAGAGAGAGAACCGAGAGGAGGTTGCTGGAGAGAGAGAACTGAGAGGAAACTGCTGGAGAGAGAGAGAACTGGGAGGAGACGGCCAGGGAGAGAGAGAGAACTAAGTGGAGACTGCTGGGGAGAGAGAACTGAGAGGAGATGGCTGGAGAGAGAGAGAACTGAGAGGAGACTGCCGGAGAGAGCGAACTGAGAGGAGACTGCTGGAGAGAGAGAACTGGGAGTAGATTGCTGGAGAGAGAGAACTGAGAGGAGATTGCTGGAGAGAGAGAACTGAGAGGAGACTGCAGGAGAGAGGGAACTGAGAGGAGACTGCTGAAGAGAGAGAACTGAGAGGAGACTGCTGGAGAGAGAGAACCGAGAGGAAACTGCCATAGAGAGAGAGAACTGGGAGGAGGTTGCCAGGGAGAGAGAAAACTGAGAGGAGGCTGCCAGGGAGAGAGAGAACTGAGAGGAGACTGCTGGAGAGAGAGAACTGAGAGGAGACTGCTGTAGAGAGAGAACTTAGAGGACACTGCCAGAGAGAGAGAGAACTGAGAGGAGACTGCAGGAGAGAGAGAACTGAAAGGAGACTGCTGGAGAGAGAGAACTGGGAGGAGACTGCTGGAGAGAGAGAACTGAGAGGAGACTGCTGGAGAGAGAGCACTGAGAGGAGGCTGCTGGAGAAAGAGAACCGAGAGGAAACTGCCAGAGAGAGAGAGAACTGGGAGGAGGCTGCCAGGGAGAGAGAAAACTGAGAGGAGACTTCTGGAGAGAGAGAACTGAGAGGAGACTGCCAGAGAGAGACAACTGAGAGGAGACTGCTGGAGAGAGAGAACTGAGAGAAGACTGCTGGAGAGAGATAACTGGGAGGAGACTGCTGGAGAGAGAGAACTGAGAGGAGACTGCTTGAGAAGGAGCTTAAGAGAGGAGACTGCTGGAGAGAGAGAACTGAGTGGAGACTGCTTGAGAGAGAACTGAGAGGAGACTGCAGGAGAGAGAGAACCGAGAGGAGGTTGCTGGAGAGAGAGAACCGAGAGGAGACTGCCAGGGAGAGAGAGAGAACTGAGTGGAGACTGCTGGGGAGAGAGAACTGAGAGGAGATGGCTGGAGAGAGAGAGAACTGAGAGGAGACTGCCGGAGAGAGAGAACTGAGAGGAGACTGCTGGAGTGAGAGAACTGGGAGGAGACTGCTGGAGAGAAAGAACTGAGAGCAGACTGCTGGAGAGAGAGAACAGAGAGGAGACTGCAGGAGAGAGAGAACTGAGCGGAGACTGCTGGAGAGAGAGAACTGGGAGGAGACTGCTGGAGAGAGAGAACTGGGAGGAGACTGCTGGAGAAAGAGAACTGAGAGGAGACTGCCAGAGAGAGAGAACCGAGAGGAAACTGCCAGAGAGAGAGAGAGAACTGGGAGGAGGCTGCCAGGGAGAGGGAGAACTGAGAAGAGACTGCTGGAGAGAGAGAACTGAGAGGAGACTGCTGGGGAGAGAACTGAGAGGAGACTGCAGGCGAGAAAGAACTGAGAGGAGACTGTTGGAGCGAGAGAACCGAGATGAGACTGCAGGAGAGAAAGAACTGATAGGAGACTGTTGGAGCGAGAGAACCGAGATGAGACTGCAGGAGAGAGAGAACTGAGAGGAAACTGCCAGAGAGAGAGAACCGAGAGGAAACTGCCAGAGAGAGAGAGAACTGAGAGGAAACTGCCAGAGAGAGAGAGAACTGGGAGGAGGCTGCCAGGGAGAGAGAGAACTGAGAGGAGACTGCCAGAGAGAGAGAACTGAGAGGAGACTGCTGGAGAGAGAGAACTGGGAGGAGACTGCAGGAGAGAAAGAACTGAGAGGAGACTGCAGGAGAGAAAGAACTGAGAGGAGACTGTTGGAGCGAGAGAACCGAGATGAGACTGCAGGAGAGAGAACTGAGAGGAAACTGCCAGAGAGAGAGGACTGGGAGGAGGCTGCCAGGGAGAGAGAGAACTGAGAGGAGACTGCCAAAGAGAGAGAGAACTGAGAGGAGACTGCCAGAGAGAGAGAACTGAGAGGAGACTGCTGGAGAGAGAGAACTGGGAGGAGACTGCTGGAGAGAGAGAACTGAGAGGAGACTGCTGAAGAGAGAGAACTGGGAGGAGACTGCTGAAGAGAGAGAACTGGGAGGAGACAGCTGGAGAGAGAGAACTGAGAGGAGACTGCTGGAGAGAGAGAACTGAGAGGAGGCTGCTGGAGAAAGAGAACCCAGAGGAAACTGCCGGAGAGAGAGACAACTGGGAGGAGGCTGCCAGGGAGAGAGAGAACTGAGAGGAGACTGCTGGAGAGAGAGAACTGAGAGGAGACTGCCAGAGAGAGAGAACTGAGAGGAGACTGCTGGAGAGAGAGAACTGAGAGGAGACTGCTGGAGAGAGACAACTGGGAGGAGACTGCTGGAGAGAGATAACTGAGAGGAGGCTGCTGGAGAGAGAGAACTGAGAGGAGGCTGCTGGAGAGAGACAACTGGGAGGAGACTGCTAGAGAGAGAGAACTGAGAGGAGACTGCTGGAGAGAGAGAACCGAGAGGAAACTGCCGGAGAGAGAGAGAACTGGGTGGAGGCTTCCAGGGAGAAAGAGAACTGAGAGAAGACTGCCAGAGAGAGAGGACTGAGAGGAGACTGCCAGGGACAGAGAGAACTGAGAGGAGGCTGCTGGAGAAAGAAAACCCAGAGGAAACTGCCAGAGAGAGAGAGAACTGGGAGGAGGCTGCCAGGGAGAGAGAGAACTGAGAGGAGACTGCTGGAGAGAGAGAACTGAGAGGAGACTGCCAGAGAGAGAGAACTGAGAGGAGACTGCTGAGAGAGAGAACTGAGAGGAGACTGCTGGAGAGAGACAACTGGGAGGAGACTGCTGGAGAGAGAGAACTGAGAGGAGGCTGCTGGAGAGAGAGAACTGAGAGGAGACTGCTGGAGAGAGACAACTGGGAGGAGACTGCTGGAGAGAGAGAACTGAGAGGAGACTGCTGGAGAGAGAGAACCGAGAGGAAACTGCCGGAGAGAGAGAGAACTGGGTGGAGGCTGCCAGGGACAGAGAGAACTGAGAGGAGGCTGCTGGAGAAAGAGAACCCAGAGGAAACTGCCGGAGAGAGAGAGAACTGGGAGGAGGCTGCCAGGGAGAGAGAGAACTGAGAGGAGACTGCTGGAGAGAGAGAACTGAGAGGAGACTGCCAGAGAGAGAGAACTGAGAGGAGACTGCTGAGAGAGACAACTGGGAGGAGACTGCTGGAGAGAGAGAACTGAGAGGAGACTGCTGGAGAGAGAGAACCGAGAGGAAACTGCCGGAGAGAGAGAGAACTGGGTGGAGGCTGCCAGGGAGAAAGAGAACTGAGAGAAGACTGCCAGAGAGAGAGAACAGCAGTCTCCTCCCAGTTGTCTGGAGAGAGACAACTGGGAGGAGACTGCTGGAGAGAGAGAACTGAGAGGAGACTGCTGGAGAGAGAGAACCGAGAGGAAACTGCCGGAGAGAGAGAGAACTGGGTGGAGGCTGCCAAGGACAGAGAGAACTGAGAGAAGACTGCTTGAGAAGAAGCTTAAGAGAGGAAACTGCTGGAGAGAGAGAGAACTGAGAGGAGACTGCTTGAGAAGGAGTTTAAGAGAGGACCTCCAGAAGTGAGGAGAGTTGCCAGAGGCCGGTCCAAGCTGACTCCCTGGAGTATTAAAGGCAGTAGTACAGGGGATCTCTTGAGATTTGTGGGATGGGGTGCAAGGATTATCCAGCTATTCAGAAGTTGGGGTGCAGATGCCGCCTATGTTTAGAAGCTGTGTGCAGGAGCGACTATGAAATATATAGGTCAGGGTGGAGGAGTCACCCTGAGAATTAGAAGTTGGGGTTCAAGTGTCACCACATGAATTAGAAGTTAGGTTGCAGGAGTCACCTTAAAAATGAGAACTGTGGGTGCAGATGCCCTCTAAGGAGTTGGTGGGAGGGGGTGCAGATATCAACCAGAGATCAGGGTGTGTTCTGCCCAAACAGATGAAAAGGGGATAGATGGAAAGAATTGTAGAGATGAGGCTTTTGTGCCCAAAAGGATGAAGAAGGTGGCCGAGTAAGAAGGTGGAGATTAGGAGAGACCCAAGAGGGGTAGAAAGATGAACGGAGAACTCAAGAGGAAGTGGATGGGCTGCTGATAGACTAGGCCTACAGTAGAAGTAGGGGATCAGGAAATCCAGGAATGTTATGGTGGGCCAGGTCAGTCCAGGCCAGGAGGCACAAGGCAGTGCGGTTGCCCTGAAGTTGAGGCAGGTCCTTAAAGGACCAGAGAGGTTGAGAGGAGGTCTAGCACTACGACCCCAGAGAAGGAGAGAAAGGGTTTGAGAGGAAGGATGGCGCCGCACTCCTCAGCCTATTTCTTTATTAATTTAAACATTTATAGCAGTGCGCCAAACCGTCAGGCATCAGGGCGCTAGTTACCCAGATGTAGACAATACACACAGGTATTTCAGACAGTGTGAACAGCGAGAGAACAACATTCATATGCAGGCGAAGGTGACCTGGTTGTGGGTAGTATGGCTAGCAGCGGATGCTTCCTGTGCAAACAGTAATGTTTTTAGGTTCTTGTGGAATACCCAGGACGACTGTCTCCACTCTGAGGTGGTGGGGGCGGGGGGAACATTGGTATTCTCTGAGGCAATGACCGGACAGCTCACACCCCCAGATCTGTTCCTTCTGATTCTAAGGGTGACAAGTCTGTTCGTATATAAGGACTGTGAAGGTCTGATGGAATTGACCTCGTGGAAGTTTTGGGATAAGTACCTGGGTGCAGTGATGGCCAGGCACTTGTGTGTGATGGCCAGGCACCTGTGCGTGATGGCCAGGTGCCTGTGCGTGATGGCCAGGCACCTATATAGAGGTCAGGTTAGTGCGTGATGGCCAGGCACCTGTGCGTGATGGCCAGGCACTTGTGCGTGATGACCAGGCACGTGTGCGTGAGGGCCAGGCACCTGTGCGTGAGGGCCAGGCACCTATGCATGAGGGCCAGGCACCTCTGCGTGATGGCCAGGCACCTCTGCGTGATGGCCAGGCACCTGTGCGTGATGGCAAGGCACCTATGTGTGATGGCCAGGCACTTGTGCGTAATGGCCAGGCCCTTGTGCGTGATGGCCAGGCACCTGTGCGTGATGGCCAGGCACCTGTGCGTGATGGCCTGGCACCTGTGCGTGATGGCCAGGCACCTGTGTGTGATGGCCAGGCACCTGTGTGTGATGGCCAGGCACCTGTGTGTGATCGCCAGGCACCTGTGCGTGATGGTCAGCCACCTGTGTGTGATGGCCAGGGACTGGAAGATGTGCCTTTGCCCGTAAGGAAGCCAGTGCACTTCTTTTCTGGCAACAGACATATGTTCCTATCTGGGGATGTTCAAGTTGGCCCTGAGAGCATTATTTTGGATAACTTGTAATTTATTGAGGTTCCAGGTAGCTGTGCCTGCAAAAAGGGCATTACAGTAGTCAAGCCTAGACCATATGAGGGCACGGGCGACAGTAAGGCAGGAGAAGAGTCTACAGGCATTGATCAGCTTTGTGGTGTGGGCTGAAGTTGATGCAATGGCATTGAAGTGCCCGTTTAAGGCCCTCAAACAATGAGCAGTCATCCTTCAAGAGCAAGGATTAGCCTATGTGAGTGGGACCAGGAGAGCGACTGACCTGTTGAACTGCAATGACTGATGTGGACTTTTTAATGGTTAGTTAATCATGGGGTATAAGATCCCGAAAGCCTTCAAGTAATCCATTGGGATAAAGCCTTAGACTATTGAAAACAACAAGAAAAACGTGTTTACGCCACTCATGTCCCCCCCAGGAAGGGAAATGGAAGAAGATGAGACCAGCTTTATTTCTTCTAATCCTGGGTGGATTCCAAGAAGTTCATTTTGTGACCTCTTCTTGGCTATTTTAAAACTCTTTAAAAGGCCATCCTGTACACATATATTTTAACAAAAACCATAGAAGAGTTGACAAACCACAATACATGTTGAACTCTATTTGCATGTGGATTGTTTGTGTTTTCGTACTTCAACCATGTCACAGTAACAACTGTTGAGCTTGCTCTTGGTTGAATTGGCCAACAACTCTTTCTGGGTTAACACTTAAGTTTGCACAAAATACTGAATCAAAAGATGAGTCAAGGGACCCCGAATGAGTAATCTCCCTGCTGTCTTTTGTGAATGGATGACAACTAACTAATAAAACATGCCGTCCTGCTTACTTTTTTTCTTTTTTTGTTGTTGATTTTTTTAATAGGTTTATTTTAAATATTCATACAAATACCAGCAATCACAAAAGAGATCAAATATAAATGCAGAAAGACCGAATCTATCAGCCAAACCACCACATTAGAATCCTTTTTCTAATAAACGTAAATTGTCCTCTAATTGTAATTGGTTATTTATAACGAGGTTTCTAAGCGTGGACCCGGGGATCGAACTTGTGTTGCTCTGTGTCGTCTTGCTTCCAAGGCGAGCACGTTGCCCCTGAGCTATCCTCCCGGGACAGAGGTGTTTATCAAGAGGTGTGCGTTTGCTGCAGGGATGGGAAGGTGATTTGCTGTGGGTTTGATTTGAATAAGCATTGGGGATATTTAGGAGGATGGAATAGAATGTTCTTTGGTTAAAAAAGAAATAAAGGTGAAGAATATGAAATCATGTATTTTTAATAAAAAGTAACAGAGCACCCATTTAGGAGGTGGAACACCTCAGACTACCCTAATAAGGAACACTGCAATAAACCCTTATTGCAGTCTTTACATCTGTAAAAAGGGTTTCTAGTGAAAATGTCTTCTTGAAAGACATCTTTGTAATAACATACGTGTTTTTTTTATTTCACTTCTACTATTTATTGAGGATAACTACCACATCCTAATGCTTTCCGCCTCTTAATCCACACACGTTCCTAGTTTTTTGTTTAGCTCGTTAACCCTTTCCCCTTCGGACAATATAGATTTCAGGTCAGCCTTAGTGAGGTACATGTTATTGAGAAACATGTTTTGCACAAAGGGCCTCATGTAAAAGTATGGCGTAACTGTTAAAACTGGCACTAATTCCATTACCGCCAACTTGACCACTACGCAAAATTATGACTACCCCATAAAATGGCAGTAGTTCCTCAGGCGTGTAATTCCATGAATGTGCCAATGACCTGCGATGCCGACCACACAATCAGCCACTGATGTGCGCAATACCCTAGGCTCACACATGACTCGATGATGCTGTGGAATAACACCCTACCTGCATACACAGAGAGGTACAGAGGACAGCACAACTGATTTGTAGGTAAGTAGCACATAGACCTGACCGCAACAATCACAGACACACACCTGGCCTAAGTAAGCGTTAGCAAATTGAAACAACTACAGGTCCAATGATGTCTGAGCAGAAATCACAGACCAGGCCCAGAACCCTGACTCACCCACCCCAGGACACAGACTTGAACCATGGGACGACACAGAGCATCCTGCCATGCAATGCAGCACAACTTGTGCAAACGTAGGAACATTGAAAGGCCTGTAGATGGGGACCACAACCTCCCTAGCTCAGATGAGGAAGACGATAAAGGTGTAAACAGGGCACCACAAGACGTATGTGGGGACATTAGGGAAGGACAAATGGTCAGCCACGACCTTATGGACAATTTCTAATCACTTTGGATGCATGCGGCCCATACATGCAATTAATGCATTGAATTAAAACATACAAGATGATCTGATTTAAACAGGGTTTATTTTTGGAAAAAAGGAAACCCCAGCCCCTACACCAACTTCCAACCCCCACCCCTAACCCCAAAACCAACTCCCACCCCAGCCCCTACACCAACTCCCACCCCTAGCCCGAAAACCAACTCCCACCCCCAGCACCAACTCCTACCTCCTACCCCCGGCCCCAACACCAATGAACCACACCCAACAACATCTCCCACTACCGCTTCCTCCTGTCCCCTTTGCCCTTGGTATGGGAAGCATGAGATGTGAGGCGCTGCGAACGCCTGGGTGGTGTGCCTTCCGTTGACCCATCAGTTGAGTGGGTGGACAGGGAATGCCCCTGAACACTGCCCCTGAGGTGTGCCACAGCGAGGATGATGGCTCGGGACATGGTCACGTTAGAGGCTGATAGCTGCTTGGCCAGCTCCCTCACCCTCTGACTCACAAAGATTTGGCTGGCATTAGTGTCCGCTGTGCTCCTGCACAGTCGGGCCACGGCCCAGGTCATTTGTCTTTCCGACCCCTGAGTCACACCCTGCATTGCCTGTGAATGAACAATTGCGCGCATCTGTGCCTGCCCGTGCTCGATGCGGTCAGTAGATCCCAGATGGCCTGCATTGTGGGGGCTGCAACATGCTCCTGGGCTTGTGCATGGCCATGTAGTGCATCCCGTGCTGGAGGATGGGTTTGATGAGCCTGTTCATCTGAGGACGCGTCCTATTGGTACACCAGTGCACGGCAGGATGAGCGTGGTGAAGGAGTTGTATGTAGTGGTGACAGGTTCTGCAGGGGTGAGGACTTAGGTGAGAACTGGCAGACAGGTGAATGAGCCTGAACTGATGGTGTGGGGGTTGATTTCATCTGCACTTTTGATGTGGCAGCCATGGCCTGTTGGTCTTGCAGGCTGTCGTCTGCACTCATGCCCATGTGTGTGTCTGCAGATGCCACAGCTGTGGTGGTTTGCCCTGTTGCTGGTGTGCCTGACTACACATTTGCGGCCTGTTGAGGCCTTGTGCCCGAGTCCTTTGCTGCAGCAGACGTAGCTGTAGGGGTCACAATCACATGGTGCCCTTTTTTGGGTGGCACGCTGCATCTCCGTACCCTATCCTGTCCAGTTGGGCCGGGGGCACCTGATGGTGCTGGTGTGGTGCAAGGTCCGGGCTGATTGGATGGCTTCTGGGACATTAAAATGTGCATGAATGCATTGGTTTAGTTGTGCATGGCAAGTCAACATTCACTGTCACTTTTATTTAGCCCTCACAGTGTATTGCGCCGGCAGGGGGTGATGACTCATTTGACTGGCAGGGTTGGTGTAGCAGGGGTTGTATCAAGGCGATCATGTGGTTGGTTTGGGGTGACTTGCATGTCCACTTACTCCAGATCAGGGCCTGATTGTCCCACTGGGAACATGTGCACAGTAGATCGGGACCTGAAAATGCATTCTATGCATGTGGTGCTGTCAGCAGATTGTATTGTATTGTGTACTGTGAGGGTCATGTCGACTTGATGTTGGTCATCGTGTTGATGTGTGGTACATTACAGTTGCTGGGTTCGTAGGGCTGACACACATCTCCAATGGTGTTCAAGGTTGGAGACCGACGTGGTCATTGTTGTGTTGACTGTGCATGGGTGGCCCGTGTACAGGCAAGGAGTAGTTGTGTAGTGTGCCGTGGATGTGCATGTTTCCTTCCATCTTGCCATGCCATGGTGGTGCTTGGCTGTCTCATCAGCTCCCCATCCTGCCTCATTGCCATGTTTTGGGGTGTCATGGCTTCAGTGACTCATGTTATTGTGGCCCGCAGTCTTACATGGATGCTTCATGCATTGTTGCAGTTGCTGTTATATGCATGCAAGGCAGTCACAGCATGTGTGTATGCCTACATGGTTCTACACCTATGATATGATGTGATGAATACCCAGAGGTTTCTAAGCGCGGACCCCGGGATCAAACCTGTGTTTCTCCATGTTGTCTTGTTCCCAAGGCGAGCACCTTGCCACTGAGCTATCCTCCTGGGGCCCTCATTCACTGAGGTACTCACTCTGGCTCCAATTAATGCAGTGCCCATGCAGTGCACACATCATCGATGCCTGCCATATGTTGGATCACGCTCACCATCCTTCCCAGGGTGCGAGTTGGAGGGGTTCCACGCTGCTGCCACCAGTGACTACTGTCTCCCTTTGGTGGATGGAGATGAGACGCCTCACCCTGGTATTTAGGTAATTCCACTGTTTTTTTTTCATTTCATCTGCCTCCCATTGCAAATGTCCCAAGGCCACCACCTTGTCCCTAATATTGCCTCATATGCCATTTTTCCTCTGTTGAGTTGTTTCCCGGTGTTGCGACCCATATAACTCCTCAGAGTGGGCCAACTCTTGCTCAGCGAGTACAGTGAGTTGTTTCCCGGTGTTGCGACCCGTATAACTCCTCAGAGTGGGCCAACTCTTGCTCAGCGAGTACAGTGAGTTGGTTCCCGGTGTTGCGACCCGTATAACTCCTCAGAGTGGGCCAACTCTTGCTCAGCGAGTACAGTGAGTTGGTTCCCGGTGTTGCGACCCGTATAACTCCTCAGAGTGGGCCAACTCTTGCTCAGCGAGTACAGTGAGTTGGTTCCCGGTGTTGCGACCCGTATAACTCCTCAGGGTGGGCCAACTCTTGCTCAGCGAGTACAGTGAGTTGGTTCCCGGTGTTGCGACCCGTATAACTCCTCAGAGTGGGCCAACTCTTGCTCAGCGAGTACAGTGAGTTGGTTCCCGGTGTTGCGACCCGTATAACTCCTCAGAGTGGGCCAACTCTTGCTCAGCGAGTACAGTGAGTTGGTTCCCGGTGTTGCGACCCGTATAACTCCTCAGGGTGGGCCAACTCTTGCTCAGCGAGTACAGTGAGTTGGTTCCCGGTGTTGCGACCCGTATAACTCCTCAGAGTGGGCCAACTCTTGCTCAGCGAGTACAGTGAGTTGGTTCCCGGTGAATTTGGGCATCCTGAGCCTCAGATCAGGGACCCTGTTTTTTCCCCTTTCCTCCTTACATGGTTTTGGTGCTTATTGTGTTTGGATGGCACTCCTGTGTCGTGATATCCAACGGGTTGTCATTTCCAAAATGACCAACGGGGTGCTTCTTTTTATGGCAGTGACTTTTTTCCACCATCCTATATGGCGGTAATAGTAATTCCGCCGATTTGTGGTGGAAATTCTACCACATCCATGCAGTGGAATTACCATTACCACCAATGCCCTGTGCACGCCCCTGCCATGTTGGAATACGGCCGTAATTGCGCTGTGTAAAACGGCGGTAACAGTAATTCCACAGCAGCGGAATTACCACTGATTCCTGGGCTAACTCGTAATGAGGTCCAACATTTTTTCATACTAGCGTAAAAATAGTGTAGGTTTCATAGGCCCGCTCTTTCTCTCCAGACGTAAACAGTTACAGAAAGCAAAAATAGCACTGCTACATTGCTCAGAAGAAAATTGATAACAATAACAGATATGAGATGAATCAACATGGATAACAGTCGCTGCTCTGTCCATCCACAAGAGTAAATGAGTATAGGCAGAGAAGGGAATATTTCTCTAGCCCTAAATATCTAAATATCGCTGGTCGGCCGATTTGCATCTCCGCCCGATCCGGTTTTCACAGTAACATTCAGTCTCTGATACCATCTAAGCAACTCAAACACTCAGCTGCCCGAAGCAATCCCAGAGAGGAGCAGATAACATAATGATACGTGCGTATTATTCACTAGTATCAACCTCTTCCTTAAACAAAGCAAACCTTTCAGGAATCCAGGGATAGCACCACAAAAACAGCAATAAAGCCATTATTTTCTAATGACCTATCTTTTTATCTTAATCGTTCCTTTTGAAATTACCAAATCTAGTCAAAACACATGCATTGATGAATTGGTTTATCCGGTCGGTGTGAGATAGACACATATATGCCCAATTTGCTGCTGACAAATGGCAGCAATTCATGAAACATTCAACTCGGTACAAGCCAGGCAACAGTAGGTTAAGGCAGTAACTGATCAGAAAAAGGCTACATTTTCTAGAGGTTAGGCAGCAACAAAAGACACACGCTAACCAAATTACGCAACGACTGAAGAATCAGGGAGCATGAAAGGGCAGATCAGAGGCTAGACAGACTTTCAAACTCCATAGACCGGTTATGGATCGTTGCAGGCCAACAAGCAAGGCATGTCCTCAAATTAGGAACTGGACTGAGTGATGGCACATGTCTTCAACAGAGTCTCACTGTATCAAATGCAAGAGCGAAAAACCGAGCAGAAAAAACTGAGAAGAAAAACCTGAGAAGACAAACCGGAGCAGAAAAAAAACAAAAAAGAAAAACCTGAGCAGAAAAAGCAGAGCAGAAAAAGCCGAGAAGAAAAACCTGAGCAGAAAAACCTGAGCACAAAAACCTGAGCAGTAAAACCCGAGCAGAAAAACCCAAGCACAAAAACCCGAGCAGAAAAACCCGAGCAGAAAAACCAGAGCAGAAAAAGCCCAGAAGAAAAACCAGGGCAGAAAAACTAGAGCAGAAAAAACTGAGCAGAAAACAAACGAGCAGAAAAAGCCAAGAAGAAAAAGCTGAGAAGAAAAACCAGAGAAGAAAAACCAGAGCAAAAAAACCCATCAGAAAAAGCCAAGAAGAAAAACCAGAGCAGAAAAAGCTGAGAAGAAAAACCTGAGCAGAAAAACCCGAGCAGAAAAACCCATGCAGAAAAACCAGAGCAGAAAAACCCGAGCAGAAAAACCCGAGAAGAAAAACCCGAAGAACAAAAACCGAAGAAGAAAAACCCAAGGGAAAAACCAGAGAAGAAAAACCCGAGAAGAAAAACCTGCAGAGAAAATCACAAGAAGAAAAAGCCCAGAAGAAAAACCCAAACGAAAAACCACAGCAGAAAAAACCGAGCAGAAAATGCAGAGAAGAAAAACCCAAGCAGAAAAACCCAAGAAGAAAAAGCCGAGAAGAAAAACCAGAGAAGAAAAACCCAAGCAGAAAAACCCAAGCAGAAAAAGCCAAGAAGAAAAACCCGAGCAGAAGAACCCGAGCAGAAGAACCCGAGCAGAAAAACCCGAGCAGAAAAATCCGAGCAGAAAAACCCGAGCAGAAAAACTAGAGCAGAAAATCCTGAGCAGAAAAAGCAGAGCAGAAAAAGCAGAGCAGAAAAACCAGAGAAGAAAAACCAGAAAAGAAAAACCAGAAAAGAAAAACCAGAGAAGAAAAACCAGAAAAGAAAAACCAGAGAAGAAAAGCCAGAGAAAAAAACCCAAGCAGAAAAACCCAAGCAGAAAAAGCCGAGCAGAAGAACCCGAGCAGAAGAACCCGACCAGAAGAACCCGAGCAGAAAAACCCGAGCAGAAAAACCCGAGCAGAAAAACCAGAGCAGAAAATCCTGAGCAGAAAAAGCAGAGCAGAAAAAGCAGAGCAGAAAAACCAGAGAAGAAAAACCAGAAAAGAAAAACCATAGAAGAAAAACCAGAAAAGAAAAACCAGAAAAGAAAAACCTGAGAAGAAAAACCTGAGAAGAAAAACCTGAGATCAAAAACCCGTGCAGAAAAAGCTGAGAAGAAAAACCAGAGAAGAAAAACCAGAGCAAAAAAAGCTGAGAAGAAAAACCAGAAAATAAAAACCTGAGAAGAAAAACCTGAGAAGAAAAACCCGTGCAGAAAAAGCCAACCAGAAAAAGCTGAGAAGAAAAACCAGAGAAGAAAAACCAGAGAAGAAAAACCAGAGCAGAAAAAGCTGAGAAGAAAAACCCAAGCAGAAAAACCAGAGCAGAAAAACCAGAGAAGAAAACCTGAGCGGAAAAACCAGATAAGAAAAACCAGATAAGAAAAACCAGAGCAGAAAAAGCCAAGAAGAAAAACCAGAGAAGAAAAACCAGAGAAGAAAAACCAGAGGAGAAAAACCAGAGAAGAAAAACCAGAGCAGAAAAACCAGAGCAGAAAAACCAGAGTAGAAAAAGCTGAGCAGAAAAAGCTGAGAAGAAAAAGCCAAGAAGAAAAACCTGAGAAGAAAAACCAGAGAAAAAAAAACAGAGAAGAAAAAACCAGAGAAGAAAAAACCAGAGCAAAAAAACCAGAGCAAAAAAACCAGAGCAGAAAATCCCGAGCAGAAAATCCAGAGCAGAAAAAGCTAAGAAGAAAAAGCCGAGCAGAAAAAGCCGAGCGGAAAAAGAGAGCAGAAAAAGCTGAGAATAAAACCCCAAGCAGAAAAACCAGAGAAGAAAAACCCGAGTGGAAAAACCAGAGAAGAAAAACCAGAGAAGAAAGTCCCAAGAGCAATATTGCTTTTCACCTGAGATGTCTAAATATTACAAAATTAGCAAACAAAAGTGTTGATACACATTTTCATGTCCCTGAAACTTAAAGCACATTTATTAATTGATGCTCAGTTACATTTCTTTCAATGTTTATTTTTAAGAAGAGGTTTACCTACCTCATCCTCTCTGGTTAGGATCTCATCAGTCTCTTGGTTAGAAATTGGTGGGAATGGCCTAATGTCTACAGGAACTGAGCACCCCGTTTAAGGGTTAATAATGCATTGTTTACTGTAATTATGATATAGCGTTATCCAGAATGGTTTAGTGGTCACAATATTTTATTGATAATACAGCTGGATGTTACCTTCATTCCGTCGTTTCCTTTAATGGCCGGCATGGCGTCATGCAAGGGAGGGCATCTTTGCACAGTCATTTGCTGCCTATAATGTGGGCCTAATTCACAGAACCGTTTTATAATGGCAAACCCCCATTGGAAAATGCTCTGTGAACTAGGCCTTTAATCTTTTAATCCACTGTAACTAGGCAAGTAAAAACGTGTTTTTGAAAAACTTATCTGAAATTTGTGTCGTTCTTAGTTTTTCAAAAGTATGATATTTTGTAATAATTAGACACAGAAAGTTTCCTGCAGATGCGCCCTCAATTTAAGGACATCCCAAGCAGGGCTCTGAAACTGATTGGCTGAAGAATGATCCAATAGCTCAGCAGACCTCAAAGTGCACAAAAAGGAAGCCATCTTTGATTGGGACGTTAATGTGTACGGTTAAGCTGTTGTACACGTCTAAAGTGAAAACTGAGCATTAACTTGTTGAAACAGAGGGGGGTACAGTTTTGTGGGGAGGTATGAGACCCCCAAAGATTTCAACACATGTGCAATTGTGAAGTAGCAAAGGGGGTCTTTGGGAGGGGGCTTGAACAGAGAAGTCATTGCTCACGGCCTCCCCGGCTCACACTGCAGCTAGCAGTGCATGGATACAGGCGGGTCATCAATTGCAGGTAAGTAGGATGTGAATTATCTAGGGGAAGGCATGAGTCCAGCCTCATGCACAATACTCAGAGAACTACTGATGCAACTTACGGCCAACAGGCGTGAAAACTGAGCTCCACGCGGAGCTTCAAGGCGAGATGCTGCTTATTACACGTCTTGTAACTGTCTAAAAGCGTAATCAGGGAATTCAAGAATAGAGAGTCAATGCTCGATGCCTGATGAAGTGCGCGCCTCCAGAAACCTGACCAATTGAATAATGTGGAAATAGGTCACATGCTTTTTCCGGATTTTCAGATGGACAACTACATACTTGTACTCACCTGGTTCCATAATGAGTTATCTTTTAAAATATGAACCTTTGCAATGATGACAAACTGCATAAGGAGCTGAAAAATCTGATTAAAATTGATGAGTTGAGGTTAAGACCGACCTACATGAAGGAACGTCATTTCACCAAAATGCCAGGGGTAGTGCAAGTGACATCGCACGACCCTTGACCTCTTATGACATCACAGGAAGTGAAGTCATTTGACCCCACCCCGAAGTGACATCACAGGACGAGATGGCGCATGACCTTTGACCGCTTGACAAAACAGGAAGTGGCATCACATAGCATTGTTCCTAAGTACAATACGAAAAATATGGTTATGATATCACTGTAATGTGATATACATTTCATACAAGAATGGATCACCATATGTATCGTTAACATCAGTGTGTATAGGCCCATATTACCAAATTACTGTGAATGCAACCAAACTTTCAAGGTCAAATGATAATGATGTGTTATTATATAGCCCTTACGCTTAAGCACTTTATATAGAACACATGTATATACAATATCACCCAACCTGGGTTGGTACTCATGTATCGACCTCAAAAGGATGAAAGGCTGATTTGGTCTTGCCGGGATTCGAACCTGCAACCTGCAGATCACATGCTCATTGCAGCAGTGAGCACTCAACCCACTGAGTTATCTTACTGGCTATAATAAAATCAGCAATTGCATGCCTGAATGTTCTCAAAGTCAGAAAGCAAATTACACTCTGTAGTGGATACCAACAAACTGGTAACTGAGATCTGCAGGTCTGGGGCAAGGTTGGCCACATGTTAAGCCTGCGTGGATCTACTTAACAGGCTTCAGAGGTTGGAAAAATAAATAAAATAAATACCATTGGGAGGGTTCATACCTGTGTATTAAAGAATATAGAGTAGCGCAGGGAAAGCAGCGCACTCACACGGCATCCTGTACTCTGGGCACTTGTTACCTCATACATGCACCAAACATCCTGAACAGCATGCCATGCACATAGTAAAGATAGACACATTGCAACACACCATTCATTGTGGCACAGCGAAATTAAGGGCCACTTTATGAGCTATGGTCAAACATTTTTACACTGTTCACAAGCTTTTAGGCACAAGGATTTTGTCAAGTGACCGAGGACACCGAGATGGAGTGACTTGTGATGATCGTCACGGAGACAACGGCATAACTACAACTTGCGAAAAGCAAAACACATAGTCAGAAATTGATGCTCATTCTACTCTAAATGCTTTCTGGAAGTTTTTGTCTGCATTGTGAATTTGAGGTGTTTGAGAACAGACTAAATCAGTGACTCAACCCCTGAAGTGTGCCTGAAATACACCTTTAATGAGTCTAGAAAATATTGTACAGAATTCCAGAAAGACACATTATTTACTATTCCCATTCTTT
The DNA here is from genome assembly GCF_040938575.1 of Ambystoma mexicanum. Classification (NCBI taxonomy): domain Eukaryota; kingdom Metazoa; phylum Chordata; class Amphibia; order Caudata; family Ambystomatidae; genus Ambystoma; species Ambystoma mexicanum. The sequence continues at coordinate 25,685,183 of NC_090936.1, forward strand.
CTTATTTAGAATCACTGTTACATTTGTGTAACCCCCTATTTTGTTTTAAGTGGCTTCAACAAGAAAGCCAGCCACTCCAGAAACAAAGAGCCACATGGTGCTGGCCACAACCCAGGAGTTTCCGTTTGTTAAAAACAAAAAAGCAAATTAAAAAAAACGTTTTTTTTTATGGGGTAGCAAAGGAGACCACAGGAGTAGCAAGGGAGACCACAAGAGTTGGAGTTGCGACCACTGGCAACCCCCAAATGATGTCCCTGCCTACATCTGGTTAACACTATGGATTCATCCAAAAGCTGTTTTGTCCCATAACATTTTGAGGGATTTTATGGCGAGAGAAAACACCCATAGGATCCCCTGGCTGAACTATGTGCTTAAGGCCTATTGTAAAGTGACTTCCAGGCTTCTTGGGATTACTTATATGTTTATTACAAGTACTTAAGTCACAGTTACATGAAGGCATATACATAAGTGGCCAGGACATAACACTGGCTCCCATCACCCAGGCTCTGGAGCTCTAACTGGCTGGGTGTGGAATCCTTGGGGAAACATTCCGACATTCACACGGCAACACTCCACATGACATCACCAGCTTTCACATACAGAGACAAGCACATCACAACACTCCTTCCTTTACTGATAAACCTTACAAACACACTCAGGCACGATATAACACATCTCCTTCCTTTACTGATAAACCATACAAACACACTCAGGCACGATATAACACATCTCCTTCCTTTACTGATAAACCTTACAAACACACTCAGGCACGATATAACACATCTCCTTCCTTTACTGATAAACATTACAAACACACTCAGGCACGATATAACACATCTCCTTCCTTTACTGATAAATATTACAAACACACTCAGGCACGATATAACACATCTCCTTCCTTTACTGATAAACCTTACAAACACACTCAGGCACGATATAACACATCTCCTTCCTTTACTGATAAACCTTACAAACACACTCAGGCACGATATAACACATCTCCTTCCTTTACTGATAAACCTTACAAACACACTCAGGCACGATATAACACATCTCCTTCCTTTACTGATAAACCTTACAAACACACTCAGGCACGATATAACACATCTCCTTCCTTTACTGATAAACCTTACAAACACACTCAGGCACGATATAACACATCTCCTTCCTTTACTGATAAACCTTACAAACACACTCAGGCACGATATAACACAGCCCTACTGAAAGTGAACGCATGCTCGGCTGATAAGTGGGAAATTAACATGTATATGTGACACAGACAAGAGGGAAAACAAACTGCTCAAAGAGCGCAATAGCAAGCCTGCTACATCATCCCTATCCCAGGCCAAACGATGGATTAGTTGGACCGTATTGCTTCTCGCAATGATAGGTTACTTATAATGCGCTTTAGGTTTGGCTTTAACTAAGGCATTGAGATGCAAGAGATTAGTGATATAGTTAATATGTAAACACAATTTTTAAAATCAAATATTCACATATTAAAAAGGTTACTGTGTATATGTTCCTTATTCTGATAAAAATTGAATTTAGTTACTTTAGTTATCTAGGTAGCCATTAACAATGTAAACTTTAAAGAGTTAATGTTTGCAATTACCATTCAGGCATCTGTTGAGAGAAATATTTATAGCTGGTGGTTGTTCATTGATCGACAGCGTTGCGCTCACTGAATTAAGATGTGAGAATCACGGCTACATGGTCTTCTGCAGCACTTAATTTGATCAATCCAAACGGGGTACAGAGGAAGTCTGGTCATCAATTCCAGGAGACATCCACCGCGTCTAAATCAGCGCCTGCATACAGAGAACTCGCCTGCTTTCAGAGTCGTCGGCCAATGCATCTTCGGGGTCTTTTTCTCGGTGAGGATACAAGACGTGTCTTTCCGTCCAGCTCTAATCAATTACCTCTCAGGGTGGCCACAAATTGATGTAGCGGAGAGTGTTCACCCTTTCGTCCTTGTGGCTTAGAACAAAAAAGAGGGTTTGATTCATTTTGTCTTCATTTGAGACTGGCTGGTGGCCTAGATGGAAAAAGAAAAGCTGTTCTCTTTACAGTCTAAAGGCGCAGTCATTCGGCCATGATAGATGTATTTGTGAGGGACAACCAAATGGAGGGTATGACTACATTTATAAGTAGATTTAGTTTATTTTCTAAAAACAGGCCCTGCCAACTGGACATTTGAAAAAGTAAATTTATTGAATAGATGGTAGAATAAATATCTGCTTTCATGTAAAACAACCTGGTTTTCTACACTTTCTAAATCATCCAAACACTCTGACCTTCATATTTGTAAATGTGCTGGTTTTCATTTAAAAGCTGTTTACATTAGAGAATTTAGAGTTGTATTGCTATGTGTGATTTAGAGATCTTCATGCAAGTTGTTTAATTTGTTCTAAGAGTTGTGAGCAATTTCTTTAACTGAAACTGTGGCCGGGCATCCCTAAAATATCATTTGAAGCAGCATTGAGCTGTCAAGCCAACGTTGATCTGCCACTAAAAACATGTCCAGATAACGGGCTACCGGCTGAGCTACCGAACCTTGGTTATCCCTTTAGAACCATTGATCGAGACAGCTAAGCCAGCCACTTTGAGCACATTGCAGCTGAGAAAAATATATCAGAAGACCATCAAGACCCAGTTGAACAGGCCCAGTTCGAAGATCGTCGCGCAGTGATAGATTGCCATCAGAGACCCATCTCGAAGACGCCACCTCTGTGGCCGAGTACCATTGAACCAGCTTCAAACCTAGAAAAACATGGGCAAGACTATTTCAACTCTGTTGTGGCACCTCAGGCTAAAATGGTGAACTAGTGTACCAGGTGTCAGTTTGGCACTGTGACCTCAAGGCCATTGCCTTGTGGCCTAGAGACTGGTTATGCCACCTCACATGTATTTTTGTGTTTCACCCTGTTTAAAAAAGTTTCTATTCCTGACAACACCCTGAATTGCAATTCCCATTGAGGAAGCCTGCTTATTTTACTTTGTATGTTTCGTTAGCATATGGTGTGCTTTCTTTTGCATCAGCGGGATTCCAGTGCTTTTAATGTCTATTACAGTAAAAAGTGTTAATCTGATGTATACTTCCGTGGTGTGAGAAACCTGTGGGTAATATCACTCCTAAACCCCTTCGATCCTCTGCTCAGGTGGCCAGGGTAAGGCCATCGCTATTGGATGCCAACCCTGGGGGCGGAGAAGCGAGGGAGGATCACCTGGGTGGAGGGTCCTTGGGGACTGGGAGTGGGGTGACCTTTGGTGAGACATGGTATCCCCTTTTCCCTAGTGACCCAACCCTTCTCCAACCTTTATGGGCTATTGGAAGCCAGCTTCCCTCATTTCTTCACAATTGACATTTGACAGAACTGGGACGAAGAAGAGGCAACTAAGAGAAATGAAGACTACGCTCTTTGCGCTTTCTCATTTTGGAATACTTCTTCCCATCAGCATATAACATGAGGATTGTTTTTGTTAGTGATGTGATGATATGGCCAGTGGTATAATAAATAGCACACGCCCCTTTCACTTTGTGCATGCACACACGCATTTAGCGCATACGCAAACAGCATTGGCAGCAACGCAGCTACAAGGCAGGTGAATTTGTGTTGGAGGCTAATGCGGTTTGATCATGCACCAAATGGCTTTGCGTGCATGTGCAATTTATCATAATAGCACCCTGTATGTTCTTGTGGTGCTGATTTTGTCTTTTATTTCACATGTTAAGCTGTTTTCATTGCTTTCCTAATAATTCTGATTAGTGTAATTTACTGTACTGTTCTAGTCCTTAATGCATTTTAATTTCCACCTTTCCTCATTGTCCCTGTAGTTTTCCATTTTTGATTTCCTTTCTAATGTTTTCATATCTATTATTTCAAACCCCTAAACTGTGTTAATTTTTGAATTAATGCTATTTGGAGGACAAATGTGTGAAGATTCGCTTTTGAGATGATTTGATAGGAAAATGTCCAATATTTTAGGGACTTTCATTTTATGTTGTAGTGCTGCAAAGAGGTGCGTCTTGCCAGCAAATAACAAACCCTGCATGGGAAGACTCAGGATTTTATCTTACAGAGGTTGATAAAATGCAAACCATTAGCAACAATAAACTTGACTAGAGTAATAAGAAATTGCAACATATGCATCAGCAATCCATGAAAAACAGTTGCCAAACAGATTGATAATAACTACAATAGTTTCACAAGGCTCTGTCTTGGGTCCGCTCTTCTTTACACTCTACGGGCCACATAACGAGTGTGGCGGCCCGGAAATAAGGGTGCCGGTAAGCTTACAGGCCACACTACAAGTCTGCCTGCAGGAGCTGTGGTGCCAGCAGGTCTGACCTGCCGGGCGCATCAGTCCTAGTTGGCAAATTTGTGATGGAAGCATTGGCACCGTTAGCAATGGTGCTGGTGCTTCTGAGTCCCCATTCCCGTGGAGTCCTACGGGACTCCACGGGAATGTGGACTTAACAAATCCGGCAAGTCAGGTGACAGAAACAGTGTATCAGGGTCAGCGGCAACCCACTGGTGGCTCCAGCGAGTTACAGCCGACTTCGTAAGAAGGCCCTACATCGCTGCTCTTGGAGCACTTACCTCCTCCTCTGGGTTCTCGTACTAACTCTTCACTGACGACACCCAAATCTTGTTCTCTTTTCCTGAACTCTCCTCTGATCTCTCTATCAAAATTTCAAATGTTCTCTCTGCCATTAAATATTGGATAGCTTTGCACTCTGTGATAAAGCTGAAGATGTCATCACTCCTTTCCCGCTGGTGACCTTTCCTCATGTGGCCAGGGGACGGCAGCTGCTACCTGATCCTGACCCTGTTACCGGATAGATGAGGGAGGATCATATGGGGGGAGACAGCCTCTTGGAGAGAAAATAATGGCATCATCGGGCGAGACATGGTCTCCCCCTTCTTGTCTCGAGGATACCCCATCCCTGCCATTTGCCTTAATGGAATATTGTTACACCTCTTCTCATTCACCTAGAAAGGGTACAAAAATACATTTTCACAAGATCTCTATGCAAGCCATCAAAAGCTGACCTACCCCCTTAAACTCATTAAAACATCTTCTCAGACTCTACCTACAAGTTACTCAGAGCTGGTATGCCCTTAAAGATCAGTGAGAATACTTACCCAGACTTTACATGTAAAACATCAAGAATGGACTAGCATAACTACAAGAAAACTGAGACGAGGAAGATGAGCAGAGTAATGCAGAGCAAAAAAGACCAAGAGCACAAGCTGTGCTCTAGCTGTTGTGGCCGGGAAGTTTAAACAGCAGAAGCAGCTGATTGAGACACGCTGTTGGAGGGAGAAAGCTGCTTCTCTCAGTAAGAACAGAGAGACCATGGGCCAACCAGGAGTTTCATGGAGCCATGCGGCTCAAATAGGAAGAAGAGGAAAGCTGACCGCAAGATAGAACACGCTGCGGGAACACCAGAAGCCGACGTAGGGCTTCTGGGAGTTCACGTGTGTTGGGTGGCAGCATTTGCCTTACCGAAGCCTGACACAAAGCAGAAGGACTCAGCAGGACCAGTGAGAGGCAGAGGAGCCGAGGAACGAAGGTGGCGAGATAGGAAGAAATGCTGAATGACCACCACCAGCTTGCCACGAGTGGAACAACGCATGGCAGCAAGAACCGGTGATTCCAGGGAAGGGAAGCTGGGACAGTGGGGAGTATTGGCAGACATGCCAAAGGTGAATAATTGCTAAGGAAGCAAATTAAGTACTTGAAAAAGAAGGAGCCAATTAACATTTCTTTAAAAGGGAAAACAGACGGAAAGTAAGAGACTTTCAAGTTTGTGAGTAAATGCATCAAACATTTTAAGAAAAGCCCTGTGTACCAGGCATATACAGTATTAGATAAAGCAAACACAACAAGGTATCACATTTGGAAGTGTGTGCAGAGCCCACATGAGAAAAGCCCTGGAAGGAGAGTACACCAGGCAAAGTAAAGCTGCAAGTGTGTGCATTTAAGAAAGTCCTTGCAGGAGAGTATACCAGGCAGTTACTAGTGTGTTCACATAAGAAAGACTGAGTAGGGAAACACATCAAGAAGGATATGTCAGGACTAGCAAAAGGCTGTGTGAAATCAAAGAGAAGAGGAGTGAAAAACCTGGCAGGAGAGTACACCAGGTATCCTAACAAGATAAAGAGCCAGGTTTTTTGTGTACCAGTTGTGTGTGGATCAAGAGAAACTCAAGAAAACTCAAGGAACTGTTATCTTTGAATATACAACAGAGGGAAGAGAAATGCGGGAGAAGGGACCCACCCTCTGGATTAAGGAACTCTATCCTTCTGGAACTTTTGTTTTGGAGTTATGCATTTTCCTTTTTTGAACATTTATAAACCACTCAAGGCCAAAGACATGACCCTTTTCACCTTAGAGTTTATTTTGTTAGGATGTGAGGGCCATACTAGTACTTTGGACACAGCGTGGTTTTGCTTTGGACATTCTGACATTTACAGACCCTTAGTGTTGCTTTTAGATAGGGAAACACCTCTTAGAGCGGGGACAGTGAGGCATTTCCCCACCCCCTTTTATTTTAATAACCATCTTTGACCAAAACCATGAATCCCTTGTGTCTGAGTCTCATTCCTGGCTCCTCACAACTCTCAGATGTTAAACTCTACCAAAACAGAGGTACTCTTCTTCCCTGCCAAATGCTCTCTTTCTCTGCCTATCCAGTTCCCACCTGACACTCTCCCCTACTCTTCTTCAGCAAGGCGTCATGTATGACCCTTCTCACACCGTCTGTACTTTAATCTGCAAAACTGCAACAGCAGTTCACCTCGACCTCCTACATTTTTGTAAAATCAGGTACCTCCTTTCTTTCAACACCACCAAGCATCTCTTAAATACTCTTGTCTTAAAAAAGGACTACTGTGCAGGCTTCCTCTTTGGTCTCCCCAACTATGCTTTCTGTCTTCTCGACAAGATCATTAACTTTGTTACCAGAACTCTCTTTGAACTCCCTCACCTCACAAAACAGGGCAGATTTAAATATCTTCTCCTGCTTCACAAATCCCTCCACAGTAATGCACCATCATATATATTCTCCTCTATCCATCTCTGCAAGGCTTCTCGTAATCTCTGCTCTGCCTCCTCGACTACCCTTGTGGCTCCTCATCCTCCGTCTGGGCTTCCTCTAACTATCGCTCTTTCTCTCTTCTTGCTCCACTTGAACGGAATTATATTGCCCCGGACATCCGGAAAACAGTCCAACCAGCTTTGCTCAAAACCAAACTAAAAACCTACCTCCTCGCCTCAGAGTTACTCTCTTATCCAATCTCTCATCTGCCTTCTAGCTAACATTTTTGCCTCGCCTCTAACCTGCCCTCACTTTCTTTGCCTCCACTCTAGCACTTTCACTCCCAGTCTGCAGAGGGAGTGTCCGGAAGCTCGGGCCGCATAGGCTGCGCACAAAAGCACGCTGTGCTGTGCCCCATCTCCTGGGCGCATGCTCTGAAGAGCGCTGAAGTAACCGGGAACTGGACAGTGGGCACCCAGAGCTTAGAGGCGGTAGGTGGGGAAGGGGACAGGAACAGGGGTTAAAGAGACAGGGGGGTAGTGGATGGAGGCTTGGGTGGGTAAAGGGGAGAGAGCCGTGCACAAAGGTTCACATCTATGGAATTTTGACATTTTGTGCTGCAATTGTGGGTGCAACCTTTTGTGCGCTACCTATAGACATAGAACCGTCACTTCATCTATCATGGTTACATCCCGAGCACAGCTGGTCGGCACTTTATGTCCAATGTTGGTTGTCCTTAATCTATGTAAGTCCACTTATGTATTGTCCCCGGTGACTGTTCCATTTACTCCCCTCCACATCCTCGTCCAAATGTCCCTCAAACTCACTCCATTGCAAGACGCTCACTGCTTCCTGTCAAAGCTGATTTCTCATCTATTGTAAGTTCTTTTGTGATAAAAAGAGCATTGTTCCTCACTGTAAATAAATAACATAAATAGCAGAATTAGAATAAAAAAGTATTCAAACTTACTGCTGAAACGACAATACCAAGACTACAAGATTGTGGTTCTTTCCTCAAAGATAGAAATCAGTCACACATGAATGTCTTGTGTGCTTGGTCACATGACAAGGAAGCCCCACAGTCAATGATCTCTCCACTCACACCACACCTCAAAGACCAGGCTTGACTGGTAAGAAACAGTAGCGTAAACTTACTGAGCTTCTTTTAAGCATGGATGTGAAAATACGCCTGCAATTAGAAGGGGTTGTTAATGGCCCTGCATGACAGGCACATACATTAGAGGCTAAAAAATGTAGTGCCAGCAAATTCAAAACAAAATATGATTTTGCTGTTCCGCGCACTCCTGAGGCTGCAAAACAGTGTCTTTGATTTATTATGTGCCTTGTGGCAATTAATTCATTGGCTCTGTGGATACTGTATATTGCCATTTGGGAAAAGCATCATTCAAAGTTTTTAAAATAATCTTCTTTTTCTCATCTGTGGGCAAGTCAGCAGTGCAATCAGGTGCAGCAATTATACATTAGTTCACACTGCTTAAATGTGTGAGAGAAGCCACCAACCTGCTCTCGCTCTAAAAACAGAATAGCACTTATTTTCCCCAGGGTAACACCTCTACTACAGTAAAATGCACACATTGTCCATTGCAGGAATCCTGATAAAATGCAATGAGCTTTCCAGAACAATTTCGGCTCATCCTCTGTAGCAGTGTGTGGTTTATGCGAGGAAGGCCCGTAGTGGGTGGGAATGGCCTTTGGGATTAGCATGGCGATGGGGGGATCAATGGGTGGGTAAAAATAGAAGCAACACTCACAGTATGAGACGACCCCCCCACCCCCGATCACATCCCACATCATTAGCTGCGCTTACATACAGTGCTTATAGTGCTACCTAATAGCCAAAACAAACACAGATATGCATGTGGCCTGGCAGGTGGATTACATCATTAGCCTCATGTACATGTGGTGTGAAGGCATCATGAAGCAAGACACAGACAACAGACTCAAAGTTCAAACCAAAGGTGTTTATTAACTTAAATGTCAGGATGGAGCAATGCCTAACTTGCCCAATGCTAAGGAGTGATTTCCCTACCTAAAGGAACCAAGAATAGGCTGTGTCATTAAGTTCAACTTAGGAATCTGTGTCCAAAACCTATACTTGCCCTCACAACTAAAGCTAAACAATGTGTAGGGATGTCAATCAAAAATGAAATGGTGTTCAACACAAGATTCTGAGCTTCTTCCGGCTTGAGGCTTCGTTCTCAAGACAAGATTTGCAGTTGTTTGAGTCTCAGGTTACCCTTACCCAAGTCCAACACAATGTTTTTTGATTCACACAGTTCCGGGTTCACTGGTCCGGGCGCAGTGGTCAGACCGCACGGTCCACCCATCACAGGTCGCGCAGCCGGGATAACATAGGGTGCTTTTACCTATGTACAAAGTTGTGTTCTTGTAGTCTCTCCTGATTAGCCTCTTGCCTCTGTCCCAAAGTGCCTCACATCTCTTCGCAGTCGTTGTCCTTGCCACACTGCAATTCTCCGTAACGTTCACTTTATGTTGGTCTTGCTCATGTCCCACCTTCCTATAAGACTTTTCCACACTTCCACTCTTTCCTATGCATTGTTTTCCCAGGGACATCTTCTCTTTGGCTGTCCTCTGCTTTGCCCACAAAAAGTGTTATTCATTTCCATATTCAATAATTGAAATTGCAAGGTTTCATTCAGTTCGACACCCAACAAATATTCACTTTTTTTATTCCAAGCTTCCATCCAATTTGATATTCAATGTGCATTCGTTATGCTTGATTTCAAGTGTTTCTTCACTTTTATGTTAAAATATGTAATCGGTATTCAACAGATATGCATTGTTTAAAGTTTCCCTTCAATTTGGCATTCGATATGCACCGCGCATGGTTTGATTTCAAGTTGCTATTCGTTTCGGTATTCAATAAGTGTTAATTGTGCTTATTTGCCACTGTCGGTGCAGTTTGAGAATTGGGATGCATTTATTTCCCATTCACAGCCTGATTAGGAATGCCCTGGTTATCTGGTGCCTCTTCCTGACAATCACCGGTACTTGCCATCGTTCCTGAATGACTCCCACTGCTTCTTTCTCCCTTGCAGGACGGCGGACTAGCTCCTGTGAGCCCCACTCGCATACCAGGTCCCACCCTCTCACACGCTGGTGGATCTGCTGCCTCAGTGATGATGTGCCACCATCCTCCTTCCTCCAACAAGGTTCCACGACACAGTGGCTCCATCGCTGGGTTGCTGGCCGGCATCCTGGTTCCTCCGCAGGTCCCACTGCAGCTGCCTCCTGCTGGAAAGGGTCCTCTGCTGGTCCCTCTCCCACAGTCCTCCCAGTTTCTCTATGTCTCATTCTCTGGCTCCTATTTTATACACCTGCAACCCCCTAACAGGTTGCACGTGTGGAACCTTCATTCGGTTTGCCTGACTATGATTAGGCGGACATGCCTGGCTCTCACCATACTCTGCAGACATCTTCCTCATCCCAGTACCAGAGTGGTAAAATACAGGTGTAGTGTTCTTTACTCTTAGTCTCCTCTTACTCGTCCCAGTACTTTCAAATCTCAAATGTGGGGAAATGAAGGGCAATAACCGAAAAGGTCGGGGGAGGGTTAGGTTTGTCATCAATGGGGAAATTTCTCACCTGTTCTATCCTTTAACCCTCTCTTCTTCACCTTCTTTCTGGTACTTATAGGGTTGTAATATCCTTGGACAATGTCTGGGTCAATGGGACAGGTATGACAATACCCCATGACTAACTCTGGGGCAAAGGGTTCTTCATGTCTCGCCTGATGACATTTCACTCCCAATCCCCAAGGACCCTCCCTTGCTTCTCCACCCCAAGAGTCGGGATCTTAGAGCAATGGCCTCTCCCTGGCCACCTGAACAGAGACCCAAGGGGAGAAAATGTGAGGACGCCCTCAGGTTTCTCACAGTGTATAGAATAGAAACAAATAATTTCAGGGCTTCAACATATCCTCAAAAGTATCCTTAAATATGTAAAATAAAATGCTTATCAAAGGCTGGGGTCTCTGTGGACTTTGAAGAAAATATTGATTGATGAGTACATTTCAACGTTAACAGTATGCACAACGGTTTCTTTCAAATATCTTTGTCACATACATTTTCTCATGTACTCCAGGATGAAAGGATTGCCATGGCGAGAATAAGATGTCCCTGATGTCGCTGTCACTGTGCAAGCATGAAGACAGGTTAAGACACTCTCAACATTCGTCATTGAACCCACTACTGACCGCCACCCTCACATACCACTTATCACGTTCACACCCTTGCACAAACCTTTATTCTGTGTCAACAAGGGCGATAATGCTTCCAAATACAGAGGGCCAAAGTTTAATGGCCTCTGCCTGCTTACCATTGGTGTCAAACCTATTGCAAGTGGTACCTTCAAAACCATGAGCCCTCCCTCTCACACCTCCCACTGGGGCAACGCCATAATGTAAATAGACCCTTCAACCTGATCCTTGCAAGGGGAACCTCAAGCAAGCACAGGACAATGCAGCACCAGACAGACAGAAAAGGGAGTGGTAGCGTGTGGATGCATATCGCTTCATGCAGAGAATCACCAACATATTCAATGTCAATTCAGTTCAAGGAATGCAGGAACATCTTACGCAGTGGTCTCCAACTGAGTAGCAAATACAGGAGATGATCGAGAAGGGTCGCCAGCTATCTACTAGCATGCAACACATCTCTCCAGCGAATTATCTATATGTGAATCCAGTGTGACAGATGCGTGGCCCCAGGATACAGAGGGGGAGAGGCCATGGCAGGCAAACTGGGAGAAAACTGCCCAAGCACAGAGAACCACCAATCTTCAACCCAAAATATACTTGCACCTAAAAACAATAGAGCAGAACGTTTATAAGGGGGACCGGGCATCACACACATGAAAGGGAGAAAAGTAGAGAATGGTTTGGGTGGTCACTTGGAACAGGTGCGAACACAGATTTAGGGTTGACTTGTGGAGGCAGTATACAGTGAGGAGGGGAAGAGGTTGTGGATGAAGGGTGAGGAGAAGAGTGGTGAGGAGGCAGTACAGCAGGAATTAGGATAAAATGTGGTAAAGTAAAGGAGAGGAGGAGGAGAAGAGCAGAGGGGGGAAATGGATAGAAAGAGAGGACGTGATGGAAAAATATATAGGAACAGGGGGATAAGAAAGGATGAGAGGAATCAGAAGTAGAGAAAAGATGAGGAGGGTACAAGGAAACTACGGGAGGAGGGAATAAGCGTTAGAGGTTAGAAGGAGGAGGGGAGACCAACAAAATGGAGAAGATGACACCTCACCTCAAGGAGAATAAGGAGCTAGTGTGGGTTAGAGGGAAACCCTATATCAAAAAGGGTAACCCTTGGAATGACGGGAAAATAAGAATGAGACAGATCATAGGGGCAGTGTAGGGAAAGCCAGGAGTCAGAGAAAGTAAATCATTAGTAATAGCAAGATATTGTGATGAATCCTACACATCCCTCACTAAACCCCTGCCTAAAGTCTCCTCCCAGGTGGTGAGGGAAAGGCAGATGCTTCCTGATCCTGACCTTGGGGGTGGTGTACTGCAGGAGGATCACCTGGGAGGAGAAAAGGCACAGGGTGATTAGGAGATCCCATGGGATGAGAAGAACAAGTTACTTTCTTACCTGGTAACGTTCTTTCGATGGGATGGTCCGACGACGTATTCCATATCTATGACAGTAATCATCACAGCTGTGCTGCTTCGGAAAATCTTTCGGCGTCTGCGTCCTGCATCGATGACATCGATATACCATCCTCAAGGACCTCCTCCGACGGCCGACGTCACCAGATGTTATAAGTAGGACGCACGACGCCCGTAGCCTCAGTTGTAGTTTTTTCCCATAACGTGTGGCACCAATCGTCTGCCAGTATGACCACAGAAAGCCTTGCGGAAACGTAAGCTGCAATCGCATAAGAAATTCTTTAGCGGGGTAGGCTGGGAGGGAGCGATATGGAATACGTCGTCGGACCATCCCATCGATAGAACGTTACCAGGTAAGAAAGTAACTTGTTCTTCAAGGGGATTGGGTCCTCTGACGTATTCCATATCTATGACAGACTCCCAAAGCAGTACCAACGTAAGGAGGTGGGAAAAGAATTTAGAATATACAAATTTAGAATGCCCAATCAAATTGCATAGTAAAGGACCGCCTTGCCAAAGGCCAGATCCTGCCCACGGATAGAATCAAGGGAGTAGTGAGGTACAAAAGTATGGACCGAAGCCCAGGTGGCTGCATCACAGATGTTACGAATAGGAACACCCCTCTGCAGGGCAGTAGAGGCAGCCATACCCCTGGTAGAATGGGCCCGTAAGCGTACCGGAGGGTCCTTACCCGCCAAGCGGTAACATTCAGAAATTGCCAAGATGATCCATTGAGACAAAGTCTGCTTAGTAACAGCTTGTCCCAAACGCCTTCCCAGCATAACCAATAAAGAGTTGATCGTCCACTCTGACCCGGGACATGCGTGAAATATAAAAGCTTAAAGCTCTCCTAGGATCCAACCTATGGAGCCTCTCCTCGTCCTTACCACGATGCGGAGGAGGATAAAATGCCGGAAGAATAACCTTCTGGCTTAAATGAAATTCCGACACCACCTTCGGAAGAAAGGAAGGACGAACTCTAAGGGCAACCCTGTCCTTATGAAACACAGTGAAGGGTGGCTTAACAGAAAGTGCCTGCAACTCACTCACTCTGCGAGTGGAAGTGACCGCAACTAAAAATACAGTTTTAAGAGTTAACAGTCTCAAAGGGCAGGAATGCAAAGGCTCAAACGGAGCACCCATCAGAAACTTGAGAACAAGGTTCAAATCCCAACCGGGCACCTGGAAAGGTGACGGAGGGAACACATTTTTGAGCCCTTTCAGAAACTGAGAAATTAAAGGGATTTTTAAATAAGAACACTCCTCAGACGAGCGCTTAAAGATAGACAGCGCCACCAGGTAACCTTTAATGGTACCCACTTGCAGGCCCTTGCGGGCCAAATAAAGCAAAAAAGACAGAACGATAGCAATGTCACATGAAAAAGGATCCACATTCTGAACCCTACACAGTCGCAGAATTTTCTCCAAAAGCAACGGTACAGGGACTTTGTTGCCGGCCATCTGGCCGAAAGCAACACCTCCATCACGTCTTCAGGGAGGTCCCAATCCTTATACCTCAACCTTTCAGAAGCCAAGCGTGAAGGTTGAGGGAACTGACCTCTGGATGGAGAACCTGACCCCCCTCCCGTGAGAGCAGATTGTCTCGGTAGGGAAGACGATGTGGAGGGCAGATGGACAAGTCGAGAAGGTCCGGGTACCACGTCCTCCTGGCCCATGCCGCAGCAATGAGGATCATCCGGGAACCGAACCTCCGTAACCTCCGCAGCACTTGCAGGATGACGAGGACTGGAGGAAACGAGTACAGCAGTGGGAATGACCACTCCACCACGAACGCATCTCCTAAGGCTCCTTTTGGAGGAAATTCCCACGAGCAGAACCTTTCGCACTTCCGGTTGACACTGGAGGCGAAGAGATCCACTTGAGGGGTCCCCCAAAGGGCAAAGATCTCCAGGAGAATCTCCTGAACCAGCTCCCACTCGTGAGAGATCGTGCTCTGCCTGCTCAGAGCATCCGCCGTCTTGTTTTCGTCTCCGGCCAGATGAACTGCCGAGATCGAAATTTCATGTTGGATGGCCCAGAGCCAGAGCTGCATCGCCTCCCTGCACAGAGGAAGTGACCCAGCTCCCCCCTTTTTGTTGAGGTAGTGCATGGCCACCGTGTTGTCCGTCAGAATCAGGACATTCTTTCCTCGCACAGTCGGCAGAAAAGCCTTCAAGGCAATCCTGACGGCCCTCACCTCCAACAGATTCATATGGAGTCTGGACTCCGACGGAGACCAACGACTGCTGACTATCAACTCATTGGCATGCGCTCCCCATCCCGTGAGGGATGCATCCATCACGATCGTCACCTCCGGCCAGGGTAGCCAAAACGGAGCCCCGCTCATCAGATTGCCTTCCACGGTCCATCACAGAAGATCCTGGGCGACCGAGGGCGGCACCTGAATGGGGTCCGACATCCTGCCAGAGGACTGTGACCACTGGAGCTTGAGAGCCCATTGCAGAGATCTTATCCGCAACCTTTTCTCTGGCACCAGGAGAATGCAGGATGCCATGAGGCCGAGCAACCTCAAGAACTCGAATGCTGGGAGACTCTGGGCATGTTGAAACTTGTGAACCATCTGCTGAATGTGGTGAGCCCTCACCTGGGGAGGAGAACACTGCCCCAGGGACGTGTCGGGCACTGCTCCGATGTACTGGAGCCTCTGAGTTGGTGTCAAATGGGACTTCTTTAAGTTGAGGGAGAAGCCCAGCTTGTGGTGGGAGTGGCAGGTGACTGACAGATGATCCAGGACTTGCTCGGGAGAGCGCGCCCTGATCAACCAATCGTCCAGGTAGGGGTAGACGTGAATCCCCCCTTTCCTGAGATGCGCTGCCACCACTACCATGAGCTCGGTGAAAACCCTCGGGCGGAGGTCAATCCGAACGGCAGGACCCGAAACTGAAATTGCGAGTCACCAACCACGAACCTCAGGTACTTCTTGTGCTTGGGATGGATCGGCACATGAAAATAAGCGTCCTTGAGGTCGAGAGACACCAACCAGTCCTGTAGTTGAAGGGCCTGGAGGACTTGAGAGAGAGTAACCATCTTGAACTTGTCCTTCCTGAGGAGTTTGTTCAAACCGCGCAAGTCCATGATGGGTCTCAATCCCCGTCTTTCGTCGAAATCAAAAAATAAGGGGAAAACCATCCCTTGTTCTTCTCCGCTACAGGCACCAGCTCTATGTTGCCTTTCTCCAGCAGGGATTGAATTTCCTGCACAAGGAGCGGATCTGGACTCTTCAAAGAGAGATTCCCTGGTGGATTTTTGTGAGGCCTCTGTCGGAAAGGAAGACAGTAGCAGTGGGCTATGATATCCAGAACCCACACATCTGAAGTAATGGCACGCCAATCTCCAAGATGCTGCGCCAGCCTTCCCCCAACCGGCGAAGCATGGGCCTCATGACTGAGCAGAAGCGGCTGCAGCGTTGCCTGAGGGCAAAGAGGCAACTGCTTGTGTGGCCTTGGCACCTCGAGTACCTTGTTTTCCACCTCTGGCACTCCCACAGTTGCCCCTTTGACTTGCAGCTCCTCTCGCTTTACTAAAGGATGAGTAATAACGAAAGGAACCTCCCCTCCACTGCTGTCCCCTAGGACAAAAAGGCAGAGGTTGGCGGACTGCAGCACCCAACGACTTCGCTGCAGCTTTGGAGGTCTGCAACCTCTCAAGGCTCTCATCAGCCTTGCTGCCAATAAGATGTTCACCATCAAAGGGCATGTTGAGGAGCCTGGCTTGCACATCAGGAGCAAACCCCAACTTCCTCAATCACGCAAACCTGCGTTTTACGGGGCTCGCCGCCATGGACCTGCTGACACAGTCTGCCATGTCCAAACCCGACTGAATGGACTCACACATGGCATCCTTGCCATCCTGAATAATAGCAAGAAAACCATCGCGTTCGTCCCCTTCGGGAATATGTTCAGCCGGTAAGGAAATACAGTTCCACAGAGTGTTGTGAAACGTGACAAGGCACATACGGAGTTAGCCGCCTGAAGAGCCATACCCCCTGAAGAAAACACTTTCTTCGCCCATCCATCAAAACGCTTGTCGTCCCTATCAGGAGGGATGGTAGGATACGACGCCTGCTTTGCTGGTGCCATAGCCGCCTGCACCACCAAACTGTCCGGAGTGGGGTGTGTGGTCAAGTAGCAGGGGTCACTACTGGCTGGGCGGTATTTTCCCGGCAAAGACTTGCCCACTGCCGGGAGACTCTCCGGAGCAGTCCAAGCCGCTGCCACCCTTCTTTGCAGTGCCATATGGAATGGCAGTACCGGGTCAGTGGGTGGACCTTGGTCGAGGATATCCGTCAGGTCATCCTGCACAAAATCAACTGGGGCGCCGACCACCCCAAGTAGTCCATGACCCTCGACAGAAGGCCCCGGTACGATGACTCGGCATGGGTGCCAGGCTCAGGCCTACAGAACTCCACCTCCGGAGAGGTGTCCAGGCCACAGGCGTCATGCAGTGACTGACGCAAGTCCTCAATCTGGCTATGACCAGAAAGAATCTCATCTGGTACCGTGTCCGGAACCAACCCATCTTCAGAACCCGCTTCCACCTCAGAAATATACTCCATAGGCTGGAAAGTGGGCATTGAATAAGGGAGAAAGACATGTTTTACCTTGGCCAGAGCCTTTCTAGGGGGTTCCCCCATGCCACGGCGTACCTCCGACACCACAGCCTCGAAAGGCATTGAGGGCGTCGAGTGAAACAGTGTCGATGTCGAGTGAATCGGCATCGATGTTCAGTGTGGCGCCGACAGCATTGACGGCTTCGACACAGGCCTCGAGGGCGGAGCCCCGAGCGTGTCCTTCGACAGCCTGAGCGCCGATGTCGTCAATGACTTCCTCGGAGATGGAGCCTCGAGAGAGTCTGTCGACAACCTCGGCGCCACCGGCGTCGACGTTTTATTCGAAGACTTCACAGGTGCACATGGGCTCAAGCGTGTCGAGGACCGGGACTTGAAACGGGCATGACTGGAAAGATTCCCCTTGTCCGAGCGGGACCTCTCCCACGAATCGTGCCGACCACCCGAGCCCGAAGGCGTAGGAGCGGTGTCTCCAGTACGGTCACGACCGACCCCTCTCGGAGGCACGGATGGACCGGAGTCCTGCGATTCAAGAATCACCAACATTTTCTTCCCGAAGGAAGCCCATTCCTCCGGAGAGGAACGCTTGGTGGGATAAGAAACCCGCCGACGGGCGGAGTCCTCGGATGAGGACAGGGAAGGCGACCGATGACGGCGCTTTCAGGAGTGCCTCGAAGAGGCAGAAGAGTGGCGGGACCCACTCCTGAACCGAGACCCCATAGACTTAGGACTACGATGCAGAGAGTCGCCCCTCGAATTGTCCGTCGAAAGCCCAGTGGCCTTCGCCTTACGGGGCTTGGACACCTTACCGACCGACAGCTTCTTCTTATGTTCCCACAAGGCCTTGGACGTAAGCGACTGGCAGTCAACACAATCATCCGTGTCGTGGGCCTCCCCGAGGCACCAGAGGCAGGCGTCGTGCGAGTCCGTCACTGACATCTTGGACCCGCAGTCCCCACACTTTTTGAAGCCTGGACACGGAGTGGAAGAAAAGGAAGACATCTGAGACACTTCACAAACAAACAGGCTCGAAGAACCTAAAGAACTGAAACTCCAAAGAGTCGAGGTGCGCCGAGATCTCCGAAGCGGACACTGAGGCCACAGGCATAGTGCGTCCTACTTATAACATCTGGTGACGTCGGCTGTCGGAGGAGGTCCTCGAGGACGGCGTATCGACGTCATCAACGCAGGATGCCGAAAGATTTTCCGAAGCAGCACAGCTGTGGCGATTACTGTCATAGATATGGAATACGTCGGAGGACCCAATCCCCTCGAAATGGTATTTATCTTTAAAAGGGAAGAACCTTTTAAAGATACCAAGCCATGTAATGGCTTATTGCCGTTATATGTCTGTACCACACATTGAGTCTGTGGAGGTGGTAAAGCTGACATGACATCTTTATATACCCCAAAGAAAGAAAGACATTTGAGACTTCTAACGTTAAGAATCCCCCTTGCTCCCACAGGTACAGTGACAGAAAACCTATAATTAATGGTTTAAATGTATTCTCTTCTCCTTTTACGGTAAACTCTTAAGACCGTTCCTTAAATGCATGTAAGAGAAGTAAATCTGCACTTAAAAATAAAAAGCTGACAGGAAAACCTAATTCTGTTAGTTGGGACTGCAAGTCCCATAATCCATTAAGTACTGGGATGAGGAAAAGGGGCCAAGAGCAATGTTGCAAGAGCAGTCAACCTGTTGAGCATAATGACCCACAATTGAGGGAAGAGGAGAGGCCAAAAGGCCCCATTAGGTGCATGCCCATTGGATTGTGATGGAGCTGGAGTGGTGGCAGCAATAGTAGAAGCAGAGCAGAGTTTTGGCAATCCAAGCAGAAGTGGGTGAAAAGAAGGGACGCCGGGACTTTGACAAAGTGGATTTCAGCTGTCTGTCCTGAGAGGGCCCTGTTCCCCCTAAATCTGAAGTGCAGAGGGTGCGCAGCGGAAGGCGTGAAGGAAGACTGCTTTTCCACATGCGATCCTGATTGCAGAGATTGCGCAGCAGGAAGCCTGCAGGTGACAGTGGCTGGAGAGTGTTGTGCAGCTGAAGGTCCCAGGAGTGAGCAGAGCTCACGTGGCAGGACCGAAGATACCTTCACCAAGAAGGGGTGTGTGTCCAAAAGAGACCAGAAGCAGTCCAAGCCCTGCAGAATGTGAAGGCAGCAAGTGAGTGTTACTGAGCGTTCTGATCCCTTGCACGAACAAAAGCATGCAACATTATCCAAACCGAATCAATCATACGAGTGAAAGCTATATTAAACCTACCGTGATTGTCAGACAATGGGAAGTCTGAAAGTAGCACTCGCGTATAAGTGAACCAATTAATTTCACTCACGTAAAAGTAAAATGATGTGATGCGTGTTAATTGAATACCAAAACCTCTGAAACCAGATGAAATACTGGTTGCATTTGGCTATAAGTCATTCTGAATTGAAGGTTAGCCTAAGAATCAATTATGAAGTAGTTGAAAATGGTTAAATGTGATTTTACCTACCAAAATTACAGAGTGGTATATTTAATTGTTGGCAAAATGATTTAAACGATTTAATTTGAGAGTTACCCCTCCAAGCCCCCAGATTATTCTACCCTTATAACGCCACCCCAACACCATCCCGACCCATTTTAACCCCTTACCCCACTTCCCTTTCTATATTTATTTAATCGTCTCGGTGTTGTTGTTGTCCGCTCTGTTATGTACCACTCTGTAATGTTTGCAATAAAATGACTGGATAACTTGAAAACAATCTGACACTGAAGTTAAGTGGCTGAACATTATTAATTGTGAGTTTAGGGAGCAAGCATTGCCCAAGCCAAGAGTGAGCATTACAAAGCCAAGTGGGAATCAATTATTTTCCAAAGCCAAAGAGTAGTGCAAGAATTGCTCATGGCCAACAGAGATGAGTATTTCCAGAGTTAAGAGTTGGTCAAACATTGTTTCAAGCCACTAACACAGCATACAGTTAAGCTACTCTGATTGGCAGGAAGCCAAGACGTGAATGCAAGGCTATAAAAAGTTGAATCTTATTGATGGTTATTATTCCCTTAAGGTTGGTGTAACTCACATTGCCAAAGCCACAGGGAGAAAGGAATAATGATATCCTTAAGGGCATTTTGGTTGATAATGTGGCAGAAAGACATGTGGCAAAGAGGCTGCCCTTCTGAAAGGTGAATGTTCAGAGGGAGAGTGCCTTGCCTGCATGAAGGTGTTGAGGAACACTGATGTGACTGTTCTCTTTTCTGGGAAGCTGCTAATCACTGAGTTGCAGATTGTTGAAGCTGTGATAAAACTTTTGACTGTCAGTAGATTTAAAACGTAGGAAGTGCAGTTGAATGAGTAGACTCACATGGTAATTTCTTGCAGAAATTAACCTGGCATGAGAGTTATCCATGTGGAAGTAGTGGGGCTGTGAAGCCATCCTGACAAAGATTAAAACTGTGGTTCATAAACCTATAAGAGAGACTTGAGAAGCGCTACCAAGAAGCTGTGTTTTGCTTACCTCGCCAGAAGTGGTGTTTCTTTGAATATGAGAAGGAACTGCATTTCTTCTTTAACATTGCTAAATTGTGAAAAAGCATTGTGACCCAGAACATCACTGGTGCTATTTGATGAAGTGGAAATTATTTCTTAAGAAGATTAAATATTTATGTTGGTTGAACATTGTTTAAACAGAACATTCTTTTGACAAAGTGAAGGAGTTAAGAACATTGGAACTGCACCAAACCTGAAACCTGGGGAACGGGACCTCACCCAGGTTACAAAGAGAGATTGTGAACATATGAGAAACACCATTGTTGATATTCGTTTTTAATTGCCATATATTTTCTTGGGTATTTTATGCTTAAGTGTGAGGGTCAGATATCCCTTGTTAGTGTGTTTAATTTAGCTTTTGATAGGCAGAGAAATCCTCATCAGAGAAGGGATAGTGAGGCCTTTAATGATGCTTATAATTTAATGAATTGGCATACTTTAAAAAATCATCTAAAAGTTGTCCGCCTCACATTTCTGACCCCTCACAATATGCTGTAGGTACGAGCATGTCACAGGGTTTAGATGAGGGGGAGATTGATCTCAAGGACTATAGAATCCTGGAAATAGGAGGTCTGGAGACACCTAGGACACAGCCAGTGGAAATCCTCCTGGGGTGGCATGCGGTTTACCTAAGGTAGACTCCTCTCTACCCTTCGCCGGTGAGAGTGACCTATTCTGGATCATAGATATTGGAGCTCTCTCCACGATACTCAAGCCAACAACAGATGCCAAAAAAATGCAGGAACACAAGAATGACATCTCCCAATGAATGCAAGTGAAGGCTTTGGCTTGAGACCCCCCCCAAGGGGCTCTACAAAAGACGCTCTTATTTACGTTTTTTTTTTGCTTCATTTAATTTTGGCCAAGCCTCAATACATTCCCAATGCCAATGAGCCATGTTTAACTGAACTTCTCATGTTGTTGTGGGAAACGTTCAGCTTTGGGACAACACAAGCATCAGCTGTAGTGTGGTATGTTTATCATGTGTTGTGTGACGAATCTGGACAATGTGTCTCTTCTCCCCACACGGGAGCATCCCCCTGTGAGGCTAGGGAGGTGAGCCTGCTCCACAAGACCCTCCCTAGGTGCCTGGGCAAGTGGGACCTCACTGGAAGTGACTCCCATCATTGGGTGACAAGAATTCCCAGTCTAATGAGGGCCTCCCTGAAAGGACTACCCATTGTACGCCTATATGGGACATGAAAGAAGTGTTTGTTCTCGAATTTTAATTACAAACACCAATGATCCTCCTTCCACCCTGTCGGCTTCAGGTAATGCTGTGTTTCATCTGAACGGTGCCATCAAGGAAGAAGTACACGCCTTTATTGATTGAGATGACCTACTAAAACACAGCAAGATGTGTGAAATGGAAGAAACCTCTTACACCATGTGCGACTCCGACGGGGGGAGGAGAATCCACAATACACAGAGTCGAGCCTCTGTGGACACATCCTGGAGCTATGCAGACCTACAGAGCCAGCAGTGACGTAGCCAGAGCGAGATCCTCTAGCTAGAAGTGGATATGCTGACCGAGCAAGAGGCTCCGGTCAGGAACAGAGCACTAGACAGAAAGCAAACCGTCTTCCCTGGTGGCATGACCACTGGTAAACAATGGTGGAATGGGCACCGAGCAACCAATGCTGAGATGAAGAGGAAGAAAGGAGCTTGATTCCCGGAGTTCCACATGGTGAGTGCGGGTACCCATGAGACGAGCAAAACAGGGAAGCACATGCTCCCACCGTGAGGAAACAAGGAGGTTGAAAACTGTGGAGACAGAGACTATCAAAGCCATTCACCGTAAGAGAAGCTGGGAAACCAGAACGGGCAGAAGAGCAGGTAAAACAGAATGCAAGAGGTGAGAATCCTACATATCAAGGCTGGAGGAGCCATACAGCAAGTGAATGCCTCAAAGAGGAGAACGGACGTGCAACCCAAGTAAATCAGAGTGCAAGAAAGAAGAACACTGTATATGATGGCTGGGGAAGCCGATCACAGCTTAAGAATCATATGGGCGCATATCCTGTGAACCAGGGAGTGGAGGGGGTTACGTGTGCTTTGCACCAAGGCAGAGAAAGCCAACAAATATATGAGATCAACTGGACTGTGAAGCAATAACCCTGCCCAAGAGCCACAGGACTTAGGGCAGTCCCAGTGCCATAAAGGTGGGATACAGAAAGCATATGAAAAATTATCCTGGAGGGACTCAACTACTGGTAACCAGTGGTGACATACATAGGAAGAATAATGTGTCTTTTCCCAAAGAGGGGGAAGAGAGAACCATCTAGAAGAATATGTTGTTAATTTTAATCGACAAACCACATATGAAGACTGCGCATTGTGTAAAGATATTCCAACGGAACCCTGAGAGTGACGATTAGTCCTCTAGGAGCTGGTCCAGGCAGACGCCCATACCAGGGCAACTGGGCAAGTCTCCTTTCCTTTTTAGTTAGGTTTTATAAAGTGGTAGAGACAGTTAGTAACTAGGAATTAGGACTCAGGACTGTGACGATCACGCTCAGTTTTATTTTAGAAGACAGAGTACTTCCTCCATATTGATAGGGCCAGTTTGGGATTATTCTTTTCATTTGAATAACTCAATCGACACCATGACCCATTGTAGTTAGAGTTCTTCGTCTGGTCCACCCGAGTTGTCACATAACACAAGTATTGGGTAGAACAGTATCCCTTTCTCACCGGATTCGCCACTCCCACCCCTGAATTTGCATTTGTCATGGCCCAATGTCCTTGTATTATCATTGGTACTTCTGCATCCAATAAAAAAAACCATTATTTCCCAAATTAGAACTTTTGGCACCAAGAGTTTTTTTTAAGGGAAATGGCACTTCTCAACCACTGGCAGCAATGCAAAAAACCAACACCTTTGCAGTTACCAACCATCAGAGCAGTGGCCTCCTACCCGGATTATAGTGACATTGAGTTGGGTAAAAATAACATTAAATACAGCACTGAGAAGCATGAGAACTCTGGCACAAAGCACTATATTAAAAGGCAATGATATTATTTAACCCATGTAGCGCCTTTATCAAAAAGCATTGAAAGGAGTAAAATGTCACATTCCTCCACTAAAGCTTAGAATAACAGCACCATGAGTAAAATGCTAACTAAACCTGCTGGGCAATCACTACCACCTCTAGTACATCCGCCTCTCCCGTTTTCATCTTCATTGCCAGGTTTTCCCTTCCTCAATTGTCTCTAGATCTACCCCTCCTCCTCTGTATGTTACCTCTTCTACCAACTTCCCCCAGCCACCTCCTACCAACACCTCTCCTAGTCCTCCCCGTCTCATCCACTCTTGGCTACTTCTCCTCTGCCCTCCAGCAACCTCATCTCCTCCACAGCCATTTTAACATTTAAAACCCCTCCAACCATCGCTACAGCCTCCTTCAATGACCCCTCAGTACTGGGCTGGCTGGCTTGTATAGAAAGATGCCACCTCCTCTAAGGTAGAAGCAGTACGAAGGGTCTGTAGCTGTGTTCTCAAGGTATTTGAGGGTTGTGAAGACAAAATGATATTGAGGGAGCCAGCCTAAAACGATGTCAGCCATGGCAACCATTTTGGATGACCGGTCAGGGAGAAGGTTTTGTTGTTGTTAGCCTGCTGTTCCAGTGCTGTACAAGAGTAAACGCACATGGGTCAAGTCTGGGCTGTAGGTCCTGCAGGGGGTGTGCAGACTAATCAGGTTTGCAGTGATTGCGGTGGCTCACCACTGGTCCGCAGACTTGTGTGAAAATGTTTGGATTTTCTCGGTCAGAGTTGGAAAGCCTTTGTGGAGCCAGAAATGTTTGTCCTATGGAGTTGACCATAATTCACTGGCTCAGGGGAGCACCTGGCCCCCAAAGCCCCTCTCTCTCTTGCCTGCAGAACCAGACGTGGGACTTTTCCGCAGATCTCACTTAGTATGGGCGGGTGCTGCTCTGGGACCAGTGACATGCAGTGGAACTGTAGATTTATCTATGGGACCCGTGAGCTCTTCGATTGTATACGCTACCGCTCCACTGGAATTGGTGGCAATGTCGGCATCTAAGCCCCCACTGCACTGAAACTCTGCATTCAAATATAATACGGTCTACCACCGCAAGGGAATTGCTATATGGGATGAATTTATTTATTTAATATTATATACCTGTAGCCACATGGCTTTGTATATACAATATAAAACATCACATGATAACCTAATTATATGTGGACAGTCGGTGACATCCACAGACAAGTCACTTGCATTTTATTCAGAAAGTCAACATCTGGAAAAGGTACGCGGTCCCGCCAACAAGCATTGCACCTGCTGCCACGCCCACTGCATTGACGTGGGTCTGGGCATCAATGTTCTTGTGCAAAGGTGGACAGTGATACAATGCAGCACACCACACCCTCCTGCCCAAAAGGCTTATATTGCCACAGGTGCACAGTAGCCAAGGGTCTGTGGCACCTGTTGTCACTCTAAATGTGTGTGCCCCCACAGACAATTTTAGCACCATGTTTTTGGTGGGGCGGGAAAAATCTCACGTGGACGTTAGGATCGCAAGTGGATCTTCCATCACAATAACTCTAGTGACAACACCATGAGGCGTGAGCAGCCAGCCATGTGTGCACAGTATTACCCAAATTGTTCGAACATAATTGTTGAAATGCACAATTGACCAAATTACAAGGGTCCGAATTGACCTTTGCACAACTGACCGTAAATACATATTACATACATATTATATATATATATATATATATATAATATATATATATATATATATATATATATATATATATATATATATATATATATATATATATAAACCCAGACGCTATTCCTCTTCGAACAGCCGGGCCGACACCAATTGTCTCCCATTTCACTTCAATGCATGAGCGCAGCACGGCCTCCACCATCCCCCTCACCCGATCACACGGGCCAAGCACCCTAACCGGGGTAGCAGGGCTTCACATAATCCATCACAAACAGGTATTACAGTGCCTGGTCACAACCCTTGCCATACCTAACCAGACCGCTGTGACCCACTAACACGGCCGGTCAGTCAACTCACTAACACGGCCATTTTTATGCCGCGCACGACCCAGCCGGCCTCTCTTCCTCGAGGCACGACACGGTGGTCATCCTTCTCAAGGGGACCAGCACCCCCATTAACCAGCGATCTCCCAACCCCAGCCCCCCTATATAAACACGGGGCTACGCACGCTCAATCCAATCTACCCAGACTCCATGGGCACGTTGCAAAATACCCCAGAGGGTATGAGGCAACCACCAATCCAAAACCGGCCCATCTCCCACAGAAGCCCCCCACAACCTACCTGGCCGCACCAACCCCCACCACCACAGCCCCATGGCTCATCCCAGGCACTCCCTCGCCACTGCATGCCAATTCTATCTTACATGGAACTACGCATCCATACTCCTCGAGAATACCAAACAAGCCAAATGCGCTCAGGCATTAACACCAGCTAACCCTAACAGCGACCTACTTGCCTTTCAGGGCCCAACAGGAGCCCCTGTTGTCTACAGGACAGCACCCATACCGCAAACCAGGACCCCACAGGGGGCTAGAGACTTTTGACAATAGGTAAGAGGCAATAATGCTCGTCACTCTTAATCATGAACTTCTACCCCTTACCACTACCTTGCTAACCTTACTCTGTGCTTTCTCCTCTCTCCCTCTACCTTGAATGAATTTTTCATTGCATCTAATGTATGTGTGATGTTATTTTGAATCACGTGCCTAAACAAATTCACTTCACTCAAACACCACTATTTATGCACTAATACAATCTATGTCACAATGTCATGAACCACATACCTCACATGATTTTTGAATATTCATCAGCCTTGATAAAGACCCACGGGTCGAAACACGTGTCGGCTGATAAACAGGCACACAATTGCCTTCAAGTGTACTCAATGCATATCAATTAAATGTGAAAAAGAACCCAGCACTAGCACAAATAAAAGCGAAACCTGTATCGCATTAACTACTGTGTTAGAACCATTATTTCAACCACTGAAGCACGATAACCAGGAGAAAAACGTCCTCCTTCTACTTAACAACTTGGGGTGCTGGCTAAACCACAACAGCTCCTGTGATCTTGCAACACAAGAATAACTTTATTAGTCTCGGACAACAACAGAGCCTAGCACAGGCTGTTTCCACACCTAGAGCCAACCACGATTCTATATATATATATATATTGGTTTGGTTTTAAGGGGTTTTAAGGGGTTTGGGTGGTGTTTTTGCGTTGGGTGGGAGGTTGCGGGGGGTGTCCCCCCACATATATGTAACAATTGACCTTCAAAATTCAGTCAATTGTGCAAAGGTCAATTGTCGTTCGAGCAATTGTGACTCAAACAATTTGTATACAACCCGCATGCACATCTTGCTAGCGGGCTCATTCAGCATCGCCGTTTAGCGCACCGATTGGTCTCACTTAGTTAGGGCATAATCCATAACACCTGGAGCTTGATCTACACCAGTCCTGCATAAAATGTGAATGGCCCACCATTACATTTCCTTGCATTCAGACCTTGCTGATGCACACAGGGACATAAGCCCTCGCTTCACACAGTGAATGCGCCCCTGATCTTCGTGCACAGTCATGTGGGTCCACCATGCAGGCCCGTGTGTATGTCCAGGTTGTGTAAGCCAAGCTGCATCCATTTACTTTATGTGCAGCATACAGCCACCTTATTTTGCATTCGTTTGTGTGTACTTTGATTGATTCTGGCATCTTTGGCTCTGCGTTCAATTGCTTGCGATGTTGGTAATCTCTACTTGCGCAAATTGTTCTCTAGCAAGGGCAGGAGACCCAACACACATGCCACTTCAGCTGACACTGGCTTCTTTGTGAGATGCTGATCATGTGTGCAGAATCAACCTGAATCACAATGTCTTTGTATTGTGTCACTTTCACTGGGTGTCTGCTCTCAATCCATTTTGGAGACAACTTGGCGATGTGGCAGAAACGTTGCATCGGCTGCAAGTTGAATTGGCACTGCAGTTTGGCAGTACCCCTGTACGGTTGGAAGACTCTAAGCAATCGCCTGTTGCTGGGCTAAAAGACGGCCTAGGAAAAACTTGGTAAAGTGGCAATGAACCTGGCAAGGATGGGGAATCCAGAGCCAATGCCGGGTCTTGGGGCGCAACACCTTCGGACCCAGCATGTGATGCGCTTAAATGGAGTTCATGTGAGTGACAACAGTAAGGACCGTGCTGGAGCTGGCCCGTTGGACAGATGGTTTCCTAAGCCTAAAAGACAACCGAGTATTGTTGAGTTATCGCATAATACAGCTTCATATCCCTCGTCCTCCTCGGAAAGTTCATTGGACTCTGAAATGTAGTCCCTCGGTAGGGAACAGGGATTTGGATGCTGACAAGCAAAACCGCCTTAATTACCCTGTGGATTGCGAGGAAAGAGCAACGCACAGACTGAACTTACATGGCACAAACATTTAGAAATGTAATTAATGAATGATCGCCCATATCTGAATAGGTAAATTATTCAGAAACTGTCTGGTTGAGCTCCCTCCCACCTGTGGTGCTACTAACTGGTCCCTTGTACATTTTATATAGCCAGCAATTGTAGGGTATATTTTGACTTTTGGGACAGACTTCCTGAAAAATGGGGCTTTGAATTGACTCTGGATGACAATACGGCATTAGACCTGGAGACTGACCCCGCCTGGAGAAATTTGAAAATGACTAAGAATGTCAGGGGTCGGTCAATTCAACAGCTGTCGTCGAATTTGGATCATTTTAAATTGGCTGATAACACTAATTGGGCTTCGTTTCTTGCTGCCCTATGTAAAAAAAAGATTTAATTTGTATCAAAGAGAGGCTTGCTATATTTATCGTCAAGTCTACCTTCGAATTTATCTCATGGAATAGATGTGTTTATCGTTCGTTTTTAGTAAAATAGGAGGGTGCGAATATTTTGGCAAATGCAGATATACTCCTATTACAGAAGACATGGCTCGCTCAACGAGTGTGCATTGCTGGATATTCCATTTTACAGAGATTTGCATTACGAAAGCCACTGAGTAGGTCCTCCGGTGGGTTGTTAATCGGAGCTTGATCTAATATGGTATCTATTGAATATATGTCCCATGTTGTTAATCCCAGTGCCATGGCCTCTATTGTAATTATTCCTCCTGTTAGGTTAAAGTTAAAAGTTTTAATAGTAAACATGTATGTCCCCCGGCTGGTGGAAGTTCTAGGTCGATGATGTCTTATATTGATCATATTTTGAAGGCTTGGACACCGGAGTACCCTGAGTCGCAATTTATCAAAGCTGGGGAATTTAATGAACATTGTTTCGCCCTGGAAGATGCAAGTCAAACTAAGGCTGTAACTAAATTCAGTCCAGAAGTATGTGGCCGATGTTTTTGGATGCATATGGTTTAGAGCCGTGAAATACGGAAGCTAAAATCCGGGATTGGATAATGAGTCTGTCTTCACATGGCATAAGGGTAATTACAAATCAAGGATTGATTGCATATTTATAACCCGTCCCCTTTGATTGCTCTTCTCAAGATACCAACCTTTGTTAAATACTGTAAGTGACCACCTTGCACTGACATGCTCATTAATGCACGGAACTAAGGCAATGTACCCTGTTAGGCCACGTGGAAAGCAACATGCAGGGCAATAGGCTGCGAGGGTCAGTACGTAGCATTGATGATTTTAATAAATGACTATCTGATGTTTTTTTTATTAAGGATAACAGATGTGTTGAAGCAAATGGAGAATATGGTTGAGAACCTGACAATGTTTTTGTTACGTTTGAGAATGTGATTAACGAACTTAGGGAGCACAAAAAAGTTTAATTTGTAGTAAAGCTAGTATAGGGATGGTTTATGATGCGGCTATCGCTGCAAAATAAAGGGCAGATAGTAGATATATTAAACAATTGGCTTATTATCTGAAACTGAAGCAGCAATTGATAAAAATGCAGTGTACCAATTATACAAATTGTATTAGAGATCATAAAACGTCTATGCATAGTGCTACTTGTGTACTGTTGTCTCTGCATTAAGATATAGCGACAGTTGTAAATGTTGGTACTATGCCAACAAATATATAAAAGGAACCGTAAACCCTAAGATCAATCCTGTTTACGAAAGCTCTTGGGAGAGCCATATTGGGGGGCAGCTCAATAAAGGAGAAGAGGTTGATTCTATGCGTGGAGCTAATGGCACACCCAAGAAGCTTGTTGACGACTGAAAGAGTAGCTGGTTTGATTTCAATAGGGAAGATCTTTTGTCAATTATAAAGAAGCAGAAATCATCCAGAGCACCGGGGCATGAGGTGGTTATAAAGGCTTCCCCTATGATTTGAGGCAATTTTCTCCATATTTTATTTTCAATAATAGTTAATGGGGGTAAAATACCTGTAAACTGGAAGAACGCCAATTTGAATCCCATATTTAAGAAAGGTAGCAGAGAGGAACCTAAAAATGATAGATTGTTGGCATTAACGGACACCATATCCAAGAAATGTTCGAGTCGCCTGCTTTTGAAATTAAATTAATGGGTTTCAGATGCTGGACTCCTATCAAGAAATCAAACAGGGTTCAGGAAAGGTCTTGGGACACTTGATAATATAAGGACGTTGCTTTCTTTCATCGGGATGACTCTTGCCAAGAAAGGCTCCGAATTATACATTTGCTATGTGGAGTACTCTGTCATCTTTGACTCCGTCTCCCGCTGTAGATTATAGAAATAAATGGAAGACTGTGGTTGTGATAGGTTGTTGTTCCATTTTATATAACAACTGTACCAAGATACGATGGTCAGCATTTGACTAGATTTGTAGGATCGCGTCTCCTCTGAATTTAAAACTAATCATGGAGTAAAGCACGGCTGTTTGTTATCACCTTTGTTAATTAATCTTTATGTGAGGTATTTGGAAGAAAGATTGACTATATGTAAGAATTAAGAATTCCCCTTCCCCCGCACTGTGCTGCCGGGCTTGCTATGGGGATGACACAAACCTCCTGGATAGGACTCCCATTGGCCTACAACACAGTATTGATGCTCTGGGGAAATACTCTAGGGTCCATGGGTTGGATATAAATGAAAAGAAAAGGAAAGTCATGATTTTTGGAGGTGGGGATAATGGGGTCTGTACATTTAAATGGAATATGATTGATGTAGCAGTTGAAATTCTAGATTAATGTCTATATGTGGCTGCACTTATTAGCTCTTGTCTGGCATGTAAGACACATCTGGGGTTAAGATACATAAAATACTGGACTACGGTCATATTGGCCAGCTCTAATTACACTTGCACCAGTGAGAGGGTTCCGTCATAGCAACGTTTTTGGAATTGCTATGAGGAGCATTCCTTGCATGTCTTTTTTGAGCAAGAATTGGCCCGGCTCCTGTTTAGAGAGGTAAGAGAAATACAGAGCAGCATCAGAAAGACTTCCCTTGCAACAGAGACCTTCTAGCAGGGCTCACAGCAAGGTCACCTCTCCCTCGACTAGATTCATAACATCAATTTAAAAGGAACAGCCTACTGAATTATATAGAACCTTGCTCTAATTACCAACATACTTCAAATAAGTAAGAAACGCCGATAAACCAATACATAATGCAATGCACATATATTTGCCCGACGATGGAGATGACAGTTTGGGATATTGTTAGCCAACATCTCGAAATTGCTTCACAGTGAAGAAAGTGGCCATCATTCAGAGGCAGGCTTCTAATGTGTCTCCCTTTCTGCCCCCTTCCTTGTGTTGCCTGCCCCGTGCTAGAGTTCTGACAATCTGTGTGGCTTTGTGGAACCTCACAAGGGCACAGGTTATCAGGAGGCCTTCTTAGCTGGCCGAGAGGAAAGCTCAGGGGCAATGTGCTGGTTTTAGGAAGCAAGACAACGCAGAGCAACACAGGTTCGAATCCCGGTCCTGCTAGTCTCTGGTATTAAGCACCTTATAAAAGATCTATTAGCCACACTGTATGTAGCATAACGTCCCGGTGGTGGCTCTTAAACTGCTATGTGGTATGCATTCGCATCCCCAAAAACGAAGAAAGGGGTGATTTTTGAATGTGTAAAACACGGATGTCTGCCTCCTTGATGTCTTAAAAAAATGATTTTTTTTTTGCTGTTGCATAATGCAGGTTGGCACTAATGAGGGCTTTGAAGTAACAAAGCCAAGCAGTGTTAAAAGCCCCAGCTGGGCTTCACAGGGCCCTAGGTCATTCCCCAAGTCTGTTTCTTTGATGTCTTATCTTTTATTATTGGGCTGGGGCAGACACGTGTGAATTGGAGAGTGCTAATGGCCCCTGTCCCTGGCAAGTCACAGCTCACTGGGAAGGAGTCATAAGCATTGCACAGCCCCTCATTGGACCTGTTCCCCACAGTAGAGTGCTGCACCAACATAACTCGTAAAGTGTGTAATGCATGCACGCCTGCACATTCAATTCAGAAGGTGCTTGTGTAAAACAATTGTGCGTTGTGAAGTCGGGCAACACACAGATGTCTGGTTGTCTTGTGGAGGTAAGACATTTGCAAGCATCAGGGTGTTGTAAATGTTGGTGGACTCCTTGATTTCGAAAACAAGGGGTATTTAAAATTAACGATGAAAACAAGGAAAGGGGGTGTTTTTAAAAACATGGAGACGAGCATGGGCGAAACTGGAAACTGACAATGCTACCACCGGACTTAACGTTGATCTTCCGTGTAAACACGGGCTGCGGGTGCGTACTCCAGGGGCTTAAAACAAGAAAGCCACCACTATGCTGATTTCTAGCCTTCTGCCTGTACACACGTCAGGGTCCTAGCTATGTGATAAATTACCACTAGACTGTTCTTGCCACTATGCTGGACAGCACATTCCGGCTCGTTGCTGTAAAGTACAGTCAGGTTTGCCGTCACAGGATTTCTGGTGGCGCTCCTTTTATTCTAAAGATCATTTTATTGTATTGTTGCACATAGCTGGGCTCCCATATACACATCAGGCTGAAAGTCACTGATGCTGTGTGCCTGAATTGAAGGTACTCGGAGGCACACAAGGTCTTGTGGATACGCTGTCTTTGGGCGCTCTATTAATACTATGATATGATGTGATATGATTGGTTATTTATAACGGGCTTCAAACCCAGAGGTATTGCCACTGTTAAGCACTTGATCTTCAAGGAGCACATTTACGGCACCTCCAATTAAGTCTGACTTTAGATACTGGATACATCGACATGCCAAGAAGAAATGCAATTAAAATGCACGACTTTCCAAAAGCCCAACAGGAGATCATACTTCAAATGTGACCTGATCTGGTCTCCACGCATGATCCAGGTGCCTCCATCGATCACTGAGCCAGGGTTGTCCTTCTGGCTGTAAATGCTCGGGGCACAGATAGGAAATGTGCAAACAGTGCAATGATCGCATAGGCCAATGCAGGGTGAAATGGGCAGGTGTCGCCACATCATCAGCCTCTGCAAGAAGTAGACAGCAATCAGTTGCACCCTCGGGTGTAATGGACGGGGTGTCTGTTGCAATGATCGGGGTGCGAAAGAGCAACAGAAATGACACAGGCGAAGGCATTTCAAGAATCAAAGCGATACATTGCACAAGACGGCGGCTGCCCGCTGTGCTGTATTCCCCTCTTTCCCAAAACGATTTGCTGGAGCAGCCATTCCTTCTGAGCCGACTCTGCCCGCAGCAGAGGGTGACATCCAGAAAGCCGGCAAACATCTGGAGCCCCGCAAATCACCTGGTTTAAGGGGCTGCCAAGCAGCTTTCCCTGTAATACCCCTGATAGATGGACTAGGTGGATATAGGTATGGATACAAAATCGAAGCTTAATGGCAGCTAAGGGGGAAATGGGCAACTGAATAGCACCAGGTACGGATTTATGCCCTTGTAAAGTACGGGTTACACATCATTGGTTGGGTTCAATATTGCGGCTTACGCTAAAGGGATTGCGAAGGCTTTGCGGACTGCAACCCGCAGGCAGGCAAAATCGAGCCTTTTACCAACTAAGTCTCGTGTCGCTACGCGCAGGCTGTGGAACGGGCGAGGTAGGCTACAAGACGACAAAACAATGAACCAAAAACGCGCACCCGCCTTCTATGGTCTCAGTCAATCAGAAAGGTCAGAATGTGGGCTATATCTGCTGATAAATGTATGGACTCTAAAGTTTTCACACATCTTAGCTGTCAGAACCTGCAACTTTAATTTAATTTCCCTGGTCCGCCTGCATTCCCTCAGGTTCTCCCGTCTCGCCATCCTTTTCAAGACACATATTAGCAGTAATAGAAATAGAAAGCGGCTATTTCTTCATCAAAGGAACTCTCTTTGCCATTTCTCTGCAGAAATGTTTAGTAGTTTTGGCTCTACCTGTCCAAATCCATCTAGCTGAAAGGAAACATGAGTGTACAGACATGGCACAAAACAATCTCACTGATGCCGCTTAGCAACATTTTATGCTGCCTTTTCATGGGGAGCCAGCCCCAAATACCTCCTTCATGTCCCCCACCCCTTTCTCAATCCCGGACTAGCCAAAACGACTGCGATGAGTTGGCCCCGCTATGAGTTGGGGCCATGGGTGTTATTTTTTGGGGGGACAGGGTGTTTCCCTCCAACTTTCGTGCTACACCATTTTGCCCCCTCATTTGGCAGGGGTTCCTTCATTTAGATGTCATGCCCCCCGCCTCAAAAAAATCAGCAAAGTTACTCCACTGATTGGACCAGTACCGAGTATGCCGGGTTGGTGATGGTGGAAGCGTCTGATATGGCAGACAATATCATCTAGCAGGGGGGCTACTGCTGACACTATCTGCAGCTGAAGGGCTTTGTCAGCTGGTAAAGCCCTCTACTTCGGGTGTTCCCTTGGAGGCCATTTTAAGGGTTATAGTAGCTATTTGCCACCTACTGATTCAGGTTACCAAACCATATGCCCGGAAGGTACAATTTTAAGACTTTGACCTTTACACAAATGGAGACTTCCTACACCAAGAGGATGAATGTTCCTAAACAATCATAACTTCTCCATGACTCGAGAATTTGAGATCGCTTTCGACAAACTCGATGAACTTCATGAAAAGGCTGAAGACCCTGGTACGGGTGTGGACACGAGCGGCATATCTACACATGGTCCATGATCAGCTGCAACGCTAGTGTTTGATGATCGCATGAGAGGTCCACCTCAACGCTCTTTCAGCGACTGACTTGCCACAGTCATCTCCTACTGCCGCAGAACCCTCGGCAGCATTCAAAGCCGCGACTGCCGTACAGCCTTTCATTCCCTTCTATTTTAGATCAAAATCCAGCTCAGATTAGTTGGATAATCCTGTGTTTCCCAAAATCAGAAATTTGTGGGGCTTATTTGCAAAGTTGCTTATGCAGGCGACTCCTTACAATCCCTGTTGTTTACCACGTGTTGAAAAATTAGATTCACTGATTCATGTTTACTTGTCGCTGGTCACCGGATTCAGACGGATATTAAGCCCATACCGTCCAAAAACATCAGAAAAACCACAAAAGATTCCAGGACTCAGCGCCAATAGTAAAGGTTGTTTACTAGCATGAACTGTATCAGTCGTAGCTATATATACAGAAAGAAGCCCTCTACTTGATAACGCGTTTCGGCTCCCACGAGCCTTTGTCAAATCAGGGCCAACGTAATTCTGAAAAAATCCGTATGACTGTTGTCCAATATACAGTAATGGGGAAAAATCCCAATAACAGAAACTTCTATTCCTCCGGTTTCACTCGCGTCGGCTGCTCAAAATGCACATTTTGAGCAGCCGACGCGAGTGAAACCGATGCGAGTGAAACCGGAGGAATAGAAGTTTCTGTCATTGGGATTTTTCCCCATTACTGTATATCGGACAACAGTCATACGGATTTTTTCAGAATTACGTTGGCCCTGATTTGACAAAGGCTCGTGAGAGCCGAAACGCGTTATCAAGTAGAGGGCTTCTTTCTGTATAAATAGCTATGACTGATACAGTTCATGCTAGTAAATAACCTTTACTATTGGCGCTGAGTCCTGGAATCTTTTGTGGTTTTCCCAAAATCAGCTCTTCTGTGATATGTCTTGTGTAATTCTTTTTCTGGGAATTAGGTTTTCTATTTTTGCCTTTTCTTTTGTTAAATTAAAGAAGTCATTGTTTTCTTTTCCAATTGGTGAGTCTGAAGATCGGTATCCCCCTAATTTCTCACTTTCCTAGGTTGTTTGTAATCCTGGAGTAAGTTTACTTTTAACTAAGTATTTCGTTGAATGGCTTAAACTCTGCATATAGGCACCGTACCCAGGTAACTGTTTTAGAGTTAAAATATAAGTTTGCTCGCTTAGAAAATACCCCCATTGGGAACGGGATGTCGTTTTCTTTTACTGCCTATAAATAATTTAGGTGCTAACTTCAAAATAAACATTTTTCACATTGAACCCAGCAAACACATTGATTCTACACATTGTATCAATTCATCACCAAAGATTAACTTGGGGCGATACAATCTAAGGGTGTATTTCATAGGAAATACAATAGCTTTCTATATGGAATGAATGTATGGAGGGTACTGGACATTGCTTGAAGGGCCAACAGCCACCGTACGCCGGGATGACTTGGAAAATGGCAAATGCCACGGCCAGGTACATTTTACATAGGCGATCATTTGAACAGTACAGAACTATAGGTTCTTAAGCATGAACCAAGGCACGGTGGCATCTGGGCGCTAGCAGCAACTGATGAAGCAGGACAATATCATACATCAAAACATGGAGAAAGTTTTAAGAGTTTTTCAGAAGAGCAGATGATGAGAGATCCCTCGCAAATGTTGAGGGAGAGAATTCAACAGTACCAGAGCAAGAACAGAGAAGGAACGTCTTCCGGACCTTGACTTGCGAAAATGTGGAACTCCAATGGCAGTCTACAGGCTATGCTAGAGTATGTATAGGGACTACAGGCTCAAGTGCCCAACTGTTGGCATGTCCAGCAACTATGTAGGCAGTCTACAGGCTATGTTAGTGTATGTGTAGGAACTACAGGCTCCAGTGACCAACTGTTGGCACGTCCAGCCACTCCGTGGGCAGTCTACAGGCTGTGCTAGAGTATGTATAGGAACTACAGGCTCCAGTGCCCAACCATTGGCATCTCCAGCCACTCTATAGGAAGTCTACAGGCTATGTTAGTGTATGTGTAGGAACTACAGGCTCCAGTGACCAACCCTTGGCACATCAGCCACTCCGTAGGCAGTCTACAGGCTATTCTAGAGTATGTATAGGAACTACAGGCTCCAGTGCCAAACAGTTGGCATGTCCAGCCGTTCTGCAGGCAGGCTACAGGCTATGCTAGAGTATTTATAGAAATTACAGGCTCCGGTGCCCAAACGTTGGCATGTCCAGCCGCTCCGTAGGCAGTCTACAGGCTATGCTAGAGTATGTGTAGGAACTACAGGCTCCAGTGTGCAACCCTTGGCATGTCCAGCCGCTACATAGGCAATCTACAGGCTAGATTAGAGTATGTGTAGGAACTACAGGCTCCAGTGCCCAACTTTAGCCGGCTGAAAGACATGAAAAGTGGAAGAAGCACTTCATCATGTATTCATTTACTGGGTGTCATAATACGACACGTGGGGCACCCCTTCAGAGTACATGTGGTAAAAGCAACGAGGAAGAGGGTTTGGGGGAATAGGAGAGGGTGCCTCTTCACGCTGCACAGCGTCGCATTTATGTAAATATGGAGCCTTATACAATAGTCGTGTTCTATAAAAACTAATAGCCAAGAACCAGTCAACATGCACGGGTTGGAAAAGCCGGAGAGCTCCATCCGCCATGCTCATTGGCATGAGGGGTAGGAAAGGCGTGCATGAGGTGGCGGCACGCGGCCTGATGACAACGTCAATAGAGTGGCTCAACTATGCACTTTTAGCATTACAAAATTTCATTAAAATGGGGTGACTAGGTTTCAGACTGGATTTAGGGTGAACGAATGAACAAGGAGCAGAAGCACCCAGCTGGTGAGGCAGGTAGCCATCTAGGCAACCAGGCCACAGTGAGGGCCATCACAGGGACTACAATTATGTTTTATCAAAATGGGGCAGCAAGCAGGGGACTACAACTCCCATGATCCTTCACTATTGACTGTGCGGACTGGGAATGATGGGGGCTGTAGTGCAAAACATCTGGAGAGGATGTGGTGGCTACTGAAGAAAACTGAATGGAAGTGAGCATCGTCCTCATACATCTCATAATAAGAGGGGAGAGGACAGTGATGTAAAACTGAATGGAAGTGAGCATCGTCCTCATACATCTCATAATAAGAGGGGAGAGGACAGTGATGTAAAACTGAATGGAAGTGAGCATCGTCCTCATACATCTCATAATAAGAGGGGAGAGGACAGTGATGTAAAACTGAATGGAAGTGAGCATCGTCCTCATACATCTCATAATTAGAGGGGAGAGGACAGTGATGTAAAACTGAATGGAAGTGAGCATCGTCCTCATACATCTCATAATAAGAGGGGAGAGGACAGTGATGTAAAACTGAATGGAAGTGAGCATCGTCCTCATACATCTCATTATAAGAGGGGAGAGGACAGTGATGTAAAACTGAATGGAAGTGAGCATCGTCCTCATACATCTCATAATTAGAGAGGAGAGGACATTAAAGTAAATGCTGGAAGATATTCAGCCTTTGGGATCTGTCCATATTGAACCATATATCGTGGTGGCTGTTAAAATAACTGCTTATTGTCTAATAATGGTCAGGTGGCTCAATGATGTTTGGCGAGCACCTTCCAGGGGCCTCTCAGTCAAGTTCAGATTGGGGAACATGTGACCGTAAGGAGAACCACCATCCTGCCTATGTTGGTCAAGGGGCCGAACATGCCTGGACTGGTAAGGAGAGTATCCGCACCTCACCTCTCTATGAACAGTCCCAGCACATGCAAACTAATCTTTGCAAATCTCTCTTATCTGCTTGTTCCCAAACAAATAGGCCATGTTTCCGACTTACAGCTGCCGCTTAGCGGTTAGAAGCAGACGCCATGTTGGGCCGTCTGTGAGATGGTTCCAAAGGTCAATCGCTCACTCAGGAAATCTGCATTCAACCGACATGTGGCATGGTAAAATTCTGGCAATGCTGACCCCAATTTTTTTGGTCATTATTAAATTGAAAAATATTCAATTGGTTAATAACAGCATCTATTAACCACTGGGTTACAGATCATTTAAAACTACAGTAGACTTCATTATTTAAAATATTAAGTTATCATTAAGCCCACTGCTACAGAACAACCCTAAATGTATTAACTGTGTCTTCATGAATGATCTTTCAATGAAAATCCTAATTTCCTCAGTGAAAATACATGGATGTTATCTTATTTTTACTTTACAGAGGTCAGATGGGATTTTTAGACCATCTGCGTTAATGTTTTTATCACTGGTATTTTTATCACAGGGTATTGTCACTGCCCCGATGGGAGGAGCCCCCTTCCCATGAGGCTAGGGAGGTGAGGCTAGGGAGGTGAGGAATGGAATTCATAACTGTACATGATCAGTTTGCCATGCACCATTGTGTCAGATTCACACTTCTGCACCCTTACACCGTCTATCATGGGATTCATAACCTGGCATGGTCAGGTTGCCATGCACCACTGTGTCAGAATCTCACTTATGCACCCTTACAACTGCTAAAATGGAATTCATAGCCCGGCATGGTCAGTTTGCCATGCACCACTGTGTCAGATTCACACTTCTGCACCCTTACACTGGCTATAAAGTACTGTCATCATTTATGGAATTCATAAGCCAGCATGGTTGGGTACCACTGTGTCAGACTCGTACTTCTGCACCCTTACACCGGCTCTAATGGAATTCATAACCTGGCATGGTCGGGTTGCCATGCACCACTGTGTCAGATTCGCATTTCTGCACCCTTACACTGGCTATAAAGTACTGTCATCATTTATGGAATTCATAAGCCAGCATGGTTGTGTACCACTGTGTCAGACATGTACTTCTGCACCCTTACACCGGCTATAATCGAATTAATTACCCGGCATGGTCGAGTTGCCATGCACCAACTTCTTCCCCATTTATAAATGCTGACGAATTGGAACTGTGAACAAAATAGAACTCATCGAGCAGTCATTGCAACAGAGCCAACACTTGCAAATTTCATCCTTTAAATGGACTAATTTGTGCCGCAACGTGCGGCATAGGGCGGTTATAAATAAATTACAATGAGGATATGAAAATGTTAACTTTATGCGCACAGATGTCAGAGCGGTGGGGTGCTGAAAAAAAAAAGCCCTTATGGGCTTTAAATACTCTTCTTAACACTCCCTGTAACGGAGGAACGCAGTACGAAGCGCGGGGGAATACAGCACATTCTGCACACTCAATTGCCCGCTACCCAATTGCCCATTAAATATGAACGAAATCCTATTACAATTTTAATATATTGCAAATATATTTCACTGCATTCCATTCTCTCATTGTCATTTTTAGAATGTGTGATCCTTACGACGTGCCGCATGTGTTCGGTTTTTCTGGCCTTCTGTGAAGATTTGGTCAAAATGGTGAACAATGATATGACGTATGAATCACGTGGCAAATGTGTACTCCTAATGCCACCTGCTTCCAAAATGTTTCAGGAATTGCGTTCAATGGAGCACTGCATTTCCCGGCGACTATATGTATGGTGACATTATTTATGGGGATAATATTACCTGATGCCTGCTAATTTAAAAACACCAGAGGGCCATTTGTAGGCAGCTGTTCACTCTGTAGTCTTTAATAAAATAACATCAGTGGCCAACTGCTAGTTAGCCTTCAAACCAAGAAGAATGTTGGGGTACCCTTGGGCCCACGACCATGATGTGTGATCAATGCAGCGTTTGCTAGAGGAGGGGTCTACGACCGGTGGCTTTACCGATCGGTTGGCGTGTGACTCCCATGCTCAGGCATTATTGACTCTGGCAGCAGGGCTGATGAGGGTTGTAGTCCAAAGCATCTCGAGAGAGAGAGAAAGGTGAGAATGGTCCAAGCCGGGAAGCCTGAAGCCCAGCCCCTTTGCCGCACGCTTCATCCTATGAGTCAGCTCTAAAGCAGTGTGCAGAGCTTCACAGACACGCACACATAGGTGCAGCTAAGGAATTTGGATATCTCAATCAGTGGGTTACTTGCCCTATCCGCACTAGGTGTGGGAATGGCCTTGCGCTCTTCCTAGTCGGAGGCCAAGAGCTCTCCAGCCCAGCCCCCCGCCTCAATACAGTGCCCGTGGAAAGGTCCAATGGTTCATCTAATATATGGGAGAGGGGAAATCCTACCTACATGTCCCCATTCCAAGCAATTTTCGGATACGTTGATATATATGAAGTCCCCACACCCCCACCCCCTGGGCAGGAGTTTATTTCTGATCCCATTCTTTGCTGGTGCACCAGCATTGCCTGGCTTTGAAGTGGCAGAATGGAAGTTCATCAAAGTTTTCCTTAAATGAAGCGTCAATGTTTGGAAGTGAGCCTGTGGGGCCCACACCAATATTTGATGATTCTGATCTGCATTGGCGCAGCAACTAGCACCGCGATGTTGATCCCCCGAAGACCTAATTTGTGGCCATATTAAAAGGTCTGATTGATTAAAACAATTCGCACTGACAACTGTTGAAATTATTGATAGTAGATTTCAAGTCACATATCAGATGTTGCGAGAGAATCCATCAAACATCTTATTGCTTTAAGGTAAATTGAATCCTGCGCTCCCTCGCTCCTTCTCATGTTGTCAGATCCGCGTTCCCAAGGGCCATCCCAGCCATTTCCCGGCAGCAGCACAAACAGGAAAAATACAAATCTGGAAGAGGGAGGGATTTTTGTCTTGTTTTGTCTTAAAAAGAAGCAATTAGAAAAACGGATATTATGGAATTCCACAAACACATGATGAATTGGCTTTTTTTTTACAATGTTCATAATTTTCAGATACAAGGTTATCATTTCACAATGGGCAGTCACTCCTGCTGTACTCTTTCGAAATAACCCTGTAAGGAAGGGAACAAACAGAATCAATGGTGGCTCCTGCCTAATTTGCATTAAATCAAAAGGATTTTGGGAGCATAAGAATGATGATTGATATTCATATTTATGGGATAGATATGGCTGGGATGAAAGTGCTGTGTGCCTGAAGTACTTAATGAACTCTGGGCTTGGTGCGGATTTCATCGTTCATAACACTTACCCTAACATTTAAATGTGTGTGAAAATGAGACATATATATGGATAATCGTTTGGACACTTTAAAATTTTAAAAAGAGCTGTCACAATGTTGATGTTCTACGGCTTCTTTGCTACTTTTTTTCCAGGAATTAAATAATCGAAGGAGCCAGGTCTGTGTGTGACTGTGCTTAGTCCTCAGAACACAGACATCCTTAGAGAGTTTGTGTGTTGGATAAAACGCATGCACTCCACTGATAAGTTTACAGGTATGCAAATAACAAGGGGGGTCCTGGGAGGCTCTCTGCCAGACATTAGTCCTGGTCACAAGAGCCTTACCCAGAGTCTTTAGCTCACTAGCTTTCACAGAGGAGAAATATCCTAAACATATCAGTCTTTGTCCTGCCCTGGGGCAGTCCAGCACCGAAATGCTGGGAAATTCTCCTCTGAACAAGAGTACCAACAGCAACCCCAGACACGTGTTTCGGTCTGGTTTAACCTCATCAGTAGGGTGGAGCTGTGCCTCTCTAAGAGTAGTGAGCAAGGGGTCCACATCTGGATTGGATTCCCCTAGTAACTGAGGGTAAGACCCAAAGTTACTTGAAATATGCAAATAACGAGGGGGCCCCGATTACAGGTATGCCATTAAAAGCCACCTGACAGAGGGATCGGCTGGAGCAGGTAGTCTAAAAATATAAGCTAAGCAGAATAATACATTTTCTTAATAACAAAGGGTGTGCAACTTTGTGCAGTATAAGGAGAGCCTAAACCTAAATTAATTGGGCCAGAAAAGATAAAGGATTGTGTAATTATTATATTTTTTCCAAAACATGTGGTCTATGTTGACTTTTGAAAAATGTAGTTTTTAATGTTTGAGATGTACAGGGAGAGTATGAGACCAACGCATATCCTCATTTTTGAAGCGAGATAACGTACTCATTATTGAACAGTGTGGTTGGTCTAGGTTTTAAAAACACATACAAGCATGCAACCCCAGAAATGAAAGCCACAGTGTGTTGGGGGTGTAGTTTGTCAAAAGTGGGAGCAGTGCGGTTCAACCAAGGTTTGAAACGATAAGCAAAAACTCCTAGTTTTTCTATGCCGATAGTGAAGAACTGTTAAGGACTAAGGATTAAGATCTGGTAGAAAGCTTTGATTCTCCTCGACTTCTTTGAATGAGTTGTGGAATTCGTGTACAAGGCCAGGAGAAGGAGCTAGGGTTTGAAGCTATCGACCAGCAATGCTTCAATCTATTCCTTGCACCATGCTTTGACCCGACGAAACTAGATTGCCGTCCCTCCATTATTACCGACATGGCCGCCATCACCCTGGAAGTTCAGTCTTGTTACCCACACTTCATCTCCCAACGGAGAGGGTCTGGGACTTAACCTGAAATATTACAGATATTGATGTCACACCAATGCACGTGGCACTGGAAAACAGGACTCAATGTCCACAGCAAGAGGCATTCTGTCTCACTTAAGCCTAGACCTGGATGGGTCCCAAGTCCTTCTCAAATGCAAGGCAACATGGAATTATAACCATCGCTCACTGCAAGACTTCAACCGTCCCATCAATTTGAGCATCAATCATGTGTCTTGCCTAACACCAAAGCAGAAAGTCCAGAAGCTTCCCAAATGACCCGCGCTTTCTTTCATTCCTCATGTAATCAGGGTAAATGACGAAACCCCTTGCCATATGCCCACTACTTGGGATCCTTGGTATCAATTGATCTAGTACTTGGTACTCTAAAGCTGGTTATCATATTGCAAACCATGGGTCTGTGCTTATCTGTGGCTTTAAAAAAATAACAACCTCTCCCCTTCTTCGACAGCCTCTGCACTCACGTCCTGGACTAAGCCTAGTACACAAAACATTCCACAGACTAGCCCATGGCTACCTCACCAGACTAAGCATCCACTGCCAGGTAGGCAGATGCATATTTTGGGCACCATAAAACATGCCATCACATTTTACAATCGG
Source organism: Ambystoma mexicanum (assembly GCF_040938575.1). Classification (NCBI taxonomy): domain Eukaryota; kingdom Metazoa; phylum Chordata; class Amphibia; order Caudata; family Ambystomatidae; genus Ambystoma; species Ambystoma mexicanum. Next base: position 25,729,161 of record NC_090936.1, read on the forward strand.
TGCCCTGACATCAAGACTCCACCTTCTGCAGACCTGGAGAGATCTGAAATTCAGCGAATTGTTGTTAGTCTTGGTCCTTCAAGGGGCCCGTGTGGTTCATTTGCTCCACTCATCAAGACTCAACCGCCGGTCATCCTCGCAACCTTCTTAGTGCTTCAAAGAGGCCTCAGAATCACTACATTAATCGGGCATAGTCAATGAATGAGGAAATGATGGAGGAAATATTATAAAACGTGCTATGATCTGATTCAGTCGCCAATTTCCAAACTATTTATACAAACCGACCATTGCTTATGCTGTTATGCATCTTCTTATACAGCATTCAGCCCTGAAGAAGGCCTACAAGCATTTAAGTGAAAAGACAGAAACAGTGTCGAAACAGCATTCTGATCACATACTATTGAAAATGTCTGCATTCAGTGCAGGCCACACTATGGTTATACAGCTGTAGCCACATCGAGAGAAGCAGGCAGGAGCCTCCTCTCCAACGCAACGAGACCAGCCCAGCTCATGGGGCTCTGCAGGTACCCATTTACACTGCAGCAGTGAGTTGCGCCGACATCGCCGCCGACATCTACATTGCTGCCTGCACCCTGCAAGGTAGCTGTGCAAAACAAAGGCACATGAAGGCCTTTATCTCCTTGCCCTGACCTACTTTGCCCAGCACCGCCATTGCCTCTAACGTGGTCAATGGCCGCCACGTCCATTTCAGCATCTTGTAGTGCATTTGCCTGAACTGCCTATCTTCGATCCGGATTGGCTGTGGTGCACTATTTCCGCCCCCCACCGCCACCGATATAGGCGGAAGCCGGAGCACGGAAGCTCCTTCGCAGAAGGGCCGCGCAAAAGGGCCTGTCCTATGCCTGTCACATGCCGTACGGGCAGTCGGCTGGGACCCCTGCCTGTCGCATCCATTAAACCCAGCTTGTGAGTACGCAAAATTTCTAGGACTTTATAAACATATCACGGCCAGACCGGCCCGAACCATACTATCCAGGCTACCCCCATAGCCTTGGTGCTTACCAATGACTGTGTACTGCCTGCTACAGCGGGACCATGCTTGTATTTGTACTTCTGTAATCACTGATTGTCTTAATACTGTGCTAGGCTCGCTGTACTACCCTTTGCCAATATAATACCCACCATACATGCACTATTCCACCTAATGCCAACGTCGGTATGGCATAAATCTATCTGCCTGCCTACCTAACCAACGGCCTGTATACAGACCGATGCACGTTTAGCTTCCGCCACCGTAGTACTGCACGGAGCCGCCTGCTGTCAGGCATATATGTTATATATGACTATGTTAGACCTACTACTCATAGGATGTTCCAACCTTCACGATCCTCCCTCTCCTTTCACTGCAACTAATACTGCAGCCTACCCCCTAGTCTGGCATCGCACTCTCTGTCTAGTCACTGGCAACCGTGCACTATGCGTCTAGGGACCAGCACTCCTCTAGTTACTGTATATAGCCTGATAGATGCATCCAGCTGACTTAGCACCCTGTTACTTAAAATTGCATTTAGCTTGATAGCTGCATCTAGCCTATTCTGCACCTTGTTATTCAAATTGCATTTAGCTTGATAGTTGCATCTAGCCTATTTTGCACCGTGCTCTTTAAATCGCATTTAGCCTGATAGCTGTATCTGGCCTGTTAGTACCTGCTACCTACACACTGCTATGGCATGGTGTCCACCGCTTTCTAATACCTCCTCTACAACCTCATACCAGGGGGAATATCATAGGTAGTTAATGCTAGTGACTACAGTTACTTACCACAGTCTACCCAATCTACACCTTTTCATGGTGCCCTAGAATCAGCCGACCAGTAGCACACCTGGTTCTCCCTGGACTGCCCACTGTTCTCTTACCAGAATGTACATTCTTGCTCTAGGTAAACTCATATCAGGTACCCTCTCGCTGATAGTCTGGTTACCACTTCTCATAGCCTCCACCGGCATAATAGCATTTCAGACCCACAGCCTGTCAACTACCACCAGCACCTTGTTATGTACCATGACCGCCTCTAACCATCTCACCTGCCCCACCTCGCGAGACCCTCATAACAGAACATGGTATGTAAAACAAACCAGCATCATGATAACTCCACTTCACAAATACCATGCAAAACCACTGACAGAAACCTAAGATTACGTGCTCGCCTATCCAAACTGCATGAGCTGCCAGCCAGAAAAATTGAACAATTAAACTATCTAAAAAAGTATCCATCTCGGAAAGTAATTGTAGAACCAAAAACGAATCTTACCAATCATAAAAGACCTACACTGAACCGTACAAAACAGATGTCCAAAGACAGTCTTAGTACCACCCACCCCTCCTCAGATAGTCACTGACCTTATCTTAAAGGAGCACCCATAAATGGCAGGTCTCTAGTCGGCCATGCAACTGAGATATCAGAGATTATTCTAACAGACAACCTGGACTCCCTAGCCCTCTCAGAATCCTGGCTACATGAGGCGGCTGGCCCAGCCTTATCGCTGGCAATCCCTGACAACTACACAATCCTGCGAGTGGACAGACCCTCTTCTCGAGGTGGTGGAAACGCAATTATAAGCAAATCCACTTTAGACATGAGAATTGTCACATCCCCTACCGTGAAATCTTGTGAATGCCTCACGGTTAAATTGGCCACTGCCAACTCACAAACATTAAACATCTTTCTCATCTACAGACCACCAGGTCCCATCGGAACCTTCGAGGAAGATATCTCTACAACCCTGTCCAATAACCTAAAAAATACCTCTCAACTGCTAGTGCCAGGTGATTTGAATTTAGGTTATAATGACACTGAGGATACTCACTCAACTGCCACTGCCATGACCCTAAAAGAACTGGGTTTCTCCCAGAAAGTTAGTTTACCCACGCATAACAAAGGTCGAATTCTCGACTGGATAGCAGAATATAACTGTGAAGTAAAGATTACGGATATTAAACCTCAGATCTGGACTGACCACTATCTCCTACTATTCACATTGACAACTAACCTAGCTACGCCTAAGCCCTCACTCACCCCATCGGTGCCTACGAGGAACAAAAAACTTATGACAACGGAAAAACTGCTGCCCCTCTTAATGCCCAAACTGAATTTGGCCACAGTTGACATGGACCCAATTACGCTAGTCGAACAATACAATAAAGCTATGAACTCTGCCCTCGACCAGATCGCACCGATCAAATTAAGGAATAGTAAACCCAAAAAAACATCTTAACTCCTGGTTCACTCCTCATCTAAAAAACCTCAGGCTACTTAAAAGAAAGCTCGAAACCGCGTGAAGACTTTCTCCATCAGCAGAAAATAAACTCAACCTAACCAAGGCCTCAACCCAATACAAGAAAGACATCCTATCAGCCAAACAGGAGACCTACAACAACAGAATCTCGCAATCTAATTCTAGTGTCAAAGAATTGTTTAGTATTTTGAAAGAACTAGAAACTCCCATTGTACCACAAGAACACTGTACCAAAGACAAACAATGGTGTTCCTGTATCCAACACGCCCTAACAAACAAAGTCTCCAACCTACAAACTAAAATTGCTCTCAAGAAAGCCTCTCTAACGCCTCAAACACCTTAGAGCACAATTCCACCACTACATCCTGATCATGAAGTATGCTTTAGCTTGTCTAAAGAATCGATCATCGAGGTGGAAAAGGTCATATTGGGACTTAAACCGTCCAACTGCAAAGGTGACCAATGCCCGGCTCAACTCACCAAGGATGCTGCGAGAGAACTCTTCCCCCTTCATAACTAAACTTATCAACTCTTCATTCACCACAGGTTCCATCCCGAACAATTTGAAGGAATCTTGGGTACTGCCATTATTAAAGAAACAAACGCTTGACCCAGCCATTCCCACAAATTTTAGGCCCATCACAACTGTGCAATTTCTTCTAAAAGTTTTGGACAACGTGGCATATATTCAAATACAGAATTTTCTGGAATCTAACCATCCACTCGGATCTCGGCAATCTGGATTCTGCCCTCAACATGGCACAGAGACGGCCGTAATTGATCTCAAGGCCCAAATAGATGAGTGCAGAGATAAAGGACAAGCAGTTTTACTCCTTCTCCTAGACCTCTCGGCTACTTTCGATTTAGTTGACCATACAGTCCTATGCAGCCACCTAGACTCCGCAGCCCATTTCTCGGAGGATGCTGTAACTTGGATCAAGTCCTTCCTGTGTAACCGGACAATGAGAGTCTTTTCTCTATCGGCCTCAGCAGACCCGATTCCCCACAACCTGTGGCGTACCACAGGGATCTTGCGTGTCACCCACACTTTACAATGTATTCACTAAGCCACTCTTCGACGAAATGGACCATCTGGGTATCGCCTACACGAACTACGTAGACGATACCCAGATCCTCCTTCCACTCTCAGGAGATTACGCTGTGGATCTGGCCTTAGTGAATAGAATCTACAGTATAGTTCAGGCATGGATGGCCACTCATGGGTTATGCCTGAACGACAACAAAACTGAGTTGATGATCTTAGGCACCCCAACCTACATATCTAAACTTAGCCTTGATTATGCCAACTTCACTATTAATGGCAATAACATAAAAGTAGCTAAGGAAGTGAAGACACTAGGTTTTTACCTAGACGCCACCTTGATCTTCTCTAAACAAGTCAATTCCCTAGCCTCTGCCACTGCTTACACATGCAAACTCATCAGAGCTAGTAAACAGTTCCTCTTCACAGATAGCTGCCTTACGCTTGCCAGGGCCCTTATACTCTCAAAATTGGACTACTGTAACGCACTCTATATTGGAGCAAATAAACACACTATCCATAAAATACAGGTTCTTCAGAACAATGCCCTAAGAGCAGCTCTTAAAATTAACAGAAATGAACACATATCCTCCCTAAGAAGAGAACACAAACAGTTATCTACGTTTGACAAAATCCAACTTAAGATTGCTTCCCTTACTCATAAGTGCCTCAACAACAATGCACCGCCATACCTTATGGATAGAATTTGTAAAAAAAAAACTCACGCAGACCCACTAGAACAGCCAACTTGAACCAGGTTCCACGATTTAGACTCTCGACTATACGAGGACACAGCTTCGCAGTTAAGGTCATGCAACTGTGGAATTCCCTACCACTTGACATTAGAGAACCCCAGCCCTTCTTTTAAATTTAGACTGAATCTGACGAACTGGCTGAAAAAGAACGATAACTAACAACTGAATGGCCTTCTATGTGCTTGCGTATGTGAACTGTCTTCTGGACGTATCATGCTCACTCTAGTACTATGCTATTTGTTCATGTATTGTTCCTGTTTATGCTTCATGTATACCATGTACCTATGTACCCTGTAACTAAGTTGAACATATTCTTTTCTGCTGCGCCCTGATGCCCCAGGGTATGGTGTGCATTGCAAACAAACAAACATCAATGCCACTCGCGCACAACATGGATTCATTTTAGGTAATATGATGATGACAGATGTTTTGTTTATTTGTTTAATCTCAAACTGGTTTCCTGCAGAACCTATATTAAAAAGGAAACATTCATGATATAAGAACTGTATTCTGCATCATGTGGTTAAAGGTACAATACAAACAGTGATAAATACATTGATCACAATATCAGCAATTAATTCAGGTGTGGATCTTTGATAAGGGCAATAAAACACTCTTCTTCAACTTACAAATATTTTACATGGGTTCAAAAAGAATTTAGTAGAAGCCCCTTTTAAAATGGTTATGAAGCTCAACAAGTCATATACCACCAAAATATATCTATACCACAGCGTTATCATACATTTCCAATGTATGATCTGACGCAAAATAAACTAGACCGACAAATGTCCCTTATAAACTGGCCCCAAGAACAAATAGATCAAGAAATGTCCCTCATAGTACTGCAATGTTGGTGAATGAGCAATGCCCCCCCATCCCGACCAGCCAGGACTAGTCCCATACATCATGACGACAAATCCTAAGCAGTGCTCCAGTTTAAATCTTTATAGACTGTATTAATTCCAGAACAGCCACAACACAAACAGGAGTCAAGACGTGAAATAGTTCTGTATATTAAGCAGTGTTTTAACTAGGACTTCCAGTTATGGTTCAGCACAGGTATTTTGGCACATGGCACCGTCGTCGTGGCCCTCCACATCACTGTCCTCAGCCTCCTCGTCAGCCTCCTCCTAATCTACCTCCTCCTCCTCCTAATCTACCTCCTGCTCCTCGTCGTCCTCCTCAGCCAGGGCATAGGTGCCCCCCATCATTAAGGGTACACCTGCTCTACATTATCAATACTAGCCAACAATTGATTGCCCATCATCAGCAATGACCCAGCTGGTGTTCATCGCCAGAGAAGAAATACCTGCTTCTCAGTAGCCAGGACATCATCCTCATCATCCTAGAGAGAGAGGAAATATATGCACCAAGGCAGCCAGGACTCATCTCCCCATTATCATCATCATTATATTCATCCTCATCAGCCAGGACACCAAGAAATACCTGCACCAAGGCAGCCAGGACAAATCTCCCTATCATCTTCACCATCCTCATCTTCTTCATCCTCATCAGCAAAGACACAGCTATTGCTCATCACTAGACAAGAAATACCTACTTCTCAGTAGTCAGGATATCATCCTCATCAGCCTAGAGACAGAAGAAATACCTGCACCAAGGCAGCCAGGACTCATCTGCCCATTATCATCATCATTATATTCATCCTCATCAGCCAGGACACCAAGAAATACCTGCACCAAGGCAGCCAGGACAAATCTCCCTATCATCTTCACCATCCTCATCTTCTTCATCCTCATCAGCAAAGACACAGCTATTGCTCATCACTAGACAAGAAATACCTACTTCTCAGTAGTCAGGATATCATCCTCATCAGCCTAGAGACAGAAGAAATACCTGCACCAAGGCAGCCAGGACATATCCCCCTATCATCATCATTTTCATCCTCATAAGCTAGGGCATCAGGAAATACCTGCACCAAGGCAGCCAGGACATATCTCCCTATCATCATCAGTATCTTCATCCTCATCAGCCAGGACACCAGGAAATACCTGCACCAAGGCAGCCAGGACTCATCTCCCTATCATCAGAATCATCATCTTCATCCTCATCAGCTAGGACACCAGGAAATACCTGCACCAAGGCAGCCAGGACATATCTCCCTATCATCATCAGTATCTTCATCCTCATCAGCCAGGACACCAGTAAATACCTGCACCAAGGCAGCCAGGACTCATCTCCCTATCATCATAATCATCATCTTAATCCTCATCAGCTAGGACACCAGGAAATACCTGCACCAAGGCAGCCAGGACATATCTCCCTATCATCATCAGTATCTTCATCCTCATCAGCCAGGACACCAGGAAATACCTGCACCAAGGCAGCCAGGACTCATCTCCCTATCATCATAATCATCATCTTCATCCTCATCAGCTAGGACACCAGGAAATACCTGCACCAAGGCAGCCAGGACTCATCTCCCTATCATCATAATCATCATCTTCATCCTCATCAGCTAGGTAACCAGGACATACCAGCACCAAGGCAGGCAGGACATATCTCCTTAACATCATCATCCACATCAGCCAGAACAACAAGGGAATACATGCACCAAGGCTGCCAGGACATATCTCCCTATCATCTTCACCATACTCATGTCCATCATCCACATCAGACAGGACGCCAGGGCATACCTACATCGAGGCAGCCAGGACATATCTCCCCATTATCATCATCGGCATCTTCATCTTCATCCTCATCAGCCAAAACACCAAGGAAGGAAATACTGGCACCAAGGCAGCCATGACATATCTCCTCGTTATCATCATCTCATCTTCATCATCATCCTCATCAGCCAGAACACCAAGGAAATACCTGCACCAGGGCAGCCAGGACATATCTCCCCATTATCATCATCATCATCATCATCAGCCAGAACACCAAGGGAATACCTGCACCAAGGCAGCCAGGACATATCTCCCCGTTATCATCATCGTCATCATCATCTTCATCCTCATCAGCTAGGACACCAAGGAAATACCGGCACCAAGGCAGCCAGGACATATCTCCCCGTTATCATCATCATCGTCATCATCAACATCAGCCAGAACACCAAGGGAATACCTGCACCAAGGCAGCCAGGACATATCTCCCCGTTATCATCATCGTCATCATCATCTTCATCCTCATCAGCTAGGACACCAAGGAAATACCGGCACCAAGGCAGCCAGGACATATCTCCCCGTTATCATCATCATCGTCGTCATCATCATCATCTTCATCCTCATCAGCCAGGACACCAAGGAAATACTGGCACCAAGGCAGCCAGGACAAATCTCCCTGTTATCATCATCATCGTCATCATCATCTTCATCCTCATCAGCCAGGACACCAAGGAAATACCTGCACCAAGGCAGCCAGGACATATCTCCCCGTTATCATCATCATCGTCATCATCAACATCAGCCAAACAAGACATAAGTGTCTAACAATTCATGAAGTCTTTTACATTATATTTCTTAAATGTACATGTATATAAACACAGCATTCTTCAACAATGCCTTTAGAAAAGCAACATCAAAAAGGCACAAAAGAATTTTGCTGAGTTTCATAACATATTTAAAGTGAAATGGGTGTAGATTTCGGTGGTGCATATTCCATGGGGGCTAACAAAACTAAAATAGGCATGCCAGGATCAGGTAGAGTGTGCCCTCGATCTGGCGAGAGCACAGATCAGGGAGTAGGAGACCGAGCTGGAGGGCACACCCGTGAGAGGAGTATGTGGGGCTCTGGGTCTTCATTAATTAGCCTGAGCCTTAGAGGAAGGCACTCAGGCGCTGCCCATCCATCAGGCGGGGGTAGTGCCATCATTTCCCTCTCAATGTTGAGCTTGACCCAGGAATAGGTGGTCATTGGGCAGCTCCGATTCCCAGTCGCGCCTACCAAACACCCCTGGCGCGGGATGCCGGCACGCGCTGCTTCGGCAATCGCTTCGCAGGGCATTGCTAAGCATCGATCTAACGTATATCTTCCCAACGTATACCCGCGCATCCAAACTATTCCCGGCTGCGGTCTTGAGGTACACGATGGACGGAGCACGGCCTTCACTTCAGGGGTTAATCAAAAAAACAGAATGCAGGCCTTCTCCAAGCAACCCATTGCTTACATGACATGCGCGGGCACGCATCAACATTGCAGCAAAGCTGTCTTGCATTTTACCGCTCTCTGCGCAAGCCTAACGGTTCCCACCTTTCAGATCCGCCAAACCACCTGGAGACCGTGCAAATGGCGGCCTTGCGCAGTACAAATCCCGGCAAGGCAGCAGAACACTGAAGCTATAATGAAGGACTTGCCTTCTGCCCTCCTGCCAGTCAGTTTGGACTATGAAAACACAATCTATATGCAAAGCCGGCCCTTATAATTCAGGACACCTGTGTCTGCTTCCCAGCTAGAACTTGCAATCCTTTAGACATTTCCTTTCTGTAAAAAGGATGGCAATAGAAATGGCGATGCATATCATCACTGTCTCTTTAGAGTCTAATACACGTCACAAGAGGCCCTCCCCATCCGCCATTGGTTTGCACGTAAAGCAAACATTAGCCAATGCTCCAACCCCAAGGATGTCCTACTACACCCCTTGATGATCCCTAATAAGGGTGAAACATGTATGCAGTTGTGCTCATCCTTGAGAGCAGTCTGGCTCTTGTTGAAAAAGCTTGCATTTGAGTTCATTTGCATACCCACAATGCATTGCGCAGTGGCTCTGAACTGGAGGTGCACTGTGATGGCAACTGGGTGGTGCTGTGGTGAGTGTGTCTTAGCTGCAATGTCTTATTTTACTTTCACATTTTCGGTTGAGGAGTTTTTTCAAGATATTTTTTTTAAGTGCACCATAAGCTTGCTGTTGTTTGCTGAAGATGCCCCAGTCCTCCAACCTCAAGCATGTCAGTCTGTATTGCACTGGCGATCTCTAATAAAGGTCAAATGCATACCACGCTGCCTTGACAGCAATCTGTCCTGGGCCAAAAAATAGGTCTAAAATAGCATAGCCCTAGAAGACCATCTTTTCGCACCAAAAGCTTGATTTGAGCTAATTTACATACCCACAAAGCATTGCAAATGTGGCATTGACCTAGTGGTGAACTTCCAGTGATGGCTACCATGTTGCGACGAAACATGCGCGACTTAGATAGAATGGCTTATTCTACTTAAGCCAAGTAAAGCATTCAGATAGAAGAAAAGAGCTAAACCTATTCATTACCCAGAATTCCACAATGCCCTCCTGTATAATCCATCCAACTCTCCATCACAAGTGCTTTCCTTCCAATGGGCTTCGGGTAACACAGCGTCGACATTGTGCGTGAGGCACTGGAGGTTTCGCTTAACATTAGGGTAGTGTGTCAGCCTGTCACTGCCGCTACTCCTAATGCAGTGGCATGCCAATAAGAAAGCCATGAAGTATACTGGCCTATAAAGGTAATGCCGGCGCATCACCTTTTTTAACTTTTTATCATATCGGTGTACCGCATGAGTCACACACCTATACTGTTAAAAGACATCAACACTTAGCAGCAAAAATCGCACAAAATCCAGAGGGGAGAAAAAACACACTTCACACTTCCTCTGCTAGGGCAGTTTTTCCAACAAAATACATTAGCACGCCTCGGTGCCCAGATGGCTACATTTTCACTTCTTTAATGAGTCACTTCTTTCCTGCAGAAATAAAGCACATCAAACACCAGTAGGACCCAGAGGTCTTTGGGGGGGCGTTGGCACATTTCCTTTCATTTTCAAGGTTACAAACAATCACCAACAGAACAATTACCCACTGAGACTGCGGCTAACAGTTCCGGAGAGGGGGAGAGGCCCGCGTCACCCAGATATCTTCTGCCGGGCATCACAACTCTTGATATAAAACCAGAAGCCTTTGGCTGAATAAAAAAGCCATTCTGGCAGGGGATGACCTATGGTATTTCACTAAATTGATAAAGCAACATGCGCATGGCCAATAGGCCTGGCCTTTTCAATTTAGCAGGTAGAATTTTGTAAAGGCCCCATGGGACAAACAAGGCTTGCCAGTTACATTCTCAAAGGCAGACCTGTTGGCTTTGCCAATACTTGTAATGATCAGTTTTCCATGCCAAAGAAAGACCAATGCTCCCACTTCATAATATCTTTACGACTGTCAAGCCTCTTGTTTCCTCTGCATCCTTCTTTCAGTTTTAACTTCTGTAATCAGCAACTATCATGCATGCTCCCGAAATCATTCAGGTCTCATTTGCATACCCATGATGCCCTGCTGCTGGGATTAGATGATGCTGCTGCTGCTGTCTTCCCATAAATCATGTTATATTGTCACAAAGGATTCATTTCAAAGGAGTTCTGCAAATAGAGTTGAGCAGATGGACAGCGGTTTGAGAAGGAACATGGTTACCCTAACTTTGTCATTTTAAATAAATAATGCTAGAGCAGAACCTTCTGAAACAGCTTGTTCAGTCACTGACACAAAGTATCACACATCTCTTTGTCAAAAGCAATGCATGACCCCCCCTCCTGCTGTCATGATGCCCGCTCCCGGGGAGCCGGTTCAAGCCCGGCATCCCCGAAAGCGAAATCCAGTCCCCAAGGAAGGACCCAGCAACCCCATATAGGGGCCCTTTGCACAGTGTCCTGGCGCCTATGGCGCCAGGCTCATAAAAGACATCAGTCCTGGCGCCATAGGCACCAGGCTCATTATGGGAATGCTTGGGTGCACTTACCTGATGCAGACCATGCTGCAGGATCCCGGCCTCCTTGAGGCCTGAAAGGAACTACTTTACCTGTGGGACTAATTTACCATCCGGGCGTGGTCGGGGAAGGATACATACCTGATTGGAGGAAGGATTCATACCTGGAACTTCTTCCAAGGCTATTTAAACCCCACCCGAACAGCCACACGTGCTTCGCGTTGTTCTGCATCTAGCAGCTGGACGCTCACTGTGTCTGCTCCTGCATCCAGACTTCTGCCACGCCTGCCAGCATCCTGGATCACCTGCAAAGGAAGAGAAGAAGAGAACAGAAGAAGGAAAAGTCCTTACCTGCTAAATCCGCATCCCGGAGACATCTCGCCGACAATCCTGAAAAGGAAGACTTTTATTTAAAAGCTCATCGCGTCGATCGCTGCAGCGCCGCATTCCACTCACCTTTACAGGGCGCCTCCATGTTCAGCAGCGATCATCCGGATTCGCAGTCACGCCCCAGCGCCTAGGGAGAAAAAGGCCAGAACAAAAGGTGAGAGAGAGAAGGGAATAAGGAAAGCTAAATCTCCATGTTAAGACTTACCTGTTGATTCATTCCCTCTTCATTTCGGGTCCGCGCCGCATCCTGGCATTTCCGGACCCCGGCCCCTAAGGGGAAAAAAAGACATCAGCGTTAATGAGCGAATGAAAAGACAATACCAAAAAAAGCTCATTAAAGACTTACCTGATTTCTACAAGGATTTCACCTCTCATCTCGGGTCGGTGCCTGTTCCCCGGCATTCCGTACCCCGGCCCCTATGGGGAAAAAGACACTAGCATTAGTACATTAATGCATGGACACAAGGGGAACCTCTTATCAAAAAAACTTACCTGGAAGCCAAGCAAGTTTGGTCCTCACCAATCCGAAAATCCAGTGAAGTAACTGGATACCAACGCGCCCCTGCATCAGAAGCAGGATGGAGAGCTCGTCCTTCCAGACCCTAAGAAGGATACTTCTGCGAGCCAGACAAGCCAGATTTGGGGGTCCGGACCAGTCCGTCTTCCGAACCCTGCGCATCACCTTAGAAGAGGTCACAGCAGCGCGAACCAGGCCAGCGCCTCCGTGGGAGTCAGGTGAGCGTAACAGAACGCGAAGCCTTCCTACAAATTCCCACCCAGGCGCTATGGAAAGTTCTGAGACTGATCAGTTGGCCCAATTACTGGGGGAATTACGGGCCGAAGTACATGCCGCTCGTCAAGAGACTAATGCCCTCAGGAGGGAATTAATAATATCAAAGGAAAGAACTGATGACCTGGCCAGACAGCTTTTGCAAGGTCAAGCTGGGCAAACTCCTCTACCCGGTTCCGGAGGGAACCCCGCTCCTGTGGTTTCCAGTAACCCTGTGCAGATTAATTTACTGGGAAACATGCCGCTGGCCCGACCCGAACGCTTTGCTGGGGACCCCAAACGATTCGCCGTATTCATGAATCAGTGTCGTTTGCACTTCCAATGCAGACCTGGGGCCTTCCCTAATGATCAGACCAAGGTAGCCTTTGTATTGTCATATCTCAGCGGCTGCGCTGCCGATTGGTCAGTTCCACTGGTTACTCAAGATGACCCGATTCTCCGTGATTTTCAAAGGTTTCAAGCAAGCATGGAAAGGTTATTTGCTCGACACTCTCAGGGGCAGGCTCTGGATGACGAACTTCTATCCCTGCGACAGGGCAATCAGGACCTCCTATCCTATATTGCAACCTTTAATAGACTAATTGTGGAAACGGGATGGCCAGAGGATAAAAGAGTCACGTTGTTTTATCGAGGCCTTCGCGGAGAACTTAAAGATGTCTTGGCCCAAGTTGTAAATCCGCCCCAAGAATGCACAGAGTATATAGACTTAGTGGTCCAATTGGATCACAGACTTCAAAACAGAAAAGCAGATCGGTCCAGGTTTGAGACCCGGGTGTTGGTCAAGACCCATGCTAATCCCAAGGGAGTTGATGTCTCTGAGCCTATGCAAATTGGAGGGGTTAAAGGACCCTTAACTCAAAAGGAACGTGAAAAGAGGCGGCAGTTAAAATTATGTCTTTATTGTGGGAATTCTGGACACTTTCTACGAGATTGCCCGGCAAAACCGCCCCGAAAGGCGGTAAGAGCCGCTGATAAAAACCATGAAGACTCTGCTTCGGGAAACAACTCCACCCGACAAGTGTAGGGGTCCGCTTGCCGAGCTTGAAAACTAACTCTCAGACCTCGCATTTCATTGTGCCAATGGTTCTCGTAGATCCAGAACAGCCTAAGCGGTTGCATGCAATAAAGGCATACATCGATAGTGGGGCTATTGGAAACTATGTGGATCGTGAATTGGTCTCTAGGATTAACCTCTCTCTCCGTCCTAAAACCAGCAAAGATGTCATCACCACAGTCGATGGAACTGAAATTGCCTCTGGACCGGTAACACATTCCACTACTGAGGTGACTCTTATTGGTCCCGACGGCCATCGGGAGGGTGTTGTGTTTGATGTAATCAAGACTCCACAGTTTCAGGTTATTCTTGGAATCCCTTGGTTAGAGACACATAATCCTCGAATTGATTGGCGAGCTAAGAGAATAGCCTTCCCGGATTGTACACAAACCTGCTACCCAGAAAACCTGAAAATTAATCTAGCATCTGTAACCTCTGCCTCCATGCAACTACCTCCGGAATACCAAGACTTTCAGGACGTCTTCCAAAAGGAACAGGCCAACACGTTACCTCCTCACAGATCGTACGATTGCCAAATCGATCTGGTGCCCGGTGCACAACCCCCTTGTAGCAGGATTTATGCCCTTACCGAACCTGAGAATCTGCATTTGAGACAATATTTGGATCAATACCTAGATAATGGTTTTATTCGCCCGTCAAAGTCCCCGGCATCCTCGGCTTTGTTCTTCGTGCCCAAAAAAGAAGGCGACCTTAGAACTTGTATCGATTACCACGCATTGAACCAGATAACGGTTAAAAACCATTATCCTCTGCCTCTGATCCCTGAACTCCTTGACCAGGTGAAAGACGCTTGCATATACACCAAGTTAGATCTGCGGGGGGCTTATCATCTGGTACGAATTAAAGAAGGCGACGAATGGAAAACTGCCTTCCGTACTAAATACGGATTATTCGAGTACCAGGTGATGCCTTTCGGATTAAGTAACGCGCCGGCTGCCTTCCAATACTTCATGAATGATGTCCTTCGCGAACTCATCGATGTTTGTGTTGTCGTATATATCGATGACATTCTGGTGTACTCCTCTTCGGAATCTGATCACAGAAAACACGTCAGGGCAGTACTTGAAAAACTGCGCCAACACAAACTATTTGCTAAATTGGAGAAATGTGTTTTCCATACCACAGAAGTCGAGTTTCTAGGTTTCATCCTGACACCCAAAGGAGTCCGAATGGACTCAAGAAAAGTGGATGCCATCCTCAAATGGCCATCACCTAGCTCTGTAAAAGGGGTTCAAAGCATGCTCGGCTTTGCCAATTTCTATCGCAGGTTTATCTCGGAATTTTCACGGTGCTACAACCCATTACTGCACTCTTGAGGAAAAATAAACGTTTTGAATGGTCTGAAGAAGCCGAGCAGGCCTTTCAGGATTTAAAAGCTAAGTTTACCTCCGCACCTATATTGAAACAACCGCGTCCAGATCTCTCTTATGTCGTCGAGACTGACGCATCCAGCCTAGCCATGGGAGCTGTCCTGTCCCAAAGAGATCCCGAAACCAACCAACTGCATCCCGTAGCATTTTGGTCCAGAAAATTCTCGGCACCTGAGGTTAATTATGCAATCACGGAAAAATAACTGTTAGCCATTAAGTCCGCTTTTAAAGCCTGGCGCCATTATCTGCTTGGCGCTCGACATACAATCACAGTGATCACTGATCACCGGAATTTACAGTATTTGAAAACCGCCAAGGCTCAGTCATCACGGCAGCTCCGATGGGCTATGTTTTTCGCTGAATTTGATTTCGTGATTACCTATCGACCTGGCTGCAAGAATGGCAAAGCAGACGCCTTATCCCGAATTGGAATGGGAGAATCTGATACAAACTCAGAACCAGTACCAATAATTCCCGAACAGAGGATTCTAGGCATGACTTCGTTACAGACGCTTGAAGACATTCAAGCCAGAGTGAAACAACTCCTGGACCCTACAACCTTACAGGAATGGATACAAAAGGGATCAGACTTTACCATAGATAATGGTTTACCTTATTTCCAAGGACGCTTATTCCTGCCACATAAGGAATTACACGAACTAGTTATTTCCGGTTATCATGATACATTAATAGAGGGACACCCCGGTATTGCCAAGACAGAGGAAAAGGTGAAACGACAATTTTGGTGGCCCCTTGGCGAAAAGATGTTAAATCTTTTGTGATGTCCTGTGGTGTTTGCGCCCAAAATAAAAGTCAAAAGAAAAGACCAGCCGGTCTCCTTCAACCTCTAGACATACCACCAGCACCCTGGCACACCCTATCAATGGATTTTATTACGGACCTGCCTCCTTGTTCGGGGTACAATATTATTCTGGTAATTGTGGATTTGTTTTCCAAAATGGCCCACTTTATTCCTTTGAAAGGTTTACCTTCAGCTTCTGTCCTAGCCAAAGAATTCCTCGAAAATATTGTTCGGCTACATGGATTCCCATCTATACTAATCTCTGACCGGGGAAGCCAATTCATTTCCCACTTCTGGCACAAATGTTGTCAAATGGCGCAGATTTGACGTAAGATTATCGACCAGTCACCACCCTCAGACCGATGGCGTAACACCCGCCCCACAGGAGCACAATATATTACCATGTTTCTATGCAAAACAGTAAACACTCGGAATAAAAACGTCATAGACTAGAGGTGTCTTACCATTTGAAAAATGAACATAGCCTGTTTGCAGTACGAAGATATCACAAGCTGCGTTAACAAAAGCAATACCTTTTCCACACTACTGCCCTAATCGCAGCAGCTTAGTAAAACTTCATCAATCACACTCTCATGCAAAAAAGCTATTTTGTAATCTAAAATGCTGTCCTAAAAAATAATGCAGAGGTGGATTCACTGCAATGTGTCATTGTGGGTTGCAGTGCAAAGTAATTTCACATAATGCAGTGGTGCATTCATCAATATGTTTAAATACATTTTAAGAGTGCCGGGGCACTTTAACACTTATCTAACCGCAACTGTTATTGCAATGAAGGTTTCAGCTCAATAAGCTGCGTGTGCGTCAGTGGGGGGTGGGTGAGCTGGCAGTGTTATGTTATGTTGTGTTATGTTACGTCACCAAAAAAGGGTACAATAATTTCAAACTACTGTGGCACAATCACGCTAAATCAATTCAATAGGTTTTAACAATCACCAAACACCAATTTAGTTATACCAATGCTGGCTACTAAGGTTTAATATTAAAAAACACAATGGACCTGATTCATGGAAAAGTGCGCATTTATCCCGCAAAGGCTGTGTGCTGAGAATGACACTGCGCAAGCATGCGCGCAGAATAATAAATGCACGCCCGCATATTCATGGAATGTTCTGCGCAAAGTAGCCCTAAATGGAAGTCATGGCCGGAATGCCCCCGACACACCCCCACGCAAAGCTAAAACAACCTTTTGCTGCTGCCCGGGTGCGAATACATGCACCCTTTAACCAGTGCGTGCAGTCCCCCTCAAGCAGGCCTGCATATCGGGAACCCTGTGCGGGGTCCCCTGTAGCTGGTACCGACACCCCTACAACAGGCATACAATTTTTCGTAACTCGGTTAAAACTCTGAAAATCTGCATGCAAACCCCCGTAAACCATTCCTGCAGCACACATGACTGCGTACACGTGCCCCTAAGTCTGATCTCATCCCCGGCTGCATGCACACACCCCTAAATCCGACATGCAAACCCACTGCCTCACTACAATTCATATGTGCAAGTGTCTTTGCGCCTGCCTTTGGTTGGAGGAGAGATTGAGGGATTTGCGTGGGCATTTCGCAGGCGAGAGACTGCACGGTCACATCCTTGAATAAGCTTTGTGTGCGCATTTGCGGGCGTGATATGTGCCCTTTGTAACACTCACTTTTCTTTATCCCCATGTTCTTCCTCCTTTTCAGAGTTCTGCACCCTTCTCCGCCCTTTGCCCAGATCTCACTCACGCTCTGCCTGGTGTCTCACAAAAGGCACTTGTCTACTCGCAGAGACATGCCAGGCATGTGCCGAATACTCGCAAGTCCCGGAAAAGTCCTGCGCGTTTGGTTCCATGAATCACCGAACAGGGATTTGCGTGCATTTTGGCATGCAAATCCCTGATTTTTCACACAAATATTTCCATGAATCGGGCCAAATATGTTTACTTGTAGTCTTGCTATAGCAATTAATTGCCCTAAATTATAGCAGACGTTGATACGAAAAAGTGTCTAAAAGTATCTCAGCCATCGTATTTAGGTTCAAAAGTGTAGACACCATTCTTACGATAATCTTTATTGTCCCTAAAGAATCTCCCGGATATTCCAATTTTAATTTTGTTTGGATGAATTTTGAAAATATCCTACATTGTCCGGTAATTTCTTTCTTTGGTTGCTGTTGAATAATGCGCTGTGAGAAACCTGACGGTGTTTCCCTGACTAGTCCCTGGGGATCTGTCACCCAAGTGGCCAGGACACGGTCATCGCTATTGGATCCAGGTCCTGGGGGTGGACTAGTGAGGGAGGATCACCTGGAATGGAGGTCCTCGGGAAGTGGAAGTGGGACACTGACTAGTGAGACACGGTACCTCCTTCCTTATAACACCTTTTCCCCATCCTACCCTGTAGGATATCCAGAAGCTCAACCCCCCTCCTCCTTTCCAACAAAAACACTTTCTTACACCATGAAAGACAACGGACTAACACCAGGGCCATTTACCTGACGTATCCCAACACAAGGGTCAGGCAGAGTCAGGCAATTGATAATAACTACACACACCTGATGGGCCTTTCCCCTTCACACAGGGATTAAAGGTGGAGCAACAGAGCAGACTTGGAGCAAGGCAAAATGCATGAGGAGGCGACTGTTCCAGGATGCCAGTTCAAGGGGAGGAGAAAAGCAGCGAGACTGAAAAGGACGACAAGGAGGGAAGTGCCCTTACCCTTTTCGACCCAGACCAGCAAAGCCTCCGAGAAAGGAATTAGAAGACCGGGAAATACAGCTAGCGTGTGGTGTAACAGATGTCAATGGTGTACGGAGCCCTCCCACACTGATGACGAAGGCAGAGGGAGGCGCTCGCTACCGTGGTACCGTCCTTGACTCCAGAAACAAGAAACAACAGGAAGTTCAGCGCAGCCGGTGAGACGGAGGGAGAACCGATAGTAGACCAAGCTGTGTTGAGAGAAGGTTGCCAATGGCAACATGATTTGAACAAAGGAAATACCTGTTACTGAACTTTTAAAACCCAGGGGAAGGCCAGCTGCAACAAGCCAGTGCACACAATTAAATCTCACTTCGAAAGCTGACATGCACAGACGCCAGTATTCCTGGTTCTGCAAGCATCAACAGAAGAGCACAACTCCTACCCAATCTCTCTTGCCTCACTAACCCACCCTGCCCTCTCTCTTACAGAGCCATTTGTGCATCTGGAGACCATACTTATGGTAATGATGCACAGCACATGGCAACTTAACATAACATTTGCAATTTTGATTGTTTTAGGGAAGGGGTGTACTTAAGGCACATAAATCCGGGTGGCCCTGGGTTTATATGCCTGATGGATGGATTGGTATTATTTGACCGTGGCATAACTGTTTGCGTTGGTTTTGACCATAGTCAATTTTGCTGCTAACCCAAAAAAATCATACCAATCCATCCCTCCCTCCCTCCCAATACATCCCCGCCTCCCTTACCCCACTTACCTTCCGTCCACTTCACATCTGACCCGACAGCGTCAGTTCCGTCCCTGCAACGCGGGTCAGAACTGATGCTGCAGGGTCTCTTACAGGGTTTTTTAATTTATTTTTTAAAGTCCCCAGTTTCAAATGTCCCGGAAGCGGGGGACACCCCAGCAACCCCTGTTCCCCTTTTTTGCTGTAATGGAACTTTATGGCCCATTTGACCGAATGTTTGGTTGTAGGATCATTTCGTACAGCCTAAATTCGGTCAAAGAGGCCAATACCTTATGGACACCGCTTCCCCTTGGGCAGAGTGCATTTACATCAGGGGTCTCCAAGCTTCGGATTAGCGAGAGCTACTTGTATTTAATACCCAGTAGGCGGGAGCTTCTGGCGTGATGTTCTTAAGCATGAGAATTTGCACTGAGATTTTCTTGTGAGGTTTATGTACTTTTTATATAGAAATACATTAACCATTATATTAACTTCAAACATATCTTTTAATTATTTGTATTAGTAGCTACCTCATATCAGAATGTGGGAAACCAATCAGAACTTAACAGGTGTATTTGTAGAGCGCACATTCACCCCCAGAGGGGCACCTTGGCTCTATTGACAGATAACAGATGTTCATTGTTACCCAACTTAATGGTACTCATTTCATCGACCTTGGAAGGATGAAGGCCTGCTGGGATTCGAACCTGTGACCATGAGATCAAACACAGGACCTTCTAGTAGATGCATTAGT
The DNA here is from genome assembly GCF_040938575.1 of Ambystoma mexicanum. Lineage (NCBI taxonomy): Eukaryota > Metazoa > Chordata > Amphibia > Caudata > Ambystomatidae > Ambystoma > Ambystoma mexicanum. The sequence goes on from NC_090936.1 coordinate 25,749,520, forward strand.
CCACTGAGCCACAGACCAGGCATTCAGTATTAAGCCTGACGCTGCACGCTACCCACCAGTGCTGTGTAATCTGGTGGGTAGCTTGAAACAGCAACTCAGATGAAAACACTTGGATGCTGTCAGATTAAAAGTTTTCATTTCTGGATGTTTGTTTGAAAAAGGTAGATTTACCGCGGTAGGTAATCACCTCGACCTTGTCATAGTGTTTGCACCCGACGTGGCCGACATAGTTTCAGGACTGCTTTTAAAATCTCTTGCAACAGAAGTAGCCAGGAGTCCCTGCTCCCTTCACAATTGTTCCTCCTGTAATAATTAGCAACTTTGAAGGATGCCTCTATGGCAGCTTTAGCTTTGTTTGCTGGATGGTAAACAGGGAACTGTTGCCGCTTCAGTGCAGCGTTTAGTTTACCTTCTTTTTGGGGATTGCAAATAAGATTCGTTTGACAACATAATTTGTGTGGATTGTTGTAAAATGCCCCTCAACGTTACTACTCTTCTTTTCCACTGTGACTTGGGCGCTGTCGATGAAAGAGACCAACTTTCCATTTACACTAGAAGAAAAGATGAGCCTCCACCATATTTCCCCTTTTATTGGCTGGTCGGCAGGATTCTGCATCCATAGATTTCAAAACGGATAGTTTAGACATTTCTTTTGGGGCTGCGCCTGCACAAAACGATCTAGTGCAGTCCAACCAATGTGCTATTATGCATTCTACAAACATTCACCTTACACAAAGTTACACTTTCTCGAAAAACAAACGCTGCCACTTTGGCACATCCCCAGTCCATGCAAATTGCTCAGGTGACAGAATTCTGCCAAGGAGAGGGAAGCCGAAGCCTAATTTGCTAACAAACCGCATATGTTTTTTATGTCAAAATAATGGGCAAGATGGGAAAAACGAAGAAATGGAAACATGATCAATGTATCCCTCTATATGTTCAAAAGGTATTAATCACAGGGCTAAAATACCATTCTGTTTTATAGCGATGGCACCTTATATAACAAACCATCCAGACAATTAACGGAATATGTTGAGCAAAATGGGCAATGCTGCATCGGCATCCCACAAGCGAGGCAGGGTAACTGCTGTTACCATCGGCAGCTGGGAGAGGGGCAGCCCCAACCTCCCCGTGCCTGCTCCTCTCCTCCCCCCAGCTACGGAGACACGCAGTCTCGGCAGCACAAAGCCACGGAAGGGTAGGGTGCGAACAGTCATCTCGCCCTTCCTCCAAACAGCAAGGTGCTAAGCGCCATAAGGAAAACAACCATCAGGCAGGGCCCAGATTCAAAAGATCTGCCCCCACCAGGGGGTCAGACAGTCGGCTATCCGGCCGGGGGCTGCGACAACAGCAGCCCCCACCACATACACAACATAGACCCAGAGCCTCCCTGGGTCCTATAAATGAGAGCAGCGTGCTCAGAGTAAACACAATCTGTTTGTGGACCCTGAACGAGGACCCAAGCAAACAGGAGGTTCAATGTTTACTCGGTGTCTTCCAAATCTTCTTGCTTCTTTACCACAGAACCCGCCCACCCTACAAAAAGGGGAGAAGAACAAAAAGAAGTACAAGGCACTGTACGGTGCCCACAACAAGTCGTGGGACACAAGAAGCCGGCACGGGTCAGAGGGGGTAACCTCAGGACCCGGTGCCCAAAAGTATACCACCATCATGATATGTGATATTGTTATTGCCATAACCCATATCTGTACAATAAAATCCTACGGCCTTTTTATTGCCAACACTTGATACATGTTGTGAGCCTATCATTAAGGGAGAGGGTTTGGGGTTCGGCCAATACCAATGCATGCATATGGGTTCAGCAGTTAAGAGTATGATTGTATGGCAGTAAAGTTCACCGCTGGATTGCCACCAACCTGGTAACAAGGCCCATTGTCAGCACATGTCATTTTGCCTTCCTGTTTACTTTTATAAATGTAGACGCACAAGCTCCAGAATGCATTTGCAGCCAGTAGCTTTCCAAATGTACTTAAATGTTCAATTGCCATCCACGCTTGAATCCCTATATAGGGACATGTACAGCGGTGTTCTCCTGCATATCACTGCACATGCCATGTTCACCTTTAATGCAGTTCAGGTACTAAGCATAGAACTCTGCATTCTCAACTATTCACAGTTTTACTATGAATGGCAACATACACCACTAAATTTACTTTTTTCCTTGCAAGCTGGGAAGACAGATCACAATTCGCTTTTAAACACATAGACACAGACACACACAAACGCACACAGCGAACAATAAACGATTACAGTTGTAGCTTTATTTTCCCCCTTTCGAATGAAAGCCTAC